>NC_082647.1:47392866-48829533 GCF_028023285.1 Balaenoptera ricei | reverse complement strand
TCCAGGTTAAATGCCATGTTTCAGCATTATGGACATTATTAATATCCTTAATTCTTGCATACTCATCCCCACCGAACATAGCTGGTAGAGCCTCAATCCTGGTTAAAACCATAAAAACCTACTCTGTGCTGGCACTTGGCTGGGGAAAAACTCACATCTGTGCTGACTGTTCTCACTTTAAACTCTTGGTCTCAAATCTCAAATGGACATTCAACAAAGCAGCAATCATATTCACTTCACTTTCCCACTCTCCAAAGTTACTATTTTATATGTTCTCCTTCTCACCCTCTCCCTATTCTTATCTTGTGACTCTGTCTCATTCTTCATTGGGAAAATAGAAGCAGCCAGATAGGAATTCTCTTATTTTTTCCATCAGTTAATATATACATACTCTTTCCCTTCCCACCTTATATCATAATAAAGTGTCCTTGCTTCATCCTATCAAAGACTGATTTGCACTTTGTAGCTGTCCCCTTACTTTTCAGTTAATTAACTCTTGCAAATATCTCTTCTCCGGTATCACTGCATCACAAATGTCCCTACTCTGTCTAGGGGATACACAACTAGAGCAAAAAATGTGCTCTAATATCTCCTGTCCAAACAACAAAATAAAAAACAAACCCTCCTCGACTCCATTTCTCTGCTCCCCTTCCTAGCAAATCTTAAAGAGTTGCCTACAACTGCTGTGTCTATATCCTTGTCTCACATTCTCTGCGTTAACTCATTCCAGGTGGGTTTCTGTCCCCATTTCTCCTACTGAGACTGCTCTTGTCAAGGGCACCATTACTTTCATGTTACCAAATCCAGTGGTCTTACATTATATGACAGCTCTTAATTTTTTAAATCCCTTTAAAAAAAATCTTGACTTCTATGATGCCACATACTCCTCGTCTTCCTCCTACCTTACTGGCTATTCCTTCTCTGTCTCCTTTGCTGGCTCCTCTTCCCTGCTAGATAGATGATCTCTAGGGGCTGGAGGTTTCTGGAGCACATTCTTGGGTCCTCTTTTAATACCAAGCAATATTTTTTTTTCCTGTGGGTGATCTCATCTAACTTTAAGGTCTTCAATATAACCTGCACCCCAGTGACTACCAAATCTGTGTCAGTAGCTCTGACCTTTGCTTAGAATTTCAGATTTTCTATAGCCAACTGTCCACATGACATCATCACATGGATGTTTGATAAGGAGCTCAAACTTACCATGTCTATTGGAACAGAGCTGTTGATATTTTTCTTACCCCCCAAATCTGCTTCTCTCCAAATCATCCCAAGTCAGCCCTGATATCCACTTAGCTACTGAAGCCAAAAATCTAGGAATTATCTTGATTTTCTCTTTTCTTTACTATTCCATGACAAATCTATCAGCAAGAACTGTCAGCACTTCCTTCAGAATACATCCCTAAACTGCCCACTTTTTCTACTTCCAATACCACCTCTACCACATGCCATCATCCTCTCTAGACTGAACAACTGCAATAACTTCCCAATTAATTCTTTTGCCTCCACTCTTGCACCATTATAATCCTTTCCCTACACAGAAGCCAGAGAAATGTCTTAAAAAAAAAAATCTAAACCAGAGCATGCTTAAAACATTCCAAAGGCTTCATATGACACTGGGAGTAAAACCCAAGATTCTTGTGTTGGTTATAAATTTTACCTGCTCTAGACCCTGTCAATGTCTCCATTTATCTCATATAACTCTTCATGTGCCCACTATGCATACCTCAGCCATGCTGCCCTTCTCTGTTTCTCAAACATGCCAAGGTCATCTTAACCAAGGAACCCTTGTCCTAGTTGTTCCCACTGCCTGGAATTCTCATGACTCTTCTCATTCAGTGGCTTCTTTTTCTTATTCAGATATTGGCTTAAATAGCATCCCTGTTATTTATATCACTGTGGAGTCATGAATTCCTATCTTATTCAATGTGTTATAATCAATTACCAGCATTATTTATTTTGCTGCTCAAATTGTTCCAGACTTGGACATTAAGAGTCCCTTCAAGTTGCTTCCTGTGTCCTTTTGAAATGTCTCTGTTTTTCTCTGAGTACTTTATTATGTTCTGGCACAAAAAGATGTTTCAGGCTCATTTTATATTTTCTCTGGAATCAGCCACTTCTTCAAGGAACTTTGATTCCTTTTAGTGGAGAACGGTATTTAGTAACCAAGATATGGGCTCTAGAAGTGCTCATTGTTACTGGAATATTATTATTAAGACCTTCTCTGTAGACAGAACTAGCAAACACACGTTATCTATTTTATCTATCATCTACTTATCGATCTATCTAATCATGAGTTCACACTGATACCCACAATTCCAGTCTAACACTGCATATTTTATTCTAGCCAATTCCCTTTCTATATTTGTAGTTCTCTTTTCCAACAGTGAGAAACCCATTATCTTTGATATATTTATTTGCTCAACTCCACTGTATGTAGCCAATCTCCTGGCACACAGACTGTCTCCTTGGCCACACTAAAAGTCCATGCAAGTTGAGAATCCATGCTCCCAGCCCTAGTGTTGTTCCAAATTAACCCCTTATAACTTTCCAGTAGGTATTCATTTATTCAGTCATTCTTTCATCTGTTCATCTAGCAAATGTTTACTGAGTATCTAGCCTATGTCAGGAACAAAGCTGAATGCTGTGGATACACCAATGACCAACGTAGCCAGAATATCTCACCTCATGGCTATTACCCTAGACCATATGTCTCTGCTCTAGACTTTTTTAAAAAAAATTATTTATTTATTTATTTTTGGCTGCGTTGGGTCTTCGTTGCTGCGCACGGGCTTTCTCTAGTTGTGGTGAGCGGGGGCTACTCTTCATTGTGGTGCGCGGGCTTCTCATTGTGGTGGCTTCTCTTGTTGCGGAGCACAGGCTCTAGGTCCGCAGGCTTCAGTAGTTGTGGCTCGCAGGCTCTAGGGCGCAGGCTCAGTAGCTGTGGCACGTGAGCTTAGTTGCTCCGCATCATGTGGGATCTTCCCGGACCAGGGCTCAAACCCATGTCCCCTGAATTGTCAGGCGGATTCTTAACCACTGCGCCACCAGGGAAGTCCTATATATTTGTTTTTATTAAACTTTAAAGTTTGTTGTACATAAGTGTACCTACATATCTATGTTGTGCATAATTCTTATTCTAGAATTAGGGCTCAGTCACTCTTCACATACCCTTTTGCAGTTTCCATGCAGTCCCAAGTTAAAGAATGTTCTAGGTAGATATATGTGGATAAACATGTAGACGCCTTATTTGGTAGTCTTTATCTGACTGGTTCTGAAACACAGAGTAGGCATAACCACGTAAGTAATGTTTATTTCTCTCTGGTATGTTATGTGTTAACCATACCCATTTTGGCTCCAGGAAATGCTTCAAATCTGTAAATCTGCATTTTTTCATGTATCTCAGAGTGACTTAATGACCTGATTCATTATATTGTAATAAAACACAATGGGCTCTTCTAAAGGAAATGAAATTACATATATGGCCCTAATACTCATCTGCAAGTCAGCAGTGTCCCTTGAACACAGTAGGTTTTTGATAACAGTTGGTTACTTTAATTAAAAGTTATATATATATAATGTGCTGCTGTAGTATGTGTTGATTAAGACACATTAAGAGTTATTTCTCCTTCGTCTCGTTCCCACTTCTCTCACAGTTTGGCATTTCTGTTCCCTTTGTAAACCAACCTTTTGAGAGCTTTTCATTTTTTCTTTCATTTTTTAATTTTCTGTGGCCACATATCCAGCTGAAGAGTCTTGGCAAGAACATGCGTCCAGTTTTTAACATCTGTAAATACAGGTTTTCAGAATTTCACTGGAATAATTTTTACACCTCCCCCTGAGAGAGAAAATGCTAACACAGATATTGGAAATTGTTTAAGAGGCCTGATTTGTGGAAGATGGCTTCTTAGAGACTCAATTTGGGGATAAATGAGTTACTTTATATTCCATTTCCTTTTTAAAAAAAAAACAAGTCTGGTTTTGTTCAGACCCCTTATTACATTTAGCTTCTGTTCTCATAATCCATCAAAATTACCAGCTGAAAGATCAAAAAATAAAATAAGTGTTCCTGTTTTGAAGCATACTGTTTAAATAACTGCAACACTCCTCAAACATGTGGACCTATCTCCTATCTGCTTCTTGGATTTCCTGCAAACCAGAGTCAGTTGTCTGCTATATCCAGTGAACTCTGAGGAGTAGATGAGAGCAAGCCACTTCTTTTTGGATGGCAACTTTCTGTAACTGTATTCAATCTAAGCCTGAAGTCCTCATTGGTTTCAGCTTCCCTTTTTAGTAAAATTCAATTTATAAACTTTATTTTCATTACATGTCATGCCTATGGTTGTTGGCCACAAAAAAGGAACTAAGAAACACAGAACAATTGAGACAGATAAAAGGTTATGACTGTGTCTCCACTGTCATTTTTGGTGAGGTACAGACCTCACTTTCAAATAGTTTCAAATATCCTCGGCAAGAGAAAAGCCTTCAACCAAGGTAGGAGACTGCCTAAGTGCTGTGTACTTTCACGGTGTGGCTGGGTTTCCACCTGGCTTTTTTTCTTTTGAATTAAGATGCTCTTACTGCCAAAAGGCTCTTAAATGCTCATTTGGGATGGTGATAACAGTAAGATTTGCTGAGCACTATTGTCTGTACAGATTCTTCCAAGTTGAGACGGAGTCCTTCTAAACGTGCCGCATATACTACCAGCAGAGGCTCTGCTTTTGGAAGTGCTTCTCAAACTAGCAAAATTAATCCCTTGGGAGAGAATGCTTAAAATGCAGATCTAGGCCACCACCAGTGATTCGATTTGCATGTTAGGATGGGGCTCAGAAATGTGCATTTCTCACAGGCTTCTGGTATAATTCTGTTGTGATGGACCTTACTCTGAAGAACACTGTTTAGGGTATTGAGGGAATTCTTGGCTGTCACCATATCCATTTTTATGTGACGAATAACATTTCTGGAAAGCTATATGCAAATACATTTTTGGTGAAGTCACTAGAATTCTGTCTGTGACTGACCCTGTTCTTTCTGAGAGGCATTACTGATTTGACGTCTGTAAACGGCAACCGAATATAACCAGTGAAGCTCTCTGTTCAAAGGAATATCTTAGTGGTTTATTTTGTAAGGTCAGGAGTACATTTCTTATGTGAATACATAATCACCCTCTAATGGATTAATATGGATTAGCATATGGAAGGTTTCTCACAGAAAGGGAGCAATCATTCTCATATCACAAAACAATGACAACTGCCGGAATCTATTAGCTGAAATTACTTATGTCCCCTTTTCCTGCGTTATTTTCTGTTCTTCATCACAGCTATGGTTATAGTTGTGCTGCTAACAGGGTCACAGGCTGGGGTGGGGGCTGTGTTTGTGGTTTGAGGTTGAGGTTTCTGGTTTCCAGAAGCCTCAGTCTACAGGGAGTTCACCCTCATACTGGCCTTCCAGCTACAAGATGGGGTGACACTGGGGAGAAGAGTCTTTGAATTGGGGCTGTTGATTCTCAAGCTGGCTCTGGGCCCAAGGCTCCTGTGCTCAGAAAAAAAACCCAGATTCAAATTTTAAACATTCATAAAACTCAGAATGGTGATATTTTTGACCTGCTGCCAACTTGTTTAACCTTCTTTCTTCCTTTTTTTTTTTTCTTTTTTAAATCAAATTGCTAGACTATGGTGTGTGAGATTTTAGAGCCAACATTTTTTTTTTCCTCCTGTTGGAAAAAAGTTCCCCAAGTGAGAAATTTTGTATCAGGTTTTAGCCATGAAAGGGTGTAGCTCTTTCTTTGTCAATGATAAAACTGCAATTCTCCACACATAATGTAACGATTTATGCCCTTGGCATCTTACCGTGTAACAGGGCTGAGGCGCATAAATTCTCCTCAGGTTAAAACAGGAGTAGACCTCACAACTTTGGCTGTGCCATCCCATGTGGCTCTAGTCGGAGAAGTAAAACCAAACCAAACACATTCAATAAGAGCAGATGCTTAAGTACTTTTTAAACCGATGGCTTGGTGGAGCTGTTTTCGCTTAAGGAGAGAATAATCTGAAACACCTTTTCCACCAGTCCATCCACTTGGGCAGCAGCTAAGCAGCTCCATGGGGCCTCTCCTGCTCTCGGTGCCTGCCAGGTTAGGTCCAGTGAAGGGCAAGCGTGGCCCAAGCCGCCCTCACTTGGCCACAGGTTTCAGAAGACATCTGCAAATCATTGTGTAAAACCAAAAAGTACAAATTCACCACAGCCTGACTCTCTCGAGTTGAGAGTCTGATGTTTCCTGTTTTGAAGGTTTCCTTGGTATCTTACACATCCACTGTGAAACACCAGCTGCTTTAAGTGACTTGAATTTACAGACCCTTTGATCAATTATCTTACCCAGTTTCTGATTAATTGAGAGGAGGGTTGAGCCATCCCCTTATGTAAATATGACTTAATTTTAAAAAATCCAGTCTTTTAAGCAAGTGCTATAGACAGAGCCTTGCCTTTGTTTTTCTTATTTAATTTGCTTCAGCAGCAGGGTCTTTTCTAACGATATTAACCCCCGCCCCCCCGCCCCCCGCAGTGTTCTGCAGCTAAAGCAAATGGGAAATGTTGCCAAGGCAGATTGAAAGCAACAGTGTACCTTATCTCAGATTCTCACTCTTTGCTAATTCATTGAATTTGTAGCATCCTTAGGATTTTTTCAAAATAGAGTAGGGAAAGCAAAGCAGCAAAAGAAAAGAAACAACCTCAGACTGAGCTAGGTCTCCCAGCTAAAGGGCAAGTTGGAAGCAACAGAACCAGTTTTCATTAGGCTGCTGTATTTTCCTTCTTGGTAGAAATTTTAAAGTGATGGTTCGGGCTTATGTATGGTCATTGACATTCAGACTTGCAATAATTAGACTTGGTTTGTCTAGAAGCCAAAGCAGCTGAGCAAATACCCAATTGGGTTCATGGTATTGTGACATTTCTTTGTCATGTACTGATGAAGCTTAGCAAATATTTCTATACTAGTCCTGACATTTATCAAATGAAAATCCTCACTTAGCCACTACTTTAGTACTTCCAAGGATACAGTACTTACTATCATGGGGCAGCCCTAGTTCACTACTAGTCAGTTTTGTTTGTAGAATGCTTCTCCACACTAATGAGTCCAAATTTGTCTCCCTAAAGCCTCATCCATTTGTTCAATTAATGAATTAACAGTTACTGAGTACTTTGTCTACACGTTGATGGCTATGAGATAGTCTTTGGTTTCGTGGAAGCTCTGGTCTAGTTCAATATTTCTCAACTTTTTTTTCATTATTATTCCCTTAAGAAGGCTTTTAAAGACATTTTTCCCTAATTGCCATCCCCTCATGAAATTTTAATGTCACAGATACACTGTATGTCTGATTATATACTATATGTATATTTATGTTTTTACAAGTTTTTTCTTTTTTTTTTTTTTTTGCTCTTCAAGAATGAATTTCTGCCCCTTGGGGGGAACAGCACCCCTATGAAGAATGCATAGTCTAGTGGCAACTGCAGATACATAAGCAAATAGCTAAATCCCGATATATCCACCAGAGCACCCGCTCCTCTACCTTATTCTCTGCCCTCTCTCGCACCCACACCTTGCACAGACTTCTAGAAAGACTGTACATTTCAAGTATTTGTTTAACCATTTCTAGTGGGCTGAATGATTGCTCCACCCCACCCCACCCCGCCCCAAAATAGATATGTCTACCAGGAACCAGCGAATGTAACCTTAGTTGGAAAAAAGGGTCTTTGCAGATGTAATTAAGTTAAGGATTTGAGGATGAGATCATCCTGGATTATTTGGATGGGCACTAAATCCAATGATAAGTGTCCTTAGTAGAGAACAGACTTGAGGGCACGGGGCAGAGAAGGGTAAGCTGGGACTAAGTGAGAGAGTAGCACTGACGTATATACACTACCAAGTGTAAAATAGATAGCTAGTGGGAAGCAAGCTGCATAGCACAGGGAGATCAGCTCGGTGTTTTGTGACCACTTAGAGGGGTGGGATAGGGAGGGTGGGAGGGAGACGCAAGAGGGAGGGCATATGGGGATATATGTATATGTATAGCTGATTCACTTTGTTATACAGCAGAAACTAACACACCATTGTAAAGCAATTATACTCCAATAAAGATGTGGAAAAAAAAAAGAGAAAGGCAGAGAGAAATATGGCACAGACGCAAAAAAGCAGGCCACGTGAGATGGAGACACAGACTGGAGTGATATGGCTACAAACCAAGGAATGCCAACAGCCACCAGAGGCTGGGAGAGATTCTCCCCTGGAGCCTCTGCAGGGGGGAAGTCCTGGCCAAAACCTTGATTTCAGACTTCTGGCCTTTAGAACTGTGAGAGGGTAAATTTCTGTTGTTTGTAGCCACCAAGATTATAGTAATTTGTTGTGACAGCCACAGGAAACAAATAAGCCATCTCTCCTCCTCCTAGAGGCACACACACAGTCTTGCTCATCTGTGTGGTCCTAGTGCATAGCCTGGTGACTGACACACTGCACGGTAGGAACAGTGAGTGGGAAGCAACTCTAAGCTTACTGCTCCCTCTGCCAGATGGGAGTAATCTGAGGGCTACAGCCATGTACTCCTTCCGTCCCTCCTGCTCTCCCCAACAATCTTCTCCTGTGTAGGCTAAACAGTCCTATCTTACATTTTCTTGTTTAGAAACATGCATTTTAAAAATGTAAAAATGTTAAAAAATATAGATACACATAACTTTATATAAATTGGATTATATTACACAGGTTCTCCTGTAACCTGCTTTTTCTTCTCGTTAAATAACATGTCATGGGCATCTCTCCATGTTAATAAATGTAGCTAAACATGTGTGGATTAATATAATTTATTTAACCAGTCTCCTATTGATGGATGCTAATATCTCTCTTAAAATGGAATAGCCATTTTGACACAGGTACTGTAAATCACGCCATACCAATAGAATGGAATCGTTATTGCTTTTGACTTGAATACTACACTTATTCTAATGTGGCAAATGGTTTCATGAGCTTTGTGAGCTAGTTGCTACCTTTTTTTTTTTTGATAGCATATTGCTATCTTCTTTGACCCTGTGATTAATTAAAATCCCTATGTCTTTTAACCTGAATAGTTCTGAAGTGAAGGGCTCCTAAATTTGTGTTTGAGCAATTGATTACATATATTTAAAAACAATCCACGTGGGAGTTTTACATACACTTAGTCATAGTTTAGGTATGGTCTTGTTTCTGCTTTTAAATTGAACTCTATGTCATAAACACTTTTTTTCATACACTATTGACTTTTCTTTAAACTTTTAAGATTTTACATTTATTTCTGTTTATTATCGGGAAAAATGGATTTCCTCCCATCATTTCAGCCCACTGAGATAATTCTGGAGCTACACTTTGTGCTCCATTATACAAGTCATTCACACCTAATAAGCAGGTACAGGCATACCTCAGAGATATTTGGGATTCAGTTCCAGATCACCACAATAAAGCAAATATCACAATGAAGTGAGTCACATGAATTTTTTGGTTTCCTAATGCATATAAAAGTTATATTTACACTATACTGTATCTATTAAGTGTGCAATAGCATTATGTCTTATAAAACAATGTACATAACTTAATTTTAAACTATTTTATTGCTAAAAAATGCTTAACCATCATGGGAGCCTTCAACAAATCATGACAGTAACATCAAAGATCACTGATCACAGATCACAACAAATAATAATAATAATGAAGAAGTTTGAAATATTGCAAGAATTACCAAAATGTGACACAGAGGTATAAAGTGAACAAATACTGTTGGAAAAATGGCACTGAGAGGCCTCCTTGACACAGGGTTGCCACAAAACTTCAATTTGTAAAAATGCAATACTCTGAAGTACAATAAAATGAGGTATGCCTGTATTTTACTTTTTCCTCTATGTTAGGGATTGCAGTGTCGAGTAGTACTAGGTAAAAGAGGGAACTTTGACTCTTACATCAAAAGGCTTCCCTCCTGGTTGATATTAAACTCCTAGTGGATATCCTGTCTTCCATTATTCTCCTCCCATACGATACCTCTATCAGATTGTACTGGCTTTTGTCTTGGCCCATTCAGGACAGGCCTTGCGTCTCTTTGTCCTGCTTTCCCTATAATACCTAGTACAGTGCCTGGTGTGCAACGTAAAAGGTGCGATTAACATTTGTTGTTTTAAATTGAAATGTCCCCAAGAATATAATGAACTCAATGTGGTGGATCCACATAGCCTCCTAGCAATCAGCATTTTCTTTTGCACTTGCTCATTAATCATCTATTCAATAATCCATTTCTGGAATTCACAAGGGATCGATGCCAAGCTCACTGGATTATATCCCCCTTTACCGCTTTCTTGAAAGTCAGGACCTGGGAAAGCTCTGTGCAGGAAGTGGGGCTTCAAGTTGGTGTTGATAGACAGGTATGATATGAGTAGAGGAAAGAGGAGAGACCGTTTGGAAACCAGAATCTCTTGGTAGTAAATGTGGTTGGAAGACAGAGCTGTTCACAGACACAGAGAATAGTTTTATGTTAGTGAAATTTTGGTTAAGTGAGCACTATGACAACCCTGAAAAAGAGAATGTGGTGTTGGACGCAGAGAAAGGCCTATGCCCCCAGGCACATAGATGGAGAGGCAGGGAAGCCAGGCTGTTCTCTGCTTCCTATACCACATTCCCTTTCCAAGGTTGTTCTGGCTCTTGCTTAGCCAAGATTTCACTAATCCTATCATCTTCATAAATGTAAAACCTCAAATACATAAAAATATACTTATTATCACCATACTTGTGTCCTATTTGATTTCTAGATATGGCTGTGGTGCCCAGCCACAGTGTGAAAGGATAGGAGGGGGTGAGTAGGAAGACCAAAGTGGTACAGAAGCCCCTTTTTGTCATGAGTTGGCAATGGTTAAGAAAGTAACTATTTGGGATATAAACCTCATTGATTCAGGCTAATTAGCGGTAATACAAGTAGAAGTGCAAAGTCTGAATTACTGAATACTTAGGAAAAGAAAGGCAAGTTGTAGGTGTTGAGTAACTCTAAGTAACAAATGCTTGTATCTGCAACGTTCCTCATAATGCAGCATTGCAGGTGCTGAGTTAAAATGGCAAGATCACAAAATTTAAGATTTCTTGATTTTCAAACTTCTATAAAGTTGTAAGGGCCAAAAAAGAGCTGTTTATTACTGTTAATACCATCCCATGTATATCTGCAACCCCTCCCTCTGTCATACCTCCTGCCAGGCTTGTGAGGCCTTAAAAGTCACAGGTTACAGGAAGAACAAAACAATATCTGGGTTTCAGTTGTCACTTTTGAGATCCCACTGAGCTCTCTACGTAACCTGAATAACAGGGTTTGTTGTGATGGGGGTCAAGTGATGCTGGAAGGAGGTAGCCTTGGTCTCAACTCACCCTTTAGAGCAGGGCGGGCCCTTCGTGAAGGGAGGTGCTGGGGGGTGTCCTGTTAATTGCAGAGGCTCAGCCCAGTGGGTGAACCAGGCACACACAGTGGTTCAAGGGGGCAGGAAATAGCAATAGCCTGTCTTGAATTGGGCAGATGCTCAGCATGGGGCCAATGGGGATGTGAAGGAGTTGCCTACTGGGAGGGTGGGAACTGCTGATGTGCCATGCAGATTCAGCAACTGACCAGGGGCTCATGGAGCAGTGGTACAGCTTGACCTTCAGTAGAAGACAGACCGTCTCAGCATGCTGCCCTGAGCAGAAGCCCAGCCCTACAAACTGCAGAGATAGGGGTGGGTTAAGGTGGGGCCTCTGTTCAACTCAAGATTTAGATACAGACACCACCTTACCAGAAGGGGGACTCTGTAGGAATGTGTATCACAGGGTGAGTTCCCCAGGAAGCAGATTCTGAGACTCAAATCAGCATGCAGGAGGTATATTTGGGAATGCTCTTGGGATCAACATCGGTGGAAGGATGAGATGGAAATCAGAATTGAATACAGAGAAAGGTTAGCTGAGATGCTGTCCCAGCAAAGGCCTCGACTGACCTCATGGGTCAACTCGGGAGAACTCCTCAGCATTGCCTTGGGCTGGAGGGAGAGACCTGAGGGGGTCAGGCCTTTATACTCCCACATTGATCAGTCACTGGGTGCCGGCTGCCACTGGAAGGAGGTGTGGCTTTGGGCCAGACACTTTTCTTCAACAGAAGCAATTCTCAGAAATGGCTAACAGCTGAGGGCCATCTTCTGGCTGTACTGCCAGCAGCTGGGGGTATAAGTCCTTCCTTCCTGAAAGAGGATCTGGGGAGCATATCAGAACATCCACCTC
The DNA here is from genome assembly GCF_028023285.1 of Balaenoptera ricei. Lineage (NCBI taxonomy): Eukaryota > Metazoa > Chordata > Mammalia > Artiodactyla > Balaenopteridae > Balaenoptera > Balaenoptera ricei. The sequence continues at coordinate 48,817,244 of NC_082647.1, read as the reverse complement.
AGTAAGTTACAGCCTGGGGGACAAGAGTGTCCAGTAGCCATGAATGATAGAATGGGGATATTAGAACTTTGATCAACACGAGAGGGAAGACATAATATTATATTAAATCTCACTGGATTGAGCCTGATGGGAGGGGAGGCCAGAGTGAGGGAGGGGTTATGAAAGATGGGAGGAATTGTCCATTACTACTTGCATACTTCCTCTCTCTGAACCCAGTTGCTCTGGGCCCTGGGGTGGGATGTGGAGGAGGGGAGGGCGATGGTGGCTGAGTTCACACAGGTTAAGGGCTCGATGATCCCAGCTATGAGAAGCTGAGGACGACAGAGATGGGGAAATAAAAGGACCTCTATGGATATCTATGGGCCATTTCTCCCTGTTCATTCTAGCAAATCTTGTACGTCATGACCCTGGGGCTTATAATGCCATTAAAATGTTCAAGTAGTCAAATCCAGTCACTGTGTACAAACACGCAATTTTAAATTTAAGAAGTATTTGTCAAGGCATTGATGCAATTCTGTTCCTTAGGCCTAAATTAATATTTTTTCATTGTGAGATTTCCATTGTGTTGTTCCAGCCATTTTGTGTTTGAAGACCAGAGCAGGAGATTTTTTATTAATTAATTTATTTTTAGAGAGATTCATCCCTTTTCTGCACAGCTCAAAGTGGTCTTCGATTTAACACCACTTGGAAGGCAGGAAGGAGGGAAAAATTGTTTAGATTGAGTCCAAGAATAGAAAACTGTTATACCAAAAAAACTTTCCCCTTTAAAAAAATGAAGTGAGTAAGCAGTGGGGAACTCATATTAGAGCATGTTTCAATGTCAGTGTTTAATGTGTCACAACATTTGGCTCATCTTGGCAAATCATGAAATTTTTCTAATTCCTAAGGTATCATTAAACAGCTGTTGTTTTTTTTCTAAATGATATTAACTCTGCCCCCTCCCCAACCAGGACTGTCTAGGTTTCAATGGCCTAGATTTTCAGTGCAATGGTGTCAATTTCACTTTGGAATCCTTTCACAGATTATGGATGTCCACTTCTCATGCGGGGGTATGAACATGCAAGAAATGGTCAAGAGTTTGCTGTTCGTGAAAAGACTCAGCTGTAGCGGCATCTGGACAACACACTTTCAAAACGGGGTTATTTCATAATTGCATCGGCTCTGTCCAAGAAAAGAGAACACATTCAAATTCCCTGTAATTCAAACCATTTGTTACCAGAGCTCTCTGTCCTGAGCTAGAGAGGACTGGTATCCTTGAGAGATTGTTGTGTTCCAAACTGTCCACGTCCCCCTGGCTTGAAAATTTCATTTTGGACTTGGTGCTGTGACCAGGGAAGTTGTATGAAGAGATGCTTTCCAGGTGAGAACAATGAAATGCTGCCCTTGGCTGGGCATGGACTATGTCCATGTGCTGAGATTTGTGTGTAATTCATCCAAACACTCCCATTGGTCAATCCAGAGGTTTGGTGCTCATAGGATCACCAGTTATTTGTGTGGCTTCTTACTCCACAGGGGCAGAAGCCAGAGGTGGCAGGACACAGAGTGACTTAGGGAGAAAAACATAGGGCTTGGGGGCCCAAAGAAAACTAGGTCTGCGTCTCATCGCTGGCACATTCCTAGCCTTAAGCAAGCCATTTAACTTCTCTGAACATCACCTTCCTTGTTTATATCACACACACACACACACACATACACACACTCACTCACTCACTCACTCACCTTACATGGTGGTGATGAGAATTAGAGATAATATATCTAAGATGCTCAGCATAATACCTGGCCCATAGTGGATACCCAATACTTGGAAGTTATTATAATTGTTTGCTATTACTAAATAAAGTCTATGAAAAGGCTCTTTCTGTATAATCTAAATCCCCATTATGCTCGTCTTATGCCCAATTTGGCAGTAAAAGAGGGCTTGCTGACAGCATCCATCTTTCCATTCACAAGACACATGAAATATATGGCCTTCTTCCTAATGGTTTCCCAAAGGTCTGCTAGGTTTCCTGGCAACGAGTCAGCAATTCAAGCTGGTCCAGGTACAGAACAAAATTGTGCCAATAGCCACATTCCATGCACAGAACACTCCCCAACTGGGCCATACACGCAGCGGCCGTGTGTGCCAGCCTCTCGGGCCTGGCTCACCAGGCAGCTGCATAAATTGCTTCGAACATGAGGTTATTTATGGCATAACCAACCCTGCCTTTGGCCTAGCTCTTGTTCTCGTTTCTTAAATGATAGTATTAGTGCTGGGGTAAGACACGCAACGTAGGAAACTGAATTCCACAGACAAACGTTGCCAGGTGCAGACTTACCAACTCCGACTGCGCTGGACCTTGTCAGTTTATTGTTGGCTCCGCAATTCCACGCTCCAGGGTGGCAAGAACTGCCCTAAGTGAAGACAGTCCACAGCACATCAGCGACAGCTAGGAAGAGAGCAACAGTCTGATTTTTCTGTAGTTCTGAATTTGTGAGTGCTCTCAGCAGGGTTTTCTGACAGTGGCTATAACCTTAGAAGTAAAGTTAAAAGAAAATATATGTAAAAGAGTACCTAGGACTCTTTTATATGTATTTCCAATTTTTGCCTCTTACCTCACCCTTTATCTGAAGAAACTTAGATAGATGGAATGGTCTTTTATTCTTAGCTTTCCCTAATTTTCAAGTCAAATTAACAACATATTGGAACCACACTTAAAATGTAATGGGTTTTGCAGATTTTTCTGATCCAAATTCTCCCCATCCCTAGTCAATCTAGTGCCCTTTTGTGGTGGGAAAAGGTATAGAGGAGTGTAAGCCTTGGCACTGATTTTAGGAGAAAGGGCCAATAGGAGAGGTGTGAACTTTTATAATTTTGCTTTTGCTCCAAGTCCTTATGCCCTATGAACCAGCTGAGAAAGTAGGCCCATAATTGGCCCAGTGGGACTTAAATCAAATATTTTTTTAAAGCTGTGTCAGTGTGAATGGTCATCTGCTTCATCAGGACCATAGCTCCAGCGACGGAGGGGCACCAGGAGGTGATGTACAACTTGGGATTGTGACCAAGTCCCTTTTTACTTTGACACCTGCATTTGTACCTTATTCAATCACTCATTCAATCAAAGAAATATCTGTTCAAATATTTATTCACATTCTACTATATGACACACACTGTGCCAAATGCTGGAGAAATAACTGTGAATTTTGTTTCCTGTGTGGTAGCTCTGGGGAAAGGGTGCTGTGATGTCCATCAAAAAATCGTCAGTTCTTATTTGCAGGTGAATTACTTAATGAAATTATTGCTGTTGGTTCTAGTCAAGGCCTTTTAAATCATATACTGGGTGTTATATAGAGGCAATTAGAGAGGAAAGTTAACAACGTGAATTTCCCTTATGGATACCAGCATTCAACCACCAATGGTGGGATGCAGGACAAAGAGCTGACTTTTGTCCTTCAGAGTAACAAAGGTTAACCTAAGGAATATACTAAGGAAAGAGATCTATATCCATGTTCATATCCATATATACCTATATCTACATCTTTTTAAGGATAGTTCATTGTCTTCTTATCTGACACCCTCTAAAGTGTTACATTCCATGATATCTCTGAGATGGAGAAGAGTGGCCATTTGTTGAGGGTAAACTACCTGAGTAGATATAGTGTTACTGCTTGATGCTTAGCACAATTTGCTTCTCCTCCCTGTTTACAGTCCTTCCAATTTCCTTTGAGAAAGCTCCCTTCCTCCATTTCTACCATGTGGTGTGGGTGGAATTTTAACTCCCTTAAAACTTCATGGCTTAAGCTAATCACTCTGCTTCCTCTGGCTACAGTATTGCTTCAGGGAGAGACCATTAATCCAGTAATATCCATTGAGATGAGAGAAAACCTTTGCTAAAATTTCTAGAAAAGAGAGATTCCTTTCTCTCTTCCATGGAATCCACTAGATTGAACGGTGTAGTATGTAAGAATGGAGACAGACATTCATTTTGTCATCCCAGGGAAAGCCCTCAGCTTCAGGGGTGACACAGGGAGAAGAGGACACTGTGGAGAGCCTGAGGAAACTACAGAAGGAAGAGCAGAGAAATGGAGAGAAGCCTAATCCTTTGTGATACTGGTTTTTTTAATTTATTTTTATTTTTTGGCCATGCCGCATTGTGGCATGTGGAATCTTAGTTCCCTGACCAGGGATTGAACCTGTGCCCCCTGCAGTAGAAGCTCAGAGTCTTAACCACTGAACCACCAGGGAAGTCTCCTGGGTTTTTCTGGGGTTTTTTTTTCTTATTTTATAATTGAAGGATAGTTGACTTATAATATTATATTAATTTCAGGTGTACAACATAGTGATTCAATATATTTATAGATTATATTTCATTTAAAGTTATTACAAAATAATGGCTATGTTTCCCTGTATAATACATCCTTCTTGCTTATTTATTTTATACATAGTAGTTTGTATCTTTTAATCCTCTACTCCTATCTTGTTCCTCCTTCCTTCCCTCTCTCCACTGGTAACCACCAGTTTGTCCTCTGTATCTGTGAGTCTGTTTCTGTTTTGCCATATAGGTTCATTTGTTTTATTTTTTAGATTCCACCTGTAAGTGGTAACATAGAGTATTTGTCTTACTTTGACTTATTTCACTAAGTAATACCCTCCAGGTCTATCTACGTTGTTGCAAGTGGCAGAATTTAATTCTTTTTTTATGGCTGAGTAATATTCTATTTTATATATATATATATATATATATATATATATATATATATATATATATATATATATATATATATATATAAAACACATCTTCTTTATCCATTCATCTGTTGATAGACACTGAGGTTGCTTCTATATCTTGGTTATTGTAAATAGTGCTTGCTGCTCTGAACGCTGGGGTGCATGTATTTTTTCGAATTAGTGTTTTTGTTTCCTCTGGATATACACTCAGCAGTGGAATTGCTGGATCATATGGTAGTTCTTCTTTCAGTTTTTTGAGGGACCTCCATACTGTTTTCCACAGTGGCTGGATGAATTTATTATACAGTCCCACCAACAGTGTACTAGGGTTCCCTTTTCTCCACATCCTTGCCAACATTTGTTACTTGTGCTCTTTTTCATGATAGCCATTTTGACAGGTGTGAGGTGATATCTCACTGTGATTTCGATTTGCATTTCTCTGATAATTAGCAATATTAAGCTTTTTTTCATGTGCCTCTTGGCCATTGATACTGTTGGAGCTTCTAGATCAAGTCTTACCTGAAGTTAGCCCAATCTCTGGACTTTCCAATCATGTGAGCCAATACATTCCCTTTTTTTGCTTGAGTCAGTTTGAACTGGACTTTGTGTCAGTCATGACACATAGACACACACATGACATAAAGAGTCCCAATAGGTACCATGGATTTTCAACTCTTCCTAAATTTCCATCAGACACCTTTATATAACGATAGAAGTAAAGTGCATTCCAAAGGTACTCATAAATTCAATCCAGACGTAGATTACATACATGTCTGCTCATACAAATTAAGAGCTAACTGGGACAAGTGGCCGGGGTGGTAGGGAGAAGTGGGAACATTTGAGATTGTTCAAAGCATTTGAGACTGGTGGGGAGCAGTAACATATGATTTTCTGGAATAGCTTCCACTCTCCTGAATATTTTCATAAAACATATCTCCTAGAAGAACAATCCTAGGACTACACAGTTACTAATACTAGGTTTCCCACTGTGCTCCGTCCTCTTTCCCACTCATAGGAATTAGTTCGCATTTAGGACACACCACAACCTGTGGTTGCAGGTCCACGCTGCTGGGCTGCATGAAGGAGGGAGAAAGATGTCTGTAAAGGAGCCAGGAAGAAGACAGGTTGCCTGAGCCGAGAATGGAGCGTCTTTTATGTTCTTCGATAACTTTGAGATTTCCCTTTCCTATTCCTTTCTCCTCATCTATTAATGAGCATGAACTACATCCTGGCCTTTAATCATTGATATCATTTCATATACACTTTTTCATTAGCCTCATCTCTCTTTTGCTCCTACGAACATCTGTTTCCCAGACCCACTCTTTAGAATTGAGCATATACATGGCAGCTTTCCCCATCTCTGAGCCATGGAGCTAAATTTCCCATGCACCTTCAAGCATTAAATTGAAAATTAAGCTACATGTACCATATTTTGTTATAATTACCGTTTAGAAAAAAATCCTTGTTAATTTGGTATCCAAGAAAGTTATGTGGTCCATATGCTATGTAAGAATTTATAGTCCAGAGTAATAAAGTTTGGTAATAAAGGGATAGTGATGAGTGAAAGGGACAAATGTAAATTAACATTCCCCCAAATAAATCAAACAGTTTTGAAAACTGGGCCATTCATGGCAACCACATGCAACTAGTTATAATTGCCAGTTTCCAAGTGTCTGATTTTAGTTTCCTTAAAAAAATTTTTTAAAAGCAAATAGACATGATTTGAAGCTTAACATTCTGGTATCATTTGACAGTCACAGCGCTGCTGAGACTGCCACAGAAATCATTCTAATTATTCTTATAGAGTCTTGGGCATTGGCTTGGATAATGATAGGAATTAGTGAGTTTTACCCAGACAAGGTCCCTTCCTTTGAGGAATTTATCCTTTATAACTATCTGCACTGGCCTGAGCTGCACTGGGATCAGTCTCTCCTCATTGACCCAGAAGAGTCTCTTGGCTGATGATCATGACTGACATCATGTTTCAAGGGCTTCTCTGGGCCAGGTCCTGCAGTGAGCTCTTCATATGCATTCTTTTCATTCTCACAGTCTTTAGAGGGAGTGTATTACCTAAGATTTTTTTCAGTTGTAAGTACGAAAAATGCCAACTAGAAATGACTTCTTAAGTGATAAAGAAATGAATTGTCTCTAGGAAAAAAAAGGTCTAAAGGTAGGGCAGGCTGGTATAGTTGATAGATAAGGCTATAGAGGGAAAAAGAAGTGAACCATTAAAGACATTATTAAGCACATTAAGGAGTTTGAACTATAACCTGAGATCAGTGGTGAGTGATTAAGAATTTTTAGCAGAGGAAGGACTTGATCAGAATAAAATTTTAGCAAGATCTCTCTGACTGCAGGGTGGAGAGTAGATTTCTGTAGTATTAAGGCTGGGTTTACAAGTCCAAATAAAGCGGAGGAGGAAGGCCACTACTTGGCTAATTCAAGTGCCCTACTTGTGCATTATCTGGGGCCTCCCTGTGACTGACTTTGTTGGTTCACTCATCAGCCATTCCCAATTCCTTTCTCCTTTGTCCACATCCCACTTCAGAGACTGAAAAATCCAGATACTTTCCTAGCCATTCATCTAGAGGTGGCCATGTGACCCAGTTTGACTATGGGCTTCTGGAAGAGTTCAACTTCTTGCCTGGAGCTGTCTTTTGACCCTGAAGAGACACAACTAAGGATAAATGCCCACATGGAGAAGGAGGATGGAAGGGGCCTAGGTCCCTGACGACATCACAAATTCTTCCTAGCTACCTTGTTCAGCAAGCAATAAATGTGCCTATGGTTGAAGCCAGTGTTTGTGACTTCTTCTGTTACCCACAGCAAAAAGCATTCCTAGGAAAAGTGATTTTCAATTCTCTATTTCATTTTGATTATGCATACACTTTTTGAATCCTTCAAGCAAGACATGGAAGTTTCTACAGTGTGCTTATTACACTGACAGGCTGGAAGACAGAGCTCTGTAAAATTTCTGCTCCCTTTGGAATAAAAATGTGCATGTGCAATGCAGTACCTGCTTGGCCAGCCTGGAGAAGGCTTGGTGAATTCCTGCGGCCGTGGCTCCATTTCTTGCTGCCCACGATTGGCATGGCATTGGAGTGAAGTCCATTTGGCCTGTGACTGGACCTGAGGGACCAAAAGCAATAGTAGAGAGGATCATGAAGATTTTTTTAAAAAGTACCTTGAAGTTTTAATAAGGCTTCATGTTTGGAGAAAAATATTACTTACAACATGCTTTTCCTTTAAGCAATTTATGTTAATAGAAAAGTGTCCGAAAGAAAAATTAAACAGAGCAGTGGGGCATGTTATATTTTCCTCAGACAGACACGGCACTTTTATTAGAACCCTAATGAAATGTATACCCATAAAAACGCGTCCCCGCCCCCATCCCCACAACTTAAACATGGCCGACGGTAGTCACACACACAGAATACCAGAGCCAGATCCACTGATGAACGTGTCGTCTGAGGTCTGCCATCACCTGACAGGATAAGGCTAATCCGAATCGACTGCATGCCATGTTTTTATGACATGGAGCTATTGAAAAGTACAGGAATAATTAACTGGAAATGTAATAGAGGAAGCTCTCTCTGAGCTCGGGCTGTCACAGAGTATAACACCTGATATGGCTTCCCTGAGCACCAGACCCACTGCAATAACACTTTTTATGCTACTTTCTTAAGAAACTGGTGACTCAAGTCATCCATCAGTGCAATTCGTTCTGAAGAGAGCATGACAGCTGTGGCAGGTACAAAACAGAGGCGCCTTGTTCCACTGAGTGACACTAATTATGGGTAAGGGCTTTGTAAACATGCCTCTCTGTTCGAGGGAAGTGAACAACATATAGTAAAGCACCAGCATAACCAAAATGACGTCTATAAATAAATAGAAAATAACTGCACTTTTCTAATTGAAGGCAGATAGGTAAATATATTGGGGGCACTTAAGCCTGCTTTGGATACAATGCGTCATTTTCTACTCCCTGGCAAAGTGAAAAAGGCAATTGGCTCTTGAAGTTTCCCCAGATGTGGCATGCTAGAAAGAAGGCTTTCCACCTATACAGCTGCTATCTCAACGAAAAGTGTGTATATGTTATAACACACATAGGTGTATGCTTACATGGGTTTGTGTGCAAGGCTCTCTCAACTTAGAAATAAATTTTATGTTACGACACCATTTTAGGCAATGGTTTGGCACTCTGGCATTTAACAGAGAAGTGATAAATATGATGATTATTTACTGAGGCTAGCCCACTAAGTATGAGCTGAACTTGAACACAAATAAACCCATGGGGCAATCAGTAGGTTTGTGCGCATTCATAAACCTGAGAAGATACATTCATCTGTTGTAGGCTTGTATCCATAGTTAAGACTTGCATTCAGCTGTGAGAGAAAACCCAACATAACAGCTTGGACTGATAGAAATCCCTTTCCGTCTCATGTGAAAATATAGGCAGATGGTTCAGGGCAGCTATGATGCTCAGTGGGTCAGGGAGCCAGGCTCTCTCTACTGTGTTGTTTCACCTTGGATGGCCCACATCCCAGGGTCACAACAGTGAGCGCTGTGTTTCAGCAGCAGGATGGAGAAGACTTGACAAGGGCACACCTACACTGTTTCTTGGTTAGGTTCTTGGAAGCTGCCACATGACACCTCTCATTGGCCAGAGCTAAGTCATATGGGCATACCTAGCTGCAAAAGGGCTGATGATGTGTCTCCATCCCTGGAGGTAAAGAATGTTATTAACATAAAGAAGTGAACATGGATACTGAGGGGACTACTGGTAAGCTCTGCATACTTGTTCCTATTGAGGAAGAAAGCTGTTTTGTAGCATGTAATAAGGTAAAAGCTCCTGCTGCCCTGGACCATTCCCATTTTTCTCATTCTTCTTTCCCTAAATCCCTCACTAAAACCACAGAAAGAGGTACTTGGTGTAGGCCAAGAAGCAAATCCTAAATGGAAGAATTTTTCTTACTCCCCAGGGAGGGGTAATGGGAAGGCTGCACTGCTGGTTCCTTCTCCCAAATCTTACTTTGCCCATGCCCAAATTCCATAGCACATCTTTTTCAGCATGAGTCTAGATTCTTGATCAAAAAGCAACTTCCTCTAGGAATAACTTTCAATGTCTTTAAGATTTTTACACTTTAATTTGAATGGGTTTCTGAGTTTCCTATCTTTCTTGAGTGCAGAAGTCTTTACTAGGAGAAAATGAGGTTGGGACTGCCCATCTAATATACTGGAGATGAAGGGAGGTATAATAAACTAGATATTTGTATGAATTTTTTAGGATTTTGCTGTTTGCAGCCTTTGGTTAAGAATTCTGTTAACCTGGATCTTTTTAAAGGAACATTTTTCTCCATGGGTCTTTTTTCATCTAAGCAATTAATTAATAAAGGAGAAAATATTACCTCCAAACCTTCTTTTCCTTTCCTGCTGAGTTTTCATCTCTCTGGTTTAGAGAGGTATGACTTTGTGTGCATGAGTGTATATCAGTTTGGTAATGTACTTTGAGGGCATGGAGTGTATGCATTAGAATTATTCTGTGTATGACAAGAGCTAAGTAAATACAGTATTGTGCCAGGAGTTCACTGTGGAAGCAATTGCTTGGAACAGCATTTAGTGCCACTCTATCCAAGTCAAGAGCTTTCACTGAAGAATTCTCAGAAGTGGCTCTAGCTCATAAAAGGAAGGAAAGATCCCTAAAGTAAAAGGAGAGGGCATTTTGGGGAGTGATGAGCTGAGCAAGGTGGAGAAGCAGAATTGAAACTCACATCACCACATTCAGTGTGTGCTCACTGATAGCAGAGGAGAAGGCCATGTGGAGGAAACCCATGTTGGGTTCTACAGTAAAGGAGATGATAGCCTTTACTGAGCATCTATTGTATGGTATGCATTTCCCTAGGTGTCTTGCAAACAGACCTTCATTTAGTCTTCACAACAAGCCTGGGAAACAAGCACAATCATCTAGTTTTACAGATGAAGAAACTGAGACCAAAAGAAATTTAAGACAAAGTCTAAGCTGGGGTTTGAATACAGTCTGCTGATTTCACAGGCTCTGTCTACTATACCACACTGGGTTTGACACAAGGGGGGCAGAAAAGAAGAGCTGGTCAAGTGGTTTAACCTGGGGCTCTTGCTCACACAGCCCTCACATCTCCCACTCCCCAGTAGTCACACTTTCATCAAAGCTGGGCCAGCTGCTGTGTCTCCAGGACTTGACATGGCCTCTAGCAGCTGGGGAGGCCAATGATGATGCACGGCAGGCAGCAGGATCCTTAGTGGTTCTTGGATATCATTGCTGGTCACCACTTCCTAGCAGATGGGACAAGGCCTGGGAGTTCTAGTGGTTAACCAAGGCCTGTTGTTTTCTTTTTAGGCATTGTCTTGGTTCCCAATTAGCCAGGAGATTTGTTTTGCTTTTAAGTCACGAAGATCCCAGCTGTCAAAGTCTTTCCTTACCAAACATCTGTAGCCATCCCGCCTTGGGCCATGAACTCATCTGATCTCTTACTCCAAGTTGCCTTGAATTTGACCTAGTCTTGACCATGAGACCTTCAATGAAATGTTAAGCGGTAAAGTGGTATTTGTGAGTCAGTCTTCCCTCTGAGTCAGAAATAAAACAATGTCTCAGCATGTTAGAGGGAGTATGGGGCCACCCTGTGATAAAACCCAAAGGGCTCTTCCCCCCTTCGTTTTTCTGGGGTACAAAGTGACTTGTGATGTATATTGAGAGTCTGTTTTTGGTGAGAGTGAGGATAAAACCTCGGGGCAGCCAGATGAATTCATTTTCCCTTCTTTCTTCTCTCCCTCCCTCCTTCCTTTCTTTCCTTCCTTTCCTTCCTTCATTCTTTGACTTTTTACTTGCTCCAAAATAGTAAAACTTAATCATTCAAGGAGAATTTATATTTCTCCTTAACATTTTGATTAAGGAACTTATTCCTAATATTAATTCTATTGTTTAGTAAAACTGTGGTAGAATGGAAAAAATACTGGGTTAGAAGCAAACAAAACAAACTAAAAACCAAACAAACCAAAAACCAAACCAACCAAAAAGGTTTTTGAGTGGTGGCTTGACAAATTGAGAACTGAGAGCTCTCAGGCAAGTCACAAACTCGATGAAGTTTCATTTTCCTAAAGGAAACAGAAAGACAACCAAATTTGCCTCACCTCCCCTACAGGAGTGTTATGAGACACTAGTGAAATAATGTGTGCAAATGCTTTGTAAACTAATATGTGTCAAGAACATGGTTGGCAGTTTAGGTTCTGGTTTCAGACAGGTCTGGGAGCAATCCTTATGTGGTGTGACTTGGGAAAATGACTTTATCTCAGTGGTTCTCAACTGGGGGCAATTCTGTGCTGCCCCAGGGATATTTAGCAATGTCTGGAGACATTTTTGGTTGTCACAACTGGGAGGTGGGGTGCTACAGCATCTAGTGTGTAGAGGCCAGGGTTGCCACTGGACATCCTACAGTGCACAGGACAGCCTCCCATAACAAAGAATTATCTGGCTCCAATGCCAATAGTGCCCACATTAAAAAACCCTGCTTTATCTTTATAAACCTCAGTTTTTATTTCATCTCAAGGTAAGACAGAAATAATAGAAAGAGTACTTATTGCACAGAGTTGTCATGCAGGTTGAATAAAGTAACACAACTAAATCTGAGCGTCTAGCATATGTTAAGTGCTCATGGAAGCTCTTCTGTGCTCAATGTTCCTGTAGCTGCTCTCCCCAGAATCCTTTCTACTTGTTTGCAAACCTTAATTATTAATCCTTCCTAAACTTACATTAGTAAATATTCGTATCGTTGTGGCTGCCTAGGATTCATTGCCCCTCTTCAAGAGCATACCAGTTTCCTTTCTGAGAATTTCTTTTCCCCAATTATGTGAGTTCTTGGTGGGAACATAAATCTAGACACTTCTCTCTAAGGATGTGATAGGGGCCATGTTCTTCCTCTCCCTGTCCCTGCATAGCTGGGGAGTGGTCATGTGACCTGACCTTGGCCAATCAACCAATCTCTTCCAAGAGGTTGACTCCGGAGCTTAAGAAGTGATGAAAACATGCAGCAGCATGCTGGCCTTGGGGTTCCTGCTGCTACAAGTATGTCTGCTTCCCCATTCCACAGGGCCCCTTGGTTCCTGTCTTTTCCAGTGACTGTTCTTCAGCCTCTGGTGGACACACTAGGGTTCCCATAGCCTTCCAAAACATTTCCAGAGTTGTTTCTGTCTGTGGCAATCGAAACTCTTGGCTGATCACTTACCCATCAATGACCCAATGAATAGAACCATAGGACTGTATGTATTGTGTCTGTTGGTAGAGGAGATAAGGATGGGGGCATGGGTCTGTAGCCTAGATGGTAGCAAAACAGGGAAGAGCTTCTAACTGTATTTTTCCCAGTAGCACTGCAGCAATATTCAGTTCTAAGTTCTAGAGCTCACATTCTTTATCAAAGTAAAAGCTGAATCTTCCTCCTCCAGCCAAGTCCTTATCAATAAACATAAATTAGCAAAGTGTATTAACTCTGTCCTGTGATGAATCCTTTACATTTGGCTAATAGATTTGGGCAACAATATGACTTAAACTACTGATTTAAGCAAATTCTCGGAAGTACATGGTACATTTATTGTAAAATACACATTTGAATCTATCCTTTTTTTCCACTTTATCTTTTGTGTTTGCCAGACCCTATTTTAATATCTGTATAGAATAGAAACCTACATTTTGTGTCCGTTTGGGAATAGTCTAGCCAAACAATGACACTGGCTAGTGATAAGCACAAGGAAGAACAATTAACACATTCATTAACTGTTGTTATTAGGTTGTTTCTCTGGACTAGAAGTGTGACTTCTAGTGGAAAAAAATCCAATGAACTTCATTTTCTGTTTTGAAATAATGGCTTAATAGCAAATCATATTTGTTCAGTGGGTTTAAAATTTGTCAAGCACTTTTTTTAAAAGAAAGAAATGGAAAATTTTATTTGGGCCCATCTGAGGATTGAGCATTTTTAAGTTTACGAAAAATATTCTACATGTATATCTTTTCTCATCAGAAATTCAAGCGTGTGAGAAATTTAAGCAGCTTTTCTTTCCTAGGGGTAGAAAACACTGTATATATGTATGTGTGTATATATATATATATATATATATATATATATATATATATATATTCTTTTTCATATTCTTTTCCCTTATAGATTATTACAAGATTTTGAGCATAGTTCCCTGTGCTCAAATTTTTTTAAAAAATAAATCATTAAGTCTCTGATGAAGCCAGTTAGAAGTTCAAGACCTCTGAGGCTCAGTCTTCTCATCTCTAAAGTGGGGAAAGTAATAGTAATTATTGCAGTTGGTTGTCTGAGTAAATGAAACCATGTGTGTACAGAGTTTTAAATTTGTTTGAAGGGTTTGCTTATAGACAAAGATTTTATAACTTCTGATACTGGAGGAGAAGCTATTTTGTCAGTTAAGACTCTTTGCTAAGGATAAACTCAACTAAGCACTAGAAACCACCACCACTGTATATCACTCTGGGTCAATCAAAAGAGGAAACACATCATGAATAACATCTTCAGAGCAGCCACGTATTTCAGAGGGAAATCTAGGACTGAAGAGACCTTGGTCTTTTCCAATATTAGTGACATAAAGAAGACAATTCTCTCCACTTCTCTCTTCCCTCTCTTTCCCTCCCCAACATGGCAACACAAAGCAGATGCTTTTGGTCTTGGGACATGAAGAAAGCAAATACACAATTTTCCACTGATCAGCTTGGATGCAGTCAAAGGAAACTGGCTAGTGACCTAAGTTTGGGCTACTGACCCCAAAAAGAGTGTGACTGATGCTTGGGGATTGAGCCCTACAGCTGTGAATGTATCCTACCCCTGCTGAATTCCTGTCCATTTTTCAAAATCAAATGAGGCTTAGAACTAAAGTTTAGGCAAGTTGAAATGGAAACGTAAAAATCTATCTAATTGCTTATTTCTCTAATATTTGCTCTCAGTCTTATCTGTGAATGGTTTAATAATTGTTATTTTTAGTTTATCTCATAATGAATTTGTGTTTCCTCAATTGGATGTTAAAATTTTCTGTTCGAAAACTGGATAGGCTTGAGTGGAAATATCCCTGGAATAAAAGAGAAAATGCCAGTCTTGAGATTACATGTTTGTGGCACTACTGCTCCCTGGTGGTGGCATACTCAAATTACAGGAATACTAAGAAAAAACCCCCAAAAACCCAGTCCTTTGAGGATGAGATATGAAGAGACTGTTCAAAAGTATAGTTTCTCTTTGACCAATTCCCCTACATCCACTGGTTTTCTGATTAGTGAAAAATGAAGAGGCTGAGTGGACACTTGTCCATGTATCTTCTAGCTAAGTCCTCTAGACTTTAGAATGCACTGATGGCATGCCTTGTCAAGAGGGAAAATTCCATCATTGATATCACCAGCAGAAGCACAAGTCTCCTGGGCCATCCACCATCATCCAGATTCCCTCCCAAGTCCTTCTATTGTTCATGCTCACACTCTCAGTCTGTCATCAGCAAACTCCCTTGAATCCTCAACCTCTTCTCTGAATCGCCCTTGGCCCTCTTGCTCCACCTGCACCTACCTCCCTGATATTTGTCTCAAGTGGTGGCTGCTCTTTCTCTCACGCTCCATATACCTTGGGGCATTGACACAGGATAGTTGTTCTCTTCTCATGGTTACCTATTATCCACTAGAAAGTATTTGCCTTCCTTCATTTTTCAGAAACCCCCATTTTTTAAAGCTCATAACATATTACTATTCTACTCAACATTCTCTTATAGCCCTCGTCTACTAGCCTCCCAGTTAATCTCTTTATTTATAAGACTGGTACCTGATTCACTGTCTTCTTCTTCATTCTACTCCAGTTGGTATTCTTGGTGACTTCAATATCCATGTGGGTGATCCATCCAATACCTGGACTCTCAGCTACTTAACTTCATCACCTCTGATGAGTACCTTTTCCTTCACTCTACCTCACCACCAATTCCCTTGATCAAACCAGTAACTGTATCCCCTCTAAAATATCAATTTCGAACATCTTTCTCTTCAATACTTCCTATTCTTCTATCTCATTTATTCTACTATCTTTACTCCAATAATTTTTTAAAAATTTTTATTTATTTATTTATGGCTCTGTTGGGTCTTCGTTTCTTGTGCGAGGGCTTTCTCTAGTTGTGGCAAGTGGGGGCCACTCTTCATCACGGTGCACAGGCCTCTCACTATCGCGGCCTCTCTTGCTGCGGAACACAGGCTCCAGACGCACAGGCTCAGTAATTGTGGCTCACAGGCCCAGTTGCTCCGCGGCATGTGGGATCTTACCAGACCAGGGCTCGAACCCGTGTCCCCTGCATTGGCAGGCAGATTCTCAACCACTGCGCCACCAGGGAAGCCCACTCCAATAATTTTTTGACCTTATCAACTATGTCTCATCTCTTGATGCTACAGCATTTTTCACTACCCATCACCTTCTTCATCTTTAAACATAACAGCACTGGCTCCTACACCCACATCCTATGCCTTCTTTTCTATGACAATGGAAGATACGTCCATGTTTCACTGTGCTCCAGATCCGAGTCTCTCACCTTTGCTCCTATTATCTCCTTTGTCTCATGTAGTATCAGTTTTTTTCTTCTCTACTTGATTCTTCCCATCAGCATACAAACACATTCTAGTACCTCTTTTCTATATCTACCTTCTTTCAATCCCCCCATCCCTCCAGCTACTAATTCCTTTCTCTGCTCCCCTTCACAGCAGCATTTATTGACAGTTGTCTTTATTTGCAGTCTCTATTTCCTCACCTCCCATTCTCACTTCAACCTATTCCAACTAGGTTTCCAGTTCCTTCACTGTACTGAACTTGCACTGCACTGTACTTGCTCCAATCAGGGTGGTCAATGCCTGTTGCCAGTGCAATTGTATTCTCATTTTATCCCCCACAGCATTCATATAGCTGACCACTGTCTGTTTGAAATCTTTTTTTTTTTTTTCCTCTTGGCTTACATGTGTTGTTTTCAAACATTTTTGTTCATATAGCCCCTAAAAAATTTTAGTAAAATTTTGTAGATCCTTGCACATTTTTAGAGTTGACATCTATATTTTTCATCATAAGTTTAAATAGTTGCTAGAAAGAGAATTTCCAGTATGTTATAAATATTGACATTTTAAAATTAAACTGTTATATTGCTCTGATTAAATGTTCCCAGTGAAATCTAAACACCATAGAAATTTGATATTCACTAACAACCATTTAGAAAACACATAGACTTCTTTAACAGTAAGATATTTTATCAATACATTGTTCCTGTTTCCCCTCGAATTTACATTTTCAATTAACTTGCTGCACAAAAATTTTCCTAATGTAATATATTGATATTTTATCACTCTACCAATTTTGTAACAAAATTTTGTATATAAATTGATAATAAAACTTTAAAAATTTCCTATTACTATAAGGCTCTACAAATTAAAACATTTCTTTTAGATTCAATTATCATTACAATTATTTATACACTTGATCAAAATACCATAAATATTTTATATTACATGTTTTGATGAAAAAGTATTAACCTATAAAGAAAATTTTATTATAAACAAATTCTTATGAGTTGGCTAGGGTTTTTTTTTTTTCCCAATTAGTTCATATTTCCACAGATACAACTTATTGTTATAATGAGACAGAATTCAGCATCAATTCTCTCTCCATTTTTCCTTTTTAAAAGATTTAAGCTCTGAGAAAACCTGTTTATATAAATAAGTAGATAGAATATTGCTTTAGAACTGTATGCAATTCTTTGAACTCCTGAGTTATATGCCAAAAATCACAGAGTAATTTATTACAAATTTTTTTTAAATAATCCACCAGTTTTCAACTCAATTAGGTTCTCCTCCAACTTTGTGGAAAGCAAAATATTGGCTGTCACCTGACTTGCACAAGGCTTTGTCAGCTAGATATTACAGTCATGAACTTCATCAAACTGACACCAGTATCCTTTTTTGTGCCTGGGACAGTTTAACACTGTTGGGTACTGCTCTGTAGTAAGATTTGGGAGAGAAGAAAGTGGGAGACAAGTGATTGTGAAAGGAAATGGGCTGGAGAAGCTCTTACTTTCAGTAGGCACATTCTCAGGCAGGTAAGTTTCTGGAGAGAGTGAATACTAAGTCGAGGATCTGGAAATCACTTTCCTTAGCACTGTCTATGCTTGTATTCCCCTTAAATCTTTGCATACTCTGAAGGCCTCTGGTTTTCCTCCTAAATCAATAGCCTTTCTTTCTCAGTCCCTTGGCTGGCTGTTCCTCCTTTGCTTACCGCTAGATGTTGAGGGCCCTGGGCATCATTCCTGGGCTCCCTTGGTTCCCTGTTTAGGCCATGTCTTCTCTAGGCGATCTTAGTCCCAGTTGCTTCAAATACTGTCAATAAACTGAAGCTCCCAAACTTATATCTCCCATTCTGATTCCTTCATGCCCTATCAGTTTTTCCTGGGAGCAATGCCTCAGTAAGTAACATGTCATGAATCCCTATCTCAAGCTCTGCTTCTTTGGAACCTGACTAGGGCAGTGGTCACCACCTTTTGTTCTACGAGAAGACATTTATGGGGTTAATAAGCCTGGCAGCTAATTTTTTTCTGGTAATGCCAAGTCCATTAGTTATATTTACTTGCTCATAGTAGGAGCCTTATTTAGAAGTGAGAATTATCACGATGCCTTTGCATTAATCTAATGATGATTGGAGGAGCCACCTATTTTTAGAAAAAGAAAGAATGGAAAGGAGAAGTTATTACATTTTTCATTAAAGGAATATGGGACAAAGCCCTAGAGTTTAAAAGTTAAGGCCTATCTTCTAATGGCATTTAAGTAGTGGCAGGATGTGCCCTAGTCTGAGCCTCAGCAATCCTGCATTCAAGAGGCCACTGATACTCACAGCTAGGCTGTGAGGCCTGGGGAGAAATATTCAACATCTCTCTGCCTCACCTTTGTCAACTGTAAAATGAGAAAAATAATACAGAGTTGAAAGAAGTAAATGAAATCTTGTACGTGAAAGAGCTTGGTAATTATAAAACACATCATAAAGGTGAGGTGTTTGAGGTATAAAAGTGACATTCTGGTTAGTTCAGGAATTAGAAGTGAAGGAATTAAGATACTGCACAAATGTGAGCTTCTTTAAATATACAGAAATAGGGGAAATGTGTTAGAGTCATATGCATTGTGTTTTAAAGAATTATTTTTGTGGAAAATATATTTCTCATACTTAAATAAAAGCAGAGTAAGGTAGAAGTACTTTGTAAATGATAAAATATATATACACACTATAGCTGCAGTGACTTCTGAGAACTATTTAGGGAGTTAAATTAACAGTATTTCATAGGATTTATTAGTCATAAAAAGTCCCCCAGAGCTGCCTACGTAAGGCTTCAATTATTCAAAGATTGCACTTTGGCACCTCAAACATTGCCAAACCCAGAAATAAGAAAAATGAACACCTTTCTTGGTGGCAAGGAGAGACATTTTGCACAGGAAGCAGTCATGAAATTGGGAACCCCAAAGTTCGAGGCACCCACAACTTGAAGGTAACTCAGATGCCTGGGAATGAATTATTTTCTAGAGAAAAGGAAGGAAGCACTTGAAAGGGATTGGGATAAAGCCAAGAAGTAAAACATAAATGAAAGGAGACAGAAAAGATGAGCAAAGGAAAGCAGGAGCAGAAAGGTTGAGAAAGTGGCAGACAGTGATAACTGAGGAAACCAGAAGGCAGAGGGAGCTGGTAGAAGCAAAACATTCAAGCAGAACCAAGGAATGCTGGGAGACCAGGAGGGAAGCTGGTCCATCTCTGTGGACCGCACCCTCCTCAGCGCCGCCTGCAGGCAGCAAGGTGCCAGTAATATGTCCTCTGTGCCCACCCTCTCCAGGTGCCAGACATGGAAATAGCCTTGTTTCCCTATTTTCATTAGAGAAAATAAAATATTACTTGTCCTCTGGGACTTGGAACACCCTCTCCAGGCACCATCTTCAACATTCAGGACAAAGGCTGCTATTTGAAGTACCTTTTCTGGTCCTCTAGATAGAGTTGTAAGTCCCCTTTTTCTGCTTCTGCACTTCTCTCCTTACTCTGGTCCTAAGACAGTACTCAAGTGTTCCTCCAGTATTTGCTGATGAGCTCTCTGAGGGCAGGCCATCTTTATAAACTCAGTGCATAAGACTTGGTCTGGTATATACCATTTCTAATTAAAATCTGCTTAAGCAGGTAGGAAGAATCTTCCTCTGAGACTGTACAATTTTAATGGCTCAATACTTAGTTGGTTAAGACACTAGATATTCTAAGGACCCACATTTCCATCTATTTCTGAGTGTGCCAGACTCTGTTCTGGGCAGTGGTGAGCATTTGAAGTCAATAATAAAGATGATAACACTGGGTAATATCAGGTCATGCCTGCTCTGTGCCAGGAGCTGTGCTAAGTGCCTTACATATACAGTTAGTTAATCCTCACAGCAAATTCTGCCCTCAAGAAAGGCAGATAAACAATTTAATGAGAGAGGCAGATATATACATTACTAATAAACCACAAATAAATTATAATACAACACAGCAGGTAATACAGAAGTATGAGAACTAGGGACTGGAGGGTAACTTTCCTGCATTTAGTAAGGAACAGCTAAGTAATAATGGAGGTATCCCTGTAATTTTAAAGTTATTTCTTTCTTGGGACTTCCTTGGTGGTCCAGTGGCTAAGACTCCACACTTCCAATGCAGGTGGCCCAGGTTTGATCCCTGGTCAGGGAAGTAGATCCCACATGCTGCAACTAAGAGTTTGCATGCCTCAACTAAAGATCCCACATGCCGCAACGAAGATCCCACGTGGCACAACTAAGACCCGGCGTAGCCAAATAAATAAATATTAAAAAAATAATAAAGTTATTTCTTTCTCAAGGATACAAATGGTCCAAATAGACCAGAAAAAGTCCCTCCCTGAGTACTAGCCTTGCAAAAAACAAAATAAAGCTCAGCAATATACTTTATCCCATTGAAAAGCAAAAGCTCCACATTACAATCTTATTATTTGGGAAGGATATATGAATTGCTTAAAGGTGCAAATATTATTTATGGTGCTTATATTTAACTAGGATGATAGTAAGTATTACTGCTCTTATTTCTCCTGTTTATTATAGATTGGTATTAAGGCATGACTATAAAGCTCTTTGAATAAACAATTTTAACTGCCTAGTAATATGAGTGTTCATGTTGATTAAGTGGATATTTTGCACATGGCTAAGAGAATTCTTTTGAGCTTTTTCTTTGGAAAGACAGCCTCATAAAGTGCCCTTTGTGGAATAAATGACTTTCCCATTATCAAACTGAGTACCATGCAACTATTTTAAAAATTACATTTAAGCATTTAATTTTGATCTTAAAATAGAGAGATGCCTAGCAGAAAGTGGGTTGCAAATTAGCTAGAATGTGTAAGGTTGCATCATGCTGTATGAAGCAGTGTGGTGAGGTGGGAGGGTACTTATGCGGGGTAAAGATACACCAACTCTAAGTCCTGCTGAATTGTTGGTCATAGGAGTCACTGTTCTCTGGGCTCCAGCTTCCCTACTTGTTAAATGCAGGATTGGGACTCTACTAGTCTTTTATCTGCTACTAAGTTCTATCCTAGGACTTCATTCCTATTTTCTCTCGTGGAGTCAATCCAGACTCATGATGTCCCTTTTGAATGTGACATCATGATAGTAGGGGTATGTTCTTCCTATGACATTCAGGAGAGTAGGAAAAAAGACATGACTTCAGAGATTTCAATAGGAAAGTTACTCTTTGTTATCTTGGAACTTAGAAGCATGTTAGAAAGTGAAGTTTTTAAAAAATGATGCCCATTATGTCAAAAAATGCACAGAAGTGACCAAGTGTTAAAAAGTGGTTTGCTCTGGGTGGTAAGACAATGGGTCATTTAAAATTTCTTCTAAATATTTTTATATATTTTCCAAGTTTTCTGTAATGAATGTATATCACATGCATATACATATTAATAGATTCAGAAAAAATAAAAGCACTTAAAAAAAGTGTCCCCAATGTTTATAAAGTGTCATCAGTGAACCAAACTCTACCAAACAGTTGTTTTTTACTCTATGTATAACTTTAATTTTATGAACACTAAAATAATTGGCAGGGACAGAGCAGTACCTCAGGTAAAAAGGGTGAATTCGAGGTTAAAAGGTTAAAAGGGTGAAACCAAGGTTACCACTGGTTACTTGTCCAAGATCACATAGCTAGTAAGAGGCATGAGTGGGGCTTGAATTCAGGTAGTTGGCCTCCAGGGCTCATCCTCTCTCCCCCATGCCTTTTCCAGCTTCTCTAGACTGCAGCTGTATGCGGATTGGAAAAACCCTAGGGCAGGCTCCTCAAACACTGGTTGCTTATCCAATTTGGTTCAGAGTGCCAATCATCAGCTGTTGCAGACCTTGAGGGCTGGGACTGTGACTGGTTATAAACACAAGCAAATGGCCTTTATTTGTGGATTGCTTTCTTTTCTGAATAGCACCTTGGGATTCTCTCCAGAGAATAAATTACCTTTATGTTCTTAACATAGCCAAACACTTGATTTTGTGTTAATGAGCTAATGCAGAACTGGAACTAAAGGTGAGCTGGCTGGATGAGTGCAAAAATTGAGTATGTTAGACACATGTTTTGGGTGGGTTATTTCCAGACTGAGCTTAGCTCAGTGATGTGCTAAGTCTCTCTTCAGCTGCATGTCAGAGCGTGAGCCAAACATATGCACTGCCTTCATGGATAACTCAGGCTGCAGCTCCACAACATAAGGGGCAGAGGCAAATTAGTTCTGTGGCCGTGACCTGGCATGTATTTGCATAACTAGACTGGCAAGATCTTCTTAGGAAAGGCTGGCTGCCCACTTGTCCCAGAATATCATGAATTGGTGGTTCAAATAACCTCAATTCCCAAAACGGACAGTCATAGAATTATAGCCTCAGAATGAGAATGAACTTCAGGATTATCCATCCCAGCCCCCACCCTATGCAGAAATGCCTAAATAACCGTTGACAGGTGGTCACCTAGTCTCAATTAGAATATATCCAATGACAGAGACCTCACCATTCTATAAGGGGACTTGCTCCATTTTGGGGGCAGTTTTATTAGAAAGTTCTTCCTCTCTAACATCTCTTAATTGACTCTCTTCTGCCCTGGGAAGCTAAAGAGCTGTGCTGTCCAATATGGTAGCCATGTTGAAGTGTGGTTCAGGCTAATTGAAATGTGCTGTAAATGTAAAATACACAAGATTTCAAAAACTCAATATGAAAAAGTTTTACGCTGATCATGTGTCGAAATGATACTGTTTTTAGTATATTGGGTTAAATGCAATATATTATTAAAATTAATTTCACCTGTTTTTTACTTTAAAATGTGGCGACTAGAAAATTTTAAGTTATGTATGTGACTAGCATTATATTTCTCCTGGATAGCACTGCTATAGAGTATTCTAAGTCTGCAGCCTCTTACAAAAGGCAGCCTTAAGATTTTGGAAGACTGCTATTGTGTTCCCTCTAATTTTTAAAAAGAGGATATGTCATAGGTTCCTCCAGTGCTCTTTAACATAGTTTCTAGACCTTTCACCATTTATATTGATATATTCCAGTTTTTCAGTCTCTACATTCAGCTGAATACTGTAAACTGAAGACTATAAGTAGGATGTAGCAAGCCCTGTGGGGCTATTATCTCTATTGTATTGATATTACACTTCTGTTAAAGCACATAGCTTGCTGTAGTTTTTATGTGGCCCAATTATACTATCCAAGGATTCTTAACTCCTAGTCTGTGACCCCTGCTGGTCACCAACAAACTCCAGCTGAAATTGTAAACCAAATTTTATGACTCTGGGCATTTGTCTATGAGAGGGTCTTCAGCTTCTGTCAACTGAAAACAAAAAAATAAAAAAAAAAAAACTGCACAACCTAAAAGTTGCAAGTTATGTTTTATGCAGGGAACTTACTGAAGACTATAGCCTAGGAAACAGCCTCTCAGATAGCTCTGAGGAACTGCTCCAAAGAGGTAAGGAGGAGCCAGGATATAGAGGAGTTTCTCCTGAAAACAGACAGACATGTAGTTGAACATCAAAAGATTACTGCTAATCCAAAAAAGCAGACATCTAAAGTTAATGATTTTAGTACTTTTCTACGTTTGGAAAGATGCATGAGTCTGGGCTCACTGAAATTATTCCTTTGATGTGCATCTTAACTGTCTAGGGCCAGTATCCTGTTTTTCTCCATTCTGAATTCCCCTCACGGTGCACCATCTGGGGGGCAGCTGAAGTGGTTGATGGCCTGATGGTGGGCAACATACCTTGTTTACTGAAATGGCAGGCAACATTTTTTTGTCCACATTTTCATAGATTTTCAAAGAGATCTGAGACCTACTAGATGGTATTAGGGCTATAGTTACTTTAAAGTCCTGGGATGTCTTCTCACAAAACTATTTTTAATCTCAATCTGCCATACTACCATACTTTCGCATTTGATTTTTTTAATGGATGATTTTACATTTATCCCTATTAAGTTTATTCTTATTCATGTCAGCCTGTTCTTTTAGTTTGTTGAGACCTTTTGCCTCTCTTGGTTCATCTGACATTTAATGAATTAGGCTTCTCTCCCAGCTCTGTCACACCTGCAGTTTTGATAAGCATGTCTTTGTGTCTTCATCCATCATTAATTGAAATTTTGGACTGGATAAACCATAGATAGCACTTGGGAGTCTGTCATTGTGACTCCCCTTCGGGTAGGCAGTGATTCATAAAGCAGACGACATTCCTTGGGTAAAGTTGTTCAACCAGCTACAAATCTACTCAACTGTACTGTCATTCATGTCATTCTTGCCCACAGGATGTCAAATTCTTTGCTGAAATTAAGATATATTTTTGTCCATGATATTCCCCTGATCTCCATGACCTGTAAGCCTGTCAAAAAGGGAAATGTGACTGGTTTGGTGAAAGACTGATTTTGGAAACCTATACTGGCTCCCAGCAATCACTTCTCACAAGCTTTTAAATAGTCTGTTCCAGAATTTTGCTAGAGGGTTGACATCAAACCCACAGGGCTGTAGTTTTTGGAATCTACATCCCCCATTCTCTAACATCTTTCTGAAAATTGGAACAATTGTCTTAACAAAGGCTTGATTGAAAATTAAATTTACATTGGATTGAACATGAGAAATAACAGGCTTTTAAGTAAGCTGAGCCACAGTAATAAAAGGTGATGATGAATAATGATGCATGAAGTTAAAGGACAAAGTTATGTGATGCCAGGGGCCTGGATAAAGACACAATCTACCCCTCTGATATGTTCTGTCCACCAATTTAAGCCATCTGCTCCCCCAAAGCAATGTAATTTGTTTATTACATTTTGTTTTCTATTGACTCTTAATGTTCTTTAAGGTTCTGGAAGCTATTGTCTTTGAGATAGCCACAGTTTATTTTGTTTTAAAGTCTAAAACAGCTAAACGCTTTCCCACTAAGAATCATAAACATTTTCTCTTTTGTTAGAAAAAGCAGACGTCAGGATGTTTCCCCTGCTCAACCCTTAGGGGTTATCAATAAGGACAAGGCTTGGCTCTCAAAGATTCCGGGCCAACGGTTCCCAAACTGGAATCACTTGGAAGTTTTAAAATCCTGGTGTCCAGATCACATCCCCAGAAATCTGGATTGCTGGCTTGGGTGTGGATGTGTGTCAGGATTTTTTAAAGCTCTACAGGGGATTCTAATGTGTAGCCAATGTCAAGACACTGATCTTTGCAAATAGTTCTCAAAGTGGAGTCCAGACCAGCAGCATCAGCATCACCTGGAACTCGTTAAAATGCAAATTTTCACTCCACTCCCCCCAACCCAGCCACCTCCAATCTACTCCAATACTCCAATCTACTCAATCAGAAACTGTGGAGGAGGAGCGCAGGAATCTGTTTTAACAAGCCCTCCAGGTGAGTTTGATGCATACTAAGGTTTGAAAACCATTACTCTAGGCTTTCCTTTCTCCTGGAAAAAAGATTCCCCTGTCAAGTGCCATTGACCCTGAGAACGTCTGGTCTGAGGCCAATTAAAGCTCTCTAAAGCCGCAGGAGCTGGCCGGTAAGCTACGCAGAAAGCTTTGAGTGCTCTATTCCCTCTCAGCCAGCGAGCTGGCCCGCAGAACACGAACCATGAACGCTTTCGAGCCAGGATGGCTGGTACATGGTCTACTTGTGATGGTGCTACGTTGCTACAAAGGAACCAAGGAAGAATACCACCCTGGAGGTTAAAATGCAAATTTCGGTCACTTCTGGCACTTTGAGGAAACAGAACGTAAACAGCAGCAGGCAGTCGGAAATCAGTGGAAGATCTTTGGTATCACACCTTGGGGTGGGGGGTGGGGGCATGGAGTGTTTGGAAGAAACTTTGGCCCGAAGCTGCACTGTCTGCAGCTACAGAGCCACTTGTCTTAGCAGGGGCTGGCGTTGGCGGAACTGTACCCGTTTTTTGGATCTTCTTTCTTGCAGTGTGACCTTGACTCCCATAATTTCTTTGAATCTCAGTTACCTCCGATAAAACCAGGGAACGATGAAACCTACCTCATGGGGTTGTTCTGAGGATTGAGATAATATTTGTGAAAATGCCCAGCACTAGTAAGTGGTGGTTATTCAACAAGCCTCCTGTACACCCGCCAGGAAATCAGTTTTGTCTTTAGCTAGAGTTTTAGAATGAGGCCTTAGCAAAACTATGGAGCAGAACGTTTGTCTGCAGAGCCTCCTCTGATCCTGGTTCCAGAAACTTCCTTTTTTTCCCATGGCCTCCTTCTTTCTCCTCGACCTAGAATCTTGGCCTCTCTTTACCCTTTTGAAATTCATTTCCGTTTATCAATCAGCTGGAAGAAAGGAACGTGCTAATCGAAATTAGGGTGTACATGGCTTAGAACTCCTTCGTGTCTTAGAGTTTTCAGAGTGAGATTCAATTTAACAGTATTTGAACATTCTTTACCCTCAAGAGGGAAGGGAAGGGAACCCACACATATTGAGTGTCTTCCTCAGAAAAGGCAGTTTGCTCTCCTTTTTGTGCTCATTTAATCCTCAGAACAGGTGCTCCTATTACCCCATTTTAAAGGTGAGGAAATCAATGGTGGAATTTAAGAAACACCATCAGATGGTTGAGAAGTGTAATATTTTTCCCAGAGCCCCTCAAAACATCACATAGGTTTCAGATTTTTGATTTCCCATAGGGTTAGTATAGATTCTTGGCAGAATCAAACAGAACAAAAAGTTTGTTTTCAAATCCATGCTCTACCTCTGCCTGGTTGAGGGCCATACAAAACTACCTCTACTTGTGGTTGAAGAAAACCATATATACCACAGCAGAATGAGCTATATGGGTTTGCTGACTGGTCAATTCCTAATAAAATTTGACTTTTTCTTAACCCGCCTATAACCTATTATTAGATAATAATTACTCCTAAGTACAAAATAGAACTATATTGAGGTGGAAATTTTCTCCCAGGGAGGAAGTTGGTAGTGGTTAAGTTTTGCTTACCTCTTATTAGTCACACGCAAAAAGTCCACTGAGGTCCCCAGGAAAAATAAGATGGAATCCAGGTGATAAGGTCTTAACCTCTTCTTGCGCGCTTGGTCTAGTTTCACTTGCTCACAGGGTGCCGCATGCAGAGGCCTTGCATCAACTGCCCTTCACACCACAGCGCCTAGCATGAAAGAGCCGGGCCTAACCCCTCAGCTCCAAGACCGTGTGCAGAAGCGCCGCGCACAACACTGCAGTTCAAGATGGCGGCGGCTGGGAGACGCCACGCCCAGCCTGTCAGTCTCGCGAGAACTGCACCCTCCTCCCCCGGAAGGAGAACCCTAAGAAGCAGCCCCACCCACAGCCTGCTGTGGAGGGGAGGGCGTGTGCTCTAGAGTGTGAGCTCACATCTCTCCATTCTCTGATCAAAGGATAAAACTTTGCTTCGCTTCGGAACTGAACTAGGTCTCGTTCTACGGGTAAGAGCTACACCTGGCAGGAGGACTCTTATGGGGTCTGACTTGAAAGTGTCAGTAACATTATTACATTATTTGCATGAACATTAATAGTCTACTGTTCATTGCAGAATGTTCTGGAAGACAGTTCTCAAAATGACAACTCGTTATTCTATCATCTCCTGCTCTCCAAAGCCTTTCCTACCCTGCCCTCACCTGAAGAATCTCTCAGCCCGTGTTGGTGCGCTCACAGCACTCATTTGTAATAGCACCTGAAACGCTGATTAGCTTACTTGTCTGTCTCCCCACATCCCATCCCCATTAAGCAATATACTTGTCAAAGAAAGGGGTCAATGTTTTATTCAGCTTTGTTCTTTCCTCCTGAGTTACCAAGAAGAGCGAAAACTAAATTTTATGAATCCGTGGAAATTGCCTGGCTGTCTGAAAGAGGGAAGGAATGTGAAGAGGTGTGGGGAGCAAGGCTGGGTAATTAGGCCTTGAAAATGAAGCAGAAGGATTTATGCTTAAGGTCGATGCAGCAGGGAGCCGTGTAGAGCGTGGAGTGAGTGGTGTGGAGGTGAAGGCAGAAAGAGGTGCAGACTGTACAGAATGAATCCAAGCTCCAACCTGTGAGCCTGCCACTGGATACAGACATGGGATACACTCAGAGCTATGTTAGGTGCATGCATATTAATGGTGAGAAAGAGGGGACCCAGAGAAATGAGGACAAGGTGAGAATCAGAGGGAGAAAAATATCACTCCAAAGCTTCTACATCAGATAATTAGCCGAAGAATGGAAAAGGTAGTTGGAAAAGGGTAGCAATTTGGGGAGTACAGAAGCTGGGGAAGGAGGTTAGGATACATTTCATTAGTTGGAGTTCTCTTTCTTTGAAGTGTTAAGTGGGCATACAGATATCTTAAGATTTAAATTCTGCTTTTTCCTAAAAGTATAACTTAAGGGTGAAATAACCTCATCACTCTTTACATTTTAAGGTGTCCTTATTTTAGATGTTATCAATGTAGGCTTTAATTCTCTCTGGAAAATGAATACTTTCCTGGGTCCCATGGGAGCTGTTCCTTGTGGCATTTGCACAGACGACCATCTGAGCTGAGTGCTTGTTACATGGGATGAAATATTGTTTAGGGTTAGCAGGGAGACATTACAGGCCACCCACTGGACACCCTGAGAATGAAAAAGAGGCCAAAGGTCTCGTGTCTTTAACTGGAAAAGTACAATTGCAAGATTAACAACAGCAATCCCAGTGTGCGTTACTGCTAGTGGAAACAAGCGTACGATATCATAACAGAGGAAGAAAAGGCAGCAAATTTGCTTTCAAAGCCGATGGTGTGACAGCTTTACAATCGTCTTTTGAATGGTGTCTGTATTGGTTTCCTATTGCTGCTGTAACAGATTACCACGAATTTAGTGGCTTAAAATTATGCCGCCTATCCAAGTATTGCAGCATTATGCTTCCAATGAGAGTTCCCATCCTTACCCTACAGATAACCAGGAATGAACAAGCATTAGAATCTTCATATTTGAATACAGATCATTTCATTTTAAAAAGAACCTGAACTGTTAAAGTAGTTACCTCTCCTAACCTAAAAAACAAAAGAGAGATTATTCATTTAATTAATATCTTGGAAACGTTCTGTTTACTAGCTGCTGTCTGAGAAGGAGATAAGTTTAGTAATCATTACAGAGAAACAGCATACTTGGTGCAAACAGAAAAGCAGGACATCAAAACAAGGCCACTTCAGAAGTATTTTCCAGTTTTTATTTTTCCTACTGAAGTAAATCAAGAGTTAATCTGAGTTCCTGTGAAACCCTTTGCCATTGAATGCTGTGATTGACTGAAACTCAAATTTGTAAATTTCCTTGTTGTTAAAACTAAAATAATTACATAGGAAAGATTCAAATTGTACCTCTCTTTATCTTAATCTAGAGATCTTTAATATTCCAAATTTACTGAAAAATACCAAACCAGAGCTTATGTAATTAAGATTTCTCTCTTAAAAAAACAAAAGTATTAACATTAGTTTTCTTTCAGAAGAGTCTTTCACTGATTACATGCACCTGTATTTTTTTAAATAAAGGTATATAATAGTTTAAAAGAAACAATGATAAAATAGCACTACAGCAAACACATGCACTTAGTTCACTTTTAAACTACATAAATATATATTAAATAGTTGAAAGATAAAGAATATTTATGTCCTCAGAAAGCAATTCTTACTTGCAGCAGAGTTGTCTTTTTAAGACAGATTAAAAAAAAACAATCAAGAATCTTGCTCATGGATAATCACCTTTGCTAGTTAACCCAGTAACCACAGACATGATTCCTGTGCAGCTTTGTTAAACTAAATTGTTCTCCTTTGAAGTCAGCAGCAGAAGCCTTGTGCATGAGAATGAAAAAAGAGTTAGAGTAGATGGATTTTTATAATAATTTTTAAAAATATGAGTATTACAAAAAACAAAATAATAGATACAGAATGTTAGCACTGCATAGATATAATACAGTCTAGTGAGTTTCCAGCTAATTCTTCAAAGCCCCTGGGTGCACCCCAGCTGGTAGGAATCTCCTGCCCTCACATCCACCAGAAGAGCTCCATTCAAAATGATTTATATATTTACATACATATATTTATATATCTGTGTATCTGCTTACTCTGATCACTCCCCTTGCATCTAACATAATATTGTTGTCCACTATTTGGGGGCCAACTTTTTCTACTTTCCTGATTTAAACATTAATATTATTGTTTTATACAGTCAATGTTTGTTTAGATTCACCCACTTATTTGCATTTTCTTTGCTTATCTTCCTTTCTGGCATCTCAGACCTTCCTTCTATGATCATTATCCTTTCTGAAGTTTACCCTTCAAATTTCCTTAACTGAGGGTCTTCCAGATATACTGCATCATCGATGCAGTGATATACTGCATCACTTTTAGGAATGCCTTTATTTCACCCTTGTATTTTTGCTGTATGTAAAATTCTAGGTTGATTGTTTCTCTAAACATTTTGTAGATTTTATTCCACTATATTCTGGTCTTTGTTGTGGCTGTTGAAAAGTCTGCTGCTAGTTTAACTATTCTTTTATGGATAACCTGTCTTTTTTCCTCTAGGTGCTTTCAATACTGTCTTTAAGTCTTCTTTAAGTCTTTGGTGTCTTGCAGCTTTACTGTGCTGGGTCTTCGTATGAGTTTCTTATTATTTATCCTCCTTGGGATTTGTGCTTTCTGAATCTGAACATTCATGTCTTTCATCTGTTCTCAAAAATTCTATGCCATTATTACTGGCATTTTCTTTGAAATCATCATGAACTTCAATTAGACATTTATCAAGTGTCTTATTCTATCCTCCATTTCTCATAAATATTCTTTCACAGTTACCATTTCTTTGTCTCCCCCTCTCTCTCTCCTGTGTTTCAGTTAATTTCCTGAGTGTTATCCTCCATTTTGCCAACTTGTTTTTCAACTGACTAACCTATGAAGTTATCCATTGTGCTTTTAAATTACATTTTTAGTTTTTAAAATATTTGGTTCTTTTTCAAATCTGCGTAGTATTTTAAAGTATCACTACCTTCTTGAGTTTTTAATTCCGTATTTATTTCATTAACATTTTATACCTGGTTATTTTATGTTCTGTATCATCCATTCCAATATTCAAAATTCTTAGTGGTCTAATTCAGCTGTTATTGTTTCTGCTGACTCTCTCATGGGACCTGTTTCCCCATGTACTTCATAATTTTGGATTTTGAGTGCCTCTTCAGCTTTATCTGTAGGAATCCTGCAAGACCTGAGTTGAGAGTGAGTCCCTCAGAGGGAATCTGTTTTTCTCTGCCAGGCCCTGTATGTCACTACTCATCTGGGTCCACACTGGGTTAACTTCTTGACCTGAGGTTTCCTGGACTGCACAGGTAATATCAATTTAACCCCAAACCTTCAACAGGCTTGTGGTTATAAATTTTCAGGGAAGATGTAATATTCCAACCCAGAGCCTAGGCTGGGACAGAAGACTTCCTTGTCGTTTCTCTTCACGTGGTTTAATTTGGAAGGTGCATCCTTTCATTATTCTGGCTTTATATGAGGGCTCAGTTCCAAGTCCCCATCTTGCTTTGGCCCCAGTGTGGCCATTGAAATCTAAGCCTCTTGGTTATAAAGATTGGCAGGATAGGCTCAGATTCAGCTAACACCTGTTTTGCAGCTCTCTTCAGTTCAACTATTTGTTTACCCCTCCTTACTTAATAGCTCAACTATTAAAGAGATGTTTATGATATTTTATCCAGCATTGCTAGGTACCCAGTTCTAAATATTTCTCCAAACAGGAGTTTCTCATTATTTTTTCTGATGAAGAAACTAAGGCCCAGAAAAGTTCATTAACTTTAAAAAGGCACAGCCAAGTGGAAACTAAAACTGAGCCTCTGAACTCCTTCTTCATGTCTTCATGGATCACACAAAATAATAATGCTTCCGCTCTTAGAGCTGGCGTATGTTGTGTCACTCCTAGTAACTCTCGAGATAACGCTGAAATCAGAAGTCAATTTCCCCCAAATTGTGATAACTTGCTAAAATAAGGTGAGATTAAATCACTGTCACAAGGTCATTCGATGTATTACAGCTGTGAGATAAGAAGCCTGTGTTTCTGACTTCCAAGGCTGTAGTGACATGAGTAGAAAATTTAGTTGTAATGATTTCTTAAAGCAGGTCCTGACATCTGAATCTGGATTTGAAACCACTGATCATGGAGAGGAACAATCCATAGTTATGAAACAGACACATTTTTAGGATTCATACAGGCATATCTTACCAGCATCAGGAGTTTCTCACATGCAAAAGATCCAAGTTAAGCATCTTTACTGCATATTAGGAAAATATGCATAATTTGAAATATATGTGTATTAATTATTTATTCATTCTAAAAAAAGTAAACACTATTAAAAGGAATCTGAGTAATACTGTACAATGCTGCAACTAGCAAATCTTAGAATAGGGAAAGCAAATATGTTTTTGAGGTTTCAGTATAAAGAAAAAAAAGACATTTGGAATTGCAGTGATCCTCAAATGTCAAGTATCCTCAAGTGTCTCAAATGACTGCATGTTAACAAACCACCACCACCACCACCACCAAAAAAAGAAAAAAAAAAAAAAAAAAATATATATATATACACACACACACCAATATAAAATGACCTAGGGCTATCAGTTGTGGTTTTGTTTTGCTTCATTCCAAATTCCTAAATCTCCATTTGTCATCCGAATTTCACATTTTTTTTCAATTTTATCCAATTTTCATCTTGTTCTCAGACGGTGTTCACCTTACTTAGCCTTTTTTCAAATTTAAGAAAACCGAAGTTGTGGGTTTGAAACTTCCTGTAGAGGGCGCTATTGATATTGTCAACTATACTAAACATTAAAAAAAATACACGGTTCATAAACTGTAGTCTCTACTTAGAAGTCATTAGGTTGATATTTGGGAGAGTTGCATGAAACCAAAACTCTAAGCAGACTAATAACTCTTAAGCTGTTTAAAACTTGTGAAACCAGCGTTCCTCTGCTGCAGGCTTTTTAACGCTGGAGTCTGAACGTTCTCTCCCCTCCCCCTTTATTATTTAATGGACAATTCCTCTTCTGGTCTGTATTAACAATGGTGCTTGGAACTCGGCATCGATAACACACTGTATGCCCTGTTGTGCTCCATGTTGAATGATTTGTGTGTCTTTGAGAAAGTCCAGCTTCTCTTCTTAATCTGGTATCCTGGAGGCTCTGTAATTTACTCCCACGGTTCCCTGCCATAACGTATTTCACGTCAAGTAGAAGGTTCTCTTTTTTTTTAAACTCTTAATAGAGATATTTTGAAACAAAGACAGAGGGCAAAGAGGATCTTCTTAGGATATTAAATGAGAACATAACCATAGCTTATTTTTCTTTTGTATTATGAGGCAATTGATGATTGCCTGGGGCTTTGTGGATGAATCAGACTTTTAATAAGTTTCAGTGAAAACAGTGTTCACGAAGATAAATTAATTAATTGCTCTGCTGTGTGAAAGCTCATGTAGATAGTGTTTTATTCTACTGTGTAGACTGTTCATAAAAAGGCACACAATTCTTTACTACACGAATGCTTATTGGCCTACCTTCACAGAAAATATTACTTTGCTTTTTTTAAAAAAAAGAAATTGTTAATAACCTTATTAAACCAGAAATGAAATACGTTACTGATCATTCTCGAAAAGTGGCACTGAAAAGAAATCTTTTCTTTCAGAGGATCTGATGTCTTGCATCTATTGTTTACAAAACTCTTCAGTATGCTGACAGACACCTCTCTCCTTATTACGTTTAACCTTGGAATTTTGGCAAAGTGCTTCTTTTTCCTCTGCATTACTTGGGTCATTTCAAACCAGAAAAATTCTTTGTCCAATCTTTACCCTGTCTCTGTGGCAGCATTGTAAGGGACTGTAAGAAAATGACTTCGAAAGCGTCACTTGTTAATACAGAGGGTTTTTCTTCTGATGGCTACAATTTACATGCCAGGGGCCCTATAAGCCCTCCAGCATTTTCTTGATGCTATGAAGGGAAAGGAAAAAAAAAAAAAAAAAAATCAAGGTTTCGTAGAGTCTGGAATGCTTTCCCTGGCAATTCACAACAGAGTTCAAGTCAAGTTTATGATTTGGACTCAAACTTAAACTTTCTTTATGCATTTTTAACTCTTTGAAAGAGGGGTTGAAGATAATATAGTATGCATTACATGTCTCCTGCTATATTTGTTTTATTATTGATTGAATTTTTAAAAGTCTTTGCTGATAACTTTGTTTTTCAGATTTTTTTAAAATAGAGAAAACAATCCACTTAGAGTCTCATCCGTCACATTAATGTGTTTGCTGTTAATTTTTTTCAGTTAAAAATTATTTACAGGATAAAACTATATTTGTATCATCACTTGGTTTTCTGTTCTAATTTGATGTTTTGTTCAAATTTAGTATTATATCATAATTTTATCAAAACTTTTTTTATATGTGTCACTGTGGTCTTCGGACTTCTTATAGATTTCAGTAAGCGCAATTTACTTGTGGCCTCGGCAATTACGCATTGTTCTCACGTGTAAGAAAAGAGTAATCACACCTCTCTCAAAGGGCAATGTGAGGATTAAATGACCTCATCTGAATAGCCTAGCACAGTGCCTGGCACATAAGCACTCAGTAATGTTTCTCCTTTTTCTCCCTCTTCTTTCCCTGATCTTAATTGGCTTTCATTTGTCACCACTAATATGCCATTACATGTTGCAGAATGAATCTTTTGGAACATAATTACATGAGCAAATAAAACTGATTTAAAATATTTTCATGCTTTCCAATATAATTATAACATGAAATAAATAAAATCAGATCAACTGGCCTAGAGAAAACTCTGTGCCACGAGGAGTTTTGCTGTGCTGTAAGGTCTACTCCAATTCCAGTGGGCAATCAGTTAGTGGCCTGCAGTGCCCCCATTGGTGACAGCTGCCTATCAGACACTCTTAATTCACCAAGCATTTCTGTGGCTTCAGGAGTGATTGGATGTGGTTCTTCTCATTAAATATCAAAACAACAAATGACTCTCCCATCTCTTTCTCCTTTTTTTCACTTATGTTTTTCTACTCTAGGGCTGTTAGTTCTTCACCTTTCCTGTTCTAAGGAGAAATTTTATTTTCTGTGTTTTGGGGTGTGTTTCTCAGTAACCTTTGCATTCCTAGCCAGGGTCCATCCAGAAAGCATCCTTCCTCTCCTAAAGTGGCTGTTTTAGGAATATCCAAAGAACCCTCTTATTCTCCCCATTCTCCATCAGAGGGGCTGCACTCAGCTTCAGAAGATTCTGGCTTCTGGGACTCCATGTCATGGTTGCCTCTTCTTTGATTCTCGAATGGAGGGTTTATTCTACACGCCATGCCCTTGCTTTTGGCAGCCCAGTATTATATGTGACTATTTTGTGGGTTATACAATATTTCTCTTGTAGGGTTTCACCCTTGGGTCTTTTTAAATTCACTTTTGCCCTTTACCAATGATAGATCAATTTTTCCATTGTGCATCTAACCCTTCATAGAATCTTAGAATTTCTGTACAGAGCAAGCTTACAGTTTATCTAGTCACATCCTCATTTTCATAGGTGCAGGAAAGGAGGTTGGGAGTGCCGAAGGGATTTTCTAGGTACAGGTGACACCTTAGTCCCGTAACTCAGACTTTGTCTGTCTCATGACACTATTTCAGCTTTAGTGAGTTCACGCTTAATGCTGTTTTTTTGTTTACTCATTTGTTCTTTTTAAGTATAGCAATCTTTCTCAACCCACAAAATAGTGATGCCTTTTAGCCAAGAAACATCAAATATTTCTATTGGATCTGACTCTCTTCTCAGAAACCTTGTTTCCTCAGACTCTGCATTTCATAAAGAAAGCAACAAACTTAAAGTTTTAGATTTTCAAACATCTCTCCTCCTATCCCTTCTCTCTGCTACATTTCCACCCATCTCCCCCACTTGTTTCAACTTTTCTTGGTTACTTTGATATTCTGATGATTGATTATGGATTCTGGTCTCATTACTATTTCTGTTAGATCTTAATTACCCTTTCTCTGCTTTCTCCTAGTCTTGTAAATGTGATGTAAATTAACGTCAACTTCTGGCTTCCAGTCCAGTATGTAAAGAGCTTGGGAGTCATCAATCCCATCCTCACAATTGAAAATTAACAACCATCTAACAGAAAATGATTTGTTCAAAATAATAATAGCAACAATATATTGGGTAATTATAGTTTATGGATAAGAGAAAGGAAGGCAAATTTATAAGGAGGAATTGGGAATTCTCCGTTATAATGTGCCTGGGCTACTCGTGAAGTGGTATAGTGTTAACATGGACTTGAATTAAGATGTAAACAAATGTATCTTGCAAATTCTAGGGAAACCACTAAAATTTTGTTTTAAAAGTATAATTGATACGTTAAAGAAAAAAGAGAAAATGGAATCATATAAAATGCTCAATTAAAAGCAGAGAAAGCAGAAAAAGAGTGGCAGACCAAAAAAGAAACAAAGAACAAGCAACAAATATAAAGCAGTTGCAAATATGGTAGATATAATTCCAGCTACATCAATAATCACCTTAAATGTGAATAGTCTAAACACACCAATTAAAAGAGAGCGACTGTGAGAGTAGATAAAAGAGACAAGACCTAACTATATGTTGTCTGCGAGAAATGCACTTTAAATATAAAGACATATATAGATTAAAAGTAAAGGCATGGGGAAAGATATATCATGCTAACACCAGCCAAAAAAAAGAGCTGGAGTATATTAATTTCAGATTAATTACTCCTTAACATAAGTAATGTAGTCTTGTGGAGAGTAAGATATGATTTAGAAGTCTTTGCTTTCTTCTCATAAATTCCATATGAAGAGAGAGTCCCCCATCTTTCAACATTCGGCACAGACTTCACCTGCACTTGACTGTGCCCCCTGTAATTCAGTGGTATGTCGTGTCTGTTGAGTGATCAGGTCTGATCTGGTTTCACCATGGATCAAGCATTATTGCTCAAAATTTTGTCATGAAAAGAAGCCTGTTTGGATATTCATCTTCTAACCCTTGCATTTTTATTTGTTTACGTAGAGGAAGAACAAAAGAATTATCATACATTCCTGTTTCGTTTTAGCACATTTGTTGGTTTTATACCTTTTTTGAATTGGAGTGACTTTTATGTATTTGGAAATGTTCTCCAAAGTTATCTTCCTTCCTACTTTGAAAGGATAGAGCTTCTCTCTCTTCTCTGAAAGAGTAAAAGGACTGAAATTACTTCCCTGGGGGCATTTAAGAGGAAACTATTTGGAGGCTTTTAGGTGAAATTCACCATGTACCTGGGAACATTGTCTAAATTTTCCTTGGCAAACGGCCTATATCAGGCTCTTCTCATGGAAGATAAACACAAACCCTTTTAAATGATGTCTGCTGATCTCATCATAATCTCAGATTCCAAGATTCAACTAGCTTGGGGTACTCACCTACTCTCCAGGGGAACAAGCCCACTCCAAAGCAGGATACAGCCATTTCCATTAGTGGTCAAGGGCAGTTTCTCTCCACACTGGCTTTGCAGTATGAACTTCCCTTTTATATAGTCTTCATTGAAGTGACATGATTTAGAGTGGGTGAAGACGAACATTTGTTAGGAACAAAGTAAAGGAAGAAGGAGAGGCCCTGCCTTCTTACTGACCTTCCTGGTGTTTCTGTTTTCAATTTTCCTTCATGCTATAGCCTTGGTACATGTCAGGACAAGGTTGGTGTTAACCAAGGTTCCCCGGACTCTTTTCTTTTTCCACTGGCTCCGTTGGGTAGCAAATATCTGACTTGCACTCCACGTTGCAACAGGTTGGTCTACATTGTGTACTACATGCAGTGGGATGTGCTCCAATTACAGAGAACATCCTAAACAGCCCTTAATTTCAATAAAGACATAAAACCCTTTTTCCTTACTGGGGCCAAGAGTGTCAGACCAAAGGAGGTATTCTGTGAAATGGTCTGTAACGTAGGGCAAGGAGTTCCTTTTCCATTTTTGTCTTTTTTCCTGTAACAACTCTAGGCAAATTCCTCAGAAATCAGATTGGCAAAGGCAAACAAGGGGTGGGCTGGAACTCTGGAATTTGGGCTTGCTGAATGCATGCCATTCCCTTGCCACGCAGCACAAATTGATGCCAACTGCAGAAAATAAAGATCTAAGTCAGAAGAGCAATGCAGGCACAAGGCAATCATCAGCTCAATTAAACTGGTTATTCCACAAATAACCTGGAAACAGCAGGATTGCCAAACAATCTCCAGCCCCTGAAACATTTGCAAATGAGCATGACAACTGAGATTTTTCTTTCTTTGTAGCCATACACTGTCACATTTTAATGATGGATTATAGACATGGGCTTTTGGCAGCAGACTGTAGCAAACATGATTCTACACTTATTTTCTTCTAATCAGAAGATACAAAGGCTTATACATATATGGCACTGTGCCCCAGAAAGAGTTAGATAAAGCTCTAGAAAGAGAAATGTGGGATGATGGGAATGTACATACACTTTCCCTTCTTTCTGAATGCAGGGCAGATATGCTTTTATTGTCATAAGATACCTTATCTTTTGTTTTATTTTACATGGTATTTTTGCACCTGTTGGGGATGTTTATAATAAAATATAAAACTAACTGGTATAGCATATGTATCTAATTCTATAATATATACTAATCTATATCAGTGTCATTTAAAAATGGCAAATTAAACATATTTTTCATAAACTAGTAATATAATCTCTCAATGTCATAAATATGAAAGTAACATGTTATTTCAATAGTCATGATGTCAGGAAGATATTATTTAGGAAATTAATGGGATCAGAGACTTACTGCACAGAAAATATATATTTTTTTCTATATGTTTTCTGTGTCTGTTCTACTTAGTTCAATCATTTTAATTGCAATTTCTTTTTATTTTTAAAACAGGACCATAACTCTTGGATGCTATTATTTCTTTTTATTTTTGGCAAGTTGAAGAATAGCAGGTAAGACTGTAAGAATGAAGCCACAACTTCTGTATTCTTCTGTTTTGCCCCTGTCTTGATCTATCTTTGTCTCCTTTTCCCTTCTCCTCCTCTCTATATTCTGGATTTACCTTTATTCATTTCACTGGGCTGTGAGTACAAAAAGGGGAAAAAATCTGGGTCTCTTTTTATGAAGACAGATTACCTTATGATACATTTTAAATGCCACGAGGATATACATTTTCTTGAAGTGTTTTCTTGTTCAGGACGCTACCTTGGACTGCAGGGATAAATAATATATGGAAAATGATTTCCCAAAAAGAACTTATTCTTAAACAGCCATGTAATAAATCAAAAATACAGAGAAAAAATATAAAAAATGTGGATTGGAAAAGAGTCCATAGCTTTGGTTTAGGTCCCACATGTGTGGATGTGTGACATCCATCAGTGGGATAAACAGTGCCTGGTGGCTGATTTACAGAGTGGGATTCCTCTCCAAAAAGGCAGCCATTTACCCCTTGACAATGCAATGAGTGATGGCTGCTGTATTCCAGAAGGATCTATTCGGGAAGCAAAATTTAGGATAGGGTAGGACCAACACAAAGAGATGGGGAGATGTAAGGACCCCATCTGTCTGGATCTCTTGGGTTGGAGCCAGCCTCTTGAGGATACAGTGGCTCCCTCTCCTTCCAGTTTGTGGGATATTGAGGATTTACACTAAGGAGACCCATACCTGCCATAGCTGCCCCTTGGTCAGTTTATTTGGATTAGTGAATCAGGATAGAAATGGTTCCTCTTTTTTTTTTTTTTAACTGATTCATCAGCCTAACATAAGTCCTTGGTCGTCATGTTCAACAATTAGAATGACCACGGGTGAGTTCAGTAATGGTAAGTCGGCAATGCTGAGGCTTGATTTGTGCCCTCACAATCCTACCTTTGCCACAAAGCCTTCCATTATTCTGGAAATATTCCATGGCTGCTATTCCTTTACCACACAAGAACCTACTCACAAAAAGAAAACACTAAAATCTGAGTTTAATTCAAGTGTACAATGAAGGAGAAAATGGTAGAACCAGTCAAAGGAGAAAATGGTAGAACCAGTCAAATCTGAGTTTAATTCAAGTGTACAATGAAGGAGAAAATGGTAGAACCAGTCAAAGCAGTTAGACTCTGGTATTTAAGCCTTGGGCTTTAACCTCAGGTTTCACGAGTTCAAATCCCAGTTCCAGGGGGAGAGGAAATGAGGAGTTACTGTCTAGTATGTACAGAGTTTCCATTTGGGATGATGAAAAAATTCTGGAAATAGATAAACAGTGGTGAAAATTACACAACAGTGTGGATGTAGTTAATGCCACCAAATTGTATACTTAAAAAGGTAAGTAATTTTATGTTCTTTCTATTTACCACAAATAAATGTTGGTGAGGATGTGGAGAAAAGGGAACCCTCCTACATTGTTAGTAGGAATGTAAATGGTGCAGCCACTACGGAAAACAGTATGGGGACTTCCCAAAAAACTGAAAACAGAACTACCATATGATCCAGCAATTCCCCTCCTAGGTATTTATCCAGAAAAAAACAAAACAAAACAAAAAACACTAATTCGAAAAGAAACATGACCCCAACATTCATAGCAGCAAATTATTTACAATTGTCAAGATGTGGAAGCAATCTAAGTGTCCATCAACAGATGAAAGGATAAAGAAGATGTGATACACACACACACACACACACACACACACACACACACGTACACACACAATGGAATACTACTCAGCCATAAAAAAGAATGAAATTTTGCCATTTGCAATGACATGGATGGACTTGGAGGGTATTATGCTAAGTGAAATATGTCAGACAGAGAAAGACAAATACTGTAGGCTATCACTTATATGTGGAATCAAATAAATAAAACAAACTAGTGAATATAACAAAACAGAAACAGGCTCACAGATATAGAGAACAAACTAGTGGTTACCAGTGGGGAGAGGGGAACAGGAAGGGGCAAGACAAGGGTAGGGGATTAAAATGCACGAACTACTAGGTATAAAATAAATAAGTTACAAGGATATATATAGTATAACACAGGGAATATAGCCAACATTTTATAATAACTATAAATGGAACATAACCTTCAAAAATTGTGAATCATGTTTTGTACACCTGAAACATATAATATTATACATCGACTATATCTCAATTAAAAAAGTGCAAAAAAGAATCCCAGTTTCACCCCTTGTCAGCCATTTAGGCAAGTTGCTGTACCTCTCTATAATTCAGTTTCCTCTAGAATGGAAGAGGATGATAATAGTGATATTAGCTTCACAGGGTTATCCTAATTGAATGAGATGTGTGGGACAGACTTATACTGATTCCTAACAATCAGAGTTAGCTGTTGTTTGATGATTTATGAGTGTGAATTCTGTCATTAAAATCTCTTGCATCTGTAGTAGGATTCTTTGTGGAAACCATCAGTTTCAGTTCTGCTTATAAGGCAGACCTACATCTGTTTGAGATCTCATGTAAGACTTTAATTAGTCTTAAAAGATGCCCCTATTGATAAGAGTGTGGGGGCAGGAGGCCCTCTTGCTCCTCGTAGGCTGGACAGTAATTGGTGCTACCATTCTGAAAGGCTATCAAGCAATATGGCAATATGGAACAACATTCAAAACATGCATAGCCAGTGACCCTGCAACACCATTTCTATGAAAAGTAGTCACATATGTGTGTTCAAGTAACAGGTATCCATTGTAGCACTGATTATAATAGCAACAAACTGGAAACTATACGAATATCTATTCATAGTGAATTGATTAACTAAACCCAAACAATGGAATCCTATATAACTATGAAAAAGGATGATGCCATATTATAATATTCCTATAGATAGATGTCACAATAAATTGTAAAATTTAACACCAATTTATGGGAAAAGGCAGTTTGAGAACAGAATATGTAGTCTGACCACATTCATGGAATTTATGCTTACATGTATGATACAATTTCTGAAAAGATAGTCATCAAACTTTTATAGTGGTTATCTCCAGATGGATTATAGGGAGAAATTTACTTTCTGTTTTAAACACTTCTGTATTACTTGAGGTTTTTACAAGCATGTATTACTTTCATAACGTGCAGAAACAATAAAAATATTTCCATTAAAAAAATGAAAGACAGAACATAAGGGACCTCTTTGGCTATGGAGAGAAAGAACAAGCCCTTGTATTTCTCAAGGTGTTATTCTAATTTAAACCTTTTATTTTTATGTAGCATCCCCCAGATCTGAGTCCATAAAAGGAAATGGATGAACAACTACTGCAGTGACAGCAATAAATAGGGTCCCAGCGATCTTAATTATCTTTGCATCTGTCCTCCTCTGGCAAATTCAGTCAGTGTTTTGAGTATCCTTCCAGTCTCCACACCAGTGACCTCCACCTTCTTTGCCTTTGCTGATTTGTCTCCTTAGTGGAGCTAAGGTCAAAGCCACATTCAGCAGCCCACTCTCATAATAAATGCTCAGGGCAGCCATTGGCTCTCTTGCCCACAGTCCCCCCAGCACATATGGGACTTGGATATGCCTGGATCACCCATAATGGCCAGGATCTTGCTATGCAGGGCCCTCTGTTCTTCATCAAACAGGTCTATTGCTTCCCCCACCTCCCACAAACACAGGATTCAGCCTATGAAAGGATATGACTCCCACACAATGATCACTGAGAGGCACAGCGGCTTTCAACCTCTGTGTATATATGTGTGGGTGGGTTGCTCAACAAAACAAAATAATGTTATGCAGGAGAGTGAAAGGAGAGACAGAGCCTCTGGAAATAAGGGCCATTGCAGCAGGATGTGATGGACAATGGGGATTCTGGAATCAGACTAGGTTCAAAACCCAGCTGCCTCACTTATTAGCTGTGTGACCTTGGTCAAATTACTTAGCCTCTCTGAGTTTTAATACGCCCATCAATAACATAGGAGTAATAACATCTTTCATCCAGAGTTGTCAGGATTCACTGAGATAAAATATATCATGGGCTTGAACCACAGTTAGTGCTCACAAATAATAGTGTTCTTTCCTTCCCCTCAGACTTTGGCATAGCATTAAATAGCCATAGAAGTCTTGAAAAGAGATGATTTTTCTAAAGAGCGCAATGTTCCAGTGTACTGTTTGTACACGTTCTCTTTAAGTGTCAAGTAAGGGCAGTGTTGTGAAAGCTATAGACAGAATATTTTAAAACCAGGGTGGGGGAGTGGGGAGGAATGGGGAAGCTTTATATTTTCTAACTCCTTCAGTGGGCAATTTTCATGATTCAAATGAGGTTGAGAATAACTTTCCAGGTTTTAAATATTCTGTATCATGTAAGAATGAGGAGGAATCACAGATCAATTAGGTTTAAAAGCTACTGAAATTTTCGAGAATCATTTAAATAAAGTACTTATAAATGCCCCTAAAGAGATGAGAGTAACCTCCCACGTCAGCAGTACATGAGTTAAACACGTGGGTAACGATGATATAAAAAGAGGTGGTATGTGAAATATCAGTTCATGTGAGGCGACACTCAATATTAATTTATGTGATATCAATACTGTTTTAGTCTAAATGAACCTTCCCTATATATAAAACACTCCTAATTATTGTAAAACCGTTACTTTCCGCTTACCATTGATCTTATTACTAAAATTTTTGGAGTGTGCTGACACAGCACTATGATTCCGGGTCATTATTCAGAGCAGGTGTCAATTTCTTTTACTTAATACTAAGGCAGGGGAACAAAAAGAAGAGTAGTTTTTCATTTAATCAAGTCTCTCTTTTAAAAAATAAAAGAGGAACACATTAAGTGTAACTTTTATAGGGATGTTAACACTCTAATACTCTTTGGGATAGGGGAAGCTTTTGATTTTCAGCCCAGTTCAAGAGAAAACGTTAAATTTTATAATGTGGGGAATATGATAATTCCTTAAAGGAATAGGTCAAGCCATCAGCAACTGATGGCCTTCCAGACGAGGTATCCCAAGCTTGAGCCAACTGACCAGGTTGTCCCTTGTTAAACAACATTTCAGAGTTGACACGCACCCCGACCTCCAATGCAAGAGTATAGCATTTTCGAGCTCTACCTGTTAGGATTTTAAGAAATGACTGCAGTAAATCTAAACCACACAAGAGTTAATAATTACACAACTGCTGGTGTAAAAAGGCATTTGTATGTCAAGACTGGAAGGGAAAATTGTGATGGTTTCAATTAGAACATCAGCCTGTGTAAAACTGCTCTGTTGCCCACGAACTCAGGGCAGATTTGTTAATCTAACTGTGCTTCAAATACAAGTGGCTTATATGAAGGCTCTTAATTTGAGGACAAATG
This sequence comes from Balaenoptera ricei, assembly GCF_028023285.1. Lineage (NCBI taxonomy): Eukaryota > Metazoa > Chordata > Mammalia > Artiodactyla > Balaenopteridae > Balaenoptera > Balaenoptera ricei. The sequence continues at coordinate 48,772,644 of NC_082647.1, read as the reverse complement.
GGATTGATTCCTTTATTCTAATCCACAGAACTGCAATATTACAGCTTACATGCAATTTTATGTAATGAACATTTGCTGAACACATTCTAAACGACATGCCTGGTGCTAAGCAGTTGACATGGATTATTTTATGAAATTCTCTCCAAAACCTTATTAAGGCATAACAGTATCTAACATTTCTTCCAGTAATTATTATGTGCCAGGCATTGTTTTATGCACTTTACATATATTAACTTACTGAATCCTTGCAATATCCTGGGAGGTAGATGCTAACATTAGCTCCATTTTACAGACGAAGAATCTGAAGTTCAGAGAGGTTAAAAACTGGCCAGGGTCACACACTTAGTAAGTGACAAAGCTGAGGCTGTTAGACCTCCTGCTCTGCTTGCCGTTACTCTGAGTATGGTGAGCGTGGATCTGGGGGCATGGCGGATCTCATCAATCATGTCGCTGTACTTAGGTCTGGCTGCATAATTCCTGGACCCAGTGCTAACTGAAAATGCAGGGCACCTTGTTCAAAAGTCTGGGGAAAAGTGCCATTAAAGATATTAAGTAGGAAGGTTTTCCTCTCTCTCATAGTCAATCTCTCAACTTGTCACAGTGTCTTAAATTTACTATTTATTTAGTTTTTTGGCTGCGTCTGGTCTTAGTTGCGGCACTCATGATCTTAGTTGCGGCACTCATGATCTTAGTTGCGGTATGTGGGATCTTTCCTTGCGTTGCCGGGCTTCTCTCTAGTTGTGGCGTGCGGGTTTTCTCTTCTCTACTTGAGCTCCTGGGCTCCAGAGTGCGTAGGCTCTGTAGTTTGCGGCCCGCAGGCTATCTAGTTGAGGCATACGAACTCAGCAGTTGTGGCGCGTGGGCTTACGCCACATGTGGGAATCTTAAGTTCCCTGACCAGGGATAGAACCCACGTACCCTGCATTGGAAGACAGATTCTTTACCACTGGACCACCAGGGAAGTCCCTAAATTTACTATTTAATGTCGTTCAAAGTAACAAAAAATTAAAATATTAAATTATTAGCACTCATTTTACCATTCATCTTTATATTGTACAATGCCAGTTTTGAATGTAAATACGTTAACTTATATATGGAATCACTGAATTCACACAATTTGTATTTCATGGCTCCTGTGTGCATATGTATTTTGTTCTTACCTGCACAGTGCAAATGCTGCGCAAAATGAACTCAGCTGTATTTCACCTCTTGAAGTGCACACATTCCACCAACAGTCTGCCTTCTGTTCACTTATAAGGAAAGACTGAGAGGAAAAGCAGTAAGGGCAACTCTATCCTTCCTTTTCCATCTATGTCATCATGTTCAGTTTAAGTGGTTAGTTGCCCAACACAGGGACTAACAGGAGTAAGATAGGATTCCTAAGTCTTTTGGATGTCTTAGAGCGCCTCTGCCTTTTTTCTGAGTTCCAAGAAGGTTCTGGTTTGCAAGGTAAGCATGGTCTCTCAGGGATCTCAGCGTCCGCCTTACCCCCGTCCCACTCACCACAGAGGAAGAAGGCTTACCGTTTAGCTGCTTCGCGTCTCACAGACTCCCATGCATCATCGGTCCAATAGAATTTTGTGCGTCAGGAAGCGCCCGGAGCTCTACATGCAAATTAGGTGGGAGGGAACAGCGGACGCGCTTACTGCGCAACGCGCCTGTGCTCCTGCGCATGCTCTGTGTCCCACAGGACATGGCGCTGGTACTGGCGCTTGTGGTCTGGGACTTTCTCCTCCCTCCGCCTTGGCCCAGCTGTGAGATCTTGGGCAAGCTGCTCACTGCTCTAAGACTTGATCTCCTCATTGCAAATGAGAATGGGTCCAACCACCTCATAGGATTATTGTGAGGAGTAACTGAAAGAACACACGTAAAGGTCTTAGAACAAGCCTTGGCACCGAGTAAATGCTTGGTAAGTGTTAGCCAGCCGTGCTGTGGTTGTTGCTGTCTTTGGATGAGTTTTGTAGTTGCATTTATTTGAAAATATTTATCCCTTCAAATAAGACAATGAAGAAACCAGGGTAAGATTTATCTTAGAAGAGATGGAAACTTCCCAGTGGTCCCATAGCAATGGGTTTAATCACAAACCCAGCAACATTCTTCCTATTACCACTGTTAACTCGGTTAAGAAAAGTATTGAGTGAAAAATAAATGGGAAAGGTCCCTCTAAGTCGTGTATGTAGAAGGGACGAGGGAAAGACTTCTCTAGGGGTATATGTGTCTTCACGGGAAGCAGCTAGAGGATTGATCTTAAGCATATGAGCCAGGGGTCATTTTTTTTTCTTTCTTCCTTTCTTTTTTCTTTTCTTTTCTTTTTAATTTTTTTTCTTAGTGTTGCAGGCAGCAGACTCTGCCTGTTCCCTCCCCGGCGTCCCAGGTCACTGCCCATCTATGAATTCACTAGACCAGAGTCACTCGAAGTGGGGTCCCCAGACACTTGCCTCAGAATCACAAATGCAGAATCCTGGGCCCAATGCCAGATCCTTGAACAGAAGTCCCTGGGGAAGTCAGGGATTTAACAGGTTACCTAAGTGCTTCTTATGCCACTAAGTTTGAGAACTTCTGCAGGAGCCTAGGAGCTGGAAAGGAGACCCTTTTTTTTTTTTTTCCCTCCCCAGTACTGGGCAGACCTGTCAACCTTTGTTGAATGTTGGAGAAATGACTGAATCCAAAGCATGAGGCGAAAGGATTTCTCCCCATCTGAGGACCCTTGGGTTGGTTCTCCTCAGGCCTCATATTCAGTGGGTAAGCACTGGTAAGGCTGTAAACTTGTTAAAATATTAAAATTCTTCCATAGGGTTAGTATATACCCACTGCTCTGACCTCTTGGCTACCCCACTGGCCCAGCTGCCCAGGCCTCTTCCTTGGACTGCCCCATGATCCAGCAACTAAAGGGTTAACCTCTGGTCTAACAGGGGTCTCATCTATTCTCGTTGGTCAGTGTAAGTACAAGCCAGCTCTTCATAGGTCCAATGAATGTGGTACCTTATGGGCAGGCTTGTGCCCTGCCTGTGCCCTACCCTGTGGAGGTAGGTAGGGTGGGGGTGGGGAGGACCCTGGATGGGTGGTACCCCAGCTAGTTTACCTTGACTCTAGTGTAAGGGTCTCTGTGTCCACATATCCCCCAGGCCATAATAGGTGGAATCCCAGTGGGTGAGGTGGCATTCTTGGAGGTGGCGCTGGCACCCCAGCAGGCAAATGCCCCAGGTTATGGCTGCCACCAGCTGAGGTACCTCTAGAGATGCTGCTGCATGGCTGCTTCTGGAAACTGCAGCCTCCATGGGACTTTGGCTGTGACAGATCCTGAAAGAGATGGGGTGAGCACGAGGCATGCAAAAATTCAAGTCCACAAATACGAGGGCTCTGTTGGCATGGTTTGACAGGCGAGAGCCTGCTTGGTACAGATGATGCGTGCAGGGACTAGTGTGGGGCTGGGAGAAGTATAGGGAAACAGGTTGTCTTTTCATCTATTTGGTCAAGTTTGCTAAAATCACTGAATATCCTCCTGTCATGGCATTAGCCACATTATTTTCATTGATAAAAATGAGGGCAAGTACTTATGTAGTATTTGTCCTGTGCCAAGCACAATTCTTAACTCCTCTGAATTAGTATAATTATCACCACCAGTCCCATTACAAAGATGAGGAAACTAAGACCGAGAGGTTATTTAAAACTGAAGTAGCAGAGCCATGATTTGAACTCTGCCATCCTGACATTGGAGTCCACACTTATAAACACCACCTCTCTCCTTCAGTTTACATTAAAAAAAAATTGTGTGTGTGTGTGTGGGACTTAGTTGGTAACAGAGATCTGGAATATATAGAAAACTGCAATACAATGGCTTAGAAACATTGTGAATGAAATTGCTGTCAGTTCTGCAGAAGCTGACAGATGAGTCAGCACCATGAACAATATTGCTGATGTGGAGAGATTATCTGCTCATTGAGACTCCAAGTAACCTAATGATTATCAAGTTATTGAGGAGATCACTGGAAAAGTTCCATGTGTGTTCCTTTGTCAACCATGGCTCGGACAGGGGCATTGTTTACCTGGTGACAGCATGTCAAACAAATGATCAACAGTTTTTAAAGACCAACAACTGATTTGGATAGTATTAGAAACTGGTGAACTACTTGCATTAAAACTCATATATATGTGCTTCTGTTTAGAGAATACTGGGAATTAAATGTTTTAAATTTATATGGTGATTAATTACTTACAGGTTTTTAAATATTTTGATTATCACCTCAGCTTTGCTTATTCAATTCTCCATTCTATTCCTTTGGTCCACACCTATTAGCTGGGAAAAAAGATAAGCTCTCAGACTTAGCACTACTACATCAAGCTGCATTCCTTTTCTGCCTCAAGTTTGCTCCTGGTCTGGCTCACACTTTTTCTTTGAGGGAGAAGGAGGTAGATTCCTGCTTTACTGGAAAAGGATGTCCTGATAATTGAGTGGGAATGTGGGCAAGGAGGCTGTTGCTTCCTTCCGTCAACCCAAGTTAATTGAGCTGTCATATTTAATGTTTTATTGGTTAAGATTCAAGTTAGGACTGGAGCCCTTCTTCTGCAATTCCTTCAGGGCCACATGTGGAAGACAGCAAATAGCAAACTCAGTGATGAGTTCTGAATAAGGCTGTGAGAAATGAACAGTCGGCAGTCCCTGTGGTATCAAGAAACACTAAAGGGAAGAGACTTGTTTAAACACTTAGGAAGGAAACACAAAGCTCTTCCATTTAGTATGTCAAAACCAGCTCAGAAGTATGTGACAATCCAGGCAAAGCATTACAATTTCTAGCCAGTCCAGTCATGATTCTCTGGCAAACTGCACAGTCATGGTTGTGATGCATTGGGATGAGAGGTGCTATATAAATGTCAGATGTTACATAAATGTCAGGAATGATTATTGTTTGTTAATGGGAGCTGAACTGTTCCTAAGCAAAGCCCCGACATCCTTAGCAAAGGTTCTAACCCATGAGAAGGGAAAGCTCAGCCCTGGTTCTAGAAAAGAGCCCAGTTGGGATTTGAGGTTTGAAAACAGGGGTTGGGGTGGTGCCAGTGCCACCACTTGATCAAGTGGCTTCAGGCCAGCCTCTTAACCTGGGGTTTGCCTTAGCTCACCTGTAAAATGGGGATAATTATAACACCTGCCGTATTTCTCCTCCTTGTGCTGGGCTGTTGTGAGAATCAAGGGAGTTAGTTCCACGTGGGTGTGAGTGCTTTGTAAAGTGTGAGCTGCCGCGAGGATGACAGTGGTCGTCTGGAATATGCTGGAATTTAGCCTATGCCTTCCCTTTGAGTCCGACTCACAGGGAGAACATCTGAATAGAAGTTAAGCTGAGGATGGTGATGGTGACTTGGCTGATGATGAAAGCGCCAGACTCCTTCTCTCACGGAATTGTCGGGAAGATAACTGCAGACCAGGGGCCCGGATCCTGCATTCTGGCTCTGGCTCTGCCACTTGCCAGCCTGTGAGCTTGGGCGAGTTACAGACGAGGCTCTGGAAGTGATCGCCAAGGGCCCTTCCGGCTCTGACGCTGAGTCTAAATCAGTCTCATCACTTGGCTCTAGCTGTGATTCACCTACCTCCCCACCCCCCAGGAGCAACTTTCCTTCCAGCTTCTCAGACGCGAGAAGCCGGGGTCTTGGAAAGGGTGGGGGCAGTGTATTCCAAGTGAGTGTGCACAATAGAGAAGTTATTCCTTTGGAAGTGAGGTAGAGAGGGGAGGGTGCGGGGCGGGCGGTGAAAAGGGGTGTCGAATGAGTGCTCTGAGAAGCCAGGATGCAGGGAACGCTGTAATGAGGTCACGACTGTCGCAGGCAAAAAGGAGCTGGACATCTGCTGGTGGGGGAAGGGGGAGCGTCCTGCGTTTCTGTTTGGAGAAAGTCTCTTCCGGCATTCTTCAACACCCCCTCCCCACCTCTCCCCATCCCCACACCTTTCAAACGCTACCAGGCCCTCGTCACGGGAGAGCCCGTGTCCCTGCCTCTCCTCCGTGGTCCTGTCTGAAACCATGAGGATTGTTTCCAAGCTGACTCACACCACTAATGTCAGGGAGCCGTGTCACACGGCGCTGGGCTCTGCAAGCTGTTGCTTGCGCGGTCGCCACTGCCGCCGCCGCTCCCCCGCGGGTGCACCAGGGTCCGCTCTTGGGGCGGGGGCGGGGCCGGGGCGGGGCCCGCCCCCTCGGCGCGCCGGCCCCGCCCCTCCCTCCCTCCCCCACGGACCGCAATGATTTAGAAGTTCAGGAATCCCACGTGACGTCACCGGGGGGGTGATGTAATGCACTCTAAATAGAATGTATTGTAATCTTTGCTCAGTCCAACGTGGTCCCTTCACCCGGGCTCCGCTCTTGCCTTCTCCACACTTGTTTGGTAAGTTCCTAAAAATACGGCTCGGCCACATCTGGGGCTTTTGCATTTAGACACTTTTGTTGCACTTGCCGCGGGAGCCATCTCGGGAGCGTACTTGTTTGCAGGGGTTGGTTCTCGGCAGCAGCCGCGAGGTTACTTGGTCCAGTGGGCAGGTCGCAGGGCAAGGAGTAGGGAAGATGCGATGCATTTTTTTTGGAGGGTGATCTGTGTTTGTAAACACTTTGGCGGACCAGAGGGAAGTCCGGCCTCAAATGCTGGTGGACTGTGGAATCGGCTGTGTCCTGAGGCTATCCCAGAGACCCCACGCCGTGTCCGTCCCGGAGCGCGTCTTGGTGGCCGCCGCGCCGTGCGACTGGAGGGATGCTAACGTGGAACGAGCGCCGTGTCCGCCCCGGCGTGCGTGCGTGTGTGGGAGCGCGCGTGCGTTTCCCTGACACGGGGAACAGTTATGAATCGGGGGTGTGTGTTTGCCTCCAGAGACCTGGCAAGGTGCGGAACCCTCCAGAAGTGCGGTCAAGCGGCGGCAGCGGCGGCGGCAGCGGAGACGGCGAGCCAGGAACCTCCCCCCGCGTCCCCAACTTCCCGGTGATGCGGCGGAACCCCCGGAGAAAGTTTGCAAACTTCCAGCGGGCGCGGCGAGGACGCCGGGTCACCTAGGGGGCGGACGGGCGGGCGGGCGGGCGCACGGGGGGCTAGCTCCCTCCCGGGTGCCGAGCCTGCTGCTGCCACCTCTTACGCAGAGCTGCCCACCGCAGGTGGTGGGCGCGCGCGCCGGGGGAGGGGACATCGCCCTTGGAGGGCACTTGGCTTTCACTCCAGGCGCGGAAGGCTCGAGCGCGGCGAGGCTCTCCTCGCCTTCGCTCCTCCTGCCGCCTCTTGCCTCTGTCCGGTTCTCGCTGGCATCATTACCTCTTCCCCGCCGCTGCCCCAAATGACAGCTCCCGCTTTTGCCGCGGCGGCGCGGTGGCAGTTCTCAGGACCCGGCGGCAGAGTCTTCCTCTCCAGCAGATTCTCCACGGAATCGCTTAAAACTTTTCAAGACGTTCTTAGAGGGGCAAGACGCACAAAGGAACCAAGGAGATGTTTTCTTCCGGCGGCTGCATCCCGCTTTTCCTTTGCCATAGATTTATTTCGAGGAGGTAGTGGGGAGGTATCTTGGTAGATAAAGCCTCTGATCGAGTCCACCCCAACTTTCCCTGAACGAGTGCAGCCTCCACTTGAGGCTTGTTCAAGGCCAGGAACTGAAGTGGGCTGCTTGTATATTTCGTTGTCAGAGTCCGCTGAGTGTTTGATTTTTATTTTTCCCTCCCTCTGTGACATGTGTCAAGGAATAAAGGCTGAATACAGGTCCATTACGTCATTCTGCAGGCCAGTAAGTGTTTGATTAACAGCTTCAGATACTCAAGGGTTGGGGGCTTAGAAGTGCTGACAAAGCAACAATGCTTTCCGCCCCCAGCCCCCAACGTACTAGTACAATCGCCGGTTCCCTGGGCATCTTTATTGCCCTCTCCTCCCGGACCCCTCCTTCTCCACCCCTTCTCCCGCCCACACTGTTATCACTCTGGCCCTGCCTCCGCCTTTTACTGCTTTCCCTGGGGAGATCACAGTCCCCGGAGTGAGGGTAAGAGCTTCTGGTGGCTGAGGGGAGCGCGGTGCCTGCTCAGCGCACACACAATCTGCCCTTTTCTATTATTTAAGAAAGGCACCAGCGAGCTCGCTTCTCCAGGGCAAAAATGCTCAACTCTGATAGAAAAGGCATCTCAGGAAATGTTTAGAGACATTATGATAATACTGTGTCCCTGTGGTGACTTAGGAAAACAACACACTTGCTGCAAGCAAAGTACTGAATTTTACATAGCGCCTTCCTCAGACCGGTTATCCGAAGAGGGATGACTGAGGATGCTGACTAAACCAAATTTAGCCAAAGGCTCAAGACTAAACGTTTCATTTCCAAAGTGAGGGAATGTGAGTCGTCGAACCCAAAGTACCATACAAAAAATTGGTGCGTGTGTTACTTATTTTCTCTTAACCTTAAGTTTCTATATTTAAAGAGGAAGTTAAATACCTAAGTCATTGAATTGAGTCAGAATCCACGTATCTGGCAGTTGAAATACAAATACTGTGTGTGACATGTTTAAGGGATAAAAGTAAAAAGAACTCGGGGATGGGGGCGCTGCAGTGTGCAGCAGAAATCAAACAAGAGATTTCCTAACAGGCTTTTAGATGGGGGGTGGTGGGTGCAGAAGATCTGAGTGCTCTCTGATTTGGAGTTGGTGAAAGCTAAATAAAGGAAAATTTATATTCTGAGTATGTGGGAATTTCTTGAAGAACACATGTTTTGTTATAATCAGATCTACTTTCTTCAGCGTGAAAGCCGTGCTGTAGAGTAGGCATTTGTGAAACTCCTGTCTGGGGTCTAATTGACATCCTTCCCCAAGTTTGTGGCAGTATTTATTATTTATTCACATCTAGAGATGAAATAGTATAACCTCCACACAATACATGTGCATCTAAAATGTTAAACTTCTTGTTTGTGATGCATACATAGACCTAAAGGGGAAAATGGCCCGGGTCACCAGCACTGGAGAGTGTGATTAATGATCAGTGATTTAGTGATCAGTGATTAGTGGTTTTATTCAAACTGTTACCTCTGACCAGAAGCACACATCAGAGGATTAACAGGCTCTTTAGATAAATGCTCATTAGTGGAAGGGGAAAAGCAAAGATAATAGGCATGCACCCAGGGACAACTTTCGAAGAAAATCATTCCCCGTCTTCAGAATAATAAGCTCTGTTAACAGAAAGCCCTTTTAATTTAAAACTTGCTTTTATCTTGTAAATCAAAGTTAGATGTAAAAGTTTGTAGTGCCATTATAACCTAAATTTTCCCATATCCACTAGATGTGGATTATCTCAGTAGCGATATTTTTTTTATTTAAATAAACAATTGGACCTTTAGAGCAGCTGAACTCTGACAAGTCCTTAAGTCCCAGGGTTTGAAGGTGTCCCCCCTTCTAGAATGGAGAGTGCAGCTTGCTAACTAGATGGCGCAGTGTTATTTGGTGTTCTGTGCTGTGTCGTGCAGGAGTCTAAAGGAGCAAGTAGCTGCTTGCGAGGTGTTCTTCAACACTTACAACAAAGTTGATTCTGTGTAAGGTTGGAGGCTAGACAGTTCTACAAGTTTTTAGTCACATTTTCCATGTCAGTTAAATCTGGGGAGTTCAAGGCTACTGGAAAAATTAGTCTCATTACTGAAAGAAACTTAGAGCCAGGAAGGAGAGGAGGTACGGGGGTCCAGGAGGTACCTCTGGGCTGCAGAAGTGATTGTAAAATACCAGACCTGTTCTTTTTTTTTTTTTTTTTTTTTTTTTTTTTACTAAGAGCTAGTTTCGCAGTCTTGAGGTCTGAACTACTGAGGCAATACTCAAAGCTTTATTTTCTTCCTAATCTTGCTGGGGAAAAAGAAGTTACTAGAAAGAAAGGAAGAAAAAATTTGATTTGGTGTCTGCAGGAAGCAACACGTTGCTGATTTTATTCTACAGATAATGGTAAGGTGATGTTTATTACACTTATTAAGCAGAAAGGGAACTTTGTAGTTGGTTCCAGGAGAATGATCTTGTCGTTTCATAGGTGAGATTCACAAATGGAATTCTTACTTTACACTGACTTTTAATGTTGCTTTTGTAGTTTCCTGGGACTTGATAGCATTTTGTTGGAAGGTTTTTGTGTGTGCTTGTGTGTGTGTGTGTGTGTGTGTGTGTGAATAAGACCATTATTTCCAGGGTAAAATAATGTTCATGAGCATGGGAACTGCAGTGGGGAAGCTACAAAGCATGTGAAATAATGTGCCAGGTAAGAATTCTCTTTTCCACAAGCTTTCCTGAGATTTTTATTTTTCAACTTTACTCAGACTAAACTTGTTTACTCAGTTGATATCTTCCAGCCAACTGGTTTTGAATGTAAATTGCTGATATCCATAAATTGCTTGTCAGTCAGAAGTCAGTTGTGACCTTATATAGTTTATATATGAGCAGAGAGCTAATTAGAACATTCCCACAAAAAAGTGGAAACAGTGCCTTTATTTTTATATCTTTGTGATGTGGCAGCTTTTGTTTGAATAAGGTGTTAAGTGAATAGTAGCTTGTTAGATTTTCCCTGTATAGCTTTTCAATTACAGTAAGTTGAAGATTTTTGTTACGATTATTTGTCGTTATTATTTCCCACACCTGTGGATTCAAAACCAATCAGTTGTAGACTTTCCGTGGCTGTTCATACTAATGTCAGGTTCCTGCTCTCTTGATTTCTTACTATAATTTGCCGTTTAGCAATGATGCACCACCATCCTATAGTGTTTCCTTAGCATTTCTTTGCTTCTGATTAAGCTGAAAATTATTTTGTGGGGGGGTGTGATGTTCGCTGGATCACCAAGATGTGAATTTTGTGTCACATTTTGTAGTTGGTTTTCTTCTGGTTATGTTGTAAGATTAAGATTGAGGATTTGAGTGGACTTATTATTTTAGTCATCTTTTTTTCTTCTTCTTCTTCACTTCAAAGCAGTGCTGTTAGCTACAAAATTAATGTGATCATGGCTGGTGTTTCCCATCTATATGCTTCTTTTGCTTCTTCCAAATTGGATTTCTACAGCAATTTAAGATCTTTTTTTAGAGGCAGCTTTCTTGGATGAAGATGGAACAATGATCTCAGTCAATTCATTATCTTGTCCAGTTTGACTACCAGCTGTATTATGGGAATCAACCAATACTTTTATAAATTAGTGTTTAAAAATTTAAATCTAGGACTATTTCTCTGAATCCTGTTTAAGAAAATTATACAGTTGAGATAAGGTAATAAACTGGGGGGTGGGGGACCGGCTCCAAATATTTAAATGTGAGAAAGAAGCACTTTTAGACATGCTAAACAGACTTAAAGAACCTTTTTGTGTTGCTATTTGTAAACTAAATAAGCTATCTACTTTATGGCATTGCTTTAAATAGAAACTCTGGCACTTTAAAAATGACATCATGTTTAATGTTTTCACTAAAGAGTTCTTACATTTTGTAATTAGGGAAAAAATGGGCAATTAGTGTTTTTTGAGGATCCATTAGTATTCCATTGTTGGGAATCACAAATCATGGATTTAATGTAAGAAAAGAGAAGAGAGAGAGAAGGCTTTTACAATTTTCCAGGTAATACTGGTAGTACTGTTGCAGAAACAAAAGTAAAATTTTTTCAAGCTCTTACTGAGACTCTGGTACCTTCAAAATAAAACGTTAAAAGTTGAGGGTAAATTCCTGAATGTATAAGATGTTACAGTGACATTTCCATATTTCTTTCCTCCAAGCTCACTCTGTTGCCCATTTATCTCTTCCGAGAAACAGATCAGAATCAACTTAACACTTTAAAAGTACATATTTTAGCTGCTTCCTTCTACTTCCTCAAGGTTCATATTTGTAATCTGTACCCTAAGGTTAACAAGGATTGAAAATACTAGGTTGGCATTTGGCTTGAACTAATCTTAGTAAGAGTTCCTCTTGGTTTAGGGGGTTCTGATGTGAAGTAGGCTTGTGTGATAGCATTAAGCAGAGCTGGAACTGGGGGGAGTCTTCTTATTGATAGACCAACCTCGTCACTTTGCAGAGGAGAACCTCGGGCCTGGTGGTTCTCCTGGCTCATCTAAGGCCAAGAGCTGGAGAGTGCCAAACGGAGCCTGGAAGCTGGGTCCCTGCCTCCAGGTTGGGTGGTCTTTCCATGTGTCAGGCCGTAAATGCCCTCGTCCTGAAGGAAGCATAACCATGGCTTTGGATGCTTTGCTCTTTCCAAGCCTTTTGATCACTAACCTTTCAATGACAAATTTTTATCAGATCTTTTGAATGAATGCCCTAACCACATAAACTATAGTTTCTATTCTGCTTATTTTTATATATCTGCAATGTTAATTTTTCTAACATTGACCTCCTTATTTGAAGGCCACTCTTCTTCCTTACCAATATGATTAGACATGCCCTGTAAAACTACACCATCCAGATTTCATTTGAGACTAAAAGCCAGGCAGAACAAAAAATGGTCTATAGGACTGTCTCAGAATAAGGCAGTAACTTCCTTTATTTCCTGTCTTTTCTTTTTCATCTCTGAGGAAGGGATCCAAAAAATTCTTAAAGTTAAAATAAATAATCTTTCTTTTTGTTGAATAGAGTTAACAAGTGCTGTTTTCACTCTGGCAGATGCGCTTTTGCCTAGGATCCGTCTGTAATATATTATCTTTCCAGGCTGGTGTATATGAGAGTGTTTAGAGGTGAATAAGGAGTGAGTTGAGTCTGGAAGTATGCTGTTCGAGGTTTGACTGGCAAAACTTGACTAATCGTAACTAATAGAATTCATGCATGCAACATAGGGGGCTCCAGAGCACCAAGCATTTGATTTAAGATGATGTTTAGGTTTTGCTGTATTTAGGATGGAGCACAAGAATATCTCAGCAGAAATCTTGAATGCATCTACTGTATGTGTTGTTTGGCCTGACCCACAGTTTTCCTTTCCAGCTCTTTGCATGAACACTTTAATATCAGAATTTAGGTCTCTTTTATTCTTTGATTACACTGAGGAGCCCCTGTGTTGCATGATTTCTCAAATATAACACATTTCAGCCAGTTTTATGCAGTTCTCTCTCTGCTGGCTTCCCAAGGGGGGAAAACCACATGAAACAAAAAACATCTTTGTTTTTGTTTGAATTAGCTGATTATTAGAAGAAATACATTTTATCTCCGCTTGCCAGATCTGGTGGGACCATTTTACTTTGTCAAAACAAGATTTTCTTCTTTAAGTCAACTATAATGCTGTTTGGCTTCTGAATGACCAGGTACTAATCCATGCACCAGAGGTAGAAGGCTTTGAGGATAAAGACCACTTCTAGCAGGGTACCTAGGTATGATGAGGTGTGCCATTATGAAGAGATGATTTGCCTCACTGCAATGACAGCATTGTCCAGAAAAACATTGCCTTCTGGAAGGAAAGAAAGATTATAGGCTCAGACTTCTAAATTTTGAGCAGGGACTGATGCTGTGCTGAAGATGACCCTCAGAATTTTGAGGGTCTCCATGGTGATTTATTAAACTGCAGCAGGATAAAACATTCACAGGCTAGAACTTGACCATCTACATCTTAAAAACCTTAATAGTCCTCTTCACTTATTCTCTGCATTTTCCTTATGCTAATGTTCTTCTAGATTTATTTTTTAACATCCATTCTAGTTACTGTGCTTTCATGAGTAACCCTGCAATAACAAATCGCAAGTGTGTGCACAGCAGAGAGGGGATATTTTTCCATAAGCAAAATAGATTTCAATATCAAACCTTAGAAGAAACAATTAGCAAGACAAAAGAAAGAAAGGTTTGAAATCCGATTGGTGGCATGCCAGGCTCTGCCATTCCTAGCTCTGCAACAGTGTGGTTTAAGGCAACAGGAAAAGCCTGAGAGGCCAGAAGAGGGTATCCCCTAAGTGCTGCCTTGAACTCATTATGCTTCCCTGCCTCAGTTTCTTCATTTGTGATAAAGGAGTGTTGGTCTTGACCATCACTCTCCAACAGTGGGAATCACAAATGCAAGCCGCATATGTAATTTTAAATGTTCCAGTAGCCACATTAAAAATCGTTTAAAAAAATCAAACAGGTGATGTTAATTTTCATAATTTTATTTAACCCAGTATATCTGAAATATTATCATTTCAACATATAATCAATATAAAAATGTTGATGAGATACTTTGTGATTTGGAGCGGGGGTACTAAATCTTTGAAGTCTGGTGTGTGTTTATAATTACCCCACATTTCAATTCGGACTAGTCACATTTCAAGTGCTCAATAGCCACATGTACCAGTGACTATGGTGTCAGGCAATGTAAATCTATAGGCTGTATCAATGGTTCTAATCCAGGCAGCCCAATAGAACCACCTGTGGAGTTTATAAAAAAAATACTAATACCTTCCCTGTCCTGTCCATTTTGACTTACTTGGTTTGGGGTGGGGGCCTGGGCCTCTATATTTTTTAAAAGCTCCAGAAATGCTTCTAAAGATTAGCCAGGGTTGAGAATTGCAATTCTAACTGATCACTAAGGAATCTTCTACTCTAATATTCCATGATTCTATTTAAGGAAAGGGATTGCAGTAAAGCATTCAGAGTTCAAAGGGCAGCAAGCGGTTATTATTAGTGTGCTGCACTCCACAAAACATGTTTAAGAAAATGTAATTAATACAAATTAAAACATGCAGATTAAATATTTTAGAAGATAATTCTTTGTACCACAGATGAGCTCGGTTCTGTGTAAGTTTCAGATATGGATTGTTTGCTTCCTGAGAAATCTTAACTCAGGATTTGGTTTGCATGCAGACTCTTAGAAACCCTCCGTTTTGGAAAAGGTCAAGATCACCACATTTCAGTTATTTTGCTAGCTTACTTCTTTGCCCCAGATACTACTTGCCTTTAGCTGGTTTTGGAGGGATGCTTTTACTCTATTTGAGACATCTGGATCCCCTTGTGTTTCTTCCCTCTAAGCTTTTAAAAAGCTTCGTGTCAGACCAAACTTGCTCTCTGCTCATGTCAAGATGTTAGTTGTAACCCCCCACACTTAAAGTGTTCCTTCTATTTGTCATCCTTTAAATACTAGAGAATCAATATTTCTCAGTACACACCAGAATGTTTTCCTTTAATAATTTTTTGAACAGTATACCAGCTTGCGCATTCAGTAAATGATGCGAAGAACCCAAAAATAAAAAATAGTAATTTCCAAACTCCTCACCCATCTTCTTTTGAAGTCAACAAACAGCATTGTTTGTGGAGGAGAGGAGAGACCTCAGGGACGGTCCCTTGTGACTTCATGCTGCCGAGAGCCTCTGCATTCCCACATTCGTGAGTCATTTCACCCTGAACCTCTCTCCTTATCCCCTGCATAGCAGTCTGGTTCCAAGTACATGTCTCTCTAACCATGTGCTTTTTAAACGTGACTTTAAACCTTCTTTTAGGTACAAAGCTACACGTTTCTCTACATTTTGTGGTGGTAATATTTGTGTTTTCTGTAATACCATTCATCGGGAGAATTTTAACCTCCATTCATTAACACACAGCTTTAATTCCCATTTTATAGATGGAGAAACTGAGAGACTGACACTGTGTTCATTAGTTAGAAGGGTGGTCAGTGTGAGCTAAAAGCTCGTGTTTATTAGTGCCTAAATATAAGCACTACTCTGGATGGCTTCCAGGTGGGGAGTTCCCAATTGTGTATATTATTGCATTTGTCTTTGAATTTATAAATAATGTTCTTTCTGATACTTTTCCATGCATTATTTTTACATCAATGATTTCTCTGCTAACTCTTACTTCCCAGCTTCAGGCTACATGTACAGACCTGGACTGATTAACAAGTACATATGGATATATCAGCCTCTTAACATGGGATCTGTTTTAAAAGTTGCTGGAGACATCTGTTACAAACCTGTGTTTTTGGTGGTATCTAGGGAAACTTTCTTCAGGCTAGTTTGTGGTTGACTGTTAGAGGACTTTGTGGAGAGACTATGAGATTAAAGATGTAAACTGTTAAACTCTTTTGGGTATTGAAAGGAAAGGGTTTTAGGTATTCATTTATTGAGCAAAATAGACTTTAGCCCTAGCTCTTGAATTGTCTTTAATAAAACATTTTAACTCTTGTTTTACCAGTGTCCTGTCTTCACACTTGACCTGGAGCCATGTGCTTTGGAGTATTTGGTTTTTGTTTTCTCCTAATAATGACTAGGGTTGGACTTAGTCATTTGCAGTCTCTGTCTACACCTCTATACTTTCAGTGGATGAGATACAAGCTGGGATTAATAGTGTGATCTGTGACCAGTGCCGGGGAGGGGCCACTTTGGGTCCCTTTCTAAGCATTATACTAACGTTAAAGTAATTTTAATGCCCACACATATATGTGGTTACGGTGGTTAAACTTGTATATAAACAAAAACCTTAGCCAGTGAAGACCAGAATGTTACTGGCATATATACTTGTAAATGTGATTATCATCTTTTTTAGGATGCCCATGGATAAATTGTTCCTCCTTTTGAGCAATTGATTTAGGTACACATATTGGTGATTAAAAGATATTGCTAGATTAAAAAAATTGAAACCATCTTTTAAGACACTCTTCTTTTCTAATAAGGCCTGTCTAAGCTCACATTGTTTACAATTTCATCTTCCAGCTTTGTGAAGCCAGATGACTAACAACCACCATTCTAGTGCTGTGTTGGTGGATGTCATCAAAGATGATGGTGCACAGTGTTTTGGCACCACGAAGCAGCGTGTAATTTGAAATTGTACTTTTTGCTAAATACCCATGCTAATCTTCAAACCATTCAAAACATTAAAAAACAAAACAAAACAAAACAAAACAGTGATCTCTTCCCATTGGATGGAGGTAGTTCTGGCAGAGAAGCACAATTATTTTTTTTTCATGTGCCTCAGAAGCACTCAGAAAAATCAGGGAAGAAAAAAATTACACATAATTGCTTGATATGCCCTTTTGGGAGGGACATTCTTAAGACAGGCAGGTTAACCCTTTAACTCAAGATTCATTTTTACCCTTTCCAAGAAATATGCTTTTTTTTTTTTTTTTTTAAATCCTGAAGCAAAAAAACTGTAGTATCTTTAAAAGGGAGGCTGTAAATGGATGCTTAATCTTCACTTAACATTTAGCAGATATTTTAAGAGGTATATTTAGGAACTCTTATATTCCTTTACATAGTTCTTGTTATTTAATGTTTGTTTAAAAAATAGAGGATTCTGGAGATTGGTTGCACAACAGTGTGAATATACTGAACACTACTGAACTGTGTACTTGAAAATTGTTAACACAGTAAATTTTGCTATGTGTATTCTACCATGATTTTAAAAAAAAGGAGGGATAAGGTTTGCTTGTACCCATTCCCAGGATAGAGAAATAGAAGGCATAGACCACTTGTTCAAAGTTAGGTATAGCAGCTTTAGTGTCTTAATGGGAGGAACAAAAATCTAAAGAGGACTTTTGTACTTCAGGCCAATGCAGAGAGGTGACAGATGTGTGATGTGATTCTGACATATTGGATAATCCAGGCAGGACAACAGTTAGGCACACGGCTCAGATTGCCTCTCTTCTGGAGACTGGCTCGGATCTGGGTGCATCCTGTATATAGAAAGCTGTATCATTTAGTTTGAAAATCACACACCATTTGGCATTATTTAAATATCTCTATTTGTATTGACTTGATTGCCTTTCTCAGTGCAAGGATATGTTCAACTGAGAGCAATGAAAAAACAGAGCCTTTGGTTTCTGTAAGGGAATATAAACCCACATCTCTCCTCCCCTTCCCCCCTTTCTTTCCTTCCTGCCTTTATCAGCTATTTACCGAGCATCTATTATGTGCCAGGTACTAGGGATACATGATCAAAACCCAACACAGTCCCTCTCCACCCAGATCTTACCGGTAGGAGAGACACCAAATAGGTCCTTGCAACAGAATGTTGTGGGAGGGTGAGGGGATGCAGGTCTGGAGGCAGAAAGCCCAGTGAGGGTACTAGTGTGGTTGTCCAGGCAAGAGGTGATAGTGGCTTGGGCTGGGATGGTGCCAGATTCAAAAGCCATTTAAGAAATAGGATCAATATGACTGGAGAATTGATTAACTATTCGATAAGGGAAGGGAGAGGGGTTTATTCATTCTAAGGGAAGAGGGAGCCAGGCAGGAGAAGCCTGACCCAGTAATGAAGTCTGGATTGTCCTTTGTGGTGGTAGAGGAGGGGAGGGTTTCTGGCCCAGTGCCCCATGGGCTTGTGTCAGAGTCCTTGGAAGAGAACAAAAAATAACTGTGAACAAAAACTCAGAGCCGCTATAACTAAAAGCAGTAGTGCAGGTGTTGGGTTGCAAGGCAGTGCAACTTTGGCGTTTTGTGTCAGAGAGAGGAGCCTCACCCCTCAAGACAGCCACAGCTCTGGCACTCGGGGGGTCCAGTGCATGGCCAGGTATATTAGTTTGCTAGGCCTGCTGTAACAAAGTACCATAAACTGGGTGGCTTAAACGATAGAAATTTATTCTCTCACAGTTCTGGAGGCTAGAAGTCCAAAATCAAGATGTCAGCAGGATTGGTTCCTTTGGAGGGCTGTGAGGGAAAATTGTTCCAAGTCTCTCTCTTCAGCTTGTAGATGGCTGTCTTCATGTCCAAATTTCCCCTTTTTATAAAGATGCCTATCATATTGGAGTAGGGCCCACCCTGAAGACCTCACTTTACTTTGACTACCTCTGTAAAGACTTTATCTCCTATTAAAGTCACATTCTAGGGTACTGGAGATTTGGGGGACACAATTCAGCCCATAACAGTAAGTATGTCCATCAAGAAGGCAGCACCCAGGGCAAGTAGTACTGGGACCCTAAGGGAGCTGGCAGGTTGGGAGTTGTGGGAATCATAACCAGACATTTTTTTAGCCCATGTTTAAAATAGACTTCTGATGGACCCCCAGAAAAACTTAGAACAAGTCTTCAGAGATGGGGGTCTATACATTACCGGGAATGGACAAAGCCAACAAAACAAGTCCATACTTTAAAATAGATGTATATATATTACACTGATGACTGAATTTGCTGATGTGGTCATTGTCCTTGGTTTGGCCTTGAATTTGTCTTCAGAGTTTGTGAAAGAGCAATGCCAAAAGGGCAGCACCAACTTTTAACCTTGAGAACAAAGAATGAAATACAACTGTAGTTTGTCACCCTGCCAGGCTTAACAACCGTTGTTTTGATGTGTTAATATTTACTGACAAGGACAAAAGCCACCAGTTCCCATAAGCAACAGACACATCAAGTTGAACATGGGTGTTTCAATGCAGGAAGAGAAGTAATTCTGCTTTTCTAATTGTTGATGGACAATTTATGCCTATGCGCTACCTCTGTTTTACACAATGAAAGCACAGAAGACAAAATTTTGTGTTTTAAAAACATATCATCATAAAAAGACAAATAACCAATTTAAAAATGGGCAAAGGATCTGAATAGACAGTTCTACAAATAAGATATACAAGTGGCCAATAAGCACATGAAAAGATGTTCAACATCACTAGCTATAAGGGAAATGCAAACCAAAACCACAGTGAGATTACCACTTCACACCTACTAGGATGACTATAATAAAAAAGACAGACAATAGCAAGTGTTGATGAGGATGTGGCGAACTGGGAGCCCTCATACATTGCTGGTGGGATTGTCAGATGGTAGAGTCACTTTGAAAAGCAGTCTGGCAATTCCTCAAAAAATTAAACATAAACCTTATGATCTACCAATTCCACTCCTTGGTATATACCCAAGAGAAATGAAAACATATGTCCACACAAAAACTTGTACATAAATGTTCAGAGCAGGGTTATTCATAATAGCCAAAACATGGAAATAACCCAAAGTCCATCAACTGATGAGTAGATAAACAAAATGTGGTATATCTATATGTTGGAACATTATTTGGTCATAAAAAGAAATGAAGTAATGCTATGTACTACAACATGCATGAATCTTGAAAACATTGTGCTGAGAAACAGAAACCAGACACAAAGGACTCCATATTGTATGACTCATTTATATGAAAGGTCCAGAATTGCCAAATCTATGGAGACAGAAGGTAGATTAGTGGTTGCCCAGGGCTGAGGGTGGGGCTGGGGACTCGGGGGTGACTACTGAGGGAAGTGTGTTTTCTTCTTTTTCTTTTTTATCCATTTATTTATTTTGTTTATTTATTTTTGGCTGCGTTGGGTCTTCGTTGCTGTGCATGGGCTTTCTCTAGTTGCGGCGAATGGGGGCTACTCTTCGTTGAGGTGCGTGGGCTTCTCATTGCGGTGGCTTCTCTTGTTGCGGAGCACGGGCTCTAGGCACGTGGGCTTCAGTAGTTGTGGTGCGTGGGCCAGTAGTTGTGGCTCACGGACTCAGTAGTTATGGCTCACAGGCTCTAGAGTGCAGGCTCAGTAGTTGTGGTGCATGGGCTTAGTTGCTCTGCGGCATGTGGGATCTTCCCAGACCAGGGCTCGAACCCGTGTCCCCTTCATTGGCAGGTGGATTCTTAACCACTGTGCCACCAGGGAAGCCCTGTTTTCTTCTCGAGATGATGAAAATGTTCTAAAATTGATTGTGGTGATGGTTGCACAAACCTGTGAATATTCTAAGGCCATTGAATTGTAAACTTTAAGTGGGTGAATTGTACGATATGTGAATTATGTATCTCTATAAGCTGTTAAAAAGAGATAACACATCATGGAGAAAAATACAGGATGCTAAAGTTAGACTATATGCCAACTAGGGTATTTTGATCCAACAATTTCTCTACATATTTGGGATATATAAAGATGAGCTGTGGAGAAAGGTAGATAGGAGCATTACAGACCTTGGTAATAGGAACAGTCAACTACTAAAAATCTTACAGCGTATGCCATGTGTCTCCAGCCCATGCCTTTCTCCTGGGCCATGAATCCTGACTTCTAGCTTCACCTTGGCCATTTTTTCCTAGATGGACTGCTGCTGTTCCTTAATTGTCAGATTGTTCAAACATGATCTAATCCTCATACCATTTCTCCTTCTGACATACCCATTTCAGTGGGGGCCAAAATCATCCCCTGAGCTCCCAGCTTGAACCTTCATGACAGTTGCTGACTTTGCCTTTTCCCTTGGCCATCATGAACATGTCACTGCCCATTCTTCTAGGTCCCACATGAACTGTGTCCTGTGATCTTTACCCTTCTGCCCTGTCTCTCTTCTCCACCAGTTCCTTCTCTGAACTGAGAATTAAGGGGAACAGAATGATATATTGAGTCTTTACAGAACCTACTCTTTTGATCTACCATGTCATCCTTCCTAACAAGCCTACCTAGGAGCTGGAGTTACCCTTTTTATAGATAAGGAAAGCGAGGCCCAGAGGTTAACTGACAAACCAGATAATGTGACAAAACCAGTAAATGGAGGAGTTGGAGTTTGGAACCATTTTGTTTGATCCCTGAGCTCAGACTCTTTCCATTCTGGCTACTAAATGAATTTTTCTACTTTATGGCTCTGAACTTCTCATTTCCTTGCTCAAGAGCCTTTACAAGCATTTGTTTTAAGACCTCTAGGCTAACGCCAGCCACCATCCCGGTGAGTATACGCCATATTCAAGCCAGACCCATAATTAACTCTTATTTGTGTTGAGTGCCTCTCTGCCATGTTCAGACTTTCATCTTCCCAGGAACCCCTGTTCTTGTCCCCTAACCCCTCACTTGTGGAAACACTCATCTCCAGATCTCTCAAACCAAAAACAATGCAAAATTAATTAATTCCTTAGTGCTTTGTTAATATTTTTCTTGGTACTAAAAAAGTCTTATATTGTGGTTCTTTTGGGGTTTGTCATAAATTCCTTCTCCTGGATCGTCAGCTCCATCACAGCAGGAATTGCCTTTTGCTCAGTTTTGATTTCCCTCACAGAACCTAACATATAGTCCCTTACACAGAGTCGCTGGTTAATTAACCCTGAGTGAATTGATTATCAGGATACTCAAACATTGTTCTTTGTGGTGAATTTCCTGTTACCAGCATGACATGTTTGATGTCTGGCGAGTGTTCCTGGGAGGACCAGCCTAGGGAGATTCTTTAAGTGTATTGATGGACATTCCCATAGCTTAAAAACTATTGTAATAGTATTTTAGAACTCCAGAAATGGGGCGAGATGAGTAAATCACACTGGTTTTCACAACCCTAGGGAATCACTGATTTTTTCATTTGTCCAGAGATGAACGTAATTTTTAAATAGTTTCAATCAGAACATAGACACATTTTAAAATTCTGCTTCCTTCACATAAAATTATACCACAGACATTTTTTTCATGTTGCTACATAGTTTTCAAAACTATGATTATGCATCATATTCCATTGAGTTGCTATACCATAATTTCCTAACCATCCCCTATTGTTTGACATTTAAGTTTGCTGTGGATTTTTTTTTTTTTATGATTATAAAAAACACATGACCAATCTTTTGGCAAGAGAAATATGTACTCTGAAGACCTTAATCTCCTTCCCCTTATGCTGGTTGAAAAATCTTCCTTTAGAGTTGAGCGTAGGCAAGATTATGACTGAGGCAAGGTTTGTCTTGGGCACCCTCACATTCTTTTTATTCCTTTTATTTCTGCCCCCCTTCCTCTTAGCACATTCTGTTCCACCACAGTGCCTGTCACAGAACCTCAGGGCTATCTTCCTCCCCCAGACCCTGACCTGTCTACCATAAACCCTACCCTTCTTCTCCCTCCTCCTGATCAGTCTTCTCTCTCCTTCTCTTGTTTCTCCAGAACCTCGATCTTAGTAAGATATTAGACATAATCAGTTTCCTAGGAGTTTGTAATTTTATGTGATCTGGAGATAGCCATGTGGTAGCCCAAAAAAGTACATCATTAAATGTGTACCTTTGCCCTCTTTTGCTAGAACTCTCCCAGGTTCTATGGGTATGGCAGTGCATCAACAGACAACATCTCTATACAAATAGAGAGGCATCATACAGCAGTTAAGTGCCAAAAAGAAAGATGAAGCCAGGTAAGTGGATACAGTGTGCTCTTTCATCTTTCCAGATGGAGTAGTCAGGGGATGCCTTTCTGAGAAGGTGACTTACAAGTAGAGAGCTTTTGAAGTGAGGGAGCAATTCCTGCGGAGATCTGGAGAAAGAGATTTCGGGCAAAGGGAGCTGCTCATACTAAGGCCCTGGTGTGAAAGCAGGGATGGCGACAGTAAGGAGGTGGGTGGCCAGATCACGTAGGGACTTACAGACCATGCTATGAACATTGGATATTAATCTCAGCAATAAAGGAAGCCATTGGAGAGTTCTGAGAAGAGAATTCATCACTTCTAAAGACCTCCATTGTTATGGTTGAAGAACAGACTGTATAGGGGGTAGGTGGGCAATGGGGAGACCTGTGTGGAGGAAGAGACCATGGCGGCTTGGACTAGATGATTTTGAGAAGGAGTTTGGCTAATTTTGAAGGTAAAGGCTGAAATGATTTGCTGACAGATTGAGTGTGGGGATAAGCAAGAAGTCAGGGAGGGTGCTAAGGTTTTTGACCTGAGACACTGGGAGGATAGAGTTGCCATCAACTGAGATGGGATGTGGAAGGTTTGGGGGGAAAGACAAAGAACTTGATTTTGGGCATGTTATGTGTGAGGAGGTTTCCAGTAGACAGTGGGATGCTGCCACTCAGGGAAGGGTTTTGGGCTACAGAGGCAAGATCACAGTCTTTGGCATCATCTAGGCCAGCCTCATCTCACAACACACAGCCCCAGTCACAGTGGAATTTCAGGTGCTTGAAAGCACCAAGCCTTTGTCAGCTGCAGGGTCTTTGCATATGCTGTGCCCTCTGCCTAGACCATTAAGCCTGGATAACTGCTACTTTCCCCTGGTTCCCTACTCTAAATTCGGTCCCCCTATTAAATTCTCAAGCTACCCTGAACTTTTCCTTCATTCATTTACTGTTTTCAAATGTATATTCCTTTAAGTGATTTTTAATTTTTAAAACTTTAAAATACATATGTCCCACTAGAATCTAAATTCTGAAATGTCAGGGGTCATGCATGATTGGTTCATCACCATTTTTCCAACATCTAGTGCTGGCACATTGCAGATACTTCTTCAATATTTGCTAAATGAGTGTATGACTGATATTAATTTATTACCTTATATGTGATATGTTGCAGTTCCTCCGTTTTATAATCATATAGTATAGTTCCAAGGGTAATCGTACCTAATGCTTTTCTTATCTTCTTAAAACGTAGACTAATTTATTATTTCATGGCTCCATGTGTTTCTTGTGAACAAACACTTTTTTATTAGGTAACAGTGAGTAGAGGCTGGACTGTGGTTGAAGACTAAATGGATCACTTGACTGTGAAACTTTGAAAAGAAAAGGAATTTAAGGCTTATATAAACCTCCCAATCAAAATCCCCCCACCTCCTGTTTCCTTGTCAGCAGTTTTGTTGCATTTCTATGGAATCCTCTATCTGGCATCGCCTGAGATTATTTTATCATGACCTTTGACAAGACCTATCACTTCCTACTCACCATGTTTATCAGGGGACAGAGGCCAGGCATGGTGGGGGAGGGGTGGGAGTGTTGTGGGGGGATGATGGGGGTCTGGGTTGGCTGATGACCTTCTTTGGTGGCTCTTGGAAAGGTCCGTTGTCTCCAGCCTCATCCTGGAAGATTATAGGAAATGATATGTGAGGGAAGAGGTCTGATTTATCGAGAAAGGGTTGTTTGCTTTGAGTCTCTGTTTTTGGTGTTGTCGAACTGTATGAAAAACAGGATTAAATTAGAGATTTCTCTCTTTACTGTCTTTAAAGCTAGAGTGAGCTTTCAGAGGAGGCTGTGTTGTTTGGGAAACACAGATACTGGTTCCTTGAGTCGATACTGGTGTGTGACACAGGTATATGTAGAAACTGATTGGTAGATTGATTGATTGATATATGTCAATTGGAGAACTTCATGAAAAAAGTCACCGTCTTTATAGAGAACATTGTTGTGGGAGAGACCCACTCAATAAATATATGTTGAGTGCTAGACATTGGGGAAGAGTGGTGAACAAGCTAGAGAAGGTCCTTGCCTTCGTGGAAGTCATAAAATCTACTGAGTCTCAGTCTCCTTATCTGTAAGGTAGAGATCATAATCATACCTACTTCATAAACTTTTCAAGAGTAGTAAATGCCCCTGAATGTGAAAACACCAGCTGGATTTTAAAATGCTATATATGTTATGAGTGGCTATTATGATTGATGTACCAAATATAGTTGTTATTCCCTTTGAGAATAAATCCTGATTAATTATTTCTAGTTCTGAATATCCTATATCCCCATGCAACCTGATTTTATCCTTATAATTTGGGGAGCTAAACTTCCTTTCATTACAATCCTAATGGTAAGAAAAGAAAATGCCAAGTATATAGTTTGGATTGTAAAGAGTTGTATTAGTTAGCTATTGCTGTGTACCAAATTAGCCCCTCCCAACATATATTTATTAAGTCAGAGTTTCTGTGGGTCAGGAATCTGGCTGTGGCTTAGCTGGGTCTTCTGGCTCAGGGTCTCACAAGGCTGTAATCAAGATGTTGGCCAGGGCTGCAGTCATCCTGAGCCTCAACTAAGGGAGGATCTACTTCTAAACTCACGTGGCTGTTGTAGGCCTCAAGTTCCACATGCAAGCTTTTTTGTATGGCTGTTGGCAGGGTAAGAGTAAGCAAGGTTCTAAGAGGGAGAAAGTGAGAGATGGAAATCACAGTCCTTTTGGTAGTTTAACTTCAGACACAATATCCCATTAAATTTGCCATATTCTTTTTTTTTTTTTTAATTTTTATTTATTTATTGATTTATTTTATTTATGGCTGTGTTGGGTCTTCATTTCTGTGCAAGGGCCTTCTCTAGTTGTGGCAAGCGGGGGCCACTCTTCATCGCAGTGCGCGGGCCTCTCACCATCATGGCCTCTCGTTGTGGAACACAGGCTCCAGACGCGCAGGGTCAGCAATTGTGGCTCACGGGCCCAGCCGCTCCGCGGCATGTGGGATCCTCCCAGACCAGGGCTCGAACCCGTGTCCCCTGCATTGGCAGGCAGATTCTCAACCACTGCGCCACCACGGAAGCCCCTCTTTTTTTTAATGTTTATTTATTTATTTATTTTTGGCTGTGCCATGCAGCTTGTGGGACCTTAGTTCCCCGAGCAGGGATTGAACCCAGGCCCCTGGCAGTGAAAGCACTGATTCCTAACCACTGGACCTCCAGGGAATTCCTGCATTTGCCATATTCTATTTGTTAGAAACAAGTCAGTAGGCCCAGCCGGTATTCAGGGGAGGAGATTACACACATGTGTACCATAAGATTGGGATAATTAGGAGACATCTCAAAGACTGTCCGATATAGCAGTACTTGTAAATAATGCTATGAGTTGATGCTGTAGTTATGGCATTAATAATGTTACACTTTTTGAAATGAAAGAAATAAGGGAAATAAGCACCATCACTTCCTTAAGACACAATAATTAGGACAGACAAGGGAGGTTGATGTTGGAAACTTCTAGATTTTGAATTGTGGCCAATAAAGAATCCTGGTTCATTCTTTTGTTTCTGCCTTTGGCTCATGCTTGGACATTTATAACCTCTGTATTTTTCAGGAAAGCATTTGAAAGGTACCTTCTAAATATTGGAGGTAAACAAAGGTCAGTCTTTCCTAAGCAAGAATACCAAATTAAAAATATGTTAATTTTAATTTGCCATTTCACAGGATTGTTAAGTCACGTGTTCACTTGATTACTTTTTAAAAAAAATTAATTTTATTGAAGTACAGTTCATTTACAATGTGTTAATTTCTGCTGGACAGCAAAGTGATGCAGTTACACATATATACATTCTTTTTCATATTTTTTTCCATTATGGTTTATCACAGGATATTGAATATTGCTCCCTGTGCTGTACAGTAGGACCTTGCTGTTTATCCATGCTATAAAAATAGTTTGTATCTGCTAGTCCCAGACTCCCAATCCATCCCTCCCCCACTCTCCCTCCTACTTGGCAACCACAAGTCTGTTCTCTATGTCTGTGAGTCTGTTTCTGTTTTGTAGTTAAGTTCATTCATGTCATACTTTAGAGTCCACATATAAGTGATATCATATAATATTTGTCTTTCTCAGTCTGACTTACTTCACATAGTATGATAGTCTCTAGGTCCATCCATGTACCTGCAAATGGCACTATTTCATTCTTTTTTTTTTATGGCTGAATAGTAGTCCATTGTATATATATATACCACATCTTCTTTATCCATTCATCTGTTGATGGATATTTAGGTTGTTTCCATTGTTCACTTGATTACTTTTAACCCCGACCTGAAAACAAGCTGGTCTAATCATTTGGAGGTTATAGGAAAGAATATTCTCTTAAGATACAGAGGAGACCTAGTGCTATGGGAATGAGTTTGCCAGGGTTGAGAAAAAGCAAAAAAGACCAGTATGTCCAGAGTGTAGTGGGCAAGGGATTAAATGCTACAAGATGACGCTGGAGGTGAGGTGTATTAAGCCAGGTTAGGAGTTTAGATTTCAATCTAAATGCAGTGGAGAGCCATTGCAGGTTTTGGGGTGACTGAAAGCAGCAATAATTTTTTCTGTGTATGTGATTCTAATTGCATTTGTTATTGCATTGAGCTGTTTTTCAAAGAAAGATTCTGAAATCTATTAACTAAAGCCATGCTTGGGCAAAGATAAAAGAAGCACTGAAACTTTATAATAGGATGTTTGAATTAGGCATTTCATTTAACACAGAGGTGAAGTGTTGTATATTTCGACCAGCCAATGGCAAAAGCAATGTGGTAGATGCATTTGGAATGAGGTCCTCGTATCATAGGGATTCCTAGTATTACATTAGTTTCACGTGACAGGACTTACAAGAAATTCATTCAGAAAAACATCCAGTGTAGGAGTCTTTTTGGCATGTTCTGTGCATATTTTCTCAAACAAGCCGCAATCATTTTTCGGTTGTGTCATTTATGGCTGGTGCCTGTATGTAGTCCTGGAGCTCTTTTCTAAGCCGGCAGGCACTGAGGCAGCTTGGCAGTGTCATCTGGGCTTGTAAAATTAGAGCACACCATTTAAAATAGTGGTCTTGGTAAATTCTCTTTCCTCCAAATTCCCTCTGAAGCTGACCTTGTGAGAAAAATACCCCGAAGAGGAACAATAGGGCATCTCTTTTTCCTGCAGGGGTAACTAGGAAAGGAAAGTTCCAAAGTTTTAACACTGGAAATCAGCCAATCCTAATGCTAAAATCTACTTGCTGGTGTGTACCTTTCTGAGTCAAGATGAATTTTAGCTGGCTTGAACAAAAGTGGTGAAAAAGTGTCAGTTAAATCTGAAGTTCAAGGATTCTCTTACTTGGCTTTTTTTTTTTTTTTTTTTTAATTTTAGAGATAAATGTACTGTTTTCTGATTTAAGAAAAAAACTCAGAAAATACAGAAACATGTAAAGAAGAAAATTCTAACCAAAGATAATCACTGTTGGTGATTTTGATGTATATCCTTCATATAATCTATGTCTATCCATCCATATCGTGTAGCTATAATTCATAGAGTATTTGCAGTTTTGTGTTTGGATTTGTTTTCTGTTTAACATTATTTTGTGATCATTTCCACAAGTTCATGATGTATTTTTTGAAAATATGATTTTAATGACTGTGTAATCTTCTGTTTGTCATAATTTACTTAAGCCATTCTGCTTATTATTAGATGCTTAGTCCATTTTGAATTTTTCCTTGGTAATGCATAATTTTTGATGACCCTTCTTTCACATAACTCTTCATCTACATCTCTCATTTTTCCAAAGAAATTAATCTAACAAATGGATTTTGATACATTTTATTAAATTGCTTTCAAACAGCCTGTACCAATTGCCTCATCATCACCAAGGCTATGCCGAGTGCCTATCAAACTTGACCTCTAACCAGGATTTAGGTAGTCACTAAAAGAGAGATATTTGCCAATTTGTTAGGTCAAAATTGTTTTAATTTGCTTTTATTTGATTAAAAGGGACGTTGAACGTTATATCCATTTATTTACTGGCAGTTTGTCAATTGTCTGTTCATGTCTGTCTATGCCATTTGGCCATTTTATAAAGTTTTTTTTTGATGTGGACCATTTTTAACGTCTTTATTGAATTTGTTACAATATTGCTTCTGTTTTATGTTTTGGTTTTCGGGCTGTGAGGCATGTGGGATCTTAGCTCCCCGACCAGGGATCGAACCCTCACCCCCTGCATTGGAAGGCAAAGTCCTAATGACTGGACCGCCGGGAAAGTCCCCATTTTTCTTTTAGAGTATTAATGTTTCGCTTATTGAAATTTACATTTTTTAATATGGCAAGGGTATGCACTCTTTATCTTAAAAATTGAGAGGCATAAATATAACCATAGACTTCTATCATATAAAAAGGTTTAAATATATTTTTTGTGGTTCTTAGTTCCTGATATAGTGGTTTATATCTGAGCCTGTAAATATATAAACACAGTTTACTTTTAGAATAATGTCACTTCTTGCTATTGGTTCAGTTACATGAATCTTCCTTATATTTTTCTGCCTGTTTCCCTTTTCCTTCTCCTGTAATAAAATTTTTTTCAAGATCCAGACTTCTACTTATCTCACTTTATTCAACTACACTTTTAGGTGGCAGCTTGCCAAGGAAACCAAATCTGAAAAGAATCACATGGGAGAACTGAAGGGAGTCAGTAGCTCTAGAGAGAGGAATAGTCAACGAAAGAAAAAAGATGGCTACTTGTTTATGTCATGTAAAGAATGAACTTCCTGATGCCAGCTCAGAGTGAGCAGGCTTAGTTAGGAGGCCGTGGGGCTCAGGAATTTCAGGTATCCGACAGCCCGCTCGCTGCTTTTTCTGCCTGTGGCCAGAGGCAACTGGTTCATCCCGGCTCCATCTCCGCTCCTCGTTTTATAATGGAGATAATAATACCTCAAAGGTATGCTCTAATTAATTCTTCTTAGAGCCTCTGAAAATATAATGACTAATTATTACAACTATTAGATCATTAATTCTTCATTCCTTCTATGGAATTTCAATCAAATGCCCCAAATTCAACACCCAGATTCAGTTGTTTGTGGAGACTTTGTTGCCTAGTATTAATAGTTTCTTGGCTTCCTTATGTTTATTTTACCCCATGCTAAGTGAATTCTTTAAAATGTAGAAATTTGAAAGTCTGTTGAAAATATTTAGAAATTTTGAAGTTCCAAGAAGAGGGAATGCCAAAAAAATTATAAAGTTGAAAATTTTTTAAATTATAAAGTTTTATATCTCCACAGATCATTGTAACTCACTAATAAAAATAGCTAAATATTTGAGACTGTTGGTTTTTAAACCACGTTAACTTCTTTTTCCTTCAAGGTGAACCATAAAATCTGGTCACTGGTAAATAATTATACCTAAGACTATTATAGTTTACCTAGATATTCAATAGGAGAGTCATGTGGGCGTAAATAATTTAACAAATGGGACATGTTCTGACCAGTGGCCCTGACTTTTACTGTGCGGTTTTAAGTTCGAAAATGTGTGTTGACTGATTAAGAACCTTTTTGTTAATTCCATAAATTCAGAAAATTAATATGGCTCTGAGTTGAAAAGAGTGAAAAGGGTTTATGCATAGCATTGGTGATTTTTCTTCAATGGCATTGTTTGATTTAGTGTGTGAGCGTCTTATTTTTCTAATTAGGTCATGTGCACCTTAAGAGTAGAGACCATGTGTTGTAATTCCTCTAAAAGCAGAGGGATTGAATGAATGCTGGAATTATCACTTAGGCCACCTGGCTTTTTTCATCCTGACTCAACCTATAACCAGCTGTGAGTTTTTGGACACTTAGGTAACTGCATGCCGCCTCAGTTTCCCAGTCTCTAAATGGGAAAATGATACCTTCTCTAATTTACAAGGCTGTTGTGAAGTTCAAGTGAAAGGAACTCGATGGTTAAGAGCTTTGTGTGGGCTAGTAAAAATTCAGTGTCATTTTGTAAGGTTGTTTTTTTTCCAGATGTATGATTGTCAGTGGAGATGTGTGTTTTGACCTCTTCCCCTCCATTTTTGCCTGGGAGATTTTGCATGCTGATAAGAGCTAAGAGTTGATTTAGCATAGTTATTATCAGATGTTTCCGGCTCTCGTGGCCTCTAGCTTCTCGTGGTCTGGCCTTCATATGAACAAGGGCCATACAACGAGCCTCTTAAATTTAAGTGTCAGTGGCATCGTCTTCATCAGGAGAAACATCTCAAACATTTATTTTCTTTGCAGAAGGCAAGTTTCAGTGGGGGAGTCAGTTTGTTTCTGAAACGATCTCATTTACCTGAATGAGGAGCGCATATTTATTTTCAGGGTAAATGGCGAGGGTATGTAATTCTCGTGTGACAGATGAACTAGACACTCCGCTGTAAATTACATTTGGCTGGAAGAAGATGCTCTGGTATGAAACCACATTTCTGCCTTGCTTACTTTCTCTTCTTGGGTTGGGGCTGAGAGCTGGAAGATTGGTGAGTCTTTGATTTGCCTAGAAAACGAAAACTATTCTTTAGAGAAAGCAGAAAGGGGTGAGTAATCCCATCTATACTTATTTATATAAAAAAGAGGATTTGCGGATGTGACCTGGGTCCAGCATTTCTCTTGCCAGGAGACTAAAAGTGTCACAGAACATGTCTGAGTGGCTTGTGGCATTACAGTTTATTTTCAAAGGCCTTTTGATAACACAATTAAGCCTTTCCCTTTGTTTTATTTTAAAGTTGCCCTTACTGGCTACATTAGTGTGTCGCAAAGTGGGAATTTTTTTGTTGTTTCTGTGAGCCTTCAGTCTCATAAAAATTAAATGTGTGCATTCCTGTAACCTGATATGCCCTCTCCAGTGAAAATCAATGCTTCGTGCCCTTGCCTCTCAAGCTGCAGAGGTCTTATTTTGTAGCCTGTGTCCGTTGTGTGTGCATTTGCGCATATGGCCTTTCGTCACCCATGTTTTCTGATGTTTCTGAAACATATCTGAGACCTCAGCCCCACTACAAACAATCTGTCGGCTTGTGTTTAGCTTCCCTGTGTGTTTGCTAGAGAACAGCAGAGGGTGGTTTTTTGTTTTGTTTTTGTTCTTTCTGTGGCCTGGGGAGTGGGCACAGAACAGCACCAGTTTATTACTCATCTATGTATTATTCCCTTGGTTGCGGGTAGCAAGAACATCTGAAGAAGATGGATTTCTGGAGGGGTAGCAAAATTGAAAACCATTCAGTTCCCCTTCAGACTTGAATTATATTATCTTAAATATGCCAAGTACAGAGTCTGAGACTCCTGATAGCCAATTATTTGCCTGTGCTTAGGTGCAATTATCATTTTTCCCTACCCAGTGGAGTTTCCATTGCAGGTTTCTTCTAGGAAATAATCAAATGTTGAATTTTAGGATTAGGTTCCAAAGTAGAAGAAAGACTCTGGGATTCTCTCAGATTCTCCTTGAACTAATCATTGCCTCTGATAAATGGGACCAGCCTAGCCTTTTGCAGCATTTGACTGTGAGATTTAAGGATATGTTACCAAGCTGATGGAATCTGGGAGAACAGGCTGCATTTATTCTGCTATATGAAAGTCCCTGAGTGTAATTTCATACTACGCTGGTGAGGTTATTCAAAGGTTATGTTAGAGCAAATGATGAACTGGCCCTAATTGTCTTTCCCCCACTTTTAGAAGGACAGCAAGTGTCAGAAGGTCTTTGGTTTGGTGCAATTCAGTCATGATTTTGTCTGATGTCACTGATTCAGTGACAGCATCCCTCAGAGGTCTCAGCTCTTACTCAAAAGGTGCCGCTTGCATGATCAGTTGAAAGGATTCTTAGGGGCATGGCTAAAGACTTCTTACTACTGTTTGTGATTAATCAATTAATTTGATTAATGCCTACTATATGCTAGGCACTGTGTTAAATACTTTACTTACATTGTTTTATTTAGTAGGTATTATTATCTCTATTCTGATGAGGAAACTGAAGTTCAGAGAGACTGAAAAGTTTACCCAAGATCATGTAGCTAATAAGTGGCAAAGCCAGCATTCACTCTCTGTCTTGGGTGCTTCCTTTCCTCATACTGTATACAGTGTTGGGAGCACAAGGAAAGGTCTGTAAAGCTTGCCAAGAGAGACCACCATTCCATCTTCTTCAGAGAAAGCTATCTGTATGACGAAAATACCACTGAAGTCTTCAATCCATAGGTCTTCCTTCCATCACCTTCCACCAATACAAAATGCTTTCTAGTTCTGTCACCAAATATTTTACTGAGTCCCTACAGAATCCTAATTTTAAGTGGTCATTGATTTCAAGAAGTACAATAAAAGCACAGCTTACTTCATGTAACAACGTGAAACTTAAGGTGCAGTTGGTACTATAACCTAACTAAATGGAATTGCAAGTGCTGTTATTAGTAGTCATAATATTAATAGTTGTGTTTAAAGATACAATCCTGTTAACTATAAGCAGTGTAATATCATCCCACTTCTTAAATGCAGTCACTCGATGATTAACATGCGCAGTATTCTTTGTATGATTGTTTTTGGAATTATAGTCCTAAATCTGTTCTGGAACAGAAAAGAGAATATAGACATTTGTGAGATTAGAATCTGGTAACTTTCAGGCTCAGAGTGCATTTACAAACACTGGCATTCATCCCTGTGTGATATTTCCCAGTTATCCAAAAAGGCTTTTATTCAGGAGCCATTTGTGGTTGGGATGCATGGTGATGCATCATTTATACAGTGCCTTAAGTGTTTACTGGGTAGAGTGTGCAAGAGACAAAGCACAAGAATCCTGCCTAAAGCCCTTACTATCTAGAGACACATTTACTGTTATATAATAGAATTTCATCCAAGAGTAGATATTGCTTAACTCATTCATTTCCTGAGAGCTGAAGTTCAGGGTTTCCTTTAACGTTTCGATAGCCCCCAACATGTTGATTTGTATTTTCACCTCCAATAGACAGTCACACTAAAGAGTATGTTTTGCACTCTAAAAGTGGGCAGGAGGTGGGATGGGAAAGAGGGTGTGGACTCAATCAGCAAGTTATTGTTTAAGGGGGTGTTGGGAGAGGGCAGCTGAGGGTAGACTAGAGATCACTGATTCCCAGCTTTACACCATAAAGGCCCTCTTTGTTTTTTCTTACTTTTATATTTGAAAGATTTTTTTCTACTCGGTAAGTATTAATTAATTTGTTTTCTTTAAAGCTGAAGGCGTTCATAATTGTAAATCAGAAACTGTGATAATCATGAGCTGACTGATGTTACCACACTGAATCAAAAAGTTTCCAGCCAGAAGTAAAGCTGACATTTTACTTGGCTTGTGAGAGCTTTTTTTGTGAATCATTAAATGTTTAAATATATGTTAAGCTTTTGGAAATACTGAAAAGTGAACTGAACTCTGTTATTACTTTCACAGACTGCTTAGGAATCCAGAGACCCCCAAGTGGGGAGCAATTGGATTTAGCAATTGCCATAAATTCCCTTCTACTTCTAACGCTCTGTGATTTGTGAACACCATTAAAACTAATAAAACTGACATGTTGCCAATGTACTCCCAACAGCAAGTTTTGAAATCCAGGTCTGACATGTTGTGGGGTGAGGGAAGAAGCAAATTTAGATACCCCCAAAAGAGGGTAGGGTAAGTATGTGGGAATAGCTGTACTTTGGGTGTGTCCCACAGTTTTCCTTGGTAAGCAACCAAAGAGAGCAATGTCTCCTTTGTCACCCTTGACCACAGACAGTTCTACTTGTGATAAAAACAAACAAACAAACAAAACCAGACTCTTTATATGATGCTTTGTCTCCATATCACATGTGGACCATACGCACACAACCCTTTAGCCCAGGCCCCACATTGCAGGCAGAATGATCTGGAACACCAAAGCCAACTCTATCAAACCCCTGTTGGGTCTCAACTGCCCATGGGAATAAAATCTAACCTCTTTGGCTTTGTGTATAAAGTCATTGACAATATGACCCTAATCTATACCTGATTCATCTCCACACATACATTATGAACCTGCTACACTGAATTTTTCATCATACTTGCAACTACCCGACCTTTCATTAACCATTGCCTTTACACATGCTGTTCTGCTAACTGTAATATTTTTTCTGCTCAATCTTTGTTGAATAAGTTCCTATAATAATCTGGCTAAGATAACAGCACTTATTATGTACCAGGCACTCATTTAATCTTTACAGTGAGGTGGTTGCCATTATCAGTATCATTTTGCAGAGGAGGAACCTGGCCCAGAGAGGTTAAGTAAACTTCCCAAAGTCACATAGCCAATAAGTGGTGGAGCCAGGATTTGAACCTGTACAGCCCATCATTTCTGGACCTATACTCTCAACCCCCATGCCATACTGCCCCTCCTCTAAGATGCACGTACAAAGTTGAAGGTGTTCCTAAATCCCTCAAATGGAGTAACCTCTTTCATTCTTAGGATTCCCAAAGTGCTTTCTAAAGCAGTCTAGTAATAGAATTCAGCAAGTTGCATTATTATTTTGGTCTTTCTGTGCCTTTGTGATTTGTGAGTAATTTGAGTATCATTCAGTTTTTTTTGGGCCCAGGGCCTGGCAACTTGCCTGCCACCAGGTAAACACTTAGTAGATTTATTTCTTCAATGAGAGAATGAATGAGTGAATGAACAAACACGGAAGCACTTGTCTGTACTCAGATGGGTCAGATCCTCTTTCCTTCTATGACATATTTCTGGGATATCAGTTGAAAAACACTTCCTTCCAGTAGACTTTACCTGTCTCAGGGGTGTAGAACATTCCAGCAGGAAAACGTAGAGCTTTCAGCTGTCATCTTCACGTGACAGTAAATCATTTCCAAATCCTGCAAAGATGCCCATGAATTCTGCTGAGTAGCCATGTAGCACTAGAGTCTGACAACATTGATTTATTTAAGTATAGGTTTGGTGCTCTGTGAGAGCTCACCATCTGCTTAAGTTGTGTTTACTTTAAGTACCAGTCAGCGTTTTCCTGACGAGTTATAGAAAAATGGTAGTTCGACTTAATTTTTAAGCAAAGTCTGTTTAAGAATAATTTGTTAATTACTAGTTGGTTGATCTCATTTCCTTAAATTAAGGGCTTCAGTTAATATCACATGCTTATTGCCAGCTTGCTAGAAGCCACTGCAGTGGTGCCCATAGTTGCATGATATACTGTAGTCCTATTCCTCTGTGCCAGCCCCTGCCCTGGCTTTTAAATTCATCTTTAGCTAATTTTACAAGCCTGGAGAGTAACCTGATGGTTTACTAGCTTTAGGATTACAGGTTGGAAGCTTAATTTAATAGCCACTTATAAAACCGTTTAGGCGGAAATTGGTATAATAAGGCTTTCAATATGATGGGTGCACAGAGCCATTTCATCAAGGCTGATAATTCAAAATACAGGAGAATTGGAATTCACACCATTTGGGCTGAAGGTGTTTCATCAACCGCACACAAGACAGGATCCAAAACTTGCTGTGGGGTGGTTTGGAGTCCAGTGATTTTTTGGCAAGAGAGGAAATATTTGGCAGCCTGTTATTGGGGAGGTCTAAGGAGGCTGGCCTGGGCCATTAAGAAGAACACAGTGAGGTTGGGTGAATCTGGATGTGTAATGGTTTTGTAAATGTTTTGGTTACAATAAAATCCCAAACATATTTTATCAATGCATTTTCCCTCGTAATTTTCAGACCTTTGTGTATTTCAAGGGAAATTTCGTCCATATGTTTTTGATTCATTTATACTTAACTCATCAAAATGTTGTATTCTACGAGTTTATTTGATGTTCAAGAAGACTTTAGAGCTTGATTTAAATATCTTCTAGTGTTCTTTCCCTTTCCTTTTTAAAAATAGAAAGCCATCTACTCTTGGCAAAACCTAAACGCACACACACCAAAAGTTTGCATTTGGTTGAAAGCTCTAAGCCCATAAAGCTGTTAAGCTGGGCCAAATGCATTCTTCAACTCCTGGTAAAGTGTGAGCTCTGTTCCTCAAAAGTATAGAGAGATCTTTACCTTTTGATAATCTCTGGTGGCTGTGCACATTGAAAGAAAGTCTAAAAAATTAAAATGCCTGCCATCTGCTAGATCTTTGATCTTGGGAAAGTCACTTTACCTCCCTTCGCTTCAGTTTTCCCATATGTAAAGTCGGGCCATCTTTGTCTTGTCTACCTCCCAGAATTACTGAGAGGATTAAAAGAGCTCATATGAAAATACTTTAGAAAACACAAATAGCTCCACAAATAGAATCACATCTCTTTTCTTGATGTTATTATTCTTTGAATAAAATAATAGATACTCAGCCTTTAGTCAGTGTTGATCATGTGCCACGTGCTATGTTAGACATCTTACAAATTACTATCTTGTTTAATCCTCATATTATTTGGTAAAGAGTAGATACTTTAAGTTTCTACATTTTGGAAGGTAAAACTCCTTTACATTATTTACCCAAGGTCTTATAGTTTGTGGGAGAGCTAGAATGTAAATCTAGCCCTTTATGAGTTTTAACCATTAAGTTGTATAGTATATGATTGAAGCCATATTAATCACTGTCATGTTGACTCAATATCAAAGTTTATCTTGAGTTATAACTAAGTCTCTCCATGTGGTTAAGATCACTTACATTTTCTATTACATTCTCTTATTGAATAGAGTGAATGCATATATAATATTATGCTGTTTGATTATGTACATATTAAAAGATCATTCATTACATCGATAGCAGAGAAGCTAATTTTAATTGAATACCTACTTTGGACCAGACACTACAGAGCTCATTATCTGCTCATTGCCTTTAATCCTCACAACAGCTCTATGAGGTAGAGACTGTTATTGTCAAGCGCTGTGAAGATCTGGGATTTTACCCTACTTGCAAGCTAGCAAACAAGCCTGCCAGTTTCATGGATGCTGGAAAAAGTTATGAAACTCCTGGGTCAGAAATAAAGTTACTATTGACAGCCAGCAAGCAGCATCACTTTCATCTTTGCATCAGTTTCCCTTGGCCCCCAGGTCCCACCAGGGTGATGTGCACTGGCCTGTGTGGGTTTATGTTATGGCTGAGGAGCTGACCCCAAGCTTAGAGATCCATCTCTTTTAATACTGTGGTAAGAAACTTTGCCTGACCTTTGCTCCAGAAACAGACATTATCTTTATTATACTGGACGGTAAGCAAACCTGCCCTGTGCTCCAGATGGACACACTACATCTGTCTTACTGTTTGCTCTACAAACATGTTGGAAAAGTACCAACCATCAGTGCCTCTGCTTCTAAGACATACATAATGGCAAGAGACTTATGGAGAGTTGTCTCCCAACAATTATCTCCATTTTACAGACAAGGAATCTGGGCTGAGAGAGGTTTAGTCATTCATTCATACCAGAAGTATTTATTGGGCACCTGTATGTGTTAAGGTCACACCGCCAAACAGTAGAGGAGGGGGCAGCCAACATAGGCTCTAAGCCATTAACTTGTTCCCTGGCCCACTTACCCCTCACCTCCTCAGTCATTATCCATCGTGCCTCCCATCCTAATGAGCAATGATATAAAACAGTAATTAACTTAAGATGATAATGACCCTTTGGGACACATGCTTCTCCTGCCATCAGCTTCTCCCTCTGCAGCTTGACCCAGCCCTAGATACCCAGACGCAGCAGGGTTGCCTGAGACGGGGGCATGGTATTGGCAGTGCCTGAGAGAAGTCAGAGGTCATATTTAGCAGCACATGGAAGACAGCAGTGCTAGGTGATTAGAAAGTTAAATGTGAATAATTTTGTTATGGAAAATTTAGTTTTGGAACTTGGAATAATTTGGTCTCTGTACAAAATTCAGAAGGTTCTTTTTCCCCTGTTGCTCCCTCCCCCGGTTAATCAGCGTTATTTTATATTTGTATAACGATGCCATGAAATGAAGTCAAGGTTTTGATAGTGCCCACGCTAGCTTGTGGGATTCTTCTTGCCATGTGCCTGAATCAATCTATGGGGAAATATTAAGTGATTATGAAGTTGGAATCTGGGGAGAAGAAAAAAGTCTTGGCAATGATCTGACCAGAAGCATCCTTTGCAAACAAAGATGTCTCCTCCACCCCATGGGAAGGTGTCCCAGGCTGTAATTTCTCTCCTCTGTCAGCACAGGCTCCCCTGAGAGAGCTAGTTTGCCAGTTTTCCTAGGAAAAGAATAACGGTGGACACGTTATTAATGAAGAGGGCTGGTATCTAGCTTTGCACTGTGGTGAAGAAACAAAGCGAAACTGAACTGGTCAACCTTTGTCCCTTTCAACCAAGAGACTTCAGGGGAGACATTCTTCCCCTGGCATCTCTCCATCAGAGGGGAAACTGTACCTTAAGAAAAAATGAGAGAAAGAAGCCTGCCTTGATGCTCATTTAGGCCCGCCACTGTGTTCATGGATTAGCGTAACACAGTGAGAAATCCTCTCCTGCTGGCTTACTTCTCAGCACCTGAAGCTATTGGCCCTGTTTCCTGAGCTTGTTTCACTCCCTTTGATGCCAGAGAAAATCTAATTAGTGAAGAATTTGAAGGAAGGAATTTTGGAGAGAACTCTGCCACCCCAAAATCTCAGCAGAATGGGGCCATGACTCTTCCTTGTGAGGCCCTCACCGTCAAGGGTTGCTTCCTAATCTTAAAAGTTAAGAAAGAAAGTTTATACACAAACTCTCTGTGATGGAGCCAGGCCTCCTTCAGAGCAGATGATCCTAGAGCCACTTATCTTGCAAATGGATTCTCTCTTCGGGCAGCCTCTGTATATCTGTAGACTAGGCTTGCAGAAAGAGGAAATTACTTTGTGCACCTCAGCAGCAAAGTCAAGTGGAAGAAGAAAATAAGAATCTTTGGAACCAAGTTTTACTTAAGAATGAAAGTGGGCCTCAGGAGCTAATATTCTCTGAATATACTTGATGGGGTGAGGAGGAAATGTTTGCTGCTTTGCTCCGAATATCCAAGGTCTGTTCATGGCAGTTGCAAAACAACCTCAACAAACAAAACCAGACAAAAACCCAACAATGTGTGATGTGTTACTTTCCTAATTACTTGGTTCTGCTCCTTCCCCACCCCTCCCCCCAGGAAGCCCTTAGAGCAGCCAGAGTGCCTTTCCTTGAGGGAACCATGCAAGATGCCCCTGAACACATGTGGCTCCAAAGGAACCTTCAGTGCAGACCCTCTCCCCCTCCCCCTTTGTTCCTTTTGATGGTTCCACCCCCAGTTTCCTTGTTGTTGTTTTTGGTTGATCTGTTTGTTTTGGGTCCCCTGCCCCACCCCCCAGCTCCAGGAAGCTGTACGCACACTGGAGCATTTGGGGCTGACTTGGCAGGATAATGTGACTGCTGGCAGCTTCCAAAATATGACACCAGTGAAAATATGAACCAAATGTTCCTTGTATGCTAGGGTGTGAAGTCTTCATCACGCCTCTCTCTGAGAGCAGAGAGCACGAAAGAACTAGATGGTTTTGGGTCTTGGTCCTGGCTCTGTCTCTTTTTTTTTTTTTTTTTTTTAATTTATTTATTATTTATTTTTGGCTGTGTTGGGTCTTCGTTTCTGTGCGAGGGCTTTCTCTAGTTGTGGCAAGTGGGGGCCACTCTTCATCGCGGTGCGCGGGCCTCTCACTATCGCGGCCTCTCCTGTTGTGGAGCACAGGCTCCAGACGCGCAGGCTCAGTAGTTGTGGCTCACAGGCCCAGTTGCTCTGCGGCATGAGGGATCTTCCCAGACCAGGGCTCGAACCCGTGTCCCCTGCATTGGCAGGCAGACTCTGAACCACTGCGCCACCAGGGAAGCCCTGGCTCTGTCTCTTAACTGCTGGGTGATATCTCTGCACACAATCCTTTATTATAAAATAGCAGTCGTCTTACCCACTTCATAAAGGTGCCATTGGGTTCAAACAGAGTCATTTATTGAGTGCCTACTACGTGCCAGAGAGTGTGCTGAAGTAGCTCCTCTGCTGAAGCATGAGCTCCTCAAAGGCAAGGTCATTTCATACTCCCACTGGGCTGGACAAGTAGAGTCTGACGGGCTGGGCTTGAGTCTTGTCTCTGTCCCTTGTTAGCTCTGTGACTTTGGGCAAGTTACTAACCTCTCACCTGGAAAGTGGCAGTCATGACAGCACCTGCATCAGAGAGCTCTTGTGAGAACTAAATAGGCTATCACACGTAGCCCAGGGCTTGGAAGGTGCTCCGTGAATGTCAGCAATCATTACTTATAAGCCCAGTGCCGGGCACGTAGGCACGTATCTGTCTTTTGAAATATAGTAAATAGTAAGTGTTCAACAAATGCTAGTTCCTTTTTCCATAATCCTTCTTCAACAAGTCTTCCCTTTCATATCTGACAGGTTACCGTGGTGTGTTTCACTGGGGCCAATCCCAAGAAAGGAAGATAAGGTTTTTCCAGAGGGAGTTTAACTCTGAAGGTTCTCTTCATATGTGTTTGTTCTTTCAGTCACTACAAACCTACAAAGGGAGAAATGTGGACCAACCAACTCCATGTCTTAGGGTGTTTGTCCCTTCATGTAGTCATTTGCTTGAGTTGAGCGCAAGCTCAGTGATCCTTAGCCATGTTGGTGGTGGTGAGAAAGCAGTACCAGAGGATGTTCACTCAGCATGTCACTGGGACGTGGAGCCCACACATACACCTGCTGGGGGAAGGTAGTGGGTGGCTGTGTGTGTTTGTGGCAGAGGTGGAGGTGGTCAGTGGCTTCACAGCTAGGAGAGCTAGATAAAGAAGTTGATGACTCAAGGGTCTTTTAGTTTCCCCAGCATTTCCAAAGGGTGGCTTCTGATTACATAACTGTCCCAGATTCCTTGCCAACCTCAGGTACACCTCAGGCCTTCTCTTCTTCCCACTGGCTTCTTCTTTTGACTTGGAGCAATGTTTATAAAGGTCAGAATCTACTAAAGAAAGAGACAAGAACCAGGAAGAAACCACTTCAGTGACTGAACGTTTTTGGGCGGGTAGGGGACGTGTATGTGTGGTTTCATTTATATTGCTTTCAATTTTTTTTTTTAGATCTTAATTTACTGTTGGACACGTCAGAGTTCATTCGGCTCTGACAAGATCCCTGACTCCAAGGACCTTCATTCTCTAAACTACACTTCCCTCTGGACTCAGGAACCCTCAGTGTTAGTGATATGGAGCTAGTGGGTTTAGCTGTGGGATTTTGCCACCATCTTCGTGTGCCCTCTGGGGGACTTTTCAGATATTGAAGTGGGCCTTTAACCTGCTAAATTCTTTGGATGGCTTGACTGGTCACTGGCTGTGACTTCCAGAACATGCAAGCCCTGAATCCTATAGGGCCTGAGGGGTTGACAGATCTGGAGTGGGGTTTGGGGCGGGGGGGGCAGGAATG
Organism: Balaenoptera ricei; assembly: GCF_028023285.1. Taxonomy (NCBI): domain Eukaryota; kingdom Metazoa; phylum Chordata; class Mammalia; order Artiodactyla; family Balaenopteridae; genus Balaenoptera; species Balaenoptera ricei. Next base: position 48,730,342 of record NC_082647.1, on the reverse strand, counting down.
GTAAACTAGTAGGGCGTATCACTGCATTTACACTCAAATCTTGAAAACAAAAACCAAACAAAACCCAACTACCAACATGTGAAGTGCTACTTTCATAATTATTTGGTTCTCTTTTCAGGATTTGGATGCAAACCCAGTTACATGGGCCCTGTGAGCAGGCAGCATTCAGGATGATTCAGTCTAACCTTTCCATTTTACAGATGTGGGAAACTGAGGCCCAGGATGGTGGGGGGCTCAAATAACTTGCTTCTGGTCACAGTGCTAGGAGCAGAGCCACGGCTGGGACTCAGGCCTTGTGATTCCTTCTTCAGGATTCCTTCTGTTCTCCGCTCACATACCTATCCTTGACTGAGGTAGAAGCGAAACTCTGGCTTCTTAACCAATTCTTAAGCATTTGGCAAACACTCTTACCTTTTTAAAAATGGAGTTTTCCTGCTCTTCCTCCTGGCTAAGTTTCTGCTCCTTCTCTCGCTTGTCATATGTGCCTACGGAAGCAAAGTAAGTCACACGCAAAAAAACTCAAGTTGAAAAACCATCCTTTCCCCGGGCCGCTCACCAGAGGTGATTTTTTCTACCTGGTTCTGTTTTTGTTTTTTCTGGAAGTGACTGCCAAACTCTAAATAATACACTTACATCTATGTTTCTTTCTTTATCATATTTTTACAGCATCTATTGTTTGAAAATGGGGATTTAGCTCCGTTGCACTGCTTCTTCTCTACCCGCTGCCTTCTCTCAGTGTTCCATTACTACTTCTACTCCTCTTGGTCAACTGTACCTTTAAATTGTAACTTGCACCTTCACTTTGTGTTCTGTCAACTTTCAGCCAGTTTCCTACAATGGAGCTCTGAGCCCTTTGAGGACTCATTCCTTACCCCACTCCCTTCCACACTCCACCTTTTGTCAGCTCCAAGTTACTTTCACCTTGTCCAGGTGATTTTCCATTCCGTTCTGTCTTGCAACCACAGTCGTGGCTTCTGTGCTTTGGTTAACTCTGAAAGTTGAAAACCAACAGATAGCATTTACATATTGAGACTATGCAATTTCTGTTTGTTGCTTGGCCAAATAATGTATTACGATTTTCTCTAGGGAACTTAATGTCATAACGTGAGGGCCTGTCAAAGAGGAATATTCCTGACATCAAGGTCATGATTGGCTTTTTTGTAATGTTTCGTTGTTTGTTGAAAATCATTTGACCAAGGTTGATAACAGTCAGTTTCTCCTGAGAAGGTCCCTGTCAGGCTTTCCTCCAATTTTTTCCCTACTTCTTTCTTCTGGCTCCATCCCACACTTCACTTCACAGTGAAACAGAGTCAAATACTATTGAGTTTTCTTAGACTTAGAAACTCAGAATTTGAAGATGTGCTCTATGAGGTGTGCTCAGTCAATGATGAGATTGATTCTTTGGCCTTCTTTTGGACAACTAGAATGAAATCATACGTGCCCTATAATAATAGGAGAAGTTATTTTGGAGAATCAATTGATATTGCTGATGAGTTTAATTTTCTTTGTCTATTTATTTATTTTTGGCCTTTTCTTCCCAAAGGAGGATGTCAGTATAATAAATGCTGTTTGTTTGATGGATCCTGTTGTGATTGATAATAATGATTCTGATGCTTTCTGTTGGACCAAGATAATAGAAAGCCCAAGGGTGTTTATAATATGCCTAAACTGGGTTTTAAATCAATTAGTGGGTATCTGAGGGCTTTATATAATACATCACTAGAAACAGCTACTGAAGGAAGAGCCTGGAAAATCTCAAAAATTATCCCAGTTTGAAAGTGTGATACCTGCTGTTCTAAATTACCATTCTGATACTTGATTTGTATATTATGTGGAATATTGAAATAGATAATTTACCAAGCATGCAATTTCTCATGCTGAAGAAAATATGCAATTAGGAAACAGCCAACATAGATTTAGAAAAAAGTATTTGCAGCAACTCAAATGGTTGATGTTAAACCATAATTTTCCCCAGATAATGGATTGCCACAGGAGCTGAATCTGTTGGGCCAGATGCTTCACCTCATCCTGGCTTTGTATCCCTTTCTCTCTCTCTATGGACCTTGAATGGGAGAAGACAATGTGGGGTAGCAGGAGATGAAAACTGGCTCTCTAGATTTGTCTCAAGTCTTGGCAAAATGTTGAAGATGGGTTATAAATATGTTCTCTGCAGTTCATAAGTCCTTTTTTTCCCACTCTAAATGGTTCTTTTAAAACGATTTTTAATTTTTTATTGAAGTATAGTTGATTTATAATGCCTTAGTTCCAGGTGTACAGCAAAGAGATTCAGTTTATATATATATATATATATATATATATATATATATATATATTCTTTTTTCAGATTCTTTTCCATTATAGGTTATTGCAAGATACTGAATATAGTTCCCTGTGCTATACAGTAAGTCCTATATATAGTAGCATGTATCTGTTAATCCCAAACTCCTAATTTTTCCCTCCCCTCCTTTTCCCTTTGGTAATCATAAGTTTGTTTTCTATGTCTGTGAGTCTGTTTCTGTTTTGTAAATAAGTTCACTTGTTCATTTTTTTAGATTCGTATAAGTGATAGCGTATATTTGTCTTTCTCTGTCTGACTTACTTCACTTAGTATGATAATCTCTAGGTCCGTCCATGTTGCTGCATATGGCATTATTTCATTCTTTTTTACGGCTGAGTAATATTCCGTTGTATATATACACCACATCTCCTTTATCCATTCATCTGTCAATGGGCGTATAGGTTGCTTCCTCGTAAGTCCTTTTGAAACAGTAATTTTCTTTTTGATGTGATGGGGTGTTAGAAGTTGCTGATGATGAAGTAGTGATTTGGGCAAAAAAAAAAAATCTTCTAATATGCTTCACAAGTACCCTAGCACTAGTTATAATCTAGAAAACTGTAGGGGTCTGTGGTGTGTGTGTGTGGAGTGGGTGTGGGAGAGCAGAAATAAGAGTATGATTGGGAGGGTCCCTGATGGGGAATCCCTATCCCAAGGGAAATATCATTATTGGAAAGAAGCTTATCTATATTGTTGCTGACATCTAACATTCCTCAGACCTAAAGTTAACACCATCTGTATTCGGCTTTCTGTAAGCCTTTCTGTGGTTTGGGCATAACAAGCAGGGCCCAGGCTGTTCTGGTCTTTTACAGTTGATCTAGATTCCAGCCACTTTCCTGGGATGCCATTCTGTCCTTCTGCTGTGTGTGTGTGTGTGTGTGTGTGTGCGCGCGCGCGCGCGTGCGTATTCCCCCCTCCCGCCCCCCGGAAAATGAGTCTTAGGTGAAGCTGGTTGTGAGGCTATAGCTTACAAGGAGTGTATCTGAATCTACCTAGAGGTGGCATGATGTGTATGTGTATGTGTGTGTGCTGTGGATATACAGTGAGGTGGGACAAGGAAGATCAAGGTTGTGTGTGCACAGAAGTATGGCATTCCTACAGGAGCATCCCTATTCGGGTACCACTTTCCAGAGAGTGTTGCTAACCTGGTCTTTCTGTCCTGGGTCCTGGGAACTTGAATGTAAATATGGGTTGGGTTTATATACAGTACAGTTGGCTTACTTTTAAAAACGCTGATGGGTTTTGTGAGGATCCCTGAGCTCACGTTCTTGACTAACTTCCATAGGGTTTCCCAAACAGATCATGTATTTTAAAGTGTATACGTATAGAACAGACATACATTTATAGCAATTGCAAGTTGTGTGTAGGTGTCACTGCTGCATGTTCTGGCATTAGCTGCCAGCTCCTCTTGGCAAGGAAATAGGTCCCGACTCCTCCCCTCTGCTTTTCCTGCCTCACCTGTCAGTCCATCTCTGAGCCACTCCAGCCCATCTTGGACTGGTGATTTCTTTCTATCATGGATGTTAACATCACTCCACAACCTCAACTCTTTGTCTCTAGTTACTCAAAGTTATGTTTCCCCATTTCCATGTCCTCATCATCTCTAGCCTCATCGGATAAAATGATCCCTCTTTATGACAGATATTTTATAATAAACTGTTATAATCTTGCAGTGAATCTTATAGTTAAAAAACCTACCCAGGGCTTCCCTGGTGGCGCAGTGGTTGAGAGTCCGCCTGCCAATGCAGGGGAGACGGGTTCGTGCCCCGGTCCGGGAGGATCCCACATGCTGCGGAGCAACTAAGCCCGTGAGCCACAATCACTGAGCCTGCGCGTCTGGAGCCTGTGCTCCGCAACAAGAGAGGCCGCGACAGTGAGAGGCCCGCGCACCGCGATGAAGAGTGGCCCCCGCTCGCCGCAACTGGAGAAAGCCCTCGCACAGAAACGAAGACCCAACACAGCCATAAATAAATAAATTTAAAAAAAAAAAAAAAAACAAAAAAAAACCTACCCAGACACATGATTACCAAAAATGCCCTAAATATAATATAATAGAGAAATAAAAGAAAGGTAATTTTAATAAAATAATATGTATTTACATCAATCAAGATCCTGACAGGAAAGAACACAATTAAACAAGAGCTTTTTTTAAACTGAAAAGACTTGAATGAATGTGAGGTTCGGGGTTAAGGGAACCAACTGAAGAGAGTAAGGGACCCAGAGACCAGGGACAGCTGGAAGCTCTTACCACCCCTAGGCCTGCAGGAGCCCCACTAGAGCTGGAGCTGGAAGGTGGGAGGCAACCATACCCTCACCCTTAGGGTTAGGAAGGAGGGAGGTGGGGAGTGAATACCCCAGTCTCTTCCACCTCTCACCCTGGGATCTCCTGCCACTGCCTCTCATTGGCTGAATGAGAGAAGCCAGAGGGTCAGGGAGCCTGGGGGATGCAGTCCCCAGGGCTCAGCCTCCTGATGCAGAAAGGACAGAGAAAGGCAGAGAATGGATCAAGGTGGGGTGGGGCAAATGGAGAAATCAGCACAGTATTTCAGTAGGCACCTGCCAGGTGCCATGCCACTGGAGGGCTTAATGAAGGGTCAAGTCCTCACACCTTGTTGTAGGATTTCCCCGAGAATACGGGAATGCGACTAATGTATTGCCTTGTGTTGGCAACTCTGATGTTCTCAAATGGCAAACAACTTTCATTAAAGTTCTGAATTAAACCAAATACAATTTTCTCTTTCCGGATTGCCTTTCTAAAAAAAAACTTCGGCATATATTAAACTCAAGCAAAAATGCATTTTGTTTATACATAGAAAATTGAGTGAGTTTCTCAGATAATTTTAAGTATATTTTTCTTCTACATGAATGGCATTTGTGCTCTGGGGGAGGGGGGGTGCAGGGCAAGTATCTGTTCAGCAGGAGTGTCTTGTCTATTACAGGATGATTGGTATCCCTGACCCCTACCCACTAAATAAATGCTCATAGCACCCTTCCAGTCACGGTAAAAAAACAAAATGAAGCACCCAACAATTTTCAGAATAACCTCAGGCTAGGGCCTGTCCTGCTACCAGCCACTGCTCTAGCTATTCCTGGTGCCATTTACTATGTCATCACCCACGAAATTGCTAGAAGTACAAGTTTCCTCCAGTGCAGTTGGCGTAAAGCAAAAGAAAATCTCTGTAAATTAAAATGCTGCCTTCTTCACCTTGCAGGGATGAGGGAGGTTTTGTAAAGCTTTTTGCTGGGAGAGGATGCAGTCCAGGCTAGTTGTTATCTGAAAGAGACTCTCTTCCAATTCTTATTGCTGTGCAGGTTCCCTCATCACTTTTCTCCTAAGCTGTGTATTTGTAGCTAAAATGGCCCAGCCACTGCTTTCTGGGACATCAGATCAGCCTGAATGTGGGCTCCTGAGGCACCTGTGATGACAGGTGCCAGCATCTGAGTCCCTGCCTCTCTGCCATCTATCAGCAGTTCTCAGTCTTCTCCCAGGACTTCTGTCTTCCAGTTTCCCCCCTCACCTGTGTTGGCCATGCTGCCTCCCACTGCCACCTCACAGCATCTGTGCATACCACACCACCACCTGAGCTTAGTAAGCTGGGCCAGTTTATATCATGGTCTGTCTGATTGGTCTACCTGTGGCTCCACCCTCCCCTTATTACTATGACGCTTGCTTCTCTGTGTCTGTGTCTCAGGCCCCCACATCCCACTGGAGTGAACATTATTCCTGTGGTATGCTATTAAGCACCTAAAATTCCTTTCTAAAGGACTGAGATGCCAGTATGCCAGTGTTGTTTTGCAATGTAAAAGAGCTGGTATGCCATCTCAACAGTATCTTCATCACGTGGAAGATTCGGCTAATTGTAATGGAATGTGTTTTAACATAGGGCTGGTCAGCCATGGAGGGTTGTGTGTACTGGTACCCACCTCCACATCCCTTTCTGTAGTGGATGCTGGAGGGATGACCTTATAGTGGCTTCCGCATACCACCTCACTTGTCCTCAAATGGGGCTGCCTTTTAACTGTGCAGTGTCATCTGATCACCCCTCTAATGTATTGGGTTGGCCAGAAAGTTCGTTCGGGTTTTTCTGTAACATCTTATGGAAAAACCTGAACGAACTTTTTGGCCAACCCAATACATTACGACAGTACTTCTTTCACCTTCAGTTCTCTTAATCAGATGATGAACAGAAGCTTTAAACATAGCATTTGGCAGAAGAAGTGTGGTGGGAGGTAAAGCTGCACATGAAGCCTGTTCAAGTCACCAGTTACATGTGTTGAGGCATTAAAATTGTTCACTTATTAGTAGGCATATGTCAATCTCTAGACATATTTTGCAATGCATATGATGTGGAACGCTCTAGGCTGAACTCCACAGAGCTACAGAGATGGACAAGATTGAGGGTGCTTACTGTCTGGGGGGTATCAGGGAAGCAGACAGACCAGTTCAGTATGACTTGGGAGTAAACCAAGGGGGCGAAGGGAGTAGGAATCTTTTTTATGGGGACATTTGAACCAAGTACAAGAAGGTAGTACAAATTTTAATAAACAAAGAAGGGAGAAAGGGTGCAGCTGACTTAGCATGAGAAAAATGCTATTTGTAAATTAATTGCTAAAATTCTGTGGTTGGGCTGGGTAGTGGCAAGAGATTCAAGATGGCAGATATGTAGGATTTTTGCAGCTCTGAACCTGGCCGGGGATAAAAGTCGGAGATGGACAGCAAAGCGCCTTGATCAACCGACTAAGGAGCAGAGATTGCACTTTGGGGCTTTGATGCTTCAGATGGGCATTGAGGAGGGGCCAATCACAGTAAAACCAGGATTCTAGGAATATCGCTCTGGGGCAGTGTGAAGGAGGGATTAGAGAGTTAAGAAAGCAGGAAAGAGATGGTTAATGGGCTACTTAATAGCTCTGGCCAAGATGATGCGGGTAAAAGATCTGCATGTGCTCATGGCAGATACTGGTGGAGAACTGCACTCATTTTACTTCTCGGTAATGTTGGAGGAATGACTGATACCTTTATTTCTTTTCTTACTATGTGAGAAGTGTTACTGACCTGGTCAGCTTTTAACCTCTCAGTCTCACCGAGGCCAGACCACAGAGGGGATGATCACATTTTTTTTCTGTGCTTTCACTGGTGCTGGGAAGAGAATGTGATATAATCTGTTAGTGTGAAATCATAAATGGAACTCAGATTATTCTTAGGCAGGCTGCTGACTTAATGTTTCTAAGCAATAGCTGGAGTTTACATCCTCATCTTGGGAGGAAAAAAAATGTTCCCTCTGAAGCATGTACTAAAGAGAAAGGCTGAGAGGATTGATTTTTTTCCCCAAAGAATCCATAAATATTTACATAAGTGCAAGTTACAAATCTGTGGCTTGGAGATTATTGAATTTCACTGCTTTTACACTCACAGCATATAAATTTCCAGCAGGCATTTGCTGGTTGTGAATGTTCAGTCTTTGGAGAATTGTCTCCTAGTTTGTTTCCTTTGCTCTTGGAAAACAAATCTCTCATGTGCTGTTTTTAATGCTCCCACTTATTATGGGTATGGATTGGGCCCTGGCAGCCATGTGACAATGGTCCTTGGCTGAGGGGGCTTCACTGTGATGGACTGCCTGCTGATGGGGGCACTGCACCCTGAGCCAAGATGCGGCTTTTAAAGACCCTTTTGGTAACACAATCATTCTCTCCAGAAGAGAGCCCTAGATAGTGGTGTAGTTCCAAAGTCTCTGTGGACTTCTTAAGTAAATGAAAAAACCTCTAAAGATCGTGTCACTTTAGCAGAGAGACACGTCAGCAGGTCTTTCCTAAATATGGGTGTTACATCTGCCATTTTGCACGTGGGCAGGCCTCAGCTATTTTATTCTTGGCCTCTCTTTATAGAACTGGGCCTGGGGCACACTCTCTTCTCGTTTGGCTGGTCAGAACAATTGCTGCCCAGTAAAGCTTTTCACTAAGACTCTGAATTTTATGATTGCTAGATTTTGGACTAGCCTACTAATCTCAGGGATCTAAATCTGTATATGCTGAATAGTACATTTCTTCGGTATGCAAGGGACAAAGTCCTCCCCTGTGTCTTGCCTGTGACAGGCAGTTAATACACATTTGTGGAAATGGAGAGTAGTTGACCTGAAAGTAGTTCCCATCTGTCTTCTTTCAAAATAATTTTAACGTTTGTTTTTAAATTTGAGAAGGTGCTACACAAAAAGTAAACAAAATGAATTTAAAATTCCTGCCAGTGGACCGTGCCAGAGTGCCAGAAAAACTTAAGTTTGTAGAAGATGGGCTTTCAGACAGAGAAACAGAGGGGCCATTTCTGTCTTGTGTTGGGACTCAGCTGGGTACACCTTGGTCACTTGCAAAAGTGAGATTGGTGGTAGGTGGGCTTAGAACTGGGTTTACCCCCAGCCTCAGAACAGAATCTCTGTCCAGCCTGCCTGAGCGAAGGTTTAGCCTAGTGTCCATGGCTGTAACTGGTGTGGTCCTGATGAGAGATTTGTGATGGGAACCCAACATGGGGGCGGGTGAGGTTTCTCACCAAGCAGACAGACTGAGACCATAGAATGAATGGTGATTTTCCATCAGATTCTGTACCATTGGACAGGACTCCAGGTCTGGAAAGAGGACTTGGAAGAGCATGGTGGGACCCTTGCCTCTAGTTACCTGACTGGAACAGGGAGCCAATTTGGAACCCTTGAGAAGAAACCTAGAGTTGGGAGTCTTGCTCTCCGGGCATGTAGAAGCCCAGGTTTTTTAACCGGAGTAGAAGACTAGGACACACTAGCCATGAGGCAAATGATTCATGCCTCAGATTCAGGCAATAGCTCCTTTAAGAACTCCTACATGAGGTCAGGCTTAGCTTTGGGTCTTGGGGGAAGGCCTGAGACTGTGTCTTATTTATTGTATATCTTCTTGTGTCAAGCAAGATGCCTGACAGTGTAGTACTTATTAAGTAATGGATTGCAATGTGAGTGGCATGGTTGGTGTTTCAAGAATGTAAAAAAGCAATGAAAGCCTGTGTAAGGTTGCATTTAAGTTTACAGCAACATTTAAAGAAAGCCTTTTACTAATATTGAGGTTATATAATCCCCAAAATAGGCAGGCAAGAAAGGGCTGTGTCAAGAGAGGGATCATGAACTTACTCTGGAAGCTGTGTATTCTGGTGAAAAAAGAAAAAACAAAACAGAACAAAACATGGGCTGTGGTTTCAGGCAGATCTGGGTTTGAATCTCAACTTTGCTAAATACTAATTATGTGATCATGGCTAATAACTTCACCTCTCTGAGCCCAACTTAGTCACTAGTAAAATATGGATATTTTTGCATTCCTCGAAGGGGTGTTGCAGGAATAAAATGTTTTAACATAAGTTAAATACTTAGGAGGTGCCTGAGACCTAGTGGGCCATGGGAATGCAATTCCCATAGAGAGTCCTGAAAGAACCGACTGTGAAGGAGAGAGGCAAGAGGCTTTTAATGCCTTGCTGTGGGATTTGATGACCCCAATGGGCCTCGTCCTTACACTCCCTGAGAGATGCGATTCTTGCTGATGTAATGGGCTGAGTCAACATCGTGCAGATCCGATGACAGGACACCTACACCCTGTCACCCTCCCTGCCAAGACGGACCATCCTCATTGGCGCTGACCCCTCCACATGAACTGGGCTTTATTCACATCCTCCTGGAAAATTCAGCCTGGTTGCTTTGCAGTGGGCACGTTCTTAGTGAGGGACCGCCTCTCAATTACCTCTGCAAACCCCAGCCCTCTCATCCTTCATGCAGCCATCTAGGTTTCCTGTTTTCTCAGGCAGAATTTGAGTTTGCATCTTGACTGTCCTTTCTTCTGATTTGGAGGAGTGGGAGAGCACAGGAAATAAGAATCAGGAAAAGAGGCTTTTTTTTTTCCTTCTGCCAGGACCCTCAGAAAAGTGAGACTAGCTGTTAGATCAGAGTCATGTAGCTCTGATGTTTTTCATTAGGTCACCCATAAAAGCAAGGCCCATGGGGCAGTTTTAGGTTCTGGAATCATGTCATCATGGGATGCATTAAATCTCCTCTTCTATACTTCTGCCCCCACCCCATCCCCCTCTTTTTCTTCCAGCTGAAGCAGAGGGCAGGCAGGATACACATTTATGGACCTACTTGTTCTACTGAAAACATGACCAGGCTCTGTGCATGTGGAAAGGTGGGCTGACATGGTAGAAAGTGTGTAGTCCAACTTGGGTTTGTGCCGCCCTTGCCTCTGACTGGCAGTGACCTTGCCCTTGTCAAGTACGGTTGTCACTGTCTAATATTTACTAAGTGTTTACTATGTTCCTGGCACTGAACAGGTGCTTCATATATGTTACCTTGTTTAACCCTCACTACAAATCTTACAAAGTATGTGTCATTATCCTCATTTTATACATTAGTAAATGAGGCTTAGAGAAGTAGATGAGTAGGATAGAACTTTGAAACTAATGATTTTCCTCCAGCTGCAGTTCCTGCCACTGCTGATGTGTCTTCTACTGCTCATGCTGTTACCAAACCTCAGTATCTGCCCCTTACAACTGCCCCACTGCATTCATGTGATGAAGACATTTAATGTCTCTATAAAATAATTTGTCCTGCCTACTTCACAGAATTGCTTTGAGGAAAAAGAATTTTGCAAAGGACTAAATCTTTTACAACTGTAAGGAAATTACTACTATGCAGTTTTGTATAAGGGAAATGAAAGTTGGCAGGAATAGCAGAGACAAATAAAAATTGGTAAAAGAGAGACGGTAAAAAGGAAAACGTGCTTACCATATCTAATTGCTTCACATGTGTTATTTTATTTAAACTTCATAACAAGTCAATGAGGTCCATACTAGTGCAGTTATTACCCCTAATTTACAGATGAGCAAACTGAGGCACAAAGAGGTTAAGTACATTGCACAAGATCACATACCTGGTAAGCAGCAGACCTGGTCAGCAAGAGTCTGACTCAGGAGCCTGGAGTTTTAACTCTGATGATTTGATGTTCCGCCATCCAATGGCTTTCACAGGGGTAAGGGCAAGGGGCTAGGAAACCCATGAAAGGGTCTCCTAACTAATTTTTTAGATATGGTGTCTGTCATGGAGGTGGTGACAGCTAAGGTGATTTCTAAAGGACTCTTGGGAATTGGCAGTAAGTAAGACAGGAGGGTTAAGGAAGAACAGCATCAGGCAGAACCTTATTAAGGAGTCTATTCTTTACCCTAGAGGACAATGAAGGGTTCTATGCAGGGGAGGACCGTGCTTAGCTTTGAGTTTTAGAAATATCACCCAGACAGGCACATTGACCATACGGCAGGGCTGGGGGAAGGGTGGTATGATGGGTGAGAATGAAAGCCATGGAGTCCAACAGACTCAACTGTTAATACCTGTCTGAGTCTTGATTTTCTCATTTTAAAAACAAAGAGTAATGACAACACGTACTTAGGAAGGTTACCCTGAGGATGAAATGAGAGCTGTTTTGCACAGTAAGTGCTTCATAAAGGCCAGCTGTTTATACTGTGAGTTGTTACAAGAAAGCAAGGGATGAAGATGGTCTTATCTGGGATGGTGGCAGTGGGAATGGAAAGTGGACAGGTTTAAGAGATGTAGAATTGAGGGCATTTGACCATTAATCAGATGTGGGGGGTAAGAGAGGAGAGAAAGAGAGAGCTGTGAGAGGAGAGGAGTGGTAGAAAAAGGAGAAGAAAGCACAGAAAGGGAAGGAGAGGAGGAAGGGATATCAAAGAAATGTAGAGCCTATAAAAATACCCAGTGTTAGCAAAGACGTAATCATGGGAGGAGATAGACAGAGGAAATATACCAAAGAGGAAGAACACTTGTGGTTTGATGAGGGAAAAATCTACGTATTCATTCAACCATTGTTTATGGAGCACCTATTATATTAGACATCAATCAACAGCACAAGATGTTCTGGTTACTGCATATTTTGGATGTATATTTGTTTTAGCGTTTGTGCTCATTAAATGTTTGTACTATGAGTTTAGAGTAGAAAATGAGTGAAACTTATTTTCCTGCATAAATGCCTTTTGGTAGTCACAATTTTCCATGAACTCATCATGATTAGAGTCTAGAAATTAGTGTGTGTTTTTTGAGTAGTGAAGTATGTGTATTTCATGTGGACTGATGGCTGACATATGAGGCCATACTAGGATTTTCTGTGACAGCTCCATTTCCGTGTCATTGTAACACTTTCCCCACAGATGATTTGTAAAAAGGCTCTTTTTTTTTTAAGCATTTAAAAATTTTTAATTGAAATATAGTTAATTTACAATGTTGTGTTAGTTTCAGGTATACAGCAAAGTGATTCAGTTTTACATATATATATTCTTTTTCAGATTCTTTTCAATTATAGGTTATTACAAGATATTGAATACAGTTCCCTGTGCTATACAGTAGGTCCTTGTTGTTTATCTATTTTATATTTAGTAGTGTGTATATGTTAATCCCACACTCCTAATTTATCCTCCCCTGCCCCTCTATCCTCCTTGGTAACCTTAAGTTTGTTTTCTATGTCTGTGAGTCTATTTCTATTTTGTAAATAAGTTCAGTGTGATTGAATGTGTAGACCTTTTCATTTAAATAAATTAAAAAGCAGAAATCTCTTGAGTCAGAATGTGTCCTGATTTTGTTTCAGAAGATACTGGCCTTGTAGCCTTAGAGAGCTTAACTTGTAAATACATTGCCATTTTTCAAACTGAAAAACTGGGGTAAAATGTAGTGAACCCACTTGTAGACTTTAAAGTATATGTGAAACAAGCTTTATTGAGATATAATTCACATACTATAAAATTCCCCCTTTAAAGTATACAGTTTAGTGTTTTTAAAAATATATTCACAGAATTGTATAACCATCACACTATCTAATTTTAGAACATTTTCATCACTCCCAAAAGAAAACCTGTATCCACTGGCAGTCACTGCACGTTTTTCCTTCCCCCCAGTCTCTGGCAACCATGAATCTACTTTCTATCAGTATGGATTTGCCTATTCAGGATATTTCATGTAAATGGAATCATACAATATGTGGCCTTTTGTGTCTGGGTTCTTTCACTTAGTATAATGTTTTTAAGGTTCATCCATGTTGTAGCGTGTATCAGTACTTTCTTCCTTTTTATGGCCCAATACTATTTAACCATGAGGATAGACTACGTTTTGTTTATCCAATCATTAGCTGATGGACATTTGGATAGTTTCCACTTTTTGGCTATTACAAATAATGCTGCTATGAAGATTCAGGTACAAGTGTACAAGTTTTTGTGTGGACATATGTTTTCATTTCTCTTAGGTGTAGACCCAGGAGTGGAATTGCTAGATCATATGGGAACTCTACGTTAAACATTTTGAAGAACTACCAAACTGTTTTCCAAAGTAGCTGCCTCATTTTACAGTCCCACCGGCAATATATGAGGGAATGTGAATTCTCCACCTTACCAATACTTATTATGTGTCTTTTTGATTTTAGCTATACTAGTGGGTATGTCGTGCTTTTGATTTGCATTCCCCTAGTGACAAATAATGTTGAACATTTTTTCATGTGCTTTTGGGCCGTTTGGATATCTTCTTTAGAGAAATGTGTATTCAAATCATTTGTCCTCTTTCTAATTGGTCTATTTGTCTTTTTATTGTTGAGTTGTAAGAGTTTTTTATGTATTCTGGATACTAGATTCTTATTGAGGATATGACTTGCAAATGTTTTCTCCAACTGTATGGGTTGTCTTCATTTTCTTGATGGTGTCCTTTGAAGCACAAAAGTTTTACATTTTGATGAAGTCCAATTTACTCATTTTCTCTTTTGTTGCTTGTACTTTTGGTGTCATATTTAAAAATGTATTGCCAAATCCAAGGTCATAAAGATTTATGCCCATGTTTTCTTCTGAGTTTTATAGTTCTGGTTCTTACATTTAGTTTTATAATCCATTTTGAGATAATTTTTGTATATGGTGTGAAGTAGGGTTCCAACCTTATTCTTTTGCACCTGAATATCCAGTTGTCCCTGTACCATTTGTTGAAAAGACTGTTTTTTCTCCATTGAATGGTTTTGGTATCCTTGAAAATCAACTGACCATAAATGTAAGGGTATATTTCTAGACTCTTAACTCTATTCCATTGATCTGTGTGTCTTGATTACTACTGCTTTGTAGTAAGTTTTGAAATTAGGATGTGTGAATCCTTCAACTTTGTTTTTCTTTTTCCAGATTGTTTTGGCTATTCTGGGTCTCTCTCTTGCATTTCCATATAGATTTTAGGGTCAGCTTGTCAATATCTGCAAAAAAAGCATCTGGAATCATGACTGGGACTGCATTGAATCTGAAGATGAACTTGCCATTTAACAAAATTAATGCTTGCAATTCACAAACTTGAAATGTCTTTCCATATATTTAGTTATCCTTTAATTTCTTTCAATGATATTTTGATGTTTTCAGTATACTAGTCTTGTACCTCTTTTGTTAAATTTATTACTAAGTATTTTATTATTTTGATGCTATTTTAAGTGAAATTGTTTTCTTAATTTTGTTTTCTGATCATAGTGTATAGAAATACAAATGAGTTTTGTATATTGACTTGTATCCAACAACCTTGTTTAACATGTTTATTAGTTCTAATAGTTTTTTTTTTTAATTGATAGGTTCCTTAGTATTTTCTACATACAAGATTATGTCACCTGTGATTAGAGATCATTTTATTTCTTTCTTTCTAATCTGGATGAATTTTATTTTGCTTTCTTGCCTAAATGTCCTGGCTAGACCTCTAGTGAAATAGAAGTGATAAGATCTGATATCCTTCTCTTGTTCCTTATCCTAGGGGTAAAGCATTCAGTCTTTCACCATCACATATGATATCAGCTATGGGGTGTTTTGGGTAAATTTCCTTTATCAGGTTTAGGAAGTTCACCTCTTTTCCTAGGTTTTTGAATGTTTTATCATGGAAGGGTGTTGAATTTTGTCAAATGCTTTTTCTGTGTCTACGGAGATAATTGTGATTTTTTTCCCCATTTATTCTATTAACTTAGTGTGTTATTGTGATTGATTTTCAGAAGATAAACCAACCTTGCATTCCTTGGATAAATTCCACTTGGTCATGGTGTATAATCCCTTTTATATGTTGTTAGATTTGGTTGGCTTGTATTTTGTTGAGGATTTTTGCATCTATATAAGAAATATTGGTGCCTATTTTTTTTTTTTTTCCTTCTTGTGATGTCCTTGTCTGGTTTTGGTATCAGGGTAGTGATAGCTTCATAGAATAAGTTGGAGAATGTCCCCTTTTCTTTATTTTTTGGAAGATTTTGGGACGGGTTGGTGTTAGTTCTTTAAACATTTGTAGAATTCACCACTGAATCCATTCAGGCCTGAGCTTTTCTTTGTGGGAATTTTTTCTTTTTAATTACTAATTTAGTCTCTTCATTTGTTGTAGGTTTAATCAGATTTTCTATTGATATTTCCTCTCTTGAGTCAGTTTTGGTAGTTTGCATCTTTCTAGGAATTTGTCCATTTCATCTAGATTATCAAACTTGTTTACATACAGTTTTTCATAATACATGTACTTTTGTTTCAAGTTATTACCAAAAAACGTTATTCTTTTTAAAAATAAAGTCTTCTGCAAGACATAACTATGTAGCCTTAGAGTACAGGCCTGTGATTATAACTATTATAGAGTGCTTACTATATGCTGGATATTTTGCTAACTACCTTACATATGTAGTTTCATGTGCTACAACAACAGTTTGAGGTAGGTACTATGTTATCTGGAAACAGAGGCTCACAATGGTTATGCAGCTGGTATGTGGTGGGACTAGTAACTGCACCCAGATAACCTGGACACTTACAGTAGAATCCTTTGGGAATAGGTACTGAGTCCCATCCTGTCCAAGTCTTGGGAGAGGAGGAATTCCAAAGTCACCTCTATATAGAATGTCAGGGGGTCCTGAGGACAGGATCTTGAGTGGAGAGATGTCAGGACTCCCGCAGCTTCAGGAGAGTTCCAGGAACCATGAGACTGTAGTACGTACTGCAGAGGTAGAGAGTAGGACAGGAGGATAATTTGAATTTACCCAAATTATTCTCTAGGGGATGCCTTAAGCTTAGGTCTAGGGGGGTATGCTAGGGGCTTGGAGTGGGGATACAGCACAGAAGGTTTTGCAGCTTGATCCAGGGCAGAGGGTGCTAGAAAGGTGCTCGATGTAGTTTCTCCAGCTTCCAAGGTAAGAGGACAACTTGTACTTCATCTTTGGAAACACCCCATAGGGCCTAGAGCTTTCTAGAACAGTACTTGTGTATTTGTATCATAAATGTATTTTCAGCACTCACTGGCACGTAGATTGATCCCACCCAGGGGCAGAAACACTGGCAAATTGGTTGTTCTGCTCTGTTCTAAGAATATCCTAGTATTCAGGGTCAGAGGGCCCAAATTCAAGTCCTAGCTTTGCTTTTTACTTGTGGTGTGACCTCAGTCATATTACTTTCCCTCTCTAAATCTCAGATTCACCATGTGCAAAATGAGAAAAAAAATACATCCCTCTCATTAATCATTCTAAGTTCCAAATTAAATTAATGTATGGAAAATGGCTTTGTAAACTGTTAAACCCTACAAAGGTTAACGAATGGCTCTTTTTTTTTCCACATATGGAAAAAGCCACTGAATGAATGATCTCTTGCATGAGTGTCCATTTATGTCAGCCCGCTGAGGTCATACGGTGTGGCTTTGAAGTGGAGAAAGTGTGACTGTCAGGTTTTAAAAAGGAAGCAGAGAGACTGTATTTCTCTTGCCTCTCTGCAAGGTAGCAAGCACAGCTGTAAAGGCAATGATTTCACAGAACCTGCAGCACCTTCCTGGGGCAGAAACAGTCAAAATAAGGACAACTGAGAAACCAGACTTGGGCAAGTTGGAGAAATGAAATAAAAACAGACCTGGAGGGCATAAACATCATCTTCATTTATAAAAAGCGTTATTAAAATAAATAGGTTCTTATATTTCTTTTGTGGTCTTTCTAGAAATTTCCATCTAGTTATTACCTGATCACTTTTATCCTAAGTATATGACTGAAAAACAAAAGCTCTGAAGGTTTCAGCTTGGTACTTCGTGAAAATTGAGAATGATAATATTTCTCCAGATAATGTCATATCTATTATTGGTTATAGTTACTAGGGTTCACTGATGATTTGGGGAAAGTTTCAATCAGGCTTGAAAGAAAAAAGCGGTTAGGGTAGAGGAATGACAGCAGGCATCGGGGTTGGCAGATATGTATGTGTTTGGTTCCTGGCTCCCCTCTTTTCTAGCTGCATCCTTGGGGAAGTTATTACCTCAGAACTTCTCATCTGTAAATTAGAGAGAAGAAAATACCTTTTCAGTAAGGTTGTGGTGAAGACTAAATAAACAGCAATAAATCTTTGTAGCCTTCCCTGCCTTCCTTTTGATTTAGCTTTTCATATCGTAAGACCAACATCACTTAATCAGAAAACATTTCCAAACAAGTTTTTCTCCCTCATTCCAAATATGCCCTGAATGGTCTGACTTTTCTTTGTCCAGGATTCTGAGAGCTACCCTAACAGGATGGTCGGATGACGTGTATCTGGTCCATTGACTCCTCCAGAGAATTCTGAAATCGTCTGAGTCCCTAGGTCAAGGCCTTGTAAATCTGGGCTGTGATCTAGGAGAATTAGTGGTCACGGTGGTTCTAGGCATAAGAACATGATTAAATATTCCTTGGACATAGACCACTGTATCTGTCAGGGTCCCCACAGGAATAGATGGCACTCTCCCAGTGGTAATGAAAGGAAGTGTCGTGAAGGGACTACTTCAGAACTGGGGGCAGGCTAACAGGAGACCTGGAAGGGCGAGGGGGCCAAGGGAAGAACCCACTGGGGAGGGCTTGGGTGGGAAAAGGGGCTGCCTACCATATATGGAGACACAATCACTGCCACCCGAACCCCAGCAGAGAGGCAGTGCCAGGAGTGGACCTTGACCTCTCTCCCTTTCCTCCCTCCAGTTAAGGAGATTTGGGGGTAGTTGGTAAAGGGCAGCCTACTAGGACATGGGATGGGGGTGCAGACAATGTATCTGGAAGGGCAGAGGAAAACCACCCAGAAGAACTGTCTTCTCAGTGAGGGAGGGAACAGAGTGAGGCAGTGCTCAGTGCCCTGGACAGAAGTCATGAGTTTCTGAGCGGCACAGCTTACCTGCAGAATAGACATGGAGTCCCGAATTGCTGTGGCAGACAAGCCACGGGCATGCCTTGCTGAGCTCATTTCTGGGATGGAGTTTATCTGTCTCAGGCTACTTCAAAGGCCTGAGCCGAGACCTAGCTGCTGCTGCTGCCCAGCATCTTAAAGATGGTGTCTAGTCTCTCACGGGGACAAGGTCACCATCACTGCAGGTCCTCCAGCTGCATCTGGTTGATGAGTTCTTTGGGATGTTGAACAGACTCAAGCATCACATGTGTAGCTGGACAAGATAACCTTGACCTTCCAATTGGATGAGGATGAGAGTAAGCTTTGATTGGGTCTGGGGCTAGAGACAAGCAGAATGGGATCTTATCTGTCTTAGACAAGGGCAGATATGCCCAACCAAGGATCATGGTCAATGTGTTGGGAAGGCACTAAAAGGGGGAATAGAAGGTGCTAAGAATAATAGTTTAATTCCATTTTCCTGAGTCCTGACTCCTATGGGTAGATTGTCACTCCCGCTTCTGTGCTCTCAGAGTCTTCCTTGAAACTCAATCTAACTTTTCACATAGACATGTAGTTATCAGCTGCTGTCTGCTTCCCTTGAAGACCACATAACAATAGTTAACATTTACTGAGAGCTTACCATGTGCTAAATGAATTACAGGCAGCATTTCATCCAGGCTTCGCAACAAGCCAATGAGGTAGTAGCAGTAGTTGTTTTTATTATTATTCCTATTTTGTAGATGAGGATACTCCTGTTCTGAGCAGAGAGATAGAGAGAGGATGAAACTCAGTCCTGTGTTATTCTGAATCTTGACCGCTATGTTATCTCTTGGGGACTTTGTTTTTTTTCCGCTAGATCTCCCCAATACCTAGGGTTCCAGGCAAGTTAAGCTTCCAGTAAAAATTGTTTTTGATAAATAAGTGGACAGCCCGACTCCCCTCTGTGCTTGCCACACTGTGTGATTACATACTCTAACAAATATGCATGCAGATTTACTGAATTCTGTTCTATGCTGGTGGAAAAACGTAAAGACAGAATGATGCAGAGAAAATGCTCATTGGAGAAATTAGCTCAGGCAATTAAGTTTTCTGGGTAGTCCTCAAATTATAGCTTGTGTTTAATACATGGAATCAAATAAAAAATTAGGACCTTGATTTTTTTCCTTATCGTATAAACATAACAAGTTTATACATGAATAAAAATTAATGTCTCTGCCAATGAATGATACTAAAATGCCATACTATTCTTGCTTGTTATTTTTGTCACCATAAAATAAACCATATTTACATGATTATGTAACCATATGCTTTTCAGAAGTTTTAGATTTAGATTTCATAATAGTAATAAGAACTGGCAGTTACATAGCATTTACCATGTGCTGGGCACTGTTCCAAATTGTTTACATATGTTAACTCCTTTAATCCTCATATACTCTTATATCCATGTGAGGTAAGTGCCATTATTATAAAATATGAGGAAACTGAGGCACAGAGAGGTTAAGTGACTTGTCTAAGGTCACACAGGTAATTAAGGAAAGAAAAAAGATTTGAACCCAGGTGCTCTTAAAGACTACAGAGTACTATGGAGCTGTGATTTATTGAGTAGTCACTGTATGCCTCATTCAGTCTTTACCACAACGCTGTGTGGAAAAGAATTGTTTTGTCCATTTAACAAATAAAGAAACTAAAATTTAGGGAGGGTTAGAAATTTGCCGAAGATGGAACAGATAGCTGCAAAGGTCAAGGCAGGTTCATGGACCCTTACAGCGTCCTTGCCATCATCACACGCTTTTGGATGTATTCCTTTTATCTTACACTGAGTCTTTGATTTATTTTGTATACAATCAATGTTCATGGTAGAAAGAAAAAGAGTATATAGATACACAAAAAATGCATCATCTCATTGCCTAGCTGCAACCACTGTAAACCTGTTAATATTTTGGTATATATCCTTCAAACTTTCCTATGTATATAAAATCACAACTTAAGATAAAAACATGATTTGTCAATTACCAAAGTTTTCTTGACTAACTTTCAATGGATAAAGTGTCTTTACATTTAAAATAATTATTCAGCTCTGTAAAAACCAAAGCAAAACAAATCTAGCCTATTGAGAAATAAAAATTGTATTTGATGCACTTTCTCCACCCAAATGAAAGTGTTCTTTTTTTAAACAAATATTTTTTATTGAGGTAACATTTGTTTATAACACTACATAAATTTCATGTGTACAGCATAATATTTTTACTTCTATATATGCTATAGCGTGCTCACCATTAAATTTTTGGTTTCCATCTGTCACCATAGAGTTGACCCTCTTTACCCATTTTGCCTTCCCCCTGCCCCTTCCCGTCTGGTAACCACTACTCCATTCTCAGTATCTATGTATTTGTTTTTGCTTGGTTTGGTTTGTTCATTTATTTATTTAATATTAATATTCCACATACAAGTGAAATCATATGGTATTTGTCTTTCTGCACCTGACTTATTCCACTTAGCATTAATACCCTCAAGGTCCATCCATGTTGTTGCAAATGGCAAGATTTCATCTTTTTTACGACTGAGTAGTATTCCACTGTGAGTGTGTATGTATGGATGTATGTATCTACGTGTATATATATATATGTTTGCATATATATATATCAGTGTGTATGTGTATGTATATATCTATATCTATCTGTCTATATCTCTATATATATATCTCACATCTTTATCCATATATCCATTGACACTTAGCCTGTTTCCATATGTTAGCTATTGTAAGTAATGCTGCAATGAGCATAGGCGTGCATATATATTTTTGAAATAGTGTTTTCATATTCTTTGGGTAAGTACCCAGAAGTGGACCTTTTGGATCATATGGTAGTTCTATTCTTAATTTTTTGTTTTCCATGGTGGCTGCACCAATTTACATTCCCACCAACAGTGTCTAAGGGTTCCCTTTTCTCCACATACTTGCCAACACTTGTATTTCTTGCCTTTTCGATAATAGTCATTCTAACAGGTATGAGGTGGTATCTCATTGTGGTTTTGATTTGCATTTCCCTAATAATTAGTGGTGTTAAACATCTTTTCATGTGCCAGTTGGCCATTTGTATGTCTTCTTTGGAAAAATATCTATTCAACACTGACAGTTTTTTTTTTTTTTTTTTTTTTTTTTTTTTTTTTTTTTTTTTTAGGGGACAGGATTTGACCCATAACATAGAGGTACAGTGATGGAAAGGCATGTGTTTTTTTTTTTTTGTTTTTGTTTTTCTTTAAAGATTGATTGATTGATAGCTATGTTGGGTCTTCGTTTCTGTGCTAGGGCTTTCTCTAGTTGCGGCAAGCGGGGCCACTCTTCATCGCGGTGCGCGGGCCTCTCACTATCGTGGCCTCTCTTGTTGCGGAGCACAGGCTCCAGACGCGCAGGCTCAGTAATTGTGGCTCACGGGCCTAGTTGCTCCGCAGCATGTGGGATCCTCCCAGACCAGGGCTCGAACCCGTGTCCCCTGCATTGGCAGGCAGACTCTCAACCACTGCGCCACCAGGGAAGCCCAACACTGACAGTTTTTTAATTGGGTTGTTTTTTTGTTGTTGAGTTGTATGAGGTTGTAATATGTTTTGAATATTAACCCCGTATCAGATATATGATTTTCAAATACCTTCTCCCATTCAGTAGGTTGTCTTTTCATTTTGTTGATAGTGTCCTTTGCTGTGCAGATGCTTTTCAGTTTGATGTAGCTGCATTTGTTTATTTTTGCTTCAAAAATATTCTTTTAACTACTAAATCCAAAATATGGTATTTAACAGTCAAAGCAAAAAAAAAATAGTACTTGACATTGTCCTAAATTTGGTTATATGAGATTGAAAAGCCTTCAGTGTCTCTTCTGATAGAAAAAAAGTATTATTACTATATCTAATAAGTATTGTATATTCACTATACACCAGAAATTGTTCTCTCTCTATTCTGTATATAGGTTCTCTCTCTATTCTGTATATAGGTTCTCTCTATATATAATAAAAATATTATATATTTATATTATATATATAAATAAATCTTCAAATAAGCCTAGGAAGTAGTTTTATCTCCATTTATAGATGAGAAAACATGCACAGAGAAGTTGAGTTACCTCCCAAGGTCACACAGCCATGGTTTGAAACCAGGCAGTGTGACTTTAAGCTAGAGCTAAAGTGGTGACTGAGAGAATTAATCCCAAGGTCAGTGTTTAGACTCTCATACTGTCGGCCTGTGTTAGTTATGTCACAGGGATTGTTTCTTACTTTGGGGGAAGTCTAAATACTTATTTATGCATGAGATAGGCTGTGTTGTTTAATTCATAAGAAGGTGAGCATCTGCCTTGTGTTCCAGCCTCTGTCCTAATCCTGGGATGTCTTTAACCCTCACAACAACTCCAAAGTAAAGTTATTATGATCCTCGTGTTTTATATGAGGACTGAGGAACAGAAAAGTTAACTGCTCCAAGTCCCTTTCTCTCCAGCCTGGAATTCTTTAGTGCTTTTCTTTACTCAGAATAAATCCTCCTCTTGGATGATTTGAGGCCTGCCTGCTTCTCAGTGACCCTTGACCCCTTTCTCTCTTGCCCACCACACTGCAGTCTCACCAGTCCCCTTTTAGTCCCTCAGACACCCCAGCTCTTTGCTTCTGGGGTCCTCTGCGCCTGGAACACCCTCTCTTGTTCATTTGCATAGTTGAGCTCATTTGCATATTTCAAACAGCTCATTTGCCTAGTTCAGGCCTCAGCCAACCTCTCCCTTAAATACGTTCCCTTGTCCACCTTTTTCTCTATCACATTGCCCTATTTATATCTGCAGTGGACTTTCCAAAATGTGCAGTTGTTTTTCCTGGTCACTTACTTGATTTGTGTGCTGGTGGTTTTTGCTTACTTTCTTTTTTGTTCTCCATGAGATCAGGGACCTCATCTGTCTCCTTCCCCTCTCTCACCTAACGAGGTCCTCCAGAGACATCTGCTGGAAGACTGACAAGTCTTCTGGAGGCAGACAGGGGAAATGAGGGGAGAGAGTGACTCTTCAGCCACTTTAAAACCTGAACCCTGCACTGGGCTTGGGTGAGTGAAGATCCGTGCTGGAAGCAGCCAGCCCCGGGACAGGAATCTGGGGTCATCCGATGAGTGAAGACAGAGGCCACTGTCCACCGTCTGGAAAGGCCCTGTGCCTGGCTTATTTGTCCAGATGTTCTTAGGAGTGTCTCATTGTCACCTTTGGGTCCATGACCCTGGCCTGTGGCAGGGGAGCCTCACTCGTCCTTTGAAGATTTCTGATGAGTGCTGTGGGGTGTGCCTTGAAGTGGCTTGTGTGCACTGTGGAATTTGGCTCCCGACAGCCTCATTTTTTAAGGGACTATCTGAAGCCTGGTTTTGTTGTTTGTTTTGCTTTCCTTCTCTTACCTTAGCTCACTGAATCGCCTGGTTCAGGGGACACGTAGACACCAGGTTGACTCACTATCCAGCGCTGACACTGAGCAATTTCTCTCATTCCGAGAAGTCCGCAGGACGTTGGGCGGCTGGGGGTGAGGCTCCGTGGAGAGAAGCTCTCTCTTATGCTACTCCTTTCTGAGCTTTCTTTGAGTGTTATTAGCAGGAGAAGTCTTGCAGCGATGGTTTGGATGTGAGTACTGGTCTGTGTAGGAAAGCTTGAGAATCAACGAGCTTGGACTTCAGGGTGCATTTTGGCGAATCCTGACCTCAGTTTCCGTGGGCGTTGACGGGTAACTATTGGTTTCCAGTGAGAGAGGGGAGCCTTAATCTCACCATGTGTGGGATGTGCCCCGTGGGGCTGTGTTTTGTAGGCAGTGAAGTTAAGGCTTGCCCAGAAAAATAACATGTTTTCCTTGTCTGGTGCTTGAGCTGTTTGCCCAGTGACTGGCTGATTAGCGGTTTGGGAAGAAAGGAGACACTGGTTAACTTGGGTGTCCGGAGGATTTTTGTGTGTGTGTGTTTGTGTAAGTGGTTGTTTCTGTTTCTTTGGAAATAGTAGAGGACAGATGAAGAAATAACGATGATATTACTACTTTCAGCTTGTGTTCAATTCCTTGAAGCATCTTACAAACATTAGCTTGATGTCATTATTTAAATAATCCCATCACTTCAAGAGTACCAGAAATCCTTTAATGTGGGTATCACAAAGGTGGATAGGAAAACTGAAGGTTTTGGAAATTACTGAGAATTTTGCCATCCTAACTCATATTTGAATGGCTTTATCCGGCTGCGTTCCCTACAGAGGCACTTAGTGGAGAGGATAAATCAAAGCTGTATCTAATCAAGGCTTTCTTTCAGCCTTGACGGAAAATGCTTTTCTGAGATTAAAAATGGCTGACACATAGGATGTGGTGGTACATGGAAGAGATAGTTTCACTAAATACAATTTTCACTACTCCCAAGCATTAAAAAAACCCTCAAAATTTGCCAGGCTTTCCATAGATACAGACCTTTCTGCATTGGGAGGGTGATCTGCTTTGAGGCACAGAGGTCTTCGGCTAATCATCGTGAACAACCCAGTGTCCTGGGTTAGGAAATGTTGCTGTTATTGAGATGTGAGCTCCCCATTTTCCCAAGTGGTCTAATTGACCAGATCTTTGATTTGTGCTGTGACTTCCTTTTTTCACAGCTAACTCTTACTGCCTTATTCAAAGTATTTTTATTAAATACCACATGGGATATTTTGGGAATGAAAAGGAGAGGGAAGAAAATAAAAAAATAGGGAAGAGCAAAAACAAGAATAAGCAGTAAGATGATAAAGGATAGTATAGCTTGCTAAAGAAAATTTAATAACAAAAGGAAGATTTAATTTCTTTCTTGGTAGCCCAAGTGGAGAGTGGATGTAAACAAATGTCATAATCTGTATTAGTCTTATTTCTTTTTTTCAGACTTTATTTTATCAATATATAAACATATATATTGATATATACATAAAATCAATATTTTAGATATGATCAAAATTTCTGTGTCTGTTTTACATCAACTGCATTTTTTTAACCTTTTGACCCCCCTTTACCCATTAGTCTTATATTAGTCTTATTAATCTGTATTAATCTTATTTCTAATGACTCCAGGTGAGCCTAGAAGTACCCACTGATAAGAAGGCACTGAATTTCTCAGTTATCCCAGGTGCCTCCCAAACTCCACTTTTTTCCTACCATCAGTGCGACTGGAGTCTGGATGGTAAGGGCAGCGTGGCCAAGGTGTCGGGGTGGACTTGCCTAGCAAAGAGCTTTCCCTTCATTTCTGTGGTTGGAAGCAGTGTTCCAGGAAGGTAAACAAATTCATGTGCCTTTCCAGCTCTGGCTCCTCCAAGCCCAGGGCGAGGTGTCTGATGCTCCCTGGCTTGCTCAGCCAGCAATAGCCAAATTTATCCCAGGGTCAAGTGACCCATTACCCAAGCTTATATGTCAGCTGGTATGTCACAGAGCTAGGGTTTGAACACAGACCAGACTCCAAAGCATTTCTTGACATCGCATCTCAGTTAGAAGACAAAGAAAATAATTCTACTTGGGAGCCTACCAGTAAAAAGCTGGTGAATAAGGTTTGGCTTGGTAATTGCTAGATTATCAGAGAAGCGTAGAAGATCAGGATCTCTTTAAAGATCATCCTCTCCAACATCTTTCAGAATCTTTAATCTCTCTGCACATGCTGTCAAATGTAGACATAACTCTTTGCACTATCCAGTACTTCAGCAATTCCATGTGCTTACTGCAAGGTGACTGATAAAAACAGTAACCAACATTTCACAGCACTTTACAGTTTATGTAGTGCTTTTTAAAGCACATTTGTTCACCCAGTATCCCCAGAGGCAGATGATGCCAATATTGTCTGTAGTCTTTTTATAGTGAGAAAAGTAATGTTCAAAGAAGTTAAGTAATTTGCCCAAGATCACACAGCTAGTAAGCAAGGGAGCTGAGATTCAGTTATTGATTTTCTAACATAAAATCTGGTCCCCTGGCCATAGCGTTAAGCTTATTGCAAATAATGTAGTCTTATTTATCAGAATTAAAAGTAAAATAAAGCCTAAATTAAAACAAACATAAAAACCTTACTTCTAGTACAATTAAAAGATCGCTTCAAGGTGTGTGTGTGTTTGTTCCTTGAACTGATAGCTGATTGTGAGAAATGTTTAGCTGTGAAAGGAGATTATGTGGTATTTGATGTAGTTAATAACACAGGCTTGCTTTCTCATGGCCCCTGATCTCTCACAGCACTTTGCTAACACTACTTTATGGCCTTTAAAATTCTACCTTCCACCATAGACATCTGTACATACCTCACCTCCCTACTGGATGGTCACTGCTCAAAGGGCAGGGGCTATATTTTGGAGCCTTCCTGTTCCTAGCATGGAGCTTAATGCTTGGTAGGTGCCCGGTGACTGTGTGAGGCAGGAATGAATGAATGAGACCAGTGTCCTCGGTTTCTGGTCCTGTCCCAGTGCATGCCAAGGTTGAATCACTTTGGAACAAGTTCTGGGTGACAGGTAATCAATCACTGCCCACAGGTCACTCTCCCTGAAGCTGCCCCTGAACAGTGCCCTATGAAGATCCTAGAATTGGCTCGTTGAACAGCTGCAATTCACCCATGTGGGCTTGGGGGCTCTTCGCTTCCCCTTTACCCAGCCTTTCAGTGGAAATGTCTGATCGGCCTCCTTCCAAATCCCCTCTGGGTGCTTCGTGCCCCTGCCTGCTTTCACTTTCCCTCTCGGAAGAGTCCAGGTTCAGGGTATTTCCCAGGGCCTGACCTCCACCTCCTGAGTAGAGAGACCACAGTCAAGCTGAGGAAAAGGTCCTAGGTTTGGGGGAGCAGGGGCATTCAAAAAAGTCCCTTTCCCTTTTCGTGCTGATTGGGAGTGTTGACTGAAAAATGGAGCTGTTGTCTGGGGGCCGAGCCCTGGGGAGAGAAGGAGCTGGCCCCTCGTTTGTTTGTTAATGGCTAGGACCTTTTGATGAATTGGAGTCTGGTACAGTGTAACCTCTCGTGGGTGGTGGTTCAAGGAAAAGGCCTTTTCTTTCTGTGTCCTTTTTTCCAGTATGTTTCAGTGGGTTTATAGGCTTTAGTGAGTGGCTCTTTTGTTTAATAGGAAGTTGAGAAAGACATGAAGGACTTTTCTAGTCTGTGGAAACGACTTAGTGATTCTCAGAAATACATCTGATTTCTGCACTTTTAAAATACAAGCTTAATGATCCTTAACTGTGGTGAACTTGGGCTGCGAGGCAGACCCGGGTTTTCTTCTTATACCTCCTTGGAGCTCAGTAGCCTCCTCTGGGTTACGTTTAGGACTAGGCAACGGTTTTGAGGCTTGAGCTAGTTTATGGAGATGAAATAATCTCTGTAATGTGTGTTAATGTGTGTCACGCGTACACACCGCAACCTATCAATAAGAAAACTTAGGCCGAAAGAGAAAAAAAATTAAATGTGTATATATATGTGTGTGTGTGTGTGTGTATGTGTATTTATATATGTATGTATCTGTGTGTGTGTGTGTGTATATATATATATGCCTATTAGTAAGTTTTTGCCCTATTAATACGTTTTGAAGTTGGTTAGGGTTAGGGGGCCAGTGTTCCCCTAATAAGTATTCTATGAGCTGATGACTGATGGTACCAGTAACATAAAAACAATTTGAAATCTTGTGACATTCCCCGCTTAAATTTTAAAAGGAAAAGAAAACCAAAATCAAACAAAGCATGGTCTTTTTGGTGGCGCTGTCCTCAGCAATAATATAAAATAAACAAGGCAATTATCAGGAGTGAAAGGGCATCTGAACAAGAGCCGTTTCCACCTTGGGCCAAGGCTTTCTTTCGCTACCGTTGCGTCAACACCGCTTAGAACGGTGTAGTAAGTGAACTGGAGAGTGGGGCTGTAGGTAGCCAAACGAGGTAATTCACTTAAAAAAGTCTACTCTAGTTTACTCATCTGTCTCCGCTATGGATTGAAAGCGTATGCTTAGTTAAATTTTGGCAACAGTCCCCAGCCCTCCTTCACATTGAAAGGGAATGATAATTTCACATACTTTTTTGAATATTCATAAAGTTTTTATTGGCATTGAATCTAGCCTCATCCTAGGCTTAACTTTGCCTGCGTTTTCCAGAGCTGTGTGCAAAGTATAAAGAGGTGGGTATGTGTTTAGTCTCTTATTTTCATTTCCTCTGCTGTATGCTGACTTTGTTTTCATTGTCTCACTCTTACTATTTTCTTACTCTTATCTGCTTTTTACCTCTAAACCAGTGGGCAGTGGGACTAATACTATGATTATTCTTGCAAAATCTGCACTATTAGCTGTTGGGTCAGGAAACTTTGGTGTTGCACAGGGCTGCCCATTCTGCACGTCACAGAATATTTTGTACCCCTGACCCCACCTATTAAATGACAGTGGTGACTCCCAGAAATAGTGGCAACTAAAAACTGGTTTCACATATTTCCAAATCCTCTTGCTGGGCCATGCAAGGAAATTATGCCTTCTCTAGGAAAGCCGATGAAAATGTGCCTTTTGCTAGTATTTAAGATATATATACGTTTTTTTTTCTTAATTTTTTTTTGGGGCTGCATTGGGTCTTCGTTGCTGCGCGCGGGCTTTCTCTAGTTGTGGCGAGAGGGGGCTACTCTTCATTGCGGTGCGTGGGCTTCTCATTGCGGTGGCTTCTCTTGCTGCGGAGCATGGGCTCTAGGTGTGCAGGCTTCAGTAGTTGTGGTGCGTGGGCTCAGTAATTGTGGCTCATGGACTCTAGAGCACAGGCTTAGTAGTTGTGGTGCACGGGCTTAGTTGCTCCGCGGCATGTGGGATCTCCCCGGACCAGGGCTCAAACCTGTGTCCCCTGCATTGGCAGGTGGATTCTTAACCACTGTGCCACCAAGGGAGTCCCTGCTAGTATTTACAGAGGGAACTTTATTAGAATGATGACAGAATCTTCAGATGACTTAAGATTTTTACCTTAACATGGCCTTTAAGTGACCTGCTAGTACTGTCAAATGTTCACATGCTTGACATTTGACGCATAGTACGGTAGGAATCTGAATCAAGTCTTTAAATGTATTTTTACCCTTGTATTCAACTGACACGGTGAGATGGGGCAAGTTCTGAACACAACTGCTGGCTACTTCCGATAGGACTTGAGAATGCCTAGCTTTCTTCTGGAGTAAAAGATAAAAAACACTCTGTTTGATACCATCATTCTCAAATGTCTTTTACTAGTAAGTCAGTAAGGGTAATCATAAGATTTAATACTAAGATGAAATAGCCTCTTACCAGGCCTTGCAGAGAGCAGAGAGGTCTGGCATGATCACCACTGTGTTTCATACACAGTGTCACATTTTGTAGCTCTGATTCATGCACAAGAAGGAAACTTCTCAGGTGTTTTGTTAAAGATTACTTCAGCCCATACATTAGATGGACCAAACATATATTGTTGCTGGAGACGCAAGGATACTTATATAGAATAAAAATACGAAGAAAACAGTTCTAGCCAATAAAAATCATTTGAATGTGTGAAAAGCAAGCCAAGACTAGCAAGTTGTGATTTTTCAGAATATTCAAAAATATTCATTTTACATGAAAACAGTTTAAAAACCAAATGCACTCAAAATGTCTTAAAAAGTATCCAGAGGCAAAGTAGTCCCATTTGGGAGTGGGTTACAATTTTAAAGTCAAATTTTACTATAGTAGAGCAAAAAAGGAAAAGAAAGAACTTTTTCTTTCTTCTGTTAAGTTATTCTTCAATTTCTAAAGGCAAGCTGCTTTTGACCAGAATGAAGAATATACCTGGTTTTGCATTTAATTTCTTTGCTATCATAGTTTTTCCTCTCAGGGTTTCACGGGGCAATTATTTTAAATTGCAGTGGAAGACTTTCTGGAAAGGTACAGATGACAAGGTCAACTGAATCCCTGGTCACCTCTTATTCCAATTTTATTTTTTCTTTTCTCATCAGTTTGTTCGTATTGGGAGTAGGTAAAAGGAAGAGTTTGCTTTTCAGCCTGTCTTCTGAGGTTGGGTTCAGTCTCATTAGAAACAAGCCAAGTAATTTTGTTACATTCAATATTTCCTTCAAAACCTGAGAATCTCTAAGCTAGTGTTTTGTTAACCACATGCATGTCAAATAAACTTTTCATTGAAATGAGGTGTGTCCTGCCAAAAATGTATTGTGCGAGGTGGGAGCAGGAAGAGGAACACAGACTTAGATATACAGCCTTGGGCACAGACACACACCCTGCAGAGACTAATATGCTGCACCTCTAAGGTCCAACACTGTTGCTTAACAAGTACGTTCTGAACTTCTGAACCCATAGGTAGGAAAGCTGTGAGACAGGATTGTGTGAAACATAAGTAGAAATTAGCCAGTAACTTTGAAAAGAGGGCTCATATCCAAAGAAACATATGGAAAACTTAACACAAAAACAAAAAAAAAAAGAGAAGAAAGAGGAATCTAACGTATGAAAACCCAATCCCACTGGAATGTTTTTTCATACACAGTATAAACGCCACATAAATAAAACCACAAACCTCTGCTAAAGTACACGAGAGGACGTGAGCCCCCAGCACTCTCTCCTGTGAGGGCCGGGAAGTAAGGCCCCGTGAGTTTCCAGAGACAAAAGATCTTTGGAAATCCTTCCTCCTGGGAACCATGGGCCTGGTTCGAAGGGACATTTGGACAGTCCCTTAAGCGTGATGCAGCCTGTGAAACAACCCTAAAGAGGTCTGTGATTCAGGCTGTGGGCCTCTGAACTTTGGGGATACCAGGGAATGGTGGACATCTTTTAAGGATAATGATATTCTGGTTTGAACGGGATGGCAATGTTTAGCTGCAAGTGGTCTGGGTAAAGCTGAGGACTCCTGGGGAAGAGTTCTGGCTGTAAACTGCCCAGCAAGACACCCCCATTCTCGCCAAGTTCTGTTGAAATTTTCGCTTAGAAGGTAGATTCCCACTCTTGGTCTTGTTCCCCGTATAAATCTCTGGTTTGAAAACTTTGCAGCATTCAAGGCGTTTCAAGCTTGAGGGCTGAAATGTCACTTTAAAAGCAGGGTTAAAAAGGTCACACAGCTGCAAATAATAATAGCCCAATGAAATTCAGATTCTAGCTGCAGCCCACTTCAAGAATAACACTGAAACAGGAAACAAGCCTACTAGATCTTTTTACCAGTAAAGCTAGTAAGAGCACATCTGATAAAATGTGTGTGTATGTGTGTGTGCATGAGTGTGAGAGAAAGACAGACAGACGAAGAGAGACAAAGACATATGTAACAAGACAAAGACACAGAGAAACAGACATATAAAAAGAGAGACAGAGTTTTCAAGAGAGAAGACACACACGGAAAAACAAAGACACAGAGACACAGATGCAGAGATGGATACTAAGACCCACTCACAAAATAATTGATTTTCTTGGACTGAGATTCAAGGGTGTTTATTTTTCTGTTTGAAGTTACGGTATTAAAGTAATATTAAAGAATTTTAAAATAATTTAAAAATTATTTTTTAAATAATACCTCTGTAAATGGTCCTATTTACAATGTTTTACTAAAATGGTTCTGTATCACAGATGAGCAAATGAAATAGTGAAAGGTACCATATCCTTCAGATTAGATATATAATTCCTTTCCAATAGCTAGCCACGTGTTGGAAGAATGACCCTGCACCCTGGCTTTTAAAGTAGAATCAGGCATCTTAGAATAAAATACTTTAATGTGTGCTTTTGGTGAATTTGTGTTGGGTTATTATTGAGTGTGGCTCTTTGCCTTTCTGACCAAGACATTGAGAGAAATATTTGCTTTTTTTTTTTTTTTCAGAAACATGAAGTACAAATTGGCTATACCCTTAACTAATTTAGTTAATAAACAACCTTTGCTTCCAGAAACAAAGTAAGACTGATCTGGAATCTCACACAGCGTGATGAACTCAAGATGTTTGTCGGCTAACCTTGGCATTTTAGGAAGGACCTGTTTCCTCTTCTAGAACCCTTTCTGCAGTCTAGTAAGCTCAACAGGGTAGCGAAGATCTGCTTCACAGGAGTCCTGCCAAGAAGACTCATTCCACGCTCATCGTAGGGCAGTAAAGGCTGACAGAGGTTGTTAACATCGCTATTAAAATGCAAGCCCCCTTTCAGATCTCTAATGCATTCATGTCCAGATTAACAATACCAGAGCTGATGAGGATATCAATATTATTATTAGTGCTCATTTATATATACAGTTGTGGCTTTGAAGTTCCCAGAACTTTTGATGTTGATAAAAGTGCATGCCAGATTTTCAGATTAAAACAACATTTTTAGTGTCTTACTATTCCAAACCCCATATCACTGTATGAATGTGTTTGCTGTTGTGGGGGAAATTTGGGCCATTACACTGAGATTGGAGTTCG
Organism: Balaenoptera ricei; assembly: GCF_028023285.1. NCBI lineage: Eukaryota > Metazoa > Chordata > Mammalia > Artiodactyla > Balaenopteridae > Balaenoptera > Balaenoptera ricei. The sequence continues at coordinate 48,697,474 of NC_082647.1, read as the reverse complement.
CTGTTAACTAAGAATCGGTAATGGCTTACTATGATTTAGATGGGGAAGCATCACTCTTGGCTGATTCTAGCAAAGCAGATGATGTAGGTTTTTTTCCCTTTGGGCTCAGTTGTTGCTCTTAAGTTTAAAATACATATTTACAGTATTTTGTGTAGACTATCCAAGTTTTTTGTAGCATTTGTTTTTTGCAATGTTGCCCTTCATGAAGTAGTAATTCCAAGTATATCCCTAAATGCCTGGCAAAGCATTTGAATGGATTGCATCAGCCATTGTGGAAGATTTCCCATTTTAGACCAGGAGGAATTTGTAGGGTCAAACGCTAAACAATGAAAGAGATTCTTGCTCATTGAGAGGCCAGCTGAATCCAGTGGCAGTTTAGTTTGAATTATAAATCAAACCTGTCATCTCCTTGTCGACTACGAAAAACCTCTACTCGCTTTATACACCATTAGGGTTTGTTATTAGGGTTTTGTATTGTTTTCCAAAAATCTGAAGGGAAATTAGACTCTTGAGGCATTTGTTCTAAGTGAACATTGAAGCTAAACTTTGGAAAAGGAGGAACAAAAAATGATACTATTTGTAAAGAAACTCTTAAATGATTAGACAGCTCCCTCCACAATTATTACTGTATTTAACCAAAGATATGGGGTCACTGGGTGTTACTCAAAGGGCCCTCTCTGGGTGCCATAAACAGTCCACACATGGTTAATAGACTGGATTCCAGTGGTTTCAGCATCTATGACAATATTAACTGACTGAATTCATAATGAATTAATACATTTACATGTGAATGAAAGCTAGACTGTTGTTTTCACCAGAAGCAACTTTGACTTTTTTCCATTAAACCTGGTGAGATTTCTTCTCTGGTCATAACTGGGAACAGGTGGAATTATTGGCCTGCACAACCTCTTGCCTTGCTGAAAACTTGGCTGTGGGCCAAAAAGTTTGAGGACCACTGCCTTAGGAGTAGGAAAAAAAGCAAGCTGTTTGAGACGGTTTATTGTGGTGATTCAGGATTCATTATCCATCCCACAAATATTTATTGAACGCCTACTATGGCAGCTCTGTGCAGTGCAGCCTGGGGTATGGCGGTTGCCAAGCAAAACCTGGTTCATTAAAACATCCCAGCTAGTAAAACAACTGAATGGGAAATGAGAAGATGAGGCCTGACCTCTGAGGACCAAATGCAGAACAGCCTGGCTAAAATCATGTCTGAGTAATTTGCCCCCCATGTGATGGATGATAAAAGAATATACACAGGGCTTTAGTAGAAGTCTGTTTGAGAGAATAATTATTACAATATGTGCTAGAAAAGAACCATAATAATAGACCATAAAAAGAGATCATGGCTCTTGACTAATACATCAGACCAGATCATACTGGTTGATAAACGTAATGAAGCCTGTGTGGTAGAGTGGTACTGTTTAGTAAAACTATCTCCAACACCCACACAGGAGGAATGAGCAAGGGTGTACTGTTTATAGAGAGCTAAATGTGGGAACGCAGAGCATCAAAATAAAGCAGTTGAGGTTCACACATATATATACACCCACTCAGACCTTATTAATCACTTAAAACGTATTTTATTTTAGCAACTGCCATTTTACCTTAGGACACTTATTCCAATAGTATGTTGCCAAAACATTTGGTCCATGGGATCCATAGCATGTAATAAATTGATACAGATTCATTTATGTTGTAATAATAAAATAATACAATGACTGGTAACTCAGTTGAACAGAATGAACTGAACTCTAAACTATTTGAAGGCAGACTCAGTAGTTGTCTAATTGATCCTGTTCCTCTAAATGTGGCATCCAGTCTATGAAGGCTCAATAAGACAGTGTAAATCTGTATGACTGAAATTTTTTTCTGACTGAACGTTGTTCAGTCTCCTATCACTAGCATCATATAATTCCATGATATTTGCTGCAGTTCATATGCAAATTATAATCAATAATTAAGATAAGGTAGCTCATGTTGATGTTAAGCAGAATTGATAAACTATTACCATTAAGGGCCTGAATTTATGGGAAAAGTCAGCATTTTGGTGGACTCAGGTTTGGGATAGAGTTGTGACTATGGTAGAAAAATACTTCCTCCTCATACTGATGTGGCAAGGCTTGGTCAGTCTCTTTCTTCACTTTGGCTTATTAATGAATCCCCTTTAACCTGAAGCAATAGCACTTCCAATCTTGACCACTTCTATCGGTTGGATATTAATTATTATCACAAATTACTTCTTTCAGATGTAGACCATACATGTATTTATATGGAACTTTCTTGGAACTTTCCCATTTTACCATCATGTAATCTTTTTTTTTTTTTTTCCAATTAATTAATTAATTTATTTATGGCTGTGTTGGGTCTTCGTCTCTGTGCGAGGGCTTTCTCTAGTTGTGGCAAGCAGAGGCCACTCTTCATTGCGGTGCGCGGGCCTCTCACTATCGCGGCCTCTCTTGTTGCGGAGCACAGGCTCCAGACGCGCAGGCTCAGTAGTTGTGGCTCACGGGCCCAGTTGCTCCGTGGCATGTGGCATCTTCCCAGACCAGGGCTCGAACCCGTGTCCCCTGCATTGGCAGGCAGATTCTCAACCACTGCGCCACCAGGGAAGCCCCATCATGTAATCTTAATATTGGTTAATAATATGACTAATATTGGCATTCTTTGGTTACTTTAGCAAACAAAATTGTTAAATGATGTCCAAGAAAGACTCACTTTATAGCAACTTCTCTATTATACATGAGGAATAGTTAATATTAGAGTGAGGTTCCAGTAACACTTGTCCACAAAACCTCCCCCCACCTCCAAACACACACACTTAAATACACAGACCTTTCTCCATAATTTGGAAATGGCTCCCTAACTGATTGGTGTGATACAGGAATGAAGGAATTGAAGATTGATATTCAGGCAGAATATCAGGCAGATATGGTCAGGCAGATCATGGACACAGAGACAGAAAAGTTCCAGGAAAGTGTTTTAAAAAGTTTACTAGAAAAACAAGGCATATTTAATATTAATGGATAACCCAGTTACTGTGCTGTTTGTTCTATCTTGGATCAAAATCATTTTCTCAGCTTTAAAGTCACCCTTTATTTGGAGGCTTAGAAGTAAGTCGTCAGCATTCACAGTGGGGAGGAGGGATGCTCTATTATAAGTGATGGCAAAATCACATGAATAACGAGATGTGAGAAGTCATTTTAGTTGCTCATGACTTTCCTCAGACAAGGGCAAGTGGAAAACTTCTGAAGATATTTGTAGTTTTTTTCCTTCTTCTTCTAAATATAATAGAGTAAAAAAGTTTAACCAATATGCCTGATACAGGAAAACTGTAAAATTATGCTACATTACTGCCTTGATAGGTGACTAGTCATTCCAAATGGAGAGTGAAAAGGGCATTACTTAGTGAAAATTGAGGAATAGTGATGTGAAGAGAGTTTACATTTTAAAATTTGTTTTGTTTTTAATATCTGACTAGGAGTGTTATCTAAGGCAAGTGTTTTCATTTTGTGTTTCAGAAAAGTGAAAGTATGCCTCTATTTCCCAAAGAATATGTGTGGATATATTAGTGTTTGGGGGAAGGCTGTAATGACATACAAATTAGCCTTGTTCTTTTTTTTTTTGCAAGATGATAAAGTTTTCTTGGATGAAGGGTAACTATTCCATGAGTGAAGCAGAGTTTCCTCTTTCAAGGGTGAAGGTGACTTAAGACTCCTTTGGAATAACCTACAAGTAGCATTTTAAGGAAGCACAGCACTTCCTTTCTTCAGAGACAAAACAGTAGGTTTTAGTTGTATAATGAAGCCGTGTCCCACCAGCAGCACATGGAGCTTATTTAAACTCAGTTCCAAAACTGGCAAAAAGAAAAGTATGATTTAGAAAACTGTTTAAACTGTGGAACTTCAATCGTATAGTACTTCTTATGATATTTAAAAAAAAATTTTATGTTACTGTATAGATTAGTAATTACACAATCATATATACTGTACTTTTATTGGTTTGGGGGAGGATTTGCAAAGATATTTGATTACGCTCAGTTTTTGCCTAATGAACTTACCTTAGAACTTAACCCCTGCATAAGAAAAGACCACACTATAGTTTAACATACGTCTGAGATCACAACATAAGGTTTCTGCCTGCAAAGCTACCTTATTCCAGACAACTTATCTAGATCAGAGGGGCGGTCACCTTAATCTGATTTTAATTTCAAATCAGCCTGTAAAACCAAATCAATGAAATATTTAAGGTAATGCTTTTTGCATTTGCTGATTTCTGGTCACCTCTGCACAACTTGGATAGTTTTTGTTGCGGCATCATCAAATGCCTGAGGTGAAAGAGAATTTAAGACCGTGGCTCACTACCAGGGTCATTTGCTAAGCTGGCTGTAGGGCTACCTTGCGTCCCTTGTTCATACTGAAGCTCAGTGGGGTGATCATGGGAGAATCATTTGACCTGATGCTCAGGGTTGGTCCTCACACTGATGATTGCCCAGTAACTACCCTTCTCTTGCTCTTTGCCTTGCACAGGTGGGGTCTTACCTGATAATAACACCCACTAGGCAGAATTTCTGCTGCAATAGACATTGTTTTTGGTTGCATTTTGTTGGCATTTTTTCTTCAAAGTGCAGTAAATATGCACTCAAGAAAACACAGTGGGAACTCTGACTGCAGGGAGCCTAATAAACTTCAGCAAGGCAGGACCTGTTGTTCGTGTTTATGTTTTTCTCATCTAATTTGGGAATTGGCATAGGAGGGGGCTCCGAGCCATTGCCTTTCTCAGGTAGAAGCAGGAGATATTCATGAATTTCTGTTTTCCTTCCTCTCTCCCCCTGACCCTTCAGATTTATGAGGAATCCAAGATGAATTTGGAGCAGGAGAGGCCGTTTGTCTGCAGTGCCCCAGGCTGCTCCCAGGTGAGTGTAGGGGGGTCCTCCACTCTGGCCTGCAGGGGATGCAGTAACTTCCCACAGTGAGGCAACTCTCACTCGGCAGTCATGCCTGCTGTTGGCTTTTCTTCTTCACCAAGATATTCTCAAAGTCCCCCTCACCATCCTCATCACCATCATCACCATCATCATCATCATTTTCCACTTTGACTAGTTTGAACTACTTCCCTCACAGCCTCTGAAATACATCAGTGTTGGCCATTTCCATCCATAACTTTCCCCTGGAAGTAAACCAGCCGCATCCTGCCCACCAGATGTTCAGGATTGTTATTTCAGACAGGGGGAAAGAGGGTGCTCTCTTTGACAATAGCCACTTGAATTCTGGGCCTTTGGATTACTGGTGAAATAGCTCACCATCAGAGACTGAATTCGATTTTGTTTTGTTTTCCCGTTTGAGTAAAATAAACCCCCTATGACTCTTTTAGAACCCACCGTTTTTCCATTTATCTAAACTTTGAGAGAGGAAGTTGGCCTCCTCTGCTGTGTTAACCCTCTTTTAGCCTCTGATGGCTGCCATCAAGTGGATTAGATGTGAGGCTTACATGAGGTGCTGTGTGTGGAGTGTTTAGTAAAGGACCTGCACATTGTGCTCAGTTGACACCCACTGTTGCTATGGTGACTGCTGCTACTGTTGTACTAGAACCCATCTCTTTGAAAGAAATTGGAAACATCCATCATCTAAAATCAGAATTTGACATTTTCCCTTTGGAACAGGATGGTGACTTTTTCTACACTTGACCCTTTGGATATCTCCAAGTTCCAGTCATTGGAAAATGACCACACATGGTGCTCTCATGCCAAGATCTTCATTTTATGGGATAAAGGACAAGCTTAGAACTCAGAGCACAGGCATGTGGGTAGCTATGCTCTCTTTCTCTGAAGTGCCCAGTAGTTTCAGGTGGAATCAAGCCCCACTCTCTTGCCTGTTTATGTTGTGGGGTTGGCGGCACAGTGTAGAGCAATGTCTGGGAGTCAGTGAGAGGTGATGTTCATTAAGGACCCTTTTCATTGTATCTCCCCAGAGAGTTTGAGGAGGGTTCTGGAAGCTTCCTGGAGGGAATATGCCATGGCAACATGAAATGTTATTGCCTTGCGATGCCGCTGTTGACATCAGCCACCAGCTGAGAAACCAGCCTCCTTTGCTTGCGTTCTGGCAGATTCTGCAGGGGCTTTTATATGAATGTTGGTTTTTACCTAATAAATAAGGGAAGTGGTAGAGAAAATTATTTTGAATTTCAACTATATTTTGGCAAGCTGGTTTTGGAGGTCCTTTTGAAATAGGAAACACTGGGAAGACACAGATAGGTTGAAGTACTGGGAAAAATTCTGCTAGACCAGGACTCTCCATTGTGAATGCAGAAAATTGCCTTATCTAAGTTAAAACTGATTTCCACTTAGTTTCCTTAAGGAGGAGTCTCAATAGCCAGAAAGAATTCGATAACTTGAGCAGTTTGCTTTGCTTTGGCTGTAAAAACGTGACATTAAGTTTTATTCAATTTGAGTCACTCAGCACATTTTTGAGGGGCCTGCTTTGTGCATAAAACACATGTACCCCTGCCTTCATGGAGCTTCTAGCCTAGGCATCACATGTGGAACCACATGAGCAATTCATCAATTAATTAATGAATTGCAGTTTTCCATGAAGGAAGAGCACAGGCCACCCTGAAGACTATCATAGGGGGATTTACTTTACTTGGGGAGGATAATGGGGGTGTCTCTGTGGAAGGGGCATTCAAGGGAAAGGGATCCTCAAGAGACTTAGCAAAGGCCATAGAGGGTTCATGGCAAGTTAGGGTTCCAGGAGAGTCCAGGATTGTGAATGATGGTAGAGGAGAGCCTTTAAGAAAGGGGTATTTAGCCACATCCAGCATTTGGATAAGTCAGAGAGAAAAGAAGTGCACAGAGGACACTGGACTGTGTGGCAGAATTTCCCAAGCTTGGCACTACCAATATTTGGGGCTGAATAATTCTTTGTTGTGTGTGTGTGGGGGGCTTCCCTGTGCATTATAGGATACTTAGCAGCATCCCTGACCTCTATCTGTTAGATCCCAGTAGCGCCCCCCAGTTGCAAAAACCAGAGATGTTTCCAGGCATTACTAAATGTCCCCTTGGGGGCCAAATTGCCCCTGGCTGAGAGTGACTGCCCAGTGACTTGCATTTTGGCTTTAGCCTTGTTTCTTTTTGGATCCCTTCCCTTTTGGGAATCACCTACTTCTAAGGGATGCTCCCCCCTTCTATTTTAGGTATTGCTATAAGCCATCTTTTCTCCTTTTTGGAATCAGGCAGGGTATAAATAAATAAATGCTACAGACGTGTGGTCACTGGTGTCAGATGCTGCTAGAGCTGGCACAGCGAGAGGCCTGAGCAGGGGCTGTTGGGTTTGGCAGTTGGCTGCTTGCCGGCGACCTATGAGAGAGGAGTTGGGGTGGGGGCCAGATTGAGTGAGTGGGTGGTGAGGAAGTGGAGGTGGCCAGCATAGAGGAGCCTTTCAAGAGTGCTAGGGAGTGACGGGAAGCAGAGTGATATAATGGTAGCCTGAGAAGGAAGCAGCTTGAGAAAAGTTTTTTTTTTTTTTTTAACATCTTTATTGCAGTATAATTGCTTTACAGTGGTGTGTTAGTTTCTGCTTTATAACAAAGTGAATCAGCTATACGTATACATATATTAGGTCAAGGCTCGCCAGGCTGGATTTAGTCAAGGGCAAGGAGGAGTGAGCATGCTGGCTTGAAGGACCACAGCTGGAGTGCCCTTCCCCAGACTATAGGGGTGTAGAGGATCCTGTGGAGGGGGGGGGGGGATGTTAATTCCTCAGAGACAGAAGGGAATGGAAATAGGACCTATGAAGTTAATGTAAATTCTGAGATGGAGGTGATAATAAATGTTGAAGGGGTGCATTTCAAATGACCTTGAACTTCAATGAAGGAGCAGGTCATTTCCTTGAGAAGGCTGTGTGAACTGAGGAAAGGTTTGGAGAAACATGAGACTTGAGAATTTACATAGTTTCTTGGTTTTAAGGTAAAATTCCAAGCCTCTTCCTTCAACCCGCACTAAATTTAAATGTAAAGATATATCTAAAACTTGATGTCTCTATTTAATGTGGAAGTGTTTCTTTTTCTTGATAAGCTATTATAAAAATATGAGCATCTTTCAATTGAAGGGATATTAGAATTGAGAAAATATGGTGGTTGGCCAGTGATTCCAAGGGTCTCCTGGTGGGGTGTTAGGGAATCAGTCCATCATGGCATTTACTTTAGCGATGTTCCATAGCCTGGGACCTGCATGGAGAAGAAAGGATGGCTGGGAATTGGAAAGGGGAGTAAATATGAATTATGAGTGCTTGCGCTGTGTTGGGGGTGATGGATGGATTCCCCTCCCACCCCCTTTTTCCCTCATTGGAAAGAACGTTTGCTCTATTAGGAACGGCCTATAATACCTGGGAGGTTTTGTGTGTGTGTGTGTGTTACAGCTCCTTATAAGTTAGCTTTGTCCCAGAAGTGAGGAGGAACAAGCTTCTCTTGCTCTTTCTGATCTCACAGAGTCCAATGTTAATTTCACTGTTCCTTTGCCCTCTGCATTTTAAGTTCCTTGTTTTAAGTTCCAGTGGCCTCTCTCAGCTCTGTATCTATTGCAGACTGTACATTTTGGTTATTTACAATTTGCTATTTTCCTACCAAATAAAAAAAAAAATCACAGATATCCGGTATTGTCTTATTTGGAAGGTAATTATAATTAATATGAGATATCATGGAGATTATTAGTAGTATATAATAAGTATTCTTGTTTATATTCTATTTTAGGTTATTATTTTATGGAGCCAAAAATGGCTCACAAAATGGCTGCAAATGAAGGCTATTCCCATGTTGTTTTTTGGTATATATTACAGAAAAGAATTATAATAAGGCTTTTGACAGAAAGACTAAGAAATTTAACCTATGTGTCTAAGCCACACATGGTAGTGTCACTTATTTGATGCAGTCATTCTAGTATAGTGTTATAGAGGACCAGATGATCCTGCAGGAAAAACCCACATGTCATGAAGACTTCTTTGTATTCAGAAATCTGGCATTATCACCATGTGTTGCAACTTCTGTACTCTCTAATTTATGTTATGCAAATGACAAAGAAATAAGTGATATTTATTTGAAGAACTACTTTTAGAATATTCCAAAGGACTTAGCCCAGTGAATCCCCTCATTCCCGTGAATACAAATTATACTGTTTGCAGAAAAGATTTCTACCTTAATATACAATGGTAATTGAAATTTATAGTGGCTATCCTGAGGATCTGGGATGCTCTGAGAGATTTTCTAGATTGTCAAAGATTCGGAAATATTCAGCAGACTTTATTGTCTTTTGTTGAATTTTCATTTGACTTTGATAAAGCAGATACCCTGTTAAGTTCAGGTATTAAAACATACCAGTCTGAGTCAGGGTAGGCTAGGATCTGCTACAATAATAAATTAGTCCAAAGCTTCAATGACTTGACACAACAAAGGCTTATTTCAGTTGCCCAAGCATACATTTCAGTTATAGATTGGCAGGATGTTTTTTATAATCCTTCAGAATTCAGAGATGCTCTTCATAATTCTTCAGAGATTTAGGATGATTGAGGGGCCACTATTTCTCGTACTGTGAATCTCTGTGCTAAAAGGGAGAGGGTCTTGCCCCAAGAAATAGATGCTCACATCTGGGTGACATGTCACTTCCATTCGTGACTCAATGGGTAGAACTACTCACATGGCCCCACCCAACCACAAGAGGGCCAGGAAATCCAATTCCACCATATGACCAGAAGCCAGACAGCTGAAAATATTTGGGCGCAGCATTTTTGACAACCATAATATCATTCCCTGAAAATTAAAAATAAAGTGTTGGTTTACTACATTGCACGGAGTATAGAACACTAAAAGTAATTTGCTGTGTTACTATAAATCATACGTATAATTATAATTAATGAGATGATCAGTGTGCAAGGTCTTCATAAACAGAAACATACTATGCAAATGTCATGGGGTACATCTGTAGATATATATGGCAAATAATTAAGCGTGACGTGTAGTTCTTTCCCAAAGTCTGACATGAATGCATATGTGCTTGCGTAAAATAATTTGTCATTTTACTTACCATGCTTTCAAACTTTTTCAGAACTAATTTTTTTTTCCTTGTCACGTTTGCAGTGCTGAATGAATCTTTTTCTCTATGATGACAAAATATATATTACAAAACTGAATGGCTCCTCTCCCCTTTCCCTTTTTTTCTATTTGTCTGACAGCGCTTCCCAACAGAGGACCATCTGATGATTCATAGGCACAAGCATGAAATGACTTTGAAGTTTCCCTCAATAAAAACAGACAATATGTTATCAGGTAAGGAGCCATCAGGCAAAGACGCTTTGGGTGATCAGATCAGCCTCCTGTGAGATAATTGTTCTACAGAATAGGATGATTTCCGCTGGCAAATTCTACACCTTGAAAATTTATATTTCTAAAGTATAGCTGAGACTTAAAATAATGGTAAGCAGGAATGTAATCCGCTAATGTAGTGTTCACTCAAATAATTGGAGAGCTATGACTTCTTGTTTTCTGGAATGTGAAATATTTATTACTATGAAACTTGGCTCCATATAAGGATTTTTTAACATCACATACCTGTAATTACTCAAGCAACAGATATTAATTGAGCATCTGTAATGCACATTGCACTGTTCTGAGTGCCGTGGAGGCACGAAGATTGATATGATTACTGTTTTCGAGGAAATCACAATGTGTGTGTGAAAACTCAGCTAAAATAGAGGACTGTCCATGATATATATCAAATGAGCCTTGTAAGGAAAAATGCTGTGTGGCTTTAGCAGAAGGAGCTGTCTTTCTGGACTGAGCTGTTCAGTGAAGGTTTCCTTAAGAAACAGTACCTGCTTCATAATTGGGAAATTAAATAAGATAATGTGTGGAAATACAGCAAGTGCTCAGCAAATGTGATCAGAAATAAATAATAATGATAATCCATCAATTAATTTCCATTCTGTCCCATCTTGAGAGGTAGTGGGGTAAATTAGAAAGAGTGCAGGGAGTGAGGAAACTTGAACTCTAGCCTGGCCAGATGACCTTGAGCAAGTTGGTAAACACTTCTGGGCTTCAGTTTCTTTTTCCATTAAATGGGAATGATTTTATCTGCCCAGTCTATTTCACAGGCTTATTGTGATCCAATGAAAGCGTGTAAGTGCAAGAGTTTCATAAACCCTAGCAGGGCAATTGAAGCATTTCCTGTTGCCCTTCTCAGGCTAGAAATATTTCACTCAAGCCACTGTCTCCCTGGCATCGTGAAAGAAATAATACGCCCATGAACATGTTTTAAATGATATCAGAAGAGAAACTGACTGCACAGGCAAAACTGGCTCGTATAATTGAGCATTTCTATGGCACTTAAATTTTACAAGTATTTTATTATCACTCTTATTAGTAAATACCCTAAGAGTTTTTTCAGACAGGTTATTATTACAACCCACATTTTACGGATAGAGATGGAGGGGCGTGGGAGAGGGAGCAACTTTCCCAAACGCACCAACAGGGCAAAAAAATAGGGCCCTTGATCCTGCAGTCCTAACCCTCTGACTTGCACCAGCTACTGCTTTGTCAGGCCTCATCAGTTTATATATATGATCAAATACTCCCGGTGACGGGACTGTCCACACGTCTTCACTGTCTGGCCCGTGACTTGTAAATGGTGCAGATGGGCTGTGATTTGCAAGACGCTCGTGTTCAAAGGCAGCTTCTTCCCTTCCCTCCTCTACCACCTCTCTCTCAGCCTGTTTGTTTTTATTGAACTAGTTGGCTCTTCAGAAATAACTTTGTCTTTCCTTAAGTCTAGAAACAGATGCAGAAACTCAAATTTCTAAGAATTATGAAAGCCTAGAAGGGTTAGGAAGGGTGTTCTGTTCTTTTGTTTTTATCATTTATTACGTTCTATAGAGTCACATGTGGTGTAACCTTATAGTTTGACAGTGAACATGTATAGGAAAGTAGCAAGGCTCTAGACTTTGGAATTCCCAATATTTCAAGTAATAAGCTCACCCTTTATTTCTCCCAAACAGGATCCCTAAAATAGGCTGCCTGGGGGTAGGGGAGTGGGAGGTGAGTGTGAAGGAGTGGTGATTATGTGGTGATATTATCACTGCAGAGGTAAGTACCAGCGTAGTATCTCTCAGGTAGACTGCTGGGATGGCCCTACAGGGAGCCCCATCCAAAGGTCTGAAAAAAAGTAGCTAAAGATGTGGGAACGTTTCTATAGATTTCCTGTAGGTTTTTGATGAAACTCTTGAAGCTTTTCAGTAGTTCTTACCAGATTCTTATTAATTTGTTAACGTCAAACTCAGAATAAGAAAATGCAGGGAGAAATAAATGAGGAAAAACAGCATGAATAATATAAGGGCATATTTTCTTTTGCTTTCTCAGGTTTTATATTGAAGCTGGTATGAGGCCATTTCATACTCCCAATGAAATTAAGTGCTAAATTTTTTTAAACCATTTTTTAATTGAAGGATAGTTGATTTACAGTGTTGTGCTAATTTCTGCTGTGCAGCAGAGGGACCCAGTTATACACAGATATACATTCTTTTTTAAAAAATATTCTTCTCCATTATGGTTTATCCCAGGAGATTGGATATAGTTCCCTGTGCTAAATTTTTAAACTTGCTACCCACTCTGCATGTTCGTAGTCTCGTAGAAATTTCTTGCTGGAACAGAATACAGAGCTATCCAGTACAGCTCCAAGGGCTGAGGTGTCAACTACATGTCATATGCCAATGTTGTCCACACTGAATTGTAATATGCTATTTACTGAGTATTTGTGCTTTGCATTTTTTTCCAGGAAAGTCTTTAAAATATATTTATCTCAAACATCATTTCAGTTTTAGCATATTAGATTGTGATTGTCAATATGACTGAAGTTTTATTTGTCTGTATCTTAATTTACTCAGATTTGAATTTATCAAAACCTTCAGAATCTGCTTTTATTGAAAATATGTTCATTAGAATTTTATTTCTTAATGTACCTTAAACCTATTTTGTGGCCTCTCATGAAGATGAATAATTTTGTACAGCTCGAAATATAGTAACAATAAAAATAAAAATAGTATAAATCAAATCTTAAATCAGCAATCCTCATCAGGGCAAAAATGTTCAAGGCTATTTTTTTTTTCAAACAATATTTGGGCTATTTTTTTTTAAAGCAATGTTCAATTACCCAAAATTTCATTTCAGATGAATTGGAGTTTAACATATATTAAGGAGATAAAGTATGGTAGGTGTGTTTATTACTAATTTCAGGGTATCTAGCTAACCTAAATTTTGGAAAATCACTTCATCCTTCATTAATTGCAAATATTATAGTTAGGGAAGTTATTAAGATATCACACATATACATTTGAAGGGTAAATGTCCAAAGAGTTGTAAGATCTGAAATAATTTTATAGCTTTGCCATAAAGTCCATTTTATTTAAGCCAGGTAGAATTTATTACTCAAAATGACTGTAAATAATCTTTGACATGCCACAAAGTAGGATAATAAAAGTGACGGTCATGGTGTTTTATTAACATGAGTCTGCTCTTACTGATAGACAGTAAACATAAAACCTCTCCTTCTAAAGTGACAGTACTAGTAAGGACACGAGTAGGGGTGGTGGTGTTGGATTCTGAGGGCAAAGACTTCCATTCCCTCCCACCTTGGTCCTTCCATCCTTATTTGGGCCATGTGGTACATTTCCAGTGTCCTGATGTGACGAGGGGCATGAACCTTTCCCTTCAACTATTCTCCATCTGATAGAAGATAATTTCATGGTGAGGGAAGTTGTGATAGCAAAGGTTTTTAGGTGCCAGGTTTGAAATGAGAATCCATTGAGGACAGTATACTTCCACATACAGGTTGCAAAATTACCAGCTACCACATGACACCAGATCTGTTTGGCTTGCAAATTATGATCAAATTTCAGTATTAGAGACAAAGAGGATGGTGTTTGGGTCTATTTTAATGGTATTATGTCTAGGTATCCAGAAATTCCCAAATCTTGCCCTAGCAAACATCCCCACCCCCACTTCTTTACAGGGTTCCCAGGGTCTGTACAGGAAAAAACAAAAAACAAACAAAAAAACAGAATAGGAATCAAAGTACAACTTTGTAGTTGAACAAATAATAAGCAAATAATATGCTAAATGAGAACTCTGTGTGTGTATGTTGTGTGTGGGGGGAATATGGTAGAAATATTGACCTAGAAGATGACTGATTTTGCTTCATGAAAGGAAAGATGAAGTTCAAGAGTACTGCAAACCTTTCCCAAAAGATAAAACCTGATCAACACTCAGGTGGGAAGCCTGAGAAAGAGACAGGGGACCGTGCCTTTAAATGCCTAGTCAGTTCCCTCACCAGACATCACAGCCGGATTAATGCTGCAGGCAACTGGGCTGTGTTTAGAGAGAAGTTAGGACAGGCACCAGCTGAGGTGTGGGAAGAGGGTCTGAAGTTGCCTCTTCATCACCATTCATTTAGTCAACAAACATTTAATGAGTGCCTGCAAGGATCCTATTGTGCTGGGTGCTGGGGATGTGGCATTGAACCAGAGAGATGAGGTCCCTCTTCTATGGAACTGATTATATGCTGTTGGGGGTAGGGAGGAAGAGAGATAATAGACAAAAAACCAAAAACAAAACAAAACCAAAAATCCCCAGATAAATAAACAAGAAAATATCAGTTAGGGAGAAGTGTTCTGATGAAGATAAAACATGATAATGTGACATCAGTGGCCAGCAGGCTGCCCAAGGGAGGTCAGGAAAGGCCTCTTCTAGATGAGTGGCATTTCAGCCAAGACCTGATGTTCAGCACTCCAGGCCCAGGGGTTCTTTCTTCCTGACCTCTGAATATGGTGGGGCTGGAAGTGGTAAAACCCCAAGACCAGATGCGGTGCAGCTGACTGTGTCTTGCGCTGACACATGGAAGAGAGGCAAGAGAGACTGGCTTCCTCATCCCATCTTCCTTATCACCGTCTGATGCAGAGCATCTAATATAAATGACAATATAGTCCTTCAGAACCCAACTGAGTCCTGGATTAGGTCTAGAAGTAGGGCCTATCTCTAGTTCCAGACTCTAAACCTAATACTTACTGTGGAGAAAGCAAAATGTTTTCAATGAAGTAGAACTTTTGTCTCCAAGAGATTGTGATCAACCAGACAATCTCAGAACCCGAATCCATTGCTCATGGCTCTTTGCTATAAACCCTGCTTAATAATCCAAGAGCATTTTAAGGGAGGAGCCAGAGGAAAAGTGACATATCTCACTCCAGATTCTTTTTGGAATGAACTGGGATATAAAAAGTAAATAAATCTCTCTCTCTGTCTCTGTCTCTGTCTCTCTGTCTCTCTCTCTCTCTCACACACACACACACACACACACACACACACACACACACACACACACACGCGCGTCCCATACTTAGCTTCTTTCTCTTCCATTGATGGTAAAGTTACATAGTGACTTCTCACTGTGGAAATTAATCAGATCTTTATGGAACAGAGGGTGGTGGAGATGGCTTGCACCAGAGGGCAGCATGATAATAGCAATAGCTACCATTTATTGCCTTATGTTATGCCTGTAATATGCGCCCTGCTTTATATACACTGTCATTTAATCCTGGCCACTTTTTTTTCACATGAGTAAACGAGATCAAGAGGATAAGCAATTTGTCCAAAGTCCCTATCTGTCTATAATTTTCTCACTGTACATATAGATTTGGTGAGGTACACATATTTTTAGTATGTTTTGACCTTAGATTTATGTTTGGATATAAATCTATGAACTGCTTTTTCTTATATTATTGACTTATCCCTTCAATAGTCATCAAATGGAGAGACTAGTCAAACGTTTTTAGAAGGAGATTGTAACAACACATTAGCATTTAGAGGAACGAAGAGTTGTGTTTTTAAATCAGATTTTCTCACCCACTCTAATAAGTGGCTACAGTAAGTCCCCTACATACGAACCTTCAAGTTGCGAACTTTCAAAGATGCAAATGTTCGTTAGCGTGTCCAGTCACATAAGTTAGTTCACGTTGTCATGTGAGTGCATGTGGTTGTGCTTTTGTGTAGTTTACTGTACTGTGTTTATTTGTTTTTAATGTATTATTTGTATGAAAAGTATTATAAACCTATTACGGTACAGTACTATATATCCGACTGTGTTAGTTGGGTACCTAGGCTAATTCTGTTGGACTTACACGAATGCGCTTTCGGCACAGAACTCTTTTGTATGTAGGGACTTACTGCATTGGCATTTGGACATGTCAGCTTCTCATTCATGTTTTAAGTTGGTCAAGCAAAATAGAATTTTGAAAATTCACCTGATACGTCAAAGGCCTTGATCTACAGTCTTCCTTTATATATGAAAAACTGGCTTCCAGTCTGTTTAATCTGGAAACCAATCCCTTTTGACAAAGAGTATAGTAGAACTCAGGCAATGAGTGACTAAGTGGAAACATTAAGCTTTAGCTTCCACTATTCAGGGCAGATTTTGATCCCTTTGTTCACGTGGCCAGCAGAGACATGGTTTCACAGTGTTAATAACCCTTTTTACCAGCTCAGCTCCTCTAAAGTGAAATAAAATTGTGGCTTAATTGCTGTTGTAACACTTAGGGGTAAGCCATGGCTGATAGTGAGTATGTAGGTGTGGAAAGTATACTTGAATTATTTAAATCTATATCTATGTCTTCTGGAGCCATGTGTTGTAAGAGATGCCTTTATCAGAGCATTTTCTAGTTGACTCACAGCCTCTCTAAGGGTATCTAGTCTACCAGCTCTCCACCTTGACAGAAATGGATTCCAGCATGTGATTCAAGAGTGCGAGAGTGTGTCTCACTGACCTGGATCACCCCAGTCTGGGTCAATTTTTAAGCATCCCACAGCTATTGTTTAAAAACCAGAGTTACCTTGGTTTGTCCCATGGTAGCACTGCCTCTTGGGACAGATGTAGGGAAATAGTTATGTCAGTGTTACTGAAAGGACCCTAGTGCTCCTATTGTATATTCACACTCAATAAAAGGCACATTTATCGCAAAGAAGCCTGTCTAGAATTCCACGGAATTCTGTCAGTTGTTACTGATTATTACTCTTATAAAGGATTTTGCATTTTAAAATTCATTTAATGTGAACTGAATTAGGACTTTATTAAAATTCAGATAAGGTATAAGAATATTTTAAAGAAAGCATTTGCTGAAAAATTCATGGGATAAATATGACTATAAAAAGAATATTAAAAGTCTCGAAGAGAAATGCCTTTTTTGAGAACCCCAACTCTTACTAAAATAGATAGGCTAATTGCAATACTTTTCTCTATTGATTTGAACAGCATTCTTGAGGAATTCCATTAAGCTACATTTTGTTGGCTGAAATTGAGTCATGTAAATAATAAAAATGCATTGCCTTTTAAAAAATACCCTATAGTTAAGAATGGTCACTAATTCAAACTGATCTTTCTTATAACTGGTCTGAATTAGTGAGGCTTTTATCGTATCAATTTAATACAAAATGATGTAAAATTACTTTATAGAGTCCTTTAGTAATACTGTAGCTGAGACTATCAGACCAATAGGAAAAAAATTTTGCGTAGGGGACTCATATTTTTCTCCTCTGGTATATGATGGGAAGTCTGCTTTTCCTTTTTTTTTTTTTTAATTGATGGCTTGTCACCTTGCCTTTTTTTTTTTTTTTCCATTGAGGAAAATGAAATGTAGACAAACATATAACTCAAACACAGCTCTGAAACCGAATAAGGTAGCAACCTATTATTAAATGTAGAACAGACTAAACACTTTTAAAAAGAAGAATCAGGTTTCATGCTTTAGCTTTGTGCTTGTCATTTAGGCTTTGGAATAATCATACTTGCTGGGACTGAAGCACTTGATGGTAGACAGACTATGGACTGATTGGAAAACTTAGTGAGATGCTTTTTTTCCTAGTAGTCCTAACCATATACTTGTGGTCCTTCCCAGATGTAATGTGATACAGGATTTACTATCATAGAAATGATGGGTGAATTCCTAACTCATAATGCCAAGTTTGTGGCACGCTTCCGGGCAGATATGCAGGTAGAACCTCTGCATGGCAAATGTCCTCTACCTAGCTATTTACAGAGGCAGTGATTTTATGAAAAGATGCTCCTGTTTTCAAGAAACAAACTCATCATTCCAGGAAGGGAACCAGATGTTGAAATATGACCAACTTTTCAAAAGGTGTTTTATCCCTTTTGGTGCAAATCTTTCATGTCCGATTGGTAAAGAAATCCCCAACAACGCTTGAGAGGAGTACAGGAGGGTAAGATTTCTCACTTGCACTGGCCCTGGGTGTCTAGGTCTCCTGAGAACCTCATGTGCTCTTTGCAGACTGTGAGATGGTAGCATGCAGGCATTTCTGCAGTGCCAGTGCAGATTTACAAAGGTAACAACAAAATACTTTCAGCTCGGGTAAAGTTGAAACTCAAAAGCTATTAACTTTTTGTTTAGTTTGAGATTTGGGGTTATCTTCTCTCATTCAGATGGACCTCACTGGAGTGGAAGCACTGAAAGAAAGGGGAGCAGAAGTCCTTAAACAGTCATCTCAGCTCTGAGTTCCCACTGGAACCAGTTCCTGTAAGACCTTGGAGTGTGGCCTGTCACTACGGAACACACCTTAGATATTATCCCCTAGTAGAGCATCGGTCACTGTTATTCAGGACATAGAAATCGCTGCTGCTATAGCTAACTGGTGCATGCTCTTGGTTCTAAATAAGGTGTAGATTACAAGAATTTTAACTTATGGCCATGGATATTACCCACTTACTTCTGGTCTAATTTCAGCTGGAATAGTTATTTGACAAGGCATTCATGTGGCTGAGAAACTCTGCCTCTTTTATTTAAGCAGCTGATAGATTTAGCTGTCCCCCTTTTGAAGATTTGCACATTTCCTGGCTTACTTGGAACTGGTACCATGTGGGATGAAAGATGACTAGAGACCCTGTATTAATTCTAATAAATGTTAAAACAAAAGTTAAGCTCTATTTTCTGGTTCCTGTTGTAACTGGAAAGAATAGCTCATTCACAAGAAGAAAATGAATTAAATATTAGGAACAGTGTGCCTTATCTATTCCAAATGTGGATACAGATTACAGTTTTGCTTTTCACTCACTCTTATCATACAGCAAAGAAAGTCACATTTGGTAACAACTCTGGGGCCTTCCTCTGAGTCTTTGTCTCTGGGGATAGGACGGAACCAGCTGTCTTTACTGCCCATAGCTCCCCTTGTTCCATAGCTTTGTTTCCCTATTGCTGCAGAGAGGCTCAGCATGATGGATGGTGCTGTTACTGTCCTGTGCCATGCTCCTTCAGCCTCCCTTTGCTGATGTATGTAGGTGCATGCTGGTATCTGGGCATAATTTTGCGTTAGAGGAGACAGAAAACATCTCTCAACTTTGCTTGGGGCTTGGGCCCCCAAATGCCAACCTGAATTCAATTTCATGGACCATCTCATGAACATGTCTCAGAGTTCAGGAGTCTTATGGAGCCTCTAGGATTGCTATTCTCTCTACCTGGAATCATGGTCCTCAACTTGTAAATCTCCAACAAAGAAGCATAGAGGAATAAAAGGAAAATTAAAACCTGGCAAACTAAATTCCCATTGATGACAAGTGGTCTAATATTTCAGTTCTGTTATGTGATACTTTCTCAGGTTTTTTAGTCACAAAAATGTTCCTCTCAGATGGTGAAGAGTCTGTAGGCTTGTAATGCAGTTCTATTGTGTGAAGGATATAAATGATTCCAAGATATTTCAGAAGAACCAAGGATTGTTAGGAATGTCAATTACTTATACAATTAAGCAACTCCATTTCTAAATGGGGCCAAAAGCGAGTTTCAGTTTACTCATAAGTAAAATGGAGGAAATAATTTTTACCTAATGTGGTTGGTGTGAAAATTAATGCGATGATGCATACAAAGCGCTTAGCACTGTGCCTGGCATGGACTAAGCATCCAGTAAACGTATACACACGCACACATACACACACACCCTTAACACACACACACACACACACACACACACCACACCCTTATATTTCCACTCTCACGTTTTGTCTATTTACACCTTCTGTTCATAAATCTCCTTTATCTATATATCTAGCCCTTACCTCTGGCTTAATTTCCAGTGTCTAACCAGTTGTTACTGATGTTCCTGTTCAACTATCCTTTACGTGGTCATATTTTCTTTGATCTACTAACAGTGACTTTTGAAGCGAACCTAGTTGTGGTGGTGATTTTAGGATTCACAGAATCATGTAACTTTAGAACTTTATTTGACAGATGATGAACTTGAAGTCCAGAGAATGTAGGTAATTTCCCCGAAACCACATGATTTTCTAATCTGGATTTCTGGGTTGTCAGTGTTGTCTTTTACACGTGCACCAAATAACTTTGGACCTGGGAGGAGAGTCTAGGCAAAGCATGGGATTTAGGTTGAGAAGGGATTCTGTCCGAAAGTAGGAGAAGACTTAATAGTGATAAGATGGTTACAAATTGTGTGACCCTGTGCAAGGTACTTAACTTATTTCTCCTGTCCTAAAATAATATGCACCCTGCTTACCACATAGGATCTTGTGGGATCTATTAATAGATTCTAGACGATGTGGGTGAGAGTGTAAACTGCAAAATGCTGCATAAATACTAATTTTATATTTTATAAGCCACAACACATAACTGCTATAGGTATATATTGGATACGTGGCATATATGTGTATCTTAATAAATTAATTAATTTTCTAATAAAACTATTTTCGGTGAAACCCAATCCTTTGCATATCTTTTATCTATAATGTCCAATTTATGATCGTCTGTTGTAGGCTCTCTATGTACTGCAAAGAGAGCTCAGAATCTTGGAGATCGGGCTAAGAATGGGAAAGAATGCAGATGGGTATTTTGTTGATTGGAATCCAAATCAATCATTTGGGTACTTCTCAGGTAGTAAAGCTCTGTGCCCATAGGGTATTGGGAGACATTGCCTTGGAAGGGCTGATTAAATAGAGATATCGAGCCATTTCAGCTTCATGGATGTTAAGATATTCTTTGAATCTCAGTAGATAATTTACTGGGATTAATTACTCTCTTTATGACTTAGAAAAGTAAATAGGATTCTAGTTTCTTGCCATATAGGAATTTATAAAGAGAGTGCAGAAATTGCAAATTCATATCAACTTGAGGGCATTCTTCATTTGACTGGTGGTGATGGCTTAGAGGACTGTGCAGAAAGAGATTTGAGACTGAGTGTAGGTCAAGCTGGACAAGGGCCATAATCAATCTAGCAGTGTCTGCCACATGCTCAGGTGGGAATAATGCATGTATATAATAGAAATAGCACCAAGCCCTTGGTTATAATCCTAGTGTTGCCACATCTACCTGGGAGACCTTGGACAAGACCCTTAATCACTCAGGCCTTCCATTTTCTTCGCTTGTAAAATAATTGGTGTGGCCAGACTTCCCCACTGGGAAGTGGTCCTCTGGTTCTTTTGTCTTCTGTTTCTGTGAAAAAGGCAGTTTACACAGTTTTATTCATGTCCACTCCAGTGCACCTTTACAAGGAAGATGACTGTCCTTAATAATTACAAAGGTGTGATTCTACTCTGCTTACCTTATAGGATCTTGTGAGATCTAGATTCTAGAGAATGTGTGCGAAAATATTTTATAAACTGCAAATGCTGCATAAATATTAAGCCACAAATAGTGGTTTCAGATCCTCCAGTTTTTAAGTAGTAAGCTCTCCAGACCATCAAGAATATGAAAGAAATTCTATTCCTTTTAGAGAGTCTTCTCAAAACATTCTTTTGGCTACAGCAAAAGGAAAATAAAATTAATAATTATATTTTTAAGGGATGGAAGCTGAATGTGTTTGACTTGGAATCTTTCATCCTCCTTCTGTGACTCTGAAAGTGAGAGAAAGAATTGCTGAATTTTTATTCTCCATTAAGAAAAAGGAATTGAATGCTTGTTTCTCTCTTTTTGTTTGATATAAACATTTATAATTTTTTTTGTCCTCCCAGCCCCCTAAAATCAGGCTTAACATGGACTCTGTAGATTTTTTTGGCCTTATTTTAGCTAAATCATTTTTTCCAGTTAAAAGAGAGTTATTCCACACCTTGCAATATGTATTCAAACGATATGAACTCCAGAAAGTCAACTGTGGGATCTCCTCGCCTGAAGTTGTCCAGAGGGAGGCTTGGGAAGCCCTCCCATGCCACAGCCTTCTACACATTGTATTGCTCCTCTGGGCTTTATGGTTTTATTTTCTTCTATATTCTCATTTTATTTAAAGGGCTGGAAGATTATGGGTGGCCACTCGGCATTGTCATTAAGGCGAGGGGAGGGGATTAGTGAATTTATTAGCTCATACTTGCCACTGACTTTTGAGGAAAAGGTCCCATTTATGATCACTCGGTCTCTGTTTTCAGATCAGACTCCAACACCAACGAGATTCCTGAAGAACTGCGAGGAGGTGGGGCTCTTCAATGAGCTGGACTGCTCCCTCGAGCATGAGTTCAGGAAGGCTCAGGAGGAGGAGAGCAGCAAGCGGGTAGGTTTGCTTGGATGGACACCTGGATAGGTGTCTCCTCTAGCACCTGCTAGAAACATTTGCATGGGAACTAGGTGGCACCGAAGATTGTGCTGATGACGCTCTAAAACAGCATTTATCCATTTGCAAGTGTTTGATGGTTTTTTTTTAAAAAATGGATGAATCCCTGGTTGTGGTAGAATCCAAGGCTAGAAAAATCATGGGAAAAGCAGATTATCTGAAATATGAAATTGAAGCCAAAATAAAGTTACCTGATTCTTGACCTGAGTCAGAAAAACTCACAGAATTGTTCTATTCAAAAGTTGTTGTTTTACTGTGCTAAATAATAGCAAGCTTTACATGGGTGGTGAGTGCAAAAGACAAGGGTCAAGGGGTAAGATGACAAGCGAAGGATTGTAGCAGTAGGAGAGAGGATTTCATCTGATTTTGGCCCAGGTTGTAACTGTCTGATTTCCATAATCTTCCCGGTATCTCTCCACCATGTTCATAATTCCTTCCTGGTCATATTATTGAGCGTCTGTTGTTGGAACAAATAGGTTCACTATACGTGTGGATTATTTGTCCTTACAAATGTAGAAAAGTCACTTTACGAATCCCTCCAGAATATAGTCAATTTTTATTGTAATGTTGTGTAGAGTGATTTAAAAATCACTTTACCAGATTAAGGAAAAGAAATAGAGTCACAACTAAATATGATAATGAAGCTTTCTGGTGTTTTTAAACTTTTTTGATAGACCATTGTTGAATGCCCACAATGTACTAAACAACAAATTAGATACATCCCATGAACAGAGACTTAAACTGTGAAAGTTGGTTGAAAGCAAGCGCCAGCTACATCGTAATGGATTCTGAACTTCCAGCTGTTCCATCTGGAGAAGAAATTTTAAAAGGTTCTGATATTTCTCTAAGTGTTTCAAAACCTTTGAATCCTCCTCTATGTGAAATTATAATAATCCCCCTCCACCAGATTTTTCATGTCACATTCTCACATCAAAATAGCCATGGGTTTGTATTTAGTCTGTACTGCTTTAGGAAAAATCCTGAAAATAGGTTACAAGAGGGGTTTAAAATCTCAATCAACTCATTTGATTTATAATTAGTCATTCATACTTGACACGCCCCTACACCCGCCCAGTGAAGGGCGTTTTTTCTTTTTCAAAACAAACACTTATTTAGCACTTATTTGCCAGACACTGTTCTGAGCACTTGAAATTTTTAACTAAATAAAAAAGAAGGCATGCATTCTATATTTCATTGCAATAGAAATAGATTTTTTAAAAAACATAAAAATAGCAAGGGACAGAGGAACCAAAAAGTCTAGTAAATTTCCTCTGGTTGAGTAATAAATTTAGCTTTGCTGATGGACGTGGCATCTGTAGATGACTGAGGGATTAAGTTCATTCATTCCTTGAGATAGTCAAGGTTGGCTTCTTCCAAACTATAAGAAAGGTGTGTACTTGGTCTGTATCGTCTTCATTTCTGATAGAAGGGTTTTAATCGAAGTGTATACCCTTAATTTTCCCGAAGACATTTTCCAATATTTAACAGCTTTAGGAAGCCCATGGTAGGGGGGCGGATTTAGATCTTCTCCTTTGCATAGTACTCATGATCTCCTATATGAAGCCCCATGGGAGGAAATTCTTGCAGATCTGAATTCCAGGAAATAGTTTGCTTCCCCTGAGGAACTGAAATATTTTCTTCTCGTGGACATGGGAATCCTGTAACCAGTTCTGTTTCTCTTTTTGCTTTGACTGCTTGTTAACGTGAAGCCAATCTGACTGCTTAACTTTGAGAACTTTTTAGAACACTGTAATGAGCATTTTACTTCCCCCACGGACTAGATTTTCAGTTCCAGTTTATATTTCCTCTGGTCCCGATTTTTAATTTAAAAAAACATTTTCATGCTATACATTTTTTTTGTGTGTGAGTTGCTTTTGATTCTTTGTGGGTTGAGTACAAATAATTAAATGTTAAAAATTAAAATAATTAGGCAAGCAAAGTTGAGGAGGACTATTGTCATTGTAGAAATATGTCTTTTTCTCTTTCACATGTTGCTCTTAGCAACACTAGTCATGTGATGACTTTGAGATGGGTATGTGGGTGGGGGACCCTGCAGTGAGCTTCCCCCCATGGTTTTGGGGTGGGCCCCTCAGGAGACCAGTGTCTCACACCCCAACTTCACTTGCACGCACTAGAAGTTGGACAGCGTTCAGACTGTTGAGGTATCCTCTTCCATTGCCTCGTTCAAACTAGAGGGCCATATCCAGCCTCGGTGGCCATGACTACACAAGAGGACACCTTCTTGAGGCCTAATTCAGGATGACTCATCCAGTGGCCAAATAGGCTGTGTTGGTGGCTTCTGCCCTAGCATTTCCTTGGAAGCCACAGGATGGGGAAATTAGGAGTAGGAGATGCTCTCCAATCTGCCAACATACTTTTACACATCCCTTTGACCACATTACTCCAGCTCCGACCATCCCTGGCACACTGCTACCCCCACCTCCTACTTCATTTGTTTGTTCCCTGCTTGAAATGTAGGAATACAAGTTCTTTTTTCAATACATACCTTGTCATCATTAAGTTCTGTCTTCTTCTTCCCTTTTGCTCCACATTCAGATAACTATTCCTTTTTAATTCTAAGCTCCAACTCTCTTCTAATTTATTTTTCTCTGAGACTTTTAACAGAAGACTTGCATTAGTTCCCTCAGCAAGTTTTAGTAAAGTGAGAGATGGATTCGTTTATCTGGAGAATTTGGTTAAAAAAGGTTTTTGCTTGAACTTTCTAAGTGCTTGATACAGAAATGTTAGAAAGACTGGACTGGTCCTTCCCTCCACCTTTAAAATTCTAGCTGAAGTTTGGTCTAGAAAATTCTATCAAAGAGCAAATAGAGAATTGATCCTTGTTTAGCCCGTGTGGCTGTCTGTTGGGGAAAATTCTGTTCTACAGACTATCTTTAATCCTGACACCCTTTTTCAAAAGCATCCCAGTGTGTGTATAGAATGAGGACAGGCTAGAGGCAGGTAATGACCAATAGAAAAAACCCCAATGTCTGTATCCATAGCATATATTATATAGAAGATGACACATTCCATAATTGCCTCAGTCTTCCACCTTAGTATAAACCCATAGCTTCAAAACTCTCTAATGAGAGATATTTTTTTTCCCTTGGAAAAGCATCCTTCACTAGCAGTATCACAAATCTCAACTTGCCTATGGCTTAGAAGTCAGGCTAGTCCTGAAACAGATGAGAAACTTTTGTTCATCATTTATTCACGCAATAAATATTTTTGAGGGCCCACCATGTGCCAGGCACTGTCCGAGGCATTGGTGGATATACCATGGACTAAAGCTGATTTTGAAACAAAAAACAAAAAATAAATCCCTCCCTTCGGGTAGCTTACTTCTCATTGGCAAGACAAACAGTAAGCAAGTAAAAACAATAAAATGTATAATATGTCCAAAGGTGATAAGTACTATAGAGAAAAATATATAGCAGGGAAGAGGCACAGGGAGTGCTGGGGGTGGTCTGGGAGGGCATCACTGGTAAGCGGACATGCAGCCAAGACCTGAAGGAGGAGAAGGCTGAACCAGGTGTGTACTGGGGAGGAGAGTGGGGAGAGCAGTGGGTGCAAAGCCCTGAGGCTGGAGGGCGCTCTGTGGGCTGGAGGAACTGCAAAGAGCAAGGTACGTAGTGATGGAAAGAGTGGGGTGAGGGGGCCCGTCCAGGAAGGCTGTGTAGGCTTCGGCTTTTATTCTGAGTGAGATGGAGGAACTGTAGGACAGTTGTAAGCAGAGGTGTGATAGGATCTGACTTAGATAGTAGAAAGTTTACTTGGCTGCCTAGTTGGAAGTAAACTGTTGGAGGAGAGTGGCAAAGTGAGACCAGGTAGGAAGGTATTCAAAGAATCTAGATTAAAAATGATGGCAGATTGGTCCAAGGTGCAGATGGAGGGGGTGGTTAGATTCTGGATCTAATTTGAAGATAGAGCCAACAGGAATTGCTGATGGATTACATCTGGGGAGTAAGAGGTGGACTTCAGGATGAACCCAGGTTTTTGACCTCAGCAACTGAAAGGATGGAGCTGTCTGTGGGAGGAACAGGTTTGAGGGGAAAATTGAGATTGTTTGCAGACTTGTTAAGTGGAAACATCTAATGGGCAAATGAATATATAGGTATGTAATACAGGACCTGTCTGAAGATGTAAACTGGGGGGTCATTGGCATGTAGGTGGTGTTTAAATACATGAGACTCAATGAAATGACCTGGGCCAGGAGTGAATGGAAATGAGATAGAGAAGAGGTCTGAGCAGGGAACTTGACAGAGTCCTCCATCCTCCAAGACAGAGCCTTCAAGTCTCCTCAGTGGGCAGAGATGACACAGAAGACCACGAGGCATGAAAAGTCAAGTCAAGTATGGGAACCCTAGCAGTAATACTGAATGGACTCCAGTAACTGGCAATCGACATGCCGATTTTGTGTTCCACGTTAGAGGAAAAAAACAAAAACAAAAGATTTTTTTAAAAAAAGGGTGAATTGACCTTTCACATTTGATTTCTTTTTTAAAAAAGAGATCTGACAGTACATATCTAGGAGGTGGGAGATAGTTTCATCATATGATAGCAGTTGTGTGGGAGTGTGTGTGTCTGTATGTATAAGAAAGGAAGGGGAGTTGAAAGGACTAGAAATGAACTCCTTTGTCTTGCTGAGAGAAATATAACATTACAGCCTAACGTGGTGAAGGACCCTGAAGATGAAAAGCGCGGTGTATAAGTGTTAAGTGTTGTTATTCTCCCCTAGGACCTAAATCTGACTCATTATGCTGATGCAGCAATAGCAAATTAGGACATTTCCATGCTCTAGAATTCCTACCCAAATGATGAAAAGTGCAGTCTATTCCCAGAGGGTGTTGACTGTTTAACACATGGGAACAGGGGACAAGCTACAATCTTAAGATCTTGGATCCCAGCTCAACAGGAGTCATGGAACAGGGCATGGCCAGGTCAGCCTCAGCTCAGAAAAGTCGGCTGCTCAATCTGATTAAATTCTGTACCTGGAAATCATGTCACCGGACACCACCAGTTACTTGAGGAGAGAGGGTGCAGAAAGGGAGGTGCTTTGCCTTTGTTACAGTCCTGCTCTATCAGCTACTATCAGGCATGGCTGCTCTCTGGGGAAGATGTGAGTGGCATTGTGTGAGTGGCTGCTGGGTGGAAAATAAAAGATACCAAGTTGAGCACACTTGCAACAGCTGATGTTTCCGGTTATGTTAACATGTTGCTTCTACGATATTTGTGTAATATGATCCCCCGCCCCAGAAGTCTGGAGAAAAAGAATCATTCTGAAACATAAACTTGGTTTTATTGAGGTTTTGAAAATGTCACCATGTTTGCTAAATCCTAGTAGATGAGACTTTTTTTATCTTTTTATCTTTTTGGCTTTTTTTTTCAATCAGCATGACTGAAAGGAAACACCCATTGGCAACATTATTGAGAGATGACAACCTATTTCTTTCCCCACCCCAATAACTGGAAAATCTAACCCTTATATCATAAGGATTCTCTTGTCCTCCCCCTCCATTTCAGCACACTACAAATGTAAAGCACTTTCAGCTCTCTCCTTATAGGTTTAAATTGTGCTCTCAGCCTAGATGGAATTTGATGCTGGAAGAGAAGCTGGCTTGGTCTTTGCATCCCACTCAGTGGTATGACTAAACCAGTGGATAAACTGGAAGCTATTTCATGACTTGTAGTTCCCTGGGATTTAGGATTAATGAGTACAATCTTAACAGAGATTATTAAGAGTTGGTATCCACTTCCACATATGTCAGTGAATCATGATGTGATCTCAGGCTCGGCTTCAATTTTAAAATGGAATGGGAAAGAAAAACAACTCATAGAGTTGGTTTCTTTTATTTGTTTTTTGGTGGAAACTCAGAGTATCCTCAAAGTTGCAAAATGCATCGTCTGTTGCCCTGCAAAGAGTGAGCACATAAAATCAAGTATGTTTGACGTGGATGATGAGGGAGGGAAGGCCCACGGCTCTGAGGAAAACTGACCCAGATGGGTACTGGGTGTTTGCTCATATCCTCCCTTGGACAGTTTGTATATTTGGCTAAGTTGGACCTTAATGGATGAGTCTTCACAATCTAACTTTCACATTAAAGAGAAAATCTCTCTTGAGGCTAAGGGTTTACTTTCTAATGCTAAATCATCTGGCAGTTCATGACCCTGCCCTCAGCCAGTGTTAGGAGCCAAATTAAAAGGGGGTGGTCACTGGTAATGGCAGATGAATGGCAGATGAATGGCAGATGAATGGCCTGTGAGTGGCAGGTTTTATTGTTGTTCAGTGTTTTTTTTGGTGTAGGTTTTATTTATATTTGCTGTCACATGACATTTGTTCTGACAAGACTGAGGTCTCTGCCTGAGGTCTTTTTGAGAACCGATTATAAGGTTTTCAGAGGCTGAAGTTTGAATTAGAAAGTTTTGCATTCATCCCATGCAGTGATGGGTGTTCTCCTGTGAGATACTGATGTTTCCATTTGAAGCTGTGGAGTAGAAGAGATTTGGAGGACTGGATCCTAAGATACAACATGAAGATTGCTAGAGGAAGCTTGGCATTGATTTTGGGAACCTCTATTTGTGTTGGAAATACTGCAGAATAAAATAGCATTTTCTTGCACCAGTGTTTCCTATTCAGTTGTGACTGGGTGTGGTAATAATCAAAGTATGTCTATAGTCAGGAAGCATATCTGACACATGGGACATTTTGAACATGTTATTAATGATAATTTGATTTTGGCCCCTCTAGTTAACAGGGAATAATTATAGGTGGTTATGGCAGTACTACGTTCCCCATTTTAAATACAGAAGAATAAACTATCGAGAGAGACAAAAAGAGTTGATAGGCGTCCATTAATGGGGACCAGTGACAGGGGGCGCGTATTCTGGCTTTTCTCCTACCTCTCTGACTGCGCTCCCTCTGCCTCCTTGTCTTTTGCTGTATCCACTTTCGGGTGGTTTCTGTTTACACCTTCTCTTCAGAAAACTTGTACATTCTCATAACCTAGCAATCAACTCCACCCAACAATTCCTTTATCTGTGCATCTAGTCCTCACCATGAATATTCATCTCTACCCTCCAGCTGTTACCAGCATTCCCACTTGAAGATGCCGCTGCTGTTTGTAACGCACTGTGCCCAGAACTGTGCTCAATGCTTTCCTGCACAAACTCATTGCCATGTCTAACCCCCCCACCTGCCTCTGAGTCTGTCAGAGACATAGTTCATCCACCTCAGGAGGCAGCTTTGCCTTCACTCCCTCCTTTGCCCCCCATGAGCTTCCTTAGGCCAGAATCCTCATCTCTTCTCTTTATTTTCCATTTCTATCACCTCAAGTCTAGCCCATCATCACTTCCTACTGAGTTACCGCTGCACATTCCAAGAAAATGTTTTGACCTCTAACCCAACTTTAAAGAAATACCTAGAATTAAGTATTATCGCAAAATTGAATGTATTTTTTAATAAGTGAAAACAAACTGAAATATTTAGATGTAAAAAAAAAATTGTTCTTGAAAGTGTTTGCCTCTCACTTGTGGTTAAGTTGAAAGTTCCTCCAAGTATTGTCATTGTTAAAAGGTAGAGGGGTTGGTGTGGGATGTCATCAGTATAAAAGGGAGTGCTTTGGGAGCTGTTAAACGCAGTCTTGATTCTAGGAGATTCTATGCATGGAATGCATCTAAAAGGACCAAAGCAGGGATTGGGGTGGGATGGGGAGGGGTACTTAAAAACTGAGTCACTCTGCTGTACAGCAGAGATTGGCACAGCATTGTAAATCAACTACACTTCAATAAAAAAATTTTTTAAAAGACTAAGAAAAGGAACTAAAAATGGCCCAAAACACGGTGGAGCCCTGAAGATCTTCAGGCACGATCATCAACCCAGACTCGGGTTGTGAAGATCGCTTGTTTGGCCTGCCTTCCCATCAGGCGGCCTTACTGTAGCTGAAAATTAGTCCAATTGAATTATTTGGCTGGGAGGCTCCTCACTAAAATAATTACGAAGCTCAGCTTTAAGAGCCCAAAAAAGGGCAGCTTTTCCCAGCTGGAGACTTTCTCATCAGGGTGCTTTCTCTGTTTGGGGTTGGGTTGGGATCTCAGCTGGTTAAAATCACTCCTTACCTGTCCTGAGGCAGGCAAGCCAGGCTGGGATTTCAAGGTATTAACCCAAATGGAATCACAATGGCGAATGGACGCTCTCCTCCGAAGGAATCCATTTCCAGCTGTGAGTAATTCAGGACTTGCAACCCACCAGACTCGGGCAGCAGTGGGTGTGTACCTGGGGCCAGGAGGCTTTTGCATCTGCCCAGGGAGCGTGTCCTGTCCTCTGCGAGGCCCTGCATTCATGCTCCCGAAAGCAAGCAGGAAAACAGATCTGTTTTCTGGGCCGGATTAAACAAAATGACTAGAAGATGAAGCTTCCGTTCTGGGCAAAAAAACAACACTCACATTTAGAAAATTGGACCACGTGTTAGCCGCACTGAGCATCTGCAGCTAAGAATCGCTTACGTGGGCCCCTCACAGAGACGTGAGAAAAAAATTGACACCAGGAAAAGAGGAAAGGAAAAGAATATAATAGTTGCAAGAGTCTCTGCTTCCATCATCTCATAAATCCAGGTGAACATTAAGTATGGTTAGGAGCAGGTATGGGAGTGATTTACTCTGGGAGCCCTGCTTTAGCGTTTGTGTGCTGTTAAGTTATTTCCATATTGATAAGGATGAGGCCAGGAACTGGGATTCCACACATTCCTCCTGCCCATGTTTCCAGCATGTTGGCTGTCGACTCAAACCTGGGGTGCAGTGTCTGATTTTAGTACCAGAACCCTGGAGGGACAGTTTCCTTTTCCTTAACCCAACTTCCACCAAAACCCAAAAGCCTAGGAAAGTTGATAAAATGCTGGATTTCCTCCCCTGTACCACATTCCTACACTTAGGGGAACTGGCCCTTCTGCTGACCCACAGAGGCTGGTTGGATTGGAGAGGAGGTCAGGCCGTTCCCTCGGGTGGGCAGGCACAATCACCTGCTGGCTCCTCCCTCTTGGGCTGGGATGCTCCTCACATGCTAGGAATATTGGCTGCAGACTTCTCCAGAACATAGCTGGGCTTCCCTTTGTTCCTTGCTTTCTGGGATATGAAAGGCTATTTTTAGCCTATTTGAACCTGTGGCTCTTCTGTGTGATGGGGCCAGTTTCTCCTTTGGCTCTAGAGTGAAATGGAATGCCAAAAGGGCTTTACGCTCAGCATCTCCTCTAAGCGCATATTTTCTAATAAAACTCACTAGCGTTGGCAGAATCAGACTGTTGTGTATGTAGATGATATTTTGACTTTTTGACCTGAAGGCGAATGTGAGCTGTTTTACGGGACAGCTTTGGAGCTAGAAGGACGGATTGTCCCACCTGCAACCTCTCCCTTCATTGTCCTGCATGCTGGGGGCCTCCCCAGTCTTCTCCATGAAGTGGGGCAAGCCCCACATTTTGGGTTCAGCGTGGCTGCAGCCCAGGCATCCCTGGGATCTGAGTTACAGACAGAGCACACCATCTGTTATATGAAAACTTTGAAAGTTGATCACAGTGCTGACCGATCCTGCCTGAGTCGGTGCCGGGCGCCGCCTTTCTCTGTGGCTTTATGTTTGGGTGGGGGCTTGTTTGGGCTCTGCAAACAGTCATGTCCCCAAAGAAGAAAAGCAGTCGTGTTTTGTGTGCCTGTCGGGTTGATTGACTACAGATGATGCAGTGCCAAGCATTCTGAATCACAGCCGCTCTCAAAGAAGTCTTCCCCTTTCTGGCTTCTCCCGGTATGGTTTGTTATGCACAGAGCTTAGGAACTTTCCCAGAGGATTTACAAATGTGAGGCTGTTGCTGGATTCATTGGCACAGTTGGTCCAGGCATTCCTGTGCTTTCCAGGGCAATGTAGAGCACATGTGAGCGCCGCCCTTCCAGCCCCATTTGGTTGGTCCCCAAGTGACCAGAAGGGAACAAGATGGTCCAGAATTCTGGCAGCCCCTTTTGTGGTGTGGTGTGCCAAAGTGCGACATACACTGTGATACCTCTGTCCACCTGAAAACCGCCTCCCGACACCTCCTGCGCTAATCGCAACAGCTCCGGGGTGGATTGTGAAGTAAGGCGGAGTGTTGTCTGAATTCAGGACGAGAGCAAGAAAACCAGACTCCATCCCTCATTCTCTAAAAGTCATGCATGACTTCATTTTCTCACCGGTAAACTGGGCCTTTTAACTACCTTGGAGTTAAAAACACACTTAGTTCAAATATATTGAGATCTGGAGCATAGAAAATAAAGCCGATTCCTAGGTACATGGTGTTAGATTCACATATTGCTGCAACATCTCACCTTGTACATTCTTTCAGGTGACTGAAAGAAGTGTCCTAAAAGGGGTCCTGGGAACAGAATTCCAAGTCCACTTTCACAGAGACAGTAAGGCAGTGGTGACATCGCTGCCTGAAAGAACGTCTCTCCCCTGCACAGCAGGAGGAGGGGAAGAGCTCCTTGTTCCAGATTTCTGCTAGATGTCTTTCTTTATTTGTATCATAATAATGCACCCATACACAAGTACATGTCTTAGGCAAAGTGGGCCATCAGGCTTTGTGAATAATTCCTTGCTTTTCTGACCATTACCTAGTATTGCCTACCATGTGCAATTCAACACCAGCTTTAACAACATTTGATGTCCAAGTACAGCTGCCTGCTGCCCTCTGATTGTGAAGATGGCACGCCTGATTTGCCCATCAGCTGGGTGTGAACTTAGGAGTGATTTCCCATTAGTGGTGATGGATTTGCACAGATCCAAACACACACGCCCGCGCATGGACCCCCTTGTGACCAGAAGCACATATTGCCAGACAGCTGGCCAGGGCCAGGGGTGCAGTCTGTGATCACAGGAGGGAAGAGCTGCTTTGACCTCATTAGTGCCGTTCTTCTAATTGAGTCTAACACTCACAGACTACAGCTACCCGTGCCACACTCCTAATACAATGGACTGGTGTATTTTACAGAAAACAATCTGTTAACAATACTGATGGAGTAGTCCAAGCACTATTTTCTCTTCTGAGATTTTAAAATTTGCCCTTCCTAACGTCTGCTGCCTTTTAACAATATCTCACAGTACCTCAGCAAATTTGCCTAAATCGTGAAACAGTGGTTTGTTGCTGTGAAAGAACTCTGAGATCGCACATTTCTGTTTCAGCCAAACTGAAAGTGTAGAGAAAAGCTTGAGAAGCTCCTGTAGAACGGGGGACATCCTATATGTCTCTGATCTTAGCGTTCGGGTGGGTGTTAGAAGGTAGAATGTGAATGGGGCTTTGTGTGTATGTTAGGAATGGCTTGAAAGTAAGTTCGCCACTAAAATACTTTCCTTGGATGCTTTGTGGGATTTATTCAGCTCATCCTCCTGGACTTACTGGCTTTTAATCAAAGAGTAAATAACCACTCCAACAGAGCCATGCCCTGTACACATGAAATGTTTGACTCAGTACAGTTTTCAAACATCCGTTTACGGCTTACTGTGCTCATAACTCTTTCACCCAGTTCCTCCTCCTTCATTTGGAAGTCTTAGCCCTGACTTCCTCATCCCCTGCCCGGGGTGTTTGTGAAGCCCCTTTAATCTGTGCCGCTGAGACCATCTGACATATTAGCCAGCCGGAGAATGAGGTCCCGACCAAGATGACTAATATTTACATTTGTCTTTCCGTTCTGTAGAAAAGAAGAAAGAGACCAATTCTGATTCTTAAAGTGGTCCTCATTTTCCACACCCCCCTGGCAGAGGTAACCTGCTCCTTGTGCCAAATGCCTTTCCCAACAGCTGTTTGGTGATTCTGTGTCACCGGGCTCACTGTAAAATCAGGCATATCCTTTTAATTACCTGTTCATATTTCAGCCATGCCGAACTCCATGGCACAGAGAGAGGGGACAAACCTTCACTGTAATGGATTTTTAGTAAGACTATCTCGGAGATAAGAGTCCTAAATCTTGGCAGTCTCTTTAGGGCACACACTTTGTGATTGCACGCAAATTCTTGGCTCCCCAGAGCTGTGTTGTAAGTGAAGTGCACTGCACGGGGCTGGGTAATAAGATACTGCAGATACATTTGAAAGCAAGGTACACTTTTGCTTTATTTATGAAGATAGACATGCTGGTTGAGGGCTTAATCACAGCTGATAAATCATTTTAAGAAAGCCTATTAGAACCATATGCTGATTTTTTTGCATTAATATAGTGTGTCTGTTTCCAGTCTAATAAGACAGGGTTTTCTCTCATGCTCTCTGTGTTTCTCCAGTGTGGACTATTTATCTGTTTAAGTGGTATCACTCGTGTGGGAGCATTTATCTCTTTAAGAGGTACCATTAATAAAAGAAGGTGAAAGGAAAGGGGGAAGGAAACATGAGTGAAAGGGCCCATTGCACAATGCCTCTGTGTGTGTGTGTGTTTGTGTGTGTGTGTGCGTGTGTGTGTGTGTGTTTATGGTATTACAAAGGAAAGAGTCAAAAAGCTGAGAACAGGAAACATCTCAATTAGAGTTTCGGAAAACCGTGGATTGGTCTTCACTCGGCATAAGGTAGTCATTTCAGCCCAGGTGGTTATAATACTATAGTAAAAGATTATCTGAATATGGGTGGGGGGGTGGAGTGTGCACTGACATTTTGGTTACCTCACTTCTCCCCAAGCTAGCAGAGGTCTGCCCCAGGAACAGGTCCCAAGGCTCTTTAATGAGAGCCATATTGGGGCTCCAACTCGAAGCCAAGTTCTGTTTTTCGCTAATTGCAGGGGTGCCTTGCAGATCTTTTCTATTATTTCCTGATTATACCCCTGCTCTTTTTATTATCTTGCCAAAATTCAAACAGTAATAATTGCATGATTTATTGTTTATTTATAACCCCTTCTACTGTGTCAAACACTGTATTTAATAGATTTTTAAAACAGCAATTGCTTTTACCAAATGACTGGATTTCTTTTACCTTCCACAGAGAAGCCATGTATTGGTGAATCTCACTTGGTATTCTTCAGAGTGCTTCCATGGCCCTCCCTCTCCAGAATCCTGTCTTTCTGACCATATAAATAAGGGCTGGTTTTGGTGCACAGAGAGAGCTTGCGTGCCAGGAAGATGTTTTAGGAAAGGATATGAATTTGTCCTTTAGGAGTATATCCAGGTTGGGTTATATGACTCCTAAGTTTCTTTCCAACTCACAGTTTCCACGATTCTCTGAAAACTGAGTTTAGAGATAAGGATACGTGAAAAGCCCATTTTATACAAATTTAGACGTAGTGGGGAAACCTGACACCAAATTATTAGAAATTGAGATTATGAACTAGTAATCATAAAATTCACTACCATTCACTTAGGGGTCCCTACTATTTGCCAGGCATGGTGCTAGAAGTTTTGTTTACATTATTCCCTGATTGTTGCAACAATCTTATGAGATAATTGCTTTTACCTTCATTTAACGTAATAAGAAGTTAAAACTTAAGAATTTAAATAATTTGCTGAAAGCCACAAAATTCGGAAGTTACAGATCCAGTATTTGTACATAGGACTGTCTGCTGGAAAATTCCTGCTTCCCACTACTTCAGATTGCCTCTTCCTATCTTTATTTCCTTATGGTACCTGTATATTTTAATATACATGCTAATTTACTTTAAAAAAATGTTCAGTGGAAGCTTTGCAAAACATCAAGCTCTGCTTGATCTCCACAAATACATGAAAAAATCTTGACTGCACCCACTCTATCCTGGTCTTTAAAAATTCTTCTGTAGGCCTCCAGTCTCAGCCCCAACTTCTTCCGTGTTCTGTAGCTGCGGCTGCAGCAGCACAGCTGGCCCTGAAACCTCAGGAAAAAGGCAGCTTCTTTTCAAAATGCATTTTTCAATGTCACTGAGGGCATGCAGTCCACCACCACCGCCCTACTCACCAAAATACATAATTCCCGGTCCAAACCAGACCTGGGACCATCTCTAGTGTTTTGTAACATCCTCCTATGCTATGAGATATTTCCTTCCATGCCTGCTCCTAGTGACCACTGCTTTCCTGGAGTAAAATGAACATTTGCCGAGTGGAGCTGTATTTGGAGCTTACATTAGATTCTAATAGAGTAATACTTGCTTGAATGCCCCCGAGGAGAGCACACTTAGGAGAATGCTGCTATGGTATCTTAGGACATTGCCTTGAATTGGGGGGCGGGGGGCGGTGGTTGCTACACCATTATTTCTGGGTGTCATAGGAATTTGGGCAGTAGGATAGAGTAATTTCTAATACGTAGGCTGTGGTCAGCGTTATATGTTTAAACGTTTGATTTTAAAGGAAAGCTTTGCCGTGCACCTTCCCTCCACCCCCAAATTCCACCCCTGGAAATATTTCTATTATGTCCTCCCAATTCAAGCCAACATACTTTTATCGAGGGCTTAAGATGTCCCAGGTGCTATGCTAGGGGGACCAGGTGCCAAGGCTCCGTTCTGTAGGGGAGCTGCTAGTCTGAGGATACAGGGGGAAGTTTGGCTTTCTTGATGGGTCCTAAGCTCCTCTGGAATCACAGGTACAATAGAAATGACAATGACTGTGGCTACTCAGTTTAGCTGCATATTCCTCCTGACCTGACCCTGACTTAATTTGCCAGTTTTCTCTTTTGTGTTATTTTCTCTCTTGTGTCTTTTCTGTTCCAGGAAAATGGAATAAGACTCCCTTCCCTAAACCTATTTGTGTCTTCCCCACCTCACTGTGCTCTTGCCCACACAGTTATCTCTACCTGGAAGATGTTCCCCTCACCTCGTCTTTGACCAAATCTAACCCATTCATGAAAGCCTATGTCAGACGCCACCCCCATGAAGCCTTCTCTGATTCCCCCTCACCTGATGTAACCTTGGCCTCCCCGAATTCCCACATTGCTTTTCAAGCACTTCTTATGGCACTCCTACCTGCCTATGTCATGTTCTCGTATTCGCTGCATTCTCCTCTCCCCTCGACTGTAAGCCGTGTTGTTGCGAGGCACTGCCTAGCCCCTTCTGTCACTCCCAGCACCATTGCCTCACACATGGAAGAAGCTCCACGAAGAATTATTGGAATGGGTGAATGAATGAACATAAATGCATGAATAAATGTCCTCATACAGCAAGATTACTTTACCTGGTTTATCCGAGGCAAGGAGAACTGAAGTGCCTTCTGCAGCACTTTGAGAGGTCTCTTAAAGCGTTTCAGTATCCATTTTCTTTTCAAGAAATTTGCTAATTCATGAAGGAGCTAGGATGACTGAGGATGAAAAATACCCAACAACACTGTTATTGGTTAATAGTATACTGTGAAGAGAATCTTGAATTGAAAGCAAGAAGGCTTGGAATGAGAAATTCATCTTTTCATTCAGCAGTGTTTTATATGTGTCAGTCATTGGGATACAATAAGATATCACTTAAAATGCCAGCACTTATAATAAAGTGTGACAAGTGTTTCGTGCCATAATAGTAAAATAGGGCTAAGCTAAGGATTTCCTAACGCAGTAGTGTGTGTGTGTGTGAGATAGGAGGGAGAGTGGTAAGTTAGGTAGGTTAAGTAACGTAACATCATGAGCCTTGGTCTTCTCATCTGTAAAACGGTGATAATAATTATTTATCTCATAAGGTGTTGCTGATGGCAAACGAAGCCCCCTGTGTAAAGCACAGTAATGTATATGCAATGGTGCTCAATAATTCTTGTTTTCTTCCCCTTCACTATATGTATACCCAAGGCTGCTGAGACTTTAGTGCCAAATCTGCGGTGGGAAACTAAGCAAATACTCTATGCCCATAATTTTTCCTGGATTTTAGGTGGTAGTTGTGACTCAGAAGTCCCTTTCATCACTGCAATGGGCCAAGAGACTAAAACCTTCCAAAGCCTTTAGTCAAAACTCGGAGGTGGGTTTGGTGTCTATGATCCATACACAGCAGGAGACAGTCTTCTGTTGTTACAGGTGATTCTTATATAAATCCAAAGTCTTAGGGCTTCCCCAACATTTTCTTTCACAACCCAGGTAGTGAGTATACCCAGTATTTATTTTTAGGAAGGTTTGGCAGATGTTGGCTAGGCTGATTTCCAGGTCAGAAAAAATGTTCAGGGATGCTTTATTCCGAGCAATGCAGTAGAAGTTCCCATGGGACAGATTGAAATGAAACCGTAACATCTTTAGAGCACACTCACCTATTCCTCAGTTACTTATCTGCAAAATTGCTGATCCCACGGATAGCATCTCATTTTGTCTTTTTTGGCATTTGAATAGCTTCCTGGAACGACCTACTTCTTCCAGTGTCTGTGTGTTGAGGACCACCAGAGTTTTGGTT
This sequence comes from Balaenoptera ricei, assembly GCF_028023285.1. Taxonomy (NCBI): domain Eukaryota; kingdom Metazoa; phylum Chordata; class Mammalia; order Artiodactyla; family Balaenopteridae; genus Balaenoptera; species Balaenoptera ricei. The sequence continues at coordinate 48,658,534 of NC_082647.1, read as the reverse complement.
ACTACAGAACATTGTTGGTAAAGAAAAAGAAAAATAAACCCTCTTTGGGGCAGGTTGAGTTCATGGTTTCGGCAAGTTTGGCCTGATTGGAGAAAACAGTCTGCATGGCCACGTGGACTGGCCATGCTGGCCATTTCAAGGCCAGCTGTACACAAAAGAGGTGCTGCTCGCCTGCCACGCCTGGTCCTTCTGGGGTGGGGAGGAGAGAATATGGGTATATGCCTGGGTCCACACCAGCTTGGAGCATAGGCTCTGAATCATACAGTTCACTCCTTCTTGCTTTCTTTTTTGTCACAAATATTACAGATGCAGTGAGGCCCTCAATTCTCTACCTGTGGTATCTGATTTATCCATACCTTATTACACCCCTTACCAAGAATGGGAAAACTGGGAAATACTAAATCCATGATGGGGGCAGAATGTTGACTCTTTCACTGTGTATCGAAGGAGGGCAACCCATCAGGGAGTTAGAGCTGAGACATGACAAATACCCTGGCCAGTTGCAGTGAGAAATGCCAAAATGGGCTTTTCCAGTTTCCAAGAGCTAGTTTGGAACCATCACAACCACAATTACTATTATCCCTTCCTGAGTAAGAGCTGAAAGAGCAACTTTCTGCCCCAGTAAAAGCCTGTCCTCCTGTCTTTCCTTTTGCTACCAGAACCAAATAGCCAAAGGTCAGTGCCACACAAGTACTTCTATTTCAGGGTTTACTAAAATGCCTTCCCTGGAAAACTACTCCTGAGAAATATGCTGCATCAGAATCCCAGCATCACCAGCATCACCTGGGAACTTGCTAAAAAGACAGATTCTGGGACCCCACTCCAGACCGATTTGGTAAGTCTGGGTGTGGCAAGTCCCAGAGTAATGCTCATGCTGCTGGTCTGGAGACTGTACTTTGAAAATCACTGTTCTAAGGAAATGCTGCTCTAAGGATTCCTTTGTCAAGAGGTTCACTGTTTGTTTAATCTTACTCTTCTCTTGGGGATTCACAATGTACGTTGGCATTTTAAAGGCTTGAAGAGGTCCTGCGTGAAAGAAACCTTGCTCAACCCACCATTTTTCTAACTTATTATTTGACCACAGAACCCTTGTCTTTCTGTGGAATAGCCCTTAACATTCCATGGAGCCATAATCCTTTGAAACCAACTTTGCATGACTGCAATGGAAAGAGCTTGAGATATCTTGACTTTTTGGTTTTGTGGCCTTACCAAGTCACCTAACATTTCTGAGCCTTCATTTCTGTCTGCCTTGTAAAGTTATGGTGGGGTTTAGGCATAATTATATGTAAAGGGCCTAGCAAGTTGCCTTGCTTGCATGTAGAATATACTTAATAAATGGAAAGTATGTTTTGTCTAGTTTATGTCAGAGCTATGTTGACATTTGTTCCACCCCTACTCTCTTTGAATGTACTGTCACTTCAGGGCATTTTGAACATGTCCAAAGATTTCTTGAAACTTGGGCCCATAGTTTCTGTCTTCAAGTGAGTAGATCTTCTTGATATGGGCTCTAATTGAGTCAGCACCAACTGTTCTGTAATTGTCAAGGAGAATATTTTCATGATGAAGAAAAATAGCCAGCAGGATAGTTTTTGAGGATGCTTTGACATCAAGAGTACATAGCATTTTGATTCTAAATTATGTGAAAGTAGTGTATAAGCTTTAATGTGCTATAAAAATGAGTGATTGTGATTATAATTATTATTACCTTAGCAAACGTTTTAGGTTAAAAAAAAAAAAAGGCTTGCCATTGCAGAATTGGTGTGTTTCTCTGGAAAGGAAAAATATGATACTTCTTCCCCTTCTTTGGCCGTCCTCTGACCATTATCCGTCTCAGAATCTCTTTGGGGGGGACCTCTACAACCGTATGGGCTGTATATGGGCCTGTCACTTCAAGGCTGGAACTCAGAGAGGCAATGAGAGGGTAGAACATCGAGTGACTTTTCAATAAGTCCTCACAACCCAAGGACACGCCCCAGTACTTCTGACGCAACAAACTTGGAGACAGGGGAATATGATCTATGAAGAAAGGCAAGAGATTTTTGGTTCTTCTATGGGAGCAACTGGAAAGCTATGGTCTGGAGCATGCAACTGGTTTCCATAACTTAATTGTGTGACCAGCTGGCCCCCTGGAAGGAGATGGGCTCCAATATTGCCAGAATACAGGGAAGAGGTTGCCGGACTGTGAGGCTCAGCAAAGCGTGAGGCCCAGGGAGTAGATGCTGAGGGTGGGAAGGGAGCCTTCTCAGCATGGCTCCCTGCAGGGAGGCCTGTTGGCAGGCAGAAGAGGGTGGATCAGGAAAGTAGGAAAGGAGTGAGGCAAGGGGAAAAAAAAATCACGAATGTCCCAAGTTTCCACAATTTTATCAAAAAATTTTCCATGACTCATCTTGTGACTTTCCCCCAAATTTAATATGATAAAACCACTGCCCCAAGTATAATTAAACTGCAATTACCCAAGACCAAGAGGGTGGTGCATTTTAATCAACCTCTTCATTCCCTCCACCACCCAATCCAAGGTGGGAAAAATAAAGAACACAAATTGTCTCTCTTCCTTCTTCCATCCTGATTCCCTTGCTCTACGGCCTTCTCAAAGGGGGAGCAAAACAGAAGGCATTCCAGAATAATTTCCTCCCACTCAAAAGTAGTGAAATAAAGTGAAAGCCATATAGAGGGTGCTGGAGGACTATGGCTTTTGCTTGTTTGTTAACTCAGCCCAATTTCAGGATATTTTGGGCTCCAACGCACTTTGCATTACATTTCCATATGGTAATCTGCCTTGAAGGAGGGGGTGTTTGGGACACTTGATCTTAGCACTAACTACTTCTTGCTTAGCACCTACTATCTGCCAGGTGTCTTACAAACATTGTCTCTTATCCCGATAAGAAGTCCATAAGGCAGGTTTTATCACTTATAATTTTACCGATAAGAAAGGAAGCTCAGAAATTCAATTACTTGTTCTTAGTCACCCAGTGGCAGAGCAGGGATTTAAAAAGTCCCAAGACAGTCCAATTCCAAAAGTCCCGTCTGATCCTGGGAAGGAGCAGTGATGAACGGAACAGGAACAAAAGCAATTCAGAGCTGCTGTTCTTGCTTTTGAATGCCTCCAGACTGTTTGTCACAGGCTCCAATCCACCCGACCCTTGTTTTTCTCACTACGACCGGATAAGAAGGGTCATGCTTGACCTGGAAGGTGTTGAAAGGCCTGCCGCTGAGTGCAGCTCATCGAAGGGGACCACGTTCACCATTGCTGTGATCTGGGAAGGTGCCGTGGTCCAGCTGGACCCCTCTCCAGCTGCTCTGAGGTGGCTTGGGCTGCTGTCCAGAGTGCACTAAGCCATAGCCAATGTCAAGGACTCCTAACGTCCAAGCAGGAAACTGTGACTGAAAAGCTGAAAAAACATATGATCCCATAAAAAGCTGCCTCTGGGGAAACAAGCCATTAGTCAGCCTTATTTATTTATTTTTTCTTCTTGCTGCAAAGTTCAATACAGACGAAGGGACTGTGATTATCATATAAAAGGCTATGCAAAATTGCCCTCCCTGTACAATGCTGGAGAAAACCTCATCCTGGCCCTTCCTTTATCCTGGCCCTTTGCCACAGTTAGCTTTGTTTATGTTCTTCAGATTCCTAATGCTTTGACCACAATTGTGATGGCCCACGTCGGAGCACAAGTGTGTCTCAAAATAAACAAGCAGAGTTGGAACTCTCCAGAGCCCCCTCTCATCTCCACTTCAGCCTTTTATCCTGCCTGATGACGGAGGCTGGAGGAATGGGGTGTTGGGGGCCTTATTAAGACAAGATCTTGTGCAGGAAAAATGTGCTTAATGAGCTTAGGAAATACCTTGTGGTCATGAAAGAGTAATAAAATATCCGCTTTCTTGGGCGAGATCAGGAAACCTTGACTGTCCACTCTGAGTTTTTGCCAGTTTTACTTGGGAATGTGCTTTTGGAAGGGCAAATGGATTTTTTTTTTTTTAATGGGTGGCAGGAAAAAGACACAATATAATCTTTTGAGGAAAGCCCCGTGGTCAACCCATGGATGCAAGTGAACCTCACCTCTTGTCCTTTAGTGATCTTTTGGTACTAGAGGTGTCAAGTTTTGTTTTGTTTTGTTTTTTTCCTTACCATCTGTATTAGTTTCCTAGGGCTTCTGTAACAAAGTACCATAAACTAGGTGGCTTAGAACAACAGAAATGTATTGTCTCACAGTTCTGAAGACTGAAAGTCCAAGATCAAGATGTCAACAGGGTTGATTCCATCTGAGAGCTGTGAAGGAGACTCGGTTCCATGCCCTTCTCCTAGGTTCTGGTGGTTTGTTCCAATCTTGGGGTATTCCTTGGCCTGTAGATGCGTCACTCTGATGTCCACCTTCATATTCATCTGGTGTACTCCATGTGGGTGTGTCTCTGTCCAGATTTTCCCTTTTTATAAGGACACTAATCATATTGGATCAGGGGCCCACCCTACTCTATCTTAACTAATAACATCTGCAACAACCCTATTTCTGAATAAAGTCACATACTGAGATACCAGGGCTTAGAACTTCAACAAATGAATTTGGGTACAATTTAACACAATAACACCATCTGACAGACTTATCCAAGTTCTCTTTTACATAGGAATTCTGAAAATCAGCCAATACAGAGGGGTATGGAGACCCCAACTAAAAACCAAGGTTGACATTTTATCAATGGAAAATTATTCATTACGTTTGAGACTTTAACATTTGCTCTTGAAGCAGGATTTTGTAGGGCTTGAGGGAAGCCAGTGCCATGTCATGAGGACACTCCAAAAACCCTATGGAGGGGTCCATGTGGCCAGGAAATAAGGCCTCCTGTCAAGACAGCGGTATAAGTGACCCATCTTGGAAACAGACCTTCCACCCCCAGTCAAACCTTTAGATGAATGTAGCACCAGATAATGTCTTGATTGTAATCTCATGAGAAACCCTGAGCCAGAACCACTCAGCTAAACTGCTACTGAATTCCTGACCTAGAGAAACTGTGAGATTCTAAATGTTTATTGTTTTCAGAAACTGAGTTTGGGGTAATTTGTTATGTAGCAGTAGAGATCTTATGTGGCACTCCTGCTACCTCAACCTTGGAAAAGCAAATCCGTATCTATTATACTTTGTGAACAGTATTATCCTGACAACATCAAGGGGGAAAGAGTCCCAGACCAACAGTGACACAGGCCTTAGGGGTAAGAAATTTTTCTGGTTTTACTTGTTTGCTTTTGTTTTTTAAAGAAATGGAGGAAATGAACTTCCAAAGCAATTGAAAATAGATATATTTTATCAACTACGAGCAATTTTGGCCAAATTGGCAATTTTGTTCACTTGAGCAGCAGGATAGTATAATGGGAAGAGTACAGAGTTTTGAGCCAAGCTGTCTGTGCTCAGATACCAGCTTTTACCAGCTGTGTGATCCTGGGGAAATTGCTTTACCTCTCAGCCTTAGTTTTCTCATCTGTAAAATGGAATAATAATAATAGTACCCACCTTATACAAAACAGTTAATAAAGGCAATAACTTAGGACTGTGTTTGGCCCACAGTAAGATTAAGTTCCTACTTTTGAGAATACAGGGGTGGGAAGATAACATGAAGTGTCCCATAGTTGAATTATGACACATGTTGAAAGATGCAGCCTCTCAGGAAATGGGAACTCAGAACTTGTATGACAAAGGTAAGACCGTGCTTTCATAACCTACCTTCCTGAACCTTTAGACATACATGAACATAATAAACTTCAGGAGGAAAAGTAACTGTTCCTAGTTACAGAAGGGACACTAAGAGCAGATAACTTGTTCAGGGCCATATGACTCATGGAAACTATGATTGCCACATCACTTCCAGCAGAGTTGCTGGCTTCTTTCCTTTCATTTACACCTGCATTTTACATGGAGATGGTGACCTAAGTCATATTGTCAAGAAGTCATATCAGAAAGTGCCACAAGGCAAGACGGGAATAAAGACACAGACCTACTAGAGAATGGACTTGAGGATATGGGGAGGGGGAAGGGTAAGATGTGACAAAGTGAGAGAGTGGCATGGACATATACACACTACCAAATGTAAAATAGATAGCCAGTGGGAAGCAACCGCATAGCACAGGGAGATCAGCTCGGTGCTTTGTGACCACCTAGAGGGGTGGACAGGGAGGGTGGGAGGGAGGGAGATGCAAGAGGGAAGAGATATGGGAACATATGTATATGTATAACTGATTCACTTTGTTATAAAGCAGAAACTAACACACCATTGTAAAGCAATTATACTACAATAAAGATGATAAAAAAAAAAAGGTAACCAAAAAAAAAAAAACAAAAACAAAAATGTGCCACAAGGATTTCCTGAAGTACACAGTGTTTTCAACTCTATTTGATAAGAAATACATAAAGTCTAAAAGGCTAAAGGACATGTTAATAGGATTTTGAGCTCTGCATTTTACATGACATTTTCTAAGAAGCCTTCAAGGGACTTAGTCCTGTATTAGGCAGAGATGGCCTCTTCTTCTGTTCTAAAGGAGCTTGAAATTCCTGTGCCTATTTTTACTTCCTGGTACAATACCCAAACATGAGCATATTGTGGGGTGCCCATCCTGAGAGGTTGGTCCTTGTCCTCCTCCTCCCCTTCCTCCCCTCCCTCTCCTCTTTCTCCCGCCTTGTTTCCCTATCCACACTCTTTCTCCCGCCTTGTTTCCCTATCCACACTCTTTCTCCCCCCTTGTTTCCCTATCCACACTCTTTCTCCTAAATGGTGCTACATAGGCTGAGTCAATATCTTTTTAAGACAAAAAACAAGCGCCAACATTTATGAATCACAATGACAGGTCAAATTTGAGACTCCAACATTTGTTTTTGTCACAGGGTTTTTCAGTTACATTCTGGGGACCCAGATCCTGTCACTCAACCCTGGAAAAGCAAATCTGTATTATCCTGACAACTTCTGGTGAAAAGAATCCCAGACCAGCAGTGCCTCGGGCCTCGGGGATAGGACTTTCTAGAAGAAAAAAAAAAAAAAAAAAAAAGGCATTTTTTTTTTCTAACATCTTTATTGGAGTATAATTGCTTTACAATGTTGTGTTAGTTTCTGCTGTATAACAAAGTGAATCAGCTTTGATCCAGTTGCCCTTCGTATTGTTGTCTCCCTGTCCAATTTGCTAGAAAAGTTCCCACTGGCTCTTGGCTCACTCTCAAATTGGAGTGCAGTCTTTCAGAGATTACTGTGTATGCTAAGAGACAAGGAACTCTTTATTACACAGAATGGGGAGGCCCTGGCTTCTAGGAAGGGCAGATGGAGCCTCTGGACACTGTGTCTTAGGCCCGCCCCTCCCTCCAGGGCACTCTTGGGCTCCTCCCTCTCCCAGCGGAGGGGGAAGGACCATGGGGACCCCTTTACTTAGGCTGGAGGGAGAGTGTGATTTAAACTAAGTAACAGTTAAGGCAACCCCTCCCCTGACTGGGGGGGCCCCTCACACAGCTATTCCTGCAGCAAGATAACACTTCTAGACGGGAATTCCAGTGGGAGGTGGGGGTCCTCCTTCTTTACCCACTTTTCTCGAAATACGAGAATTTTCAAACAAGGGAAGAAGTCTCAGATAATATTTTCTTCTCTTCGTGTCCACTTCATCTTTCATTTATCGTGCTTCCCTTCACTTACGCTCCCTGAAAAGACCTAGATTTGCAGACACCACCTTCAATGTTATCACAACAAACATTTATGTAGGGCTTCCATATTAATTCATTTAGACCTCATGACGGCCCTATGAGGCAGGTACTACTGTGTTCCCCATTTTAGAGATCTGAAAACTGAGGCACAGAGAGATGAAGTGACTTTCCCAGGGTCACAAAGCCCAGAGTTGACCCCAACGGGTCAGACTGCAGAACCTGAGTTCTTAAACCCCTGGTGACCCACATCACTTCCCTTTTGTAATTTATTTCTCTTTAGAAATTCATTCTTCCCTAAAATTTGTTTTTGACAGGTGGGCTTATGTGCTGCAGCTCCCATTTCAGTTTCCTCCTAGTCCTGGGTGAATTATTCAGTGAAATAAGGTGAAGCCCTTGCCAACAGCCTGATCCCCCCCATCTATACATTCTCCTTAAATAAGGCCCAACCCAGTCACGCAGGGGCAGTCCTGCTAAGAATGCTAGGTCGAGCCTGATTTGATCGCAGATTCACAATTTCTGCAGGAATACAGCCCTTCCTCAGTATCTGCAGGGGACTGGTTCCAGAACCCCCAAGGATACCCAAATCTAAGGATGCTCAAGTCCCTTGTATAGATTATATATGCGTATAACCTAAGCACATCCTCCATATTCTTTAAATCATCTTGAGATTACTTATAACACTTAATACGATGTAAATGTGGTATAAATTGTTGTAAGTACAGTGTTAATGATATGTAAATAGTTGGCAGTATGTGGCAAATCCAAGGTCCAAGGTTTTGCTTTTTGGAACTTTTTGGTATCCGCCCCCCCCCCCCTCAGTTTTCTATCTACAGTTGATTGAATCCACAGATGTGAACCTCAGATATGGAAGTGGAGGCTTTGTCTCCTGCTGGCTGCAAATAGCAAAGTCTTCCAGAGTTAAGCTATTTTCTTTAGGAAAAGTGGACAGAGGGAGGGAGGGAGAGAGGAAAGAAGGATGGAAGGGAGGGAGGGAGAAAGGATGGAAGGGAGGGAGGGAGGAAGGATGGAAGGGGGGGAAAGGAGGGAGAGAAGAAGGGAAGAAGGATTGAAGGAAGGAAGAATAGAAGGAAAGAAAGGAGGAAGAGACAAGAGAGAGGAAGGGAAAAAGGAAGGAAGGGAGGGAGGGAGAGAGAGAGAAGAGAAAGAAGGAAGAAAAAAGGGAGGGAACTAATGGAAAGGAGGGAAGATAGCAGAAAAGAATATTCACTGACATGGTGACCATGAATTTCTCAGGGAATATGTTCTTTCAGGCCTCCTAAACCTGACCATTTCTGCAGCAGGCTTCTTTTTCCTCTTGATTGGGTCATGCTAACTTTCGTTGCACTGAGACTTTACGTTTGGAAGCCTGGTTATATTCTTCAGGTTTCCTCTCTAAAAAGAAGGAATGGGAAAAAAAATGTAGCAATTTAATTAAAACACATCAGATCAAATCAAGGATCTGAGCCCAGAGCTGTAAAGGGGTCCCTCAGAGAACCTGAGACTTTCTTGGGGCTGCCAAAGTGTTTAGCGTCAAAAGTCACTCCTCGCGGAGTGTCTGATTTCCCCATGGGGTAACACGCAGCCTGCCTGAGACACCGGCAGGACAGTGCTCGAAAAGCACCTGGACCTGGAGGGCACACGAGGGGGCCTCTTTCTAGCCTCCCCTATTGCAAAGACAGAATCATTTCAAGAGAACAGTGGGGAACACGCGCCTTTTGAGTTTGCAGAGGTTGTACGCCATGACGTCTGTCTTTCTCCATCCTCTCTTGGGGTCCGTTTCTCCTTTTTGCTTCTTCTCTTCTCCATCGCAAGGTGCATCTCCCTGGAATGTTGTCTTTGCTGCCTGCCTGCCAGGTAGTGAATTCCCTTCCAGCCCTGAAACTCAGTGATTCTCCCAGTGATGGGAACTCTTGTCTCTGCTGTTTCCAGGCTCTGATCCAGCTCGGATCTCGAGTCCCTTGCAGTACGATTTGACACCTTCAGGAGGTAGCAGTGGGCTGGCCTGACCAGACTAGGGTTTGTGGAATCACTTACTGAATAAAGCTCAGTTCCAGCCTTCCAGTCCGGAGACAGTCATCAGTCTTAAATTATTCACATTATTTATAGCTTCAGTACCATTTCAAATAATATGTACCACTGGTTACTAAATATTCATCAGATGCTGAGTACATACTAATTGCTTGTGAGTGTTCCTTGTTGCCCATTCAGTAGTATTTATGCACACAATCTTATTTAGTTTCACTTAATCCTCATACAACCCTAAAAAGTAGCTATTTAATGCCCATTTTACAGATGAGGAGACTGAAGCCCAGGGCGGTTAAGTAACTTGCTTAAGATCACTCTACCAGTACGTGGAGGTATCTGAAGTCTAACTAACCCTGGTTTGTTTTCATCTGTAATCATACCTCCAACAGAACTAGCTACCAAGTATTACACACATCCTATAACTGTGCTGGAAGTTTAAGGTGTGTAGTTTGATTTAGTCCTCATAATCATCTTGCAAGATGGGAGGGTTGACTCCATTTTTCAGGTAAGGAAACTGAGAGTTAGAGAGGTTGAAAATGACCGCTCTGATATATCCGCTGAAGTCCAATAAATGTTTAGAACAGCTCTCAACTTCACCACCAAAACACAAAAGAAGTTTCTATAACATGCATTTAAAGACTTTTTGTTTTTCAACATAGCAGAGCGTCTGCATTTATTTTGAGCGCATGGTTGTTTAAAATTACCCCCTGAGACAGCGCACCTGATGTGGATGCCTGGGAATGGACTTGGAGAAGGTGCAGACCAGACTGCTGGGATTACTGGAGAGAGTGGAAACAGTCTATTTTGATGAATACAGGGGGAGCTAACTGAGGCATAAATGGGGGGCTGCTTTTGATGTTCCTGTGAGTGTAAAAGAGGGGAAGATTCTCAAGAAGAACATGAACTCCCAACAAAACTTCAAGATTTGTTTTCACATCTTGCAAATTTACAGCTGATTTTTTGGAGGCCCAAAATAAGGTCAGTAGTCTGTCATGAGAAAGGAGAACTGAATCTCAGTTTCAAGCCCTCTGCATCATACTTGATATATGCACATCCTTCTTTTTCTCATTCCATCCTGGTTTTATATTAAGCAGTTTTGGGTGCAGTTTGGGTTTCTAACCACGCACCTATTGGTCATTCCCTACCGTGAAGTACCTTTCACTAATAAATCTCTGTAAATGGATATGACGAAGTTCAAGTGAAATATTTTAAAATGTCACTTACAAAAATACTGGGGGGAAAATCTGTATGTTGCCTCCATGGTTTCTTAACTCATTTCAACTAGGCACATGGACCCAGTCCTGCAATGAAGTCTCCCACATTGCCATTTCCTGAAAGTATTTGTAGTGGAGCTAACATGATTTGCTCAGCTGTAAATCCTCTATTCTGGGCACTATGTAAGTATTCAGAGGGACATTTTGGTTCAAATGCCAATGTTTTGCTTTAAAGAACAGTGAGCAAAAATAGACTTTGGTTTTTAAAATTTAAAGCCAAGATAAAGTTAGATGTGATGATGGGCTGGAAGAAGAAAGGTATATCTTGTTTTATTGAGAACTTAACCGTGTGCCAGTTATTGTTTTAAGTGCTTTTGTGTATCTTCTCATTAAAAAAAAAAAAGACCAAAAACAAACAGCAGAGAACACCTATAAGACAGGTGCTATTGTCATTCCCATTTTACAGATAAGAAAACTGAGAAAGAGAAAGATTACGCAGCATGCTCAAATTCATATAACTGGCTAATGATAGAACTAGGATTTGAACCCAGGTGACCCTAACTCCAGACTAGACACTGTCTTTATGTTATACTGCGCTATGAAGGAAATAAGACCCCTGTATCATTCTGGGGCACCACTCACTGAAGAAAATTTTAGTTTGTAGAAACCCATAGAAAAAACCAGTCCTGAGGACCAGCTTCCCACAGCCCCAGCTGACAGATGGCTATGCTTGCACCAACACTCTAAGAGACTTTGTGCCTACTATGAATAGGTTGAAAATTCATAGAATAATCTGGCTGAGTTTTGGCTCCTCTAGCAATGTGTCAGAGAATTGGAAAGAGCACTGAATCTGGAGTCTGAAGGCTTGTGTTCAAGTTCTAGCTCCATCCATCAGTGGCCACTGGAACCCTGGGTAAATCACTTACACTGTTAGGTATCAGTAAAATAGGCGACAGTAACACTTCTGTCTACTTAAACAAACTCTAAAAACTCTTCTATGATCTACAGAGATTAAGAGAGAAGAGTAAAGTCCAACATCATCATAATTTTGAGACCTTATAAACTTTAGATTAAAGGGCTCTAGATGCCATGTCTTTCCCGGACATCTGAGGAGTGAAATTAAAATGATTTTAGACTTACTGGAACTAAGGAGAAAACTTGGCTTTGGATTTTAATTTCCTTTTAAGTAAAATCCTAGTATTCAAAGCTAGGTGATTTTGCCATAGGCAGTGACATTGGAAGTGTTCTTACCTGCCTGAAAATGCTTGCAGCTACTTCAAATACGATTCTATAATAATATTTTAACAGTGGTCAAGATATATTTACAGCCTTCCTTTGCAGAACAGCATCTTAAAACACTGAGGGAAGAATATATCTTCTGTTTACGTCTATCAAGATGTTCTATTTCTTTTGGTGTCATTTTTATAAATTGAGCTTGTCTAGAAACTTATCCTTTTAAGTAAAATTCTGAATTTATTGGCATAAAGTTTAGAAAATATCCTCTTTTTGTTTTCCATGGCATATATAGCAGTAGGCCTTTTTCATTCCTGATGTAATGTATGCCTCCTTTCTTTTTTTTTTCCTTGATTAGTCTTGGTGGGGGTCGATCAATTTTATCAGTGTTTCCGAAGAATCAAGCTTTGACTTTGTCAGTCTTCTTGATTGTATGTGTGTTTCTTATTTCCTTGATTTCTACTTTTATTTTTCATAATTTTCTTCTACTTTCTTTGGGTACCCTTCTTTTTGTAACTTCTTGAGGTGGATACTTAGATCAATTGAGAGTTCAGCCATTCTTCCTTTCTAACATACACAGTTAAAGCTATACATTTACTTCTTTTTTAAAAAAATGAATTTATTTATTTATTTTATTTTTGTCTGCGTTGGGTCTTCGTTGCTGCACGTGTGGGCTTTCTCTAGTTGCAGTGAGCGGGAGCTACTCTTCGTTGCAGTGCGCGGGCTTCTCATTGTGGTGGCTTCTCTTGTTGCAGAGCACAGGCTCTAGGCACGCGGGCTTCACTAGTTGTGGTTCATGGGCTTAGTCGCTCCACTGCATGTGGTATCTTCCCAGACCAGGGCTCGAACCCATGTCCCCTGCTTTGGCAGGCAGATTCTTAACCACTGCGCCACCAAGGAAGTCCCTATACATTTACTTCTAAACACAGCTTTAACTATATTCCACAAGTTTTGGTATATTAAATTTTTATTATCATTCAATGAAAAATATTTTCTAATTTTCACTGTGATTTCACCTTTAACCCATGAGTTATTTGGAAGCATATTGTTTCAATTCCAAACATTTGGGAGTTTTCTAGTCATCCTTCTGTTGCTGATTCTAGCTTAATTTCATTGTGCACAGAGAACATATTCAGTATGATTTGAATTCTTTGAAACTTGCTGAGACTTGATTGTGTGCAACACTGGCAAGTTGCTTAACCTCTCCGTGCCTCAATTTCCTTGTCTATAAAATGGAGATAATAATAGTGTCTTCGTCAAAGAAGTCTTGTGAGCATTAAGTTTGGTAATATATTAAAAAACAGTACCTGCCACATAGTAAGTACTTTTCACCATCAGTAAATGTTAGCTATTATTAATTATTAATTAATTTTGTTACTGGTTATTGTGTTGGATCTAATATAAGCATCCATTGCCTGTCGCTAGCCCACCTTGTCTGTCTGCTCTCATTTGCTGTTAAACTGTAAGGCATGTGTCTTAAATATCACATAAGTCTCACAGCATTCCCAAGAGATAGGCACTATTAATATCTGTGTCCTACCAACATGGGGATTAAGGTACAAACTAGGTAAGAAACTTGAATGGAAGACTCTGTTTCTCAAGATATTAACAACAGCCTGTCCTCAGTTCACATTTATATTCCTAGCTCATATTTTGTTCCATACAAATAAAGTAAGTAATAATTTTGGAGTCAAGTGGTTTTGTGGTTAACACTTTTGTTGGGTGCTCCCTGTGGATATCTACATCTTTCAGGCCAATCTGTTCCCCAATCGGTAGGTTAGCCTCACCTCAGCCACTCAGTTTCAGTCTGAAAAAAGGCAGAGTCCTGGAGAGCTGAAAATATGTCCAGGTTCCCAGCCCTTAACACCCTCCAAAGACAAAATCCATCGTCGTCACCTTGTGGGAACTCAACAAATAGTGGCTGATAGACGGTCATGGTATCAGTTCTGAAAATAAGCACAGACATTTTTGGTTACCAGCCCACCGTCACCCAAGTCGTAAAGCGAGTGAAATCAACATTCTTTTCCATTCATTGGGCATAAATTGTTATGGCTGTTTCCAAGGATGCATGGTACACGTGTAACGTGGGGGTCTTTCAGGAAAATTTGACATCAAGCCTAGAGTCTTGAGAGACCAGTTTGTATTTTCAAAGAACATTGAAGACTTTACCATATTTCATAAATGGCATTTCCAAAACCATATTGGCACTAGTTTCTCAACCTGTTTTACAACATGCAACACCTGGTCTCTTGCTTAGTGTGATTTCAGAGGGGCTGGTATGATTCTTCTGAGTATCCTAAATCTCCCTGGATGTCCTGTAATTGCACAATTTTATTCCCTTATTCCTTTAACATGTCACCTCCTACTTTGTTTATTGGTTCTAGTATACAATCCCTTGGGAAAGATAACATTAAATTTCATTAATTGTTCGTACTGTGGATGAGTGAGTTTATTAGATTGGCTCCGAAGAGCTTGTTTAGGTTCAGATTGAGGAGGGGCAGGGGAGAGCAAGGAGAATATAGGTAAAATGGGCATCTGGGTTTGGGAGTGCTAGGTGAAAGAGCCCTGTCTTCTGAGGCTGGGCGTGTGATAGCCAAGGAAGCTTCATGTTTTGCCTGAGGCTGCCTCTGCCCGCAGCCTCCAACGGCACGCACATCCACATGCCATTTAATTAGATAATTGTTGTAAACCTTTAGCAGTAACACTGTTACTGTTATGTCAAAATGTTCTATGTTTATATTAAAAATTGCTCTTTTTCTGGTTCTTTGGTGCACAATTTGTATTCATCCCTGGTCTTAGAGAGCTTTTGGGGTTGTATCTAGTGTTGATGACAAAGAAGAGTTGAGAACAGGGAAGTGAGGGGATTTTAAGAATGTCAGTCAGAACTGTCACTGTGGGAGACACCTAGGGCTCATTCAGCTCCATTGCCTCTTTCTGCCATGATACTCGGGAACACGTGGCAGAACTTCTCTTCATGGACCTGCCCTGCACCCACCTGGCAGATTAACTGATGCTCTTCCTTCTGTCAGTAAAACAAAGCTGCCGATGCCCTTGACACATTGAATGCTCATAACTGCCAGTTCTTTAGTGGTTACCAATTGGCAGTTGTATTTATTTCTAAACTGTCAATGCTGGTTATACCTATTGTTGTAATTCCATAACTTAATTAAATAATGTGTACACGAATGAAATATGAGCATGAAAGGCAAGACCTAATTTGAATGCTGGCAAAGACTTACTAGGAGAATCTCTTAGAAACGCTATCAAATTAAGTATGGGCAAGAATTATCAAAGATTGGGAAGGTATTAATATTTGTGGAAATACAGACAAGTTCTGCCCTCAGATTGCTTTTCTGTGATCTTTAAGTTCTTGCTCTGCTCTTAAAGATCTAAAACTAGAAGCCATTGACTATACCTTTAGGGTGTGGTTTATGCCAGAAAGAACACGAAGAGCTCAGTCAGCAGACCCACACTCAGAAAAGACATTGGTCCTCCATCAGAAGATCTGTGGTGCACTTACTTTTATATATTTTAAGTTAACAAGATGCTTAAAGTATATACCTATGATGTTTATGCTCCTCCCTTTATTCAGCTTTTTAGTTAATCAACTAACTGCTTTGTCTCAATGGCTTCTACTGTAGTTAAAAAGGTGTCTGTTGTTCTTCTTTATGTGGAACTCAAAGGGCTTACTTTGTATCTAGACTCTGTCTAATTAACCAATATGATCTCACTCAATCCTCACAACAACCAAAAGAGTAGGCTTCATTACTATCTTCATTTTATAGGCAATAGAGACAGAGAAAGGGAAAGTATGTTGCCCAAAGTAAAACAGTAGATGGTAGAGCCAGATTCTAAAGATTGACCCAGTGCTCATAACCATTGTGCTATTTATTTTTAAATATCTTAAGTCGTTTTTATGGCTTGTTATTTGTATGGCTTCTTTTGGGGGACAGAGATGCTGGGGAGCAAAACTGACCGCCTGCCAATATTCCTTTATGTCCAGAAGGTGATAAAGCACTAGTCGTTTCAGACACCGTGCTGAGGACAATTCTGTTAAATCTTGCGAAAGATACAGTGTGGAATATGCCGGACTTTGCACCTCAGACCAGTAATCATTAATATAGATAAACACAGACACGAGTGTACATGTATGTGTGTGCCTGTGTGTGTGTATATGCACGGGCGCACATGTGTGCTCGTTCCCTGTGGCTCACTGATGAGGAACTGGTATTTTAGTGCCCTTTTGTGCCACTGTGCTTTTAACTGCTGTTAAGATAAGGAGTAATGTCCCTCCAGCTGTACATAATAGTGTTGTAATTCCATCAAGGGGCTTTGATAACTTCATAAACCCTGACAGAAAAGCTTGAGTGGATTTTCATGTCACCATAACACCAAGATGGAATTACAGCCTTAATTTACTGGGTGTACATTTTGGGGGGTACATTACTTAATGTTAAATCCTGTTAAAAACAGATCAGCTGATGCCATCTGGCTCTATTTTGTAGTGGCATCCCAGCCTCCCCACAATTTTTGATCTTCGATTATTATTTTCTTCATTGTCCTAATTACCCTGCTCATCATCATGGTGAATATCTTGTATCCATCATACCTTCCTTTTTTTAGTTTACAGAGTGCTTTCTCTTCCCATTCATGATCCTGTTAGCCTCATAAGAACCTCAATACTTGCTTTTTTCTCTCCCCTGGAACATCTGAAATTTAGTTATTTGTGTTATATGGAACATATGTCCGTTGGTCGTTTTTTAAGAATAAAAGCAATGTGTGCCCACTGAAAATTTTCAGACAGGGCAGGAAGGCATAAGATGAAAAGTAAAGTTTCCTTTCCTTCTGCCTTCCCATAGTGCCTCTCCCCACAGGTGATCCCTGTTAATAGTTTCTTTTATATCATTCCAAAAAAATTATTCATATACCATAATTTATAGCATCCCAGAAAAAATAGTATACATTTCTTTGCCTGTCTCTTCACTTATCTGTCTATCTCTCCTTTTCTGTTTATCCAAATGAGAAATGATCTGCCCCATGTCATTTAAAAATACTTAATTATATATCCTAGGCATCTTTCCATGTCATTATAAGTAGTTTTCCATCATTTTTGTAGCCACCACATAACAATGTCAGTCACTTAAAAGTCTGTTTTCCAGATATTATTTTAGGTTTTAAAATGTGTGAGTCAAGGGTACCTCAGGTTGAAGAGATAGCCTTACAGTAGCCAGATCTTGTCAGGACAGATCTCAATCCAATCCACCAGAGAAAAAAGGAAATAGCTTTTTTATTTTGCAAATAATTTCCTATATTCTGTGTTTAATATAAAAATAGAACCTCCTGAAAATGTCATGCAATGCCACATTCCTGCGTGACTGGGAGCAGTTGAGACAGGGAGTAGGCAAGATGTTCAGGGAGGCGTTCTGGACCAGGTGCCTGGAGACCAGCCATATAACCTTGAGCCTTTCTGGGCCTCTGTTTCATTTTTCTGGGGTGTGGGAGGGTACCTTTATCTAGACCTCACTTTCTCCATCTGCAAAAGAGGGCAATTCAATAAATCTAATAGAGGCTGAATGAAGGTTGGAAGCATGGGCTCATTTTGAATTCCAGCTCCAGCGCTGATTCACCATGTTGGGCAAGTTACTTAACCCCTCTGAGCTCAGTTTTCTCACCTGTAAAATGGGATTAATCATATCTGCCTCATATGAATGTTGTGGTCATTAAAATAGATGCTTATTTTTGCCTTGATAAATGGCTTAATGAGTATTCTAAGGCTGCTTCACAGTTTATAGTTGATGAACTAGCTTTCCTTAGAGGAAGCTGAATTTTTCACAGCTATTGTCTTTCCATAACTTAGCATTTATTATTGTCCCATAGATCACAAACTTCTAATGTAATGAAATTGATTTTGAAGTGCAACTTACAAGAGTTGGTCTCATTGCCTTATAGTTACATTATTGTTTGTTATTTTCTCTCTCACAGCCTGGCACATGGTGGTTGCTTTGTAATCCTGGTTGATCCAGAGATTTGTGAACTTTGGATGTTGTACTGGGACGCTAGCTATAGAGGCTTTTCATGAATTCCTGACTTTGGGAGAAAAGTCTGCACTCTCAGATGTGTGTTCCAGCCCACTTTCCGAAACTCTAATCCCTTCTTTTTTTAACAGAGAAGAACAACAGTCTAATTTGGATTTCCTAGTGTGCATGACTTTTTAATTTAACTTTTGCTCTGATAGACTTCCTGCGAGCTCATGTGTAATCCATAAAACACAGAATTAGCAGGCTGACACACTTGCCTAGTACTTTGCATTATGTTAAAAAAAAAAAAAAGGCAGCAATATATTTTCTTAGGAAAACAAGTTTCTCTGGAGGACAGGTCTCCTAAGATAAACAGTGAGTTCTGGAGAGACATACAGGATAAGGCCTAGGCTCACCTCTGCACAGCCCTGACCCTGCAGAGCTGTCGTTTGGAAAGTACACTGTTGTCTCCTAAAGATATTGCTGCGCCTCCCAAGCTGGAAGCAGAGAAGGGAGTGTGGGGCAGGGCGGAGAGATCCATTAACCCGGTTGGTGTGCAGAGGCAGCCAGAGACAATATAAATCTGGGAACTGCTCTGCGCGGTGAACGCCCCTGCAGAAGTTAGAGTAACAGACAAATTAGCATAATGTAACTGGCTGGCGGGGTCAGCCCCTGTCTGTGAGCACAAGCCATTGGGAAGGTCGGGAGAGGCAGATAAAGGATTGTGGGGGGCAGCATTTTGTCTGTCACTGTGAAGGAGTTTTCATCTCACCACTGCATAGATCAGTATTACAGCCCTGGAGACAGCCCTCTCCAAGTTAGTAAAGTTTCCATTTTTGAAAAATTCTTTCCTTGAAAACAAAATCTCAAAAATCCACTTCGCTTCCCCTGGCCCCCAAACCCAAAGCAAACAAAATAAAACAATAGAAGTAAAAAAGAATAGAAGAAGGTTTTCTTTTTTCTCTACTCAGCTACGTAACTCTCTCCACTGACTTTTGGAAGCTCCTTCTGGAACTTTGAAAACTGCACATTATCGTTTGACTAGTGAGTCTCTGGGTGATTAATTTGTCTAAATGACTTCACTCATTGCCTACTTGTTGTGCAAGCACTACCTAATCCTTTCTGTGGGCAAGCTTAGATATATGTCTTTTTTTCTGACCTAAGAGCTACACTTGCCTGTACAGAAAAGGATGCAGAGACAGTCCCCTGCTGGGACAGAGGTGTTTTCCCTGCGCCATTTTGTTGCTCACGTTATTTTCAGAAACTTAGGAGAAGACCATCCACTGTGGCTGCCGTATATTTTTTAAAGTTTCGTTTGCTTTCTTTACCTTCCTTAAATTTTCTTTCAAACTTCAGGAGCTGAGCTGAGCTAATCAACATTGTTAACTAACTTCTCTGGTCAAGTTGAGTGTCATCATTGTCTGGGACAATCCCCACTCTCACTGTATCTATATTCTCTGCTCTGTCTTCAGGTCCCACTCCCCTTTCCTTCCATAGTCACCCACTGCAGTGTACTCATTATATATTCTTAAGTCTCCACGTATCCTTATAAAAATACAGTTGTGTGTATCTGTGTGTGTTGAGAGGCAATGTGCTATAAATCTTCTGCTGTTACTTTTTTCATGCAGCACTCTTTTAAAGATTCATCCTTGTTGCATACTTCTTCATTGCTTCTAACTGCTATATAGCATTTTATGGTATGAATCCACCCATTTTATTTATCTGTTACCACAAACAATTTTAGAACATTTTCATCACCCCAGAAAGAAACCTCATACCTATTAGGCATCACTTCCCATCCTCCATCCCTCCAGTCCTAGGCAACCATAATCTACTTTCCGTCTCTATGGATTTGTCTATTCTGGACATTTCATATAAATGGAGTCATATAATACGTGGGCTTTTGTGACTGACTTCTTTTATTTACCATAATGTTTTCAAGGTTCATCTATTTTGTATCACGTATCATTACTTTTTATGGCCAAATAATTGTCCATTGTATGGATATACCATGTTTTGTTTATCCATTCATCAGATGATGGACATTTGTATTGTTTCTACTTTTCAGCTATTATGAATAATGCTGGTATGAACATTTGGGCACACATTTTTTTTGTGGACATAAGTTTTTTGTATGGCTTGGGAATATACCTAGCAGTGGAATTGCTGGGTCCTATGGTAGCTCTATGTTTAACTTTTTGATGAACTGCCAGACTGTTTTCCAAAGTGGCTGCACCATTTTACAATCCTAACAGTCTGAGGATTCCAATTAGGGTTCTTTCTTGCAAGGACAGACTGCCCTGGCCTGACAGGTGGTCAAGACCTTATTGAGGGGAATGGGAGGATGTGCATGGAGCTTGTATGTTATATGTAGGCTGCAGTCTCTTTAGCTCCAATAGGAGATATTTATCTATCTCTGTATCTCTATAGAGAGAGAGGAGAGAAGAGAGAGGGAGAGATAGGACTAGGAAATCTGAAGCTTATAGAGCAGATCAGCAGCCTGGAAATTTGGGTAAGAGTCGATGAGTCCAAAATCTGTAGGCTGGAAACTCAGGCAGAGTTTCTATACTGCAGTCTTGAGGCAGAATTGCTTCTTTTTTGGGAAACCTCAGTCTTTGTTCTTAAGGCCCTCAACTGATTGCGTGAGGCCCACCCGCATTATGGAGGGTAATCTGCTTTATTCAAAGTCTATTGATTTTAATGTTAATCACATTTAAAAAGTATATTCACAGCAACATCTAGACTGGTGTTTGACCAAACAACTGATGACCAAAGCCTAGCATAGTTGACACATAAAGTTTACCATCACACCTCTGGACTCTTGAACCACTCACTTGGCCTGTAATCATATGCAGGCTAATGACCTCTGGCGTTGTCTTCTTCTGACATTTAACTTCATAAATATATAAGGTTTGTATTGCCAACTTCTTGAAGACAGGCATCATATCTTATACTTCCAGTGGGTTCCCCAAAATGTGTAGTGGGGTAATCCACATGTCATGCTTAATAAACTATTGTCCGAAAGTGAATGCACAAAAGAAGTGGCTTTTTAAAAATAACATCAGTGTAAATCTTTGGGGTGAAGAATTGATCTTTGGTATTTTGCATCCCATTCTCTTTACCCCCCAGCTACAAACCAAAAGACTTGAACAAATTCTCCAGACAATTTTTGATTTGAATTTTAGTAGCATCAGTTTTTTGGCCAGGCAAGCATTTCATTTCCCTTCTCTGGTATCAACTTGAGTTTAAACTCTGAAACTGACCTATAAATTTGATGCTCTCTGGTCATTTTCACACCTGAAACACCTGGCTATTGGTGGGACATTCTGTGTCTTGAAAGTTCCTTTTGATTCTTGCAGCCCCATCTTTCCTAGCCCTTTTTAGCTTCCTATTCCATATCCTAGACAATTAAATGAATGATGCCCCAATATATTTTGGGGTGTTGGATCCCAACTTTGGTGAAATGCAGTGGACCGAGTGAGCTCTGTGGTTTTCCTAGTCACTGGCAAAATGTTCCTATGATGTATTAAACTGTCTCAAGCTTACACAATAGAATGACTGTTGTCAGTGACAGATGACATTCATGGTACCACCCTAAAAGCAAAGAATAATTACAGTCAGATAATTGAGCACCAGGGCATTGGTGGGGTCGAATGGAGTTAAAGAGAGCTAAGCATACAGAAACGTCCAACTCTAGGTCTTACATGTGTTGGGAACTTTCCAAAATTCAGAGCATAGAAATCCCCATCCATAATGCTAGCTAGCTCAGTAAAGTTTCCAGAACATCTGAATCTTTATTGCCCTTTGAAAAACATGGCAGATTCTTCTTTTACCCACATGGCCAACTGTCCTGAGGGCTAATTAACCAAAATCATACTTTTTCCTAATTACTTCTTTGTTAAATACTACCACACATTATTTTCTTTAACAGTTTTCCCTAAGCCAGAGACATCCAAACTTTCTCAGGTCCAGGCACTCTTAGTGTTTCAATAATTTTTTCATGGCACGCCTTGGCCAAAAGAAATACCATATCATTCTGCTTATTAAGTAGTTAGGTCCAAGCATCTTCATAGGTATACAAACATCTCAGTAGCTATTTGAAATAAATAATACACAGATATTGAAAGAAAAAAGAAAACTTTTATTTCATTCTTAAATAATTGTAATTACTTAATGGGGTATTTGTACCTGTTGGACTTCCCACAAGTTCTCAAACGTTAGAGTCAGATTGGACACCACCACCCTTGTTTTCTGTTCCACATTTATTTTTGCGTGATATTTGCTTTTTATCATGGTGATCAACCAAAATCTAGCTTTGCAAAGATGTGACATAATCAAAGGAATGTAGCATGATCTAATGTTGAAACACTGATGGCCTCAAGTTTGCACAGTGTCCAGCAGATTGCCATGTTTCCCTCAAACTCTACAAGATCCTGCTGCAACCCTGTGAGTTCAGCGTGGCACCCTGGGGCATCTTGGTGCACAGTTTGGGAAATGCAACTCTAGGCATTAAATGTGAATTATTAGATCAAACATTAAATCTGTTAAATCTAGGAGGAATGGGACTTTCTGACTTGTCCTTAAGACTAAAATTTCTCTTCAAGCAGTCATATTCTGAGATTTATACCTATACACCTAGCTGTTCTTCATTTTCATAGGAAACTGTATGCTTCTGTTCAGGGTAGCATTTCTCCCCCTCTTCCTTTTCATTCTCTATTTTTTGAAATACATACAACTTGCTATTTCCCACTCTTATTCCTTGTCAACAATCATATGAGCCAGAACAGCCTGGTGAGCAATGCTGTTTACTTTATTGGATGCCTGTTATTTTTGCACTGTCAACTTTCTGTTTTATTTTGGTTAGTAATTATTATTAAGCATCCTAAGCATGAGAAACCTAGTACAGAAACTACATATGGGGAAAGAGAAAATGCTGTTTTCTCATAGAGGTTACACACTGTGATACTTGTAATTTCTGATGCTTTGCTTCAAACCCTTAGCCGTTTGTGAGCCAGCAGATGTCACATGAACTAAGACCCCAGAGAGCATCAGCCCCTTGCTTGGTTTCACGAGCCTGTGCTCTAGCGTCTGCAGTGGATTTTAATGCCGTGGCCTTTGGCTGCTTTTCTGAAGAAGTCTCATGACATCACTAAGCTTCAGGCTCCATGATATTTTAGCCTTACTTTATGTCTCTTTTTATTCTAATAAAGATTCTGCTCCTGCTGTTTCTGCTGTTGTTGCTGCTGCTTTTGTTTCTCCTCCTCCTTCACATCCTTTTCCTCTTGCTTTTCTCCTCCTCCTCCTCTTCCCCCTTTTCTACCACCACCTCCTCCTTCCCCTCATTTTTCTTGTGAAGGTGTCCACCATTTCTCTTGCAATATCTGAGCCCCAAGGGGCTAAACACCAAGCCCATTGGATGAGTGGCTACAGCAGCTGGAGGTCCATGGTGCCTCCCTGGTCCCCAGATCCAGAACATCTTTCCAATGGACAGGGAGACTGGGAATAGGAACACTGCCCAGTTGTGGAGGTGGCTTAAGTCAAAGTTGGAATGAAAATGGCCATCGTTGGCAATTTGTTTCACTTTACAACCAAATAAATGACTCCCTCAGATGCTGACCCTGCTCTCCTCCGTCCCTTCTGCATTTTCTGACTCCTCTCCCCCAGCATCGTCCCCCCTTCCATCTCTCTCATCCGTCCTTTACCGCCTCAACTTCTCCACTCAAATTTTGCATTCCACCTTTGACTCCAGCCTGTAAAATGTTCTCGCCGCTGTCCCCGGTCAGGTGGAGGCTGCCATAACTCCTGTGTGATATCAATAACCCACACTGGCAAAGCCAATGAGGTAATTTTCCCTGAAGCTCTAAATATAATTTAACAAGTTAAACGCTGTAGCATTGTGGTAGATGCGCTATTAAGGGACTGTAAATTGCTTACATAGCATCAATAAACACAGTGCCCTAAAGCGAGGGGCTGTTAAGACTTTATAATCTAAAGCAGCACTAGGAGTATCACCCCAAGGCTTTAACTTCACGTCAGATAAAAACAAAGTGGCTGAAGTCTTTAGTTGATGCCAAATGTACTCAAGAACACAGCAAGCTTCAGGGGGTAATTACTTTCTGAGTGCCTGATGTGGATTCGCTGAGAAACACATCTGTTATCATATTTGCCAATGATTAATTTGATTCTTCCATTTCCACAGAAAATGGGGGAAGTTGATGGTTACAAGTGCCAAGCCAATTGGTATATGGCCCCCAGAGAATAATGTATCATTTTCTTGGGATAAGAACAAAAGTTTTAGTATAATCTACTCTCACACTTTGGATTATACCCCATAGAATTATGTGTATAGAAAAAGATTTGGGGTAATTAAATTATCTTTGGTGTTGTTGAAAGGGTGCAGAGTTTTAAAAGTTAATGGCCTCTTTTGGAAGTGAAATAATTCGTGTTTCAGGTTTTGTAATCCCTAAGGCTTCTCTGCCCTTCTTTTCCCTTCCCCTGATGTGCACCCAACCCTAGTCAGATCCTTGCACAAAGCACACTCCTTCTGCAGTTCCTTCCCAGGTTCATATCCTCAGCCAACTGGTGACTAACCCTTTTTGTGTTTTAACTATTATCCAGAGTATTTGGTCTAAAGTATTCGCATTTGAGTTCTGGAAAGCTCTTAGCATTTTACAAATGTTACCTCATTAATCACCACAACCATCAGACTGACAGTGTTTGCCTTATATTAAAAGCGGTGGAAAAAAGAAAGCTCAGAGTGGCCTGGGGACCTGACCAAGGTTGCTTGGTGAGTCAGGGTGGGGAGAGGGAGAGGACTTGCCATCTCAGGCACCATTCCATCCCCCAGACCTTGCACCTTCTCACCGACGAACACCCCTAAAACCCTCTGGGGTAGGGCCTTCAGGTCTGCAGGATCTCAGGGTCACCTTTGTGATTTCTGAATATTTTGTTCTTTGTTTCTAACTAGCTAGCTGAGGTACAGTTAAGCCTGAACAAAAGCTCCTGAATAGGATTAAAAAGCTTCCTTTGTTTCGTTACCATCAGGACCATCTTAAGATGATGGGGACTTTTCACCTTGTTCCTCTAGGCTCTAGTATAAGATACCAATCCCTGGATGACAAGCAATAACTGTGAAAGAAGGATGCATCATTGGGGTTCAGAAGAACAGGCAAGATGCCCTCTGCTTATTTACCACCAGCAATAGCAACTCACCTTTCAACTGGGTGGTCCTGAGATTGCCCCTCTGCCTTTTCAGCCCCATCCTTTGGGCTGCATGTTGTGTTGCTTTGGGACTTTGCTCATCAGGGTGCATCAGAATTCCGGCTAACTGGGTTCACAGCAGAAAGATGGTTGAAGGAGGGAGATGACAGCATTATTTGACCTGGACCTAGCAGTCCACTTGGAATGACATTGGTTCTGGGGCTGCGTTGAAATTCATTCTCTGTTGTGAAGGTAGGCAAGATCTGGGCGATATTGATACTTTTTACACATAGATGACTAAAACTGCTTCCAGCTGGTCCAGGCATCTCTGCTGGGAAATAGGCCACACTCCAGGAGATGTTTCCATTTATACCAGTATGCCAGGCTCACTATGCATCTATCACTAAGCATGGGGGCGGGGGGTGATTCAATTTTCTCTCCCGGTTTTCTTCATGCCAGGAAGATACACTCAAAGTGCACTACTTGGGATGATAAATTATAAAAATCCTAAGATCAAAAAATTTTCTAAACAAGAACAACTTCATCTGAATTCTGAGATGCTTTAGTTAATTTCCAAATTCTGTGGCACTGCAGGATTCCCCCTCTTCTCACCCATTCCTAATTCATTTCTTAAAACACAATCTAAATATATCATGGGAGATGCACCATTACTTTCCCTTCTTTCAAGTAATGCATTTTTGTGTAAACATGTTGTTTATGACAGAATCTTTTTTTTTAATTAATTAATTAATTTATTTTTGGCTGCATTGGGTCTTCATTGCTGCGTGCAAGCTTTCTCCAGTTGCAGTGAGTGGAGGCTACTCTTTGTTGCAGTATGCGGACTTCTCATTGCGGTGGCTTGCTGCAGAGCACGGGCTCTAGGTGCGCGGGCTTCAGTAGTTGTGGCTCACGGGCTCTAGAGCGCAGGCTCAGTAGTTGCGGCGCACAGGCTTAGTTGCTCCGCGGCATGCGGGATCTTCCTGGACCAGGGCTCGAACCCATGTCCCCTGCATTGGCAGGCGGATTCTCAACCACTGCGCCACCAGGGAAGCCCCTATGACAGAATCTTTTACGGATGCTTTGTGTTGCCTTTGCTCAAGAAAATACATTTTAAGAGAATTCTCCCCAGCCTGGCATGTAATGTTTCATTAGCCAACATAACCTTGTTTATTTGCTTTTTAAAATTTTATTTGGGAAAGGAAATCAATTTGCACCCCTGACACGCTGCCAGGTTCCTGTTTATAAGCACACAATAGGCAGCTTGGAGGGGGCAAAAATAGATAGTTTATGATTTCTGCATTAAGTATGACACAATCTGTATATGAAACCATAGAGGCAACAGTGTTTTCCTGTCCCTGCAGTCACGCTCTGCAGTTTAAGCTTTTTTTTATCAGTGCATTATCCAAGTATGCACGAAATAAGTGGTCCTAATTGTGCTGGGCACTTTAAGCGTGAGGAAGAATTGTCAGAACAAAAAGAGCTCTTAGGTGGGGTTTTTTTTGTTGTTTTTGTTGTTTTTTTTAGAAAACACTTTAAGCATCTGGCTGGGGCTCAGCCCTATAACTGTGCTGTGCTCTGAGGAAAGCGTCCCTGCAGCATAATTCAGAGTGTCCTCAGGCCCTCTGCTGTCAGAGATTCCGATGGGCTGGGGGGAGATGGGCAGGACCTGAAGCCCAGTGTGCCCATCATCGAAGAGAATCCCTTCTCCCTCACTCTAGACCCCTCACGGTGATGTGAGGAGATGGTCATCCTCTGGACTTGACCCTCACTCCTGCCTTCTTTGAGTGTCTGTCTGCTTTTCCCTTGCCCAAGATGAAATCATTACCTTATTGGTCCAACATATTCAGGTCCAAAGGTGACCCTAAGATAAAGTTACTCTCTCCACTTCACAGAAATTAAACTCTCTACAATCATCCATTATAGCAGAAAGAGCACTGAATTAGGAAGCAAGAGATCTAGATTCTAGTCCTGTTTCTGCCTTTATTTAGATGTGGGCCACTGGTGTGGTTGCTTCTCCTTCTCTGGCCTCCATTTTCTTCTCTCTAAAATCAAGGAGTTGGATTACAGGGTCTCTGTGGTATCTTTCAACTCGCAAGGTCTGAGAGCAGCTACATATCAGCATCATAGAAATCTTCTCCTGGAACTTGGAGTTTCTCCTTTCCTGTCTTCCCAGCCTGCATCTAAGCTGGATCTCCTGTGTTGGGTTTTTCCATCTGTGGTCCTGTTTCTCTTCCCGATGAGGTGGAGATAACTTCATCCCTCCTTTTCACTGCCCCAGTTTCCACTGTTTCAGTAATTATTTTAACTTCCGTGAATCTGCTTTTTCTTTGTTCCTTTTCATGGTCCTAAATTGCCACTGAAACCTAACGCTTAAATCCTGCATAGTTCCGCTGGCCAACAGAGTTAGTGTCTCTTGGCTTACAGACCCTGTGCCTGGAGGCAGGACAGCGTCCCTTTCCGTCCCACCCTGCCATTTGCAGTCAGTCTGAAGCCACAGCCTCTTATTGAATCCCTGAAGTTCTTTTCCAGTTTCTTAAAGTGACTCTTTATTTCACTGAGCTTGTAACAAGATCTAGGTATGCTCTGGATGTGAATTTAGAATGTTCACATGGATGAGTCAAGGAGTGAAGCCAAGTTGGGGTGGGGGAAGCTTGACTACAAGGGGAATCTTTCATTATTCATCTCTGCTAGTGATTAGAGGGCACTATTGGATAGATATAATTGGATCACATCCCAGAAATCAAGATAAAAGACCATAAGCATTTCACCCTCCTCCTTCCAACACTGGCTAAGCAACCCCCTACCCACACTCCACAGCCTCCGCTTGAATTTTGTTCAGTCTGTGCTAAGGCTCTGTGTACTAGAGTTATCTTAGAAAGAGTAAGCACCACTCTGTGTGTGTGGTGTGTGTGTGCATAGAAAGCTTCCCCAAAGCTTGCACGTGCTAGAAAGATAGGTTTTCTGAATTCCCTCTCCGCAAAGATAAAAACTCAGTGTCAATTAGGTCTTTTCCCTCAGCTGCCATTGGAACAGCACTAAAGACCTTTCAGAAGAGTTCTTGACGGTTCTAATCCCAGTAAATGAAAGGGAAGAGAGAAAAGGGAAAGCGGTACCGTTTAACCTTGTCAACACTTCTTCAGATATTGGAGCCTAAACCTCTATCAAATGTGGAGATGTGAAAAGATGTTTGAACGAATGGAGCAACATCCAGGACGAGGCTTGGGGGAGTGGTCTTTTCCTCTGCCAGCAGATGATTAGATTTGATGCCTAAACACTGTCATTGTTCCATTAAAAAGGGGATGGAGAATTAGTTAGCTACCCAGAGAAACCCAGCATTATGTATAAATGCAGAACTTACTTGTAGGCTAAGCTGCTTAACCAGGGTGAAGATAATACAAGCAGTTCAAATACTTTGTCCTTCATCTTTTGCTCTGAATGAATATGTCTTTTACTAATGATTATAAACCTTTAAAATGGCTTTTCATGCTGAGATTCTGTTTAAGTTTCTAAATTCATCTGTAGGGGTTTGAAACTATCTCATAAAGTGACTAGTAAACAATATAGGTATGAAAAGACATATGAAAAGTATTTTTTAATACATAGGCCTATAATTGGGTTTCTTTAAAAGTAACCAGACAACAGATACATATATGTGTATGTATACACACACACACACACACACACACACACACACAGACACACACAAACTCACACACGTATCATCAGCTTAAGGACATGAGCATCAATGCAGAGGAAAAGATGTAGGCCTTTTGTCCAAGGACTCACTTACTAAAAGCTTCTACAATTTGGGTGTGTTTCTTTTCTTTTTCTTTCTTATTTTCTGCATGGCATGGGCTGAGAATCGAATCTGACTTCCCACATGGCAGGTGAGAATTCTGCCACTGAACCACCCATGTACCTGGGTGTGTTTCTTAACGTGGGTCCCTAACTCCCCTGAGATCTCATCTTTGTTTTAGGTTTATAAATATTGTTTCTTAGCCTATCAACTAATCAGTAAATTTGTTCCACCTTAAAGTTGTCAGTGGAGAAGCGTCACAATGGGATGAAAATGAACTCAAGATGGCAAATTATAGAATGTTCAAGTTGCCGAACACCAGGACCCTATAGATTTGGTGTCTGACCACAAGAGTGAAAGGTTGCCGTGGGAGATCACCTAAATACAAATATCTCATTGGCCTTAGTGCTTACTTAGCAAGCCAACCCGTAAGTCCTGACTGTCTAGGGTAGAAAATGCAGCTTCTAAATGGATGCACTTTCCTCCCATCCAGTAGCTGGCAGAAAGGAGAGCTGAGCTCAGCACAGTACATAGACACCAGGTGCCAAATTCTTCCCCCTGTGATTCCCACATAGGAAGCCGTGCTTATGCCAAGCCCAATTGTTTCACCAGGAGGAAGGTAGACAAATCGGAAGCTGTGGCCTAAAAGTAAGACCTTGTTTTCAGGGTGTGTAACTGGGTTCAGAGGAGCCCTGCCTGTCCTGGCTCATCTTTGTGGGGTGCAGCTGGCACACGTGGGATGGGTGCGTCTTAGCTCTGCCTTCTGTTGTTTTTATCAACCCAATCATGGTTTGTTAGGCACATGGGTAAATACAGAGCTAGTTCAGTTAGCGAAGTCCTGCCCTTAGATGGTTCAAATGAAAGGAAAGGAAATAAAGGTACAGATAACAATTTTTTTTTTTTTTTTAAGTTATAGTAGGTTGGGTGGAGTGAAAAATGTCACTGGGTCCCAAACTGGGGTTTCTTATCTTTTATCATAATGTATATATAAATATACATTATAAATAATATATAGAGAGTGTATATATACACACACTATTCTGTGTGTGTGTGTGTGTGTGTGTGTGTGTGTGTGTGTGTGTGCTTGCAGAGGAACTATCTGAAGAGATATAGTAAAAGATTAATTTTTTCTGCATGTTAGGATGATAGGTAATTTTGTTCCCATTTATTTTTTTCTCATATAAATTTTCTCCATGAACAAGTATATTACAAATACATAGCTTGTAAAGTAAAATAATGCAAGTTTAATTGGAACATAGTTGTACTGCATATTTTCTGATTGTCCTTGCAGGCCCATCTCCCCCTTTTCCACTCCGCTGTCTGCCCTGCAAGGCTGACCTGTTTACACCACATGAATGAGCACCTTTAACCTGTGTTTTCCCACTGGATCTGGGCCAATGACCACAGGGGCACCACAACAGGTTCCAGAGAGGGAAGAAGGGGAGCCTGAGGGTCTGTTCTTACAGCTCCTTCCGTTACTCACCTGCTTTGACTAAGGGTCACAGTTCTGACCAGGTGCCCTCTCCACACAGCTCTCTCCTCCCCTGGTCCCGCTAACCTCTTCTCTCCCCTGAGTCCTGGTAACCTCTCCTTTCTCTCACTCCTGGAAGCCTAGGGATGCTAACAGCTCCCTGCTGAAACTGGGCCCAGGGTACTGCACTATGGCTTGTGCTTCCCTGCACTCTGCCCACAACTTTGCAGCTAGCTCCTCTGCTAATCACTCCTCAAATTACCCATTTTGAGCATGCAGTCTGTTTCCTACTGGGACCCCAAGTGATACAGTAGTCAAACACTCTGAAATTGTGCATTTATCTGTAGTAAGTCTGCTAGATTAACTAAAGCATCAGTTTTCTTGTGTGACTAGAATTTTATCAACATTATGAAAGAGTAGGTCTGATGGTATGATGGAGTGAAATGAGATTTTAGAAATCAAGGAATATGAAACCTTCAAAAGACAAATTGTATAGAAAAATGAATTCATGACTCTTAAGGAAGCGTTTTAAAAACATGAGATCCAAAGGAGGAAAGTCCTAAAAGAGATCCTTGGTGGTCAAAAAAGAAAAAAATAGCCATTGGATTTTTTGTTTGTTTGTTTAACATCTTTATTGGAGTATAATTGCTTTACAATAGTGTTAGTTTCTGCTTTATAACAAAGTGAATCAGCTGTACACATACATATATCCCTGTATCTCTTCCCTCTTGCATTTCCCTCCTTCCCACCCTCCCTATCCCTCCCCTCTAGGTGGTCACAAAGCACCCAGCTGATCTCCCTCTGCTATGCAGCTGCTTCCCACTAGCTATCAGTTTTACATTTCGTAGTGTATATATGTCCATGCCACTCTCTCACTTTGTCCCTGCTTACCCTTCCCCCTCCCCATGTCCTGAACTCCATTCTCTACATCAACGTCTTTATTCCTGTCCTGCCCCTAGGTTCTTCACAACCAATTCTTTTTCTTTTTTTTTTTTAGATCCCATATATATGTGTTAGCGAACGATATTTGTTTTCCTCTTTCTGACTTACTTCGCTCTGTATGACAGACACTAGGTCCATCCACCTCACTACAAATAACTCAATTTCATTTCTTTTTATGGCTGAGTAATATTCCATTGTATGTATGTGCCACATTTTCTTTATCCATTCATCTGTCAGTGGACACTTAGGTTGCTTCCATGTCCTGGCTGTTGTAAATAGAGCTGCAAGGAACATTGTGGTACATGACTCTTTTTGAATTATGGTTTTTTCAGGGTATATGCCCAGTAGTGGGATTGCTGGGTCGTATGGTAGTTTAGTTTTTTAAGGAACCTCCATACTGTTCTCCATGGTGGCTGTATCAGTTTACATTCCCACCAACAGTGCAAGAGGGTTCCCTTATCTCCACACCCTCTCCAGCAATTATTGTTTGTAGATTTTTTGATGATGACCATTCTGACTAGTGTGAAGTGATACCTCATTGTAGTTTTGATTTGCATTTCTCTAATGATTAGTGATGTTGAGCATCCTTTCATGTGTCTGTTGGCAATCTGTGTATCTTCTTTGGAGAAATGTCTATTTAGGTCTTCTGCCCATTTTTGGATTGGGTTGTTTGTTTTATTGATATTGAGCTGCATGTGCTGCTTGTAAATTTTGAAGATTAATCCTTTGTCAGTTGCTTCGTTTGCAAATATTTTCTCCCATTCTGAGGGTTGTCTTTTCGTCTTGTTTATGGTTTCCTTTGCTGTGCAAAAGCTTTTAAGTTTCATTAGGTCCCATTTGTTTATTTTTGTTTTTATTTCCATTTCTCTAGGAGGTGGGTCCAAAAGGATCTTGCTGTGATTTATGTCGTAGAGTGTTCTGCCTATGTTTTCCTTTAAGAGTTTTATAGTGTCTGGCCTTACATTTAGGTCTTTAATCCATTTTGAGTTTATTTTTGTGTATGGTGTTAGGGAGTGTTCTAATTTCATTCTTTCACATGTAGCTGTCCAGTTTTCCCAGCACCACTTATTGAAGAGGCTGTCTTTTCTCCATTGTATATATTCCTGCCTCCTTTATCAAAAATAAGGTGACCATATGTGCGTGGGTTTATCTCTGGGCTTTCTATCCTGTTCCATTGACCTATATTTCTGTTTTTGGGCCAGTACCATACTGTCTTGATTACTGTAGCTTTGTAGTATAGTCTGAAGTCCGGGAGCCTGATTCCTCCAGCTCCATTTTTCTTTCTCAGGATTGCTTTGGCTATTTGGGGTCTTTTGTGTTTCCATACAAATTGTGAAATTTTTTGTTCTAGTTCTGTGAAAAATGCCTTTGGTAGTTTGTTATGGATTGCATTGAATCTGTAGATTGCTTTGGGTAGTATAGTCATTTTCACAATGTTGATTCTTCCAATCCGAGAACATGGTATATCTCTCCATCTATTTGTATCATCTTTAATTTCTTTTATCAGTGTCTTATAGTTTTCTGCATACAGGTCTTTTGTCTCCATAGGTATGTTTATTCCTACGTATTTTATTCTTTTTGTTGCAATGGTAAATGGGAGTGTTTCCTTAATTTCTCTTTCAGATTTTTCATCGTTAGTGTATAGGAATGCAAGAGATTTCTGTGCATTAATTTTGTATCCTGCTACTTTACCAGATTCATTGATTAGCTCTTGTAGTTTTCTGGTAGCATCTTTAGAATTCTCTAGGTATAGTATCATGTTGTCTGCAAACAGTGACAGCTTTACTTCTTCTTTTCCTATTTGGATTCCTTTTATTTCTTTTTGTTCTCTGATTGCTGTGGCTAAAACTTCCAAAACAATGTTGAATAATAGTGGTGAGAGTGGGCAACCTTGTCTTGTTCCTGATCTTAGTGGACATGGTTTCAGTTTTTCACCATTGAGGACGATGTTGGCTGTGGGTTTGTCATATATGGCCTTTATTATGTTGAGGTAAGTTCCCTCTATGCCTACTTTCTGAAGGGTTTTTATCATAAATGGGTGTTGAATTTTGTCGAAAGCTTTCTCTGCATCTATTGAGATGATCATATGGTTTTTATTCTTCAATTTGTTAATATGGTGTATCACATTGATTGATTTGCGTATATTGAAGAATCCTTGCATTCCTGGGATAAACCCCACTTGATCATGGTGTATGATCCTTTTAACGTGCTGTTGGATTCTGTTTGCTAGTATTTTGTTGAGGATTTTTACATCTATGTTCATCAGTGATATTGGCCTGTAGTTTTCTTTCTTTGTGACATCTTTGTCTGGTTTTGGCATCAGGGTGATGGTGGCCTCGTAGAATGAGTTTGGGAGTGTTCCTCCCTCTGCCCTGTTTTGGAAGGGTTTGAGAAGGATAGATGTTGGCTCTTCTCTAAATGTTTGATAGAATTTGCCTGTGAAGCCATCTGGTCCTGGGCTTTTGTTTGTTGGAAGATATTTTATCACAGTTTCAATTTCAGAGCTTGTGATTGGTCTGTTTATATTTTCTATTTCTTCCTGCTTCAGTCTCGGAAGGTTGTGCTTTTCTAAGCATTGGTCCATTTCTTCCAGGTTGTCCATTTTATTGGCATATAGTTGCTTGCAGTAATCTCTCATGATCCTTCGTATTTCAGCAGTGTCGGTTGTTACTTCTCCTTTTTCATTTCTAATTCTGTTGATTTGAGTCTTCTCCCTTTTTTTCTTGATGAGTCTGGCTAATGGTTTATCAATTTTTTTTATCTTCTCAAAGAACCAGGTTTTAGTTTTATTGATCTTTGCTATTGTTTCCTTCATTTATTTTTCATTTATTTCTGATCTGATCTTTATGATTTCTTTCCTTCTGCTAATTTTTGGGTTTTCTTGTTCTTCTTTCTCTAATTACTTTAGGTGTAAGGTTAGGTTGTTTATTTGAGATGTTTCTTGTTTCTTAAGGTAGGATTGTATTGCTATAAACTTCCCTCTTAGAACTGCTTTTGCTGCATCTGATAGATTTGGGTCATTGCGTTTTCATTGTCATTTGTTTCTAAGTATTTTTTGATTTCCTTTTTGATTTCTTCAGTTATCTCTTGGTTATTAATTAGTGTATTGTTTAGCCTCCATGTGTTCGTATTTTTTACAGATTTTTCCTGTAACTGATATCTAGTCTCATAGCATTGTGGTCAGAAAAGATACTTGATACTATTTCAATTTTCTTAAATTTAGAAGGCTTGATTTGTGACCCAAGATATGATCTATCCTGGAGAATGTTCTATGAGCACTTGAGAAGAAAGTGTATTCTGTTGTTTTTGCATGGAATGTCCTATAAATATCAATTAAGTCCATCTTGTTTAATGTATCATTTAAAGCTTGTGTTTCCTTATTTATTTTCATTTTGGGTGATCTGTCCATTGGTGAAAGTGGGGTGTTACAATCCCCTACTATGATTGTGTTACTGTCGATTTCCCCTTTTATGGCTGTTAGCATTTGCCTTCTGTATTGAGGTGTTCCTATGTTGGGTGCATAAATATTTACCATTGTTATATCTTCTTCTTGGATTGATCTCTTGATCATTATGTAGTGTCGTTCTTTGTCTCTTGTAATAGTCTTTGTTTTAAAGTCTATTTTGTCTGATATGAGAATTGCTACTCCAGCTTTCTTTTGATTTCCATTTGCATGGAATATCTTTTTCCATCCCCTCACTTTCAGTCTGTATGTGTCCCTAGGTCTGAAGTGGGTCTCTGGTAGACAGCATATATACAGGTCTTGTTTTTGTGTCCATTCAGCCAGTCTTTGTCTTTTGGTTGGAGCATTTAATCCATTTACATTTAAGGTAATTATCGATATGTATGTTCCTATTACCATTTTCTTAATTGTTTTGGGTTTGTTATTGTAGGTCTTTTCCTTCTCTTGTGTTTCCTGCCTAGAGAAGTTCCTTTAGCATTTGTTGTAGAGCTGGTTTGGTGGTGCTGAATTCTCTTAGCTTTTGCTTGTCTGTAAAGGTTTAATCTCTCCGTCGAATCTGAATGAGATCCTAGCTGGGTAGAGTAATCTTGGTTGTAGGTTTTTCCCTTTCATCACTTTAAATATGTCCTGCCACTCCCTTCAGGATTGCAGAGTTTCTGCTGAAAGATCAGCTGTTAACCTTATGGGGATTCCTTTGTATGTTATTTGTTGTTTTTCCCTTTCTGCTTTTAATATTTTTTCTTTGTATTTAATTTTTGATAGTCTGATTAATATGTGTCTTGGCGTGTTTCTCCTTGGATTTATCTTGTACGGGACTCTCTGTGCTTCCTGGACTAGATTAACTATTTCCTTTCCCATATTAGGGAAGTTTTCAAGTATAATCTCTTCAAATATTTTCTCAGTCCCTTTCTTTTTCTCTTCTTCTTCTGGGACTCCTATAATTTGAATGTTGGTGCGTTTAATGTTGTCCCAGAGGTCTCTGAGACGGTCCTCAATTCTTTTCATTCTTTTTTCTTTATTCTGCTCTGCAGTAGTTATTTCCACTATTTTATCTTCCAGGTCACTTATCCGTTCTTCTGCCTCAGTTATTCTGCTATTGATTCCTTCTAGAGAATTTGTATTTTCATTTATTGTGTTGTTCATCATTTTTTTTTTTTTTTGCTCTTTAGTTCTTCTAGGTCTTTGTTAAATGTTTCTTGTATTTTCTCTATTCTATTTCCAAGATTTTGGATCATCTTTAGTATCATTATTCTGAATTCTTTTTCAGGTAGAGTGCTTATTTCCTCTTCATTTGTTTGGTCTGGTGGGTTTTTACCTTGCTCCTTCATCTGCTGTGTGTTTCTCTGTCTTCTCATTTTGCTTAACTTACTGAGTTTGAGGTCTCTTTTCACAGGCTGCAGGTTCGTAGTTCCCATTGTTTTTGTTGTCTGCCCCCAGTGGCTAAGGTTGGTTCAGTGGGTTATGTAGGCTTCCTGGTAGAGGGGACTAGTGCCTGTGTTCTGGTGGATGAGGCTGGATCTTGTCTTTCTGGTGGGCAGGTCCTCATCTGGTGGTGTTTTGGGGTGTCTGTGACCTTATTATGATTTTAGGCAGCCTCTCTTCTAATGGGTGGGGTTGTGTTCCTGTCTTGCTTCTTGTTTGGCATAGGGTGTCCAGCACTGTAGCTTTCTCGTCATTGAATGGAGCTGGGTCTTGGTGTTGAGATGGAGATCTCTAGGAGATTTTTGCCCTTTGAGATTATGTGGAGCTGGGAGGTGTCTGGTGGACCAATGTGTTGAACTCGGCTCTCCCACCTCAGAGGCACAGGCCTGACACCCGGCTGGAGCACCAAGACCCTGTCATCCACACAGCTCAGAATAAGAGGGAGAAAGAAAGAAAGAAAGAGAGAGAGAGAGAGGGAGAGAGAGGGAGAGAGAGAGAGTGAGAGAGAGAGGGAGAGAGAGCATGCTAAAAACTATACTAAAAAGAAAAAAAAAAACACAAATGGACAGACAGAACCGTAGGACAAATGGTAAAAGCAAAGCTATACAGACAAAATCACACACAGAAGCATACACATACACAATGACAAAAAGGGAAAAAGGGAAAAAAATATATATATCATTGCTCCCAAAGTCCACCTCCTCAATTTGGGGTGATTCGTTGTCTATTCAGGTATTCCACAGATGCAGGGTACATCAAGTTGACTTTGGAGATTTAATCCGCTGCTCCTGAGGCTGCTGGGAGAAATTTCCCTTTCTCTTCTTTGTTCGCATAGCTCCTGAGGTTCAGCTTTGGATTTGGCTCCACCTCTGCGTCTAGGGCGTCTGTTCTTTGCTCAGAGAGGACGGAGTTAAAGGAGCAGCTGCTTCAGGGGCTCTGGCTCACTCAGGCCATGGGGAGGGAGGGGTACAGAGTGTGGGGCGAGCCTGCAGCGGCAGAGACCGGCGTGACGTTGCACCAGCCTGAGGCGTGCCATGTGTTCTCCTGGGGAAGTTGTACCTGGATCACAGGACCCTGGCCGTGACGGGCTGCACAGGCTCCCGGGAGGGGAGGTGTGGATAGTGACCTGTGCTTGTTCACAGGCTTCTTGGTGTCTGCAGTAGCAGCCTTAGCATCTCATGCCCGTGTTTGGGGTCCGTGCTGATAGCCGCGGCTCGTGCCCGTCTCTGGAGCTCGTTTAGGTGGTGCTGTGCATGCCCTCTCCTCGCGCACCCCGAAACAATGGTCTGTTGCCTCTTCGGCAGCTCCAGAGTTTTTCCCGACTCCCTCCTGGCTAGCTGTGGTGCACTAGCCCCCTTCAGGCTGTGTTCACGCAGCCAACCCCAGTTCTCTCCCTGCGATCCGACCGAAGCCCAAGCCTCAGCTCCCAGCCCCTGCCCGCCTCTGCAGGTGAGCAGACAAGCCTCTTGGGCTGGTGAGTGCTGCTCGGCACGGATCCTCTGTGCGGGAATCTCTCCGCTTTGCCCTCCACACCCCTGTTGCTGCGCTCTCCTCCGTGGCTCTGAAGCTTCCCCCCTCTGCCATCCGCAGTGTCCGCCCACAATGGAGCTTCTAGTGTGTGGAAACCTTTCCTCCTTCACAGCTCCCTCCCACTGGTGCAGGTCCCATCCCTATTCTTTTGTCTCTGTTTTTTCTTTTTTCTTTTGCCCTACCCAGGTACGTGAGGAGTTTCTTGCTTTTTGGGAGGTCTGAGGTCTTCTGCCAGCGTTCAGTAGGTGTTCTGTAGGAGCTGTTCCACACGTAGATGTGTTTCTGATGTATTTGTGGGAAGGAAGGTGATCTCCACGTCTTACTCTTCCGCCATCTTGAAGTTCCTCCAGCCATTGGATTTTTTGTGTATTTTTCTTTTCTTGAATTCTTGTTTGAAGAATAAGGATCAGAAATGGTCTGGTGCTTTTGCATTGAAATGAGTGAGTGAGGAATGGATGTTATGAATGGGAATGGATGGATGAAGTAAGGGAAATGTGGACTCATGGAGGCAGAGTTGTAATAGCAAACAGAGTGGCCAGGCCTCAGACATAGGCCTCACTGGGAGGTAATGTTTGAGCAAACTTTTGGAAAAAGTGAGGGAGGTAGCCATGCGGATAATGCGAAGAAGCCTTCCAGCCTGTGGGAGCAGTGGCACCAAGGCTCCCATGTGTTAGCAGAACCTCAGGGAGGTCAGTGCAAGTCTGGAGCAGAGTGAATAAGGTGAGAGGGTGGTAGGAAATGAGGTCACAGTGATGGGTGATATCTCGTAGGTTTTGGGACGTACCTTGCAGGCACTGTAAACATGGAAACCATCTCATTGACCCCCATTGCACTTCTCTGGACACCTAAGGATCCAGAGAACCCAGGTTCCCAAAATTTTTAAAAATGGGCTCTTAATATTCAGACAGGATTTCCAGAAGCTTCTTTGGGGATTGTCATCTCTAGTTGTGGCCAGTTACCCTGCGCTACATACGTGCTGTTTTGTTCGCTATGGTCAAGAGAAAAATGTTATCTCTTTATATCAGGATTTCATCAAATAAGACAGACTGAATTGCTCACCAGTCGCCTCTGTTGCATTATGCATTTGGGTTTTGCTCTAAGATTTAAACACCAGTAGCTAAGATTCAGTTTCCTTGGAAGCAATGGCAGTTCAAGGGTACTTATCCAACAGCCACTTTCCAGGATAGAAATATGCTGCTTAATTAATATCGATCATTAGAACAGCCTCGTAGGAACTTAGGTTTGTGAAGTACTAAACAATTTACAAATTAAGGCCACTCATGGAGAGCCACCTGACGGGTTCCACCAGCAGCACAATGAAGTGCAAGCCTCTTCATTCACTATTGTTTCAGAGGAGGAAGTCTATCTTGTTGCACATTTTCCTTCCCACTGAGGATCACATTTCTATTTTATGTTCAGAGAGCATAATGTTGCCAAATATTCAGGAATGCAGATGCCCAACCAGTGCTCCAGGCAGGGGAGTTTTGAAGCAAATTCATTTTAGTGGGCCAGCCCTACCTTCCAGCTCTTTTGGCCGGGAGAGAAGAGCTGAGGAATGGGGGCCTGGGAAAGGCAAGGGAGAGTCTCTCCTCAGACCTGTGCTGTATCATTAGCAGCTTTCAAGAGAGCGCTCCCTTTATACTTCTGGTCATTAAGCAAGTACTTGATTTTCTTTGAAATGGTGAAGAAATAGACCTCAGCATCCCTGTGGTAGTTTTACATGCACTCTTATTTTTAGTACTTTTACATTTCCTGGTAAGGAAGGGAGAGAAATTTGTTTAGTGATTCTAGAATGGACCACTTGCCTCCTGCACAGCCGTACCAGGTGCTCAGTGTGACTTCTCAGCATTTCCCTGTGTGCTCAGTGCTGCTTTCATGATATTAAGGCCCCTTTTCTTCCTTATGCCACACAGAAGCGCGAGCCTGGCAATGCCATTGGTGCCATCTACTTACCTTTCCTGTACCTGCCTCAGGACCCCAGTGTTTTGCTTGTTTCTAATCACTTCACTTTGGCTTTTTTGGGTCTGTTTTCTAGTTGCTAAGGAAGGCCCGTCTTGCCTCGCTTCAACCAGGGCTTGAGTTGACCAGATACCTGGCGGTTTGAGGAGACTGCTGAGCTGTGTTCTGGCCTCTGTGTGTTGATAGGACGTATGAGGACTCAAACCCACAAATGTTCCCTCTTTATATCTTCGGCTTAAGATGACCGTGTGCCCAACTTAGACAAGAGGA
The DNA here is from genome assembly GCF_028023285.1 of Balaenoptera ricei. Classification (NCBI taxonomy): domain Eukaryota; kingdom Metazoa; phylum Chordata; class Mammalia; order Artiodactyla; family Balaenopteridae; genus Balaenoptera; species Balaenoptera ricei. The sequence continues at coordinate 48,618,325 of NC_082647.1, read as the reverse complement.
AATTGTAGACTGATGGCTCTTTTTTTCTGTATCATTATCTCGGAAATCATAATTCATGTATCCATTCAATCACTGGTCATCTAGTTCTGTGCCAGGCACGGAGCTTAGGCACTAGTGATGGAAGAGAAAACGAGGCAGGCACTGTCCCTGCCTTCCTGGAATTTATAATATGGTGAACTAGAAATAGGAAGTTACTGTGTGATCAGGATAAGAGGTGATAAAGCTCTGGAACTTGTGGGAAAACAAAGAAAACAGCTATGGGAATCGTTATGGAGGTAGAATCAACAAACTAAAGAAGTTAAGAAAGATCATGTGCTTAATGGTGGATCAGTTGCAAACCCAGACCTGTTGACTAGCCCTTTGCCCTCCAGACTGTGGTCTTATCAGCTCTAGATGATGCGTCTTTCCCTCTTTCTAGTGTGTGTGTGAGAAGGTATTTTTCTGACTCATTTGTTTTTCATCCCCTTCTTTCCCTGGATTTCCATATTCCCTCTAAACTGTAGGTCCTCCAAGAGAGTGCCTACTTTTCCTTTTTTGTCTTTCCACAGTATTAGTTACACTTACTATGTATTTTCTCAGCAAACATCTATGTGACAGGTGACAGGCATTGTATTAGGCCCTGAGGACAATGATATGAAATCACACCCTGTCCCTGTAACCAAAGTGTTCACAGCTAGAAGGGGAAAACTGACCTGAAGTGTATAAGTAAATGTACCCATGTGTTATAGGAGCTTTGAAAGGAGTATGTATGGGATAAGATGGAGGACAGAGGAGTGGTTAATTAATTATAATATGGTGACATGGAAATAATGATGACAATTACACATTGTGATGTGATATAAAGGCAAGGATTGGGGTGCTGAGGTAGAAAATAACAGGGGGATGGATATCTCTAGCTAGGGAGGTAGTGTTAGCATTGGTAGTAATCATGATAATAATAATTATAATAATGGCTACTAACACTTATTGGACATTTAGTGTGTCCAACATTGCACTCAGCTCTGTATTTACATTACTTAAATTAATCTTTATAAAAATCTTACAGGGTAGGGTTGTTCCTATGTGACAAACGAGAAAAATAAAGAAAGAGAAGCTATAAACTTGCTCAAGATCACACATCATTCATTTCTTCACCGAATAATTGAATTTATTGCACATCTACGAAGTGCATGACACTGGCTGTTCTGAGATGAACATGGACTATTCCCTCCTCCAAGTTTCCTGGAGGAAACATTTGTGAAAATAAGTCAGGCTTTCTAGTGGAGGTGTGGACAAGGCACTGTGGGAGAGCAGAGCAGGGAACTAACGGGGCCAGAAGGAGTGGGGGAAGGCTTCATAGAGGAGGGAGCGTCGGAGCTGGATCTTGATGAATGAATTGACTGCAGAGAGGAAGTGCTATGTGCAGAGGTGAAAAAGAGACATGAAATGGTGTGGGATAGTCAAGAAGCTTTGAGGTCTGTGTGTGTGAGTGGTAGGGGAGGGGATGGGGAGGATGGGTTGCCAGGAGGTGATGTGGGAAAGATTGATGGGGACCAGTTTGTAAAAGGCTGAAGTCAATGGGAAGGTACATGTAGGAGGTCAGGGATGGCCAGCAGAAGTGTTTAAGTAGGCTGGTGCCATGATGGAATGCACAGCTTTCTGGAAGAAGATTCTTGAGAAATGAGGAACCTTACCAGTTAGCAGTACAATGTACAGTATCATTTTCAGTGGAGTTAGATGAATTTCCAACTTCCAGGATATCTGTATATACAGCAGCCCCAGAAATTTGCTCCACGTAATTCTAGTAACCTGAATGAAGTCCTAGTGCCATTTCATTCATTCTATCCCATAAGATGATATTTAGCAGAAGCAACCAAGACAGTAACGTGGGAGATAAGAGCAGAGACATGGACAGTCCAGGGCACTGAGAATCTGAACAGGAAGGAGCAGGATCTTGGAGAGACACCCCAAAACTGTTTCTCACAGTCAAGGGTGGCACCTGAGAAGACATTTATTGTCTTGAGCATTTTACTACAGTACTAAATGAATAGCTATAAAATGCTTACAGGGATGCTTCAGGGCTCTGCTGCCTCAAACCCAGTATTAGAAAGGATAACAGAGGTCTGGGATTGGAGGAGAGCATGGGCCAGTCAGACGGATCTCGCTGCTCTGTATCCTGCAGACTGACATCTAGAGCCCCAGTCAGGGGGACTGCCTGCTTCCTGGAAATGTGTGAGTGGGCTAAGGCCACTGAGGGTTATGTCAGTGTGCGAGCTGCCTTTCTACCCATTGCAAGGGAAGTTGCCTTAGAAGTTGAACTTGATCCAGACGTCAGAGAAATGATCTCTTTCCCAGGCTTTCCCTGAGCTCTTGGAACTCTTAAGGAAGGTGAGCTAACATCAAAGAGTGAGCTAGTGATGGTTGCTTGTTTGTTTTGGTAATTTGATAAAAGTATTGATCAACACTTTTTGAACTACAGCCTTCCCTCCCTAATTCTAATCTGCACTATTCATTGTAAATCAGTTTAGAAATGCCTATGCAGCCAACATGACCTTGAGACAAGGGTTGCTAATCAGTCACTTTGAAATGAATTAATGGTGTATTCCCAGGCTTTGTTAGGTGTGAAGACAGTGGTGATGACATTGATCCAAATTAATGGTATGATAGATAGACTGTAGTTCTCAGGATCACATACCAGCATCAGTTAATAACTTCTTTTAATGTCCATAGAAAGGATATCAGGTATACTTCATTTTTTGCCGTGTCACTTTCCGCTAGAAAATATTTTTACAGAGAGACTATAGAGGCAGTGTGGCTTAGTAGGTAACAGCCTGGATTCTGAAGCCAAACTGCCTAGTTCCGAGCTTCTCCACTTATTGGTTGTGTGACTTTGAGGACTCTTAACCTCTCTGTGCCTCAGTTTCCTCATCTGTAAAATGGGGATAATAATCATACCAAACTCCTAGGCTGATGATAAGGATTAAATGAGTTTTCTGACATATGGTTATGCTGTGTAAGTGTTAGCCATTATTTATAATATTTCCATTAATATCAGTCATAGGGAGTAGCCACCCAGAATGAACCATTACTCTCTGAGCTTCACATTCTGAACTTTACTAAAAAGAAAGAAGTACACATTTGCTGTCAGGCACTATGGTGGAACATTTGTTATCTCATGTGAAACTCTACAATCTGGTCCATTAGATGATTATCTCCATTTTAAAGATGAGGAAGGTATGGCTCAGAGAACTTAAATAACATGCCCCAGATGATATAGAGCTGAAGTGAACTTGAGCCCAATTACAGTTCTCATGTTTTCCTTCTGTACTTTTGTTCCTTTTAGAATTCTCCAGGGATAAGTAGCAAACTCTGAAAAAGCAGAATTAAAAGTGCATGTCAAAGCTGGCATTTTCACAGTACCCTGTGCTGTCTTCTCCCTTCCTCTCCTGCAGAGGTTGCCTGAGATGGTGTCTTATCTTATGCGGTCCATCTTGCACTGTGTGACTATGCTCAGGAGAGAGAGGCAGCCTGCGTGTCCCCTGGTCTCCCCCAGCCCCCTGCCTTGCCTCCTCTAATACCTCACTGGTTCCTCTGTCATGGAGCAGCCCACCCTCTCAGTAAGATTCAAAACACTCCTACTGTTCCAGCTCCCGAGAGCACCAGAAAGGAGTCAACACCCTCTAGAATCCCTCCTACACCTCCAGAGAGCCTAGTGCCTTCCAGAAGGTTAGAACCTTTGTTATTCTGTGAAAGTCTCAGACATCTTTTGGATGCAGTTCCTCGATGTTTACATCTGGGAAGTTCTGAAAGTCTTCATAACTGCCCGGGCAGCATTAAGATGCAGACAATTCTAAGATTGCACAACTCAGCTTGTAAACACATGTCGGGATGACCCTGGCTCCTTATAGAGAAACTTATAAAGTTACTACACCTTGGCAGTTGGAAAGAATGTAGATTTGAAGATAACATTTTGGTACTTCATGGGAATCAACATCATTTGGCCTCTATGCTCCAACCTTCACTTTCATTTGTGGTCCACCTCCCTTCATCCTTCATTACCACACCCTAAAATTATAGTTGTTTGTAAGAGCATGGACTTACATTCATATACATCAGGTTGTTTTCTGCATATTGTATTCCAAGCCCATGCATGCAGGACAATTACCACTCTACCTCCAGCTCACTGACTATGCAATCAAGACTCATTATTACCCTGGTTCTCATCCCATTCACGCCCTTTATGTCTCAGAACAACAGTGAATGGAGAGCAAGGTATATTGCAGGGTATGAAGGGAATAAGAAGGCCAAGGACATGGGGATAAATCTGAACTAAGGAGGGGAAAATTTAGGTGAAGATGGTTTGTCTGAGGAGCTTTATCATCTTCGATGTTTGAGAAATTTTACTTTTTGTTAGATCTGTTTCTTGAATCATGATCCTTGGGTCTGATGGAAAACTATAATTTTTGGAAGGCTTATTTCTGCAAAAGCTTATGGTTATGGAGAAAAATCAATGTTTGTAGGCCCATGAATCAGAGTCTAAGAAGTCTGTTTGGATATTTAGTGTCTCATAAAATGTAACATAGAAAGACTTGTGGAGTATCAGAGCTGTAAAAGATCATGGAGACCATGATCCACCCCCCTCCTTTTAGTGATGAGGCTGTGAAGCCAAGGGAAGCTGAATGATTTACGCAGGTTACATGGCTACAAGGAGGGTTAGAGAGACTGAAGTAGAAGAGACCTCCTGACTCCTAAACCAGTATATTTTCAGCATTATCACACGTTACTAATCATTTGGAAGCATTTGAACCAAAGTATGAACCGTGTATTATGAGAGAATCTTAGCAAGAAGAGACCTTGGAGGTCATCTAGTGCCATCTCCCTCCTGATGCAAGAATCCTCTTGGTGACATTAACAGATGGCACTACTCCCTACTGATGCTAGGAAGCTTAGTACTTTATAAGGCAACTTGTTTTATCTTTGGCTATCCCTACATATTGGTAAATTTACCCCAACAAAAGGTCGAACTTCTATTTTTAAAGCATCAGTCCAGAAGGAGTGAGTGTGGCCAAAGGGTAATGGAATGGTATTAGTGATGGTGTAGAGTTTTACTCTTTTTATCTTAAAATAAGGATAATAATGCCTATCTTGTAGGGTCAGTGTGAGGATCAGAGGTGCAGTTTATAAAGCATCTGCCATAATAGCTGCTTCAATAGGTACTCAAATTTTAGTTATTGTTGGCTTTTGTCATCATGATCCCATTTTTTGAAATTATGCCCTCTGGAGCAACGTAGACTATGTCTAATCCCGCAAATATTTGAAGGCAGTTAGCATGACCTCTAAGCCTTCTTTTCTTCAGACTAAATATTCCCTGATTCTTCTACCATTCTTCCTGTGATGCATTTTGGATGCCTCCATTGCTTTCATTCCCTCCTATTTGTCAATTTCCCCCTTAAACTGTGGTGGCCAAATGTGGTCAGTCTGATGTGCTTGACAGTGGAATAATTACATCCCTTGATCTGGACATCGCACTTCTCCTACAGCAACCTAGATTTATGTTAGCATTTTTGGAGACCAGATCACACAGTTGGCTCACGTAAAACCTTGTTCTACTATCCAGAATGTTAGCGACGTCTCCCAACATTGTGTCAACCACAGATTTGACAAGCATGATTTTTACATCTTCATCCAAGTGGTTGATAAAAATGTTGAACAAGAAAAGGCCAAAGGCTGAGCCTCCAGGAACACCTCAGATCCTTCCCTGCATATTGACATCCAACCGCTGGTTGGTGACATTGTTTCACCAGCTCCAAGTCTACTCACCTATGCTAACAAAAATAACTCAGCAAGATATAGTCATTCTTTGTGTTTTTGAAATTGGTTATTTACTTTATTTAAAGATAAAATGCCATTCTTTTATCAAGGAAGACAGGTTTTGAACCCATAATTGGGAAAATGTGAACTCAGAAGTAATTTCATGTTTGAGTTACTATGTAATGCTGAAAGAAAAAAAAAAAAACAAAAAACTTCTCTAAATGTGAAATGATAATGCTCGCTTAAATTTGTTTATTTTTCCAAAATGTTTCGAAATTATTCTCTGGGTCTGGGGGAAGGAGGCTGGAGAATTTGCAGATTTCATGCGTTGGGGAGAAAGGAGATTTTTGAAATATTAGGATATAACTTTCAAGAGCTTTTTCCATCTCTGGTGGAGATCACAGAAACAAAGAGATCTCTTAAAAATGTTGGTGGGGGAGGGTGTGAAGTATATCCTAGATAGTCTTTTTTATTCTTTTTAATGGTTCTCAGAGAAGAGTCTTAACTTTTTGAGGGGAGAGTTATTTCTTTCTCTCATTTAACATGCTTTATGCTGAAGAAATCAAACCAGTGTCTTTGCACCAGGTTTCAAAATTTTTGAACCAAGTTTTTCTTGGTTTCCATGGTGGAGATAAAGAATGGTTATGGACATCCCATTTGAGCCAAAGTGCTCAAAGACTTGAAGCTCGTTTCTTGGTATCTTCCTTGAAGGGCTCGTTTAATGTTTTCTCAAAGGCTTTACTTTCTAATCTACGTTCCACGTTTGGGGTTTTCTTCTTAATTCTGATCCTCTCTATTTCTCTACCCCATAATCAAACAAGTATGTTAACATCTAACATATCTTACATCTTTTATTGTGATCATGCTTTGAGATTTCAAGGTAAATAGACAAAAGAGTTAGCATTCTCAAAAATCGCCCAGGGAATAAAAGATAAGATTTCATTATACTGAATATCCTAGGAATGTCATTTTATAATTTACTCATTCTCTCACTATTTACTGCATGCCTACTGTGCCAGGCAATGATCTGGGCCACGGAGACTCAATGGGGAGTAAAGTCGTACTTAGTCCCTTCTCTCATTGTGCTTATATTCTAGAGGGAGAAACAGATATTGATCAAATAACCGAAGACAATTGTAAACTTGTGAAAAGTGCTATGAAGCAGGGGGAGAGGGTGCCCCTCATTGGAGAGGTCAGGGGAGGCTTTCTCACATGATGCTTAGTTTGTGATTTGAAGGTGGAGTCTGGGGAACAGTACAGGTAGCAGAAAACAGCATATTCAGCTCTGTGCTGAAATGGAGCATCTTCAGTATGAGAGCAGGAAAATTCATGCAGGTGGAGTGAATCGCAGAGAGCCAGAGTGAAGGTGGTGTGAGATGAGCAGGGGAGGTAGGAAGGGTGTCATACAGGCCTTGGAGGTCACACTGAGAGTGCTGTCGGGGTCTTCTGAACCATGAGAAGCCACCTAAGAAGCATGGAGAGGGTGGCCCATGTAGCTGGATTTGTGTGCGATGAGATCAGTTTTGCCTTTTGAAAGGATGACTGTGGCTGTATTATGGGAACGAGGAGGAAGGGAAATCAAGTGAATGACAAGCGACCAGTTAGGAGAGCACTTGTTTAATCCAGGAAAGAAGATGGTGGTTGGGTGGAAGTTGGTGGAAAAAGAGACAGAAAGAGAAGGATGCTTACATTGAATTTATGGTGCTTGGGGACTACATGTGGGGGTGATAGAAAAGAGGTGCCAAAGGAGGGTTCAGACATTTTATATTATTGTTTGTGAACTTAAAGAGAATATTATTTTTAAAATTGTATAGCTCTGTTGATAATTTTCACTAGCACAGCACAACAGGAATAATAAAAAGAGAGTCAGAAGTCCTTCTGTGCCTCAGATCTATTATTGACAAAGTAGGTGACTGTGAACAGGATGAAAAATTTCAAATATCTTTAAGGATCTAAACACTGGAAAAATAATACTTACAATGTTTACGTCATCACAACCTCACTAAGACCTAGAGAAATAAGTTTGTGAAGGTTCACTTTTGAAAGAAATAATGATTATCTTTATTTTCGCTATTACTTTTAGTTTGATTCTCTACGCCCCTAGATCCTATAAAGAGAACTCAAGCGTATCCCTGTGCTGCCACCCCAATACAAATCACCATTTCCTTTCATCTCACTTTAACCAGCCACAATATTTTCCCACGTCAGAAAAACCTTCCAGTATATAAGGGGAGCCTTTGGATCATGTGTGTGTGTCTAAGCCTGTTCATGCCTTTGGGATCTCAAGACAACAGTCGGCTTACAGTCTAAGCCAGGTGCCCAGTTGCCATCTGGGCTCCTGACAAGCTGTGTGGTCAGGGTATAGAAATCAGAAACCTGGGAAAGGTGCAGTGTGATGGGCACAAGCACCCCCAATACCATATATGTTATCACCATCATTTTACCCACAGTGCAGGAAATCCTGTTCTTTACAGAAGAACTTCAAAGAACCACTACTAGTAGTCCTGGGTAACATTTTTTTTTTTTCTTTGCCAAAGCGCAGACAGATAGATATTTTTCCTCTAGTAAATTGCTAGTGACACTCCATTTCTTTCCTGTCATCCTCAACCCATTGTCCAACTGACCTCTCAGATTTCCCTACCCTTCAAGGCTGAAGGGCCATACCTGGCTGTTTCCAGAGGCCCACTGACTTATGTTGCTTTGCCCTGAACTTTCTTTTTCTCTTCTAGGTTCTGAATTTCTCACATTTCAGCCCCACCATGTTGATCAGCCCTCTTCTGCCTCAGTGTGAATCCTCTCTTGTTGTCCCATTGACATTCTTTTCTAGGAAGAGCTGTCTTTTAAGCCAGCTTTATCATGCATGTTTTACCTTATTTTTGAATTTTAAACAAAGAAACTTTCATTCAAGTCATCAGAAATAAATACATGATATTAGGTCTCTCAAGTGACTCAGTTGTGTCATTATTTTCTTCACTACTTTCATGCAGTGTTTGTTTACTAACTGCCTACTGTGCTCTAAGCACCATGGATAGAATAATGAACACAAACATTCTATATTCTTGAGGAAAAGACAATGAACAAGTAAACAGACGAGAAATCATTGTCAGTATTCCATTATTCCACCAAATTGTTAGAAATTGATTTTATGGAAATACAGCAGAGTTGTAACTCTCACTCTTGTCATTGGATCCCAGACACCCTGTTGTCTTTTCCAGTCGTTCATCCTCAGTCCCCAGGTTGTTGAGCTTGGGTCATGAGTACCCAGATTATGATTTGGAAAAGTAGTTTCCTGGAAAAAAAAAGAGGTGGTTAGTCTTATAGGACTGAAAAAGAAAAAATAACTAGTGTGCTTGTCATTCAAAGCAGGGTGCTGAATGGCTCTTCGTTAAATCATAGTATTATGCACTTACCACAGAAATCATTTTCAAATGCTATATATATCACACCAAGTCAGAGCAGATATGCACTAAACATCCCTGATGTAAACCTCCCATTGGGATGGCGGCGGGGTGATTAGCGAACTTCCAGGTATTTTCTTATGTGCTTTCCTCTTAAGGTGAATAGTTATTTTTCATCTCATCGTAGCTGTAATTTGTAACAAAGATAAATGGACCCATGGCTTGCCAGAAGCCATAACTCTGTATTTAGTTGGCATGACCAGATTCCCCATTTTGGCCTTTGAGAGCTTGAGAGTAGACTGAAGCATTCACCTCTTCTGACCCTTTTCCCTCTGTCTTCTGTCTTCTCTGGGCAGAATATCTCGATGCATAACACCGTTGGTGGGGCCATGGTGGGGCCTGGAGCTCACCAGCTTGGCAGCACCCGGATGCCCAACCATGACACCAGCGTTGTGATTCAGCAAGCCATGCCGTCACCCCAGTCCAGCTCTGTCATCACACAGGCACCTTCCACCAACCGCCAGATCGGGTAAGGAGACCTCGTCGGCTGTCTCTGGGTCCTGGCTGGAGCTCAGGAAATGTTCTAGACTTTCTCCTAGTTTCTAGTCCTCAGGTTGGATAAGACAGAAGTTGGTTTTCCTGGCTGGTGTGATATTGCCTAGAGCTCAGAGTGATGTTTTTGATGGGAGAAGGGAAGAGGGATTCTCTGTTTGGTGGAAGCTCTTTGACCCTGACTTTGGGGAGAAAAGCAAGTCATTCTGTGTCATTGTTTCTTCAAACAAGATTCTTGAACTTCAAGATGACCATGGGGAAACCCCATGGATGTTGAGAGCAGAGCATAGTTCTCAGGGCAAATGCTTGAGGATGACGGAGGGAAGTGTCACCTGCCCAGCCTCCTCCCTAACAGAGTATGTCCCTCCATTCCTAAGATCTAAACCCATCACCTGTGTCTTTGGTGTATTTCCATGGTCCTCCTTCCCTCTGATCATTTCTTCTGTGCTTCTCTTCCTTTTTAATACCTTCTCATTAACTCTCCTCTCTCTGCATTGGTCCATATTCATTCCTGGAGTAGACAAAACAAAGAAAGCAGGCCCTATCCCTCTCATTTATGTAAAAAAAGACAACACTGAGGCATTGAGAAAAATAGGTAGAATGCCCCCAGACACTGTGTATTATGGGATGGAAAGAGAGCTCACTTCTGAGTATCAGGTGATAGCTCTCGGCCCTTGTTACTCAGAGTGTGGTCTGAAGACCGGCAGCGTGGGTATTACCCAGGCATGTCTTAGAAATGCAGAATCTCTAGCCCAGCTTCCTTCTCTCCAGAATGAGGATGGTATCTCTTCTTTCCACCCTCACAAGAGTAAAGTGAAAAGGAAATAAAAGATTTAAGAGTGCTTGGGATCTTAGAAAGAAGAGGTAGTAACTTAAGCCAAAGAGCTATGATAAATTTATGTTGCTGGATGCTGAGAACTGCTTGCTCTCTGTTCCCAGAATTGTCTGTTTAAAATAGGAAAGGGAGCTTGCTGTGTTTGGTATATGCATCAGAATTTAGTTTGAATATTCCATTGAATAATAGATACGGTGATTTTAAGAAAAATATTAGAAGCTGTCCCACTATTTGTCAGTCTGTCTTTTCCCTTCCTTGTTTTAAATGCTTGTAAGAATTCCACACCAACAGGGAGCACTAGGGACAATGGCTTATCCCTCCTTAGAATGCTCTAGAAAGGGTACCTTGTCTCTCACATTTCTCAACTCATCAGGATGGGTTGTGACATGAAGATGAATCTTAACAAATGAAAGTTGTGGGTGATGACTATTCTGTGAGTTTGCCATGGGTACATTTGGTTTCCCATTCAAGACACAGAAAATTAATCTGGCCATTTGAATGCTTGGCTTTGTTGGAAGAAGCCAATGCTAAATTCGCAAGTGTCTCTGTTAAAGATTTCTTTTCTTCTCAAATGACTTTGGGAGCAAATGTTGCACCACCTAAAGCAAGAACCTATAATATACTAAGAGGGTGGGGTCGTTAAAGACAGCATCTCAATCTCAAGGGACTCCTTCACTCCAGGGGCTTGGCTTTGGGCAAACAATTCACAGTTAGGCAAGCTAATTGTAATTATTTTATTTTTCTTTCAAGGGGAGAAAAACGTAAAATGTGCTAGAGTTTACTAGCAGTTTTACAGCATTCCTTCTCCCCTGGAGTTCTGCTTCCTGCCCCACCGACTACCCTCTTGCAGGACCTTAGTATTTGGCCATTGTTAGTACAATGCTGGTTTTTGTGAAACAATCATTTAAGGGTTAGCACTAAATTCTAAGATGGGTATTGACTCTGTCAGTAATGTACCCAGCTGGCCCAGGGCTGTACAGTTGGATGACATTCCTAGCCTGTGTCACTGCCCTGACAGGTGCGGGTGTTTCTCTGTTACATGCGACCTCCCGACCCACTCTGTCTTCTCATTTATTCCCAATCCTGGGGTGTTATGTGTCTCTCCTGGTGTGTTCTAGGAGATAATTGTCACTTTTAGGACTCTATCTTGTTGCCGAGCTTGAAGGAAGCTGTTTCTTTGCTTCACATCCTTCCCTGTTGTGCTTACCATGTTGATTCCAACCCCTACTTCCTATCATTTCCATTTTCTCCACGTGACCCATCTAAAACCTTGCCCGGATGATCATGGGGGCTCAGCAAGTAACAACCCAACCCATCTCACCAGTGGATTCAGAATGAAACTCTAGGTGGTAACATTTGGGGATGGTTGACTCTTTTAGTTCTCTCAGCAAAGAGGAAATGAGTACTTATTTTAAAACATGAGTTCCCTCTGGAGACTGTGTCTTTAAATGAGCATTTGAAATTGCAGATAGTTTTCTTTTTTTTTCTCTGAGGCTGCACAGAACCATATTGTAGTAATATTCTGATTTTTATCACAACCTCAAATATTTAAGTGTCAAAATCTGGCCAAGCCACCTGCAAATGTTTGCCATGGCTACTGGCCAACAAAAACAGCAAACAGCAATGAAAGTCTTCATTCAGGCTCAGCACTTAAGCTGCATCCAGCCAGAGAGGCTGGGACCCACCTGTGCCCACGCACAGGGCTCTTTTGCTGCGGCCAGTGGGTGTGTTCACGACTAGAACTTTGCGGGAGAGGGAGGGGGCTGCCTGTCTCCTATTCCCCCCTTTTCTTCCCTTCGACTAGTGCTCGGCTTCTGTTGCCAATCCCACTTTTGTTCTCCTTTCTGCCACTACCCCGCTTCATGTTGTATTTAAACTTAGCAGTTTGAATGGATTGGGAGTGATATTGACATGAAGGACGGGGAAATGAGAGCAGTGCCTGTTCTCAGGGAAGATTTGGGGGACAAAGTTTATGCATCCTTGTGTGCGCATTTGATTTTCATGCTTTTGGAGCAGGAATTGAGCCAAAGTAGAACAAAATGAGTGTGTGTGCAAAAATCTGAAGAAATAAGGTTATAAAAGTAGGTAGACAAACCACATGGGCAACTTTCAGTGCATCCCATGTCGCCCCCCCCCCACCATGCCGATGCCCAGTTCTGTCCAAGTAGCACTTTTATCCCAATAGAAACTGGAGGTAAGTATAAATATCCCAAATTGCACTCGTGTGGTTAGGCAGCCTAGAAAAACACACAGCGCTAGAGAGTGTAGGAGGCATCCCTAAACTAGTGACTACTTGTGCTTAGTCAAACGGGCAGACGCTCTGTCGGAAAGAGTGTCTTTGGCTGATTGATGGTAGCATTTTAGGAGATAAGTTTTCCAGATGGAAAAAAAAAAAAAAAAGAGTGAGCCATGGGCTGTGGGAGAGACAGAAAACAAGCATGTGTTAAATATAGATGAGATCGATTCAGGCTGGGACCAAATATGTGGCAGATTCCAAACAGTATCTCTACTGCAGTCATTTTTATTAGATATCATGTAACAGGCTCATTAATTCAGGACCAAGTCTGCAAAACCCAGGAAAATGGTGGATGAGCAGGTAACAGTAATGCAAATTCTCTCTGTCTCTGTCTCTTCTTCTGTCTTTTTCTCTCTTTATCTCTGTCTCTCTCCTCATATGAGACATTTTTGTAGGAGTCAGTAATCAGTTGAGTAGGTGGCTATAATCTTAATACATCCCAGCTTTCCTAAAGAAGCCAATTTCTCTTTATGGAGTCAATGTTATTAGATAATTCATGCTCAGTAATTCTTCAGGAGAACTGTGAAGATAATATAGAGTGTGGAGGTCTACAAAAATGGATGTCAGTACAGAGTTCTGACAGGTTATGGGATGCGCTGCCAAAATATTCCACAAAATTTCTTCCTGTTTTCAAAATGTTCCATAGATTTAGTTCTCTGTATGGAATTGGGCAAATACATAAGCTCTTTAGATTACTGGTGAAGATTGACAGTAATTGTTTACAATGGAGGTGTGATACATCTAACATCAGAATATACAAGTGTTCCTACCAAGGCTGATATTTGCACAGAAGGTATCTGGTCCATTGTGGAATATTCTAGTTAAGATATCAGGAAACTAGAAAATATGTTCAACAGCGTGTGTATATGAAACCTCTCCCTGATTATATGCCAGTTTTAGTCCTGGCAGATATATGTTTGTGTGATGTGCAGCTCTATTAGCTGTTTGGTCATAAGCTCTATTTGCATGAAGCTGCACTTAGGCAATGTAGACCTAAAACTTAGCCAGAAATTTGCATAAAATATCGTAGAAGCAAATCTTGTTTTATGTAAAAATAAAAAGGAACTGATACTCATCATAAATTGTATTTCTTACACATTTGATGTGATTCTTTAATAATAATACTAATAAAAAGAAGAGCTTATCACATCTCAGAACTTGTTGGCATAAAAAGCAACACCACCTTGCCTATCGGGGAGAGTCATGTGGCTTTGTTGTGACTGTTGTGTCGTTGCTGCTTGAGGTGTCCATCGAGATGGGAATGTTAATTGATTCAAAGGTTTTTGTGTTATTGTTGCTCTGAAAAAAAAAAAAAAAAAGGAGAGTGGTCAGTAAATGATGCCATCACAGAAAGGCACCAATGAAAGAAGCCTTAGGTAACAAAGCAGGTTACAGTTTAAGAATGTGCTTGCTCTGTAAGTGCATAGGTGTATAAATCCATTATTAAGAGTTTTCTTAAACTCCACGGAGCATGATTAAGACTGTCACTGCCTACAACCGGGCAGTGCTAGCGGCGTCCAGGCCAGCCTCTTCTTGCTAGAGGCAGCAGCCGGCAGGCCCCGGCTTATCACTGCCCGCCCCTGCCCCCTACCCTTCTCCAGGACAGCCTGAAGCCTCCTTTGAGTAATTCAGAACAGAAGCCATTATTTCCTGCTTTGTGTTTTGCTGAATATCACGGCTATGAACATTGCTTTATTGTTAGAAAGTTGCTGGATCTTTCACAGCACCGAGAACATTTACGAGGGCCCTTCAGGGGGATGCTTTCTGGGAGGGTTGACAGACTTAACCATATGGCTCCCGTTAAATCCCATACAGAGCCTTGAGAAATTACCTCTGACAAGGGGGCCAGCAGCCTTCCACTCACAGAGTTTTATGTGTGGAATGAAACATTAAGTACTGATACTTGAGGAAATATAAGGTTTCTTAACATTCAAAAGTTGTAATACCACATGGTATTGTGGCCAGATGAAGGGGGCAGAGCCAGAACACCAGAGCACTTGGCTGCATATTCCAAGAAGCAGAAAAACACCCCTGCTCTCCTCTCCGAATCTGGTTCTTGCCTGTGATCCCTCAGGCCAGTCTTGTATGTCTTGGTGTCTCAGCTTCTCACCCAGAACACAGCAAGTCTGGTATCTTAGCTCGGACTGCTATAGACAAATACCATAGACCCGGTGGCTTAAACAATAGGCATTTATTTCTTACAGTTCTAGAGGCTGGAAAGTTCAAGGTCAAGGTGCTGGCAGATTTGGTTCTTGGTGAGGGCTCTCTTCCTGCCTCGCAGATGGCCGTCATCTCACTGTGTGCTCACCTGACCTCTTCTTTGTGCATGCAGAGAGAGAGAGACAGGCAGATTGACAGAGAGACAGAGAGAGAGGAGAAAGAGACAGAGAGATGGTGTCTCTTCCTCTTCTTAGGACACTAATCCCATTATGGGGGCTCATGACCCATTTAAACCTAATTACCCGCAAAGGCCCCACCTCCTACTACCATCACATGGGGGTTAAGTCTTCAACGTATGAATTTGGAGGAAGACACATTCAGTCCATAACGGCTAGTCTTCTTGGGAAAGAAAATTGAAAGTCACTCTTCAATGGCTTAAGCTATTTGTTAGAAAAGCCCGGGATTAGCAGGCTGATACTAAAGAGAAGAAAGGAAGCTAACGTTTATCAAACATCTTCTATGTGCCAGGCACTGATCTAGCTTTGCATGTTGTTTTCTATCACTTTCCAAGAGCCCAGAGGGGTAGACATTAGTTGCTCTGGGTTTTTTGTTTTTTTGTTTTTTTGCTCTAGGAAGAGAAGTAACTTGTCCAAAGTCATTCAGCCAGTGAGATGAGCAGATTTTTGAACGTGGCTCTATTGGACTTCGAAGCACATGTTTTCCCTGTGCTCCTGCCCATAGCAATCCCAGTGCTGTGGAAGAGACATGAGCATGTCTGATGATTTGGGAGAGTCATCTACCCACAAGAGTTGGCTAATGCTTAGTCTCTGGTTACAGTGTAAAGAGCTTCTGTGCTTTCACACACCTGCAGGGTGGTCAAGGGCAGAGGTGGACACACTGAGTTGCCAGCAGCTGCTTCAGTCCTTCAGGAGAAATATACAGGAGTTCCCTGGCCCTCAAGGCAGGGGGATTGGGGGCTGTTTGAGCACATGGATACAGAGAGGGCCTGTACCCGGGAGATCTGGCCAAATCCCCTCATTTGTAAGAAAACCAAAGTCAGCACTAACAGTGCTGCCCTTTCTCCAGCCATTTGGTTGCTGTACAGTTGGCTTTGTGGTTTGCAGGAAGACGCTATCCCCCGCCCAGATGAAGTGCGACTTCCAGCCTATTCTGATTCCTGTGTGGATAGGTGACTTTGCCTGTGACATCCTCTTGGGGAGGATTTCATTTCTGAATCTTACAAACAGAAGCCCTGTTCACAAAGTTCCAGAACCTTCCATATAAGTGTCTCTGTGTGTTTTGACCTTCTCTTTCCCCCCACCCACCATTTCTAGACTAGATAGGCACAGGTTAGTGTCTGCTTCTAGAGCAAATACCCTAGGATCATTCAGTCTGTGACTGTTGTAAATTTGGACACTTGTTCTTTTGTGCAGCGTGTTGAAAAGATATGCCTGGAAAAGACGAGCTTGCTCAGAGCCAAACCATGTCAGGTCAGAGGGGAGTCTTGGAAAAGCATTGGCCTTGGGTTCAGAGGTCATGGGTTTAGGCTCTGCCACTCAAAAAGGTTTATAACCTTGGCCAAGTGCACAACAGCCCTCGGCCTCAGTTCCTTCATCTATACATGAAAAGTTTAACCAGCTGATTACAAGTCACTCTCAGCAACACAATCCTCATTCAGTGCTTCTTTTCTGTCTCAAATTTATTTTCTCTTTCGGTTTGTTTTCCTCCAGGAGCTGAGTTTGGTAGGGGCTCTAGATTATCTGAGTTCCAGGATGAGTTCATGTGCCCACATGGGTAAGAACAGGATAGGACTTGAGAATGCTTGGGAAGAGGAGACCAGTACAGTCAAGAGAAGGGTCCTAACATATGAAGCCAGAGAGACCTGACTTCCAGGCTCAAATCCTAGGTGAATCACAACAAATTTATAATTCTGTCACATGGGAATGAACACACCCATTTTACAGCTGAGTAAAGTGAGGTTCAGAGATTACATGACTTGCCCCAGGTCATACTGATGATGGCAAGAGGCAGAACTGAAAGCCAGGCCACCTACACCTCACTGTCCCAAGGGTCCAGATGAACTTGACTTCTCCAAGTTTTGGCTTCCTAACATGTAAAATGAGGAAGCATCACTAGAAAATTCTCAGAGTCTCATCCAACACTAAAAAGCTGATGATTTTCATAGCGAATTTAATTTTGAAAACTACTTGGAAGGTTAGTTGTCTGGGGGCTCAGTGTTATACGCAAGACTATGTAGTTTCCTCCCTTGCACTAATCTTATCAACAAACTGTTCTTTTATTCTCATTTTGCTAAAAGTGGCTTATTGCTGAAGATCTGACTAGAAAAACACCTAAACAACAGAACAGTCTTTTAGTGAAAGACATAAAACAAGTGTAATGCAAGAAATTGGGACAATTATCTTGCCAGACACAGCTCTATGGGAAAATGCAGTCCACTGTCTTCTTTTTTGGACTTAACTGTTTTTGGGGTTACTTTATAGATGGCCTGAAACATAAGGCTTTAGCTTATATCAATATTTAGTGTTTTCCTAGGGGTAAGCCTTGGATAAGATGCCAAATAACTAAACACTGGGAATTGAGGATATATATTTCCCATAATATAAAATGCAATGATTAACTGCACCTTTCTGTACTTGTCATAGTTCCTACATGGGGATTGGCTCAGTATTTTCTGTTTTCAGGTCCAGAAGCACGAAAGCCTAGCTGGCTCACCACTGTAGGTTTACGTGAGACCCAGTGTTGTGTTTAGAAAGAGTCCCAGAGCTAAGTGTAATTATTCCTTGAAGAACACCAAAAGGTTTAGTAACATGGGAAAATGACTGGTGTGTGCAACGCTCTCCAAGGTGAGCATGTTAGGAGAAATGAACCTGATAAAGCAGAGCTGGTCCTTTGCAACTGGGAGTACACTTTGCTTTTTTGAAGACAGCATGTGCTTGTAACATGGCAGTGTCCCAGGGAGCATTTCTGATTATTTGTAACTTTCATATTCTTACAGACTATATGTCTCATAAAGTATAAATAACTCTTGTCTGAACTGATTGACAAGTAGTTTCTGAGTTAAAAGAGAAGAACTGCAGATAACCTGTGGTGCCCATTGCAATACTAGGTATTCACATAATTGGACATTTAGGATTTAAAAGATAAAGGATTCAATAGGTTCTCTCATATGTATTTTTCAGTAATATTAGTCCAAATGGATTTTCTTTACCATTATTTTTTATATCCTTTCTATGGAGGATTTAGTTAAAGATGATGCAAACTCTGTGGACCTTTTACCTTTGGTTGGGTGAGAATATCAAATAAATATCCAATCTGGTTTTGGATTTTGAATATAAAGGGAATCCTTATGTTAAGTTTCAGTTACATACAAATGGAATCCTATTTCAGTGAGGCAGTGCAATGCCATTGCTAGAGACTGAGAGCCTGGCTGGTGGTTCTGACTCCACCACTCACAAGTTCTGGGACTTTGAACAGACTCCTTGACCTCTCTGGGCCCTACTTTTCCATCTTACAAAATGAAAGAATGAAACTAGATTGTCTAACAAGTGCCCTTTTCTAGCTCTTAGGAACATGTTTGTTTCCTTATCATGACTAACACTCTACCACAGCACTGTTTGGCTGGTAGGGATTATGGAAGAAAAAATTTCATAAAACAGATGCGCCACATTTAGCAGAAAATCTAGTAATCTATTTACTGAATATGTTGTGCTTTTGGTAAATATCAACTGTAAAATTTCTATAGAGTAATAAACATTCTTAATGGTACCAGACACATTTAAAAGAACTTGGAGTTTTATAGTTTCCCCTGCTTTGGTAAAGTGCATTTTGGCTGGTGAATAGACCGGTAAAGTCTGTAAAATGATAGGACCCTGGTGAGTGTGGGGTACAGACATGCTGGAATGTGCTTGGGTTGCTTTTTACAGAGTTGCAGGTCTTTGCAGAGAACAGATGGCCCCAGACATCTTTGAAATGCTAGAAATGACTTCCTGAGTATACTCGTCATATATTGGTTCCGATATGGTAATTCATAAGCCAAATACACAGCACTTTACAGCTGACCTCCGATCTATTATTTTCAGTCCATAAAACCAATAAACATTTCTACACAAACAATCATAATGACGACTGCCACAACAAACACCCATCCCCAAGTCACCAAGCCACTGAACACTTGTCAAATGCACAATGGCATTCTCAGCATCTGTAGGGGCTGGAGGCCAAGCGTTTGGCAGATTCTTAGGGATCACTGCTTAGTGTGACATTTCTTCTCACTTTTCCCAGAGTTTTGCTCAAATTGAATACTTGAAGAGATAAGCAGTAAAGTGCTAGATTGAAGAGAACTGGAGGCTGCTTCCACTTCAGTATTATTTGGGTAGTATGAGTGACGCCATTTGATCAGTGAAACCAAAGTCTACCCCTGAAGCTTTCTATAACCCTATATTGAGTCAGGGTGTATTTTTAATGACAAAATTAGACAAAAATGCAACTTTATAGTTACATATTTCAAATCACAGCCTCTCTAAAACATAGAAAGAATGAATTTAAAAATAATCTGAACTAAATTGTATATTATTAAAGGAGACTGGGGAATTTTAATGTCCAGTTGCATCTAAATGAAAACTGTGTGTGTGTGCCTGGTGTGTATGTGTACACACATTTCATAATATTTTTCTTTACTGGAACATCATTTAGGCCATTTGACATGTATATAACCTTATTCAAAACTCTTGAAGAAATTTTCCGGGGGTATTGCACAAAGCATGGTTTTTCATAATGCCCTGAATGTCCTTTATAACCCCCCTCTTACATGACAATAAACTACGCCAGCACCTTGGAGCCACTTTTAAAGAATAGTCACAGAGACTAACAAGCATAATAAGATTAAAAAAGAAAAAAACTCATGTAGATTCGCGTTAGGCCCTTAACCTAGTTTTCAGAAAACTGAAACAATTCCTCATTATCTAGAAAATGACCATTTGGTTGATGAATTATGTTTTCAGGAGTAGCCACTTTTTATTTCTCTGACACCTTGACATCACTGGCGTGTGGGGTGAGATACTTAAGTGCTAATGCGGAGGTCCCTGGAGGGTGGTGACAGCCAGATCCTAGAGTCGGGGAGAGAGAACGCCACCTCAGGGGTCCCTCCCTGTGAGGAACAGGGTGAATATCTCATAGAAATCTGGCTGTGGCACTAACCATGGGCTTGGGGCTTCACCAAAGAAGGATTTGATCTACTGGGAGATTCTGATTCATAACTGAAGTGAAATGGGGGTGGCAGGGCACTCATCTAGAGCCCTGACTTTCTCTTCTTCCTCTCTCCCTCTTTCCTCCCTCTTTTCTTCCCATCTCCCCTAGAAAGAAAGGAGGAATACCTCAAATTATTCATGTCTGCCATTTGGCCATGGCTCTGGCTAAAAGTCTGGAATTGGAGAAAGCCTAAAACTTTTAACTAAAAGGAAAATAAGAGATTGTGTGTGTGTGTGTGTGTATGTGGTGTCAATTACTCGAAATGTCCCAATCCCCCCTCATTGTGTGGATAGCTGCTATTTATTTAATTTAGCTCTGTAGTCAAGCACTTAGCAGGAAACCAGAGGAGTGACTTTGTCCAGATCTCTTTTGGCAAATGCGTATGTGTGTGTGTGTGTGTGTGTGTGAGAGAGAGAGAGAGAGAGAGAGAGAGAAGGGGAGAGAGGTTGATTTTTATAAAAAGAGTGTGTGAAACTTTGGCTGCCCCACCGAAGCCACAGGCAGCCAACCTTATATTGGGTCCACTGCGTTCCATAATTATTATTGCCATTAGGAATAATTATCATTTGCCTCATTGAGTTGGCAATTTGGAGCCTGCCTGAGACTGAGGGCTTCTCACAGGAGCCGAAGCACACAAAGGCTGAGTATTCATCCACAAGTGCTTCAACATGTTTGGACGACATCCTTTGCTTGGTTCACTTCATTGTATTTCAGACACATCGAGCTTCAAATTGAATGAAAAGTTTATCAGATACAAAACCAGCGTGAATGAGCGCCTGCACTCAGACAGCTTTTTTGATTGGATGCCAGAATTCTTGGCTTTTCGCAAGTCTGGAGATGAGCATTCTTTTCATGCCACTCTCTTCCTTTAATTAAAAATAGAAAAATAAGTAATAAGATGGATCTTCAGTTAGAGGCTGGGCTTGAAATGGTACAAGAGGGAAAAGCAGAAGAACGGCAGGAACACCCAATGGCAAGGCAGCAAGCTCATTTAGGAGGCAGAATAGTTACAACCTTAACTTGATTTTTTCCTGATTTGTTTTGCCTCCTTGCCCACGGACTCTCCAGATTCCAGATTCTATACTGTTTCCTCGTCCTTTTGCCTTATCGTTTTGAAATAGCTGTACCACAGGTATCCCCTCTGCCCTCCTTAGGGACCTCAGATAGAACGTGATCAGGTATTTTGAACTGTGGAACACTCACAACAGAAGCTGTGCTCGGTGGAAAGTTTCACTGAGTCATTAAAGAAAAAAGAGCATGACAAGATGTTCTTCCAGACGTTGCTTTTCCTATAAGACTTTGTGGGTTTCTTGCCAAAGTCTATACCAGTCACAGGCCGGCGAGCACTTAAAGCGAAGAGCCCACACCCTCCCGCGTGGGGGTCTGTCCCCTCCCCTTAACCTATTCCTTCCAGAGTGGAAGTTTGTAGCAATAGCTGCTGAATCAGACCCCTCAAGAGCCTCCTCAAAACTGCTGAATCAGAAGAAGGAAAAAAACCCAACAGCTTCCATTCGATGTGTCAGACCCAACACAATTGAGTGAATGTTGACTTTGTCTCCAGACACCCAAATGGTCTGTCCTCCATCCCAAAACCAACTACGATTCCTAGACAGGGTCAGGGAAGACCAGGGCAGCTTTGCTGGGCACTAGACCAGGCACCATGTCTTCAAAATAAATATTCCTCAATCGGTCGGGAATGGAGGCAACTGGGTACCCGCCTTCTCCCAGATGTGGTGCCTGTATGGGGTGAGTGACGAGAACCTCTCCCCTGTCCTAGGCATTGAAAAGAGATTTCTTTTGTTATTACACTGCATTAAATGGGTTCCTTGGGTGAATACCTCTGTACAAATGAGAAACAAGTGAAAGTTTCACTGTAGTGATTTCCAGGGATTTGTGGTCCTGGATAATATATGTATGAAAACTGTTTAGCGGGGAAAATATTACAAAGGAGCATTCCTGTCTGAGTTTTCATAAAAGATGGCAAAATCGTGCTGTAGAGAAAAAGAAATCCAGCACTTTCTCAGTAGTAGTAAAGCTTGTCTTCAGGTAAGATTTCCTGTGAGTGTAGAATTGCCGCTTTTTCATTTGTTCTAGGAATTTAGGGGTAGAGAAAGGCCAGGGAAATTGGCCTCCACCTGCATGGAGTGGAATAAAGATGGAACCTTAACTTGTTCATTTTCAATGGTAACCTTCACAAGGAACCATTTTTTTACAAAGCCCTGTGGAGTATATTATTTATATCAGTCCTTAATACACCTCATTGTTACTTTTTTATTCAAAGATCCTGTTGTACCAAGTCCCTTTTAGTCTTACGATAGAAAGTGCTTGTTTTCAGGGTATTTCTTTCTATAGAAAGCATTTGATCCTTCATGTTTTCATAATGAATTTCTCTGGAGTTTTACAAAATCTAAGTGTTGTTACATTGGTTTCTATACTGATGGGTCTGATGTTTCTTCTGTTAAATGTTGTCTCTCCGTTAATTGACTTAATTTTGAGTCCTTTTCTACAGTCAAGCAATGAAAAGAGCTTGCAGATTTTGTTAATTGTTCCTAATGAGGTGTGGTGAGTTTTGGGGAACTTCCGAACAGAACTGTGTACTGTCAGAGACAAAAGTCACATTAGATGGCAGACCCCAAGGGAGAAGAGGTGACATCACAGTCTGCCATATGACAACACCAGGGAAATAGTTGTTTTCTCAGCTGCGCAGAGATTTCTTCCTTTTTTTTTTTTTTTTTTAAATGACTGCCTGGTATAAAAGATGAGCAGGTAGATCCCAGCACATTATCATGTGATGTCTATGTGCCATGTTATAAAGATGAATTATTAGAATACTAGAATCCACTCAACCATTCAGGGGCTGCCAAAGGTGAGGGTTGTGGCGATTGGCCAGGTGGGCAGGGCACCCCATCTCCCAGGTACCCCCTCACCCTGAGCAGTTCCACATTTATTCATTTAGTTGAGTTTCTACATAAACATTTCTCTTGATAAAGAGTTCTATAGCAAGAAAACAGTTTGAAAACTACAGGCTTAGGAGATTCTTTTCTGTATATGTACTAGGAGAGAAAAAGTGAATTCTTGGATGTGCTGATGCAGGCACCATCTTGACGACCACTTCCCCAGAGAGGTAGTGATACCTTCGCCATTGTGGAGGTAAACGAGATTGGAGAAACAAGCTGTGGTTTCTGAAGTGAGGGGGTGGTGAGGGGAATAAGCCATGAAAGAACTTTTAGCAACTGGATGGGAGGGAAGAAAATTGTCAAAAGGAAAACATAAAGACTTCATGGAAAACTATCCATTTGAATCTCTCAGCAAAAGGTAGAACGACCACAGAGGAAATTGTACTGTTTCAGTTCACTCTTTTAGGCAGATGCAGTAACACTTGGGATCACAAGGTCTGAGGCGCTGAGACCCAGGAGGGCCAGAGAGGCAGCACCAATGGACCGAGGACCTCAGACTCCCTTGCGTCACCCGTCCACCTTCAGTCTGCAGATCTCCTCTCTTTGCCTAATTCAGTTTAGCTCTCTAGGACTTTACTAGTATTTTTTCTCTCTTCACAATTTCACCCCTCCCACAGTCCAGCCTGAACTCTGCCCCTCAGCATACCTAGAGGAGTATAAAGGCAACTTCCTTGGAAGCCTCCACCCCAGTGCTCAGCCCCTAGGATAATCCCTTACTTCTTCCTCCTTCGCAGGCCCAGCATGGCCTGTCTCATAGGCAAGCCTCAGTTATTTCCTCCTTTAACTATGGTACATGTGTTGTTGTGAGTCGAATTGCATCCCCCCAAAAGATCTGTTGAAGTCCTAACCCCGGCTACATCAGAATGTGACCTTATTTGCAAATAGGATCTTTGCAGATGTAATCAAGTTAAGATGAGGTCATACTGGCTTCTGGGGGGCCGTAAACCTGATGATTGGTGTTCTTATGAGAAGGCCACGTGGAGACACCAGGAGGATGCCATGGGATGGCACAGTCAGGGAGACTGCAGTGATGCAGCCGCAAGCCAAGGGAAGATAAGATTTGTCAGCAACTGCAGCAGCCGGGAGAGAGGCGGGGAACAGATCCTCCCTCAGAGCCTCCAGAAGGAACAAACCCTGTGACACCTTGACTTCCGACGTCTAACCTCCAGAACTGTGAGAGAATCAATTTCTGTTGTTTTTAAGCCACCCAGTCTGTGGTAATTTGTTATGACAGCCCTAGGAAACTAATACATGTGTCTTCGTGTAATTATGGACCTGTTTGTTTTGCCAACAGAACTGTGGTAAAAAAAAAAAAAAAAATTTCTTACTCCATTCTCCTTTTATTCAACTGTAACAGATGTACGGATAAAAACATTAAGAGAAAAAAGCTAACTAGGAATAAAAATAAAACTACTCTCTGGAGTAGTGGTATCTTGGAGTCGGGACCTGTTTGGTGGGAGACCCCCAAATCTCCATTTATACAGAAAGGGAATGAAGAGGCCTGCTCTCCATCAAACAGATCCCCTGTTAATATATTCTAATGAAAGATACTATTAGAATAGATATTATTATAGAAAGATATTATTAGATATGCATTTTACCTGGGCTTCAAACCTGCACTGCCATAAAATCCACTTTGAGGGGAACAGGGGAGAGTTTTCTTTAGCCGTGCATTCTCTGCTCAGTGGTGTATCTGCCGGATTCTGAAGTATACACTTTTTGTTGATTAAGCTGTCTACTCTAACGGAGGGAAGATCAACAATGCACGTAGCTATAGGGGCTTTTACACTCAGCGTTCCAGAAGTTTTTAGCAGCTAATGACATTCCCTGAACATTGAAGGCAAGGTCACCCATGACTGGTCTGAGGAAGGACAGTCCAGGGTGATGGGTTTTTTGGTTTTGTTTTCCTGTGTGTAGTGTGTGTGTGTGTGTGTGTGTGTGTGTGTGTGTGTGTGTGTGTTTCTTTAGACAGTGAGCTTAATCACCAAGAGATTTCTTTTAGGTGGTACCTAATTCCTTTCAGCCCTTCAGCCCGCGGGCTGGTGCTCATTTTCATGACTGATCAGGGTTTTAGCTGCTGTTCTCCTGATACATGTTCTTGAAAAAAGAAGTAGCTTATGTGGCAGCACTGTTCTTTTGATCTGTTAACTTTTCTTAATTCTTTTTGAAGCATCCTTCTGCCTCCATCTCTGGCTCTGAGTGATTTAAAGGAAAAACCCTGGAGTTTATATGCTCCAAGAAACCTAATGCTCTGAGAAATCCAATAAAGCCCACCGCCAGAATTGTGTCGGGGGGCGAGGGGGTATGAGATGACCACCCAGAGCGAGAGCCCGGATGGGAGGGCGTTGAAACCAAGAAGACAGATATCTGTGTGAGTCCACCACTGAGCAGGGCTTGCCAGCTATAGATCCCTGTGAAGGTGGGACTAGACTGACACTGACTCAGCATTAGCAAATTTCTTATTTGCAATCGGGGAAGTTTATTCACTCCTCAGTATAAAGAAGGGCTCTTCTTGCCCTTTGCATCCCCCCCAACCCCCCTCCCACCCTTACTTAGCAGCTTTGTTTGAATTTGCACACCTTAGGAACTTTGCGTTTTTTAAGATCTAGAGTGATTCTGGGTTTTCTTTCTCTTAATGGGCTCATCAAATCACTATGTCACCTCAATTCCTTAATATTTTTAATAAACCTGAAAACTGAAGCAATTCCCCTGGCCAAACCACTGAGGTGATGTGTTGTGACACCTCCTCTAGCTCGTGCTCTTTGCGATCTTCATCCTTATTGGTCAGAACTCTGGTTGGGTGCTTTCCAAACGTGGGTTCCTCTCCGGGTCCTGATGAAAGCCCCATAGATGAGCGTGGTGGCCGTTATGGCAGGAGGAGAGGGGAGGAAGCAGAGAGTTCCCCGGAGCTGCTCAGAACTCTGGGAGGGATCCAAGATGTTCTGATAATTTTCGTCAAATAATAACTGTGAAGAAACTTCCCGCAGTTCAGACCAGTAAAAGCAATGGGATAATTGTTCCTGTCAGCCCTCTGACAACTCCTGCCTCTCCCCAGCTGAGACATAACAATGGAACTCTTCGCGTGGCTTATTCTATCCTTTTGTGCTTTATAACTTCCATCAGAAGTAGAGAATGATTAGGGTGAAGAACAGGGTCAGGATAATTTGATCACTTGCACCAGCAAGCATTTTTCTCTGGCATGATAAAGAGAAGCAGGAAGGCCTCATGAATCTCAGACTTTGAAATGATTAAAAAAGTCCAACCTAAATACAAAATAAGTTTTCATTTACTAAGTCTTCTAAAAAGTGATTTGTAAGCAAACCAGTAATAATCACATTCTGGCTGGTGGCAACAAGTGGGAAAGAATGGGACAGCCCAGCATGGCCTCAGGGCATGTTTTGTCCATCCCACAAAACTACCTTCTGGTCTGGCATCACTTTTCTCACCTGGCAACTGCCTGGCTCGGAAGGGCTGCAGTCTGGAGTGTCCTGGCAGCACCCCACAGGGCATTTCTGATGGCAGAAAACCAGACCCAAAGTGGAGAGAGTGGTCCAGCCCTGGCTTCTGGCAGTGAGCCTCTTGCTATGTGACCAATCATACATAAGATCAGCTCAAATGTTATTGTAAAAGGTGGATTATTAAATCCATAGGATTCTAAATAGTTCAGTTATTTATCTACACTTGACTTTATTCCAAAAAAGGACTTACGGAGACTTACAGAAAGCACAGTACAACAGTATTAAAAACAAACAAACACAGAATCTGTGGAAGAAAGGAAAGCAGTGTGAGAAAATTCTAGATGAGATGGAAAGACACTGAAATAGTTTGCTGCTAATGACTCTTGTCATGATTGCTGTCATCTTTTAAGCAGAGTCAGTGTCTGAGTCTGCCAGCACAGAGCACTTCTGTAGGAGAGCACTTCTATAGGAGTCATCAACTTTTAGTAGAGGAATGAAGCTTGTTTTTGGCTCTGCAGTGGATTTTTTAGGTATACGTTCACCTTCATCTAATCATTGGTACTGTATATCATCAGCATACTGTTTTGGAACATATGTTTATGAGCACTGAAAGAGTAGGCCAAAGGTAGCAGGATTCTTTGGGAATTAAAAAAAAATAAGTTTTGTAAAACTAAGCAGGCCATTGTGGAGGTGGACTGAGGGGGTGGGAGGGAGGGCAGACTCATTAAAATCCTGATATAAAGTTCTAAGCAGCGAATAAGAGGCTTAAATACATAAAGAGCAAGGCTAAATTTGGGCCAATTTCCTGTGAAATCTCTTGTGTAATATTTTCAATTTGTGCTTGTTTAATGTGGTTTATTTTCCTAAGGTTCACGGTATAGGTTTTAAATTCAGCCTTGACTACACACATGTGTCGAGAGGTTATAAAACCAGAACCAGCTCAGACCAGTCTCCAACTGGATGCCCTTAGGTGGAAAACATTACCTCCTTTTCAATACCTAAAATTTCTTCATGGGCACTGACTTAGTCTTTTTCCTATCCAGTTCCTGACTACTTTTCCATCACCTGGTTTCACCAGCACCTGTCCAGTGACATTGGTTAGTGCACCTAAGGATGCTACAAGGCCTCTTCACTCCAGATCAGGACTCCAAGGCTATTTTGGGCAGGCCTGACCCCTCTGTGAAATCTCAAGTTCTTGACACAAAGGGATAATTCCACCCTTTCCAATTAAAAATAGAGAAAACACCTCAGGCCCTCCAGAGGGCTGTGATTTGAAGTACCAAGTTCTAATTTTGGCCTCTGATGTCCTGGATCACATCTACTCTAGGATGGGGCCATTTCCTATATATAGCAGTAGCGTTTCGGTGACTTGAATACAGTATGCAGGACCTATATTGTAAGTCAGACCTTAATTAAACTAGATAGGACCTCTCTGTTGTTTGTGGCACTTACTATATCAGACCTTGTCTTATAGTTACCTGGTGTTTGTCTCTCCCTCTAGCCTTTAAGTCCTTAAAGCAAAGATTGTGTTGTATCTCCTGCAACACCCAGCATGCTACATAATATAGAAGACTATATACCACTGAAAGTGTGCTTATACGTGTGGGTATAAAATGGTCGAAAAGAGACATCATGCATATGCCAAGTTTCTTAATTTAAACAGTAAGAGATCAATAGGAGAGATTATAAGTTGCCCGAGTGTTTTTATCTTCTCCATTACCTTACCATTCAACAAAATATTCATCATTCATTCATTCAGCTAACTTTTATCAGGGACCTTTTTTTTTTTTTTCTGAAGGTACACAAGCCTTCTAAGTCTAGGTTGTAAAACCAAAAAATACTGTTTACAGTTCTAGTTTCATTTCCAGCTGTACCTGTGATACAGGGTGCAGTGATGTTGAAATCTGGCATCTTCTCTTTGCCTCCACTGTATTTTCTTACCTATTCTTTTGACTTTTGTTTTCTCTTGGCATGAGTCTTTCTCAAGACTGTGGATCTGGGCTACAAATGGTTGAGTTATTCTCCAAGCCACTGTTTCCCCTGGAAGGGACAACCTAATTCTTAGCTGCTGCTGGCTTTCTTCCTGGGGATGTAGTCTCTCTCTTCTCACCTGCCCACCCAGCTTTCTAAATAACTCAAGTGTGGTGTCAGGAAACTAGCAGCCTAGAAATGTGAGCCTCACTTTATGGTCACTTTCCCCCTGACATTCTATTATGAGAATTTTCAAACATAAGAAGCTTCAAGAATTGTTTATTTACCACCTAGATTCTACAATAACCATTTCACTATACTTGCTTTATCATATATTTGTAGATTTGTCTGTCTCTCTGTCCATCCATAAATCCTTCTTATTTTTTTGATGCATTTCAAAGTAAGTTGCAGACTCAGTCATTTTACCCCTAACCACTTCAGCATCTGTATCACTAAATAGAATTCCGTATTTACTTATGGTTCTTTTTCTGTCGTTGAAGTTTATAAAGAGTAAAATGCACAGATCCTAAGTATATTAACGGCCACATTTAATGTAGGGTATCATTTTCTTTTCTAGTTTTTCTCATTATCAGTAACTAATCATGAAGACAAAAAAAAGATTCTGTAATATCCAAGGTTAGCATATTTAGGTGGTGAGTATTCCCATAAGTTTTTCTTACCTGGCAATATCTGTTCTAGTCTGAAAGGAGCAGGAAGAGAAAAGGAGTGTGTGAGGCTTACATGTTAAAGGCCTCGCTTTGTAGACAGACTAACAGCTCCTTCTACCATCTCTGTATTCACTAACTTTTTCTTCGGTCCTTTGTTGCTGCAACAATAGGAGAGGTTGTGTATGTGGTGGTAAGGGACACAAGTTTTGGCATCATAGAGCCTAAATTCAAACTCAAGTCACACTGACCTTGGACAAGTTATATTTAATCATTGCTCAGTGCATCTGTTCCCTCTTCTGTTAAAATGAGGATAATATTACCATCTGAGGTTGTGATAATTCAATAAGATAATGGATGAAAGTTATCTGGCACATAGTACATGCTCAATGATATTAATTCATATCATTATTACCACCTAAGTACCAGCTCACTGTGTGGTTAGAGGTAAGTGCATAGGTGTGTAGTTAATTCAGAAAGACTTTAATTTGGTAATCTTCAGTTTTCAGATTACCAAAGTGAATCTTTTGTGTGATCAAGGAATTTTGGGGGAAATACTGAAAATGTATTTTCCTCACTGTTTTAACGGAAATGAGCACTATTTAGTGTCAGCTGAGATGTCTACTTTTGTGTCAGACAGGATAACCATTGGCTTTTCCTCACAGTGTCTCCATCTTGTGTCCCCGGGGTCATGCCTTACCTAGGAAGGGAAGAGCAAGAGCCAAAGGATATCATGTTTCCTCCACACAGTTCCCAGGGCTTTCTTTGCAGCCTGAAGTCACAAGGTGGTTTCTTTTGTGCTCAACCACAGTACCATTCCTTCAAGCAGCCAGGCTTAAAACCCAGTAGCCCCCTTAGCTTCTCCACTCCACTGCCCCCCATCTTAGATCAGCTGCACATTCATTTGAATTTGCTCCCTGCTTCCCTCCCAAGCCTCATGTGCTGTGGTGGCTCGTATGGTAACACTCAGAAAATATCTGTTGATTCGCTTAGGTCATGTGGCTATTTCTCAGAAACCTACATGGGGAAAGTTCAGCTCTTCCTAGGAACTAAACCACAGTTACTTGCTGCTTCTACCTGCCTTCAGAGGTGATAAGGGGAGACCAGTTTAGGAAAAGTTAGAAGCTGTGAAAGCTGTTCCAGAAGGTGGACACTGTCCAAGGAAGACTGGCCACAAAGTGACATCAAAAGACCCACAGTGGGACAATCTGAGCCTAAAGCCTTCTTATTGAGTCAGAAAAGGACAGATGTTGGGCATCACTGACTGTGGGGAGTGGAGGAAACTGGCAATTCTGACATGTGGCTGATACCACATTAGCAATTTCCCAACTCTTCGTGTGTGGAACCTGTGTGCTCTGGGTGTGCCAGATACTTGCTAGCACAACAAGTGAAGATGCCCTGAGGGAGTATGCAGGGATTTCCAACCTTGCTGAGTTTAGAGAGTCATCAATGGGATGGAGCTGTAGTGTGGTCAGTGTGGGTTCTGAAACTAGAGTTGAGGCAATTCGGATCCTTCAGCCCCTTTAAGTTAGTCTTATCGGATCAGGCCATCACAGAGCAGATAGACAGGTAAGTCTCGGAGACCTCTGAACCCAATTAAAGTTATACCACAAAGAAATCAAACTCATGTGGTTTGCATTTCAGAAAGCTACATTTGGTGGACTGTTCCTGTTTTAATTCGGTAACCTAATGCAGACCATGTGAACATTTGAAACGCTTTTAACAGTTAAACCAGCTCAAATAACACAAAACCAGAGCAGCAATAAAGAATGAATTAAAGCTGATTGCAACTGTGGCCAACATAATTTTTTTTCCCTTGCAAAGAACCTGGGGGGAATAGAATGCAGGACCAGTGGGGGAAGAGACTGGTATCTCCATTTTCAACTTTGAGTAAAGCAGCAGGCACTTTGACTTCTTTTATTTCTTAAGCAAATGTTTGAAACAGATCAACTTAGAAGGTATATTTAAATCTTGAAGGGATTTGCGATGAGGGAGCAAAGGGGATTGACATCCTTTAGAACTGATAGCTTGGCAGTTAGTAGCCCTGCATTCCCCCTGCTAAGACGGGCAGTGGGCAAGGGCATGGTGCTAAGCCTACAGAGGTCAAGAGTTCAATCCTGCATGGGTCACTTAGCCTCATACTGGAGGAGGTGGGGAAGCGAAACTTGTTTGAGTGCCGTAGCCGGTGCTTCCAAGTGTCTGCAAAGGGTCGCCCAGGAAAGAGAAACTGAGACAACGATAGTGATCAGTCAGTGTGTTCCATGTACCAGGCACTATTCTAGGTGCATTCAAGGCCACCTACGTAACCTGGCTACTGAATTCACCTGTGCCTCAGTTTTCTTATCTGTAAAATGGAGATACAATTATTATTCTTATTTTACAGATGAGAGAGGCACAGAGAAGTTTAATTACTTTCCTAAGGTTGCATAGATAATAAATGGCAGGAGCAGGATTCAAACACTGGTAGTCTTGTATGCATAGCTTCAGCACCACCACAATATAGCACTCTAGCAAGTTAAGGAACTCGAAGGCAAATCCAGTTGCGAATAATGGGAGCAAATGACATAAGCCTCAACCTAAGTTATTAGCCTCTCACCCAAAGAGGATTGACTGCACTGATAACCACACCCAGACATCACAGTGTGCTGTGCATGCTTCACAGTAATTGCTCCGTTTATGTTGGTTGAACTGAATTTTATACACACCTGGAGGACACCTCCCAAAAAATGGTTGGCGTGCTCCATCCATGAATGGAGAGATTTCTATGAATAAAATCTAAAAGAGATGGTGAATGTCCAGTGAATTTATTTCCATGTAATTCCAGGCACTTGATGGGAGAGCCATGGGGTGTGAGGATGGCAGCTTGGGCCCAACCCTGCGACCTGTGCCATAGGTGATAACTAACTAACCGCCTGCCCCATTCCCCAGAGTGTGCTGACTTTGTCAGAGATCCAAGGGAGTAAGGGAGAAAGGACCCATTAATTTCAGATCCATTAGCGACAGAAAGCCTGCCAAGTGGGAAAGAGTGAAACTACAGGAAGAAATTTTAATTGCAAACTCCTGAGAGGTTATCACCAGCAGCAGGGAGCCAAGGAATCATTGGTGGGCAAAGGGGCTCCGCTGAACCCCTGAATTTGAGTTCCTTCCGGAGCAGTGGGAAGCCAGCCATCAATCTCTTATGCAGGCAATGCTAAGTTCATCTGCCTGACTTTCACAAGCACTCCTCCCCAGAGGATGAGAAATCTACCTCCTTTCTCCTTATAAAATGAAAACTGGTGTCTACGTGGCCGGCTAGACCCCCTGAACAAAACAGAATTATGAAGTATAAATAAAAAGGTAAAGCTTACCACTGGTTTCTTTTTCTTAACCTCGTAAAGTCAAATAGTTAATTATAGTATCTTAGACTAGGTAACTGTTTTCACCGCCCCTGCTCTGTTATTAGTGGGGAGGAGTGGATTCAGATACTTGATGAATATGATGTCTGTTTGACTTGAAGGTAAAGGAAATCTAGTTTACCTCCTTCTACAACTCTGGTTTCAAGGATTACAGCCCACTTAACTCTCTTTAAGGCCTGGATAAACATAGGCTGCCTATCTCCTAAACATTCCTCAGGTTATTGGTCTAGTTACAACTAGCTTTCTGGAGAAGTTTTCAAGTCCTCCCGATTCCCCCAGGCCGACCCTGCCGTCTTCCTGTGGCGCACCTGTGTGACTTTTAGCATGTCACTTACCCAGCTGGACTGGGCATGTCATGTGCCTGGAGCTCTGTAGATGATGATTAAATAATCAGTGAAGAGTACATGGTGATTGGAGTAGGCAGAATAGGATCTTGATTAACATTAGGGTTAAAAATCTGTTTTCTCTCTAAGGAAGATTTTTCATATCAAACTCTATCTCAGCACCTGCTTCCAGAGAACCCAACCTGTGACAGGCTCCTTCATACCTATGTGACCCAGATAACCAAATCCCTTGACTTCCAAACAGTTTTAAATTAATTCTTCCTCCTCATTCAGTCTTCTCTGCTAGAATTTAAAATTTCTGTTCAGCAGCCCCTGCAAGCCACTCTAGCTATATGAGGACACAACGTTCTCTGAAACTTCATATGGTTCAGGAACACGAGTTGTCAAAAGATCTTCTTACATCCCACTTGGGTCCTTGAACACCCTTAAGTTATTCTAACTCTACTCTTTCAGTAAATACCTCTTGAGCATCCCCACCTTCCAACCCCCACTATCCAATGTCTGAAAAAATATAGTTTACGTATTATGCATATATATTTTTCATATATATTTTATATATACAGATGACCCTTGAACAGTGCAGGGGGTAGGGATGCCAACCCCCTTCCCCCCACACAGTCAAAAATCTGTGTATAACTTTTGACATGACGACAGCCTAACTACTAATAGCCTACTGTTGACCAGAAGCCTTGCTGATAACATAAAAGTCAATTGACACGTATTTTGTATGCTCTATGTCTCTCTACCTATATTTTATCCGTTCATGACATACCTAACTTTTTATTAATTTTTTCCATATTTCTAGGCTAGGTGGTTTGTCTGCAAGTTTTTTTGAATGGTGGCAAATCTCAAGAAAATTTGCCAGTATACTTATTGAAAAATATCTGCATATATGTGGACCTGCGCAGTTCAAACCTGTGTTGTCCAAGGGTCAATTGTATAAATAAATAATAAAATAAATAATGTGTACTTTATATATTTTAATATATATTTTTATATTTGTATCATATTATGTACCAGGTACTGTGCTGGGCTCTGTGAAAATAATGGAGAGAAAAATAAACAGACATGATCATGGAACACATGGTCTATTGAGGGTGATGGACATTAATTAAAGCTTTATACAAATACCTATAAATTGTAACCCTTTAAAGTACAAATGCACATTGCTATGAAAACATCTAGTAGAAGAGCTTGACTTTGTTAGGAAGGTCAGGGAAGATTTTTCTGAGAAATTTTGAAAGTTGAAAGACTTTCAGTTCTTAAAGTCTCAAACTTTAAGAATAGTGATGGCGATATATATATATATATATACACACACATATATATATGTTGTATATATACACACATATATATGTGTGTGTGTATATATATATGTGTGTATATATATATGTGTGTGTGTATATATATATATATATATATATATATATATATACACAGCCAATCAATTGTCTAATTTGAAATAGTTTTAATAGTTCAACATTTCTTTCTGCTTCTACCTCAAGTCCCACGGTATGCCCACTTTCTTTGGTGGGTTCTATGTATGTCTTCCATTTTATACAGCAAGCACCCAGCTGTGCAAAAAACGATAAATCACTTTTAGCTTCAGCCAAAGGCTGGACAAAAAGAGGCCTCCTCTTTCTACTTCTCAACCCTTCCCACCAACATGGTCTTAATTTCAAAGCTGGTGATGAAGATTGAACGTGCAAAAGGGTCTGGCTTATGGCTCTTTCTTTTGGCAGCAGCAACCTTGGGAATAATTGAGAGATCACATTTCAGACCCATTTTGCACACCATCAAAGCAAAGGGGATAGGACTGATGCTTTTGAAATTGGAGGGGCCAGGCCAGTTTTCATGTTACTCCAGTTGAAGTTCTCTGGCGTCACAAGTTCAGCAGATGGATATCATACACCTACCTCTGGTATGGTGTTCTGGGTTCCTTGGGAAATCTGATCCTTGGCCTCACTTTCATCATGCCTACCACAGCACTTTAGGCCAAGACCTCCTAAATCACGTCATTCAACCCCCTCCACCCAGTGGACCTAAATGTTGGGGATTTCCCTGACTTCTCCCAAAGGGGCCACCTTTCTGACTGGAAGATTCTTCTCAGAGGCGATATGGTGCAATTTTTATGAGACTTTGGGGTATGTGGCAGCTCCATAGCTATGATGAGTGAATATTCCCCCAAATCAGACATGATGAGTGAGAACTCCCTAGAATTGCTTTTACTAAATATCTGGGCAACCAGTCCAGTGGGGGACCAAGATAAAGGTGGTCACTTCAAGGTTAGAGATGCTTTAAATAAAACAAACTGAAATTTTACTCTTCCCAAGGGGCAAAAAGGAGCCAACTACGCTGAGTATCTCAGAACTGAATTTCTTGCATTGCATATATTAGAAGAAAAGTATGATCTGCACTGCAACTGATTTCCACAGCAGCACTCTGGGATCCAAGAGAAGTGAAACACAGATGCTTAGAAGCACCTCAGTTGCTCACTTTGAACAGTTGATATTAAACTATTGAAAGGAGGATGCACTAGAATTTTCTTTTCCTATTTTTCTATCCAAATAAAACACTTTTTTTTTTTTTTTTTGCCATATATGACGGCTTTTGAATGGGTTAAGAGCATAAACTTGTAGCTAGATAGACCTGGGTCCAAGTCCTGGGCCGACCAGTTAACAGCTCTGTGACCTTGGACATGCTTACCTTCTCCCCACCTTGGTTACCTCATCCCTAAAGTGTGGATGTTAGCAATCAACTCACATAGCTGTCATCAGAAATAAATGTATGCATCAGATAATGCATACATAGAGTATTTAGCATTGTGTTCACTTTAAGGACACAAAAGTATTCGCTATTATTATTGTTGCTATTGTTATTAGCATGTGATAGTGATTTTCAGTAGTGAAAAGGATCCCAGTTTGCTTAATGACTTGTGAGGCTTGGAGCTAGGATAGTGCCGTATGATGCTGTTCCCAACACACCCGGTGCTTAAATTTGCACTGAGACCAAGCCCATAATTTAGTATGAAACCCAAAATGTGTGATGTTCTAGCCTGAACTCAAGAATGTGGTTAATGGATAGTTAAACTTTCCTGAAGCAAACTCAGAAATTACTGGATCCATTATCTCCTTGGCAGGATAAGCAGTGCAGCTCTTTTCCTTTCCCAGCTACAAAATGCCTGTTGACAGGACAATCTGGAACCCAAGGGTTGGATAAGTATGGGTTGCATGAGGCCTTCCATTTTGATCCTCTCTTATTGCTTTCTGATGAAGTGTAGACATTTGGCCACCAGGAGCAGATGTTCGTTCAGGAGCAATACAGAAGAGCATACCTCTTTGTAAGTGGAAAGCTCATCTCTTGGTCCTGCTTACTGTAACACAAGGGTTTTCAGATGTCCACTGGGGATGCTGAATAATACGTCCTTTCCAGTGTACTCTCCACCAATAAAATGTGATAACAGTACCCTTGGGAATGTTTAGAGAGATGTGATTCCAGATCAGGAAAGTTAAACAGTGGACCTCAAGAGTCTGGCCTAGATGCAAGTCATATTTCATGCAAATAATTTTTGGCTGGATCCAACTTAGGTTTGGATGTTTCTTTTAATTTGGTGTTGGACCAGAACCATAACCTGTCCTCATTCCCATCCTAGGACCACATCAACCCCTACCTCAACTCTAGACCCTCCTCGTTCTCCTGACTTTGGGACCCTGATGAGCCTACTTGGCAAGGATTCCCAGCCTATGTGGGAGGAAGGATGGTCTCCAAGGCCTGGGAGAGCAAAACAGGGAGTAAAGAACAGGATGCCTCATTGGACTGCCTTCCATCAGAGGGAAAAGAGACAATACTTGTTCACTACATTTGAGTTCTAAGAAAGTGGGAAAATGGACCTAGAATTATACTTCTTTGGCAAACTGATGTTGATTTTCCTCTGAAAGAAAAGGCAGGAAAGGGAGCTAAAACTAAGATTTATTTTTTTATGAACTTGGCACTTCAATGAGTTATCTCATGTAAGAGAAGGTGTGTGAAAATGGGTAACCATTCGGAGGGCTAGAAGGATCTTTTGTGTGTGGTGGAATGTTTTAAAGCTACCCTGAAGCATCATCAGACACTTGGTCTGTGAATTATTCCTCTGATCATTAGACTTAAGAATTGTAACAACTTCTCATGATGCATTTGGCCATTCTTTGTGTCCCAGGTTAATTAGCACTGGCAAGTC
Organism: Balaenoptera ricei; assembly: GCF_028023285.1. NCBI lineage: Eukaryota > Metazoa > Chordata > Mammalia > Artiodactyla > Balaenopteridae > Balaenoptera > Balaenoptera ricei. The sequence goes on along the minus strand of NC_082647.1, from coordinate 48,581,017 downwards.
CATTAAGCCAGTGTAATATCACTCACCCCTCACCCAGAACTAGTGATTGAGCATCTTGAGGGCCACACTCCTTCTTTACCTCACTCTATCCATCATTACTTTATCTGAATCCTGCTCCCTCTGTTAAATTGGCCTTGCTCAATTTACATTCTGTACAGTGACCTGATAGTGTGAAAAAGCTCAACGTAGGTACAACAGGGGAGTTTTCCCTACAGAGTTTAAAGCGGATCTTGATTTAAAGTAGGGTGGGATTATTTTTATGCTCTATGGTATATTTTAGTGGAAAGAAGTTTCATTTTTTTTTGATAAGTGAGGGGAAACTCACTTTTTTTGAGTATCTGAAGTGACATAGAAAAGGCAAAATAAGACTCATAGCTTTTGACAGTGTGTTCTCATACACAGCCCCAACCTTTCTCCTATTTTGTTGACAGATTTCGAAGAGAATTTTCTGTAAGATAAAGATGGTTGTTTTTTGTACATTAAATTACAAGAGATTAGAAACATTCCCTTTTCTTCAAATTGTGTTGGCAATTTGATCTGTAGGAGGTGATCGAAGCTTCAGCTTTGAACTAATTGCTCTAGCTTAAGTTTCTGTCTGAAAGTTTCATTTTAAGTTCATTTGAAGTATATACAGGAAAGATGAGAGAGAGAGGGAAGGATTGTAACAAATATGGTGTATTAGCTCAGATTGTATTTGGAATTTTCTTCCTCAAATAATACTAATTATAAAAGATGTGAAAATAAGCCCATAACTATGTTTTCTTGGGGTTTTTTCTTTCCTACTAATTAAAACTGAATCCATGAGAATGTCTGGAAATATAAAAATAATTTTAGAAGATGATATTTGCAACCATTTTGGTCTGTTATTAACATGAGACTGTACTTGGGGGGGATGTGTTAGAAGGTCTTTCACAGATACTTCATCCAGCCAAGGTTGATACCCCATTTCACAGCACAGCCTCTGTCAGTGATGTGTCCCTAAGTGTATAATGACAGATGTCCCCAGCTCTGTACTATTGCCAATTAGTAAAATTCTAAAATCGATTTCTATCTTACAAATAAGGAACTTTGGTTCTTAAAGTTCCAGGGCAGGCCCAGTTTTTGTTGATTGTGTTAGCTAAGACTTCATTCTCTGATCATCGTATTGTCCTTGTAAGCCGTCTAACAGGTCAGGAATATTTAGTCAATGCCTGGATGTGAGAATTGTTCCGTGATGATCTTTGAGATACCCATTGTCCATCCTTTTGTGATGTGCCTGCCTCGATAGAAATGCCATCTGTGATTTGATTTCTGCTTCTCGTGAAGTTCAAGGGGGATGAATGGAGTTATTAAAAGGAGCCATGCCATGTTGAGAGGGTGGGGAGCGAGGTGTGTCTGGTAGGAGGTGGTGTGTGGGAGTGGAGGCTTAGGGAGGGCTGTAGGGACGTAGCACATTGTTGTGACTCCTGCCTCTTCCCGATCCGCTCCCCCCACCTCCAGTTCCATACCCCGGCCTTTATATCCCTGGATCCCTAGACCTGCCTTGTAGCCTCCCTTCCTTAACACCCACCTCTCCCTGAGTTCCCTAATGTGCCTTGGTGGTTTGGAAAGAAAATGCTATTTGAATCCAGGAGTTGCTGAACAGGAAGTAGAGGGGCAGTGCAGACACTCTCTGTCCATTTCCTCGGCGTGCCCAGCCAAGCATTAATCAGAGCAGCTGCATGATGATCAGACAGCGGGCCTTAGGAGTAATTTCATATACGCAGAGTTTTTTAGCGTGGTTTTCCCGAGAATCCCTTTTGTGATAAAACTCACTGTAACAGGCAAATGCCTGTGGTTGTTTAATTTAATGACATGAGAAGCAAGGATGGTAAGATGGAGATGGAGAAGAGAAGGAGTTAGCTAGTACACAATTTATGTGAGAGAAACATTTTGCAGGCTAGACAGTCCTCCGTAGATTTTGTTTGCTTTAAGATTTGGTGTGAGGCAAAGGCAAATTTTTCAGATTATTCCTATTCTACTACAAATGATGGGTAAAATGTGAAAGAATTGTACCACTGGCACTGCCCCTGTTGTATAAAAGCCAAAGGTGTGAGGGACAGGAATGGGAGTTATCCAAAAAATACTATGAATACATATTCTAGGGTTTTTAAGTATGTGTTCTCCCCTAGAGGAGTTGTGGGACTCAGAAACCCACAGATAAATAAACAGCTCAACCCAAGTTAACACATTTCAGCTAAGAGTTATAACAGCCTCTTTGCCTTCCCTATCCCACCCCACCCTGCTAGAGCTTCCGTAAAGGGTCGTTTCAACCAACACGAGTTTCATGTTCTTTCCCTTTTCTGCATCTACCTTCTGGTTGGGTATATACAACCAAAATGAGAGAATCAAACAAGCAAAGGAAAGGAACATGTAACATTCCCAAGAATGGGTTATCTCCCTTCAAATAATCGCCATGTTGGTCTTTATCTTGGGGGATCCTTAGACCTTCTTTTATCCCTATTGTTGGGGGGAGGGGAGTTGATGCCTGGTCTACATAATAAACTTTAGTAGACACTGTCTATTTTAGTGTATGGAGGGTGGGGTAAAATAGGAATTGTTCTAGAGACATAGAAGATAACAACAAGAAAAAAACACAAAAGTAGGAACTATGTGAAACAAATATAGGAAGAGTGGGGAAATGAAAAGGGTGTTAGGCAAACTGGACAAGCAGGGATGCAGTCTTTGAAGGTGGGAAAGTAGTGGGGGGCACAGCATTAAAGACACAGGTGCTAGAACTAGACCCCTGGGTATGAAACCTGAGAACTCCGTTTGCTAAATGTGTGACCGGGAGAAATGTACCTCAACCCCTCTGAGCCTCAGTTTTCTCATCTGTGAAATGGAAATAATAATAGAGACCATTTGAAAGGGTATTTGTAATGTATAGAGGAGCCAGTCCACGAGCACTGGGCCCATGGAAAGTGCTCATCATGTGTTTGCTTAAATTATGGATGGGGTCTTAAGAGCTTTAAGTGACAGAATAGGAAAGAGAGCTCTACACTTGGAACTTCTAGTTGCATTGGGAATATTTCAGTACATGAAATGGCTGAAAAGTTAAGCAAGACAGACAGATCAAAGCCACTCAGAAATCTTGGAGATTGTTAATTCAATTCTTCAGTCTGGAAAAAATAGATATCTCTTAAAATTCTGTTTGCTGTAGAGGCCATTGAAGCATTACTGTAAAGATCTAGGACAAAAAAGGTACGTTTGGGCAGAAAGTTTTTGCTAGAGGCTTTTTTAAGCACCATAAAATTGGGACACATTATTGAGAACTTCTTATGGTCACCAAAAGGTAAAAGCCATAAAGTGAATGTATAATATTCATGTGTAATCAATTTGTGAATAGATTATTCTATAGCATATTTTCATCCAGTCAGGACAGATCTTTTCTCTTTATACAACTAATCTGATCTGTGTCAGAATTCACAAATTTGGACTATTTTAAAATAAGAACCTGTTTCCAAATGTCCTTCAATGGGGGGATGGTTAACCAAACACTGGTACATCCATACCATGGAATATTACTCAGCAATAAAAAGTAACAAGCTATTGACACATGCAATAACTTGGGTGGATCTCAGGGGAATTACAGTTAATGGAAAAAGCTAACCTCAAAAGATTACATACTATATGTTTCCATTAATGTAACATTCTTGATATGACAAAATTATGGAGATGGAGAGCCTATTAGTGGTTGCCAAGAGTTAGGGTTGGTGGAGGGGCTGGAAGTGGCTATAAAGAGGTATTGTGAGTAATCCTGGTGATGGAATAGTCTGTCTCTTGATTGTGGTGGTGACCACACAAATCTACATATATGTTAAATTTTAGAGAACTAAACACATACACACAATGAGTGCCTATAAAACTGATGAAATAAACTCTGTGGATTGTACCAGTGTCAGTTTCTTGATTTGATGTTGCATTATAACTATGAAAGATGTTACCTTTGGAGGAAACTGAGTGAAGAGTACAAAGGACCTTCCTGTGCAATTTTATGCAACCTTTTGTGAATCTATAATTATTCCTCCCCCCCCAGATTGAAAAATCAAAGATATGTTTAATTTCTAATTTGATTTTAAGTTAGTTGATTTCCACAATCCTACCCTGACAAGATAAGGTTCTCCCCTTTCAGGCACCCATGATAATCACTGAAAAAACTGACCGACTGACTACTTTTTGAATGTGAGCATCTTAGGGTCAACAACTGCACACTACCCCGAAATCCATAAATTCACTGGATTCCATGGCTACCAGATGAAGATTCAATGACAGAAACCTTTATGTGCAATTAGGTGAACTCTAAAAAACATGAAGAATGACTTGTCCACAGCCTTTAAGAACTTAGCCAGTACGACCCCAAATGTTTTGTTTTGATCACAGCCTATCTGTTGAGGTCTTCTGATCACATTGAAAGAGGAATTGGGCAGTCACTGATCTGAATCCTTGTTCCATGTAGTACCAGCTCCCTTATCACTATCCCTGTAACCTTTCTATCTCAACCAGATGGCCAAACAGGGAGGAGAGGCATTTGGCTGCAGTAGACTGTTCAGAACTGGGGTGCCCCGACCAGGTGGAAGTTGTCTCAAAGAAGGTCTTTGTTGCCTATGGCCACCACTGAACAGTGCCTACAGTCCAAATGTGTGTGACATCCTGCTGTGGGAGTTTGTATTTAGCTTGTAGATCTTCCAAGGAGTGTGATGTTTTTGAGGAATAATAACTGATTTGTCTGGGCCCTTTTCTGCCCATAGTTTGAATTTGTATTTTTTTTTTTTCCATTCCAATTTAAACCTGGTAAGCTTACTGAACATGCTGCTTTCTGCCCCTATGTTTTAGTTAGTTGGTTAGTCAGTGAGTTAGCTGGTAAGTTACAGCCAGTTGTGCTTTTAGTTTAGAAAACAGAGTGTGGAAGATTTTGCTGTAGATTTAAGGGGTCTTTAGGTAATTTGTAAATGTGCATTGTTGATGTAAGAAGGAATGTGTTCTCAGGAGATCTGTGGCCAGAGCTGGATTGTTTCATAAATTTTAAGGTAGTGCTTACATAGGAATACGTGTAGCATACAGTATTTAGAGAGATGGTATGCATAAAAGAGTGGTAATCCTCTGCATTTGTGTGACACTTAAAAAGTTTTCAAACCAGATCCCATGCATTTTTTTGTTATCTCACTCCAGGTAGAGCAGGAATGTAGGACAATTTCCAACTACATTTTTTTTTAAACAAATAAAGGACCAAAGGAGACTAGAAGGGCCATGACTTATTCAAGGTCCCTACTACAGGAAGCGGGGAATCAAAGACGAGTTATAAAATTTTTATTTTGGTGCTCTTTTCCCTGGAACCCACTGCCTCTACACACACCCTTGATACCAAAGAAATATGACAAATTCTATTTCTCCTTTACATTGGCTTTAGATATTGGAAAGAATCTATGTTTATGGTGAGATCTGGGTTTATTTTCTGCCATCAGAGGCTCACATGGGTGAGAGATTGACCTTGAGAAATGTCAGTGAAAGGATCATTTTAATGGCCATTGATCTTTTGAATATATGGTTAACAGAGTTTACAAACCCTTTTTTTCCCTATAGAACTAGATAATGTAAGACAAGACTGCCTACTAAGTAGTGCCTGATGTTGACTTACTATTCAGAAGAATTAAAACTTTTTTCTTTTGAATATTCATTCTATTTTAGTGGTTTGATTAACCTTCTCTTTAGTGGGTTTTTTTTTTTTTTTATAAATTTATTTATTTATTTATCCTTGGCTGTGTTGGGTCCTCGCTGCTGCACACGAAGCAGTGTGGCAAGCAGGGGCCACCCCCCCACCCGCGGTGCACAGGCCTCCCACTGCGGTGGCTCCCCCTGTTGCAGAGCACGGGCTCCAGAGCACAGGCTCAGTAGTTGTGGCGCACGGGCTTCGTTGCTCCGCGGCATGTGGGATCCTCCCGGACCAGGGCTCGAACCCGCGTCCCCTGCACCGGCAGGCAGACTCCCAACCACTGTGCCACCAGGGAAGCCCCTCTTTAGTGGTTTGATTAACCTTCTCACTGGTCAGATAATCTGTCTGATGAAGGAAGTATTGCTCTGTCTAGGGCAAGAATCCAACATAATTTCTCACTAAATGATAAAATAATAAATATTAAATAAGTAATAAAATAATAAAATAGTCATGAGCACAGCCCTCTCTGTAATTCTTCTCAGTATACATCATCTTAGTTGTCTCCTGTTTTTACCTTAGTTTTTTTCATCTATTACAATACCATAGATTAAAATCATCTTATCATTGGGATCAAAATTGTTTCAGTTGAAGTAGAAAGGTTCTTAATGACAAACACTACTCTTAAATAAATCATTTTAACTAATTTATCCCTTTGCTTTATTTCAAAAAAAATTATGTAAGTTGATTTATTGCTTGCATTATACCCCAGAGCCCTGGAAGAATTAATATTTTCTCTTCCAATCATTATGTGACAGCAGCTTGAGGACAAATAGAACCCAGGAGCTGATGTTTACATAAAGACTTAGGACACAGAACAATTTATGCCTTTTCTTATTTGAAAAAAAAGTTGAGTCACACAGGAAGGTCTTAGAGGACATCAGGAAACAGAATAGCCTAATAATTTTGATAATTAGTATTCTTCTGACACTTGGATGGCTTATATAGAGCGTATCAGGTCCATAGACAACTGGATGTCTCACACAACCAAAAATATCCTTGCTTGGTCCTAACAAGAAGAAGAAAGTATTTGTGTTTGGTGTTAAGTGGTGGTAAGTGAAAACTTCTAATTTATAAACCCAGGAAAATTCTACTCTAGGTGAGAAGAATATCAGTAGGTTCAGAAATAAGTAATCCATAATTGCTTTGTACTTTAGTATTTTCCCAAATTCTTCTAGATATTGCGAGAAAACCCATCTCTTTCTTCTCTCTCTGATGTCATCATCAAGCAATTTATCTTGTATCTGTTTGGTCAAAGACCTAACACGTTAAGGTGTGTGTGAGAAAGAGTATGGAAAAGGTCTTCTTCTTTTCTATTTTTAGGCTTCATGCTTGGAATCCCCTTATTCCAAAAATATCTTCTTGGGGAAACCCAAACAATGTGCTAAAATTAATACCCCAAAAGGAAATGAACTGGAGTTGACCTTTGCAACTTCCCACTCCTTGTTTCCTGCTATTCTAGTGACATTCTCAAAAATGGCACTTGTCCATCCCTGGTCTGGTTATCAGAGTTGAAGCTGATTTCCTGACCATGAGATGCAGGAGTGAGGGGCACAGGACTTTGAGAAAAATGGTAGGTTTGGCAAATCAAGATTAGAGATGCCAGACACAAAAGAATGCATTCGTTATGATTCACTTCCACGAAATGCTAGAATAGGCAAAATGCCCTGTAGGAACAGAGAGCATGTCAGTGGTGGCCTGGGAGGGGACTGGCAGCAAAAGGACATGAGAGAAATTTTTGGGTGACAAAACTGTCTTATGTCTTGATTATGTTGGTGGTGACACAGGTGTAGACACTTGCCAATACTCAGTGACTTTCCACATGAAATGGGTAAATTTTATCATATGTAATTTATATCTCAATAAAGTTGATTTTTAAAAAATAGTGATTAGAATACAATTTGAAAATCATTACTGCCATCTCCTTGCTTGTCCTTTAATCTTGTCTTCAGGACAGAGGAAATGACAATACTTGGGGACAATATTTTGATAGCAAGCACCACTGTTCATGTTTTATAAGATTAAAATGTCCATGTAATACCTCTGAAAGATAATTTATCTCATGAAGCAGGATTGTTCTGCTTAATTTGAGATATTGACGTTCTGTTCTTCGAATTATCCTATGCCTGCGGGTAGACATATTCGTTTGACTTAAAAATATTCACATATTAATTTCATTGTTGCCCTGCTAAGAGTGTGAATAATCACCCAACGAGTTACTCCCATGTCGTCTTGATTCGAATCGCACACCTTTGTGTGGCTTTCCTGGCAGATACCTTTGGTGTCCCTGCCCAGCTTTGGTATGAGAACAGCCACTAACCCCGGGAAAGAATCCTCAGCAAGCAGAAATGGCTCATATTCATTTGCCCTCTGCTTCTTGATTACTAATGTAAATGTTCCTAATCAGAACTGGCTCCTGTTAAGCCTTTGCCAACTTTGTTAGATGCAGCATGGCTTTTCCTTGTCTGTACATGCTTTTTTCTTCTTTCTTTTTAATTGTCTCAGGAATACCATCTTACGTTACGCATATAAGGTCGTCAGAAATAAATTAGAGATTTATCTGCTGACAAATATAATGATCCCTTTGAAAAACTAGATTGTGGTTGCTATAGTTAGGCTTTAGAGGCAAATATAAAAGTTGTGATTTTCCAGTTATTTTGCAGGACTCATTTCAGAGAGATTCTAGGTGAATGGCAACCCTTTAACTAGTATTTAAAATGTGAACTTTGGAAAGATATACGTACCCCCATATTCATTGCAGCGTTATTTACAATAGCCAAGACATGGAAACAACCTAATTGTCCATCAACAGATGAATGGGTAAAGAAGATGTGGCATGTATATATATATATACATATATATATATATATATATATATATATATACACATACACAGTTGAGTTCTGAACAACATGGGTTTGAACCGCATGGGTCCACTCATACACAGATTTTTTTCGATAGTAAATACTACTGTACTACATGATCCACAGGTGGTTGAATCCACGGATGCAGAACCTTGGGTATGAAGGAACCATGGATATGGAGGGCCAACTAAAAGTTATAGCAGATTTCTGACTGCATAGAGGGTCAATGCCCCCAACTCCCACGTTGTTTCAGAGTCGACTGTACCATGGAGTATTATTCAGCCATAACAAAGAAGGAAATCCTGTCTTTTGTAACAACATGGATAGACTTAAAACACTAACCCATAGATACAGAGAACGGACTGGTGGTGGCCAGAGGTGAGGGTAGGGGTTGGGGAGGGGAGGGGAGCACATGAGTGAAGGTGGTCAAAAAATACCCAAAATGTATATGTATTGGAGCTGGAGGATAAAACTACTCCAGAAATGTGTAAAAAGTGGGACCACGTGACTGAATGTAAGGGGAAATAGGGAGAAGAAAGAGAAGAAGAGAAGAGAAGAAAGAAGAAAGAGAAAAGAGAAGAGAGGAGAAGAAGAAAGAAAGACATACATAGTATGTCCTCTGAGTGGGAGCGAAACAGTGTGTACATACATGTGCTGGGGGCATGTGAGGCCTTCCAGGGACTGGAAAGTGCAAATTCGTCTAGCACACTCATTGCCAGGAGGACCCAATCCATAATAACAGACTGCCTGCCACATGAGAAAATTGTACCATATTTCAACTGCTGCCTAATGGATCTGTAAAACCTTAAACCAGGTGGATCTCTGAGTTTTAATGAAGTACACAACTCTGCGTTAGTTATGGGACCAAACTCTGGAAGTATGATGCATTGGAAGGGAAGTGGTTTTATGCTTTCTTCTTTGTCAAAACGAAATGATAAAGACCACTGACTTACCCAAAGGAAGACCAGTGCCCATAGATTTTTTTTTTTATCATGTGCATACTTGAAAAGATTTTCTCCTAACAAAATAAAAGAGGCAGACTTGGGATCTGGCTTGCTTTTAGAGCTCACAGCAGTACAGTTAAACTGAATTTCTCTTCCTCCCTCTGGCTTCCTTTGTTTTTCTCCAGACTTAGCGCTTTGAAACAAACACTGAACAGTACGGGACATGGTATTTCCTGGGTAATGTCATTGACTGTGAGCTTTGTTTATTAAGCATGACATTAGGGCACTGAGAGATCTTATATGGCTTCCTCTTGTACCATACAGATTACACACACACACGCACACACACACCCACACACATACACACACAGGCTCCTTTTGCCCTTCATTTTGGTTGTCTTTCCTCACTTTTTAGGAGAAAGCAGGGCAAGGAGTGTTTTCCCCCTTATGTGTGTTCACAGGTTTCATACTTTCCCATTTTCTTTTCTCTTTTCTTTCAGTTGTGATTTTTTTAGTAGCGGAGGGGTGAGGGAGGTCGAGGAGTGTAGGTGGAAGGATAGGACTTTAGCAGTAAAATGCCAGAAAGACCCTTTTGGCAGTACCATAAGAAATTATGTTTTATTATGGTTTAAAACATGAATGGGGGGAGGGAAATGTTAAAGGGGAAATACTGTGTAATTGAAGCTGCTTACTAGTCTATGGTCAGAGCCAGGCAGAATTTGGTTGGCAAGGGCGCTGCTCTAAGATGTCATTTGATATCAATCCCAGCCTCCCTGCCTCCCTGGCCCCTGTCTTTCCTCCTTCCCCACAGTACATGAGCAGGTTAAAATCCAGGATGTAAGGACTTGTATCATTGACCCTAAAACTGTTGTAGAAAATCAGATTCCATTGTTCACTCCTTCAGAAGTCATTACTGCTTTTCTTAAATGAGGTCTCTGAAATTCCTGAGGGCATGGGGCAACTTGATGGTTGACATGTGTTGATACATGAGTAATCTTTAGGTCAATAAAGGTTACTGATAGGGACTCGTTGGTTATATGTAAGTTTAAGTATTGGCTCAAATATGAGAAGAATAGGGTCTCTACATTTCTTCTTAAATTACCTTAATTTAAAAGAGAAGATTTTTAAGTTATTGGCGTAAAAATTGATCAGTTGTAATTATTCATCTGTGTTCATTCGTAATCTATGACCTACTTGTATATCATGCTATCTCTGTGGTTATAATAAGAAAGTCAAATAACTCTTCCTGGAGCTTACCATTTAAAGCAAGATGTCAGAGGCCTAACTTTATTTTTAGTTATTTATTTTGTTAACGTCTTTATTGGAGTATAATTGCTTTACAATGGTATGTTAGTTTCTGCTGTATAACAAAGTGAATCAGCTATACACATACATATATCCCCATATCTCCTCCCTCTTGCGTCTCCCTCCCACAGAGGTGTAACTTTAAATGGCCGTGCAGATACATCATTCTAGAAAGTTAGACCTGAGGTAGTTACGCAACCATGGTCAGCAGGAAGCAGTGATAATTTGAATTAGTACAGTAGTTCTTGAGTAGTAGGTTGTTTGTTTACCTTTTGAGAAATGTGTGCTTTTCTGACTCGTGCATTTTAGACATAGCTTTCTTTTAGGTCCTAGGTCTATGGGACAGTTTGTCCTTTGCTTTGCAGCCATTTGTGCTGGACTGCCCTGAGCTCACCTGCTCCTAGGCTCCTTAGCTCTAGAAGCACATTTTTTGCAGAATTTGCTCTAGGATGGTGGTTGAGTCCAAAGTGCTTTTTCTATCCTTTACATGGCATATGGGATGGGCTTATGCACCCAAAGAGCCTGGGTACTGTTGTTACATTTGAGTGCCCATTTAGAATATTTGTTGAATGAGCTCAGTGTCTGGGAAGGATAGGAAATATTGAGCTATCCCTTAGCCTAATGAAAAAGGTAGTTTTTATTTTTATTTATTTGTTTTAAAAGGTAGTTTTTAAGTAGAATAATCCTCTTATGTGTATTTTGATTTTGATTTGATTTTGTCTTTAGGCTAGAGAGAGTTGTATGGCAGGATTTTTTCTTTCCTCCTGCCATAACTCTGTGCAATGAGCTGGTTTTCTCCTTTTGTTTCAGATCTGTCAGGGACCAAGGCCACCTGGTTGAGTTGGATGCACTAGGGTGTGTGGTGGTCATTGGGTCTCCTGCAATCAGCAGCAGCGGTGGCTGAGTGGGAAGGCTTCATGCTCGTTGTGGTCAGAGCCCACAGCTTTCGAACCCAGCCTGGTGACTGGGCTCTGCCACCAGTGTCGGGGGGGGAGGTGGCAGAGAGATGAGCGTGTGGGGTCAGAGGGGGCAGGCGGAAAAATCGGCTAATGGACCATCGATCACCTGAGGTTACCGTTGTGAGGGGGACCTTGGGGAGCCCGGAATCTGTGCCCTAGTGTCAGATAATGTTGATTCAAGGGGCCAAAGCTTAATGTTGTTCTCAACCAAGAGTTGGAAGCTCTCCAAGGGTGTCTTCGAGGGCCTTTGTCGTTTTCCTTTTCTTGAGCAGCTTCTCCCTCACCGGCCTCCCAAGCGTTGCAACTCACGCCGTCAGGTCTTCAGTTCTGTCCTTTCAGGCCCTGGAGTCCATCTTTTCTGGTACATGTTTAAAGGCTGTAGCAGTGTCTACCGTTTATTCATCTTGGGCTTCTTTCTGTGTCCCACTCTGCCAGCTGGGTGAACAGAGGCAGCTGGCAGCAAGGGAAGGGGCCAGAGGGAAGGTGGTGAAAGGCGTGCTCAGAGGGATCTGGCTTTGGTTTTTCCAGAGTTTGATAGCATTCGGCTTAGTGACCACAATTCAATTATAAGCACCACACAGCCATCCTGAGTGACTATATTCTTGCCAAAAACTGCTGTGTAAAGGCGGCTGCATTTTTGTTATCCTTGCCTGATGGATTTTTAAGTATATTAACCACATACATTCACACAAAGGGGAAAATTTACTACCTAAACAGGGGGACCTAAAATCCCCCAGGCTAAATAAACCCAATGAAAACACAAGAACTGCATTTACAGGCCTCCCAAAGATAAGAATTCAACCTTTAAAAAGGTTCCTTCAAATGAAAAATGGATGGTGGAGCTGCTAATGGCCCAGTAACCTAGGAATGTAACTCTTCCCTAATGTGCAAGGCCCTCAGATCTGTTCCAGCTTCTCGGGATAGAGGATTTTCACCCCAGGCTTCTGCACAGGTCTGGGCCTAGAAGGTCCCGTTGTGGCCTTCAAGATTTTACGACCACCTTGGAGGGCAGACCATCTTGGCAGTTTTTGTGTTGCCTCTGTTTCGTGTGCGTGTGCGTGTGCGTGCGTGTGTGTGTGTGTATGTGTAAAAGAGAGAGAGAGCTTCCTGTGTGTGTCAGTCTATGGGGAGAGAGGCAAGGGCCAAGGTAGGGGAGAGTGTGTATATCTCCAGCTTTTTCCAGTTAGAATTTGGTTGAGGTGGGAGACTGAAGGGAACTTAGTCTTCTGAAACAGTGGGAGATGTAAGTCTTCTTCTTAAGCTTAGAGGAAGAGTTAGGAAGCTAAGAATTTACCTAGTAGAATCACTCCTGCATGTGTTTCTCTGCAGAAATAGGTTATCCATTAGGGCAAATGTGAGGCAATAGATCTCGCCCAGCACGTTCTCAGACTTCTGGTGGTATGGAGGGTCTCTGAAGCTCACTACCAGTAAATCCTGCCACTATATTAAGGACAAGTCACAACATGCAGGTGAATTCATGTCTCTGTTGTAAATCATTTGAATATTATTTTTAAATAAATATGGTGGGTGGGGAAAGGGGTTAATTACAAAGGGGGTGAGGGAATTTTTTGAGGCGATGGAATTCTTCTATATCTTGGTTGTGGTAGTAGTTACATGATTCTATGCATTTGTCAAATTTCATAGAACTGCAATATTAAAAAGGGTGAATTTTACCATCTGTAAATTGTAACTCAACAAACCTGACCTCCCTAAAATTACAAATGAATAAATAAATAATGAATGAATGAATATTTCTTTCACTTGTCTCCTTGCTGCTTTGCCAGCCAACCAGCCCTTTAGACGATGCCTCCTTTTCAAAGGAAGGACACCACGTGGTCAGCTCCAGCCTATGAGCTCATGATGCCAGTAAAGCTGTTCCAGAAAAACCAAAGATGGTGTGCGTTTCCTTCTGGGGCAGATGACCTAATCCTCCAGGTAGCAATGCCCTTGTATGGTTAGCACAGGTAGGGAAATACTTAGCTTCATGCTGACTCACCAGGTAAAGAATCATCTCTCTGAATGAGTCAGAATCACAAATGTGTTCTGTACAGTCTCATGTGTGCTGCATTGTGAAAGACTCAAAGCACCAATGAGGGCAGATGCTTGCAGGTCTCACTGGCCCTATATGGATAACAGCCGCAGTCTGCAGCTCTCCCATTTCCTGGCATGGTCCTATTGAATTCAAGCCCTCTAGCTCAGTCAATCACATACCCAGTTAGGTACAGGAGAAACTTATTTAAATTTATGCTCTACTAATGTTGTTTATTCAGTTCTAGGTAAACCTAATAATTGTAGAATAAAATGTTTCAATGTTAAGTATATTTCTGGACGTATTTCTGGAAAGGAGGTTGTGTGTGTGTGTGTGTGTGTATGTGTGTGTGTGTGTGTGTGTGTGTAAGGATACAGAGTTAAAACAGGTTCGGGTAATGTAAAATACCACAAAAAGTAGGGGTTTCCAAGGAAAACATGGGGAAACGCTGTAGGAGAATCTAATGTATGCTATAGCTTTTAAAAGGAAACATTAATAGTGAAACATGCCCTCAAAGGGCAAGTCAGTAATAAATTTCGTGTCAGAAATTACCTGTCAGTAGGATTATGTTAAATAATGTTGAATTGTTATTAGTTGGAAGGGAAAGAGGAGAGTAACTTTCTCAAAAGTGTTCAAAGAATGTCATGTTTCACACACAAATCCCATTATTGTTTAACAGGACTTTTGTGCTTAACCCTTCTCCATGATGTATTGAAAATTTTGACCATTTTAGTTCATTCTCCAAATACAGTCATTAAGGAAAAGAAGCCAAAGTTTCTATGCAGGAATTTGGAATTACCCAGAGGACTAGTGTATCTGATTAGACATCCATTGTAGAGTGTCCTGATTGATAAATGTATGCCTGCTTGCTGGAACCACAAAGAAAAATATCTTCACTTCTTTGCCTCAGCAAAGCAGTAATGAAATAGTGGGGGCCTCACCATTTCAACATTTTGAGCATTTTGCTTGTTTTGGCCAAATAACTAAAAATATATTTTCCCCTTGAAGAAAGTCTCATTGCAAATGTGTGAATTTTTAAGGTTCACTGCAATATATTTGGTCTGAAACTGAGTCCACTCATTGAGCCAGGGCCCAGAACCCCACCCTAGATTCAAAGAAGATGGGGACTACCGGGAACAGAGTGGGAGACACAGCTGAGGCTTAAATGTGAGCTAACAGATTGTCACGGGGCTTTTTACAAAGGGCTGCTTATGACTCATAGGTGTCAAATCATCAAGTCATTACTCCTAGAATAAAAGATCACTTCAACTTTATGTGAACGGAATGAAGGGTGATTGCTCCATTGGATTTGGGTTTTTGAAGGACAAAGTTAGAGGTAAGCTTTGGGATCCCTCCATGTACTTTGATTTGACCCCTTGATTACTGATCATTACCTACCTTGGGTCCCTTTTGGAAACTGTCATATTTGATGACATATTTGACTTCATGACATTCAGACAAGATCTTGCCAGTGAGTGACTGCCTGAGTGCATTAGGCATTTGTGGAGATCTTTATTTCTTCAGGTCAGCAAATCTCAATATTTGTAAATTACCCCAGCAGTAATTTACAAATGGTCTTGGAGTGGCTTAGAGTCATAGATAAACTTTCCAGTGTGCAAGCCACTGCATCCTTTGGGGGCAACTTAGAATCCAGGGAGGCTTCTTGCCAGCCTGGAGCATTCTGATCTGCTTCAGGAATGCTGTCTTGAGGGTGAGACAGATGCAAAGCTTGTTCAGATGGCAGTCATTTGTGCTAGCCATTTGGGATTTAATCTTGTAGTTATGGAAAGATCTTTTAATTACATTGCAAAATATATAATTTCATAATGTCCTGTTATGATTAGTTACAACATACAGAGGCTAGGCTGCTGCTGTCACTCATAATATACTTGGTGAGACCAAGACCAAGTCAGTGAGACCATGCTTTTTCATGAGATACCACCCTCACCACCAGCAGGTTTCCTGTCCTGGTGTAATCTTGCTTCAATCGAAAAGGGTTGGATACTCTTGTTATCACTTCCGAGAGATTCCTCATGCTCCAGTCATAATGAGGGACACCTGCATTTCCAAAAGCTTCTTACCTTCATGTGAAATCCCTTCCTGGATTTTAGCATTTTTTTAAAACAATTAAGCAAAAGTATCTTATGTTATAATTGTGAACAAAACTTCTTAAATATTTTAATTATAGAAATTTCAAATATTATGTAAGTACAAAGATCAGGATAATGATCCAGCATGAACCTACCACCCAACTTAAACAATTATCAGCTCACAACTGGTCATGTTTCATCGGTGTCTCTACCCACTTCCAGCCTCTCCCAAGGTTATTTGAAGCATATCCCAGATATCACAGCATTTTATCCATAAGTATTTCAGCATGTAAGTATGAAAGTTAAGTATTCTTTAAAGAAAAGTAACCATGATACCATATTTTCACCTAAGAAGTTACCCACAGTTTCTTAATATTTTAAAATATCCTTCAAATTTCCTTGTTTGTTTCATAGGATTTTTGCCCTTTATTTTTTTAATTAATTAATTCGCTTTATATTTATTATATAAAAATGCTACAGTGGTGGCCATAGATGGAGCCTGGGCTCTCTACAGGGAGACTCTGGTGTGAGTCTGTAGGAGATGTCCCTGGATTCCTGATAGGGGGACTTGGTGAACACGGTCTCTTTTCAGAGGTCAGGGTGAGAGAGCTGTAAGTCTTGGAGATGGCATCATAGTTGCCCAGGTTGGCAGTGCAGCCCCTGGCCGAGGTGTGACAGTCATCCATACTGGCCATCAGCAGCAACTTCTTGAGTGCAGAGGCCAAGATGATGCCAGTGCCTGTGGGAGTGGGAAGAGGCACTCAGCATGGAGGCTGGTGCCTCGCAGGGACAGTGTGGGACCTGCCTGTCTTCTTCTCCCAGTAGCATTGCCGCAGGGGGACGATGGAGAGCTTGACCAGGATGATGGCCCCTAGGATGGCCCTGGCAACCTCCTTGGAGCACTTAATACTCAGACCGACATGGCCATTGTAGTCCCAGATGGCAACAGAACCTGGTCCACTGGCTAGCGTAGGTCTGCTTTTGCATGGACATAATCTTCAAAACCTCATCCTTGGGGCACATCCCCAGGAGAAAGTCAGTGATTTCAGATTCCTTGATGGGAAAGGAGAAGAGAGAAATCTCCTCCAGGGATTTGGTCTCCCTGTCCTTGATCAGGTGGCCCAGCTCGGCCTTGCTTCCTTGAACTCTGTGATGCGGGCTGGGCTGCTGCTGCAGCCAGGAGTACCCCAGGAGTACGGGTATACCTCTGCCATTTGGTGCTTTCCCAGATAAGTGCCCTTTATTTTAATTGGGCCTGAAATAAGGTCTGTACATTAAAATTGGTTGACATGTCTTCTTAGATGCTTTTAAGTCACAAATCTGTTCCCCCCCCCCTTTTTTTGTTTTGCCTTGAAATTTATTTGTTGAAGAGTTTGTAGAGTTTTGTACAAAGTGAATATTGTTGATTCCATTTTCATGGTGTCAGTTTAGCAAGTTCCTTTGTTTCTTGTATTTCTCATAATTTGGTAACTCGGGCTTTCTAGACTTCATTTAGCATCAAGTTCAGTTTTTTGACAAGAGTACTTCATAGGCAATGTGGGATACTTCTGTCAGGAGGCACCAAAATCTGCTCGTCTCTCTTTGGGATGCTGGCAGTCATTGACAATGCTCGCCTAGATCCATTAGTTCTTTGGGGATTGCAAAATGGTGAAGTATATTTCTGTCATTCCTTCTTCACTTATTAGCTGGAATACTTCTGTAAGGAGGACCTACCTTCAACTATGTGACTACCTGGAAGTCCAGTTCAAAACTTCCTACAGTCTGTGGCTCATTTATTTTAATGTCAGAGAGATGTCCTTTTACCCAGTAAGTACCCAGAAACAACCCTTCACCTGTAAAAGCCTGTAGCATGCAGCAGGAAAAACCAAGCCAGGACCTCAGGAGTCATGACTGTACCTCTCAGATCTTTATGATGTTGGACAAGCTATGTAATTTCTTAGAGCTGGCAGGTTCCAGGCCCCTACCTACACTTCAACCAGAGAAGCAGTTTTTTCTTAATTTCATTTGAACAAATCAAGCCATGACTTTTAAAAAAAAATTTATTTTATTGAAGTATAGTTGATTTACAATGTCATGTTAATTTCTACTGTACAGCAAAGTGATTCAGATATATATATATATATTATTTTTCATATTCTTTTCCATTATGGTTTATCACAGGATATTGAATGTAGTTCCCTGTGTTATACAGTAGGACATTGTTGTTTATCCATTCTATATATAATAGTTTGCATCTGCTAACCCCAAACTCCCAGTCCATCCCTCCTCTAAACCCCCCACCCCTTTGGCAACCACAAGTTTGTTCTCTATGTCTATGAGTCTGTTTCTGTTTCGTAGATAAGTTCATTTGTGAGGCCATGGCTTTTAAAAATCGTATATCGTCTATCACTAAGGTCTCTTTCAGCTAAGACATTTATGATTTTCATTTAGGATAAAAAATATATAAGTCCCCATCAGGATATTTAGGATCCAGTGACCATGAAGAGCTAAGCGTTATTTCTAAGAGTGTGTTATTTCATTTATTCATCCATCAGTTCAGTAGTTCATTTATATTTTTATTCTTTAAGCAAAGGTTTATGCTATCTAAGTCGCTATAAAGTCTAAAGCTTGAGAGTGGGCATTGTGGGCAGTGACCTTTAGGGGATCTCCTGGGGGTGCCATTCTTGAAGCCTCAGCCTGAAGTTCAGAGAGTTGAGGAAAGGATGCTGGAATTCTTGGAAGTCTTTATTGGCATCATCCATAAGAATGATTCCATGTACTTGAGAACTGTATTTGGAATTCTACCCATGGAAAGCCTCCACAGGGGAGTCAGTGTAGGGGATGCTTAACAATATCCCTGAGAGGGAAAAGCAATTCAGAAGACCATCTGAAGAACTCTCGTTAATTGTTTACATGACGAAGTTAATCTCAAATTGTAGAGGAAAAATACAGTAAACGATCCTACTTCGAAACTCCTTGTCCAGCTGTCCCTCAGTTCTCTGTGCAGAGAACTCTCATGCATACAACTAATGAGTGAGTACAGGTTAGAAGTGCAAAATCTAGTTTTAGCACAGTCCCAGGTTCCAAATAGCAAATGTGGACTCTGCTTTTTCATTAGTGCTCCTGAAATTCCTCTCTGGGTACGTGTATTCAGAGTGGCTCAGGTCGAGGGGGTGAGTAGAAGGAAGAAAGCAGAAAACAGAATTCCAAAATCCGCCATGGGAATCACGCTGGCTTGTGACAGAAGGAGCACAAAAATAAAGTCGACAGTTCTCACCTCTGAAACTAGGAGCAAATGGGGGCTTCCCTGCATCACAGTTTCACTCAGTACTTAGTCACAGAAGGTGCTCTGCTCCCCTGGCACTTAATTTAATAATGGGAGCAGTTCCTGGCAGGAGATGTTATGAAACAACCTTAAGCATAAGAGGGGGAAAAAAGAGCAGTGCTTCATTTCACAAATTCGGAGCCTTTCTTGGAGACCGTGAAGTTCTCAGTTCAAGTTAATTATTGCCAACAAATATTTATTTATTCACTTGATGAATATTTATTGAGTGGCTCTTTTGAGCAGCATGCGGTGTAGGTGTCACCCTGACACAGAGATGACAAGAGGCAGTCCCTTATAAGCAAAAGGCAGAGACAGTTGGCACAACTCATTATGAAACTAGGCAAACTTTGATAGCTCTGCGTGAAGGGGGTCCAAATGAAAGTTTTATGAGGACATGGTAGGAAGAAATTAGTTCTAGGTGGAGATTGAGAGGTAGCCTAGTAAAGGAGATGGCATTGAAACTGTACTTGGAAAACTGGGTAGAACTCCACTGGGAGAAGCCAGCAGGCATTCAGGATGGAGTATCCACAGTGAACCAGGAAAGGGCGTGGGGAACAGCGGTCCCCACTTGGCATCCATGTCTTCCTAAAGACATTAGAGCTTGGAGTCCATGTGTATGCCGCTGGGTGAGAGCATGGTGCTGTAGGAAAAGGAGGAGATATTTTTTTATGTTTCCTTCATTTGTATCAACTGCACTCCTACCGATCTTGTCAGAAATCACATGTCATCTCAAACTCTGAAAAAATTCATTTCATTCTGTTTTTTACCCTGCATCAACACATCTGCTTCTCTGTCAGATGCAACTCTGATTTCAGGACTGGTGAAAGGACTCTAGGCTCCCCTGAGTAGCCACCCACAGTTAGCGGTTGTCCCACTTTTCAGGGCTCCAGGCGGCCTGTGGCTTTGCCCAGGTAATCCTGCAGGACCGGTAGGACTCTCGGATTCTAGATCTATACACAGATAACAGCCACACGCAGCTGGGCCAGGCCTCCCATCCCAGTGAGCACAATCTCCGTGAGCCTCCCCTGAGACGTGGAGACTCACCAGGCCTTGGGTAAACACCCCCCCTTGCTAGACACTAACTTCAACCATTCGATTCCTGCCTAACAAGCTACTAATGGGGTTAGGCTAGGGATCATAATGTAAATCACTTTCTTTCTCAGTTTGAGGAGAAAGGGTAAATTCCTTACAATAGGAAGGCAGGTATAATTCAGACATTACAACTTTCTCTTCAGCACAGCAGCAGTTATTCTCTAGATGCACAGAGCATTTTATGATTTATAAGGAACTTTCACAGACTTAATCTAATTTGATTCGTGTTACAGGTTTGTCATTATTCCCACTTGCTATATAAAGAAATCGAGAGGCTCATTCATTAAGATAATAAAAATAATGGCTCTCATCAGGCACATTGCCAAGTCTTGTCCTAAGTACTTTACGTTTAACTCATGGAAGCCCCTAAATTGTCCTGCAAGGTAGATGGTTTTTGTCCTCATTTTGCTGCCAAAGGAAACAGGCACAGAGGGGTTATATAACTTGCTCGAAGGACCACAGCTAGTAAGTGGGAGAGGTGGGATTTGATCTCAGCCAGCATGGCTCCAAGGTTGCACTAGGTGGCCCATAGCCTGGTTCTGGAAGAGAATGGTTATCCAAATCTACACTCATCTAGCCCAGAGGATTCCTGGATATCCCAGGGAATGCTCCCCAACAGCAAATGTTTCTGCTGGACAAACGCCTTCTCTCTCTTTGGCCTACTCTAACTCGGGTAGATTTTGAGAGAGCTATTAAGGAGAAAATTGTTTGGTGCCTGCTTATTTTTCCCTGTCATTGGACATTGAGATAGACACCATCCTTTTCAGTAAGGAAACCACACATCTAAACCTGTCCCTGTTTCTCCAGGATGACAATGTAGAAAATCTTGGGAACGAGAAGGTGTTTCCATGTTTTGTGGGGAACAGAGGCTCATAGGGAAATAGCACTGGACACAGCACTAGAAAACCTGGATTGTGGTCATGGGCTAAAGGTGTGACCTTGGGCTAGTGGTTGTACCTCTCTGAGCCTCAGCTGTATCAAACAGTGACTCTTTCTGCCTGTCTCATGTTAAAAAAAGAAGATTACAAGAATTACTGTGAAACTGTAGCATACCAAACAAATGTAGTGTGTTACTATTGTCCTTTACAGTTTCTAGCCAGTAGTTTTCTCCTCAAAGCATATCCTTGTACTTCAATGCAAGACTTTGTAAAAAATGAGATTTGAAAACGGTTTGTAAGCTTCTGCATAATTTAGGCATTATTATAATAAAATGGACTTGATTTAGTGAAGATTTTCAAAACAATAACTTTTAAGATGGTACAGTAATTCATCCCGTATGATTTGAACCAGGGATATATTTAATCTATATAGGTAAGAGAAACAACTTTTGCAATCTTCTCATAGACTCTTCTAGAAAATTCGGAATAAGTCAAACTTTTAAGATTTGAAAAGATTTGCTTTTGAGGAAATTAAATCTTGACAAATGGAAACAATATCGTGAGGTAGTGAAGAGTGTGCGGGCTTCAGAGAAAAGCAGAACTTATCTATAATCAGAAGAGTTGGGCTTGAGTGCTGGTTCCACCACTTACTGTCCTGAGACCTTAGGCAGATTATTGAGTTGCTCTTGGCCTCATTTCCTCACCTGAAAAATGGGTACATAATTATAATTAACTATATAGATGTTTATGAGGATTAAATGAAATAATGCAAGTGAGCATTTAGCATAGTAAATGCTCAAAAATTGTTAGCTTTTTCTGAAAAAAATTGCATATTATAGAATTCCCTTCTTTAAGCCTGAATACACCATATTTTCTTTATCCATTTATCTGTCGATGGACATTTAGGTTGTTTCCACATCATGGCTATTGCTAACAATGCTGCAGTGAACATGGGAGTGCTAAAATCTCTTTGAGATTTTGATTTCCATTCTTTTGAGTAAATACTCAGCAGTGGGATTACTGGATCATATGGTAGTTCTTTTTTTTTTTGAACTTCTGTACTGTTTTCTTTTTAACATCTTTATTGGAGTATAATTACTTTACAATGATGTGTTAGTTTCTGCTTTATAACAAAGTGAATCAGCTATACTTATGCATAATCCCCATATCTCCTCCCTCTTGCATCTCCCTCCCATCCTCCCTATCCCACCCCTCTAGGAGGTCACAAAGCACCGAGCTCATCTCCCTGTGCTATGCGGCTGCTTCCCACTAGCTATCTATTTTACATTTGGTAGTGTATATATGTCCATGCCATTCTCTCACTTTGTCCCAGCTTACCCTTCCCCCTCCCCGTGTCCCCAAGTCCATTCTCTACGTCGACGTCTTTATTCCTGTCCTGCCCCTAGGTTCTTCAGAACCAATTCCTTTTTTTTAGATTCCATATATATGTGTTAGCATATGATATTTGTTTTTCTCTTTCTGACTTACTTCACTCTGTATAACAGACTCTAGGTCCATTCACCTCACTACAAATAACTCAATTTCATTTCTTTTTATGCCTGAGTAATATTCCATTGTATATATGTGCCACATCTTCTTTATCCATTCATCTGTCAATGGACATTTAGGTTGCGTCCATGTCCTGGCTATTGTAAATAGAGCTGCAAGGAACATTGTGGTACATGACTCTTTTTGAATTATGGTTTTCTCAGGGTATGTGCCCAGTAGTGGGATTGCTGGGTCGTATGGTAGTTCCGTTTTTACTTTTTTAAGGAACCTCCATACTGTTCTCCATAGTGGCTGTATCAATTTACATTCCCACCAACAGTGCAAGAGGGTTCCCTTTTCTCCACACCCTCTCCAGCATTTATTGTTTATAGATTTTTTAATGATGGCCATTCTGACTGGTGTGAGGTGATACCTCATTGTAGTTTTGATTTGCATTTCTCTAATGATTAGTGATGTTGAGCATCCTTTCATGTGTTTGTTGGCAATCTGTATATCTTCTTTGGAGAAATGTCTATTTAGGTCTTCTGCCCACTTTTGGATTGGGTTGTTTGTTTTTTTGATATTGAGCTGCATGAGCTGCTTGTAAATTTTGAAGATTAATCCTTTGTCAGTTGCTTTGTTTGCAAATATTTTCTCCCATTTTGAGGGCTGTCTTTTCATCTTGTTTATGGTTTCCTTTGCTGTGCAAAAGCTTTTAAGTTTCATTAGGTCCCATTGGTTTATTTTTGTTTTTAATTCCATTTCTCTAGGAGGTGGGTCCAAAAGGATCTTGCTGTGATTTATGTCATAGAGTGTTCTGCCTATGTTTTCCTCTAAGAGTTTTATAGTGTCTGGCCTTACAGTTAGGTCTTTAATCCATTTTGAGTCTATTTTTGTGTATGGTGTTAGGGAGTGTTCAAATTTCATTCTTTTACATGTAGCTGTCCAGTTTTCCCAGCACCACTTATTGAAGAGGCTGTCTTTTCTCCATTGTATATATTCTTGCCTCCTTTATCAAAAATAAGGTGACCATATGTGTGTGGGTTTATCTCTGGGCTTTCTATCCTGTTCCATTGACCTATATTTCTGTTTTGGGGCCAGTACCATACTGTCTTGATTACTGTAGCTTTGTAGTATAGTCTGAAGTCCGGGAGCCTGATTCCTCCAGCTCCATTTTTCTTTCTCAGGATTGCTTTGGCTATTTGGGGTCTTTTGTGTTTCCATACAAATTGTGAATTTTTTTGTTCTAGTTCTGTGAAAAATGCTGTTGGTAGTTTGATAGGGATTGCATTGAACCTGTAGATTGCTTTGGGTAGTAGAGTCATTTTCACAATGTTGATTCTTCCAATCCAAGAACATGTTATATCTCTCCATCTGTTTGTATCATCTTTAATTTCTTTCATCAGTGTCTTAGAGTTTTCTGCATACAGGTCTTTTGTCTCCTTAGGTAGGTTTATTCCTAGGTATTTTATTTATTAACTTTTTGTTACAGTGGTAAATGGGACTGTTTCCTTAATTTCTCTTACAGATTTTTCATCATTAGTGTATAGGAATGCAAGAGATTTCTGTGCATTAATTTTGTATCCTGCTACTTTACCAATTCATTGATTAGCTCTAGTAGGTTTCTGGTAGCATCTTTAGGATTCTCTATGAATAGTATCATGTCATCTGCAAACAGTGACAGCTTTACTTCTTCTTTTCCGATTTGGATTCCTTTTATTTCTTTTTCTTCTCTGATTGCTGTGGCTAAAACTTCCAAAACTATGTTGAGTAATAGTGGTGAGAGTTGACAACCTTGTCTTGTTCCTGATCTTAGAGGAAATGGTTTCAGTTTTTCACCACTGAGAATGATGTTGGCTGTGGGTTTGTCATATATGGCCTTTATTATGTTGAGGTAAGTGGAACTTCTGTACTGTTTTCTATCAAGCTGCACCATTCTATATTCTCACCAACAATGTGCAGAGTTTCCAACTTTTCCACAGCCCTGCCAGCACTTGTCTTTGGTTTTTTTGATAATAGCTGCCATGACAGGTGTGAGGTGTTAATCTCATTGTGGTTCTGATTCGCATTTCCCTGATGATTAGTGACATTGAGCATTTTTTCACATACATGTTGGCCAAGAAATTATTATGTTAAGTGAAATGAGCCAGTCACAGAAAGACAAATACAGCATGATTCTGTTTATATGAGGTATCAAAGATAGTTGAATTCATAGAATCAGAGAGTGGAATGGTGGTTGCCAGGGGCTCAGAGAAAGGGGAAGTAGGGAGTTCCTAATCAACCAGCATAAAGTGTCAGTCAAGCAAGATGAGTAAGCTCTAGAGATCTGCTGTACAACATTGTACTAATAGTCAACAACAATGTATAATAAAGTGTAATAATAATAATATGTAATAATGTGTAATAAAATGTAATAATATACTTAAAAATTTGTTAAGAGGTTATATCTTATGTTAAGTGTTCTTACAACAATAAAGTAAAATTTTTTTAATTTTAAAGTAAAAATGGCCCTGAAAATTGAGAAGGTCTGACCCTGGTTCTAAATATAGGAAAAAATATGAATATGGCTATTCAGATCATCCTCACAGAACTGGTCAGTTCTTAAGATTGATATGATATAAGCCTAGTAATACATTTTTGAATTAGATATAGTATGGGCTAGTGACCTTTTGATAATGCTTAAATAAGAGATTCATCAATAAGGAATAATTGGAAAGGAGGAAGAAAAGGTATTAACATGGTAAATTATTTTGCACAGATCTATTAATAACAGGACCCTGGTGCCTTACTAGGTAAGCACCCAAACAGTCTTCTGACATCATTTCTAGAATAGGATGGTCTCACTAAACCCCAGATTTGGGTCTCCAGGAAGCTTCCATCTTAAATTAAATCCTACTCAATAGTAAATAGATTTTGATTTAATATCCTTGAACTGATGAGTTTGCTTAGATTACTGTATGATTTAAACAATAAATAAAAGTTGTCTCCATCAAACATATAGTTGGAACCGAATCAGTGAAAGACAAAATTAATAGATCAGTGGAGCAGTCAATGCCAAGTCTCTGATTTATTCTCTGTTATTCAGGTAGCAGAAATAGAAGGAACCTACTCTTTGGAAATGCCAAAAATCACTGTTCCTGAACCCTTTATGCTAATATTGTTGAGGTCTTTGTTTTGGAGCCATCTGATGAGAAAAGCTACCTTATAGGGAATTCCTTTAATTTCTTCAGTAACTAAATCCACTTGGAAGAGGTGGTTCCATTTATACCAAGTGTCTTAGTGAACAGTGCTACTAAAGAATTCTACTATTAAAGGGAATATTCTAGAGCCTACTCTTCCTATGAAATCACACCCACCAAGGTCATGTCTTGGTATCACCAGATCTTCACACAGGCCTGGTACCTAATAAAGATCATTATTGTCTCCAGAAGGAATCTTCTTTAAGTGATGAAGGTGTTCATAGGGTAACAGTTTCTAACTACAATTTATATTTGGCCTTATGGAGATACTAGGAACCATATATCCAGGAATACCTATACCATTCACTTTTCCATACCTGGCCCCAGGCTCCCCCTTATTGTCACCCAGAGCCATCATGGTGAAGAGGAAAGAAGCCACAGATTAACCTACATTTAATAATATGCTTAGGGGCTTCCCTGATGGCGCAGTGGTTGAGAATCTGCCTGCCAATGCAGGGGACACGGGTTCGAGCCCTGGTCTGGGAAGATCCCACATGCCGCGGAGCAACTAGGCCCGTGAACCTCAACTACTGAGCCTGCACGTCTGGAGCCTGTGCTCCACAACAAGAGAGGCCGCGACAGTGAGAGGCCCGCGCACCGCGATGAAGAGTGGCCCCCGCTCGCCGCAACTAGAGAAAGCCCTCGCACAGAAACGAAGACCCAACACAGCCATAAATAAATAAATACAAAAAAATAATATGCTTATCCAGCCAGCCACTTTAGAGTCACGAAGACCCAACACAGCCATAAATAAATAAATAAATAAATAAATAAACAAATAAAATAATATGCTTATCCAGCCAGCCACTTTAGAATCAAGAGATGTCTGTAAAGATTGCTGTGTCCTCTGCTATAGAAATGCCATTAACCAAAGAGATAATCAAATGAAAAAGAATTAAATGAAAATCTATGATCCACCTACTATTGAAGATGAAGGAATGCTTGCTGGCATTAACATTTTACAAAACCAGTGAGGAGTCCCTGAATTAATTTCACCTAAATCTAGTCCCAAATTTGGAATTGAAGTCTAATCGAAAAAGTTATATTAAATCTCTATTTCCAAAAGAATTTCAGAATGGTGTGGACATTTCCACATGCCTAATATGGCAACATCTCCTGAGGGCCCTCAGAACTGAGTGGCCTTGGAATTGTGTAGTGAGACTAGGGCAGCCCCTAGAGATGTCCAGACTAGGATTAGTCAGAAAGTCCAATCTAGTCTTGGCTGGCCCTGGAGATTCAGAGGGGTCACAGGGAATCCTGCGTCTCTGGTAGAATAATGTTTGCCTTGTCAGGCAGTGTGTAAAAAACTATTGGCACGCAGGGTTACTGAAAAATGCCGAGAGCCAGAAAGTTTGGGTTATGATAGTTATGAACAAAGGAAAGTATTTACAATATCCCCTTGCCCCAAAATAGATTTTAAACACTATACAAGCACAATGGAATGTGTCCATTCATTTCTAAATGGGTCGTCTCCTACCCCCATGTTTAGGTCATAGCTATTTCTAGGCTTTCATGTGACAAGACCTTCACAGACCAAATTCAGTAGTGTCACTTCTGAACCAAGTGACTGCATGCGCTGTGGTTTTCCCTTGTTTATTTTGTCTTGTTTTATTTTACACAGCTTGTATCACTAGCCTCCCAATCAAGGTCAGTAGATTGAATTCAACCCCATTCGTTTAAAAGAGCGATAAATTCATGCCAGCACCATGATCTCACCCCCCTGAGTAGCAGAATGTGGCCGTGCTGTGCTGTGAAGTCAGCCTTCCAGACGCAAGTGTTCAGTGTGACCCTGAAACCACACCTGAAAGACAGGATGGTGTCGTCATACCAGCACGTGTTCTGACTTCAGCCTCATTTATGAAGGGCAACATGTATCCGGAGGTGAAAGAAAAACCTGAAATGGTTGATGTATTGTTATAATTGAGGAAGCGCCTGTAATCTAAATAAACGATATCAATGGAGAAGACTCATCCAAATACCAGCATGGAATTTCCTAATACTTGCTGCCAATTTGCTATCGAGGAGATGGTTAGGAAGTCTCAGGTGGGTGCTAACTGCACAAGGGCCAAAAAGGATCTCATTACCAGGGTGGAGGTCAGTGATGAACACTGTGATATGAAGTCACGTTCCTTGCAGTGCAGCTCTTTGCAGTGTGCGAGGCTGGAGATCTGTGTGCAGGCAATGTCGAATGTTTCCTGTGGGTGGAACTCAGGTGAGGAGAGTGGCAAGTTTCTCTTGTCGCCAGATGAATTCTTATACACATACACACATTCATTCTCTCTCTCTCTCTCTCTCTCTCTCACACACACACACATGCACACAACACCCTTCCTCCCTCCGATCATATATCCTCTTAAAGATCTTCATTACATCAGCCATGCAGGAAGGGAAAGAAAACCCTTACCAACTTGTAGTCATCACACTTTCCCCTAAGGCAGCTATTACAAGACTATGAAGATGTACTCTAGCAATGAAGGGGCACCCAAAGAGGAGGGAGACTGCACCATCCTATAACAGCTGGGGCTGAAGAGAGCAGAATTACAGCTGGCATTTCTTAAACTTGTATTATGTATACTGAGTGTTTTATATACATTTTCTTAGTTAATCTTCACATCAACGTCTTGAGGTAGGGACTGTACTTATTTCCATTTTATAGATGAAGAAATTGAGGCTCAGAGATGTTAAATGACTTATTTATGGTCACACAAATCCACTCTAAACCACTGTACAATGCAAGCCAAAATACTCCCATCTGCTTCTTTATATGAGAATGTATAGAATGACAACTTGTTGTTCTGCACCAAATACAGTCTCTACTTACATATGTATGAATATGGATGGCTAATAATATGTTTGGGGCTGAGTGTGTCCAAGATTTCATAGATGGACACTTGCACACTCTTATACTGGTAACATTTCGTCCTGTTAACAGATGTTTTGACCTTGTGGTAGCCTCTGGTCATATTCTAATATTTTTAGCCAAAGTTAAAATAAAAGAATCTTTCTGTTTCAAAATAGCCTTGCAGATCAAGCTCTGTACAATCCGAAATGCCACTTCTCTGTTTGGCGAGGGTTAAATGGTTGTCTCAGGCCAGCGTTTAGTTCACATTCTATAAATGGCTCTTACTCCTTGATCTGACTCACTGTATGTATTACAGCAAAGTCACTTACAGATCAATTTATTTTTAGAATCTTAAAGAAACAGATTCAACAGGGAGTGTTTGTCAGACCACAGGCTGATGTGAGGGAAAACATACCTTGGTGAGGAACTTTCTGTTTGATTCCTCTGCCCACAACTCTCTGTTAGTGATAGGCCTTTGCATGTTGTGTTAAATGTTTTGAATTATTTAAATAGCAGAGTGGCAGAATTTTATGCCAACATCTTACATAATAGAGGAGTTTTTGTGGTGTGCAAGTGGGAGAGCCTTTTGCATCTTAAGTAAAATAATGTCAGGAAATAATCTGCACAATTAATCTTCATAAAGAAGAGAAAGATTATATACCCGTCTCCTACCTTGCAACTTTGTAATGGAAATTTTCTTTAAGATCAGAACCCAGGAATATGATAAGAACAGTGATGATAATGATAATGGTGATGATGATGGTGACGATGATGAGAGCGGTGATGGTGATGATGATGGTGACGGTGATGACGATGATAACCACCACCACCATTAGGAGAGATTCTGTATCCGTCCGTTAAATAAATATGGCATGCTGCCCTCTACAGGTGTTCAGTCTAAACCGGATAGTATCAAATTCATACAAATAGATGAAGCATTCTCAAACACACAGACCAATGTATAAATGCAAATTGAATATTGAAGCCAGTTAAATAAGTAAAACCTTTATACTCTACAGGTCTCATTTGTGTGAATTCGGAAGCCAAAGAAGGAGCAAGCATTTAGTAACATTTATTTTAAATTTCTCATCTGAATTTTTGAGTATGTATATTTGAGGCCAATGTCAGAAGCTGGGAAGACCAACTGGGAGTTTGTGGACTTGTTTTCTGTTGACACTAGAAAAAGCTAATTGTTCTTTGGTTTGCCTGAGGATAACAGGTGTTTAATGAACAATTAATAAATAACAACGGGTCTGGAAATCTCGAATTTGTTAGCTTTTCAAAAAGGTTGGATTTTATATCACATTCAACCAACATTTTTAGAAACTAAACTAACAGGCTTTGAAAAAAAAAGAGGGTCCACCTGGCTCCTTCTTTACCCTTCTACTTCTGCCTTACCCCAGTCAATCATTGTTATTTTAGTATCTGGGTTGAACATTTTTCTCAATTTACTCTGTGCTCTTCCTTGCTGGGGATATGAACCAACAGAGGAAACACTGCTGGGGAAAGAGTCTTTAGAATTGATTTCTTGTACCCGCCTTCTACCCTTGAGTTTAGTTTACGTTAGTTCAGCTTGATCACTGAACTGTTCCTAATGTTATTCCTTCACTCTAAAAGGAAGGGCTGGTCAGTGGGGCTGAGAACCCACTAGTCCTAACTTGCTGGGATTTTGCCATATGGGCCAATAAGAGCATAAAGCAGTAGTGATGAGCACCAGCTTTAGAGAAATCCTGGGCTTGTGTCCAGCTCCCTCCACTTACCTGCTGGGTGTCAGTGGGCAAGTTATAGAATGCCTCTGAGCCTCAGTTTCCCATCAGCAAAATGAGTACAATAGTATCTACCTCATAGGAGTTTTGGGAGGATTTTAAAATACACTACAAGAGGGCTTCCCTGGTGGCGCAGTGGTTGAGAATCTGTCTGACAATGCAGGGGACACGGGTTTGAGCCCTGATCTGGGAAGATCCCACATGCCGCGGAGCAACTAGGCCCGTGAGCCACAACTACTGAGCCTGCGCGTCTGGAGCCTGTGCTCCGCAACAGGAGAGGCCGCGATAGTGAGAGGCCCGTGCACCGCGATGAAGAGTGGCCCCCGCTTGCCACAACTAGAGAAAGCCCTCGCACAGAAACGAAGACCCAACACAGCCATAAATAAATAAATAAATAAATAAGTGAAATTCTAAAAAAAAAAAAAAAATACACTACAAGATAAAGCATTTTATAAGTACCATCTTGTTTCATTCCCATGACTACCTTGTAAGGAAGAGACTACTGTCTCCCCAACTTGCAGAATGAAGAAATGAAGCTTAAGGAGGTTAAGCAAATGAATCCAAGTTACAGGGCTGGTAGGTGTGGAGCTGGATTCAAGCCCAGGCTGAGGCCATGCTTTTGACCTCTGTGTCATTCTGTCTGATATCTGTATCCATTTTCCCCACACATGTTACTAGGATGCTAAAAAGAATGTTTCACTTCACTCTTGAAGTCCTCCCTCTCCCCCATCATTCCGATTTCTTGCCAGACTCTGGTTCCTCCAACTGCAAGAGGTACAGATGACAAGAGAGTCAGGCTCTGCCACCTACACTCTCGGTGCTTGGTAGACATGGAAGATGCTACCAAAAAAATTGACTCTACCCTGTGGCTCTCAGAGTTGACTTATATAGTCAAAAAGAAGGGGATCCTTGTTAGTGGCTAATGTTAAAATCCCAAAGCACAGTCAGCCAAAACCTCATCCAGATGCAAGTGTGTGGTCACTGGTCATGCATTTCTGTTTGCTGAATTCCATACAGCCAAGGCAACTGCCTTGCCTCGCTGAAGATCCACAGGGGAAAAAAGTTATGTGTGCTAGTACGAAAAAACATGCAAGCAGAGTTCTCCCTTGTCATCAGGAATGTTTGATACAGCCATGTTTATTCCGTGGCCTCCATCCATGGTAAATGTGCCATCATTTCTCATGTGGGGAAAACTGACCCAGAGCTTCCTTATTGGCTGCTCATTTTGTTAAAATGACATAACATCGTAGAGGATAATCTATTGCAATCAAAACAATTTTGTGGAATTATAAAAGTATATGCATTTTAGTGAAATAACTACTGCTAGAATCTTTTTGGCTACTGTCAGACTTAAAACGTGTATAAGTTGTCCTTAAGTACCACATGCTCCTTTTCTTCACCTAATTTCTTACATCCTCTGGGGAAAGTTTACGATAGTGATATTCTAACAGATCATTGTCTTTCCTCATTAGGTACACTCGTTTTATTAGTTCATTCTTTGCGGGTACATTTTTGTATACCTAAAATATGTATTAGCCATTTTATGATAGTACAGATTCATTATTTTCTGTATATTCTTATCATAGATTGCTAGAATAAGTGACCTTTGTTCTGTATGAAGAATGACTCTCAGTTCTACCTTTAAATATCACTTTTTGTCAAAGACTCCACTGGCTTTACCATATCTGAATTGGATGATTTTTAATATAAAGTACTTGGAATTGTTGTGGAAGAATTCAAATCGAAAATTAAAATTTCCTGGTGATCTTTTTGATACAAGCACTAGCTAATATTCATTGACTGCTTACTATACCCCAGGCTTTGTTCCAAGCTTTATCTGTATCAACCCCTCAATTCTTATAACCATCCTACAAGGTGCCCATTTTACAAACAGGAAAATCGAGGCGTGAGAGGTTAAGTAACCTGACCTTGGTGACACAGCTACTAAGTGCTGTTTCTGGGACTCAAACCCAAAGGGGTTGGGCCCAGCATCTGCTTTCTTAACCCCTCCCCTTTAGTGCAACTTCCACCTCCGGGTGATAGTATCCATTTTATTGCTTTTAAAGGACATTTACATACTCTTTTAAATGAATACAAGTAGATTGTTATCTTTAGCCATAGAGAGAAGGAAGAGCCTATTTAAGAAGGGATCTAACCAATAAGCCATAATTTATTTTTTCTCATGCTCTATGGAAAGGCCTGGTGAAGGAGGCCTATTATGTCTTACTCCCCCTGGTGTTCACAAAGGGTGCCTATGGGGCCCTTAATCAGATGTAGGGAAAGGAGCCCTGGGAAGGCTTCATTTCCTTTCTGTTCCTGAGCTTGAGAAACAAAAAGCAGCTAGAATGTGATACAGGAGTTCCTTTTCTCATCTGTTTTTCCTCTCAAGGCTTGCAATAAGTTCAGCATCCCACTGCAACCCTTGACGGCCAAAGTTATTAAAATTTCTAATTTCCTAAAATTTCTCGTGTCCTCCACCCCCATCCGCTCTGCCACGCCCCTGGCCTTCCGCCAGGGCGGCTGGTTCTCCCTAATTAGCATGGTGGTTCTGATAATCTTCCCCTGTCTTCAGCCCTGGCTGCTGGGCATTTTTTCCCCCAAATCTCCATCACAGTTTTCCTTGTTATTGTTTGCTTGGAGTTTCTGACAGCCAGTATTCCATGGAGAAAAATGTAAGATCACCTTGAATTTTCAAGTCAACTTGAGCTTCAATTGTTTGTATTAGATAAAACGGCACTGGGACCCTTAATTTAAAGAGTGGCTCAGCCCTGGCTACCTGTGGCTCTCACTTAGGGAGTGTTAAAAAATACCAGAGTTTGGGCTCCACCCCCAGAAAGTTTGAATCATTTCTTCTGGGGTGGAGCCCAGGCATCAGCGTTTTTATTCTTTTTTTTTTTTTTTTTTTTTTAATATGAGGTCATGGTTGAGAAACACTGGACTAAATTAATCTTTTGGCTTAAGTTTGAATACCAAGACTCTGAAAGGCCTTGGCTCAGAAATATATTAAATTCATTTAAATGGACAGTTGTAGTTCCTGTCTGTTTTAACCTGTTTGTTAAAATGTGAAAAGGGATTTTTGCTATACAGCATGGTCATCCCCAAATTAAAGGGAAAGGTTGAAGTTCGTGGCACTTTTGAAGTGGCCGCCCCACCCCCCAGCCCCCAGGCATCTCTGGCCACATCCTTTGCAAGAGGCCAAAGTGTTCTGTAGCTGAGATGTTTCAGCTTATCTTCAGCCCTGAGGCAAATCAGGACAATCACCAGAAATCATTTTCACATCAGTGCCTGGTGCATACTGGGTGCTCAAGAAATCAAAATTTGTATGTGGCTTAGTACAAAATGCAGGGGCTACTGTTACTGTGTGATTTTGGAGATGAGTCTGGTTCCTCATCTGTACAATAGATTTAATAGTGCTTGCCTTACAGGATTGTTTACAAATTGAATTTCGTAATTTATGCAAAAGCTCCTGATCTACCTGCTACCACGCAGCAGTCACTGCTCCCCAAAGATCTGGAAACTCTTCCCAGTTCAGAGGAGGGAATTTCTCTCATACTAACTGTCATTACTATGATATTGGCTGACATCCTCAATTTTATCTTTCAAGGAGGTCAACGAGTCCTGTCATATCTCCCATCTGTAAGACCCTAAAGACAGACAGCGACCAGGGGCTTTTGTGGTTTGTGCTCACAGCACATACAATAAGACCACATAGGTTTCCTGGACTTCCCTCTGTTGATTTACTGAAAACTGTTACTGCCAGGGCTGCCACAGCATCCCCCCCACGCCTGCCTATTGTCCATGTCCTGTCTGGTCACCTCCCCTGGTTCTGAGTCCTTCCAGCAGGCTTACCATCTGTCAATCTACTTTGCCCTCAAATCCTTCTTGAAGAGGTTTCAGCACCCAAGGGAAGTCAACGGGCTCCCCCAGAACCCAGGGGACTTGGCCAGGAAATCTGCATTTCAAGGGGTGAGAGAAGAAGGAGATGACTAGAGAAAACCAGCAACTTCTATGTGAGCATCCAGAGGGGGCAGAACTGGAGAGAGAACAGTGTGAACTCAGAGAATGTCACGTCCTGTAGGAGGACGGACGTGGTGGTCAAGGAATAGACTTATGAAGTCAAACAGTAGCCCCTGAGACATTAGAGAGGCTCTGCTGCCTGTTAGTGCTTTTTGTGTAATATTTCTCTGACTTTTCTAGGAAAATCCTTCTTAGGCATGTCCTCTGCTGTGTTCATTCACTCAGCAAACCGTGATGAAGTGCCTAGCATTGGCTAAGCAGAAAGGACAGCCCTGACTCAGGGAGTACAGTCTGGTGTGTGCGTGGTGGGGGAGGATATGAAACAGGCATTGAACACTGATAGATTTAACTAGGTTAAGAACAGTCAAATTAAAAACAAACAAAAAATGTAAGCCAAACTTCCAATGCCTTTCCTCCCTCATGTTCCCTTTTTCCCACTTAACTAGTGGATAGTGGTTAAGAGCCCAGACTTCTAAGTGAGGTTATCTGTTTAAATGGTGGATTCAGCGCTACCTGTGTGATTTCGGGCTAAATGATACCTCACTTTATGTCTCTGAAAACTGACATCATAAAAATGCTTACAGATTGTTACGGAGATTAAATGAGATAATACACGCAAAATCCTTAGAAAAGTGTTAAGCACGTAGTAATCACTCAACAAAGGTGAGGTTATTAGTATTAATCCACCGGACTATGTTAAGACAGAGAGTCTGAGGAGGGACACACAGAGGCAGGCCCTGTAGGGAAATCCAAATGACTAATTTATTGTCCCATTCTCCTTTCACCCTTCCCTCAGAGAGTTGTTCTGGAATCACGCACCCGGTGTACAGGCCAGCCAAACTGTTCGGCTGCTGCTGGTTCCTGAGCTCTTCTTTCTGGCCTCAGTTGACAGAGCTGAGAGGCTCTGGGCAGCCAACAAACAACTCTGTATTTGCAGTCGAGCAGGCAGCTGGCAAGTGGGGAGTTTCTTTGCTCCAAAAGATAAGCAGGACAGTCAGGGGCTGAATGGTCTATGCTGCTTTCAGGAAACTCATTGACCTTCCAGAGTTAGTCAGGACCCTTGACACATAGGGCTACAGCATTCTCCTCCTGAGGTAGCCTTTACTTCTTAGGAGTCTCAAGTCTTCCCAAAGCTCTGACCCTCCCTGATTCAGATATTCTGAACAGCTGTCTCAGCTTTGTCTAAGGGATGAGATCTAATAAATTTCAAAAATTAATCTTTGTTTATCAGAGACGTCATTTACATATAAAGGCTCTTTGCCAAGTGGAGTTTCCACCATCAGAGAAGCATTGATACTGATTACGTTTCTATAAACATCGAACTTTTGACCAATGATGGACCCAGGAGCATAGATTTGGGAGGATGGACTTCTACATCGCATTCAGAAATCATGGACTTCCAAGGTTGACGGGATCCTCAGAGGTCTCCCCGTCCAAGCTGTCCATCCGATGGATAACTTCCAAACAGCCCCAAGAGGTGGCTGCCCAGCTTCTGCCCAAACCATTCTGTGCTGCCCTGTGCTCACTAGCGCCTACAGCACCCTGCTCCTGTGATGCCTACTTGGACAGCTTAAAATTGTTAGAAAGTACCACTTCTATGGAGTCAATTATGTTTTTCTGGATTTCTACCCGTAAGACTTAGCCCTACTCATTTGACTTAACACTAAATCCATGTATCCCTTCTCCAAAATGTTGCTCACTTCTAATACCGGCTGATTAATTACCTATTCCTAATAGCAACTTGGGGAACAATTAGAGATCTACATTTCAGTATAGTCTGTTTGAAATTCTTATTCGCAAATCTGTGTTTTTTGGAAACCCAAGAATACTTGAAACCAAGCGCTGAAAAAACATGTGTTTTTCATTTTCACCTGACATATTGCATCTTAAGGCATCATTCTGGGTGTGCAGCAGCTGAAAAAGTTTGAAAAAATGTAACTGCTCAAAACTAGAGTGATACGGGGACACATGGTGAAGCAAAACGGTCAATGCATAAAGCAGTTTGGTGTATGGCTTGGGGGTTGGAATCATTCCGATTGCATAGATTACCATATAAGAGGACAACAGCATGGTTAAAAGTCTCAAAAGTTTCCAAATACATTTTTAACCATTTTTCACCCTGCTAGCTAAGAGAGTGACTTTTTGTACACAGAAGACATATGTCGATAGGTTCCTTCAGTATTAATTCAACATTTATTTATTAAGTACCTTCCTTGTATTCCAGGCAGAGAATCAACACGAGGAGGTATGCGTGACTATCTTTCCCACGTTACAGAAGAGAAAACTAGGTACAAACATTAGTAACTTACCCAAAGTTATGCAACTAGTAAGTGGTTGCACTGGGGTTAGAACTAGAGATCTGGCCGCAGAATGCATGGTCTCAACTGCCACCCAGCACCAACAGTGGGACACACAGACATGTGGAAACCTTTCAACCCTGCGCTGCTGAGTGTACCTTGAGCAGGACAGTTTGTCCTTTTTCACTGTGGGAAGGATTTCAGGATGCTGACCCCAAAGCATCATCGGCTTTAATCTGTCTCTAAGAATTCTTCACCCCAATTCCAGTGTGTGGGGTTTCCCCCCAAGTCATTCAAAGCAATTCTCTAACACCAGCTGGGTGTCCTACAATTCACCTCAATTCTGACACCATCTATCCAGGGGTAGCATCAGGTCGCACATGTTAATGGTTCAGTCCCACAAAACTGCCCTCCACCCCACTTCAGACACCTGTTGCCAGTCTAGGTTGTCACCTGTGCTTCTGACCAGGACCAGCTATAGATCAGAGATCTCCATGATCCCCTCCTTGGGTTCAGTTAATTAGCTGGAGCAGCTTACAGAACTCAGAGCAACATTTTACTTACTAGATTACTGGTTTATTATAAAAGGATATAACTCTGGAACAGCCAGATGGAAGAGACGCATAGGGCAAGGCATGTGGGAAGGGGCACGGAGCCTCCATGCTCTCTCCTGGTGCCAGTCTTTCCAAATCCCCAACCCAAGAGCTCTCTGAAACCTGTCCTTTTGGATTTTTCTGGAAGCTTCGTTACGTAGGCATGGTTGATTAAGTCATTGGCCGTTGGAGATTGATTCAACCTTCAGCTCCTCTCTCCTCTTGGAGGTCTGGGGGTGGGACCAAAAGTTCCAACCCTCTAATCACGTGGTTTGTTGTCCTGGCAACCATCCCTATCCCTAGGTGGGGGGGGTGTCCAAAAGTCACACCATTAATTAACATAACAAAAGACACTTTAGGAAATCCCAAAGGTTTTAAAAGCTCTGTGCCAGAATCAGGGATGAAGATTAAATAAATAATTCTTTTGTAAGTCACAGTATCACAGCCTCCCAGTGGGGTACCCTAACCCGCACGTCTCCCTTTGGTGCCCTGACAGTCATTTTGGAGTTGCTTTCTGTGTGGTGTGTAGTAGAAAGAACCCTAAGACTGAACATTGGAATTCCTGAGTTAGAGTCCCAGCTCCATGAGATAAGAGCTGTGTGACCCTGGGCAAGGCACTTCATCCCTTGAGATTCAGTTTCTTCCTTTGTAAAAATACCCGTCTCCCAGGTTCGTGGTGAGGATTCTTTGCTTTCTAACAAATGTTGACCACCTCGGACGTGCCAAGCACTTGGTGAAGTTTTGGGTATGCACTGGGTGCTGCCCTTTTATAGAGCCTGCAGTCACGTGGGGAAGGTAGGCAAGAAGTAAGCAAACACATGGATAATTGCAAATGGAAATGAAGGTTCCGAAGGAAATGAAAGAGCTCAGCATTAGGAAATTGAGTGGGTGGGAGCACCTGCTTAGGTAAGGCGGCCAGGGGTGGTCTCCCTGGGAAAATGTGTCCAAAAGATGAGGAGATACCTGCCAAGTGAAGAGCAGGGAGAATTTCAGGCCTAGGAATGGCATCTTTACAGGCTCCGAGCTGGGAAAAAAGATTAAAGAACATTTATCATATATGTGTATGAGGGCCCTTTGTAAACCAAAATAGGGTAAACCCATGTAAAAAACTTCAACTGCAAACAAAAAAATAGCATGGGCCACGTGCAAAATCCACCTCAGACCATGTTCTTCCCATAAGAGTCAAGACTAACATTCTAACCCAGGGAAGTGTGTTCCATTTCCACAAGATAACAGCCTTTATCCCTCACACCAACATTTTAGGTGCGTGGACTGAACAAACACAAGTAGTAATGTTTTCCTTGATTTCCATCATCTACCAAGGAGCAGAACTTCCTCCCTCTCTCACTTTTCCATTTCCTCTACCTCCTGTCCTTGCAGATTGGGCAACAATTTCTAAAAATTTCCTGCAGTTGACTGATGACAGGACATGGGTGTCTGGAGTCTGAACTGCCTGACTAGAGCTAGGACAAGATGTTGAAAAAGAAGCAAGGAGGGTCCCTGTCTGATTCTCTGCTGATGCCTGGATTTGGGGGTGACTGTCAGTAGGGCTGAGCTCCTACTTTTCTCTTCAAATGTTTTGGTGTTTAAATGTTTTGTTCACCATCCTTAAATATGTCTATAGTATGTAAGGAACACTGGTAATGCTAAGGCAGGAAGGACTTATTGTAAGGGGATCCCTGGAGAGCGTAGAATGCTGCCGCTTACTTCTATTTAGTGTTCCTTACACAGAAGATGTAACTGAAGTATCAGCAACAGTGTCACCAAGAGAAGATTTTTCAGCCCACCGTCTTGAAGGTTAGCCAGCCACTGACTCTAGTCATCCTCTATGACATCACCCATTGTCCCTTTCCTCACAGCATTTATCATTCTCTGAAATATCATACATTTATTTTTTTGTTTATTATCCACCTCCCCCACTACAACGTTAGCACCCTAAGTTCGAGGCACTCACCATCCTGTTCACCCTGTGTACCCAGTTTCTTAAATAGTGTCTATAGTTTAATGGTTACTCAGTGGCTGAATGATGAATGTACCCATAGATCAAGCTATAGTAATGACAGTGATCTTCCATAGCTGTCATCAAGTTCTAGACACTCCTCCTAGTGCTTTAAACATCTAATTCACTTAATCCTTTGGATAAACACATGAGGTAGGCATTAGTATTGTTCCTATTTGTAGATGAGTAAACTAAGGCACAGAGAAATGGAGTATTTTGCCCAAGCTCACACAATACGTGCCAGAACTAGGATTCAGACTCAGACTGTCTGGCTCTAGAATCTACACTTTCATCCACTACACTGATATTCCGTAGAACGTGTTGTTGTTCCAAAAGAAATATCCATGATACCAAAACAAAACAAACAAAACTCTTTGACCACAAAATTATTTTCCTCAAATGAGACAATCAGTTTAACTAAAGGAAGATTCAAGTGTGTTTGTGTGTTTGTGTGTGTGTGTAAAGAAAAGAGAGGTAGAAAATTTGGTATTGTGAATGTTCTTTTAGCCTGAACTCTTGGATTATCAGGAATTACTTTTGCTTCTGCCTACATCTCACACCTAGAAAAATACTTTTGAGAACACCTGAAGAGAAAGTAAAGAAAGTGTCCCTTCTATAACAATTACCATTTCTACCCTGTGCAGGGTGCTCACACAGTAGTCAGGCCAGGCTGAGGATGGTGAGTCAGGAGCCTTCCCTGGCATCCTTTTGATTTGCTGGCCACTTGGTGTATGGATCTAACAGCAATGGCGGCGATGGTGGGGACTCAGGGTAGAGGGGGTCGGGAAGGAGGATTATGAATGTACGGGCATCATAAGCTTGTCCAAAGAAATAAATACAGAGGCAGTGGCACTGCATCTCTCTTTGAGTCTCCTTGGTCTTGCATCTTCAAATCTAAAAGATAATAATCTAGCCTGTCTCCAGTTATTGGACAGCACAAATTCCATGCTGCCTATAAAATGAGACCAAATCTCTAAATCACTGTTATCTGAAGCCAGGAGTCTGGCTTTTAAACAAAAGAGTGAAAAGAAAATCGATGAGTCTGAAACCTTAGCCTGTCTTCTTGGCTATCTGATCAGTTAAGATTCCCAGAATAAAATGTAAAATGAAGGTAATTGATAACAATTTTGAGCCTCATCTTTTTCTCAAAGGTTGGCAGTGTTTTGTAAGTGTGATCTTGGTTTTTCCCATTATAGCCTTATAAAATGGTGTACAAATTTCCACATGAGTTTCATTTGAACTTTAATCTATGCATCCAGCCTGTCTCTGAACAGCCACTGGAATCTTTTGGCTCTGAAGGAGTTTGTTTTTAAAAAAACTGTTTTCACCCAAAGCTTTAATCATGCCATTTCCCTTTCAGACCAGTTGAACAAATAAATGCATACTCATGAATTAAAACTGGTATTTTATAATAGGACGGGCAAAAAAAATCCAAATCTCCTCTTTATATGCTTCACTCTCTCCTTAAGGGAAAATATTTAATATTCTACATCATTTTGATGATTATAATTTTAAAATTATTATGAGCTATTCATCACAGAACTTTTTCATTGTACCATTCACTGCTTAAAAAATGTAGATGGCCTGATGTCTAAGGACCTTGCAAGCCCTCCTGTGTGTATCTTACCTTATTTCCTCAGTTGTCAGACCGGTTCTCCTCAGTGACTCATGCATAGAGCTTCAATATGTAGTTCTTGTCTCTTTTTTTCTATAAACCAAAATCCTACTACCTATCCTTCAAGTTCTGCCTTCTTCCCTGACTTTCTAGCTCTGGTCCACCTTACTTTCTGAACTCTTAGAGGAATTTAATCTGTATCTCTAGTATCCTCCTTTAATTTTATATTTTCATCTTAAAAAATGTTTTCTACTATTACAATTGCCTTTTCAAGGAGATATAAGCAGCTTAAGGGTAGAGCACTATATCAGTTAGGAACGCATTTACCTGCAAGTAAGAAAAAAAAATGCAAAAAGACGCTTATTGTTCTCATGGAACAGGAAACACTTAACCCCCAAATAGCCAAAGCGATCTTGAGAAAAAAGAACAAAGCTGGAA
Organism: Balaenoptera ricei; assembly: GCF_028023285.1. Taxonomy (NCBI): domain Eukaryota; kingdom Metazoa; phylum Chordata; class Mammalia; order Artiodactyla; family Balaenopteridae; genus Balaenoptera; species Balaenoptera ricei. The sequence goes on along the minus strand of NC_082647.1, from coordinate 48,539,533 downwards.
GTATCATGCTCCCTGATTTCTGACTATACTACAAAGCTACAGTAATCAACACAGCATGATACTGGCACAAAAACAGACACATAGTTCAACGGAACAGAATAGAAAGCCCAGAAATAAACCCAGGCCCCAAGATCAATTAATCTATGACAAAGGAGGCAAGAAAGTACAAGGAGAAAAGACAGTCACTTTAATAAGTGGTGCTGGGGAAACTGGACAGCTACATGTAAAAGAATGAAATTAGAACATTCTCTCATACCATATACAAAAATAAACTCAACATGGATTAAAGACCTAAATGTAGACCAAAACCCATAAAACTCCTAGAAGAAAACATAGGCAGACACTCTTTATTATTTATTTATTTATTTTTAGCTGCGTTAGGTCTTCATTGCTGCGTGTGGGCTTTCTCTAGTTGCGGTGAGCGGGGGCTACTCTTCATTGCGGTGCGTGAGCTTCATATTGCAGTGGCTTCTCTTGTTGCAGAGCACAGGCTCTAGGGGCGCAGGCTTCAGTAGTTGTGGCACACGGGCTTAGTAGTTGTGGCACACGGTCTCTAGAGTACAGGCTCAGTAGTTGTGGCGCGTGGGCTTAGTTGCTCCAAGGCATGTAGGATCTTCCTGGATCAGGGATTGAACCCATGTCCCCTGCACTGGCAGGTGGATTCTTAACCACTGTGCCACCAGGGAAGTCCTAGGCAGAACACTCTTTGTCATAAATCATAGCGATATTTTTTGGGATCTGTCTTCTAAGGTAAAGGAAATAAGAGCAAAAATAAACAAATTGGACTTAATTAAACTTAAAAGCTTTTGCATAGCAAAGGAAACCATTGACAAAACAAAAAGACAACCTACTGAATGGAAGAAAATATTTACAAATGATATGACAGATAAGGGGTTAATATCCAAAATATACAAACAGGTCATACAGCTCAATATCAAAAAAACAACTCAATTAAAAATGGGCAGAAGACCTGAATAGACATTTCTCCAAAGAAGATATACAGACGGCCAACAGGCACATGAAAAGATGCTCAACATCGCTAATCATCAGAGAAATGCCACGCAAAACCACAATGAGATATTACCTCACACCTGTCAGCATGGCTATCATTGAAAAGTCTGCAAATAACAAACGTTGGCAAGGACATGGAGAAAAGGGAACCCTGCACACTGTTGGTAGGGATGTAAATTGTTGTGGCCAGTATGGAAAACAGTATGGAGACTTCCCAAAAAACTAAAAACAGAACTACCATATGATCCAGTAATTCTACTCTTGGGTATATATCCAATGAAAACAAAAACACTAATTCAAAAACATACATGCACCCCGATGTTCATAGCAGCATTAATTACAATGGCTGAAATATGGGAGCAACCTAAGTGTCCATCAACAGGTGAATGGACAGAGAAGATGTGGTATATATATATATACAGTTGAATACTACTCAGCCATAAAAAGAATGAAATTCTGTAACAACATGGATGGACCTAGAGAATATTATGCGTAGTGTAATAAGTCAGACAAAGAAAGGCAAATAGTGTATGTTATTATTTATATGTAGAACTAAAAAATAAAACAAATGAATATGACAAAACAGAAACAGACTCACAGATATAGAGAACAAATTAATGGTTACCGGTGGTGAGAGGGAAGGGGGAGGGGCAAAATAGGGGTAGTGGATTAAGAGGCACAAACTACTATGTATAAAATAAATAAGCTATAAGGATATATTGCACAGCATGGGGAATATAGCCAATATTTTATAATAATTTTAAATGGAGTATAATCTATTAAAATATTGAATCACTGTGTTGTATACCTGGAACTAATAAAATATTTAAATCAGCTATACTTCAATTAAAACTTTTTAAAATTAAATAACAACAAAAAAGAAACACCTAATGTACTTAAATCAGTAGACCAATCTTGACAGATCTTTCAGTCTTTTTTATCACCATGAAAGGGTTATTAGAATGTTTGACTCAGCTGACAAGCTGCCGATGCAAGAGATATTAGCCGTTTTAAAACCATAAACTCCCCAATTTAGTCGACAGTATTCTAACTTTATACTTCTTCTGTGCTCTATCTATTTGTCCCCTCTCCTAGACTGTAAACTCCATGATGACTGGTATTATGCCTGCCTGTTATATCCCTAATTATTTGTGGAATGAATAAATCACCATAGTCACCCAAAACTCTTCTACCTAACCTACAACTTGGTAGTTTGTGTTCTATATATTATTTAGTGACTCTGAAAGTCTCTGTGGTCTATGTATAATTATTTTGGTTTAGGGTTGCTAATTTTTGGACCAACCTATTTCAGTTTTCTGCTTTACAGTGTCTCTGTTGATTCTTTTATTCACTCATTCATATTGTTTTCTGGGTCCAGTCACATTTCAGAAAGGCACGTGCAGTTAACATGGTGCATCCCAAACTCTTGGCAGCCCACCTGAAAATTCTCAGTTGCTCCCAAGTCATGCCATTGTTGCATGTAGCTCAGATCTGTGCGCCAAGATTGCTGAAGAGATGAACAAAAGCATGTCCAGCCACCAGTCAACTGAGCATGCCAAAGGAATCAAATAAAATCAACAAATAGTTATTGAGCAACAAAAACATAGGATTGCAGACTTGGATGAAACCTGAGAGATCATCTGTTCCAATTTCCTCCTTTCTAAAAAAAAGTTTAATGTGCTGGTTTTTTCTTTTCATATTTTAATCTTCTTTTTTAAATAAGCAAATAAATGCACACAATACCCCTCATTTAATAGAAGAGGAAAATGAAGCGCAAGATCACACAGATAGTGAGTGGCCAGAAGCCGTATTTGTGCTTCTGGTTTATGCCCTATACTCCTTAGAGGGACCATGTCTGGGGTTCTCTGCTGGGGAGATGAAGGACACAGAGGAGTAATAGTAACAGCCTTCATCTGTGGAATGTGTTTAGAGCTTTTGCACATGTGATTATCACATTTGAAAGGACTGGCAAGGATTATTAATACCACATTACTGATGAATTTATCATCTTCTTCCTCCTCTGGATTTGCTCTTCCTTCTGCATTTCCTGACTCAGCGAGGGCCACACCATACACCTGGTCACCTTCTTTCTGTGTAGCTTTTCAGGTATAATAAAATAATTTGTTTATATATAATGATTTGTTTTAAGCCTCCTCTCCTAGACTATAAACTCCATGATAACAGGTATCATGCCTGCCTGTTAAATCGCCAATTATTTGTGGAATGAATAAATCACCGTAGTCATCTAAAACTCTCCTACATAACCTACAACCTGGTAGTTTTTGTTCTATGTAGTATTTACTGATTTTGAAAGTCTCACGTTTGTTCTTTTGTCTTCATTGCTACCATAACTGCCTTAGTTCCGCCCCTCATCATCCCTTCTCTAGTCTCCTAAGTGGTCTCTCTTATCCAGCCTCCACACTCTTCAGCTGGAGTTACTTTTCTCAAACACAAACTTGATCACATGATGCTTCTGAGCTTAGAAAATCTCCAGCTTCAGTGGGGCCCTATAATTTTCATTCATTCATTCATTCATTCACTCACCCCAGAAACGGTTTTTGAGAGGCTATCATTTGGTAGGCACTGTATGAGAGGCTTCCTATGTAGAGTTTAATATAATAGTTTGCTCTCAAGGAGCTTGTAGACTGATGATAAACAAGTATAAAATAGTTAAATATCTAATTACCATTTGTGATGGCACTCAGTACAAAGGAAACAACTAGGGTGGTAAAAAGGAGACTAATGGAAGAGGGCGAAGGACAAGGGAGAGAAAGATTTAGATGGGTTATGTAGGAAACGCTTATCTGAAAAGTGACGTTTCAGATGAGACCCCAAGGATCAGAAAGAGCTGTCCACGTGAAGATGCAGAGGGAAAAGGATTTTCACAGAAGGAACAAGGGATGAAGGCCCTTTGGTGGGGAAGAAGTTGCATTCTTCAGTCTGTGAATTGAGGATGTTGCTGAATCCTTCTAGTTCTACAAGTCAATTAAGAACTTATGTTTAAATGTAAAGTATTTGGTGATTTACAATTTTTAATTTTATTTTTTACTGTGTCACTGTGTTTTTCCAAAAACACTTGGTAAATAGTTTGACCAAGGAAGATTAGTAGATCCTAGGTCTGGAAATTAAGAATTCAGATAGCTCAGTGCTTCAGACTGCATGGTCTTATCAATTTATAGCTTGACACATCTTCTTTGGAAAATTAGTATGCGTCTTTTGGAATCTTTGTTATTATGGTCATTAGCCACAGGACTTCCTTCCCTTGGTATAAACATTGACTTAAGATATTTAATCAATGGTTTTTGCTATATTTTTCCAATGTTTATCAAATTTCTGGGCTTGTGTGTGCTGGTGCAAGGGTTCTTGTGAGGTATATCAGCAAAGATACAGACTAAACACGTATAATATGTAATAATCCCTATAGTGTTGGTCAAGAAAATCTTGGCCCAGTCTTCATTCAACTTACTATCTTAAAGAGATCAGACATATATGTATCATATACAACATATATATTACACATAAATGCAGAACTGGTTGCCAGGACGATATACATGTTCTTTCTCTCTAAATCTTAAAGAGAATATGTCAATGCAATTGCTACTATTATAACTTATATCAGTAAACATATACTCCACATAGCCTTTAGAAATTAGTCCACTTTGTAGATGAATAACTGAGACTGATCATCTACCAATGATTTTTTTCAACTCACATAGCAAATTAGAGAACCAAATCTGGACATTCTGTCTTCTTTGAACAGGAGGCTAGATCGTAAGTAGGGAATACTTTGTGCACTCCTTCCCAAATTTCAGAGAAATAAAATGTTTACATTCATCTTTTTTATCCTGATTATGTATTGCATGAAAGGAAAATTAGCACCTCTACTTATTTGAAATACATTCTGGCTTCACTTTTTGAAAAAAATTTTAATGGAATATATTGGACTGAGAATGTGTAATGCCCATACCTAGCCAAGTAGCCTCCCTGCTGTACTTCATGAATGCTTCATAGCATTTGTTTCTCTGGACCGACTAAATAGTAATGACTCAGCATAATGATTTCAATTTCTCCTGATACTCAACTAGGGTCTGATAAGTTTCTTGGCCTAGTCTTATCTTTGTTTGGCCTTGAGCATTTTCTAGAATAAGTCCAACATTCTGATGCAAGCATAGGTCTCTTCTTAAGTCAGAATACAACAAAACAAAATTCCTTAAAACAAATGTGCTGCGCTAAAATGTTAGCAGACATTTACTCTAGAAAAGGGAGTAAGCATTTCAGTAGGTTTAATTTTTATGTCCCAAGAGATATGAACTAAGAAACAGAAATATGGACTTCTGTGGTATTTATTACATTCTTCCTGAACTGTATACTTTTTATTTCTGAAAAGTGAGCAATGAACATACATCTATATTTAATAAAAGGAATCTATATTTCAATTTTTTAGTGTGTGAGAAAATTCAAAACAAAGTATCCATCATTCCTTGCTGTTGGCTTCTCATTGGAACTTGAATAATGCAGCTGGGCATTAAACATGGACTCAAAGACTACACAAAGCCTTATCTGAAGCTCACCAAGAGCAGATGGTAAGGAATCCTGATGTCCTGTCTTATCTACTATGTAAGAGAACCCAGTTCTCCACCAAGTTTAAACTACGACAGGCAAGAGCTAGTTATAAAGGAGGTTTATTTGACACTTGAAAGAATTTCAGGGCTTCCCTGGTGGCACAGTGGTTAAGAATCCGCCTGCCAATAACACGGGTTTGAGCCCTGGTCCCAGAAGATCTCACATGCCGCAGAGCAACTAAGCCCATGCGCCACAACTACTGAGCCTGCGCTCTAGAGCTCGCAGGCCACAACTTCTGAAGCACGTGAGCCACAACTACTGACGCCTGTGTGCCTAGAGCCCGTGCTCTGCAACAAGAGAAGCCAACACAATGAGAGACCCGCGCACAGCAAAGAAGAGTAGCCCCCGCTCGCCGCAACTAGAGAAAGCCCGCGTGCAGCAACGAAGACCCAATGCAGCCAAAAATAAATAAAATAAAATAAATTAATTAAAAAAAAAAAAAAGAATTTCAACCCTGAGGCCAGCAGTGGTGCTGTGGAGTCAAAACAAATATCTCTCAGTCCTTCAGGAGACCACAGGAACTCACAACTGGTCGTGTTTGTGGTCTTCCATGCACCCACAGCTGCAAAAACTTGAGAGCTCTCTGTCTGTCTCACACACACACACACACACACAAGCAGATGGACATGAAAGAGGAATATAATCCCTCTGTATCCACTGCATACAGGATGAAACCTGGCCTCACAATCTCAGATCTGGGAAGAATTTGGTTGAAAATGCTAACCTCAGTGATTACCTGCACTAGAGCATCGGAGGCAAATGAGCAGGATGCTCTGTTCTGTCAGCTCAGTGCCGAGCTGTGAAGTTCTAGGTAGTGAATCAAGAGCCTGAGCCACAGAGTCTAGTTCTCCACCAGGCTGCTCACACCAAAAAAAAAAAAAAAAAAAAAAAAAAAAAAAAAATGTGATGAGCAACCTTCACCTCGCTGATACTACTTAGACGTTTTCCATTTTTAGCACATGAACTCAATGACAACACCTCTGGGGTATGTTGACTGTGATCACATATGGACTAAAGAATGCCAAAACATTGTGACGTTGGTAAAAAGTTGATCAAACATCTTTCAAAGCAACAACAACCATGCAAAAATAACAATTTCAACAACTACTACCCCAAACTATAGATACTTGGCAGTTCATATCACCCTTTGGAGGAAAATGCTTCTTTTATATTATTCCTATCCAATGATTTCTTGTGACAAAATTGGATTAAGGAAATTAGATTGAGAGCATTTTTAAAAAAAATTTACAGTGATCTTAGGAAGAACTATGGAAGTGACTTTCATACAGTGAGCTCCATAATTAAAAGGGATTACAAAATATGAGCTGGCCACATGCCGAAAGAAAATAAGCCTTGACATTGAGAATGTGACAGGACAGCATTTTAAAATTACATACCTCCTGTAAAGGCATGAAACTCATGTCTTCCCTTCTTCAAGCTGATAATTCCTACCTAGCTCCCCAGAGCAAGACCCCCTTCCCCAGTGCACTGAGAGAAAATTTTTTCCTCACCTTCACTTCACTGGTCATTGTAGCAGCATGGTCCTGAGAAGGAGTTTTAATATCTAGTTCCGTTTTTCCTCAGAGCTTCATTGTCAGTGCTTTAAAATCCATTCTCAAACATGTTTTGCTGCTTGTTCCAATTCTAAATCTTTGGCACAGCTGGGTTTCCTTTCGGAATGTTGGTTTTCTCCAAATGGTTGATGAGTGTTGTACTGAAAGACATCACCCAAAACTACACCTTCACCTCAAGTCAGGGACCAGAATTTCATTATTAGAGGAGGCTCATTCTGGCCTCTTAAGAATCCCTAATGGAAACACAATGTTCCTGGGAGCTAAGAACCTCGGGTCAGTGCTAGTTAATACCCTGGAGGAGATTATTTGTCCCAGGCTACTCCCATGCAACTCAGGACCTGATGGTTAATAATTTCTTTGGGAACAATCCAGAAGCTGGATTTGAAGGGCCATGACAAATGAGCCCCCATCAGGTGATGGCTGGAGGGACTATTTTTGACTTATGGAAGATGGGGCTAAAGTTTCAAAGAGGAAAGCATGGAATCAGGAACTGTTGGACCCAGACAAGGCCCTTGGAAAGGTCATTGTTCAGGTAAAGAAACTGAGACTCAAAAGAGTTTGGTGATTTGCCAGAATCAACGTAGCAACTTTGTGCTGGGCCAGAACCAGCAAATGGATCTCTTGACTTCCAATCCGTACTCTTTCCACTCTGCCAGAAGGGGCTTATCCTCAGGCTTGGCAAGGGTAGAGGAATACAGACATTTATTTCCGGAAAAATTTGTGCTTTGGGTCTCCTGCATTCCTAGCAACATAATTTTCTCTAGGGGAAAGGAAATGTTGAGTTAGACTAAAATAAGAAAAGATTTTATAAATCCAGCTTGGTGAGGTGTGTTGTCACCTTCTTGTTCTTATCCCAGACAAAATATCCCAAGTCCTTCAGGATTTCTCTTTTGTTCTTTACCTTCTGCTTCTCTGGCCTCCAGTCCCTCTCCCATTAGTTTTTAGGGATGGATCATGGAGACCAGAAATACACACACAGCAAACACATCTGTCCATTGGGTAAAAAGAAAAGCATGTGTGCACATTGAGTAAGTCTGTGTTCATGTGTGTGCAGGCCATGATGTGTAGAAAGTTCAAGAGGAGCATCAAAATTAATGAGTCCTCCACAAATAGCTGGGTGCAAGATGGCCTGTATTCAACCCAGCAATTGTGCTGGAACCCCAAATTAGAGTCTACATTGTTCTTTGTTGCCTTTGTTTCAAGCTCAACACCAACCTTTTTTTTTTTTTGCTATAAAAAAATAAATCTGAAAACAATAAGTCTTGTTCATTGACATAAACCGGCTGTCCGTTCCTTGTGGGACCCATGCTGATAAAAACCAGGGGAGAACTATTTTATTTGCAATGTAAAGAATTTTAGCCTGTGGAGGTTTTTTTTTTTTTTTTTTTTTAGTTCAACAGCAGTAAAGGTAGGGATAGCAACCAAGTAAGCTGTTAAAATCTGTATCCCCCGCCTTCACCCTTCTCCCAGTCCCAAGAGACATAATTAAAACTCCAGAAAGTGAGAAGCTGTTACTAATACTAACATAACTATTTAGTGCAACAGAATCATGCATTTGCCAACTTCTTTTTTTAAAAAGAGTTCAAGCTGAACTTTATTTTGCTATTTCACATACAAAGGCCTTTTCTCCATGTAAGTGCTTTCATATGATTTGCCAATCAGCCTATTAATAGTTGTCAAGGAGTAGACATGTTGGCCAGCCGTGGGGTCATACTTAGGGCCACTATGTACTCTTCAGATGTGCACTTCACTTCTGCTGAAAATGGTCTAATTGATGGCTCATATATTAGCCTCATTCCAGTTCTGTTTAGAAAGAGACTTGCAGTTCTAGCTGACTAAACTGTCCTGTTAAGTTTTTGTATGCAATCAGAATAGACATTGGAGCAGATGGAAATGTGTGTATATAATAAGTAGTGTTTTTGTTAAGGTGGATGAAGCCATGCATGCCTAAACCTCGGCCCAGAGTTTATATATACACCTTGTTCAAAATTTGCAGAAAGAGACCGGAAGGGGAATAGATTTTAACTCTGTGGAGTAGATTTTAACCCTGTTTTTCATGTTGGGGCACTACTGTTGAGGGGTTGACTTCCTCCTTCTTACACACACACACACACACACACACACACACACACCCAGGTCTGGCTGGCTTCCAAAGTTCCAGACACCTTATGAGGAAGCTTTTCTCAAGATTAAATTCTCAATTGTCAGATTCTGAAGGTATTCAACAGCAACTGCGTTATACTTGTAGATTTTATGAACTTCTCCTCTCAGTCAATTGATGTAATAATGTGAGTTTATCTAAGAATCCAGCAGAGTCCTAGATCTGCCCCTGGAACCAGCTGTCCTGGGAATTTCTAAAAACACTCGCAAATTCCCAAAGGGGATCTTCTAGCTAATTTTAGGGCATATTCATCCAAGGTCACTGAAGGGGCTGGAGTGTATGGGTCGAATTTCTAGGTGGCTTTGTGTATTTGACTCTTCTTTTTTTTTTTTTTAACATCACTATTGGAGTGTAATTGCTTTACATTGTTGCGTTACTTTCTGCTGCATAACAAAGTGGATCAGCTATACGTATACTTATATCCCCATATCCCCTCCCTCTTGCGCCTCCCTCCCTATTCCATTCCACACTGGCTAGAGCGGAACTTTTCATTCTCCATTCACTTGTGGTGCACACCCTGTTCCCATGGAGACCTTTGGCCACTCCCTCCCCAACATACACACAGAATCTCAGACACACATCCTCTCTAAATTGAGTGGAACTGTAATGACCTTAGGAAGGTTAAGTCCTCTCTGTGTCTGTTTATCTATAATGGAAGATAATATAAGTATCTGCTTCAACAGGTATTGTGAGACTAAATGAGATAATACATGTACTGAGTCTGGAAAGTGCCTAGCACATAGGAAGAGTCAATGTGTCAGGTTTTACCATCATTAACATCACAACTTTGAGCTTGAGACACCAAAATGCCTTCCTTTACTCTAGGACAGTGATTGATAAACTAGGGCTCCTGGGCCAAATTCAGCCTGCCACCTGCTTTTATATGGCTCATGAACTTAGAATTGTTTTTACATTTTTAAATGATTAGAAAAATCAAAAGAATGATATTTCCTGATATGTAAAACTTATATGAAAGTCAAACTTCAGGTCTACAAATAAAGTTTTATTGGAACACATCCAGGCCCATTCATCGGCATACTGTCTACTGCTGCAGGATAGAAGGGTTGCAATAGAGAACGTATGGCTATGTGGCTGGCAAAGATGGCCCTTTACAGAAAAATTTTGCCAAGCCCTGACCTTGGAGATGGCATAAAGCGTAGGTCATCCTCCAGACCACCAGACAGTATTCAACCCACTTGGAATGTATTTGACTCAGGATCAGAAAAGATAGTTTTGCCTTTTCATTTGAGACTTTTTTTCCACAATCCTCCCACTAAACTAATAATAATGTTTTTTAGGAATAGACCATGTCTTATTATATCTTATGTCCTTTGTAGTGCCTTACAAATAGAAGGTAATCAATTGTTATTTGACGAATGAATGATTAAATGAATGAAGGAATGAATAAATAGAGATAAATAGATGATAGATACATACATACATACAAACATACATACATAGTGTTTTGGAACAAATTACTTACCTTTTTATTATTGCCACATATGAAATATCAGAATTATTATAGTCCTGAAGTAATGCTCTAATAAGCCATCTAATTACTAGAAAACACTTAGGATAATATCAAGAACAGTAAAGTGTAACAGAAGAAGCTCTCTGAATTGAAAGTCATCTAACCGTTCACTTTGAAAATGTGCTGACTGATGGCCATGTCCCACAAAATGTGCACAATCAGTAGGTAACTCTTTGGGCCCCATTTACACCTGTTTCCATCATTTAAGTTGTGTACATACCAATAATCCATAATATCTGCTTTTGGCGGTTGTACTTGATACTGAAAATGTGTAATCAATTAAATACTTGAAACATTCTGTGACCAGATTAAAGTGGGGAAAAGTAATATTTAAATACCTTCTCTGAGCCAGGTGCTGAGATGGACATTTCACATAACCCTGGAAATCCAGATTCTCTGGAGCAAGGTTTTCTGTCCACATTCTTTGTAAATTGTATCTACTTATAGCCATTGAATGGGACCATAGCCCAGCAGATGTGCTCATTTTTTGCTCTCTTCATAAGCAGTATTGATTGCCCTGGCTAAGTCAGTTGTGTGGCCATTTCCATTTACACATCATTTAGCTGCCTGAATTGATTGCTTCTGACAGGCCACAGTTATGCTGTTTCAATCATGTAGATCCAGGTAGTCTCAAACCTTTCACGTGGAACACTAAAACATCAAAACACCAGGCTGTGAAGAATCAGCCTAGCATTTTTAATTCCATAGGAAATTAATGTTAAGATTAATAGGAAACAAATCATCAGAATTTTATGTTGTTCAATAGTACAAAATAGATCAGAAATTTCTGGAATACATATTTCTTAATAACAAAGAAAAAGAATATCACCAATTGTTTTCCAAACTAAGTATGCATTCACCAAGACTGGTAAATACCTTTGGTAGCAGATGGCTCTTTAGATCTCAAATTCAATGATCTTTTTTTAAAAAAGAGGAAACAAATGGTGATTTTAATCATCTTTGATTATTGGACGTTGGCATATTGAATTGAAGTTTTCTGATGTGTTTACTTGGTTCACATAAAGATAGCAAGGGTCGGTGACCTGGGAAAGCAAAGTACCATGTTGAATGGGAACAAAACCCCCTTTACAGGCTACCTGCAGTGGTGGCAGCAATCCAGCGCTGGCACTGGTGGTAAAAGAAGGAATGGGAATATAAAGACAGCTCATTGCTCGAGGGCATGATTTTGCTTCCATTGGTTTTTTTGTTTGTTTGTTTGTTTTTTCAATTAGTAGGAAAAGCAGGTTTGCACCTCCTGGCAAAATAACCTGTAAAACAAATATATGCTTTAACAAATAGACTTTCGCATGGGCCAGGTAAATTCTATTGAAAATCACAGTAGTGACTAAAGGTATGTTTACTGTTGCCGTCTTTTTAGACTGTCGTGGAGACTATGCTAAAAATAACACAAAAGACTGTAACTGCATTCTTGGGGAGAAAGCGTGTTTCTCAGTGAATACATTCAAAAAGTGGCCTCACCAGATGCCTTATTAATGTTGTAGCAGTGTACGTGTAGCAACATATAGAACAAGCCCTAAATGAACTTGAATCACAGGTTTAGAACGACTTTGGGGCCTTTCTATTTCTGTTTCAACTTTTTCTGGTCCATTTTCATCCACCAAGCACTGGGTACCAACCTGTGCCAGACCTAACATTTTGCTTAACTTTCTTTCCTCCCATCACAACTTACCTGTTCAATGTGCTATTTGCATTATGAACAGCACAGGTTGCATTTTGAGCTGGAATTGTTTTTCTTTCATAGGCAGTGCTGCACCTGTCTCTTGAGCTTTCACTCTTTGAAACTTTTATAAGTTCACTATTCTGTGTGCTATGGTGGAGTACACACTGGATGGGAATCTTAAGAGCTGAATTTCAGTCTGCTCTGCTACTTTATACCTCTGAGCCTTAATTCCTCATTTGTAAAACAAGATAAATGACATTTGACCTACTTGTTTTTTGTGGTTAAAAGTGAAAGACATTGGGCTTCCCTGGTGGCACAGTGGTTAAGAATCTGCCTGCCAATGCAGGAGACACGGGTTCGAGCCATGGTCTGGGAAGATCCTACATGCCACGGAGCAACTAAGCCCGTGCACCACAACTACTGAGCCTGCGCTCTAGAGCTGCGAGCCACAGCTACTGAGCCTGTGCGCCGCAGCTACTGAAGCCCACGCGCCTAGAGCCCGTGCTCCGCAACAAGGGAAGCCACCGCAATGAGAAGCCCGCGCACCGCAACAAAGAGTAGCCTCTGCTCGCCGCAACCAGAGAAAAGCCTGCGTGCAGCAACAAAGACCCAACGCAGCCAAAAATAAAATAAATAAAATAAAAATAGGTAATAAAAAAAAGTGAAAGATATTGACGTTATTGTGCAAATTTGTAAACATAACCAAATAGTGTACTTTGGCTATGGAGTAATCTTGTGCTCCCAAAACAATTGATAAACAACTTTATTTTAAATGTAAACTTATAGCAAGCCCTACTTCAAATTTTATATTAATTTCTCATATCTTATATTTTAAATAATGACTTTTCTACTCTTAATAGTATTATTACAGTTAGAATAATCAGATGACATTTCATAATTCACAACTGCACACCTAAGGCGAAAGCTCCCATTTAAAAATTGCTTTACAGCTGTAATGGAAATGTTTCCACATTATGGTTTCAAAGAAGTTTATTCTAGTAACCTAAACTCTTAATGGTTCTAATTTTATTAATGTCAAAACATGGCTATTTATAAAAAGCAGATATAGAAGGGAGAGGACTATTCTGTGATCTAGTTGAGATAGCATTATATTGAGAAAGGTGGTATAAAGGAAAAAGGCTAGCTAGAGCAGGTCTGAATTCTGTCTCCTATACTTTCTGTGTGGTCTCTCTACTTTCTTAGAGCCATAGTTTCCCCATCTATAAAATGGGAATAATAATATCTTGGAGCAATATTGTAAAGGTTAGAGAGAATGCATGCAAGTTGCTTTGTACACAGATAGATGCTCGATAAACTACTATTACATAACTATCCCCACACACATCCACCTGGGATTGAGCTCTCTTAGGTGCCCCTTGCTAATGGGATGATCATGATGGATTCCTATGACACTACTCAAACATGTAGTTTCATTGCAGGCTGTCATGTAAGTTCAGGGAAAATCTGAGTCAGTAAAAGATGATTGGTGTCCAGCTGCCTTTGCACACATGCCCCAAAAGTGAAAAATGTGGTGACAGATATTCCAAATTCAATCTTGTTTCTTCTATCTATGACAGTTTTATCTTTTTCAATGAGACTTGGTATGACATTGAGCCCTTTACCCCCAGACATGAGTGAAACAAAAATTAGGAAAAAACTGAAATTAAGAAAATAAGTAACCCAGTGTGTTTGATTTGGCAGAGAGTTGGAGTAATTACCTTGGACAATTTCCACGCAAAATGTTAATATCTAATAGAAAATATTTCTTTTATCAAAAGATGTGAAGGTACCACTTTGACAGTGACTTTTATCCTGGAAGAGCTATCCATAAATAATTAAATTAGAGTTACCATTTGAAAAGTAGAACTGGGCATTTTCACTAAACATCTATGAACGTTTTCCCTTTGAGGCACTTTGGGTTGATAGGATATTGAGGTGCAGTGATTTTCTTGGGAACAGAAGTAATTCTGTAACCTGTCAGTGTGTTGACAGGGCATGCCCTTTCCAATTTCCAGCATGAAGGCAAGTAGTGTTTTATTGAGCCCGACTGAACATGGGTGAAAACATTCATTATACATTTATTTTATTTCTTTAGAAGTAGCTATTTCCATGATCGCCATTTCCTGATTTAAACTTCGGGAAAATATAGTTTTCCACTCATCCAGGAGAACACGAGAGACATCCCTCACATTATTTACCAGTCAGGTACAAAGAGGTTTTCCCATAACAACTATCTGTGAATGAATCCATAGACTGTTCAAAAGACTCATTTCAGAATCCAGTAAAAATTAGGTTCAAGTGCAAATTCCACCTCCCAAAAGATGTGTAGAAGCAGTGGTATGCTGGTAAACCAGCTTCCTGCAGGGGATAGTCCTGATTTGTAGGGTTTACCGATTTTTGTGCTCCTAGTGGTATGACCATTTCAACATAACAGTTTAAGAAGCGCTTACAGGATTCCTGAATATTTGACAATTGGCTCCCCCAAAGCTGGTGCAACTGGCTTTAGCACATCACAGCCTTTAGAGTGAGCTTTAAAATCTCAAGCCCTGACCATTGAAATTCTTTCGGCTCCAAAGGCATTTTAAAGAAACTGGCAGGTGCCTGTTACTTGAGGCTGCATATAAGAACACATGGATTTTCCTCATGTACTTGCCTTTCCTGCATGGGTTAAAGCAGTCTTTCTTTTCCAGTAGCCAGTATACGTTACACTTCTGAAGTTTCTGACACAACAGACCTCTAATGAAAACACTGATTTTTGCAAATAAGATTCTCTCTCTATCCAAGCAATTAAAAATTTAAGATACACTAGTGCATATTTCCTCAGCAATTAGCCAAGATTTGCTGCTTACAGGAGGCAGTGCAACTCACTCCTCTCCTGGTTCTCAGCTTGCCTTGGAGTTTTGCTGACACCCCTCTGCTAGCCAGGTACAGCCTGCCTGTCGGTGGCTGGCAAAGTGATTTGATTCCTTCATGTATGTAATACAGTAAAGCGCTTTGAGGCTTGCAAATGACACTGTTTAAATCAATACATAATGATTTATCACATATCGTGGAGCGCTTATAAATATATTATGAAGCACTAGAGCACAACAGTATCATAGGCTAGTGGGAGGCATGAGTGGGAGGCCTGCATGCTGTCTTCTTCTTCACTCTGCTACTGAGATGTCGTGGGACCCTGGATAATTCATTTACCTATGCTGTACTTCGTTTTGTATGTTTGGAAAATAGGGTCACCAGTGTTGAGATTACAAATGGTTTGGAGGCATGGGGTGGCATATGGGCAATATTCTTGCAAATTAAAAAATTACTATATTTTAATATCTCCCATAGAACCAAGCATCACAGTGGATACCAACTTGGTATCCTGGCTGAAAAGTGAGAGGTTCAAAATACGCACATTTGTAGTAAAAAGTATAAAGGTAGACATAGGATGCTAATTGCCAAATTCACGACCCCATGACCACTATAGTTGGGGGAGGGGAGTGACTAGGGCCTGGGAGGGGGTTATGGGTAAAAATCCAATCCTATTTGTAACATTTTATTTCTCATTTTCAGTGGTGGGTACTGAGGTTTTTGTTGTATACTTTTTAAACTTCTGCTGTCTGAAAATTTATACCAAAAAATCCTTAAATAAAATAAAAACTTAAAGGTTTCTGTTAGTCATGGTATGGGTGAGCTTAGCTTTTATAATGGTGTCATATTTACCAATGAACAAATAGGAGTTTTTGCTTGTGTCTTTGTTTTACACAACCATTCAGTTGGGTGAGCTCTAAATGTCCTCAGTCAACTGAGCATTGTGCAAAGACCATAAAAGGAATAACAGCCAAGGTTTAATTAATCCCCATCAAAGCCAACAGTTCATTAACATATTTCATTAAAATGTTCATTAAAACATTTTTGAAATGTAGGAAATTGAGCCTATTGAATAACATTTCTATTGATTAAGGAGAGAAAAGAAATAGAGATCTGTTTGGGAACTTGTCTAAAATGCAGCCCAGCTATGCCCCTCTGTGCACTGGTCACATAACAATATCATTACAATTACTCATAACAATAACCAGTAAGGCACTTTTGATAAAAACTGGACTCTAATTGGACATAAGTTAAGTTAGCTCAGCTGAAAATGAAAACAATAAAGAAAATATTTTATGAAGATGGGGATAGGGAGAGAGTTTTATTGAGATACTCTTTATTTTATTTATTTTTAAAAAAATTAAATGTACCCACATTGACATAGCCTTCCTCATTCCCAGAATCAATATGGTAATGTGGTTTAGGCTCTTGGATGAAATCACTAAGTGCAACATTCTTATGAACTAAAAAGAAGTCACTCTCATTTATTTGCACCTAATAATTTCTTCCTTTGCTATAAGAAAAGCAATATTCTGAGTTAAAATCAGATGATTTTGACAGCAGCATGATGTATAAATGATCTGAACTCTGGATTCAAAGTCTAGAGTGGGGAATACCAGTGTCCCAACCAGGCTCATTGGGATTTGCACCACAAAAAGGCTGTCAGTACAAGCTCCTCGTCTTCTCTCCTGGACGAGGGGCCCAGGGAGTGAACGGACAGGAGAGACCTAAGAAAGTACATCTCTGCTCTGTCAGCACTTTCACTTGTCCTGGGGTTTAAAGAGGGAAGTTATTGCCATTTTATTCCAGGGCACTTTATTTGTAATGCATTCCTCCTTGATTATACCAAACCAGTTTTCGTACATTGTACATTTGCATATAAGAAGATTTTAACTCCTCTTTTAGTATCCTTTTTTGAAAAATATTGCAAGATAACCAACTCATGGGACAACCCATGAGACTATGTAGAGGAAAGAAAAGTCGAGGAAAAGGCACTTTCCTAGAGAATTTCAAATCATGGGATGCATAGGATATGTTTCCAGGCATAATGATCCCAAACACACATAATCCCTTCTGAAAACACGCCTGTCCCATCTGTAAGGCACCAACCTTATCACCCGCATCTGCCATCCTGACAAAGGGTCTTAAGGGTATGGTGGATGTGGCTGTATAAAAGAATTTTCATGCCATGTACTGGAGAAGTAGGTGACCAATTCAAAGTTCCAAGGAGAGGTCTCTGGACAATTGGTTTCCAAATACAACCTTTCAGATCAGGAGGAATTCAGGACTAAGCCCGAGTCTGCTTTGACAGCTCTCTCTCGTGGCATGAGAGCTAAGTTGATCCTCAGTCCCCTTGGTCTCTGCAATTCTACTCCTCATCACCACCCCCACCCCCAGCCCCACCCCTTGGCTACACTTTAAAAAATTGCTCCAAAGCTCTCTATTCCAGTCATTGTGTCTCCTTTGTGAAGTAGTGGAACCAATCAGCTATCCTAAGCCAGCTGCTTAGATATATGCTGACATGGCTCATTAGAGTGCAGTCATAAACTCATTCATAGAAATATTCTGAAGGATGTTTTTATTGCTTTATTGTGTGTGTAAATCTCTTTGTTTACACACAGAGAACACTGATTGTACAAATGATGAACTGCTGGTTCCATTTCTCATCTGCTCACTGAGCAGGCACATTATGGTCTATCTTAGGTTACTCTTGCGTAAACAATGTTAGTGACCATGAGCATCGTTAAGTCCACACCTTTGTCCTCCTTAATACAGAGCATGCAATATGAATAAAAGCACTGATAAGGGTGGAGCATGGCTTGCACACCAGGGATAATTATGGCTACAGACAAATGATAGGATGAGTTTTTAATTGCTTTTTGGAGCCATTTCTCCTGTGCATGCCCCAGACTTTTATTTTCCAATGAATAGGGTAGAATGTCCAAAGTCAAGGAGTGAAAATTCATTTCATGACCAACTCTGTGGTTGCCTGAACCGAGAAAGAAACAGAATTTGGGTCAAAACCATCCCTCCTCTATACCTCTGCCCATGAACGGATTGGAGTGTTTGTTTTGTTTTAAATGCTTCTTTTGTTAGATTGACTCTCATTTGGGGTGTCACACAAGCTAGAGATGCTTCACATTGGTGGTGGAGGCAAGAGTCTCTGTTCTGTGCAAACAGCAATTATCTTCACTGCAAGAGAAGTCAGTCCTTGCAGCTGCACTCGGAGCTCAGGCATCCTTGAATAAAGCACATTTGCACTCACGCATAGAGAAACGTGAGAGACGCTATCGTATAGACAGCTCGCTGAGGTCTGGCCAAGTGGCCCACCAGCAGTTCCTGGCATTCCCTGGAGGACACAGCCTGGCTTTCTCAGACTCCGAGCTGATTAAAGCAAGGGGTGATAGGAAGGCCATGCTGAGTTTCTAGTTTGGGGAGGGGGCTAAGAAAAGGGCTGACAGCTGCTGCACAACTGGAGACAAACATGGGTAGAGATAGCAGCCTCCTGTCATAAGAGAAAAACAGCACAAAGATATGCTCTAGGCTATTTGCCATGAATGAGTGCTTCCTCAGTAGTCCCTCGACTGGCCAGGTCTCTCTCACCTTTAAGTCTCACTATGTACTAAATACGCATAAATAGACACTAAGTATGATATATGTGTCATAATTTATAATAAGTCTTCAGGTGGAGAGATCTCCAAAATGAGACTGAGCGTTTTATTTGGTCCTCCGCCTCAGGACGCTGCCTTCTTGGCTCATTCCGTTCACAAATGTGCAAGAGAGTCTGTTTTAAACAACCTACTCAGTACGTGTGCCAGGCGGATGGGATTTTTCCTGTTTATTAGGCACCCGTGAGGAAAGCCTTTGCAGGCGATTATTTAATATCTGGAAAGTCCCTCAGCAGCTGGAATCAGTTCCTGTGGCACTTTAGAAGATGGAAATGGTGTTCAGAGTTAAATGCCTGATAGGATGTCAGATATTTTAAGCAAAGGAGGGCAACCCAGGCTCCAAAAGAGGCAACAAGGCACTTTTTTTTCACTAGAGAGGAAGTTTAAGGTATCAGCTGCACACTCTTCCTAAACCCATTTCAGCAGTTTTTTATTCTTTCAGTAGGCCGTGACACTGTCCTGTAGCCAGATATGCCTTGCGTACAAAGAGCCCAAAGCCTTTGACCAACATTTTATTATTAATCCTCATGGTATCCTTTGGCAGAAGGAACTGGAAACGAAGTTATACACATCATTTTGTGACAACACATTTTACAATTATTTTTAGCTGTTAAGCTGCTTCCTAATTTACACACGCAAGAAAATCTATTTCAGTACGAATTGGATTAAATCACGCTAAATTTCAGTATGATTTGGTATCTCTAATAAGTGATGAGTTTAAAAAACAAAAATGGAATACAAATACAGTGGTTCAAGATGGCAAACCAAGTGCATATACCTACCTCTCCTTGAAATAAGAAAAAAAAGAAATATATATATAGTTTTATATATATATATATATATATATATATATATATATATATATATATATATATACACACACTATAATAATACTGCAAAAAGACAGAGGGTACCATTATTGGATCAGAAAATTTGAGGATTTTCTAGAAGATATGATCAGAACAGAGGGAAAAATGTCACATTGTCCTCTTCAGTGCTATATTCTCTGTCTGAATGCCTTTCAACACCCATTCACCTAGTATCAACTGAGCTTTCGCTATAGGCTGAACTTAGTTGGAGGGGTGGAGTCGAGTGTGGAAGATGAAAACATGGCCCTTTCTTCAAGGATCTTATCGACTCCTGCTTCTGGAATTGTTCTCCCTGGCTTCCAAACCCCAGTTCAGATGTTGTTGCCTCCTCAGTAGAGCCTTCTTTAAATGCTTCATTTCCTCAACCCCCATTCCCAGTGGTCTTTCTCCTGACACATCATACTGTGCTCCCATAGCATTTATTGCATCATACTTGTTTATGACTTAAATATATCACTTTTGCTAGACGCTTAATGTTTCTTAAATTAATATACTGGATGGGAATAAAGATTTTCCTCTAAATATTCTCTCTTTTCCCCACCCCTCTCCCCCTAACTTCCATGGAACCCAGTCTCCATGTCATTAGAAACTGCTTCTCCCCCTATCTGCATGAAAGAAAAGTTTTCTCAACTCCTTATCTGGCTGTTTGCATATCTGTCAGCATAAATTACTTGCTAGGTTTAGAGAGACTAAACTTCATAAATAAAACTCCCTGTCTTTATTGAAACAGTCACAGAATTCATTAAAGCTCTGGTACTTTCTGAATTTTACTTCTCTCTTAAGTAAGCCACAGTTGATTGATTTTTTTCAAGTTCATTCTGATTCTTCTGGCTTTAAGGCACACTCATTCACCTGTCCTTATCGGGGGCAGGGGGGGATCCTGCTTGGGTCACTACCCTTCTCTTGGATTTGCAGAAAGTTTGAGAACCAATTACATTATTTTTAAGGGGAGGATAATGAGGATTTAATATGAAAGTTGCAGAGAAATGTAAAATTTATAAATGACCACTGCTTTTCCTGTCATAACAGGCAAACATGCCAGCTGTGAAGGAAACTGACCTGCTGTACTTGGGCAGAAACATCATGTCACAGGGAAACACAGTTCTTTGTTTGGATCCATTTCCTATGAATGCATTTCACATTAGGTCTGTGCATGCCAACCCCCGGGACAACATGGTGATGAGTTAGTGAACCCCCTAGTGAACAGCAGGAAAATAAGCTGCTCTTTCAGCTGGCTGCACAGTCCTCCTGATCACCTAGAGAACATAGTCACATCATGATGAGGAAACTAAAGGAAGCAAGCAGAAGAAAAGTCTGGTCGTTCCTCTGATGATCTAGGGAGTTAAAAAGGCTGCCTTATGGCTCTGATCGGCCACTAACCTTGATTAAAAATGTGAGAAGAAAACCCAAGATGATATTCCAGGGGCTTGGACTTTTATGAAACAGAGACCCCCTGAGTACCTACAAAGCTCCAGTGGTGGGTGACTTCACCATTGTGGCTTCATCGCAGCTCAGGATTTTACACCACCACCGAGAGGCGTTCCAAACACGATGTGGGTAAGCGCACTCTCGTGCTGGCCTCGGCAGGAAATGGTGGTTAAACTTGGCCCGCTAAAACCTGCACAGCGCAGGGTTGTTGATTTTTGCTCCCCACAGCAAGTCTTTGGGGGCCAAACCATAAAGCTGACTTGTCATCTCTCTCTGAAGTTTGATATAAGCACTTGCCCCCTCCACACACATATATACATGCAACACACACACACACACACACACACACACACACACGCCCCAGCCCTAATGAGCTGACCCATGAATATGCTGTGAGATGTGTGAGGAAGCTTCTCCAGAGCCTTCAGCCCTGGACAAGCTCTGTCTCTGTTTCTCTCAAGGAGGATAATGAAGGGATGAGAGAGCCTTTGGTTTATGAGTTAACAATTGTCTGCCCATTTGGTTTCAGTATCAGGTTTACTAGTTAATACTCATTGCTATGGAGGAAGATATATGTGAGGGCATCAGTATAGTTGAAAGATCACAGTTTCCTCTGTTAGTAAAATCCACTTCTTATGTGTGTCAATATGTGGATAGGATATCACCTGGAGGAATATCTCCCCCCTGCTGTGTGAAGCCTCAAGGAGTCCCTAAGGCAAGATGGGACCATAAATCTCTGGTTTAAGATTCCATATTTATATTTTCCAGTTGGAACAATCTCTGGTTTCTAGACCAAGGTATCAGAGACTGAAAGCCTGTTCTCATATGGTGATTTGATTTCTCTCCCCATATATTTCCGGTATTTATTTTTCTTCTAGGAATTTAATGATTCTCATCTTCCCTATTTATGTATGTGTGTGTGCTCATTTTTTCTACCCTCCTCTCTCCTTTGCTCATAAGAAATGTGTTCTTTTTTTCCCTTTTTTAAATTGAAGTATAGTTGATTTACAGTGTTGTGCTAATTTCTGCTGTACAGCAAAGTGACTCAGTTATACACATATATACATTCTTTTTTTATATTCTTTTCCACTGTAGTTTACCCCAGGAGATTTGATATAGTTCCCTGTGCTATACATTAGGACCTTGTTTTTATCCATTCTAAATGTAATAGTTTGCGTCTACTAACCACAAACTCCCAGGCCATCCCTCTCCCTCCCCTCCTCCCCCTTGGAGAAATGTGTTCTTCTACACCTTGTCATGTATTCTTTCCTGTGCTTTAGTACTCCTACTATTTTATCAAACGAGGGATTGATCATTACTCTTCCTTCCCAAGTGCAGGCTAAAATCTTTGGGGGGAAGGACGTTTACAGTGCCTCTCAAACAGTCCACAGAAAAATTAACCTGGAAGGCAATTACTCAGATTCCTAGGCCTCACCCTCAGAGATTCTGCTGTGTGGGTCTGGACTGGGGCCCAGAATTTGCATTTCTAACAAGTTCCCGGGCGATGCTGCAGCTGCTGGTCCCAGGCCCTCAGTTAAGAGCTGTGCAGCCCTAGAAACCCATCCTACAGGACTTTTCTGCTTACTTACTTTCTAATATCTTTCCACTGGAGAGCTCTCAGCCTTGTCATGAAAAACAAGCTGAACCAGTCATCTTGTTGATGGAGGTGGAATTAACATTCTTGTCTTCCAGCTATGTGTCAAATCAAGGAGCATTGAGCTAATTCAGCCCTTCGAGTACAATTTGATATTTCAGATTCCAAATCTTTTCCAGTTTCAATTCCTTATAGAACTTTAAAAATAGTTTTGTCTATGGAAAGAGAAAAATGTTATAAGTCGCTTTTTTCTTTCCTCCCCACCTCCTTTTTTCCTCCCTCCCTCCCTCCCTCCCTTCCTTCCTCTGAAGGTAAGGGTTTAAATAAATGATTTTTTCCTATTTCATTCTTCTGATTCCTCTTGTGCCTGCCATTTTTCCATCGTTCTCCTTCCTGTGTTCCTAGGCAAAGAGTAGCAACTGAGTTGGAAGACACGAAGCCTGTATATTTAACATTTTCTCAAATGTGATAATTGGTGATTTTCCTGAGGCTTGCCACAGAGGCTATTTCAGCGTGCAGTTTGTTTTTATATCCCAAAGATTCACCAAAAGGCATAAAAGATTAGAAACAGAACTCTTTTCGTCCACATTAATGTTTTTCCATAGCAAAATGGGCAGCTTTTTTCGGGTAGGGAGGTGGAGGTGATTAATAGTGGAAGAGCAAGAAGGAAAGGAGAAGAGAGTTTTAGAAATAGTATATTCTCCCCAGAAGTCACAGAACATGTACAAATAATGAGAGTTGTGAAAGAAAGACAGACCTGGCTAAGTATGGTGTCAGGAAAGTCTGTGATCTCAAGCTATTAAATATTACCCAGCTCTTTCTGGCCGTCATAATTCAAAACCACAGTGACACTGCGGTAGCTGTAAGTGGTAATCTTGCTGTTGCCCAAAAGACTATGAAGAAGACAAAAGCTAGGAAAGATCAGAGAGCATATTGGGTTGAGATAAGGAGGTTACCTCATTTTTCTATGGAAGCTTCATGAAATACCCAGTTTGACCTCTGCTCTGGGATAATTAATTTCAGTGATGCGAAATAGGGGAGGAGTGAAAGGTATAGGTTGGGGGTTGGGGGGTGGAGGAGAACGGGAGCCAATGCTCAACGTTTCCGGGATCTCCTGTAGCCCATCTGAAAGGACCGGGCAGGGTTGCGTTAAACCTGATTGGAAAACTCTGCTTAATACATTAAAGAAACAGCTTGCAGAAACATCTACCTTCCTTCCTTCCTTCCTCCCCCAAACAGTAATGAGTCCAAATTGCTAATAAAACATAAAAACTCAAAGATGTTGTGCATGGGCCATTTTTCTGAGCTGGTTATTTTTATTTTTTGGTTATTTTTTAATGTTAGTTTTCCCACAGCTGTGAGCAAGCTGTAACTATCAACTTACCAAATGCCCCAGTTTAAATGAAACTTGAAAGAATGTATTTAGGAACTTTATAAAGAAGGTAGAGGGAAAAAACAGACAAGCAAGCGCTATCAATTTTTTTTCTTTTGATAAGAAAGAGGAATTTGGGAAGGATATGGTGGGGGGATGGCTTGAACCGATAAAGTCTCAGCAAACAGTGGTTGAAAGAAAAGATAGATTTATTCCTCTCCTTGCGAAGCCAGTATTCAAAGATTGCATTCAACCTGAATGGAGAGCAAGACAGAGGTATGTGATAGAATTTCATGCACGTTACTGTGGACATGATCTAACTTCTGAGGTTAACTTACCCAAGTAGAATTAAGAGGCAAGTCTAAAGCACAAGGAAGAACAAAAAATGTTTCTTACAGCTTAAACATATACAAAATCCCAAGTAAAGGGCATTCCACCCAGGATGGATCAAATGGTCTGAACTGTCTAAGGAAATGTACTTTGTGCTCTCTTTTTCCATTTCCACCTCTCAAAAAATAGTAAACATTCTTATTTGGAAATGTGTGAACACTGTTACAAGGGGCAGTTTGCCGAAAGTTTAGGTCATAAACAAGAAACGAGTGAGATGAAGATTAGGCGTGCACTTTAGACCCAGAATTAGAAGTTGAGCTCCATCATTCTGTGGCTCAGCATCATTCCAGCTGCAAAACACCTTAGGGATATTTCATGTTCTGTGCCCACCCTTTCTAAACGTGTATGACTCAATATCCCCAATGAGTAATGTGGCTGGCAGCCATACCACCTTCAGCTAAGCTCTCGTAAACTGAACAGGGCTAGGCTAGGTCGGGGTTCTTATGGGAGACCTCCAAAGAAACCCTGGAGACCTCCAAAGAAACCCTGTCAGCGATGATTCACTGGGTAGTTCCCTGCCTTGAGTCAGTCCCAAATCACTTTCCTTTCCTGGCATTAACAGGTCCTTTACATATGCAGGTGCAGCTTTTTCGAGAATCGGGTCCAAAGCCTCTTTTTTTGCTTTAAAACATTTTTTTTGTAATTTAAAGTAAAAGGCAGTGTGGGAGTGGCCCAGAGAAAGGGAGGAGGAAAAGGAAGGGAGCGGCAGAAGGTTGAGAGAAGTGATCCATCGCAGGCCAGATCCCATTTCAAGAAACTCACAAGGATGCCCCTAATTATTTGACTGTATACTGGGGCCTGGTTGCCATCAATTTTGCTTAGATCGAGTGGGTCACCAGCAGCAAGATTTGGCGATCTCCTTTGATGTGGAGAGTGAAACAAGGATTGATGCTCTTGGGATCTTGTAGAAAGTTCTGACTTGCCCCTAAAAGATCCATTCTAGACAAACCCAGATGATTTGCACAGCCCCATCTAAAAGTTCTCAGATGTATGCTGTCACTGGGTGGACCTGATCAGTCCCAGGGTGACCACTGCAATGCCAGCCAGAGCCATCAAGGATACTAGTCCTTAGTGTGTGTTCTTGTAAGCACTTTCCCTGCCCTTCTAGTTGCTTGAAACTACCATCAAGCTTCGTTATTGGCAGTTAAAATACTACTGTGTTCCTGTCTAGAAGCTGCTGTTTTGAGGATGTTTAAATTCTTAAAGATATAGAATGTTTTGACCTTTTTGGAGTATAAAGCACTTGTTAATATGTAAGAGGAACTGTGGCAATATTTCCTTTCTTCAATGAAATATGCTTAGGCTGCTTCTATCCACATTAAACCAAGGATATGAATAAATCTGCCTAAATATTTTCTTTGGGATAGGAATCATTTTCTAAGTAAATCCCATTGGATGATATAAAAAATAATAAAGAAAGAAAAGAAAAAAGATGAAAGTTTAAAAAAACCTTCTCAGTGCTACATAGGAGAAGAATTTGTTCTGTTTATTTGTAAACTTGCAAAATATTTCTAAGTTTGCAAATAAAATAAACATTTTTCTATACAGTTGTTTTTGAAGTCACATCCAGCCTGTCTCCCTAAGATGACAAAGCCCAGGAAACAAAAACAAATATCTGTTCAATGGAGTTGAAATTAGTCCATGTTTATACTTTTATTTGAAGGATGTGTTAGACTTTTAAAAAGCTACAAGTGGTAAATATTCAATTATTATTAATAGATTTTTCTAAACTTTTGCTTTGCCTTTAAAAAGAAGAAGTTACAGTGAATAAGATAATTAAAGGTTCAAAAACTGCATGTCTGCCTTTTAGTCACATTTAAGTTAATTATATATCTTCTTGCATAATTTCCCCAGCCTTGAATATTGCATAGTCACATAAAAAAATCAAACTTTTTCATAAAATGCTCTACAGTCAGGTTATACCATATTTTAATCTTTATTAAACTCTATTTGTTTCAGAATTCATTGTGAGGGTATGTAAAGAAAATTCATGAAGTTTCCCTTCCTAGGTCTAATGCGTGATCTCACTTTATACTGTTCAATTTTTATTAAATTTCTTTGCTAACTTAATGCTAAAAGATATATAAGAAAACTAATAAAAAGCATATCACATCTTTTCATTTGCAGAAAAAAATCAACATTCTGCATTCCAATATGAGGGGTCACGTCATACATTCCTTTCCATTTTCTGGGTTTTGAAAACATCTCTGGATGTGTCAAACTTTATTTATTTTTTAGTAATCATGTTTATTATATATTGTTACTATACAAAATTCTATTGTAATTATGCAAATCTGATTGTAGAATTATAGAGGTATGAAACAATTGCTATAGTCAGTGATACTTATATGTTTTCCCCTAAAGCATGGCTACAAAAGAAAGAATTACTTATTACAATCTTTAATACCATAAGGAAAGGACTAAATGCAAAAATTGGAACAAAAATGTTTACAAAGAGTTAGGTTTTCCTCTAAACAGAGTTTGGGTGAAAACAGGCTTTATTCCAGTTAGAGTAATGGAATGTAGGAAATAACTTGCTCTTTTTATATTATTTTTATGATATGATTTCAGTCTATATTGGAACCACATTCTATTGGTATGCCTCAAGCATTCGAAGGCATTGGGTTTTACCAGTGGGTGAGCGTGTGAAGTTTTTTTCCCAAATTCACAGCAATACTTACATCCAGGGACTCCTGTTACCTCCCTCTTCCAGGGGTCAGGGTCTCCTTTCTTACTGACCTCAGCTGCCCAGGCCTTGCCCTTCCACCCTGCTCTGCTCTGATGTCCCATTTGGTGGGACCCTTCCCAGTGTGTAGCACAAGAAATGCACCAATTCCACCCACCAGAGATCCTTAGGCCAGAAAGAACACGTCTGACTTGAGGCACCAGGAATGCTTTCTTGAAGTAGAAAGCACGTGATTTGAGCCTTAAAGAAGGGATAGAACCATGAGTCCTGGAAAATGTTTCAAGCAGAAAGAACAGTGTGAGCAAAGTTGTGGATGTAGGAAAGATCAGGAGAGACTGTTGAGAGAAAGCAAACATGTCCAGTTTGGCTCTAACCAAACCTTATAGAATATATGCTGGTGAATAGTGGCAGATGATTCTAAAAATATAGGATGCAACCAAATAACTGAAGAACAGTTTACTTCAATTAACAATTGAAAGCTTGTTTCTGAGCAAGGAAATAAAATTATGAAAGCCCCATTATGACGGCATCCTGGAAAAGAAGAAAAATTAGTGAAAAAAGTGATGAAGTCTGTAGTTAATAGTATCAAACCAGTGTTAGTTTCTTAGTTTTGATAAATGTGTCAGGGTTAAATAAGATGTGAATATTAGGGAAAGCTCCATGAAGAATGTACGGAAAGGCTCTGTATTATCTTTGTGACGCTTCTGAAAATTGGAAATTATTTCAAAATAAAAAGAAACAACAATAAAACACTATGGGACTTTATCTCCAACACAGGACCCTCACAGCTGGGCCATCAGGGGACGGTTTTGTTGTGGCTCCTAGAACAGAAGTAAAGCATTTGTTATTTTGCTGTAAGCTCTGGAAGTCTGTTTCCTGTGTCAAGAATCTTTGTTTCTGTAATTTCACCTGCTCCTGGGGTCTGCTTCTTCCTGTGCCCGCCATAAGGATGTACCTCTCAGCTGGAAGCCAAGGGCGGCTCTGGGGACTCAGGCATCAGATCACCATGGACTCCCAGCTCCCAGGGGCTTCTTTTCTTGCTTTCTGTACCAGTTGTCCCGCCATCCCCTTCCCTTGATGTCACTCTGAATATTCTTGCTGCATGTGATAGAAAGTAAAACGTTTTCAAGACCAGTTAGCACAGAATTTGAAAAAGGCTTATTTGAGTTCACTGCCTTTTAATAGGTGATTTTAAGTGTACCTCTCCATTAAGACCATGTACCTGAGTTTGGGATTCTAGGGGCTACCGTGTTTCTGTCATTGGAAATATTTTTATAGTCGTTAATGCAGATTAAGAGAAGCTGACCGTTTATCCAAACATAATATAAACATATTTCATCCACGAATACTTGTATCCAGAGTAGCTTATATGAGGTAATTGTCCAAAGTTTGTTTTTAATTCTGCCTATTTCCCATGTGCCATCTCAAAAGCATGAGAGGACAGATCAATACAAGTCAAGACAACAGAAGTTTGCTAATATAGAGATATACAGGTGTGTGCATATTTATATGGTGTGCATGTATGTTTTCCATCAGTCTATAGCAACCTGCTTTGTTGATGAAGTTATAATTACATTTCCTACAACAATCTCTTATCCCAAAGTGTGTACTAGATTGCTTGAGTTATTTAGTGACATTTATTGCAAAATGAATACAGACACTTCCTATTTAGAAATATGTTTCCTGCTTTCCATGATCTCTTCTCAAAAAACTGAGGCTGTCTTACAATTAGCTTTAGCATAAGCATAGTTTGGGTACCTTAGATGTTGCTAGCTTCAACTAGAAGAGAGCAATCCTAATTTTGCAGATTGTCAGGAGACAAGCAAGAGACTTTTGGTCTTCTTCCCTGTCTCCAATACTTCTTCTTAAATTCTGGTAACACTTGGGTTACTCAGTTGCCAGTCTACATGTGAGGGTTCAAACCAGATAATGAAGCCAAGAAAGAAGAATTGAGCCTTTCAGTTCTTCTTTGTTTTGTTTAACAGCGGCCCCAAAGGAAAAGCAACAAGGTGTGGTGGATTAGAGTGGGAATACATCAGTCAAGTGCCTGGGTTTGGGACTTGACTCTGCCACATGCTAGCTGTGTGATCTTGGGCAAGTTACTTAACCTCTCTGAACTTTTGTTTCTTCATCTGTAAAAGAGGGATGAGAATTGAAGCAAGGTTTGCGTTTATTTAGTGAGAAATTGCAGATTAGCTTTTAGCACATTGCTTGGCATGTAGTAAGGATTTACTGATAAGTTTTCATGTTTATGATAATTATTATTACACTTCCCTATTCTTTTCTACCTCCAAAGTTCAACCATGTACCTCATGCCACTGAAGTGTACATTTAAAAAAGGTTAAAATGGTAAATTTTATGTTATGTCTGTTTTACCACAATTAAAATTAAAAAAACATATGGAATGGGAAAAAACAAGAGTTCCGACCACCCCAGCTAACCAAATACAAAAATCACTTTTCAAAATTAAAAAACACACATCCAGGAGGCCAGACAAGTTATATTATGGAATTATATTACGAAAAATTAATAGTTTTCCAGAAAAATTATATTATGGAAAAAACACCGCACTTAGAGGTCAGAAGACCTGGGATCTAGTTAGTAACTGTGCTCTTGGTCTAGTCCTTACACCTTTCCGACCTCAGCTTTCTCCTTGGGAAAAGTTATAGGATGATTAAATGAGGTAACAATTGCTTTGTAACATATAAATTGGCATGATTGTGGCCATAGTCCCTATTGCTTTTCATCCACTTCTAAGAACAGAGCCAGGATGTTGTACAGAACTGCAGGAAAAGTGTCCTGTTCATAATGCATTTATTTGGTTACAAAAACATCAGGGCATTTAATAATGCGCTATGAAATAGGCCCTGACAAATTCTGATTGACAGAGACTGTCCGTCTTGACTCAGTTAAGGGGAAATGCCCTGGGCCCCAGCTGTTGAATCAGTGGGCCATTTCCAGTGCCCCTCGGCTGACATCTTGTTCAGAGCACAGCCTCCCCTCGCAAGAGCCCAAAGCCAAGAACGAATTAAGGAAGATCACCCAATGAGACTGTCTCTCCACAACACGGAGATACCAGGCCTCTCGCCCAGGGTGTAGTAGAAAGAGCTCTGAAATAGGCACAGGGGCCTGGGGTGATTTTGAGCTAATGACCCTTTTCTGTACTTCACTTTTCTCACCTGCAAAATGAGGAAAGTTGGTCTTTAGAATCTTCATGGTCTAACACCTTATGAGGTTGTGTTAACAATACTTTGAAAATTTTAGGATATTTTCCTGCTTTTCTCCCACATTTAAACATTGTAGCACTTAGACTCACAGTTACCTTGGCTTCCTGCACCCCAATACCCACCCACCCCCATCCTTCCCCTCCATTGCCCGTTCTGAGTCAATATAGGCCATCTGCAGAGGAGGGACAGATTTATTTAAAGCCAATGCCACTACTGTTTAGGAAAATTTGGATTTACCTGGAACAACATAAGGATTTTCATAAAAACATCCACAATTTAACTTTCCAATTTTAAGATGTATTATTTGGTTTTTGAAATTTGGGGTGGTAAATTTCTCAAGTCTCTCCATTTTTAAAAAAATCCAGGGCCTCCAGGTCTAATAGAATGAATAGTATCACACATTCCAAAGGGCCTCCCCATTTTAAAACGTGTCCCAGGATATTTGTTTTCTTTAGAAAACATCTGCTGGAAAGCAGCCTCTTACAACCTGTTGGGCAGCCCACATTCCCAAACCACCCTGGGACCATCTCCAAGTGAGAAATGTCTTAGAGGTTTTAAAATCACATACAGTAAAGTTTGTTGTTTAAAAACATGTTTTAGGATTTTCTTTTTAATCTTGTTCCTTAGCTTTTGAGACCAAAGAAGTTCCCCATCTAAAGCTCATGGATAATTTCAATTTTATCATTTCTGCTAAATCTCAAAAATGGTAATGGGTAAAGCAGAAGCCTCTGTTGACAGGAAGTTTATCTCTTGCTAATAAAAACTACACATATTTATCTGAGTGTTAGAGCCATGTTTTAACTCATTCAAGAACAGTGAATTGTAAAGGGGAAAGTACCCAGGCAGAGGGTATCTAAAAGCTTTGGCCCCATGTAGAATTTTTTTAAAGCTCCTTATCTTTTGTTGCTGGCAAATAAAATCTTCAAATTCTCTGCATTACAGTAATTTCTTTCTTGATGTTTACAAGCCTGGGGAGAAGGGGTAGAGTGCTTGCAGGAAGGTGATAGGACAAAGGAAGCTGATTCCCTCAATCAGCTGACTCTGTTGCCTTTTCATCTTTTCCTAGGCAGAGCACAGCTACAGGAGGGACTGGATAGATGATTCTCAGTAAATTTGTACTCCTTGGTCATCTGAAGTGACTATTGTACTTATACTGACTTCAGGACTCTCCCCTGCCTCCTTCCTGGATTTTTCTCCTACCTCACTAACTGATCCTCCTCTGCCTTCCTCTTTCTGTAAGAGAAGCCTGCATGACTCAGTTCTGAGACTTACCCAGTCTGTGGTTTTCAAGATAATCCATTGGAATTGATGCCCAATGGATGTCTTCAGCCCTAACTGCCCTGCTGAGCTCAGATGTTCCTACCCCTCTGCCTTCCTGATTTTTCCATCTGTATGTCACTAGACATCTCAGATTTAACTTGTCCAGAGCAAAAGTCTCCCCCCTCCCCAAGTCATCTGCAATACCAGTCTTCTTCATCAAGGTCATCAAGGTCAATAGCAACAGCGTTTACCCACTTGATCGGGTCAAAAATGTGGCGTCCTCCTTGCCTCCTCTTCCTTGCTCCTGTGGCCACTCAGGTGCTGCCGGCTTCACCTCGGTCTCTCCTGGCTCTGCGGTCTTCTCACCCACATTTTCTGCTACCAGTCTAGTGCAAGTCCCCATCACCACTCCTCCAGACTATTGCGAAATCTCTCAACCGTTCCCCAAACTTGAATTCTTACCCTCTGACGGTCCATTTTCCATACAGCAATTAATGCAACTTCTTAAAAATACAAATTAGATTATGGCAGTCCCTTCTGTAGACTTACCACTGGCTTCTCTCTGCCTTAAAATAAAATAGAAACTTTTTGCTGTGGTCTGCAAGACCCCTACCTACCTCTCCCAGGTTCTCTCCCCTCTCCTTCTCTTTCCCTGGTGGCCTTCTTTCTTTCCCCTCAGGGAACACATACAGTCCTTTCCCGTCTTAGCACATCAATCCAGTTTGTTCTCTCTGCACACTTTCTCTCCTATATCTATACCTACACCTCTGTATGTCCTTATTTGATTCTCAGGTAAAATGTCATCTCTTTGGAGCAGACTTCCCTGAACACTTTATCTGAAAGACTTCACCACACCCAGTATCCCATCTCATCACCAGGTTTTATTTACTTTGTAGGAGTTCTCACTATCTGTAATTATTTATTTGTTTGTTTACTAGTTTATCGGCTCTTTCCATCCATTAGAATGCTGTCTCCCTGAAGTCTGAGACCTTGTTGGTTTTGCTTTCTGCTGTTTCTCTGAAACCTAGAACCTAAGACTCAGCAGCGTCCTTCTACTGATACACTTCCCTCCCATTTTCTGTACTGGTGCCTCCAATACCATCGTAAGACCTTATGGCTTTGCATTTCCTTGAGTTCTCAGTATATACTATGCCACAGATTTGCCTTTATCAGCTAAAATCTTTTGTGAGATGACTTGAAACCAGTTAAGAACAAAAGAGCATCAAGAAATGTAGACAGAGATATTGAAAGAGGAGACGAGAGAGAAACAAAAGGATCTCAATTTTGCTGAGGTTTGGCCAGGCCAAGAGATATCAGGTAACACCAAATAGCCTTTGTTAAAATAACAGAAACTTTTGACAAATTAAAATGAAGCTGCCCCAGACTGAGTTATGGGGCCTTCCAGGCTCAAAACCATCTAACCTTGCAAAATTGTGCTACCCTATGCAACCTTGCATCGAGGATACTGTTTCAGTTTGAAATAAGGTGCACATGCGCTCTCACACACAAAGGCATCTCAGATTTGAGACAGGGAAGACTCTGGGTTGGACTATGAGAAATCAACAAGAAGGATTTTTTTTCACCAAATGGAAAGTGCAGTTTGCTGGCAATTATAGAGTATTCATTTCTGAAAGTATCCAGAACTTTAAAGAAGATGGCTACTCCCAAACTATTTCATTCAAAGATTAGAGTCATTAATAACGATCAATATCTCTTCATTCCCCAAATCTTGGAAGCCTTCCTCTTTTGTCAACAGGAAGCTCCTCTGAGTAAATGGATGTAAAAAGCTTCAACAAGTGTCAGAATGAAAGGGGCAGGATGGCCCCTGACTAGAAGGGTAGCAAGTGACCAAAGAAATGCTTGAGAGACCTCTTTGCTTTTGGCATAGCCATCATTATTTTTGATGTTCACTGCCCTTCATCTCTTAGAGCATTGCTACCTCTGTTGCAGCATTATTTCCCAGACATTTGGCACCTCCCAAGGTTTTTCCTTTTGTCTGTCCCCTGCTCGGGTATGTGATGTCTATTTCAATAGCTGTTTCAATGGTGCTGTGACCGTATTAATATGACAGAGTTGGTCCAAAAGAAATTACAAGGACCGTCATTGTAATTCAGACGCTTAATTCCCACTTAGCAGTAGATGCAGCCCTTGATGACTCACAGGTCATAATCCTCATTCCCCTTTATCGGTCACTCTTGTTTTTGGGTCTGTGGATGGACTGGCACTTTATGAGGTTAAAAATAAAAGACTTCTGAAAAACTTTGATAAGATCCTTTGGAGAAAGAAAAGAACCCCAGAGAAGGGGACCCTGTGCAGAAATCTGTAGCATTCTGTTGTATACCGAACCAGGACCACTGTTGGATGTTCAGTTAAAGTTCTAGAAGATAACCAAGTTATGCCAAAGTTGTGATGGGCTGGCACCATGCAATACACTCATCAGTTACCACTAATATTTCCTTCCCCTCCCTAAGGTACCCTCCCTGCGATTGTCATTAGGAGACTGGGAATATTGCAAAGTAAACATCTGGAAGCATTGATAGTAAACATAGGAGAGAAATGCCTTGCTACACCAGCCACAGGTCAGGAAACCCTAATCTTATCGGGGGTCCTGGAGACCATAATTCCATAGACTGTTTAGATGGCGTTATGTTACTGTGAACACATATGTTTTGTTTCCATCCTTTTTAGGCATCCTGTTTTGGGAAAGCTGGTTTTTAAAGACTTGATCATTTAAGGGTAGATTATTCTGCTTTTTACCTTAAAAAAAAAAAAGGTGAAAGAAAATCACAGCTCCTTTAGAGCCTGAACAGCAGGGAAAATACACAGGTATTTCTATTTGTTTTCTTTTATTTATTTAGTTTATTTGCTTGTAATATTTCAGGGACCAAGGATGACCACATAGAATTCAGTCTTCTTCAAGTGTGGTCTATGGATCAGTCGCATCAAAATCTGGGGAGTTTGCTTAAAAATACATATACTTAGGCCCCACCTTGGCTGTTGGAATCTTTGAGGCAGCACCTGGGAATCTGCATTTTAATCTGGTCTCAGGTACACCAAATCTGAAAACCACTGAACTAGAAAAACACCCCGGTCTGCTGGTTGGTTACAGTACCTGGCTGGGGGTTAGCCTTCAAAGCATTGAGATTCATCTGTGCATGCCTGCTTTTCTTTCCCCGTAAAGGGGCATAGCTTAAGTTTAATACAAAGAGAGCATGCTTTTTTCTTGGGGATTTTTAACCTGGGGTCCATGGTTAAAAGGAGGGTTCCCAGTTTTTATGAGATTCTCAAGGAGGATCGTTGCTTCCGAAAAGCATGTTCCAACACCAACTTAAAAGCATGCTTTCCAGTTTGGGTGGGAACATTGGGAACTCAGATTGGCCCAGATGGTGCTTGAATCTCTCATTCTTCCCTATTTCTATTAATGACAGAGGAATTCTAAAGCTTATGGAGAATGAGAAATTTAGGATCTTTTACCTCCAAACCTAAAGACCCCTTGGACATCATAACATCTACTTTCTCTCTCAGAGGAATGGAGAGGACAAGACTAAGTTATGTATGCATCGTACAGTGCTACATGTCTAGAAAGACAGGAACACATAGCCATGCATATGAAAGTGTCACTGTGATTGTTGTCTTAAAGGTCTAGATCTGAATTTCAGCATAAGGCAGGATTAACTGCACCTTTCTATCTGGGATTTCTGGTGTAAATACAGACACCAGAGTCATGTACAAGCCTGAGAGGGAAAGTAGAATGTGGAAGTGGGTTTGGAAACCAAAATATTATGTCAGCAGTTTTCTCTTTCATTTATTCTCTCTTATCAAAACCAACTTTTTAACTCAGGGGTTCTGTTAATAAAAACATAGATAATTTCATTTGGAAGACCCAAGAGCTTCATGTTTGGGGTTAAAAAAAAAATTCCTCTCATCCCCTCCAGGGAAAAGTGTTGGAGGGCTCATTCTTCTCTCAGAGCCCTCTGAATAAATCAGTGCTGGTGAACTTCTCTCCTCAGAGTAAGGGGAGGTCAGTTATTAAATACACACAGAACCTATAGCTGGAATCTCTGTGAAAAGAAAAACAACCACAAATACAATTTCCAAGTTTAAGCCTTCCTTTTTATTTCTAGGACCCTCAAAACCTCTTCAAATTCATTCTTACTTTTGCAATTTTTTTTTTCATTTTAAAATGTTTAACAATGAAAACAGCTAATAGAGTATACTTTCAGGGCTATTATCCAAACAAGTTAAGTCATCTTTTTCAGAAAGCCTTTTTGTGCAACTGCAAAGTATTTGGGGGTCACTATTTACAAAGAAGACACCCAGTGTTTTAATTAAAATTATGCAGAGGGGTAGCACTCCAGATAGGAATTCTCAGCAAATGATGGTCAGGTTCCGGTAGGCACATGTTTTCCTCCCCGTGAAATGAGGAGACCCAGCAAGAAAGAAGGAGCCTCGGAAACCAGCAGCGTGAGGGCTCTAGGAGAGCTGTAGGTATGAACTTTGCAGTGTTGGCTCAGGATGTGGGCCCTGATGAGATTTCAGGGTGTGATGAGGAGGTGGTGAAGACCAGGTGAGGGGTATGAGGCAGGCAGCACCATCCCGTCACCTGAGAGAGGGGAATTCCATTTCTTACTTTTTGATGTTATGTCTTAAAAAGTTTTTATTTTTTCTCTGCCTCAACTTTGGAATTTCTCCTCCTTTGGAAAATCTCTCTGATCAAAATCATGAAGCTCGTAAGACACACATTTCCCATTCTGATGGCTGGGACCCAGACCATTGCTTGCTTCAGGACACACAGGTTAGCCCAGGTCACCGGGAACATCTGGGTTATGGAAGGTGTGAGTGCTCTGATACGAAATACTGAGGTGTCATGGTCACATCCCTGATTTTGGCATCAGACAACTTTAGGTCAAGTCTCAGCTCCACTGTGGCATTCAGGCAAGTTACTAAATCCCCTGAGTCAGCTTCTTCATCCATAAAATGGGGATAATGAAAGTGCCTACTTCATGGTGTTACAGAAAAGATGAAAAGAATTAACGTCTGTGGGACACCTAGCACGATGCACAGCACAAAATATGTGCCGAATAATTGTTGGCTAATGGTGACATATATATGTCCACATACACACATATATAGACATACATACATATATATATAGTCAGCTATTGTACGTATATGTAAATATATGTGTATATATGTATGTTCATATATATGAATGTCTACATATGTGTATGTATATATATATATATATATATATATATATATATATATATATATATATATGTGGCAATGAGACATACAATAGCTACAAAACAAGGAAAAATATCAATTTCTGCAAATTTTAACAGAGAGGATAGACAAGGCCGTAACTTTGATGTTTCACACAAGCAACAATTATAGTGGGGAAAATAGAATGGCAAGCTAAAAGACATGGAATTGAGAAGCAGGAAAGATTGATGGAAGTGATGCTTCCAAGGAAAAGTCCAGTCCGTTGCAGGCATCACCCACTTCTCCCCAGCTGGCCGGGTAGACCCAGAGCCTCTCCTGAAATCATTTTCCTAGTCCTGCTGGTGCTCATGAAGTACACAGAGAGCAGTAAGTCTTCACCACCCAGGGCCTGGACCAAGGAGGCAAGTGGGGCACCCACTCTCAAGGTTGTGCAATTGCTGCCCTGCCCTTGAATGCCCCCAGGAGTGCATGCCTCCTTAAATTTTGCACCCTAGGCATCCCATTTGCTTCACCGTAGAGGAGGCCAGTCACCACGCTTTGCCTACAGGGACAATGGGACTTTGGTAGATAACCTCTCCTAACCAAGGTTATCTACTGAGCCTGTGGTAGAGACCTCTTTCTCCCACGCCATCAGGCGCCCACCTCTCCTGAGCAGAGCAGGATTGTTCCCCAGACGGTCCTGTTCAGCCATGTCCTGGCTCCGCTCAAGACCAGAACATGAATTCAGTGCACTCTGGCAACACCATTAGCCTCTGCTGCTGTATATAATTCTACCCACAGATGTTTGCACCTCCTGTCCTCCACCATTTTCATTGTGTTCTTCCTGTAGTCCTAACCTTGAGTTGTAGGAACTGCTGGTTAGAACAGACACCACACAAGCACTTTACAATATGTGTAAATTAGACCCTCACGCTGTCTTAAACTTATACAGTGATGTATGTCAGTTACTTCTCAGTAAAACAATAAAACAGGAAAAAAAGAAAGAAGAAAAAAAAAAAAAGAACCGACGCCACCATTCTTTAGGGATGAGTAAGTCTCAGTGGCAATTTCCCTTTCCTTAGGGTGCCCCGGCAACCATATGAGAAGCACCCCAACCAATAGGAGAATGCCAGTTCCTCTCATCTAGAGTTTCAATTCCCCTGGATGCTTTATATAAGAAATTGGTGGAAATAGTCTAATGTCAGCTGCTCTGATAATAAAAACCTCAGGGTGCTCATACTGGCATCGCTGCCATGTGGATTTTGGGACAGGGAAGCAAGAGGAATCTAAGGCCCCCAGAGGAGAAATGACATAGTGCAGGGACGGACAAGGCCAACCAATACATTTTCTAGGATTTATTATTATTATTATTCCAGGTATTCTAGAAGCTCCAGATATTAAGGAAGCCACAGAAGAGGTTGTAAGAATGGAAAAGGGGAAAAGGGACTTTTAGGAGGGAACATATTCGGGGAAGACTGAGCAGCCTGTGCTGCCATCACTCAGTTCAGTCACATTTCTTGAAGACCTACTGTAGGTGAGTCAGGTGCTTGCTAAGTGCTAGGGGAACTAAGATGGATCAGCCCATTCTCTGCCCTGAAGAAGCTAACAACTCCCAAGGAAGACAGGCATGGAATGGGTACTTTCCATAAGTGGCTTATTGCCGCGGTAGAATCTGATCCAGGATGCCCCAGGAGCCCAGAGAAAGGGATACTCCTACCCCAGCCTGGTAGTCCAGCAAGGTGTTCATGGAAAAGGTAATGCCTGAACCGAGGAGTTTATTCATTCATTCACTCATTCATTTATCCAACAAATATTCATTGAGCGTCAACTGCTTTTCAGATACTGTGATGCGTTCGAGTGATACAACGACATTCACATTTTACCGATGGAGAAGTTAGGGGGAAAAATACACTGTGAGTAGGCAGAATTGATGATAATATTTTAGGGCTCATCGAAGGTCTCTCATAACCTCCCAATACCTACCCCCTAAGGCTTCCCGATGCCTCCATCATTAGAAATTCATTCCTTTGTCTGTCACATTCAACATCGCCGCTTCAGAATATCAAAAATAGGTTTGGACACAAGGAAGGCCAGCAAGTTGCCTGAGGGTACTTGGAACCAGAGCTGGGATGTAGGAATTACAGTAGGTACAAGACAGAAGTAACCAGTGACTGACCACTCTCTTGCTTTCTCCCTGGGAGTGCCAGGAGCTGACGCTAGCAGACCCAACTATCCAAACCAGCAAATGCTGCTTGCACACAGTTTAGGAAGCATGCTGCACAGGTTGACCTAGGCAGCCCCTCAGCCTCTGTCCACTGTGAAAACACGGGACACCCAAGTTGAAGGGAACGCTGAATGACACCATGTGGGTATGCAGTGGTCTGTGACCGGAAGGTTCGCTGGAAGCAATTTGCAAAGGAGGCCTTAGAAAACCACCTGGATGGTTATTATAAATTAAAAAAGGAAGAGATGCCACTTTTTTTCTGAATAATTTTTAATACTAGGTTTATGGCTGGGTACATGTGATAGTCATTAGAGCTTATTTAACTCTGAAATTATCTGGCCCCTCAAATTCCACTGGGACTGTAGGAATCGTGGGTTAAATTTTAAAAACAATGTCTGAAAGAAGACGATATGCTTTTCCTTGAGGAAAATAAATTCAGACTTAAAAGAAAAAAAAAAAATCAGCTCTGTCTAGGAAGGATCGTTATCATTTCTTATATTTGCTGTGTGTTTCCGTAATGTGTTGGAGCTAAGAAATTCACCCAGGCACACAGAATTTACTTTAGTTGGCTATTGTGCCCTTCAGTCCTGCAGTCCAAGTTGTGCTTTTCTAGTGGGTTGTTTTGGAGATAGTCCAAATCCGTTCTGAACTCTGAGCTCAGATCTCAGAGGTTTTCACTTCTTCGGAGCCGAACATTTCATCAGGAGCTGCGAGTATGTGAGTTACACCGAACAGCTGCGCGGTACCCACCACCCTCTCCCCAAGGAGGACACGTTCTGAAAGGAGGGTGTCGTAAGCATTCCTGAGCAAGCCAGCTAATCTGGAGGCCTAGCCTGTTGGCCAGGGGCTACTTCTAAGAAGGCTCCCACTGGAATTACAGCATCTTAAAACCCTGATTCTCAAAGCCCCCCTTCTTCAGAAGAGCAACTAGAACATGGAGGGGGCTAGCGGGGAGAGGCGACGGGAGGGCCAAATGGGTGAAAAAGGAAGCTCTTGAGTCGGAGGGGAATTTCCTTTTGGGAACAGGATATTCTCTATCATTAGCTGCTCACAGGAAGGGAAATAGGAAAGCAGGCTTTCTTTTCAGGTGGGGAGAAGCCCATCAGCCAGTGAGAATGCCTGATTTGGAATGGCGGGGAAGGGGAGGGTACTTACGTTCGGAAGGCGAGTGCAAATGTAAATACTCAGACCCCTTTGAACTCTGAAATTGATTCTGACTCCGGCCAGCGCTCCAAAGAAGTTTTATTAGAGTGTCAGTGTGTCCTGCACATTGTTGGCCCAGTGGCATCATCATCTCACCGTCATCAGGTACAGGGCCCTCGGAGTTTGGCTAGAAGCACTGAACCCATTGGTCACATCACCCCCTGATCAGAGGCACCCTCACTGCCTTGGAACCTTTGGCCTCTTCCTCCTCCCGGCAGAAGCAAAGATGCTGGTGTGTCTCATGAGAGGTCTGTGCCTGGCTTTGGCCAAAACTGCCATCTCCTTTGTTACTTTCCAAGGAAGGCACAAGAAAGGTACCTTTATATAATCTTTACCTACAGCATAGGGTCCTTTTTACTTACTTCAGTGAAAAAAAAAAGAAAAAACAAAAAGCACCATCTAGCAGCTTAACCCAGTCCCTGGGACAGGGTCTAAGAAAAATCCAGTAGAGAGCATTTTCTCCTTGTGGTTACAGGAAGATGTCAATTTGGAAACCGGCACCACGTATCCATTTTGATATGTCTAAAATAATAACATTTAAATATGAAAAGTAAGGCAAGTTGTAGGGAGTGGAGAAGGAAAAGTGAAAATCCTCAGCTTTATATTAACCAACATGGTCGATGGCTCTTATAAAAAGGAGAAAGTCATTTATATAAAATCTTATCATCCTGCCTTGAAGTGGAAAGGCTGGTAGAAGCGATTGGAGATTTTGTTTTATTTATTCCCTGCATCAGAAGAAAAATCAATAGCTGCTTGGCGAGTCAGACATAAGTGAGTTATACAGGCCACTGACATGGTGGACCAAACTTTATAACAACCACATTTGCCGCTGTCAGGCCACAGGCTTCAGTGGCGCCAGCTGTAATTACGGCTGATCACCTCTAATTCAGAGCTGCCTGCCTTGATAAAGGTGTCACTGGAGCAACTGTGGCATCAGCGTCAATTGGAGATTTCATGCTCCAGGGCAGACTGCTGGAGAAAGCTCTTCCCCACCCCAGCCTCCAGGGTCGGGAGACTGTCGGGCAAACCTTGCTTTTTAACTCTTCACTCTGAGTTTGGTGATAGTCCCTAAAGCTCTGATTGAAATTCCAAGGGACTCAGATGAACACCCCTGTCCCCTGGCAGCAGATATCTTTAAGAGCTAAGAGATTTCTCTGAAAGCAGAGCTTAGAATTTGGGATCTTTTCTGCTTGGCCACATGAGAAGAGACCAACATTTGTATCACCTGGTCAACTCACTGATCACAAAAAGCGACGAGAGGCAATAGATAGACTCGGGCCAAAGCTATGAGTATTTTTGAAAAAAAAAATAAGTTGCAACCCCATGCCTTTCTTCTGCTTTTGTGGCATTAAAAAAAAATTCTAGCGAACTTCCCATTTTTTAAAATTACTTTTTCTTTTTTTTCTGAAGGAGACATTAAGGGTGAGGGGACGAGAAAACGGAGAGAAGAAAGAGTTAAAAAGCTGTGCTAACAAAGCGGCCAAGTGTCTGGATGGTTCTAGGGAAAGCCTGAGCAGGAGAGGTGTGAAGTGAGGGGTAGAATTGCGTAATTAAAAGGGCTTCACTGTCATTGGTGAAGGATAATGTTTGACTCCCCCACACAACCACCCCAGGCTGTTTTTCCTCGCTCTGTAATTAAAAAAGAGACACACGCTGTTCTCCCGGTATCCTTTAAAACTCCCAGACGGCCCCACCCATACCAATTCCCCCCCAGCCAGTGGGGGGACCCATAGCTTGTCTTCATTTTGAGGGTGAACGAATTCTAACTCCCTCTTCTTCGAGGGACTCACCTGAGAGTGGAGTGCTAATCTCAGGAAGACAAGGTCTGTGTTTTGCAACGAGGGTCCTTTTCCCTTCTGCACATAAAAGCGACCAGCAGCGTGGGCCAAGGGAGCAGGAACTGTGAATCCCCCTTCGGGATGGCTCCACACGTGGGCGAGTGTTTGGCCCAGAGTGGGTTTGCCCTTGCTGACAGGGAGGTCAGATGCGACAGATCTCTGGAGGGCTGGTGGTTGGCACTGAGCAACAGAAAATCCCATCCAGCTCCAGGAAAAAAAGGGCTGTGGGTCATGGAAACGTGTCACCTGGTTCTGAAGAAAGCCTAAGCTGGTGACCTGTCTTGGTTTTTCCTGCTTATCCTTCCAACCTGCTCTTCCACCTCTTCATCTCCACCTCTGCCTATGTCTCCACTGTTATTTCCCTTTCACCAAATTCAGGGACTTTTTTCTTTTTTTTTTTAACCAGCATTTAAAAAAAAAAAAAAAAGAAAATTGGAACCAGTGGACCCCTGCCCGTAGAACTCGGGGTCCCCCTCTGAGTCCCAGGCAGCTGCTGGGCCATCCCCAGGCGGTACTGTTTCCCGGCTCTGTTTACTCGTTTCTAAGGGCAATTGCACCACTAAGGCTCCCTGAGTCTGGAACTCGGCCTGGGGCTGTTTTGGTTACATTGAAGTTTTTGCTTCAGTTCTGCCAGATTTAAATGGTGACTTCACCAGCACTGAGCTAAAAAGGAGAAGGGGGAGGAGGGCGAGCCCAGGAGAAAGAGAGCGAGCAAGCCGGAGGGAGAGAGCCAGAGCTGGGCGCAAGAGAAGGGCCAGCACATTACATCATCGCTTGGCCTGGAATCAAGTGGGAAGGATGTGACTCACTCAGGCTAGTTAAGCCTTGGCTCAAATTCTACACACACTCATTCCAGAGCTCTCATGTTCTGCACCTCAGGAGGGAATTCAGCCTCAGTGATGTCCATGAGGTTTGTTTTTAATTTTATTTTCTTTTTTCCGATTTTATAGATTTTTTTTTTTTTTTTGGCCCCTACCGCCTTCTTTTCTTGAGTCTTCGTCGTCCTCCTCCTCCTCTGTCTCTCCCCCTTCTCCCCTTTCTGCCCGTCTTTGTTTCTCCTCTTCTTCCTTCTCCTCTTTCCCCAGCCCCTCCGCTCCTCTTCTGGTCCCGAAGAGGCATTTCTTTTCACTTGGATCAGAGTTTTTGTTCTAGTACAGCGACCTGAATGAGTTGAACCGAGGCTGGGTTGGGCACACACACACAAAAAAGCAGCGCGAGCCCGAGGGATTGGAGCATAAGGGGCCACAAATAAAAAAGCGAAGCGAGAAAGCAAACTCGGGCGAAGTTTCTTTGCTGCGGTGTCGATCCTAATCGGAGGAGACAGGGAGAGAGTTAAAATGCAGGAACCAATCGCTTGAATGGTGATGTAATGCAAGAACCGCAGGGTAGTTAAGTAATGTGAGAGCAAGGGGGTCAGGGTTGCAAAGCATTTACCTGCTCTCAAGGGGTTTTCAGTTTATTATCAATTGCAGTGACTGTAACTGGCTTCAGACTGCAATCTCTAATTATTCACAGACGCCCCTTTTTTATCTTTTATTATTAAAAGTAAAACTATATTATGGTATTTTAAAAAAACATGATATTATCACAGCTGTGTATTATTTTCCACGAGGATTCTCTCTCTTTCTCTTCTTAAATGGCTCAAAACGGTTGTCTTTTCATAAAAGGTCGAAGTGAAGTGACAGTGGGAGTGGGGGTGACTTTTGGGGTGTTGACTGGTGAATTGTAAATGCCTGGAAAACCCTTTGGTGTGTCATGCTGAGTAGGAAGAGTTGTACTATTGCATTTATTATTAAGAATATACTGTCGGTTTTTAAAGTAATAGATGATGATCCCCAAAAGCAGCTACAGTCTTTCACCTATTATTTCAGTTAATGTTAACAGCGGTTAATTTTAACTTCCTGCTCTTTCACGTGACAATTAACTTAATCCCGTGCTAACTTTCAAACCTGTATGTTCTTGAATTATTTTCAAGATGAGATTCTCTAGTCGTGGGAGAGATGATGAAAACTTCCGGATTGATTTGTTGAGAAACAGCTAGTTAATATTTGTGAGTAAGGAACTAACATGAAATAAATGGAGAGAGGGACAGTCGATGGTGTTCTTAATGTTCTAAGGATCCAGGGTACCCAGAGAGAGAGAGAGACTTACACGTTTTGAAAATTATGACCACACTTCTGTGCGTTTCATAAAATATATTTAGTGCTATGATGCTCTGCCTGGGCTGAATGCTTTCTGAAACCATCCAGCGTTATTAGATAGTTCTCAGCCGAAGCCCTCCGCAACTAGAGAGCCAGCCCAATGAGAGAGTAATCCCCGACTCTTGGCTGCTCCAAAACTTCTCTGGCTCAGTTAGTCGTGACCATCATACAGCTGGTGCGTATTGAGGCGTGGGGCACGTACCAGAAAGGTGTTTGTTTATTTATTTCATGCATGTTTTGGATATAATTAATCATGACTTTTTATGGATCTTCTCCCCTCTCGCCTTTTTTGGGCAGAGATGGAAGGGGGAGATAATTTTTGGAAGTAACAGCGTGATGTGGTGGAGGTCAGGAGGCCTGAGTGCT
This sequence comes from Balaenoptera ricei, assembly GCF_028023285.1. Classification (NCBI taxonomy): domain Eukaryota; kingdom Metazoa; phylum Chordata; class Mammalia; order Artiodactyla; family Balaenopteridae; genus Balaenoptera; species Balaenoptera ricei. Next base: position 48,494,568 of record NC_082647.1, on the reverse strand, counting down.
AATCCTGGTGAACCTTGAGCAAGTCCCTTAAAGCATCTGGGCTTCATTTCAAAATGAGGGAGCAGACAAGGTGGGTGACAAGCCCCTCCTCCCCACGTGGAACCAATCTTAGGTGATCTCTGAAGTCCCTTCCAGCTCTAAAACTCTGTGTCTGTGTCCGTGTTCTGTAAAAGTTTTGCTAAACGGTATTTGACATAAGTTTTCAGAGAAAAGTACATTTGAATTCGAGATGAATTAGTGCCTTGAAAGAAATGAATGGAGGAGGGTGAAGGGGAACATGTCTTTTCTCACTTTAAAAGTTGTTTTTTTGTTTTTTGCTTTTTGGCATGAACGTTCCTCTTGTGAAATTCTTAGTTTCCACATGCAACCTGTAAGGAGTCCTCAGTGAGATCTAAAGATGCATAAAATGGTCCTAAAAATTCAGGAGACATTTCTGTTTCGTCCACTCGTATTCATATTCAGAACAGAATTTTTAATGAATTTATTCCTCCCCCAAAGACTGCACAACTCCTTGATATGTTTCTGTAATTTTAACATAAACTTAAGTTTTTAGATGAGATTGAAGGCTATTTAAAACCTTCGAGAAACTTGAAAGGCAAAACTATATGTGCTTGTTAGAAAGATAATTTTACCAGACAATATCCCTATTCTTCAGCCAAATTCCAGGGTAGTAGCCTTATTGTAAAGTATGTATTTATGGATCCAGCTTAATTGTGCACAGGGAAAGATCACAACTGTGCCTGTTTGGCGGGGAGGAGGCGCGTAGTGTGGGGCTGGGATTACCCAGAGCTGAAACGAAACCACTAGTGAAGGTTATTAGTCATTGTGCAGAGTTTGATGACTGCCAAGTGTGTGCTTGAGACTCTTCAGGAATAAAGAGGGCATGATTTCTTTTTTTAGAGCATTACAATTTATGTTGACTTGGCTCCAAGGTGTTCACCTATAATCAGAAAGGTCCTGAAACGACTGACAGAGAGGCAGCGCAAGGGGCATGAGCCCGGCTATGATCCTCGGTCAGACTTATAGTAGTACCTCACTTCCTCCCCATGATAACCCAGAAGGATAAGAATCATTAGCTCTGCTCTTCGGTGATTGTTTTGTTTCGTTTGGAGTTTTTGTTTTGATTATTGTTGTTTTCTAATTGAAATTTTTATTGAGGTACTTGTAGACTTACATGAATTTGTAAGAAGTAATACAGAGATTCCCACGTACCCGTTACCCAGTTTCCCCCATTGATGACATCTGACAAAACTCTAGTAAATATCACAACCAGGATATCGACAGTGCTACAGTTCACTGCTGTTATTCAGTGTTCCTTAGACTTACCTCTACTTGTGTGTGTGTGTGTGTGTGTGTGTGTGTGTGTGTGTGTTTTGCTTTTATCAATGTGAAAACTAAGGGTCAGACTTGCCACGGTTCACACAAGCTCTAACCCCTTGAGTCCAGTCCACACAAGGTCTAGCTTGCCATCACTGACAAATTTCCCTCCACCGTCAGGACCATCAGGGGCCTCATGGCTGTGCTTGTCAATGAGCTATCTTGGTGATTGTCCGTGTTTCACATTCCTTGGGGCATGGCCTTAGTGGTAGCTTTGCCCTCCGTGGAGGGTCCCTGGAGCCATGCCTCACGTATTAGCATTAGCAGGTGAAGGGGGAGGTAGGGCTTTGATGGCATAAAAGAAGAAGCACACATCTATTCCATCTGTATGCTAGGCACAGAGCAGAGGGATGCCCACTGTACATGCCTGAGCTTAACCATAAGTCAGCGCTGAACTCAGCCTTCTTCCTCGTCTCCTGCCATTTCTCCCCCGGTAGACACATCTATGACATGAAGAAAGGGGATGACACCAGGAAGTCAGGCAGCTATTGGTCAGAGAAGTAGTGCGGGGTCTTCTGAAAAGAGCATGTGTTTCTGGGTCAAAAGGCCTGGGTTCAAGTCACTCTTCCACTTCCTGGTTGTGTGACTTTGGCATGCGACTTAACCTCGCTGTGCCATAGTTTCTATCTTCTTTGTAGAATGAGGATAACCATACCTACCATGTGGGGTTGTGAGGGGTAGAGACATTCTTTAAGGGCCCTGGCACACAGTGAGATCACAGGAATCGTGTTTCAGCTGCTCCCATAATGAGGATGCAGGAAAGGGTCCTCCTGGGAAGTCTCTATGCAGGCGACTGATTGCAGATTCTAACTGGACATCCTGTTCCCAGCGTCACTCAGTCTTCTTCCTTTTCCAGCCTCTCTTCCCTTATGCCTTGTTTTTATTCAGAAAATCATGCAGGTCTGAGATCAAGTCAGGTACTTGAAACAGAACTAAAAGTACCATTCTGATTAAAGTGAGGTGAGGACTAGTGCTGATGAAACCTGCCAAATTCCCAGTGACCTGAGTGGAGGGAGAGATGAGAACAATGCAGGTTGGAAGAAAGACCCTTGTGTCCCCATTCATGCTCAGCTATGGCTTTGTGAATGGGAAAATGGAGTGAAATGGAGATGAGTGAATTCAGTCGTGAGAACTGGATTCCACTCCTGGCTTGATTAAGAGAATTTCTATTTGCAATAGTTTATGTGTGTAATGCCTATCTTTAGTCGGGTGAGGCTCCCTTTTAAGCTTGTTACCTCCTCTCGCATATCTTTTCTGGTGGTAAAAATGATGTTTGGAGAATGAAGAGAAGGGGGTTTCCAAGGTGGCAAGGGTTATGATGGTGAAGTTGGTGGGATTATATAACAGTGATGGGGCCCAAGACTTATATCAAGGGTTCCATCCTAAGGTTCCCAGGTCTCTGCTGGAAACGAGACCTCAGGCTATCTCAACCTTCATGATAAAAACATCTCAGATTTTACTAAATAAGCATTGGTCAGGAAGGCCAGGTCAACATTCAAAGGCAGAAATTAGCATGGACTTGAAATTGAGCACGGTCGTGGGCCTGACGGAAAGTAGGGTGGGCACACCTGAAACTGCCCATAAAAAAAGTAGAAGCAGTGGATTGAACACGGCCTTCTCCTTTCTGCTCTCTTTTTGTTTGGTCTTCTTGGGCCTCTGATCTTCGAAGGGGACTTTTTTGCATTGGATTTTGGAAAGATGTGTGCGCGAGCATCTGAGCCAGCGGCCGTGGTCATAGCGCAGGGGTGTGGGGAATAGCCGAGAGGAGGAAGGAACATGGGGGCCAATAAAAATTCTGTGGTTCAAATCTGAAGTATATAATTTTTAAACAGACTTTGCTAGTCTGATTAAATTGTACAGTAAGGCTTGGTGCTTTCAGAGGTGTGTATTTCATGAATTTTGATTGCAAACCACAGCAGTTCCTTGACTACTTACATCCTTGAAAACTGAAATCGACTTGACTTAGCACTCCAAAGTCCACAACATAGTACACAAACACTTTATAACAAGTCCATACATCTTTTCTTCCTGTTCCTACCCTGGCAGGAGAGCTTATTTAATGATTGATGAAGCAACGCTGCACCCAAGAAGAATTAATCAATAGTTTGCAATCATTATGGAGAGTGCAACAGTAGTTATACAATAGCCAAGACCCATCTAGCTATCAGCAAAGTCTTCCTTTCCACCACATGATACCAAAAATTGAATTCTACCTTATAATTTTTTTCCTTGCTCTCTTTAATGACTAAAATAGAACTGGATGTGTCCAAAACAGCAAAGCCTGGAAAAAAACAATAATAAGGTTTCAAAGGAATGCCAAGGTACCTATTAATACATAGACTCAATCACTTGTCTTAATGGGAGATGGAAAATGGGGCCAACAGGCTGTGTTCTGTGAGCCGGAATGCCTACTATGAATTACTGTGTTTTAGGAGCCTATGAACTTTTAAAATCAAAGATCTTTAAAGGCTGAAGTCATGTGGAGCTGGATACATGTGCTGACATGGCAGAGAGGCCATCTAGGCCCCTTGTAGCCTTGCGGGCCTGGCTGCCCACTTGGCTCTGCCCCTCTGCCCTCAGTGGGGCCCATATCGCTGCTAAGGAGGGGCTGCAAAGCAAGCTCCTTTGCAGAGGCGGAGAATGTTTATTCAAAATCAATACGGCCCACGTGACTGTGCCCCATGAATCTCTTTGGAGTCAGACAGATCTGTGTTCAGGCTCTGGCTTTGTCACTTGTAGCTGTGTGATTTCTGACAATCTGTTGAAAGTTTCTGAGCCTCCATTACTTCATCCATGAAATGGAATCCATGAGATAATGACTAAATGCACTTAGCGTGGGAAATGTTCAATAAGTGTTAGTTGTTTAATAATGGGACCAGCTGACTTTTTTTGGAAGTCTGAATAATAGTCTATTTGGGGCATCAATAGTTTAGAGAGAAACACTGTCATCTACCAGTTCCTTCCCAGAAAGGTAAACTGAGTCACAGCATGCCAAGGAGACTGTGGACAGGAGAAGAGGTGAGGAGAGAATCGTATCATTGGCTGTATTCTCTGTGACCATCTCTTCACTGGCCAGAAAATGAGGCTTAAGATCTCACTTGAACGCAGTTTATCAGAGCCAAGAAGAGCTGGGTCTTTTTTTTCTTCCTACGCCTTTTAGTAGTAGATTTCTTTTTTAGATGGCATAAAGCAATTTTTCTTTTGCATTTGCCTCTTCTTGACCTTCTTATTTATCATAATACTTCAGTCAGCTCAGCAACACTCTGCAATAAATGGCCGATCTCCTTTAATTCCTCTGGAATTAATCATAATAACAGCAATTATGATAAACCCATTTAGTATAAATGTACATGTAAATTACTCTCACGTTGCATTTTCACCTTTAGTTTTGCTTTCACCAGCATCCACCCTAATATGGTTTACGAAGTGGGCTCTCTCTAGCCAAATTATTTTACTTAATTCAGACCTTGCCCTAGCTCAGGACGAGGCTGCTTTTTGCCATTTCCTTCCACCGAGGGTGAAGAGGAAGCTCCAGCGTACAGGTCACAAGGGATGGCATTTGCTTTGCCTTTACTCTCAGCATCCAGAACTTCCTTAGCAATAGAATAATAATCCTATCATTCTAAATGCATTGATGAGGCGGGAACTTTAGAGATCCTTCAACCCAACTCATTCATCTTACCGATCAGGAATTGAGGCCACCCCAAAATGTGACAAATTATCTGCTATCATAAAGCTATTTGGTGGCAGGTGCCAAGACCTGGCTCTAATGCAGTGAAGAGAACATTTTCACCCTGCCAGGCTCTTGGGTTTCCTGGAGCCAGGAACAGCATCTTCTTGCTCAAGCTGATGCTTCTCAATCCCCTTTTGAGCTCTGGCTCCTGGGGATGGTGTGGTAGGAAGAGTGCAAAGAAAGACTCAAGAGGTGCAGGGGCACAGAGGAGCCACTGGCAGGCTTGGAGAAGCTGGGAGTCATTCAGGCACCTGGCTGTGCAAACACTCCACCCTCTGGTCTGGAGGGAGGGGTGGGGAGGCGGACAAGATATTTTGCTTTCTGCCTCCAGCCAAAAGCTCCCTGGTGTCTAGTTAGTGGGTGGGGCGAACCGTCGCTAGTTCATAAGTGAGACGGGGTAAACGTCCACGAGTCAGCTCTCTCTGCTTCCCACCGCTCTCTCGCTTCCTCCCTCTCCCCACACCAGCCCTCGATACACTGAGTGCGTGGCGATGAGGACAGAGCTTGGAAACCGCCCCAGAACCAGCACCCACCCACCTGCAGGATGTGACCTCTGGGCTCTGAAACTCGCTGCTTCCTCCCTCTCGCTCCCCACCTAGGGAACAGTTTTAGACCACAATTCCCAACCCAGCCCCACTTTGCACTTTAATCCCAAAGAGACTCTGGCACTTTGTGACCACAGAAAACTTGTCACTTCATTACGATTCTGAAAAAAAAAAAAAAAAAAAAGCGAGAGAGCAAAGGGTAATTCATAGTTGTTTTAATGACTTTGCATCCTTTCCCAGGGAGGCAGCTTTCAGCTGTTAGGCACAAAGGACGCCAGCACTGACATCTAAGAGTGCGAAGCGGGCAGCATTTTTCATAATGCTTTATCACAAGATTCTTCACAGCCAGTTAACCCAATTAATCTTCCCACAGTAATTATCCAGGTGCTGTACTATTCAGCTTCCCTGCAGTCTCCAAAGCTCCGTGGCGTGGAGATGAACTATTGTGCCTCCCGACCTTGAAAGGATGTTTCTAACTAATTAATGATTGTTAAGTGCTTGGAAAATGCACTTTGGAAATATGCTGGTGCTAAGATGTCTGGATCTTGCACTGTGCAACTGCATGGTATGCGAGTCGGAAATCATTCTTCCCGTTTGTAAATCATACGAAGATGAATATGACCCCTTCTTTTCTCAACTAGATAGCTGTCCCCGCATCCCTCCCCTACCACACATTTGTTCTTTGTTCGTTTCTCCCAATCTGAACTAAGCTGACTTTGGTGAGGTAGTCTGGTGATTCTTAGGATTTCTTCCGGGAAGTGAGAGGGCTCATCATCATGCTGGGTCTTCCAGCCATGTGGTCTTTAACGAGGCGAATTGAAAACTGCTATTGGCTGAACTGCCAGGAAAAGAAACATGGTTTTCTGTATGGTAAAGGGGTTTCAAAACTTTTTTTTTTTTAATTTTTTTTTTATTTTTGGCTGCGTTGTGTCTTCGTTGCTGCTCGCGGGCTTTCTCTAGTTGTGGCGATCGGAGGCTACTCTTCGTTGCCGTGCGCGGGCTTCTCATTGTGGTGGCTTCGCTTGTTGCAGAGCACGGGCTCTAGGCGCACAGGCTCAGTAGTTGTGGCACACGGGCTTTAGTTGCTCCACAGCACGTAGGATCTTCCCGGATCAGGGTTCGAACCCGTGTCCCCTGCATTGGCAGGCGGATTCTTAACCACTGCGCCACCAGGGAAGCCCTCGAAACTTTTTTGATATGAACAACAGTAAGAAATATATTTTATACCACAGCCCAGTGTACTCACATGTATATGTTTACCTATGTGTGTGTATGTATAGTTTGATGAAACAATTCTTAATCTTAACTGTGTCTAACTTCTTGAATATCACATCCTATAAAATACTAGCCATGTCAGATTAACCTGATTTCACCAATTTCTCACTAATTGATCCACTAATGAACTACAGCCAGAGTTCAAAAGCACTGCACAGTGGAAAGGTCAGTGGAGTACTGGACCAGGGTCAGGAGACCTGGGTTATATTGCCAGCTCTGTCCCAACTCCAAGATTCCATCCCCAGACTTCAGTGTCCTCATATAAAATTAAGGTATTTGTTTTCAAACTGAACTTACTCTTAGAGTACTTTAAAAAAAAAACAAAAAAACTTTTTATGGGGAAGCCCAGTATGGAAAATAGAGCCTCTGATTGGCCCACAGCTCCTACCTCAACTCATGTCCCCACCTCCATCCAGAAGTCCTTGGAACACAATCTGAATATTACTGGACTAGAAATTTCCTAAGTCTCTTCTTGTTTTGGCATTCATTGATTATTTTATTTCCTAGGTAATAGAGTTATCTAACGAAACACACCAGGTTTTACTTCCATTGATTCTGAGCTAGGAATTTTCAATTGGTCATCTCTAGAATCAACGGGAATTTTTGCTGTAGGACCATAGTTCTTTCCTGCTTCAGCTTTATTGCTTGTTCTTAGGCCTCATGGGCTAGGCTTCTTCAGGGAAAGAATGAGTTTGAAAGGCCTTTGGTGGACATGTGAGCAGGCAGACGTGAAGATGTTTATTTATGTCATTGTGTCTGTTTTCTTGCCTCCTAAATTCAGCAGGTTCTTGACTGTTAACACAGCTCAAATCATTTGGCTTACAGCTGGTAAAATACAATTTTCTGGTGCTCCGAAAGAAAGGTTTTTCAGACTTATCAAAAGAGAAGCTCATAAGACTTCTTGAACATCAAATAGCTCTTATAAAACACCATTTTGATGAGTTAAGTGTAAATGAATCAGAAACATACAGATTAAATTTCCCTTGAAAGACACATGGGTTTAAGAATTAAGGGGGGAAAGTGCTTGGCAAGATGGATTTCAGGTTTTTGCCAAACCTCAAAATGTTTGAAAAATGGTTTGAGACGTTTTTACTGAACGCAGAATGCCACGGAGTTCACCCATCCCAGACATAATAGCGAATCTTTTTGACAACAACTTTATGACAAGAAAAAAGGCCTGTGGGGCTTAGCCATTTTCTCAGTTCTCTTTTAATACCGCCCTCCCACCCCACCCACCAAAAAGCCCCACATTTATAGGGCGAGGAGAACTGTCTGATTGACAAACTAAAGTTTCAAGTCAGGCAATTACCAGAAAATAACCCCACCACTCTTAAATTTTTGGATTTTTTTCTCCCATACTACCCAAAGTCAATTATACCATTTTCTAAGTGGAATAATACACTCTAGGGATATGCAGTATTTGATATATTTTATTCACTGGTGTCTAGAGCAATGCACAGTTATTCTAGTCATTTGTCTGACATTATAGTGCCAGCTTCTTTGGAGATGGAAAAAAAAGTCCACTAAAAGCAAACAGATTGGAGGGAAATATCCATTGGTTTATTAAAACAGCCGCAGTGTGGAAATGCTATGTATTATAGAGGCAGGGCATGGGTTGAGGTTTTCAAGTTGCTGGGAATGGTCCTAGGAACTTGAATTCTGTTATAGCTTCTTTATTTAATAAGCTATATGAGAACTTCTCCACACTTTAGAGTTTTTACTGGCGTGAGGAAAATCAGGAGTAACATAGGAAGGACCCATGGACTGATTATGTTATGAGAGCTGTGCATCTTATGTATTCAGTGCCCTCCCATCCCATTCTTTTTTACTAGGTATTCCTGACAGAAGCCAGCTGACAATCTCATTTTTCACATGCGAAAGCACAGACAGAGTGGGTTTTGGGTAAGCTGCACACAGCGAGTGAGGGAAGGAGCCTGGGTGAGAAGGCTTGGGCCAGGCCATTTGCTCTGTGAAGCTACCTTGTCTTAAGCCCTTGTTTCATTTTCCTGTTTAAGCCAGGATGACCAAGGTTTGCTTGCCTGCTTCCTTCCTTCCTTTCTTTTCCTTTGAAATAAAGGGTGTATTCAGTGACTGCCAATATCGATTTAGAAACTAGGGGACAACAATGTACTTTTCAAAATGTTTCAAGTCAATGTAGACCACACACACAAAAAAAGCTATGCTATCTTTAAATCTATATGTTTTAACTCTATGCTGGAAGTAATGGGAAATCTATTATCTTTTTAGTACAACATCTGACACCATGTTTTGAGGTAGGACCTTCCTCTCCAGGAACTAAAATTAATTTGTTGCAAAAGGAGCACCCAAAAGGGAGAGTAAAAGCCACAAGAAACACAGAAAACAGTTTTCAGCACCTCCAATGAGAATACTACATGGCAGTGATTGTTAAAATATACAACCCCTCCCCATCTCATGCCTATTTATATTTATTGAGCTCAACGTGAGAAATAAATGAAAACTAGGAATACTGGAGAGAAAACTCAGTGATACCAGCTTCAGAATAAGAAAGAGTAGGGCCAAATTCTGGCTCCATTTTTACCTTTTCCAAAGCGGCTTAATATAGGATAATAGGGCCAAGAGGGCTTCTTTGTTTCCGGAAAATGCTGAGCCCCTGCCCATAGCTCAGTGCCTCCCTGCCACTTACCCTAAATCTCTGTCTTCCTTTTAGTGTACTGCCCTCTAATTCAAAAAATCAAATTTGTGCACTACAGTCTATCAAACGGTTCTTTTAGTTTGTAACTCAGACACCTACGTGAAATACTAGAAAATTAATTTAAAAAATTCTCAATGTATGTAGTCATCTACATACCCAGTTTGTCAACTACAGGGGGATCAGGCTGAATGGACGCACATCAGATAGCATGTATTTCTAGATAGGGCTTGTTATCACTCAAAGAGATTGTTCTCATCTCATGTTAAGCTATGAACAGCAGTAATTATTTAATATCTTGTTGGCCTGTGTTGATGTACTTTAACAACCTGCTTTGCACAGATGGTTAACTCAGCTTTGAGCCCCTACTTACCAACATCCCCTCTCCCTCACCCTCACACACACGTATGTACATGGACGCACACACACGTGTGCTAACTTCTCATCTTCCCTGGAACAATTCATGTGTCTCCTCTCCTAAGTTCCCTCCCCTGAAACCCCCAGGGTATCAGATACCAGTTGGGGGATTCTCCCTTTACACCTTCTCTGACTTCCATGCCTTGTCTGTTTCCCTTACTGCATGATGGATTTCTTAAGGGCAGGGATGATCTTTTATTCACTCTGGGCTCCCAGCACAGTTCTTGAAACATAGCAGGAGCTGAGTAAATGTTTAAAAAAATAAACTTAAAATAATTTTAGTTGTGTTTCTGTTGGATTGTATTTTTACTGAAGCCACAAAAAGTAGGTGGGACTGAAATAGTCCCTCCTCAGGCCCTCTTGGGTTCTTGGTCCTTGTAGAAAATTCAAGCAGTAAAATACAGTGGAGTTTTTGCTCGGATGATGAGCTCCCTGCTTGATTTCAACTTTCTCCCTCCCCTAACCTATGTTTATCTGCATGGTCTTATTTATATCTATTTCCTTTTGATAAAAATAGAAGCTCAAAAAAGTGAATTTACCACACAAGGGATGACACTTCTGACTCGAGCCTGAGTTCACAGATACAGTCAAGATGCTGCCCTGCATGTGGATGTCCAGCTAGACGCTCATTTTCTGAGTCCTCTCACTTCTGAGTTTTCGCTTTCTTAAGAGTAAAATTAAGATAGGTTCCCAGGGACTTAAAAAAAAAAAAGTGAGTAAAGCAGACGGTCTATATGTTGAGACCCATATAAGGAGATTTGTGGGCACCTGCCCAAATTGAGAGAAGCATTACAAGCTACTCAAAACCTACTGAAATGTCAACACACTTTTGAAAAGGGTCCATTAGGGATGCAAATTTGTGGTTCCCTGATTATGATAAGCGGTGGAAAGAAAACAGTGAAAACCATTAGGAGGTTTTGAGAGCTTGGTTTTTAAGAGTGGGGAAGGTAACTCTAGTTTCTGCTAAGGGCTGGGCTTCGTTTCTTTTCCTAGCCCTTCCCTGCATTCTGAACCAACAATTCTCATGATTTAAATGATCCTAAAAATTCCTCCGTTTTTGGATAAAGCCAATTAACTCATCTCTAAATGGGGCAACTTTGAAATTTCATGCATGTCAGATAAAGTTCATTTTTTTTTCCCCATGGATTTAATTAATTAATTAATTAATTTAATTTTGGCTGTGTTGGGTCTTCATTTCTGTGCGAGGGCTTTCTTCTAGTTGTGGAAAGTGGGGGCCACTCTTCATCGCGGTGCGCGGGCCTCTCACTATCGCGGCCTCTCTTGTTGCGGAGCACAGGCTCCAGATGCGCAGGCTCAGTAATTATGGCCCACGAGCCCAGTTGCTCCGCGGCATGTGGGATCTTCCCAGACCAGGGCTCGAACCCGCGTCCCCTGCATTAGCAGGCAGATTCTCAACCACTGCGCCACCAGGGAAGCCCTAAAGTTCATTTTAATAAGATTCATTCTGTGGATTACAAAGCTCACATCAGGCTTCTGGTGTATTTCACTTTGTTCTTACAGGGGTTTTTCTTATAAAAGGTTAATTGTAATTTAAAATCTATAATTCTAACTACGTAGTCTTTTACAAATCAACTCACACGAGGGGTATATTTCTATTTAATAATCATTTAGGGCTTTTCTGTGAAAATAACCGATTCATCTAATCAGAAGGACACCTTTAATTCTGGCTGTCCTGAGTTGTTCACACATGACATCAAATGATATCCATTGTAATGGATAAACTAAATTGGGGCATAATTTTTGTGTAATCACTCTCAATGTAAAAAAAAAAAAAAAAACGTAATTGATTTCTCCATCTTCCTTGATCTGGAAGGAATTGTATCAATTTCCAGGACGTCATAAAACAAAATATTTAAAGTATGTTTCAAATAATAAAAAAAAAGAAATACTTAACTTAATAAAGATGTGGAATTCATTTGTGAAGAAAAACACTGGCTGTGGACCAATAGGCCAAAGAGTTTGCCAGAAGTCTGCAGTAGACAGTCATTCCTGAATGTCCACTCTCTCCATCACTCCAGAGCCCACTCCATATTAAGAAAATGAATTCTCTCAGCCACACTGGACTTTGAAATTACTGATTTTGTTTACTTTGTTTTTGAGTAAAAAACCAGAAGATCCTTTTTTCAATTTTCTGCCTTATAAGGAAAGCAATCCATGGCACTTATAACTATAGTTCTTTATGCCCTATTTTAACTAAGGAAGCTTGCTTGGCATATATATTTGATGCTTGGGAACCTTACATAAAAATTATGGTTTTTGACTCTTCTGGAGAGCTTCAACAATTGAAACCATTGGCAAAAAAGGAAAACACTTAACTATCATAAGAACCGTTGAATGCTTCAACATTAACCTAAAGCAAAAATCAGAAACCCTGGAATGAACATTTCCACTTGGCATTTTTGCTTTTGTGCTTTTCAAAAGAAATAGCCTCAGGCTTCAGAAGGGCAGAAAGATCTATTACTAAGAGCATGTAGGTGAATACCCTGGTACTCACTTACTTTGGATCAATCGTCTTAACTTTTAGAAATCTTTCCAGCTGTATTATGGTATTCTCTGTTCTTCTCCATCCAAATGGAGTGGAATATTCCAGAAAGCAAGCACAGATTTTCTCAATGGTTAAAAGAAAGCAGAATGACTTTACCTCTGGCCGTGAAAAGATACATAGCCCCTGCCATCAGGAAGCTATGAGTCTTAATGGGAAAGATTGACACTAAATAAATAATCATACCTATAAAAATATCGTTAGAAATAGCATGAAGGAAAAGCACATGGAGCTATGCAACCCTCTTAATTAGAGGCACCTGGAATTTGGGGGTCAGAGATAATTTTAAGAAAATAATATTTAAACTGAGACCTAAAAGGTAAATAAGAGCTGGTCAACAGAAGAGCAGATGGCTAAGCATTCCAGGCAAAGGCAATAGGATGTATTAAGGTCCTGGGGTAGGAAAGAGCTTGGCACATTCTAGGAAATGAATGAAAGCCAGGGTGGGTGAAACATATCAAGTCAGATTGGAAAGTAGTACTACAGATATCAAAGAGGTAGAACGCTTAAAGGATGATTTTATTAAATTCTAATATGCTGAGCAAAGCCATGGAAGAATGTTGAGGAGGGAAATGTCATGATTAGATCATTCTGGCTGCGATGCAGAGGTTGGATTGGAGAGGAGCAAAACTGGAGGTGGAAACTGTGGGAAGGACCAAGTGAGAAAAGATGGTGTTTTGGACTAGGATCTTGGTAGTGGAGATGGAGCCAAGTGGATGGATTCCAGGTCTATTTTGAGGGTGGAGAGAATAGAATTTGGTGAATGATTAGAAGTAGAGGATGAGGGTTGTGAAAGTTAATGCCTGGATTCCACGAATTCACTGCTATCAAATATATTTAAGGAAATATAGGACACTTTCTAGGGAAAAGGTTCTAAAGAGGAGACACTGTACTAGTTAGGGGTCTCCAGAGAAAAAGAACCAATAGGCAATAGGCTATGAAGATATATATGACTTATTATAAAAAATTGGCTCACACCAATTATGGAGGCCGAGAAGTCCCATGATCTTATCCCTGCTAGCTGAAGTCCTAGGAAAGCTAGTGGTACAAATTTCAGTCCAAATCCAAAACCCTGAGAATCAGGAACACTGATGGCCTAAGTCCCAGTCCAGGGGCTGGAGAAGGCTGATGTCCCAGCTCAACCAGTCAGACAGAGGGGTGGGGGGGGGGTGACTATTCAACCTTTCTCCTTTTTATTCTTCTTAGGTCCTCAACAGGTTGAATGATGCCTACTTACCTTGGGGAGGGCAATCTGCTTTACTCATTCACCAATTCAAATGCTAATCTCTTCCAGAAACACCTTCACAGACACACCAAGAAATAATGTTTAACCAGATATTTGCACATCCCACGGCCCAGTCAAGTTGACACCTAAAATTAACCATCCCAGGCACCACCACAGGATCATCCATAGGGCTCAACGTAGGCAATTAGGGAATGTTATCTTAGCTCTTTAACAGGTAGGATCAGATAGCGTTAACTCCTCAGTAGTGAAAATGTTTCCTGGCAAGTCACAGACTTGGAGAATTTTTGTCATTCTCAGAATTGTCCAGTTTAGTCCCAGTCCCAAAGGGCCCAATGGCACCACAATGAAAAGACAGTAATGGCTTATTTGGGAACCTGCCCTGCCTCTCTCAAAGCATATTATTCTGTTTAATAATAACTGACTAATTCTAGTGTACAGAAGAGTGAAACCTTTATTTCATGCTAATTAAAAGGATCATTTTTCATATGCGAGAAGAAACTACCCCCTCACCTACCCCTCAGGACTTCTGGTTCCTGCCCTGCTCGGCTAAATGGTCCCTGCATCCAGGCATCTTTGGAGCCTGCTTCTTGTTCAAGGAAAGGGAATGTCCAAAAAAGTCTAGTGATGAATTACCCATTTGTCCACAGCTTTGAGGAAAACCCACTCACAACTGACATGCTGCTTCCCTGAAGTAAATAGTTCTGGGCCTCTCCATAAGCCGGGTTACCACTCTTGATCGTATCTAATTATATAATTTTAGAGTCAGAATGTCCTTAAAGATTGTTGGCTCAGCCACTTTATTTTATACATGAAGAAACAGAAACTCAGAGGTCTTGAGGACACAGCCCATGATCACCAGGCAAACCAGTAGCTGAGAAAGTGACACGCTTTCTGGGATATTCAGATTCAAAGCCAAGGGCTCAGTTACTTCGCTGTATCTTTTTATGATCTTCAGATTGACACACTCTGTTCTGGTGAGCCACTGATTTCCCAGGGCCTGAGGAGAAACCAAGCTGTCGTCACAGATCAGTGAAGGGATTTCTTGGGGAACAGTGAACTCCTATGAGCAAGCATAATGTGGCGCGTGTCCTTTAAATGCACTGACAGTCACTTTCTATTTCTATTTCTAGTAGGGGCTTACTGTCGATAGCTAAAATTGACATTTACTGTGACCATAACTCTACCACAAATTAAAATCAGACCCATGTCCCTCTGGGGAAGATGTTTATTAAGCTGTAGGAAGACATCTGAAATGATACCAAATTACATTTAAACTTGAAACCCCAAATACCACATTTGTTTGGGAGTAGGAATAGGACTGTCTGGGGAATAATATGGGAAACTGAGCAAGTCACTCTCTTTGGCAAAATGCAAGGCCACCAGGGAAGGGAAAAGTGCCTTAGAAGAGATGCTTTATACATAAACCCCTGTGTGGCTTTTAACTAATCATTTAAGCCCAAACAAAATTTCCTTCAGAATGAACTTAAAGGAAAAATAAGCCCTTTAAAACTTCCATGCCTTTAAAGAACAGACACAGATGTTCCAATTGTTTTTATAAATACACTGAGAAGGGGGTTGAAAGAAATAGCACAATAAAACAAGTCTACCAAAACGCAAACCTGCGTTCCAGGGTTTGACCCAGCTAATGCAGACAAAAGCATGCTTGGGACCGAAAGTCTTTATATCACTTTTGCCTTTTAACATGTAGATGTCTGATGTCTGTGGGTGTTTGTGTGTAGTGGGTGTGTTTATGCACGTAGTATGGTCACAATCTCAATCTCTGAGCCTAATGATAGAACCAACTCTGTCCAAAGGGAAGCTATAACTCAATGGCTTCTTTGCTTGTGTGTCCAGCCCATGTGTAGCTTTGAAAATAGCAAAAGCCTCGTTGCGAAGCCCTTTGAGATCCTTGGATGCAAAGTGCAAAGTAAATGCCAAGTATCATTATTATGAACTTTATTGCTACTATTTTATTAAGTGTTTCAGACTAATAACAATTTAGCTTCATAAGTGCTACAAAGTGGGAGAACTTGAAAGGAAGCCCGGGAAAGGTTGCAGAAGAAGGACACACGAGTTTCCTAGAAACTCCACCCCTGCCCCAATCCCCCTTGCTCAAGTCAACGGTAAGTTGACTGTCCCTTCAGGATAGAGTTTCAAGTCATCAGGATCTTTAAAAAAAAGGCCTGTCATGGATGTGTCATGGAGGTACTGCTGCCAGGAAGTGAAACACCATGTACAGTGAGATAACCTCATTAAGTCATTCAACAAACCTTTACAAGGCTCCTACTGTGTGCTGAGCTCAGTGCCCTGTGATACTCTCCCTCCAGTCTAAGGGAGAGACTGGGACCTGCTATGAGAGCACATAGCAGAGACTAGCCTGGACTGAAGAAATCAGCAGATTTCTCCAAAAAAGATAATATGCCAGGATACACCAGGACTCCCAGTAACGGAAAAGACATTGAGATCCCTCAGAGAGGCTGGATGTTCTGAGTCTTTTCCCCAAGCCACTTCACCCTGAAATTTAGGAGAATATAGCTTTAGTCTGTATTTTAAAATGACACTAGCAGTGATTTTATTTTCTGAAATAGATGAATCATTTCTTGAATAGAATACACATTGATCGTCCTCCAAGGCCCAAGCACACACAGAATATTATCTCATATATGATTATCAGATCATCCTCCTGCCACACCTATGAAGTGGTGACGATAGCCCTCTTTTTGCCTATGAGAAAACAGAGAAGTTAAATGATTTGTGCAGAGCACACACTTGTGGTCCGTGGCGGGGCCAGCAGGCGACTCAAAGCCTGTGCCTTGTCAGCCGTACAAGGCTGCTTTATTCGATATACTGGTTAATGATGGCAGCCAGCATCATCTCTGTCATTTCTGTCAGCCACTCTGACTGGAATAAGTGAAAATAATAGACCTACTTTAGGACTATGAGAGGTCTGCCAGTTCTTCCACCTCCTCCCTACGAACCCTGCCAGACGGGGACGAATCTATTTTTTTAAGAGCCTAATAAGAAGAAATTCCAAAACCTCAGTAAGCCATTTAATTGTTTTACGCTATTCATTCTCGGCAAATATTCCGTCTTCTAAGTTAAATCCCATGTGCTGCTGTTTTGTTATTGTTATTATTCTGCTTCAGTTGGGTTTGAAAGTAACTGGTCACCATTCTCTGAATATAGTCATTTGGAAATTTGAAGATCGTATCATCATCTCCCAGTCTTCTTGTTCCTTTTACTTTTCCATTTAGGTCTTCCCTTCTGGCCTTTTAGTATTTTTCAGTGCTTCTTTGGAACGTTCTCCAAGTCCTCCATACCTTCCCCTTCTGCCTCCCCCCACCAACCCCTCACACCCCATCCT
Organism: Balaenoptera ricei; assembly: GCF_028023285.1. Taxonomy (NCBI): domain Eukaryota; kingdom Metazoa; phylum Chordata; class Mammalia; order Artiodactyla; family Balaenopteridae; genus Balaenoptera; species Balaenoptera ricei. The sequence continues at coordinate 48,477,377 of NC_082647.1, read as the reverse complement.
ATGTATTTTGGTTATTTGGTTACAGCCTTGGTTTAGAATTTGCAGCTGTCTGTTAGGATGTAACCTAGTGAGGAGATTACTAAGCCTTAGGAGTGTCTCTTTCCTTGTCTGTGTTCCCCTGGAGAACAAGTTACCCTTGAGCATTTCAGTTACCTTATCATTAAGAAGAGAACTTGAGAAATCAGGCTTTTAGCAGGCTAAGGTTGCAGAGTCTGTGCACGTCATCTCAGCTGCCCGAAGCCGCTCCTACATCGTTGACACATCCCCTCCCCTGCCAGTATACCTGTGGAGCTAATCATTCCTATCACCTCCTCCTAAAGAGCTGAAATCATCCTGAGAAGTGGCTGTGTGGGACCTGTCATAAATTTGGTCTCCCGGGAGAGGTATTTGAAAACTGCCTAAGAGACTGTGCCTCTCAATCCAAGAAGAGGTTAGATAAAGACATTAGTGAGGGTGACCTAGTGGGGAGCCTTGCAAAATGCAAGGATGAGTAAAGGTTGCCCAGATGATCCTTTCAAGAGCTCTTCTCTTTTTGCTGGCTGAAGTCTTTTGCAGCTGGGAGCCTCCATCATTCAGCGGCAAAAAAAAATAAGCAGTCCATTTGGAACATAGGTATTGGGGGATTGTGCTGGGTGTGGATTCCACCACAAATTACCATTCAAATATGGTAACCGACAAGCTGAGAGTCCAGAAGAAATCAAAACCGAGTTGCTGACTTCGAGCTGGGGGAAGGGGATGTCTGTAAGTGCAGGGAGCTCTCTGCCTCTGCAGAACATCCAGGCGAATGTGTTAGTGAAGGTTTTCATGAATTATTCATTTATGGTGAATGAATGCAAGCAGCAGTCACATGTAAATGACAAGGCTCATAATCAGAGTGCTACTTATTTGTCCTTAGGAAGCTAGGAAGAAGCTTATTAACAATTCACAAACAGGAAGACATTTTACTTAGAGATATGTTTCTATGGAGAAGAAATTTGCCCCTAGCCAGCCAAATAGATATATATCATTTATTTGAGCTTGCATTCAAAATCATCTTTTATTTTATGTCTTTTGAACTGCATTTACTTGCCTTTTCCAAGTGTAACTTTATAAATAATTGATACAACTGAGAAGTTATTGGCTAACTGAAAAGCCACCTCTTCATGTCTTTAAGTCTGACCCATGACTAAAGCCAAACTGTTCAGGCATTTAGGGTGTTTTATAAAGGGTCTTTATAAAGAGGCTTTAGCTCTTTACAAGGAAAAAAAAAATCAGATTTTGAAAATGAATTTTTTTCGACAATAGTACATCAGAAACCAATCCAAAAGTGTTTTTGGTTAACTTAAGTGAATCAAGCTGACTGCATGACTAATTCAGATTAATGGTGCAGAAATCAGTCATTAAAGAAGAAAAAAAAGATTGATTTACTAGTCTCAACAGAATGGCCATAAATTCGCATCTCCCCTTCTATTACTACTCTCTCTGTTTAAAACATTTGAAAGCACTAGTAAACATCTCCTCTGCCTGAGTAGATGCAGCATATATGCTATAAAACTCAGCACAGGCTCCAGCAGGATGCAGCTCTGTTAGCTGTATGACATTTTATTACTACCATTGGCCCTCTTGCAGTCAGGCTTTCATTGCAAGAAAAAGAAATTACATTTCCAAGATATCAGATATTACATCTATAAGATAAAAGCAGCAGTAATACAAAACTGATTTTTTAAAAAGAGGCCCAAATTTATTTTGCACGGTAAATTTAATTTCTGACACCCCTGGTGATAATGATTACAAAAGTGTTCTTGTCAATATCGATAAATCAGTGCAAAGCAGAGATGTTTAGTTGACTGTGGTGTGGGTGTCACTGGTACCTCTGAGTTCAGAGCTCTGAACATTATAAAGTGCAGCCTTATTGCAGGGCAGGCATCCAATTTTTAAAACATTATATAGATTAGAGAGAGATGAGTGTTCCTGAATTATTCATAGCCTTTTCTTATGAAATGCCCAAAATATAATTTCAAATGGAAATTAATTTAATTCATGTAAAAATAAATGGGTCTAGAACTCATCTGAAAGCTTGAGTTTAATCTAAGGGGCACTGATAAAAAGTACAGATTACCTTGGAGGTAACCAGTTATGCTTTTCAAGAACAGAATTGGGTTATGTTAGGCTGTTAATGTAAATTAGTTTCACTTACGACTTGTAAATCAAGTTCTCATTAGTTAGCAGAGATAATTTATTGAACACTGTTTTTGCCATGTTCATTGCTAGTCGAAGAGATCCTTGAAAACTATGTTTTCTTAATTCAAGAAGTAATTATTAAACACCTATTAGGGGCTTCTCTGGTGGCTCAGTGGTTAAGAATTCGCCTGCCGATGCAGGGGACACGGGTTCGAGCCCTGGTCCAGGATGATCCCACATACTGCGGAGCAACCAAGCCTGTGCGCCACAACTACTGAGCCTGCGCTCCAGAGCCCATGAGCCACAACTGCTAAGCTCACGTGCCACAGCTATTGAAGCCCGCGCGCCTAGAGCCCGTGCTCCACAACAAGAGAAGCCACTGCAACGAGAAGCCCGCACACCGCAACAAAGAGTAGCCCCTGCTCACCGCAACCAGAGAAAAGTCCGTATGCAGAAACGAAGACTTAATGCAGCCAAAAAATTAAATAAATAAAATAAAAATAATAAAATAAATAAATTTGTTAAAAAAAAAACTACCTATTAGGTATCATGTGCTTTCTTAAGTTTCAGAAGTATCTTCCTTGGTGAACAAAGCAGACACAATCTCTGACTTATGAAGTGTATTGTCTAGTTGGGAGCAAGGCACTTTTAAAAATCATTCAAAATCATTAATGAATTATAATTGGGAAGCAGAGATGGTAAACTCCAAGAGGCCATGAAACATATCTATTTTGTTTATCATCCTATTGTCACCAGTTGAACATTGGTAAATGAACTATTATGGAAGTGACCTAATTTGCCAAATAGGTTTTCCCCTCTGAAATAAAACTGTATAGAGCCCAACACGTATTAGGTGCTTCATTGGTTTTTTTGATGATTGATTGAATAAATGGTGATAAATACTACTAGGGAAAAGTACGGGGTGCCTGAGAGCATGCCAAAAAAGGCCCCATCCTGGTGTGATTGCCCAGAGAAGGTTGTAGGATTACTTATGTCAAGGGTCTGTGGCAGGAAGGAAGGTGGCGCTTTCATAAAGCTGGAAGAAAGTCATTATGGCAGGTGCGTGTAGCCCAGGGCCGTGAGCTGGGAAGGCAGTGAGGGGCCAGATTGTTCAGGGCCGTGGCGCCATGTTGAGTTCTATCACAAGGATATGGGCTTACTGGTATTGCTGATGAGCTAAAGCATTTGCCATTTTGCGTTGGCTATTTTACTAGCTTTTCGGGACAAGATAGGGGGAGGGTCTGGGTAGAGGATAGGATGCAGATACTAAAGCAAAATTCTCTTCCTGGACACCCAGAGGTCTTTGTCACCAAAGGAAAAGTGGGGTGAGGGGGTGGACAGTTCTTTCCCGGAGATTCCCGATCTTTATCAGAGGTCCTCCCTTGAGCCTGAGGAAGCTTTGAAAGGGAAAAATACATATTTTAATTGAATTCTGCTGATATGTTTGTGCCTTTTCTCAAGCTAACTATTCCTACTTCATAGTAGAATTTCTACTTTCAAATTCCTCATTTGTTAAAAGAGGAAATACAGTATTTGCCATCCAACTTCAGGAGCTTGGCCATGAGACCTGGTACAGAGCATGAGCTAATTCTAAAAGATACAAGTAATATGATGTCTTTTAGAATGTGGGCCAGATAGCTTTCTTGTTTTCCCAGTTATTGCTTCAGTTGGATTTTTGTCATTGTTTTCAGGAAAAACAAGAGACTGAGGACTGATCTCTGGGGAACTAGTTTGGTTCCATTTTGAGGAAATATTTTCAAGGATCCTTTCTGAGAAATACTGTGAAGTCATTTTGCAATTCTGTAAAATTGTTGGTGGGAGGAATCCATTTGCCTCCATAGAAAGGTTTGGGATTCTAAAGTTGATGGGTTTTAAAAGAAATATATATGCTAGGAGTTTTGGACTCTTTTATATTTGTTAGATTGTAGTTCTTCAATTAAAGCTAAGGGTTGATGTTCTTTAAGATCCCAGCCTTACTCAGTGCTTTCACTGCCATGGGCCTGACTTCGATCCCTGGTCGTCGGGGAACTAAGATCCCACAAAAAGAAAAAAAAAAAAAAAAAAAGATCCCAGCCTTAAGCCACAGTTTCTTTGTTTTTTTAATTTAAATTGAGCTGTATTACTTTATTTATTTATTTATTTATTTTAATTTATTTATTATTTATTTATTATTTATTTTTGGCTGTGTTGGGTCTTCGTTTCTGTGCGAGGGCTTTCTCTAGTTGCGGCAAGCGGGGGCCACTCTTCATCGCGATGCGCGAGCCTCTCACTATCGCGGCCTCTCTTGTCTCGGAGCACAGGCTCCAGATGCGCAGGCTCAGTAGTTGTGGCTCACGGGCCTAGTTGCTCCGCGGCATGTGGCATCTTCCCCGACCAGGGCCCGAACCCGTATCCCCTGCATTGGCAGGCAGACTCTCAACCACTGCGCCACCAGGGAAGCCCAAGCCACAGTTTCTTGATTGAAGTATAGTAATTAATCTGTTGTTTGGTCAGTGCTTCAGAATAATAATAATAACAACAAAAACAACCACAACTAATTTTATTAAGCATATTCAATATATTTAATATGTGATAACTCATTTAATGCCCTGAGGTAAATCTCTCTATCACCCCATTTTACTCTGGAGGAAACGGAGGCACAGAGAGACCAAGTAACTCTGCCCGAGGTTTCACAGCTAATAAGTGGCAGAGCTGAGATTCCAGTTTGGCAGACCAGCTCCCGAGCCCATGTTCTTCACTACCCCACTTTACAATGTAGTTAGTACTACAGGGAAGAAATTAACTATGCTGTCTTTCCATTTCACATTCTGCTTGATTATCCTGGCAATTTGCCTTCTTTACAAAAATAGGAATTTTAAAATTCTACTTAGGAGAAGAATGAGTAAATAAGCATTTCTCATTACAAACTGCCTCCTCTTAAGACTTAAGAGTTTTGTATTCACCTCTTCAACTCTTCAGTCTCCCCATCCCAGACAGAGACTAGTTTGCTAAATTAGGCCACAACACTTCATTTAAGAAGGTCCAAAGGCAGCACATCTTTCTTCTCATAAGCAAATACAAAGATAGCAGTCAACAAGGTTTCTCTAGTCTGTGTGTGAGATCATGTTACATGTAAATGAGAGTGAAGTGTGGGCCCCATAGAATGGATTGGGTCTGTTTTTAAGCAATTTCTCTCACTTTTTAGGGACACCTTCTATTTGGAATTTAAGAACTAGGTGCTGTACCAGCTCAGTTTCACTTAATAGAGACACACTGACCCCCTCCTATGTGCCAGGTGCCAGGTTAAGGGCTGTGGACGCACCAGTGAGCAGTAAAGAATACCCTTATCATAATGAAACATATAGTCTCACTAGGTTAAGAACATCTCATTTTCAGTTCAAGCCCTAGAATTTGAATTTGAGAGTTTCAAGGGCCTGTAGTCTGATCCATTCACTAAAGAGATGATGAGGTGGAGAGCCTAAAAGCTAAGGAAGTTTCTTCTCCAGAGTCAGAAACTCTAATAGCAATGGCATCTGGATCCCCTGCTCCTTGCCCACTCTTCCTGCCATTTTCTTGCTTTTCAAGCTTTTTTTCAGTCTGTCGCCGACCCCCCAACACCAAGTTCTTTTGTTGTTATTTTTTTATCTGCTCAAGATTTCTTAGATGGCTGTGGTCTGATTTTGATGCTAATATTGATCTTCCAATTTTCCAACCTAATTGTTTTTTCATCATTCGCCTCTTCCCTTTGCCTGTCCACATACCTGGCCTATCTGCCTGTCTTTAGAGTTTAATAAGCAATCCCAGGAGGTCATGGATCTGGTGAAGACCTGGGAGAGAAGAGCAGTCTGCCATGATCCTCCTGAGATCTTGCAAACAAAAGCACTGGCCCTTGGCTCCTTAAAGATAGTTGGGCTTGCCCAAGGGCAAGGAAGACCAGCAGGCATCTTTACTGACATCCCTAGAATGGATGACATCCTTTGGAGGGAAAAACGAGGACACGATATCTCTCGCTGTGGTACCTATCATTCTGTTAAGGACGGTGAAAACACCGTCTGTCATCCCTGACATCGTAATTGAAAGAAAAGCTTACATAGATTTCAGCCGTAAGCAGTATGTTTATACAAGTGTATAAAGAGGAATAATCTGTCAAGTTGGAAAACTCTTAATGCTATGGGACTCAGTTTCATAATTGAACAATCCAACATGAGCTCACACATCTTACCTTGTTCCATGCCTCAATAATTTTTAGTAGAAATACTTTACCTAGAGGCATATGGTTATTAAAAAGGAGGCTCGGCTCGCTCAAAGCCTGGAATTAACTCATGGCAACAAGCCTGCACTGGAGAGAGACTGTTGGGTCTTTGTTTTCACAACTTTACTGCAATTTGCCATCTTATTTTCAGAGCCTAGCTGATGTGTTGTTTGGGAAGTTTGTTTTTTTTTAAAGGAAGAAAACATAATTTCACATGGATCAGTGACTTCTCATGTTAGCAGTATTGCAGAATTTTACTACTTCATTGGAAAGTCCAGGGAGCAGTGTGAATATCAAAGGAAATGGACCGTGGATTTATTTTAGTATAAAAAAATCAATAATAACTTAGTTATGGGAGCCATCAAGGTGGGATGGGGGCAGCCCTATATTGCAAGTTGAGAATAAGTCCTACTTCTTTTCATGACCCATATAATCTTGGGCAAATTTAAATGTCTCTGAATTCAGCCTCCTCCTAAGTAAAATGGGAGTAATAGGACCTACCAGCACATTGCATTGTTTCAAGTCACATGAAGGTGAACATATTTAGAAAAATATGAAGCAGTGTATAAGTGCAATTAAAAAATTTTATGCAATGTATTAACTAATTATTATTTCTACACGCACAAAGGGAATTAGACAATTAATGCAAGTATTCCAATACCATTCTTGCTTCAGTGGTCTGAATATTCTGGACAAACGATTATTTCTCAGGCCAAGCTACATAATAACCCCATTCTAGTCCTTTGTATATCTAGTGATGGGTAGCCATAGATTTTTTTTTTTTTGCAGTTTTTGTAGTTTTAAAAACCTAAGTAAGAAGCCTAGAAAACTCCATTGGTTTTAACAGGTGGAGTTGGGGAAATTATTTACAGAATCTGGGTAAAACAATAATTCAAAATTATTCAGAATTCAAACATAGAGCATTCTGTAATAACCATTTTTCCCTCCAAGTATATGTTGCTAATTGACCTGATTGGTATCATTAATAATTATTATTATAATCCCAAGGGAACCCAGTACCCTGAAAGATTTTCTTAATTAATGAGGGAATAGTTGATATTTTAAAATCTAGGAGACCTATGCATGGTGTGGAAATAACTGACCTAATAAGAACATTGAATTAAATGAAACATACTATTCCCCAATTATTCTATACAACTGGGAGTTTTCCACAGTTTGGGGAAGAACGAAAACTTGTTTTAAATTTAATTACTTTTGCGTCTTCATTTACATCACCATTAAGTTGTTTAATTGATTTCTTTTTAAAAAAAAATAGCCCATCAATAAAAACTGATAATCAAGGTTATCATTAATATGTTGGGAACAAAATGTAAATAATGATAATGTGTTGCCCTTGTTTATGAGGATGATTCTGCACATCAACATAATCAAATATTTTTAGTTGTCTTTCCTATAACAGTTTTTGCGTGTCTCTGTCTACACTCAAAGCATTACCTCTGGTGACTAGGGGAACAGACATATGGTAGAAGACTGTATGTATGTATAGATTTATGTATCTATATGCATGCATGTATGTATAGATGTCTGTCTCTATCTATCTATCTGGATATCTTTAGATGAATGGATGGATGGATAATTAACTATCTGTAGGGTCTCATTATGAAAGTGGGGAGTTCAGATTATTAACCTTGTACTTAGAGGAACTGACCATTATTAAATATTCTGTACTTTGATATATAGCTATTTTCTTTTCAGCAAAGGTCCCAAACAAAACATTAAGACTGGAGAATACAAAACAAATGTCTGATGACTGAGCAGCATTTTATACCTCTCTGACTGAGTTCTTCACCTCTGAATGACATAGACTTTAACACCCAGTGACATTACAACTACAGAATTTTGGAGCAGTTGAAACCAGCAATTTCCTAGAATTGTAGAAGCTGAAGGGCCTTCAAAGCCCTTACTAATCCTTACTGTTCATCCATACTCCAGAGGTCCCAAGGGTACATGCCAAGAAATACCCATAGTACTTCATTTGCTTTTCTGAAAACACTCATTTCATTGTTACAAGCTTCTTACATTAGCCTATCTATGTAACCACTCACACACATTCTATTAATAGAACTGGTTGTAATTTGCGTACATCTCCATAAACTCTGTGTAAAGGTTTTATATTTTTTTTATATTTTCATATATACAACTTCCTAAACATATAAATCTAGGACTAATCTAGGACTAATCCTTCTATGATGTGTGTGACTCTGATAGCAAGCTATGTTTCCAAGGGACCTTTCAGGCGAAAAGAACAGAAAACTTAATCTTCTTTGGAATTGTAACAGCAATGCAAAGAAAGAATATCTTGGCATTCTTTCCCCCAGTTTAGGCTCCATGAGTCACCCATGGGAGGCAAATGAGCTCCAAAGAAGAGGCTCTTCATGCTACCCTTCCCTGAAACACAGGAAGGCGTTGGCCTGCAGAAAACATCTCTCTGCAATCCTTACCCAGCACTTAGCATGAGGGATTCTTTTTTTAGAAAATACATTAATTTGGGAAGCACAAGTTTCTATCACGGCATTCAGGATAAGATGGTTTAACTTGGAAGACTCAGAGGTCCTGAAGGGTGTTTGTTTATTTGTTTGTTTTATTTGTTTGTTGTTAAGTCTTTACTTCGATGGTTTGACATTTATACAGCTCCCCAGAGCAAGAGCATCAGGAGATTGAGAATCTAGCCAAGGAGGTCACTTGTTTGCCATTTTTAATAAACACAAATAATTCCCTTTTTCCCTCAGTCCCATATTCCCTGGCTCATTAAATCAATTTAAGACCCTTAAATTTTTTTCTGGCAAATTGAAGCAAAAGAACTGTGTACTCACCCAAGGAATGCTTACCCAAGTCCTGCAGGTCAGGCCGAAATCAGTTTCTGTCAAACAGCCTAACACCTCGAGCTATTATGAAATGAGGGATTGGTAATTGGGGGCTGGGCTCCAGACTCGCCTTGAGAAAGGCTCGTTGCATTGCTGTGAACCATAATCTAGCTACTTTGGTTTGTGACCTGGCTTTGTTGGGTTTTTTTTCCACTCAAAGTAGGGAACTGTGAAAAAGTCAAAATGGATTTCTATTGGGAAATTATGAATTAAGTTGGCTCTGCAAATCCAGATAGTGAAAGTATATCCAGAGCAAAGCCAGGCAGGCTTCCAGGCAGAGGTGTGAGAGAGTGTGGATAAAACAAATGTACACAGATCTCAGGCTCTAAGGTCCTCCAGAGGGCAGAGGCTTCAGAGTAAACACACAGGATTTCACCACCAGGTCCCTTTCCTGAGATGCAAGCGTTGTAGGAGATTTACCAGCTTGTTGTCTATTGAATATCAGTTAGATAACAGAGGTCAGGAAATGAACTGGAATTTGATGTATTAACTAGGAAGTAGCAAAGGAAGCCAGGCTTGTATTTCATTTGTTATTATTTCCCTAATATCCTTAATTATGTGGCTCCCATCAGGGGATCTGATCTGCTGCTCATGTAATGGTGTTGTCCCCGCTGGCTCTGGACATGGGAAACAGGCAGTGAATCCCCTGATCAGGGCATTGAGAATAATGTTTGCTATTTTTTCTTTTTTTTTTGTTCCCAGGCCTGTCCCAGGCTCTCTATCTTCTCTGCTCCATCTTCACAACAGACAGAGACAACCCATGCCAGCCTCCATGCCAGGGACCCTGCCCAACCCTACAATGCCGGGCTCTTCCGCCGTCTTGATGCCAGTAAGTGCTTCTGACTTCTGCCGAGGTTGCCCCATTTGAAAGAGTGCAGGAAGAGCTGAGGTCTAAGCTGACAGGGAAGAAAGTGGCTTCTTCTGGATGGAGAGTTGAGCTGGGTGCCAGTTTGCTTTGAGTGCCTCGCTGTGCATCCCTAGGCATCTTGCTGGCTTCTCCATCCTACTGTGCTTCCCTGATGAGGCATGGTTCCATCTTCCTGCTGGTGACAAGTGAGCTTGTCATACCCAGGGAATGGAATTTGTCCAGGGACAGGGGATTTTATGACTACTCCAAAGCCTATAGCTTGGGCTACATACAGAGTGTCATTAAATTGCCAATGAGTGGTCTAGCCAGGACTCAGAGTGATAATTAGAATAATAACAATAATAACGATGGTACATAATAACTGCTAACACGTATCCGTGCGTATCATGTTCTGTTAATCACGTTAGCAGCGTTTATTGAGTGCTTACCATGTGCCAGTCACTCTCTAAGCACTTCATCAACATGTGAAACAACCCTCTCAGGTAGGTACTAATACTATCCCATTTTTTTGAATGGAGAAAGTAAGGTAAGTAGCTTGCTTGGCTGAGAAGCAGAGTAGCTGAGTTTTGAACGCAGGAATTCTCTCTCAACCACTACATGATCCGTACATTCTCTCCTTTCCCTCTCACAACAAACCTCTGAGGTATGCACTGTTATTACCTTCATTTTGCAGATGAGGAAACTGAGGCACAAGAGGCTAAGGAACTTGGTTAAGTGACTAGGTCACTAAGAGCTAGTGAGTGACAGAATCATGATTTAAATCCAGGTGGTCTGGCTCCTGAGTCTACACGCGTACATGATATTATACTGCCCCTTCCCGAGTCTACACGCGTACATGATATTATACTGCCCCTTCCCGAGTCTACACGCGTACATGATATTATACTGCCCCTTCTGAACACAACAGATTCATGTAGAACGCAGATACAGACTGTTTCAGAGCAAACCTTGCTCTCCTGCCACAGGATCCCCACCCTGTACATCGTCATCCTCCGTGGCATTGTGCTTCGGTGCACATGGCTGGTGTTACGATTTACAGGGCCATAAGGGTTCTGAAAAGCCTTAGAGGTGATATGGCAATTCAATTAAAACCCTCCCACAATAATATCAGGAATGTTTTGCAGAGCATTTTTAGCATTCTAAGGAACTGTCTACATTTGCTGTTTCATTTTGTTCTCACAGCAATCCTGTGGGAATATGATCGCCGTCATTATTGATATACTTATTTTACCAATGAAAAGCTGAAGAGTCAGACATTGAAGGGATTTGTCTAATGTCACACAGCTTGTAAGGGAAGAGTCGTGACTAGGACACACACTCACCTCTTGCAGAACAGCCCAGATCATCCCAGGATGAGCAATTTGCTCATTTATCCAAGTGGAAGCAGGGGGGGTGGAGAAAGCCTTGGCGGCCCAATTGTAGAGACATGGACCTGCCCACTGTAAGTATCAGGTAGTTCAGGCTAGAAAGATTCTTTGCAAAATTGGGTCAGAAGGACAAGTGAGCTGACTGACTTTACCTGCACCACTCATCTTAAACATCTTTAGGTAAAGGAAAACAGCGCCACCAATGCTGTGATCCTGGGTTTCATTCAACCCCACTAATGGCATGGAGACTTCTACCACAAGCCATCTTCATCCAGGCTTTAAATCCTTCTTGTCCAAAATAGTTTCCTTTCAGGAATTCTATGCATTGTCCAGAAAAATATCACTACAGTGACCTTTTTTCCCCATTTGACTAAACTGTGTTCCATTCCCAGGGGCAAAGGTGGGACATTTAGGCTGAAAAGACCCAGAGAAAAGCGTGCCTGGCACTGGTTTCTACCACATCACTTCACTGTACAACTTGAAATAATAGAGGAGTTGAACAGAAAAAGAGTCTTTGGGACTTACCTGGTGGTCCAGTGGTTAAGATTTCGCCTTCCAATGCAGGGGGTGCGAGTTCAATCCCTGTTCGGGGAGCTAAGATCCCACATGCCTCGTGGCCAAAAAACCAAAACATAAAACAGGAGCAGTATTGTAACAAATTCAATAAAGACTTTAAAAAAAAATGGTCCACGTCAAAAAAAAGAAAAAGAGTCTTTAAAGTTTTAACAGAGAAGTCAATATACTTGAAATTTTTAAAAAATGTTGATGCTTCAGAATAGAAGCAAAGGATCAGGTGCATGGTAAAGAGCCAGTGTAGATAAAGAGAGTCAGGAGTTTCCAAACCCATGTCAGCGATGTGTACAGCTGTCATGAAAATAGTGTCAATCTAGAGCAGTGATTCTCAACTGTGGACAGTTTTGTACCCGAGGGGTTATTTGGCAATATCTGAAGACACTGTTGGTTGTCACAACTCTGGGAAAGTGCTACTGGCATCTAGTGGGTAGAGGCCAGGGATGCTGTTAAACATTCTACAATGCACAGGATAGTTAAGACGACAAAGAATTATTTGGCCCCAAATGTCAGTAGTGCCAAGGTTGGGAAATCGTGATTCGGTGTGACACTAATGTAGCTAAAGAAAATTAACACAAGGTATCTAAAAGCATATGCTAAGAGTTCTAGGCCCTAGAAATCTGGGCCTTTTCTTCCTTGTTATCAAGTCGCCAGCCCTTGCACTGTAACTTTGGCTTGTCAAGTGTGGTCTTTCCGTAGAGTTCTTGCCCTGAGAAATCATGCTTCCTGTGGCATAAAAGATTAGTTTATATCTGTAGGTGAAGGTGAGATTCTTAACTGATCTGTAGTGCATGCTGTCAGGCTACATATTTCACAAAGCTCTAGGTCAGAAACAAATGATGAATTTGTTCATTCATTCATTTATTTCGTAAAATTTTGTTGAGCACCTGCTATGGAGCAGGCTCTGTGCTAGATGCTGGCATGTGGTGAAGAAAAAGGCAGACGTTGCCTTCCAGCACTTCACTGGGTTGTGATTTCTGATCTTGAAAGTCAAATGCTGAAATAATTTGGGAATACGAGCACCCATTTATAATTACAAAAGCCCAGTGAACTGCAGACATCTTGGCTCCTGTTTTCCAGTTTGTTTCAAGGGAAAAGAAGAAGCTCAAAAAAAGGTGATATCCTTTACCTGGATGTTTTACCTACAGTGCTCAATGTCGCTTAGTATTTAGAAAAGCCACTCCCATCTTCTGACCTCTTAATTCTAGTCCACTCATTAAAGCCAGACTCACGGGCAGAGCGTTATTAGCACAAAGCACCAAATGGTTGTTATAAAGAGGCTCTCGCTAACCCCCTATAATTACTTAGATGGAAAAATGCAGTTTTTTAAGATAGGAAAATCAGCCTGTTTTCATATTCTGTTTAATTTGTCAGTCATAAGGTAGAAACAGTCCTAGCCTGTAATTTTTCTGAGAAGTGGGAAGCGTGGCTGACTCCGGATCAAGAGGCAGCAAGCAGGCTACTCTCACTTCTTTGTAGAGCATGATGGCTACAGAGCATGATGGAAAACCCTGGACAATCGTGTGTCCTTCTGAACCATCCTGCTTTAGGACACTGAAAGCAAAAGCTCCTTTGGACTTGATTTCCCTCTAGGAGAAGGTCACTAATTGGAATAGTGTGTTGAATCCTATTCCAACTCTCCTATCCCCTAGCCTCTGGAAGTGGGAGTTATAAAGTAATAAGCATTTTTTAGAGAAATCTCCATGACTTAACAATGAGAGTATACAAATGTACTTTATGACACTGAATTGTACACTTCAAAAGAGTTACAATGGTAAATTTTATATTATGTATATTTTACCATGATTTTAAAAAATAATTTAAAAAATTAGACTACCCAGGCTGCCTGGAGATTTAGAGGAATATGAGAGTGAATACAGTTGTCCCTCCGTACCTGTGGGTTCCACATCTGCAGATTCAACCAACCATGGATTGAAAATATACTTTTTTAATACCAGAAAGTTCCAGAAAACATCACTTGAATTTGCCAAGTGCTGGCAACTATTTACATAGTATTTACGTTGTATTAGGTATTATAGGTAATCTGGAGATGATTTAAAGTATAAGGGAGGATGTGTGTAAGTTTTATGCAATTACTATGCCATTTTATATAAGGGACTTGAGCATCCTTGGATTTTGGTATCAGAGGTGGGTCCTGGAACCAATCCCCAGCAGATACTGAGGGACAACTCTATTTTATTTTGTTGAATTGGTGCTGCAAAAGGTTTTGCTAGAGTCGTCTAGAAAGTTCTCCTTCATTAAGTAGCTCCTTTTGAAACAATTTCACATATTCATACATTGCTAGATAACTGATAAGCTAATTCTGGCCAAGGTAAGGCTGACGGTGCTTTGCTGTGACAGAAAATGTGCGCCAGTCATTCATGAGAGGCTTTAGGCAGGCACCTCTGCTAATCCACACATTGGTGTCATAATTATACCCCCTCCCCACCCCTGCACTTGGAGTGGACACAGCAGGAATTGCAGTGATAGAGTCCCAACAATGGAAGGGACCTTAAAGGGTCATTTAGTTCAACTATTACTCTCAATTCTTGTCTGTGAGGTTTCCATCCTCCACACTTTGACAAACTCCAGTGATAAGGAACTCTGTATTTTCTAAGACTACTTAGGCTAACTGAGCAGAAACGTGGTTCCCTAAAATTTCCAACCATTGTTTTCATTTCCATCCTTTGGCAAATGGAAAAACTCTTGCATTGAAGAAACTATTTCCCCCCTGAGGAAAGTCGAATTATTTTCTGTGGGATTTCAGTATTAAGTATTTATTAAGCATTATTCTAGTTCTTCAAAAAGTGCTAATTTTCTACTAAACAGAAAATATTAATCAGACGCACCCGTCCTTGACTGAAATAGAGATTTTGCTGTATTTAGTTTTTAACAGGGACGCGCCCCGGAGACAAAAAAAATGCCAGGACTCAATTCAGATATTTGAATGTTAATTCTAGACACTAGGGCAGGCCAGCAGGACAGTGGAGGGCATTGATCACGAATCTTCAGCACCCTGACTGCTTTCTTCACCTTTCCAGAGCCCTAGCCCTGCTGTGAGGCCTAAAACTGCTCCTGTGTAGTCAGACACGGTTAACAGGGAAGAGAAGATGTGCCAGGGGCAGCAGCTCAAATACCTCTGCTGGATCATTTTGATTGTGGTCATGAGTTAGAGAGACAGGAAGACACGTCATCTTTAAGAGGGTGGCTTTTTAAATGAATATTTTCTTATTGCTAAAATGATTCACGTTTCTGTGTAAAATTTAGGGAGAACAAAAAAGCCACAGATAACCTGAGATAACCATTTGGTATATTCTGTATCCTGCCAGCATTTTTCTATGCATATGTTATTCTGTGTAGCTATAAAAATAAGCATGATGAGTAGTATTTGGAGTGTTCGCAGAAGTGGAAGTATTGCATACTTTTGTTTGGAAATGATCTACCATGACAACACGTAGTTCTCTTTGGCATCAGGCGTATTCTCTAGAAGGCACAGCTTTGGATGATTCTTTGATGTGCTTGAGTTCAAGGCTCAGGAGTATATTGTTTACCCTTCAGCAAACCACAGGCTTTGCCGGGAGTTATTCACAGAAATTCTAAACGATCCATTTGAAAGAGAAATGCAGCTTTGTCTATGGCCTAGACTGCCTTTCTCAGACTTCTGATTCTGTTACTTTCCTTTCTCTTAGATGGAGAGACAAATGTCCGTGAACTCCAACCTCCTGGGAATGCAAGGTCCAAATCTCAGCAACCCCTGTGCTTCTCCCCAAGTCCAGCCAATGCATTCAGAAGCCAAAATGGTAAATAACAGTTATAATCATCCTTTTGTTATTTCATGACTTTTTCTTTCTTTTGATTTCTGCTCTGACTTCCAAACTTCAGTCAAGTCAGGTAGATGGCTCTGTCTTTGTTTCAATGAATAGGTCTTTCTGTGGAAAAGCTGTGCAGAGCTTGGCTCTCTCTTTGAGGCTATTTGTTACTGAACCTTGGCATCGGATGCTCATATAACAAACATTGGACCAGCCTGTGGCCTTAGTGAGAGGGACTTTTGGAAGTTTGGGGAAATCCATAAGAGTTGAGGAGGGATGTACCCAAGTATGTGTATATTTGTTCAGAAAGAGAAATTAGCAAAAACAATCCAGAGTTTCTCTCCTTCGAGGTAGTCACAGTTTCAACGCCACTCTTCCTGTCCCCACGGCCACCAAGACAGACATGTGATTTTGAAGCACATACTACTATGAAAATATTTTTCAGTTTTTGTTATAGTCATCAGATGTGACATTGAGCTGAAAGGACCAGTGCCTTGTTTTCTCACGGGGTAACTGCAGCTCATACTGAAATGTGTGATTTCAGGTGACAACTTCAGTGACTTTTAACGTATGAGACTGATATGCAGTAAGGTCAGTCTTTCCAATCAAAGTGATAGATTCATGCATTTCTATTCTACCAAATATTAATAAAAGCAATGCATGTCGATCTTGGCCATATAAAGTAAATTTGCTGGTTATATTTAGTGGAGTTACTTGAAGTAGGTCATTCAGTTTTCATATAAATTCTGACACCACAGTTAGTAAGGTATCAGATGTCAACAAAATACACTGCAGCAAAGTTTTTAGTATCTGATATTGGATAGATAGCTTTTGCTAGAAGTTGAAGATTTATTTGGTTTGCTGACTGACAGCGTTAGGGACCCTGTCTAATGGCTGGGGTGAGGATGTCATTGACATCTCTGAAAATTAGCCATCAATACCCAGTGACTTCGTTTTCAATGGCAGCAAGTTTTTTTGGCGCCTGCTTTGGTCACGTTCTCTTGGAAACTTCACTCATTTCACTTGCAGCTTCTCAGCCCAAGGAAGCAACTGAACTCCCAGTGTTGGCTACCTTGGGCAAATAAAATCTGTGGTTGGGAGAGTTCTCTTTGCTGTGCCACAGTCCCTGTGACATGCCAAATGGCACCAGCACCTTCAGCAAAGCTCGTTAAATCTTTTTGGAATCGGCAAATATTTTTTCAACTCAAGCCCTGCTGAGCCAAACCAAATACTTGCTGGCAGAGTAAAGTCCAAACTGGCATCTGTTTTGGAGACCAGAGTAATGCCATTTACATTTTTTTAAAGGAAAATAAAAAAATGGATTGTGACGGTACTTAGGAAAAAAATAAAATTAAGTTATTCATGTGTATGAATAAGTGTTCTGGGTCTAAGCATCAGATGCTACTCCTCCAGCTGGATTATTTCTGAATCACCTAATTTAGTTCAGGGTCTGTATCTCTTTTGAGGGACCTCCCAGACAAACTTGAGGTAGATTCTAAAACACAATTCCAAACCAAATTTCCCTGCAGTTGAGTTTCATTGGATTTTATGCCACCACTTGACTCTGAAGTGTCCTACCCCTCGTCTTGCTGGCAAAGAAGGAAAATGCTTCCAAAGGGAGTACAGGTTTATAGTTATTTATATGTATGAAATAAAAACATATGATATGGCAGCTTAATAGTGAATGATATCAGCAGGAGACAAAAGGGAGAATTGGGCTGTACTTATAAAAATAGTGTTACCCTGTAAATGTTTGTTGAGTTAAATGTTGAGCAGGCATACTACTCTGCTGATTCATGTTCTAAGTGAATGAATATTTCCAGATCCATGATGTCTGGGCAAACCAACTGTATCATGAAGTAGATACAGCTTTTCCCCCTGCTCCAAACTCCCACCCCTAACCTGGGTATTGCCAATACAAATATGGATTACTGTTAATCCAAAGGGAAAAATTGTAATATCGGCCACTTATATTTTGGAAGAAGAGCATTTACCTAGTAGCTTGGAAAAGCGTTAAGTGAATGACTTTTAATACATTACTGAGCGTCCTTATTCTGATTTCTGCTTGCTTTATTCACTGGAGAAACACGTTATTGCCATCTACTAACCGTACAATATTTTCTAGCAGCTTTGGTTTACTCAGATGAAAAGCTTTTATAAAATACAAAGTAGAGAAGAAAAAAACTCTTCCGCAATGTTAATGTCAGCCAGAGCCTCCCCAGGTTTCTCAGAGCTATGGGCTTTGTTGTTCTATGCCTAATTTTCTTCCTGTGTAAGACTAGAATGGATTCCAGATTTCAACTAAGACTCCGGTTTCGCTGTTTTCAAGGACGTTTCCAAAGGTCACACATGGGCTATTGTGATGAAGGCACTGTGTGGGGTGTGTTCTCAGAGCACAAGAGAAAGCAGAGAGCCGCCTGGGAGGTGTTGCCCACTTCACAGCGCTGCAGACCTCGTCTCCCGGGAATGGTGCTGTCAGAGTGTCCGCTTTACACTCCCTCTTGGCCACTGACAAAAGCCATCATCCTGAATCTCTGGGGAAACTCAGAGGTCCTCGAGGTGGCCAAAAGCTGTAGACAGGATTGCTTTACAGGTACAGTTTTATTAGAAGCTGTCTGACAAGTGATGGCTCAATAGAAGACATCCATTTTCTTTGCCCCAAATCGGTCACTTCTATTGTAGAAGAGAGCAAAATAGGCTCCAGTAAGCTCCATCTTGCATTAACCTGCAACATCTTAAGTCAAAATCATACATGTTCTTCTTTTGATTTAATGTGTATTAGTATCAAGCAGTGCACTTCAAAGTACTGTAATCACATCTGTCCAAGCTGATTTGATCATAAGTCTGGCAGATAATAATTTAGTTTTATGGATCTTTTTCTGAAGAATTAAGCCAAGAAACATATAACTTCACAATTATGCAAGTGAATATGTGCATATTGGGTTTTGTTTGGGGGTCAGTGCAGACTCAGAGCTGTGAGAGCCTTCCATCTTTCTAACCACCCAGAGAGGTAGGCTCTTCCTTCCAGATTCCTGGGATCGGTGGGTGTCTTCCCTGAAAATGGTGTCGGCTAGGAGGAAATTCACTGGATACCTGATGGACAGTTTTAACACTCAAAGGGGAAAGGGAGAGAAAGAGGAGGATGAACAGAGAGAAGTGGAAAAGGGGAGGAAGAAGGAGACAGAACAGATAGGAAATGCAAACCAGACTGGGACCTGTTTTTCTAGCCTTTGCTGGGTGCGAGTGATTCTGCAATGACGTGGATGTGGTGCCCTCAGAGTTATGTAGATTTGTGTTCATTTCTGTCTGTGAGAATTAGACCAATTCTATCTAACTTTGAAAAAGGTTTTCCTTTTCTTCTTTTTAAAGAAGTCAATAACAGGGTTGGAAACCAAATAAGGGGTGGGGAGAACTTGTCCATACACCTGTCTTGAGTCTCATTAATGATGAGATGACAACTATCGTATTGAAACTGATGAAAATGAGGATGGCGTATAAACAACAATTCATGGAGGGCTCTGACCACTCTGCCCAGATTCCACCTTCAATTTGGATAGGGGTAGGAAGCCTAGGAAGTATTGATACCAGTGAGAAGGTATGTATAGCTGTGACCTGATTTTATTCTCAGGACAGCCCCATAACAGGGATATTGTCCCCATTTTACAGCTGAGGCAGCTGAGGCTCCAAGAGGTTAAAAAACTGGCCCAATGACACATCACTTAGCAAAAGCTAAAGTCTCAGACTCTAATGACAAAGCTTTTCCATCACAACATTGATCCTTTGATAAAAATACACAGCTTCCAGGTATCAGTAACCAGAGGATTAAATCAAATTCTTTTTAGGTGAATTTATATATACATACTAACGGGAGACAAGGATGGCAAGGATAGTTTAGATCTCCAGATAACCTGGAAAAAAATGTGGAGTGGTTGTTTAGTATGGAGCTTACCTCTTGGTTTAACCAGAGCTCTGTGGCTTCACTGACTGGTCCAGCCTCACTGCCTCTTATTCAAACACATTTTAATCATGACATTTCTTGTTTTACATGTGTGTCTCCCCCACTTGATTGATTGGAAGCTCCTTGAAAATAATCCTTGCATTGTGTAAGCTCCGTGTACTGAGAAAGGCCCCATGAATGAGAACTGAATTTAATTGAGCTGAGTTGAATTAAAATTATGAGAAGGAACCAAACCCTAGCCCTGGAAATGAGGGTGAGATGGAGTGCGTAGGGGGTACGGGTGGGGCTAAGAAGGAGAGGATAAAGTGTGTTAAATGTTAAGCTAAGTATTCAGCCTGTAAAGAGTAGCTGACAACATTTGATGTGTTTGAAAGACATCTAGAAACAATATCCGTCATATTTTTTCCTTGAGAGGAAAGCAATATGTCTGTTCCTTAGAAAACAGAACTTGGAATATCATTGCCCTCCTAGGAATTGAGAGCAATCAATACTAAATGCTGTTTCTTCCACTGTGGTGGATTGATTGTGCTGTATTTTGGTCACCTACTGTTAATACCTCATCCACAGTTAGGTTTACAGTTTATTCAATGAATACGTAAATGTATACATTAATGAATGAATAAAAGAAACCAAAAGGATTGAGAGTCAAGACCTTTTAGAGATGGAGGGCACTTAGTGAAGAACTTGCCCAATTCCTCATTTCACAAGTGAGGACACCAAACCCGGTAAAGACTTAGGGAGATCAAGCCATCATTTAAACACAAAGCTGGGCTTCAACAAAGGCCTTCACGCTTCTATCCAGAATTGTGCTTTTTCCATCAGCTGTACTGATAAATTACTAACAGTGCTTCTTTTTTTGGCTCATGGTTTCCTCCTGGCAGATTGGCAGACAAGAAAACCGGGGTGGTAGAGTGAGCAATCCATGGTTAAATCTCTACTTTGTTTTGAATGTCAACCTGGGTGTGTTTGTGTTTGCCTTTTCCCCTCCCTAATTATCGAGCTGGATAACTGTTTGCCTGCAGTGCCCCTTGGCCACCCACTGTCCAACAGATAAATCACAGAGAACCCTGGCTCCATACGGAGTTGCCTGGAAAGTTTATACCCAGGAAAAGACAGTCTCCAGGTAACATCTCTCTGGCACTCTTGAGAAATGTAGTTCTGCGATTTGCCTATTTGCTTTAATCATCCTCAGCTTCACTTCCTAAGTGTCCAGGAATAAAAAAGCAGTGAATAAATAGGCTGTCTGCTTCTCAGAAGCTTTGTGGCGAGGCAGGAAATGCTGTTGACTTGACAGACACTCTCTTCTCATTAACTTTCGAATCATGCCAGCAGCCATGTGTCCCTGTAGCCAGTGATCAAAACGCGATGATGGGCTGAACCAAGATGACCACTCTTCAGAATCCTTCTCCCTCAGTGCTGTGAAAAACCACTGTCCAATATGCAGGTGGATAGGAATTAGGTAAGATTCTATGACAACAACCACGAAAATCTAAGCTCTCACTAATATGTATGATGGATCTTATTTTAAGGGCAATTTGCCTTCTTAAAACACCATGGTAGAAAATAGTATTTGTTAACAGTAATTAATCACTTGTGTATGTGGCAGAAGTTATGTTAAGCATCTTGCAATGTATTATCTCATTTAATTCTCCAAACAATACGCTTAGGGAGGTACTGTTCTTAATCTCATTTTATAAATGAACTGAGAGGTTGAGTAACTTGTGAAGAACATACAAGCTGGTAAAATATGGTGCTGGGATGTGAACCCAGCATTGAGCCCTTGGTCCTGACCGTAAACCGTAATGTTTTGCCAGCAGTGGGGATGATCGTCCTATGAGTTCATATTAGCAGAGCACTTTCCAAATTGCAAAGTGCTTCCATGTACATTGTCTCCTCGGAGCGTCATAGCAATTCTCTAAGGTCAACAGGGAATTATTACTATCCTCATTTTATAGACACAGAGAGGTTCTGAGTGACTTTTCCAGCATGATCCAGTGGCATAACCAGGCCCTGAGCCCAAGTCTCCTTTGATTTTTGTCCTGTTTCTACTATATCATGCTGACCCTGGAGTCCCCATGATAACTTATTGCAAATCAAAGCAAGTTCTTATAAAAGCGAAATTCAGTGGTATTAAAGTATCAATAAGATGAAGCTCAAATTAATAGCTAGGCCCAGCCACCTAACTATTAGCTTCTCTAGTCCTCATCGTCTAAACACCAGAGAGAAGGCTGATTCATATTTCTGTCTGGCCAAGACAACTGCTGAATTAAGGAACGAAAAGCAGCAACACCAACTCTAAGAGCTAATAGAAGCCCTGACTCCTTTCTCTTGGCTGAAAGTATAAACTTTCACATGCCATGACCACTTTGCCCATTTAAACTGTAGAATGTTTAATTTAGGAATATATTGTGTCGAGTTTTTTTGGTACAGTGTGAGTGATTAGATTATGAGATCATTGATAAGAGCTAGCAACCATGTATTTATATTTCTACAGAACAGAATAAATTCCTGCAGCATTTACATTCCGTGTGCTGATCAAGATCCCAAACACATGGGATTATACATTTGATTATATTTGTTTTGAAAATGAGAATTTGAGAGATTAGCAACTGCTTATGAATCACCAAATTCCAAAGCAGGAAAGGATTATATTGGCAAAATTCTTTCCTTTGAGAAACAAAGGTCTGAAGTTCAAGTTAACAGCTGGTCTAAGGTCAGGTAGCTAATTAGCAGAAGAAGGGGAATTAGAACCCAGATTCCAGGTTTTCAATTTATAGTACTTCACTCTGCATGTGCTAGTCAGGACTTGACAGAGAAAGCCATCTGCTGGCTGCTGTGATAGTGAATTTTCTAAGGGAGTGTTTCCTGAAGCGTTGTCAGTACCCGGGGAGAAGAGGGTCAATCAGCTTTTCCCTTTTGCATCCAATGGGAATTGAAGTTCATCAACAGAATGCCTGAAGAAATGGGTCCATTTTCTATAATTCTTCCTGAGACTTGGGGGTCTTGACATGAGACCACTAAGCTATTCTGCTTGGCTATCCAAAGCGTGGATTCATGATAAGTATTGCCTCTCTTGGCACCCAGTACAAACTGACTTGATTTTGCCTGCCACCAAGCAAAAGTAAACTTCCCACTTCTCATTGCTGTGTTTTTTGGGACTGCATGGATCTTCCTTGGGCCTTCGGAGATCTGTTTCGTGCTGGTGTGAAGTGGTGACCGAGCTCTCTGAGCACCCATCACAAAGAGGTATTGAAATGTCCCTTTCTTTCCATCGGCCCTCTCTGGGCTCTCCCCATCTCCAACCTCACCAGCGGCTCCGCACACACATTCAGATAGTCTCCTAGGACTCACTGTCTTCCCAGTTCTCTCTCTTTCTCTTTCTGCAAGTATCCACCCTGTTTTGGTAACCGTGGCAACAGGTGAAATACAATCCCAATATTTGCTTGCTGCCTCTGTCACCCAGCCCAGCACGCGCATCGCAGGCTCTTGTTTTTGTGTTTGTTTAACGTTCCCAAGCCTGAAGTCAGATGCATCTGGGCAAGGACGCCACGCACGGTCGGTCTGGTTTGGAACACCCCCTCTCACACAGTCTTCAGGCACGTCTTCTTTGTGTGTTTGTATACGTGTGCGCACGCGTGTTTCCTTGTCTGCTTTGGAACGTTGTACAAATAAGTTCAGCTTATGTTAGAATAGCCAAGCGGGAAAAAAAGGAATTTTACACATCTTGTTACAAGGAAGTTCTGCTTTGCAGAGATATATTTTGGTCTTTTTCTTGGAATTTATGTCGCTTACACTTTCCAAGATTTTTGCCAGCACCACTAATAAGGAAAGTTTGCTTTGCACTTTGGGATGATGGTCTGCCTTGAGTTGGTTTTTTATGTGGCAGGTACAGCAGATCTGTCAGAAAACTTGTGCCTTGAGGGGGATGGAAGCGGGGGGCATTGGGGAAGATAGAGGAGGCAAAGTTTTCCTAAAAGTGTGGGATTTTTCTTTTGTTAAAAAAATAAAAGGGAGAATCCAATCTTCAAATCCAAAACTAACCAAGAATATATTTTTCCTGTTGGTATCCTTTAAAATGGTCTTTCTATCCCCTGTTTGTTTGAAAATCTAGCTGTACTATATAGTATTGTATATTTTATATATTTTATTTGCCTTAGTATAAGATGAATCATTAGGTTCTCAGAATCGGTGAGTCTCAACAATAAAAATAAATACATCGAGTATTTTTACTTTGAAACGGTATTTGCAATCACCAGACAGAAGATGTGTTTAAGGAGGATGAGGTTTTCATCCAACTGTGGCCTTGGATTCTAGAGATTAAAAGTGCAACCAGAGAGGCAAGGCAGTAACCTGATTTCAATAGAGAGCCAGCATCTGAAGAATAAGAGGGAACAAGAGCGCACTTGGGTAGAATTTCAGAGTTGGCAAGTGTTTCACTTGCACCCTTTCCTGGAATGTGCTTCTCCCTTTTGGCACCTCCGCATGGGAATGTGCCCATGTTGCCAGGGTACCAGTCCTGTGTCCCTCCCAGCCTCTCCTGCTTCACTCAGCTCCGTGCACCATGGTCACTCTCTGAAAGCCCCTCCCAGGAGGCTGGCATTTTTCTGAGGGCTTCTGGCTGCCTTGCCTCTCCTATCCTATTTCCTTCGCTTTGCAAACTGCACTCCTCCTTTTTTTACAAGACTTAGCTCAAATGCACATCACATTTCCTGCAAAGTCTTCTCAACTTCCTCAGGTAGACAGGAGCCACGGCTTCTGCTGGGTAGACTCCGTTTGCACCTTGTTTATCTATTCCTTGTACAGGTTTTATTACGTGTCATCGTCTGTGTACCTGCCTCACTGCCAGCCTGCGAACTCCTTGAGAACAGAGGCCAATTTGATGCCATGTCCCAGGGCTGGCATCTTTCCTGCACGTTCTAGGTGCCCAGTAAATGTTTGTTGATAGAATGAAGGAAGGAAAGTCATAAACCAATTTAGATGGAGATGCTACTGTGACTTAATAGGCTGCTCCACGCTTTGGGCTTTTTTTTTTTTTTTTTTTTAAAGTTCCAGGGATAAGGTAGGACTTAACTCAGATGATTGATTCACCAGTGGTAGAATTTCAGGACCCATGACAAGTGGGTGGGAGAGAGATATTTGAGCAGGTGAGAATCCTTCCCACAATTTCCCAAATCCCTGCAGCAGTATGTGGGGGCTCTGCCAGCCACAGCCAAGTGCAGCTCTGCAGGGAAGCCCTGCATGCGACTTCTGGTTTATATCCTGCTTTTGAAAAATTTCACGTGATGCTCTGAGCATTTTCCCATATCACTAAATATCTTTTGAAAACATGTTCATAATTGTATAATTTATCCTATGGCTATCGCATAAAAAGTTTCACTTTATTTCTATTTCTGGGTATTTAGATTTTCTCTACTAGAAATAACCTTTTGATTAGAAAAATAAATCAAAACAAAAAACTGATCTGAAATTATTTAATTATATCTTTGATTATTTCCTTAGGATAGATTCCTAGAATTAGGATTACCAGGTCAAAGGGAATAAACATCTTAAAGACTTGGTATATATACTGCCAAATTTCTTAAAATTTACACTCATTTTCATTCCTTCCTGTAACATAGGAGGACATCTATCTTACAGCATTTTCGGAAGTATTAAACATTCTCATTTTAAAACAAAATCTTGGCCAGTTTTTGTTTGCATTTTGTACATTATGGTAATGTTACACATCTTTTTCTATATTTGTTGGCCACTTGATTTTCTTTTTTTGATACATTTCTGTACTTTCAGGCAATTTTTCCTCATTGGGGTGAGTATTGGAATACAGGGAACAAATGATAGAGCAGGTTATCCTCCCTCTACCGCATTTTTCAAATTCTTAATAATTAGCTGGCTTTACTACCTTACTTTACTAATTATATTTTTGTTTCTAAAACTCAATGCATGTCTGAAAATAAATTTAGTAGTTTTTTGGTGTTTTGTTTTGTTTACATGACTCTTTTGCTTGGATGCACAGTGTTTTGAGGGTTTAAAAAATCTCCTTAAGCTTTCTGATTTTTTATAGTTATTCGGCTGACTTATTGCAAAAATGTTGGCTTCCCTAGGAATATGAATGTGGTTCTTCCACATTTTCTGTGTTTATCTAACCAAGCCTTTGTTTATTTAAATATAAACCCCAGTATCTTAAATAAACTGAAGATATGTTTGTGTCTCTCACACTTATCTGAGGTAGATTATATGGATCCTGCTTTATCCCATTTATGAGAAATCAATCTCTGACCATTTTTATTTCACCAGCCGTGATGGAAGTATATGGATTTATATTGATTGAACTTTATCATTATTACTCGATGGTTAAATGTCTCTGAATCCATTCTCAAGCAAGAAAGTTAAACTGAAAATATAAAATAGCTTAATTCCCATGGGGTGATATTAATGGAGTATTGTTTTAAGGTTGAGTGAGTCTTAATGTTAACCAGACTGTAACCTCCTTACTAGTGCCTAGGCCCCCTCAGGGGAGGGATCTGACTACCTAGCACACAGTTGGCACAGAATGTCTCTTCGTCAAATCAATGAATGTGAGTAACTATATAATAATATCAAACATGCATTGAGTGCTGATCATGGGCCATGTGACCATGTGATTTTCATGTTGTGAAGATTCAGTGAGGAACTGCACATAAAGCACTGAGACTAAGCATTTACATGTATTCTCTTATTCCATCCTCACAACTATCTTATGAGGTAGGTATCCCTGGTTTTTTGTTGTTGTTTGTTTGTTTTATTGAAGTATAGTTGATTTACAGTGTCATGTTAGTTTCAGGTGTATAGCACAATGATTCAGATTAGATAGATAGATAGATAGATAGATAGATAGATAGATAGATAGATCTCCCTGTATTTATAGGCAGATTAGCTGATGTTCAGAGGGCAGTGCCCAGGATCACTCAGCCAGCAAGTAGCAAACTGAAGATTTGAACCCTACTCTGAAATCTGACCCTTCCATGCTGGATCTCTGCTTTGGCAACCTAAAAACAACACGGTGACTGGATTCTAGTAGGGGTAGAAGCAGTGACAATTAATCGGCAAATATTTATTATTAGTGTCAACTATGCACTAGGCTTCCTTTTTTTTTCTTCTTCTTCTTTTTTTAAGCAGTAGACCCCTGACATTCCTGAGAGTTTTGCCTGGCATTGCTGTGAATCCCCAAACCCATGCAGGTAGCACATCACATCCCTGTACCCAGGACAGTAGGCAGAGAAAACCACATTGCAGTCCTGACCCTGGATGGAGGGCCAGACTGACAGTATTCCTGCCCAGAACTGTGTAGCAAATGTAGTTTAAATCTGCACCCCAGCAAAAGTTCAAATTACTATAGGCCCTGGAAATTGAGGGTTATTTTTTAGTATTTGAAACCTTGAATGTTAAATTGGAAAATACCAAGTCTCTGTGCCTTTAACGATAATGTTAATAATGACTGATAGCTCATATTTTAAGATATGTAGAACATTTTCCCACCTTTCACACAGATGCTCAAGCTAGCCTTTTATGGGAGCCACAGCTCTCAACTAGAATTAAGAATAAGATGAGTTTGCTTTTTGTTTTTCTTTGAGAAGTAGAATGAACCATTGGTTGAGAACAAAGACCCTACAATCAGACTGCCTGGCTTCAAATCCTAGCTGCAGGACCTGATTGCTTAACCTGTCTGTTCCTCGTTTTCTCATCTGTAAAATGGGGATAATTGTAGAGCCTCACTTATAGAGTTATTTTCAGGATTACATGAGGTGATGCAGGGAAATCATCTGATACCTGGGACACAGTAATTTCTCTTTCTCTTTATATATTATTTTCTTTCCTTTCCCCCCTACTTCAAAGGTTACTTCTCTTTCTTTTATTGGTTTAATTCATGATTTTTAAAACATACTTGTACAAAGTTCTCATAGAAGAGAAAACTGAGACTAAGAGAGATTAAGTACCTTACCTTTGATCATTCAGCAAAGCTGTGGTAAACTCAGTTCTAGAATTCAACTCCCAGTTTTGATTAATGCACTAAATTACTCTGCTCCTTATAGGGACTTAGATATGAAAACCCCTGGGAGTTACACAGCTGTTGCTTTGAATTCACCAATTAATTGAAATATGTAAGAATAAAAATGACTTTTAAAAAAGTTTAAAATAGTTAAAAGCTTATTTTAGAAAGCAGAGCTCAGTGCAGCATATTTTTGAATCTCAAACACATGTTCTTGTTTTATGGTTTGTTAGTTCACAAACATATGAATATGAAAACATTTTATAACATTGAATATTTTGATGTTAAAATATTAGGGCTAAAATTACACAAAAGATGAAAGGCTCACCAAGAAATATATATTAAATTCCACTGCCTAAAATAGGCTTTCACTATGTCTGTACAAATTACTTGAAATTATACAAATATTTGGAATATGTCTAGCCACGAGACTCAACTATGTACCCTAAAATGACATGAGCGGTGCCATGCCAACTTTTGGCATTTATTTTTTTTCCAAAACACCTAGGATCATTATTGGCTTGAATGAGAACTTCCCTTATGCTCTGCAAGTGGGTTTGGAAGAAATGCTAGTGAAGGAGAGCTTCCCAGTCCCTTGGATGGAGGTGGTTGAGTCTCTAGGACATAGTTAAGAAGGCTCTTTGCCAACATACCCTTTGGAACAACCATACCCGTGATAACAGAGTGTGAAGACCTGATTATTTTCAAATCTGATGAATGAGTCCAGCTGTTCTGTAGACTGGTATGGGGTATGTGAGAACATGGGATCACAGCAAAAGCATGTTTATCTCACTCCATCATTGCAGTGAATTTTATCTCCTGGGAATTTTCTTAAAGAGCAAGTCTGGACAGTCGTGGCTTAATGACCAGGAGCTCTACAAGCTAGTTGTTCCTCAGTTCCAGTTATGCAGAAGACAGGGCCTGCATTTGTAAGGAAAGATAAGCTAAAGAGCTATGCATGTTCCTTAGACAAAGATAATTTGTCACATCACCACCATTAATCTCTTAGTTCCCAGCTCACTCGGTTCCCAGGTATCGGCTTTGTAGATTTATTATATATGTAGAAATGTCTCTACCAGTCCACTGAGCCATCAGTTCCTTTTTTCATCCTTTCATTGAAAAAAATATCGAGCCCCTCCAAAATGCCAATATTATACTTGGCCTTTGGGAATAAAACTGTGAATAAGACATAATTCAAGCCTAAAGGAACTTACAGTCCAATGGAGGAATCAGGTAAATATATAGACAACCAAGTATATTGTGATAAATGTTATGATAAAGTCAAGTGCAGAGTGTGTGTCAAATCCACCTTCACGGTGATGGCACTGAGACCTCCAGAGTGGCTCTCCAGGAAGACCTCTTGGATGAGTCAAGCTCCTGTACTCTTTCAGCACAGTGGCCACTAGCCACATGTGGCTACTTAAATTTTAAATTCATTAAAATAAAATAAAATTTAAAACTCCAGTTCTGAGTTTCACTAGATGCATTTGAATGTTCAGTGGCCACATGTGGCCAATGACTACCATATTGGACAGCACAGATAAGGAACATTTCCATCATCACAGAAATTTCGATCCAACAGCACTGGTCTAAGCAGATCGGAAGGGTGAGAAGGAAGGGTTTTCCAGGGGGAATAAATAGAGTGACCATAAGCCTGGAGATACTAGAGAAGAGATAGCATAGGAAGTTAGCTAAAAAAAAAATATATTTAAAACACGCATGTATGTATATATGTATGTATGTGTGTATGTATTCATTCAAGAAGCATGTATTGTTTATGCTACAGTTACGGATTTTGCAAAGACACAATGCCAGCCTCTAAATAACCTGTATATATTGAGCAAGGTTGGGGGAGGGGTCATAAAAAATTACCAAAAACTGTATTTGAGTTCAAAAGAGAGACTGATTATTGGGGGTCAGGAAGGAGACTTGAAGGGTCAGGCCAGTTCAGTCTTCATGAAGTTACTGCTTTTGATCTGGGTCTTGAAGAGCTGTTAGGATTCAGACAGGGAGGTAGAGTTAAATTCCTTACCTTGGTTAAAAAAACATTCGAGTTTCTTCCAGCGTTAGGGTTCCAGCAAGCAGCTGAGAAGCTGAGGACTCTCCCCACCGGCATATTCATTAATGTCTTTCTCCTAAGACTGCCGTTTGTACAATGGGGAGCTTATTCGGCTGTGCCAACTTACACGGAATAGTCCCCCTTCTAAATGGTGTTAGCATGGATTAGTTTAGGGAAGCTTGAGCCAGACCTTGTTTGTAGTAGGTGGCTGAAAAAAGGACTTGGGGAGGGAGGTATTAAGGATTATGCAAATCGCTGGCTGATATGTAGGCTAGCAACTGGAGACTTCTGTAAAAGCAGCTTTTATATGCCACTAGTTGAGGGACCTTGGAAGCAGTTCTAGGCATGTTATGGGCAGATGACTTAGGCAGATCCAATGAAAATAACAGTAAACAACCGTGTACATATATAAATTTTATTCTCTGAATTGTACAATCGGATCTCATAAAACTCACCCCTGGCCACTTATTCCCTAAAGTTAGAGACAGTGAGCACTTCCCTTTCCTGTTTGGTATTTTTCCTCTGCTGGGAGTGTCTACAAAGTGCAATTGAGTTCTTGCTTATTGAAAAAGCCACTTGGCCTTCCATTTCTAGGACTGTGATGTACTTTGTTGTTTGGGAAACACTGGTCACAGAAATCTGTTTGAAGGAAGAGATAGATTCGAGGGATCAACAGAGAAAGGTCTCCTTAACAAAAACTGTTCTAAAGTGTGCTGAGATTCACGTGGAGATCAGGTCTTTAGAAATTGTGTAAAATGGTGAACAAGATAAAGGGAAAAACAGTTTTGTTGCAGATCCCTATTTAAAATCTTGCTTTTTTATCCTTTTTCAGTAGAAAACCATTTCATACGTCTAACTCTTAAGAAAACGAAAAGGTAATTGGAAAGATGGCATGAATGGCTTGGGAGAAAAGGAGAATTTTTTTTTCCATTATCACTTGGCAAGTAATTTCTAAAATTTACTTAAATGTAGTTTGATATTTATTCAAGCAAATGAAACTTAAAAGGACAATATTCTACCTGGATTTTAGGCTTTGAGCTTCTCAAGACCAAGAACACACTATGAACACATTACCTGGCCACCCAGTGGATTTTCTACACACTTCTTAAATTAACAAGATTTCTACTTGACTGAAGGTTGTTGAGTTACCAGAAGTTCTGTGGGGTGGGGCACATTTCAAAAGGTTTGTAGTGTTGCCTTTGGAGCTCCAAGGTGGATCTTCTGCAAGCAATTCTTCTACCTTTAAGGCAGGCCTGACTCTCACACAGGACTGGTGTTCCCCAAGTGTGTTTAAAAGTCAGTCATTCAGAACTCAAAACAATTTTTTTCACAAGAAATGTCAGAGATGGTTACTTTCCCAGGGCTGCCCACAAAAGCCTTTTATTCCATAATGTATCTAAAAGAGTCTGTCTACACGTGTTGAGAGAAGAATGGAGTAGTATAAATAGGACTCCCCTCCCACCATCCCTGGAGACAGTGCTTTTTAGTTGCTGTAGGGGCAGCCCCCTGGGCTTTACTGAGAAGGAAAGGAAACACGTTTCTCTCTGAGGGGAGCATATCCCTGGAGTCGTCCCGGGTATGGGCTCTTGTAGAGTGAACCTCTACAAAGTCAAGATGTTTTACTTTTTTAAAAAGACAACTCAATACCTCTAGAATGAAGTGTGTTTTGAACTTTCTCTTCTTTTATTACTGTGAGCTCCATTATGGCTATTTCACACCATTACTGGATTTAGAAACCAGAGGAATGATGATCATACACCGTAGAAATCGATGTCCCTAGGATTCGTCATTAGCAAAGACAGGCATCTCCTACTGGCTTAAGATATCGACATTTTCATAGCTCTTAAAAATAGCCACAGTGCACCGTTCTCACATTCGATTGATATATTGTGACTTTTTGATGTCGGAGCAATTGATTGATTGATTTTTTTTTAGCACCAAAACCAAAGACAGGAGTGATGGAGATGACCTAGAGAAAGATTAAATCTTCCCCTGCCAGGGCTGAGTTAATTGAAGCGATTCTATATGCTTACTTCATCTTAGACAACAAGCCCTTCATCTCCTCCTCATCGTTAATAACACTACCATTTTCTAACATTTTTGTCCACCTAGAAATTATATCTATGAGTTCTTAAAACATAAATTACTACCCTGCCAACCGTCATTCACCTATAATGATACACTTGGAAAATTTTCAACCAGTATCACAGACTATTGCTTTTTCTTGCTTTGCTTTCACTATCTGAGAGTTGAGACTTGGATGAAAGTTTAGACCCTAAAAGGCTATGGCTAGTTGTCCTTAGTGATCAAGGCTATTTTTGAAAGAAAAAAAACCAGAACTGGACAGTAGAACACTTAGGAAACAGTTTCTCTATTGGTTTGTTGAGCTGCCATAACAAAGTACCATAGACTGGATAACTTAAACAACAAAAATGTGTTGTCTCTCAGTTCTGAAGGGTAGAAGTCCAGGATCAAGGTGTCAGGAGGGTTGCTTCCTTTGGAGGGATGTGAAAGAAGGCTCCGTTCCAGGCCTTTCTCCTTGGCTTATAGGTGGCCACCTTCTCCCTGTGTCTTCACATGGCTTTCCTCTGTGTGTCTTTGTCCTAATCTCCTCTCTTTATAAGGAAGGACATCAGTCATATTAGATTAGAGCCCACCCATAGGACTTCATTTTACCTTAATTACCTCTTTAAAGGCCCCATCTCCAAATATAGTCACATTCAGAGGTACTGGGGGTTTGGACTTCAATGTATGTATTGTCAGGGGGAGCAGAATTCAGCCCATATCAGTTTCCAAAAGTAAACTGAAGATTACTTAAATCTTAGACTCTTAAAACAAAACCCTGACCAGGACCCTGTGATCGACCTTTGCAAAATCAAATCTCAAATTCTGACAGAACTTCGGTGGGAACCTGTAAACCCCGCAGTGTCAAGTTGGTCTCTCCAATTAAGAGCTCTCCCTCAGTAAACATAGAAGCTTGCAGATTGGTCCACTTCTGAAGCTTAGCTTCAGGGCTGGATTAGGGTGACGGAGCAAGAGAGGTGCCCAGGGTACAAATGTAAGAAAGCACTCACTCTTAGGGTTGTGCAAATGATGACTTTGCACTGATGCATTTGCACAACCATGAGAGTGAGTATCCCCGTAAGAGTTGTGCCCTGGGTACCTCTCTTGCTCACCCTAGTCCCAGTGCTTCTTTGGAGGAAGGGGAAAGCTGTCCCTATGTCACATTCACATGGCTCTTTCAACTACATCCTGGCACACATCTAGTGTTTAAGTGTTCTCAGAAGTAACTGAAAGTGTGATTAACAGAGGTCGGGGGAGGGAATATGGGTCCTGAGTCCTCACCTGGTTGTTAGTGACAGCCACTGAACCAGGGATAGCTTTTGAGTTCGCTGTGCCATATCTCCACATTCATGACCCAGTGGCAGACTTGCTCTTGTTTGGCCATATTCTCAGCCATGTACTCAATGGCCTAGAGAACAGCACGGAATTTGGGAAGTGGGTCATTGCCCCTTTGCATGAGTCTATGCCCAGCTTAGAACGTGCTGAGATTTTGGGTATTGTATCAGTGCCCTGGCCCCGTCTGAAGTGCCTGGCTGTGTTCTGAGAGCTGAGAAGGAGCAGAGGCACCCTCACCTCTGCCCATGGCTGTTGCCTCTGCCATGAACTTAAGAAACCTATCTGCCATGGCAGAGCAGAGCCCCGTGGCCCAGAGCAGATGTGGCCATGTTGGCTTGGAGCTGTCTAGACAGGGGAGAAGTTTCCTTGTTGCCCCCTTCAGTGACTGATCTGACCACTGAAACAATGCAGATGTTCTCCTTCGAGAAGAGGCATGATTAGCGAGGCAGTGAATGCTGCTGTTTTCTAAGAGACCAGCAAGGACAGCTCAGTCCAAGACATTCAGGATTAACATTTTCATGCTACCCAGGACCCTCTGGCTCCCCGCTTTTGCCTAAGAACCTGTACTTCCTTTTAGAGCCTGCGGGAGTACTCCTATAGAAAACCCAGCTTCATGCTAGCTCAGTGCCTTGATGTGAATTTGTAGAGCCTGACTAAATATTTCCTTGTTCTGAGAGGAAAATAAAAACTATCTCTACCCTTCCATCTAACTATTAAAAATGCACTGTAGAATTTCCTTTACAAGTTGGTCTCTAAGGAGATGCAAAGCTAATTTTCCAACAGGCCCCCTCTATTTTAGTGTCACATTAAAGTTTCACCAATAATATTAGTGATAATAAATTCTCTAGCTACATGAAGGGAAAGAAATTTCAGTACAAGGGCAGTCTGCCTGTAACTTTCTCATTCTGTCCTGCCATGTGGAGCAGCAAGAAAAAGTAGGTTCAACGTGGCATCCATCTGTAGCAGACCATTTTAACACCGTGAATGCTACTTGAATTGTGTCTTGGGGCTAAATTATCTTATCTGAGACCTTGCTGCTCAAAGTGGGGTTTCTGAACCCACAGCATTAGCATCACCTGGGCGCTGGTTGGAGATGCAGGATCTAGGACCCCACCTTGGACTTACTAAATGCAAACCTGCAATTTAAAAAGGTGGTCAGGTGGGTCAGAGGCATATGAAGGTGAGGAGAACTGATCTAGGAACTATTGAACCTGAGGAGATTCTGGCCCAAGACAGGAATATTTTGAAGTATCCACTTTACCCAAAAGCTGCTAATTAACTTTAGCAGTTCTGTTACAGAAGATGCTTTTTTCCTGTCAAGTCCTTTTGTAGTTGGTCCCTGGCTTATCCAGTCTTCATAAGGCCCCTTCAGTTTCTAATGAAGCTTAATTGATTAGCTCTATTTGTGAAAAGCTCAGGGCCTAGTAAGTACATGCCCCCACTGGGTACACAACTAAATAGTTTATGAGGTAATTCGTATTTTAATGTCTTTCCTAATGAGTCCTTTCAGTAATGAAATCCCCTGAGAAAATGTTACTGGTTTACAGACATTTCTTAGGATTCTACAGAGGGGAGACTAGAAATTTTAGGCTCCAGTGTAGAAAATAGTTTCAGTTCAAAACAGGTCTGATTTTTTTTTTTCTCAAGAAAAAATTTTATACCTTCTTTTTCATACCCTATTTTATAAACTTTTTTATACTTTATTTTCTAAGCTCCTATCTTCTCAATCATTTTCCGTATTAGAAATAAGATTTTCTTTCCTGAGGCAGTTCTGGAACTCCTTACTTCTGCTGTAAGTAAATTATATGAGGGCTGCCAATGGGTATCGTCTTATATGAACAAGAAGGATAGATGGAGAGGAAGAGAAAAAGGGACACACACACGCACACACACACACATACACATACACAAGCGCATGCACATAAGCACCTGGCCGGTGATTTGATGGTCTTTCATTGTATTTTAAATATTCTCAGCAGCATCATTTCTGTAATAGACGGTGAATGCATCAATCATTATTCATTAAGGCTAAAGCCAAAATGAATCCCATAATGAGAAAGAAGCATTTAGAACTGCAAAGTGGCTGAACAACAAGACAGTTATCTGCAGCGTGGCAGAATTCTATCCAAAGGGAGGTACAGCCAATTCCCTTTAAGTGAGGGAGGCAGCAATGTGATACAGGTTTCCTGGCAGCTGTGTAGAACCTGTCATGGTGAAGGGACTCACCTTCCTGTTTCCACGGCAGAGCAGAGAGAAGACACACGCACTCTTAAACCCTAACTTGAAGCCAGATACCCAGGCAAGGAGGACCAGTCCCAGTGCATTTTTTCCAGTTTCATCCTCTGAGGAAGGTTCAGGCATGTTCTGGGCTAGCCTGCTGACATGACACCTGTGGCCTGTCCTGTAAATGATGGAGAGGCAAAGCTTGGCCCTACTTTGCTTGACACAAAGATCAAAGCCTCCCAGCCTGTACTGGATGATGAAAAACAGCCTTTGTTTACCAGTTTTGCCCTTTCATTTGTTAATAGCCCCCCGTTCCTGAGGGAACAAGCTTTCTTACCTGGATCCAGGAAATGGAGAAGATCCTGAGAGGTGTGGGGAAGGCCCTTCTATAATCACTGTTCAGGGTGGTGAGGTGATGTCTGTTCCTCTAGGAGAAAAGCCAGCACAATATGACAGGGTCAGTGGATGTATTCCAATTGGGCCTGTGGCCATGTGGCTGGCTTTGGTTGATGGTTTGTTACCTGATGGCGTTGGATAAGCAGGATAAAAAATAATGACTTAATAGGCCATGTTTTAATAACATGTCTATAGGTCACTTGGAACAGGGACAGTGAAGAGCTGAAGCGGAGTGTTTTGTTTTCCTACAGCCTGGACTGCCTTCATGGTAGTCCAAGCAAGTCCAAGTCTATATAAGCCACATTTAGTGGTAAATCCCTAGAGCTGTGGGTATCTTGGGTTTTTGTGAATGAGGCAAGCAAATAGATGTGTAGGACTCCTTTGAAATCCAAGTTATAACTCTGGTTGTCATCATGTGAAAGAACAATGTGCAGGTAAGGGAAATTTCTTTACTTGAAGCCAAAGTTGGTGATTTTAAGGGCAGAGACTGCATTCTGAGCATGACCCTATTGCAACGAGAGAACATGTGTCCTAGCCAAGGAGGATGAGTTACTAGGGCTCAATGTTGTGAAACAAGAAGAATCCCAGAGTTCTGAGAAGACTCTTCAAATGCCCTGAGCAGGCTTTGTGGAGGCTACTTTGTTCTTGAGAAGTGAGACTTCATTATCTATGGAACAAATGAAGCTAGAACTTGGCATTGCAGGATATTGCTGAGCAAGGAAGCCTCTATACTTGACTTACTATGCAGGGAGGAAAAGAAGCCTGCCTGTGCACCGGCATGCAGTTAGGATTTTAGAATGGCTTGTAGGTCTTGGTTCTCCAGACAGTGGGCTTGTGAGATGCTGCCTGGAAAGGAACAAAATGAAAGAGGGGAAGAAAAGCTCAATGCAGTTTTTCTTCCAGTGACACAGCTGCTTTTGTGCAGAGACAAAGAAAGCAACAAGAGAGCAGGAGGCTATGAGTTAAAAAAATTTTTTTTATTTAACAATCAAAGAGGATGTAGTGCTTTTGAAAGTTCATGCTTCTACTAAACCTACCTTGAGCCAGTTGCACCTATCTTTGAGGAAGAAAATAGCAAGGGGGAATTTGTGAGTGGAATTCAAGCCTGGCCTTATAAGGCACATGCTCTAGCCCCCTATTCTCTAGGTATTTCAGCATCTGTGAGAGCCAAGGCCTCAACACGGAGTGGTAATTTCAGCAACTTCTCTGAACACTGTTCTGGGTGAGTCAAGTCAGCTCCTTCCCATTTACTTATGAGTTAATTGGCATTTAAGCTCAAGTCTCCAGGCCAGTGATTTATTTTAATAATAAGTTAGCCCCGTGGCAGGCCCATGACTTCATGACTGCAGCAGTGGAGAAAGGGCACACCGCCCTGATGGATGTCTCAGTGCTGCATGTGGCTGATTTACAAGGTGCTCCTCTGATCTGAGTCACTCTTGCCTCCTCTGCTTCAAGCCCCATTGGGTGGCATCCAGCTATTGGAGAGTCTACCTGCTTAAAGGGACAGTGAAAAGAAGTGGATTGAATACAAGTAATTGGGAGGAAATTATCCTTGAACAAGAAATCATCGGACTCTACAAATTGTGATGGCAGTTTGTACACTGGCCAAATCCAATCAGTTTCCATATGTTCATTGTATGTTGCTTTTGTGAAAACAAAAGACCATAGATGCTGGTATTAACTCAGACTTTATTGTTTTGAGTTCTATCAAATGTCATCTGCATTTTATAGGTCTCATTACAACAATGCCCATAATGATGGAATCAGCTGATTTTTCAAAGCAATCTTTAAGGTTATTTCATGTTTATTAGGTTGCTAGGGGTACCTAATACATCAGTATGAGTAGAAGAAGTGTTTAATGCAGTTGCCAGATTTTTGTGCAAGATAAATAGTTTTACATGTCTCAGAAGTAGAATCCAATTGGCCAAGAAGTTGGCTAAGAACTGAAATTTGACATCATTCTTGGCAACTCACCTTTTTTTTAATGTGTATAATATAAAAAAGTACACTATATCTTTTCTAGATATAATACTAGACCCAAAATGTAACCTTTAATAATAAATCTATATATGCAAATGATCAAGTACTTTTCCTAATTCTTGGTCATCGTAATAGACAGCATTTCAAATGGAATAAACTTTTTTCTTTTTTCCCTTAGTATTCTTAAAATGAGAGTATATGTAATACACATGTATGTTACAAAGCACAGATGATATAACAAATACCTGTGAATG
This sequence comes from Balaenoptera ricei, assembly GCF_028023285.1. Taxonomy (NCBI): domain Eukaryota; kingdom Metazoa; phylum Chordata; class Mammalia; order Artiodactyla; family Balaenopteridae; genus Balaenoptera; species Balaenoptera ricei. The sequence continues at coordinate 48,439,192 of NC_082647.1, read as the reverse complement.
TACCGCCCAGCCCCAGAACTACATCACCAGTAGTTTCTAACTACCTGTGTGCTCTTCCACAGCCCATTCTCCTACCTCACCCTGGGTCACCACTATCCTGAGATTTGTGCTTATCATTCCTTAGCATCTAAAATGTAGTTTTATCATGCATATGTGAGTTTCTTAGCAATAATATTATTTAATTTTGCTTATCTTTAAGCTTTATATGGAATGGTTCTTGTATGGAGTTATCTGGACTTGCTTTTTCATTTAACATGACAAATTTCTGATAAGAAAACTCATGAATTTCATTTTAAAGAATTAGTTGGCTGTATATTAAACATTTTAAACTCATATCATAGGCATCTGATATACAAGAAATATAAGAAATACATTTTAAGCCTTAATGTGAGCTATGTAATTCTTCCCTATTAGAGTTAGAGATGCTTGCAGTTTCCATACTTATTATATTTTAATTAGTAAAAGATGATTAAAACATATGAATTAAGCCTTATTTTGATGTTTCTGCAATGTGGTAATTAAACCCAGAGAAGATATAGTTTCCATGATATACTTACACCTAATTAGCATGTAATAATTATCAAATTAAATACTCATTTTAAATATGTAATTGAAATGTCATGAGTTGAAATCTAATTTTTTGGAATGAATTTATCAGGTAATGAAATTTCAGGCTTCCATCAGCTTTCAGGATTGTGCTAAACATAGGCCTAATTATCCCTATGGAATCTTTCAATTATCCATCTGGTTGAATACAGATTCTGAAAAATTTTAAGGGCAGAAATAGAATAGTTGATAATCTCATCAAAAATTAAATGGCACGTCCCTGGCTGAAATGTTTTGGTTTAGATTCTCTAGACTTTTCCTAAATATCAAGGCAATTTTTTTCCTTCCGCATTAGCCAACAAAGGAAACAATTTGGCTGCCCACAAGCCTGGGAAGTATCAGGTAGCACAAGCAGACTGAGCATGGGGCAGTGAGGATGGAGTGGAGGGGAGAGACGCTCCTTCTTCTCTTATGTGTATTTGTTTACTAAGATGCCGTTCTCAGCCTTCTAAGAAAGGCACGACTCTGAAGGGATGGCCACATCCCTTGGTATTAGGTATGTTATAGAACAGCATCTCTTAAAGTATTTTCCACTGGAAAACATGTATTTTTCTTAACCTCCTTACTATTTCTGACAAAAAAATGAGATTCCTTTCAGCAGCGAATAAAGAATAAATATAGCATGCACTCAGGTTTCCGTAAAAACGGGTTAAATTAGCCATTCCGGAACGGAGGGTGATTTTTCTACTCAGTCATGGAGTTACTTATGGTTTGCAAATATCTGGGAGGATCCAGTGCCTTCCAGATAGGACTTGCCTTTTTATGTGAAATTTGTGTGTTATAGGTGCATTTTGTTTTATCTTTTCATTATTAATGTTTTAATTTAAAAAATTTGTTTTTACTTTTCATTTTGAAATAATTTTAAACTTACAGAAAATTTGCAAAAATATACAGAGAGTTCCCATATACCCTTCATCAAACTTTCCCTAATGTTAACATCTTCTATAACCATAGAATAATTATCAAAACCAGGAAATTAACATTGGTGCAATGCTGTTAGCTAAACTACAGACTTTATTCATATTTTACCTTACCCCCCCAATGTCTTGTTTCTGTTCTGGCCCCCAGCTGAGGATCTCAAACTGCATTTAGTTGTCATGTCTCCTTGGTCTCTGTAATCTGTGAGTTTCTCAGTGGATCCTCAGTCTTTCATGAACTTGATATTTTTAAGAGTCAGTTACTTTATAGAATGTCCCCCAGTGTGTGTTTGTCTGAGGTTTTCTCCTGATTATTGGGGTTAAGTATGTTTTAGAAGAACACCCCAGAGGTGATGCTGTGTCCTTTTCAGTGTATCATGTCAGGGGTACATCATGATGATAAATCTTATTACTGGTGGTATTAACTTTGATCATTTGGTTAAGGTGGCCTCTGTCAGGTTTCTCCACCGTAAAGTTACTATCTTTCCCTTTGCAATTAATAAGTATCTCAGGAGAATATTTTGAGACTAAGGTACTCCTTGTTTTGAGGAAAATCTTCACATAGAAATCTGAACTTGTGAAATAAATACTGTTGTAATTTCCTGAATTAACAAAGGATTGTACAGTTTCCCAAAGGATTCACCCCAAGATTTCATTTTAAATAGCAAGCTCAGTTCTAGTACATTTAAAATATGGCTCATCTAATAAGCGGTGAATTATACAGCTCTTTGAGGCAATGTCTACTACAGTGTCTTCTTTTACGATAACATATGTCTTCTCCTATAATGCACGAATATATTCTCATCCTCTTATATGATTAGAAAAATAAGTAGAATTTCTCATACCTGGCAGGTCGTTGAAAGAAGAAACTAGAGTTTATCTTCCACTCTTTGTTCGTCGCTAAAAGGAATCTTTTTTTTTTTTATTGTCAGAAATAGTAAGGAGGTTAAGAAAAATACATGTTTTCCAGTGGAAAATATTTTAAGAGATGCTGTTCTATAACATACCTAATACTAAAGTAGATCGGCTAAGAGGATATCAATTATATGCCACACATAATGATTCTATTCTCTGGAAAACAAATTGACAAGCTGTACCAAGCCCTCTGAGGTTTCAGTTAGCCTTGAAGATGTCTGTATACTTCAGTTCCACCTAAAAGAATCAATTCAACAAAATAATTGAAGAACTAGGTAGAGGATCTTCACTGCAGTGCTGTAGAAGTGGTTGGGTAAACAATATAATGCTATAGAACAATTAAAATCATATTTTCAAAAAACAATGTCAGGAGAAAATGCTCTGGTGATCACAATAATATACTATGTGGAAAAATAAAAATAATACTGTCTATACAATATGTCCCTAATCTCCCTCCCTCTCTCTCTCTCTCTCTCACACACACACACACACACACACACACACACACCTACCTGGTAGGAATATATCAGAAAGTTATCTTCAGATGTTAGAATCATGAGTGATATTTATTTTCTTCTTTACGTTTGTTTTTCAACTCCTCTACTCTAGGTTTCTTTTATTAACAAGAAAAAAATATTTTTGAGAAATTAAAATTAGCAGTAATTCCACAGGTGCCTTTTGGGGAACTGGATTCTTTGAAACCTCTTTCCAAGTCCTCTTTTCAACCCTATGTAGATTACAACTTTGAAAGCAACTGAATGCAGTTTCTGAGTTTATTCTAAATCTTTGTTTGTATGCATATGCACACACACACATTCAGATAGTCATAATGAACTTCTTGGTTAAATAAAATGAATAAAAGTTTAAAAATAGATCTGTATTTTAAGAAAAATTTTCAATGTCTGTATTTTCTATGGTTGACTTTCTAACAGTAAACAGAAAATCTGTGGGATCTAAGGACTGTGATACAAAAAAGGTTGAGAGAAGGATAACCCTACGAGGGAATATAGTTCCCCCCCCCCCCCGCAAAACTAAAGGTGGAGGGGGGTGCTGGATATTTTTTCTGTTATTTTTTTTCAAGCTTAGTCTTTAAAATTAAACTTATTAAAAAGAAAAAACCCTATTTCAACCCCATCAAATTGCAGAAAGCCAAATATCTAGCTTTCATTTTTAATCAAACAGGCTAAATATTCATGTTTATGTGACTAAATGAAACTTTTGTATGCAGTGTTTCACTCCATCTGCATGAATAGTAGCATTGTGGCAGGGTGAGGTCACTGCAGAAGGGAAAGTGAGGTAAGAACACAGCTGAGTCTACAGGCTTTTCTGCTGCAGGGCGCACCAGCTCCTTCTTAAAGCCATAGAACTGCCATTCTCACACCAAAGGCCCTCCGTTTGTTTGCACTGGGCTGCAGCAGGGCTTGTCTGTGTGCAGGGATGCGCCGTGTGTCATGAATAATTCAAGTGTTCCAAGAGAGAACCAGAGGTGCAAGGAGAAGCCTGTGGCCAGAACCGCAGTCGTGTATAGTTTCTGTCCTTTGAACATCCATTTTGGCCACCTGCTCTCAAGGGAAAAGATGGTCCCATCCGTTTCCTACTGCTCACTCACAAGACCCAGGAGGGATCTCTGCTGTGGTTATGCGATCCCACAGTGGTGTGTTGCCCTCCCCAGTAGCGGCAGGCTGACATCTCAGAGCTAAGTCACCAAAAAGTTGGTTAAAGATGAGTGTCTGTACATATTTTACCTACAGTTCCTACTAACTTAGAGGAATAAGTCGGTTGCCAAGAGCATGCTGGCAAACAGCCCTTTGCCAACACCATCTTATTAGAGCTGTGAGAACTTGAAAAAAAAAAACACTCCTTTTTTCCCCCCGCAACAAGCTCTCCAAGATTTTTTTTTTTTTTTTTTTTTTTTTTATTTATTTATGGCTGTGTTGGGTCTTCGTTTCTGTGCGAGGGCTTTCTCCAGTTGCGGCAAGTGGGGGCCACTCTTCATCGCGGTGCGCGGGCCTCTCACTATCGCGGCCTCTCTTGTTGCGGAGCACAGGCTCCAGACGCGCAGGCTCAGTAGTTGTGGCTCACGGGCCTAGTTGCTCCGCGGCATGTGGGATCTTCCCAGACCAGGGCTCGAACCCGTGTACCCTGCATTGGCAGGCAGACCCTCAACCACTGCGCCACCAGGGAAGCCCTCTCCAAGATTTTTACCTCTTGCTTTATAATGGAGAGGAATCCTTTACTCTCCGCTTGGCATCAAGCAGCATCCAATTTCAAAAATAAGATATTTTAAAGATATGGATACCAAGCCTTTGCTTGTATCTGCCTTAGTAGGTGCCATGATATGAAGAATAACAGCTTTTAAAAGCTCTCCAGGAAAACTCTCTCACCTGAGGCCCAACCCCCATCACATAAAAAGGTAGACCACTCTGAACCTAAACTGTAAGAATGGGTAAGGTTGATTCTTTAAAATTACCACATCCCATAGATTGCATCCAGGATTCAGTATTGAGGATAAATGAAAGCTTAAGGTTAACCAGGTTAGGCAATCTGAGGGTTACATGATCCATGCCTCTGAGAAGATTATAGCCCCACTGAAGTAGGGGAGCAGGAAGTTAAACAATGCAAGGCAGTTTGTGACCAACGTGCCATAGGCATGCGATCAGGAGGAAGTGCTATAGAAATTCAGGGAAGGAAAATGTGCTTCTGGACTTGGTGGACTTGGAGAGAAGACCTGGTCAGGCATGAACAGGGCACTGAAGGGGGAACAGGCTTTGGCTTTTCCAGTTGAGAAAACCAGTATGAAGAGAGGGATGGTGATGTCTTATTTGTAACAGCGGCTCAAGATAGAATAGATATACGTATATGTATAACTGAACCACTTTGCTGTACACCTGAAACTAGCACAATATTGTAAATCAACTATACCCCAATATAAAATAAAAATTAAATTTAAAAAAAAAGATACAAATTCTCGAATAGATGAATCAACTGACAGCTGACCAACTCTGTGTACTGGGATGGGCAGTAAGTAGACCTGTTGAGCTGAGAGGTTGCTCTGTGTGAGAGAGATGGGGAGTCCTATTAACAGGGCACGCTGGGCGCTAGCCAGACCCTGGAGGCTCTGGAATGCCAGCCTCAGGAAATGGTCATTATCTTTTAGGCAAGAATGAGTCACTGAGGATTAGGAGTAGGGAGGAACACGATGAAATCAGCTTTTCTGGGAGATGAATCTGGCAGTGACTTGCAAGAAGCACATATCAGCTAATCATAATAAGGAAAACACCGCACTGTGGAATATTACAGGTTCCACGTTGGACAGTGTTAGACCATGATTAAACGATGAACTCTGCTCATTTCTGGTGGTGGCTGCAGAACATTGATCCGGGCAGCTGTTCACTATGAGAAGAATGAAATGGACACTGCCAGCCAGACACCCAGCTGCCACTCAGGTAACCTCTGAAATGTATACCTCTCAGGGGCAAAAGTGTATTTCCGAAGTGTTTCAGAGATCTTCAAGTCCATTCATTCATTCATTCATTTAGCAAACATTTGTTCAAACCTGCTGTGTGCTGGGCACTGTGATAGGCCCTGGGGGTCTAAAGAAAAACAAAACAAAACAAACAAAAAAAGAAAAACAAAACACATTCTATCTTCTCAAAGAACTTATATCTAATTATTATAGATTTTTAGTACAGAACATCGGAAGGTGCAGAAGCCCAGAATTTACAGCAGATGTAGTCCCAGTGTATGTAATCCCTGTTCCCTTGAATGATTTACCCACCTGTTGGTAAGCACTCACTGGCCTTGCGGAGGGTCAGTTCTTCTGTGGCCCTGCATCTAAGAGAAGGGAAATGGAGGGCAAGTCACAGCCAGCGGAAGGCCTCCCAGCTCCCTTTCTCGGTCAAAAGCAAATTGTGTCTAAGTAGCCCTTGCGTTTCAGTGGGATCGAGACCTGTTTATTTTGCACTTAGGAATCTTTTCCAGAAATTTTAATTGAGAACCCAGACTTCCCGCACCAACATGCCTACCACTGGTGTTCTGCAAAGCGGCCCCTCCTCCCTGGTTATTATTTTCAGCCACAGCTGTATACTTTAATGTGTATAACTGATGTTCAGAGACATTTGTTGGAAGCTGAGAGCAGTATTCAGAGAGAGAGAGAGAGAGAGAGAGGTCAGTTGGCTATCCTTGCATCATGTTTAAATTGCTGGTTACAAGTCAATGGTTTTACAGATAATTGGTTCAGGCACTCACCTTTCTAAGATTGTATGATCAACTGTTAATAAATGAATTTTGACAGTCTGCAATATGTTGTTTACAGGTCCCACGTTAAACGCAGTTAATGCCTATCACATTACATTATTGCCAGTTATCAATTACCCATGCTAATTGTTTTTGAGCATACTGTTAAATGGTGTTTTCTCTGAGCCAGGAACTGTTCTAAATACTTTACAAATATTAGCACCCTGCATCCTTATAACAATCTTAGGAGGTATTTACTAATATCATTCTTATTTTATAGAGGAGGAAACTGAAGCACACAAAGGTTACGTAGCTCATTCAAAGTCATGCAGTCATGCAGTGTCACGGTAAATAGCAGAATTGACATTTAAACCCAGGAGTCCCACTGCTAGAGTTTACACCTTTAACCACTATGCTGCCATAACAATAGGCAGCAATATGAGTAAAGAAAATACAGAGAGTAATAGTATTAATAGTGCTAGCTGGAGTCGTTTTGTAGCAGTGGTAGCAGTATTGTAGTAATAGCAGTATAGTATTGTAGTAGTAGTAGTAGTATAGTAGTAAGGTGTAGCAGCAGCAGCATTAATAGTAGTAGTAGTAGCATTGTAGTGATTGTATTGTAGTATTATGGTATCAGTAGTATTGTAGTAGTGGTATAGCAGTAGCAGCTGGTTGTAATAGTAGTAGTAGTGATGGTGGCCAAAGTACTGTAGTAGTACTGCTGTAGTAGTAGTAGTGGTGGTGGTGGTAGTGGTGGTGGTAGTGGTAGTGGTAGTGGTAGTGGTGGTATTGTGGAAGTAGCAGTGTAATGGCTACAGCCATCATGGTCTCTTCCATCCTCGTCTCTGTGTTCTCCTTTCAGAGATGACGATATGGAGGCTTAGAAAGGCCTAATAACCAGCAAGTTGCAGAACAGGGTTTGTGCCCACATGTATCTGAGTCCTTTGCTACCTCCTAGGATGAACGCATGAGAAATAGCTGTTTCTGTAGCCTGTAGAAATCACTGCTCAGATACGCTTATGTCAAGTACACAACAGCCATTGATTTGGTGGTGCTGCCCTAACCTCTGTGGTGCTTGAATGGTTTGTTGCGGTTGTTATCCTTGGTTGAATCTCTTGTCATATTCGAGCTGCCAGTTTGCTGGGGTGTTGCTGGTGAATGTGAGGGCTGGTATGTGAAGGGAAGGGAGTCCCTTGGGAAAAGCCAGCCAAATTAGTTGTGACTGAATTAACTTGTTGATTCAGTGAGACACATCAACCCAGTAGCCTCATGTAGACACCGCTGGGGTCTGAGCCACCAGTCTGTAGGTCACTGACTCAAGCCCCTGTGAAGTCCCCACCACCACTTAGAGCAGTAAAGACTGATTAAACATGTTTATATGTAATTTGAAAATGGTTCTTTCAGGAAACGTGTGGTTCTTTAAAGTCATTTTAAAACCTGAGATTTTACTTTCATTTATTTACATTCTAGCCCAAAAGAGCCCAGAGTTGAGCACAAAGTCCCATGATGTATGGGGTCCTCCAGGAGAATTGTCAGAGCTGTTTTATATATTTTTACTCTATCAATATAGCCTTTCACAGTTCCTAATTAGTTTTGTTAGTTGACTTACAGAAAAGTGTATTTAAAGTGAGACGTCAGTAATTCCACTGAGAGAAGGGCATTAATGGAAAGCACACACTGTCAGGAGGCCAATGGGAGAGCAAAGGGTTCCGTCCTGAGCACCCCTAATTTGTACTGGGGGTGATTAACTCAACTGTTTCCCTTGTTAGAACACAATTCAGTAGAAACCTCTGGAGAATATTCAGGCTATGGTTGTATGTGTTTGTATGTGAGTGTACAGGCACACACACACACACACACACAAACATATTATTTTGTTCTTAAAAGAAGTAAATAAAGATTAGTTGAGCTTTTGGAATACCTACCTAGTATACTTCTGTTAACATTTATGTCACAGAAATTGTGTTGGAAACTCAACTGCTTTTGGGCTAAGGTACTGCATATCTTGCCAAGTAGAAAGGAAATAGCTCCAAAATAAAGAGAAGGAGCAATAAAATATAAATTTCCCCAATTCTGACATGTACTCTTGCCAGATATGGGAAATCTGACTTTGGTTATTTATACTTACATGGGATTTCTTAGAATAATGTATTTGAAGAATGCTGTCTCACAATTTCAATAGCCAGAGCAGATGTGCAGTGTACTTTTGAGCTTTTTACAGTAGGTATGTGTGGGCAGACTACCAGAAATTAAAGATGCACAATTAGATTTTTACAGTGTGCACATTCATGCAGATCAAACCGTGTTCCTTAAGTGAGGACTTACTTTTCTTTATTTCCTGCTGAGTTTACCAAGTGGAGCATTGGCTGCCAGCATTTCTAGCTAAGTAAGTTTGCTGCAAAACCATTTCCATTCATTTGTGCTCAGGCCAGGATGGAGGGTCACTTGCCTTTGTATAGAGGATGCAAAATAGGAGGGTCATGTGTCATCACTCGATCTTGTCTCTGGTCTGGCAGCCCTGGCAGTGGGAACTGTTGGGAATGTACGTACCACGCAATTTTTCAGAATGCATGACATGGTCAGTTTATGTTTTTCTGTGGTGTGTCGTGGTTGTTTATTATGTGGAAGAAATGGAAAACTTGCCAATCCACATCACTAATGCAAGTCTGACTAATGACATCAGCAGTAAACTAGAATTTGGCTTCTAACCGCATACAAATAGATCTCAGGCTGCTGGTTATGCTACAATGTCAACCCGGTGTCCCCTTCATTAGCTGACGTGCTCTTCGAGGTAGATGCCAAGAGAAAGAATTTGGTTTTGTTTTCCTAAAGCACAAAACATCTTTTGAACGATAGACATACTTCTCTATCAACAGTTTTCTGGCTTGTTGATTTCCCAACTCTGTTAATTACACCCTCTGAGTCTGTATTTCCAGGTCTTTATTAGAACCAACATTACGTACAGGAGAGTTGATTTCTAAGTCAGATTGAGTTTCCACACACCACACACACACACACACACACACACACACACACACACCTGTCTCTCTCCCCGGAGACTCTGTTGGATATCTACATGTGGCAACCAACATTACCTACAGGAGAGTCGATTTCTAAATCAGATTGAGTTTCCACACACCACACACACACACACACACACACACACACACACACACACACACACCTGTCTCTCCTCTCCCCGGAGACTCCGTTGGGTATCTACATGTGGCAGCAAAACCAGACCAACCAAATTATTCTGCACTTCTGATGCATCCTGACAGGTTAAGACAGTAGCCTAACCAGTGGGGAAAGATGTTTACAAGGTCCTACTGATGAGACCACCTTGAAGATCCGAGGGAATGATTCAGACCCGCCCAAGTTTTAGCTTCAGCCAATTCTGCCCCTTCACGTTTGTGTTCATCTGATGGGCAGCCTTGCCATAACTTATGCGGGGCATATATTATCATTTGTGGCCGTCTCTTTGCAAACCAGCATTTACCTTGTTGGTAGCCTGTTTCACCACACGCAACAAAACTATTTATCAAAAGGCATTTCACTCCAAAATATAGCAATGACTTATGAATATATGCCCATTCAGGGCAGATCTGTGTCTAGAAAGAAGAAGAAGTGATAAAAGAATAGAAATTTTTAAAAAGAATTAGAAAGAAGCAAAACCTACCTATGACTGGTTTTCACATTAATGCCTGTGTAAGCCTACACAGCTATTTTCTTGGCACAGAAACACATACAAATGAAATTGTTGCTGAATATAGAAGAGAGAAATTTAATTAGGTGTAATAATAGCACTTTTCATTTTCAAAGCACTTTACCAATGCTGACTAATTAATCTTCCATGATGTTTCTAAGTGGAACAGTTGTCCATTCCTCCACTTCTGCTGAGAATAGCACACATAGGGTGCTCCCCTCCAGGAAGATGCTGGGAGTCTCTGTCTATGCACACGTCCTCCTGCTTCCCACACATTAAACCTAAGAGAATATTGTCAAATGGGGAATTATGACATGGCACAGAACAGGCTGACAGGGTTAGAAATAGAGACAAAGGAAGCAGATTTTGATATCCAGAAATTCCAGATAAGTCAGTGTATGCCTCATGATCTCAAGTTCAAGAAGAGAAAAAATTCAGATGGAGAAAAATGTATTTTTAAAAGTAGTTGTTTGCTTAGGTGTGAAATGTGTTCCTGAGAGCAGGGAAGAGCTTGGAGGAAACCGTAGATGGGGTTCCACGTTCGCAGTTAACCAGCAGTGAGCAAGTTATTAACTGCTCTAGAAGTTTCCTTGCCTATAAAATTGTGGATGTCAGACAAGATCTCTAAGGTCCCTTTTTCCCTCAGATTCATGGGTTTCTGCTCAGGGTAAATGGTGAGTCAACAGGCATTCTTCAGAAGGGTCTTGGCAGAATATTTTCTGAGTGGCTACCTCTTTAGCTGCTGAGCTGGGATGTGGTATAAATCACCAAGCAGTACATTTATCTAATTAAATTTAAACTCAAGCCTCAATTAAAGATTTCTCTCTCATGGTGCTGTCCCAATATCACAGATGCAAAGAGGGTTGGGTCTTTTTCAGTTGGAGAAAGTCACGTCGCTAACATTTTATGTGATGGGGAGAAGTCCATATTTTCTCCTATATGTGGTCACTTTAAACTGTAAGATGTAAGTGTATTTATCATTTGTCCTATGGAAATATTTGCCTGTGTAATAAAAATGACAATTTCAGGAAAATAAGCCAATTGTATATGCCAAGAGTTGAGAAGGTTTCAGTGATTCCTTAAGTATTTGTCATTTTTAAAAATTGTGTGATCCTGGTTGTTTTTGGAAGCAGAATAGTTTTTAGAAATGAATTTGTGACATAAATATAAAATAGTGAGAAACATCTGAATCTAAACTATAACATAATTGGTTGAGGATAAAACTGACCTCATTCTCAGACTTCTTGAGGAAGAAAGTTTGTAGTGAGGAGAAAGGTCAACTTGCCAGCCCAGACATTCAAATGAAAGCTTTAGAGATTTCTCCAAATAATCCATGCAGCATTGCAATGATGCAACCCAAATTTATTTGTTCTTTAAAGTTGGTTACCATATTTGGCATAAACTCTTGTTTTGATTGTCAATTTGGGTCAGTTAACTTAAACACCTCACATTTCAAATAAAATCCTAAGGAAAAAATAATTATTGTACCAAAAAAAATTTAGTATGAATAGAATTCTACAGATTTAATGTCAAAATGACATGATCAAATTTTCAGGTCATATAGATTAAATTACTTTTAATTTTAAAGGAATTTGAAATTTCTTGGTGGTTTGAATTTTCTTGCCAACACTTATTAAAGAACTATCTTTTGTTGTTATTATCAATGTTGACAGGGACTTAAAATTGTATATATAGCATTGAATGCAAATATTCTGCTGAAACATGACTAATGCTATGGAACTTAAAGCAGAATAATGCTGTGACATAATTTTAGTGACCATTTAAAAACTGTCTCTCACTGTGCACTCAGAATTGAGAACCTTCTGTGTCTTGAACCCTCCACCCTACTCAACACAAAAGAAAATAAAACAAAAACTTGATAAACCTAAGTAGATTTTTCTTTCCTTCAGCAAAATAGTTATCTATCCTAAATTTAAATTCTTGACCATTTTTTTAGACTCTCAGATGACCTCTAGACAGTATAAAACTGAGAGCACAGTTCTCTTCATTCATTTATTTCCTCATACTACTTTCATGCTTCATTTAGAGCTGAGAGACATAATAAATCAGTTAGAAATTCTTGGCTTTAATCATTAATTCGTATAAATACAGAGTCCCAGAGGATCTTTTTCATAAAAGCGTTCAGCTGAAATGCGGGGCTTGTTTCTTACCTTCGCGGGGTTTACCCAGGGAAGATACAGAGTGTCAGGAGCTGCAAAAAAAGTGGGAATCATAATGGAGGCCTAACCACGCTTACAGCATGACTCGAGCACCTTCATCAGCCCCAGAGCTCCTTTTTTAAATTTTTTTATTTTATTTTATTTTTTTAAATTTATGGCAGTGTTGGGTCTTCATTGCTGCGAGCAGGCTTTTTCTGGTTGCAGCGAGCGGGCTTCTCATTGCGGTGGCTTCTCTTGTTGTGAAGCACGGGCTCTGGGCACGCAGACTTCAGTAGTTGTGGCACACGGGCTCAGTAGTTGTGGCTCGTGGGCTCTGGAGCACAGGCTCAGTAGCTGTGACACACGAGCTTAGTTGCTCCGCAGCATGTGGGATCTTCCGGACCAGGGCTTGAACCCGTGTGCCCTGCATTGGTAGGCGGATTCTTAACCACTGCGCCACCAGCGAAGCCCAGCCCCAGAGCTTCTTGAGTGTGATCAGATCTGAAGTTCCCTTGTTTTTCCTGTGAGCTTTTCCTGATGATCTGTTCTCCTCTTTAATATGAAAACATGCTTGCTCTCACAACCAAGAAAATCTTTTCCATGCTCCTCTGCATCCTTAGTACTTTACTAACAGGTAAAGTAACATTCTGCAGTGTGTATCCATTATATAAATATCTTTTTTTTTTAGGAGCACAATAAGTGCTGTTTCAAAGGGAGTCCCCTTTTCTTTCTATAATTTGTTTTTCAAGACAGGCCAAAATTTCTCAGGAGCTTGGGATGGGGAGAAAATTTTAGTCTTTGGGAATATGAAAATCTTGGGCTTGTTGCTTTAATATTGTCAAGAAATCTGTGACGTTCCCCTTAGAGCTAATTAAACACCCTCCATTCCTAACCCCCATTATCCTGCCACACTTTAGCCTTTAAAATTGGTCCTGATGCAAGGCACAACTTTCCTTTCTCCTGTGCTTAGCTACTTTAGAAATAGGCCTGACAATAAGAAGGGCCCTTGAATATATTTTCAGTGGATTGTCAATATTCCTATGAATTATCCTGCTCTTATTCTAGGGGTTTGGTGATTGGTAACAGACATATTTCTATTAGAAATATTTGTTGACATTTTTCCCCTTATTCATAAAATATGAAAGCATGATATAATCAGAAATGCAGAGATTATTTTATTTGGTTAGAGCAGTATAGAAATACATTCATGGTGCTGGAGATGTGTCCTTCAGTAACTACTCAATGGATATGAAAACGATTTTTTTTTTCTGTTGACCTGAATTCACCCCTAAGTTCTCTATCATTTTCTTATGTCACTCATTATTTTAAAAAATTTCAACCAAACTATAAATGATATAGTGTTAACATTATAACAAATTACACAGTGTTATAAACAAGCCAGAGCTGAAATTCAGGGACAGTCCCGATTTTCTTTTAAGAAGAGTGACCTAGAAGTTGACACTTTTAGTCTACCACTAGCCATCTGGGCTTTGGATGGCAAATATAACTCTTTGCCAAGCTGTAAAATTCATGATGTTTAAGAGAAAGATCAAAACTAAAACGAGAGGGTTTATATGTACAAATATTTGCTCAGTGCATATTTGGATCATCTTAGAACATTTGATTCCAGTGGGTTAAAAGAAAGTCTGAGCCATAATTTATTTGTTTTCTATTTTCATAGTATGTTTTTCCACTTTTAAAAACTCTTCGCAAATATTACTGATTTCTAAAGCTGTTATCTTCCTGTGAGAAATAAAATCCCTCACCATGGATTGACTATTACATTTTAAAACTCAGGTCAGTTTTACATGTTGTAAAAATAAAAGGATTTCTTTTATTCTCTTCCTTAGTGTCTAGATATAAATGTTGGTGGTAATTTCTGTTTCTCTTGTTGTGAAGAATTTATTTCTGAGGATGACAAGATTTAGAAGGGTCACTTACACTCTGTTGATGTCACATAAATCATCTTTAGTCACTTCCATGTCTTATCGGACCGAACAATTTTGCCTTCACATGGTCTTTCATAGATGTATACATAATGAAGTTTGTAGTCAAATTCTCTGCTTATATAGCCATGAAATATCTAAACACTGGTCATCAAAATGGTGACAAAGATGAGCTGATTATCTCACTGTTATTTATGTGAGTGATATTTTTATTATTTTGAATTATGAAATATTTGATAGCAGACTTTATTACAAATTAACCTTTGAATATTTCACCTATTTTTGTCACTTGTGTCATGGTAGAAACCGTAAAAAGTGGGGGCAATGGTAGACATATTTACATTGCCCATAGTCTGGTCTGATTTTCTGCAACGCAATCTGAGTTTTGGTAAAGGGCAGTAACACAAGAGTCTGTATTTCCTAGATGTTTTACCCTTGTACAAATCTAGCACTTTAAAATGTAAAAATATTCATTCAAGATTCTTTATAAACTTTTCATTCAAAGAACCATGATTGCATTTTAGATTGCAATTAAATATTTAATTGTTGCTCCTTCTGTTGGCATTCTCTTAGTAGAGAAAATGCCACAAAATCACATTTGCCTTACCCATATCTTTGCATATACATCTATTTTTAATCTTTCTTGTGGAGCCATGACTTAAGTGGACAAGAAAGGAGAAAAAAAGAAAGAAAAAAACCGCACAAAAACAACTGAAAAAAGAGAGTCAGCACGAGCGATAAAAAGAGAGAAAAATATTGGTCAAGACATGAATGGCTGAAGAGGAGGAATCTCTTCTTTGCCTGTTGGTATTTACAGCAGAAAATCTGTTTCTCATTCATTGCACCGGATCTCAAACCCAGCAATATTTATGATAGGCACTTACTAACGTGTCATTAGAGAGTAAATGGAGTAACAGGTAGAGCGTGTTTCCAAATGTGGTCACCACCCTGCTTCAGGCCCCCTCTCTCTACCCAGTTGGTGGCTGATTGCTGCAGCTAATGCCTACGAGCAGGTCAGTTTGGGAATTAACCCCAAGTCATCATTGACTCTAATGTCAGAAGTTTACTTTGGGTGGTACAACAGGAAAAAGCAAGACCTTTAAAATCAGACGAACATGAGATTAACAGCTTGGACAACTGACTTAGACTGGGAGCTACAGTTTTCCAGAGAGTAAACTAGCAGACCTAATACACATCAAATAAAAAAATAAATGAGATAATATTTGTATATTCCTTAGCATCTGCCTAGTGCATAAGAAGAACTCATTAAATATTGTTTACTGGTTTAGCCACTATGTTTATTTTCTGTATGTTATACAGCATCTCTTTAAAGTTACTTAAAAATCATTTGGTTAAATAAATGAGAAATAAAACCCTTTCTAGTGAAAAGAAGGAAAAGTGGCACTTCATGTCCCAGGATTTTTGTTAAATTCTCCACTTGGTTCTCGGTAAGGGATTGAAACAGACTTCTTGAACCCTTCGAAATTGCTGTCTAGCTTCCTCTGGAAAGTGCAGGAGAAGGTGAATTGGTTAGAGTATAGCAAACACTTGAGAATCTAGGAGTGGGAATGTCAAGTTTTCAGCTGTAAGATTGAAGACGGTCCATCATCTGTGGCTGCTTGTTGAGATGGAGACCTGGGAATGGGTTTCATGAGTAACTAAGCCTTAAATAACAATTAGGAGGACCCTTCCTCAGGCTCCAGGTCAGCCAAACTTGGTAAACCTTCTAGACTTTTTGGTCCCCTCACCTACTAGTCTCCACTGGAAAGTGTAGGGACAACCATGCCTCCTTAGCAAGGTTTCATTTACAAGATAACTCTTGGGGTCAGGGAGATATCATGCTTTGAACCTCTATAAATATGAATCATGTACAAGTCATTTGTACACCAATTTAAACACCGAGCCCAAACATTATTTCTATCCTGATGACTAGTTGTGCTTCTTTTGTGTGTTTCTTTTAACAAAGAGTAATACACGCTTGGTTTTAAACTGCATGCCAGGAGAAAAATTCTGGAAGGGGAATCGCTCTGGACCCTATGTTTTGTCTTCACATCATGATGTAATTTTTTAAAAATCAAAATGACTTCCTTCAAGATTTATGTACCCAAGTAACTTAGCCCATTTTTAAATTCTTTCTGCCCCCCTCTGTGTATGAATTTTTTATTTCTTTTCATTGTGACTGTGTGTACCAGACTCAGCTATAGGCAGTATGTCACTGACAAGTCAGAAAGCATATCTAAGAGAGAGAGAGAAAGAGAGACAGAGTAGACATTCTGAGATGGGTTATCCAGGCTCTCTTGCGTTGCTCTATTCACAACATTGTTTTCTTTGGTTGAGCTTTGCTCTGTCCTTTCAGGAATCTTCCTATTAGTAAATATCTTAACAAACCTGGGTTCATTTTGAAGTTGGCAGGAGTTCTGATTAGAGATGTTGCAAAATGACCATTCAGCCCAACGTGGCCCTAAAGACTCAGAGTTTCCAAGATGAATCAGGACAGACATGGCATAAACTGATGAACATTTTTAACCTTTAACCTGGGGGTGGGAAGAGAAGAGGCACACTGTGAATTGACAAACACCCTTTCTACCACCCTCAGTTTTATTTCTGTGGCTTTTTCCATGTGGCAATTTCTTTCAAGATTATTAAGTTGCAAAGCATCTGTATCTATCCAGCCGCTGCTTCAAAGTTCCCAACTAGGGACAGAAACAGCCCATTTTGCCTAAAGCCTCTTCAACCTAAAGCCATTTCCTATAGAGCCATCCATTCCTGAGCCATCTAAAATTCAATTCCTGTGTAAGGGATTTTGCATTTATTCAGGTGGGCCGCAGATACATAAAAGTTTAATTTCGTTGCAAAAAGAAAAAATTAAAATGTGAAGAAAGGTACTTTAGAAAAACTATCCAAATGTCCTTAAAGTATTTGAAAGTTGGTCAGTTAAAAAAGATTCCCATCAGGATAGAAAACAGTACTATCATTTATGAAATCTTTGGATTTTGCATGTATTAGACTCATTTGGTTAAAAATGCAGAATTCAATCTGAGTTGGATGTATCGTGAGAGAGGGGAGTGAAGGCAGGGAGGGGGAGTCTGAGAGGGCAGGTTCCAGAGTGTGGAGGGGGGCATGAAATACCCATGGTGGAGGCAGGGACACTTCTTCCCTTTCCTTGGAAAAGATAGTGAAGAAAAAGACTCTTGTGGGAGGTGAGAGGGTATGGAGATGGAGAAGTTTGAAAGAGGTGACCAATGGCAATTGGAGGCTCTTATATCCCATGCACTAGTCTTATGAATGTAGAAGAGTGGTCAAGTTCTTGGTGGGGAAGTTTCACCTCATCCAAATGGGTGGAGAATCTGAAAACCATGCTGTATGAAGAAGGGGTGGAAGGCTCCCAATCCCTAATCTGAGATGTGATAATTATCTTCATATATTTGAAAATCTGCAGTGTGGGAGAGGAGTTAGAGTTTCAGAAAGACAGATATTACCTCAGGGTGGAATAAGTTGCTTCGTAGTCAGTGAGCTTTTCCTTTCTGGGTTAGAGGATAAAATGGCAGCCCTCTGAGGATACTGTGTATGTGTTTGGGGGAAAGGGATGCCTGCATGGAGTCTCTTCTAGTCCTAGTTCTTTATGAATAAGTTAAAGTTTTAAGTACTCACTTCTGGACAGATATCAAGAGAGTCCTACAAACACAGAAATTTGGTCAGGAGCTCCAATCTAGTCCCACCATTTATGACACCACATAGAGAAATTCCTCCCACCCAAATGAGTTAATCATGTTGGCCATCTTCCCAGAAGAATAGAGTGTCAACCAGTTGATAAGATCTGAGTTGAGCAGCTTTCACTGAGGATAACCTTCAGTCAGTCTCACCCTTCTTCTTCTCAGGCAGCCTCCTGGGCAAGGCAAGAACTTTCTCACTCTTCAAGACTATTCAGAAGACCCTGTCCTATAACGCGTGAGCATAGACCTCTAGCCATGAATGCTTGGGTGTAAATTCAGTCCTTTGATACTCTAAAGAGGACTGAATGATGAAACATTAATATGCATAGAGTTGGGGAGGTTTAAAAAAGGGGCATTTATCTTCATTCCTTAAATTACTCAATTTATTTAAAACAAAACAATTCATCCATTTCTCCCTCCTCCCTCCACCTCTGGCAAACCACCAATCCTTTATCTGTATCTCTGAGCTTGATTTATTTTGTTTTGTTTTTTTGGTTTTGTCTTTTTAGATTCCACATATAAGAGAGATCATACAGTATTTGTCTTTCTCTGTCTGACTTATTTCACTTAACATAATTCTCTCAAGGTCCATTCCTGTTGTTACAAATGGCAAGATTTCATTCTTTTTTATGGCTAAATAATATTTCATTGTGTGTATATACACCACAATTTCTTTATCCGTTCATCTATTGATGGACACTTAGGTTGTCTCCATATCTTGGTTATTGTAAATAATGCTGTAATGAATGTGGGAGTGTGTGTATCTTTCTGAGTTAGTGTCATTTTCTTTGAATAAATAATCAGAAGTGGAGTAGCTGAGTCATATGGTAGTTCTATTTTTAATTTTTTGAGAAACCTCCATACTGTTCTCCACAGTAGCTGCACCAATTTACAGTCCCAACAGTGCACAAGGGTTCCCTTTTCTCTACATCCTCGCCAACACTTGTTATTTCTAGTCTTTTTGATAATAGCCATTCTGACAGGTGTGAGGTAGTATCTCATCGTGGTTTTGATTTGCATTTCCCTGCTGATTAGTGATGTTGAGCATCTTTTCATATACCAGTTGGCCATCTGTATGTCTTCTTTGGAAAAATGTCTATTCAGACCTTCTGCCACTTTTTTAATCCAATTGTTTGGTTTTTTACTATTGAGTTGTGTGAGTTTTTAAAAAAATATATTTTGGATATTAGCCCCTTATCAGATATATGATTTGCAAATATTTTCTTCCACTAAGTTGCCTTTTCATTTTGTTGATGTTTCCTTTGTTGTGCAGAATCTTTATAGTTTGATGTATTCCCACATATTTATTTTTGCTTTTGCTGCTTTTGCTTTTGGTGTCAAATTCAAAAAATCATCTTCAGGACCTATGTGAAGGAGCTTACTGCCTGTGTTTTCTTCTAGGAGTTTTATGGTTTCAGGTCTTATTCAAGTCTTTAATCCGAGTTGATTTTTGTGCATGGTGTAAGATAGTACTCCAGTTTCATTCTATTGCATGTGACTATCCAGTTTTCCCAACACCATATATTGAAGAGACTGTCCTTTACCCACTATATATCTTGGATTCTTTGTCATAAGTTAATTGACCAGATATGTGTGGGTTTATTTCTGGGCCCTTTATTCTGTTTCACTGATCTATGTATCTGTTTTTATGCCAATATCACACTGTTTTAATTACTATAGCTTTGTAATATAGTTTGAAACCAGGGAGTGTGATGACTCCAGCTTTGTCATTCTTTCTCAAGATTGCTTTGGCTATTTGGGATCTTTTATGGTTCCATACAAAATTTATGGTTGTTTGTTCTATTTCTGTGAAAAATGACATTGGAATTTTGATAGCAATTGCATTGAATCTGTATATGGTTTTGGGTATTATGGACATTCTAACAATACTAATTCTTCCAATCCCTGAGTACAGAATATCTTTATTTTTTTTTTCCTTTTTCTTTTACTTAGATAAACTAGTCCTCTTTTGACCAGACCTGCAGCTGTAATCTCATTCAGTGGGTGCCTTGTTTATGAACCTCCCATTTATGTAAATGACATGTCCTGGAGCCTCTAAGCATATGTCCCACTGCAGCTATGACATAGTTAACTGTACATTCAAGTGGGTGCAATTAGGCTTCAAAGTTAACACCTTATTAAGGAGGACTCAGAGGAGGCTCCTTTGATACCTGACTGAAATGTAATTTCTTGGACCCCCATGGGGACAATCAGAGTAAGACCATGGTCAAAATGAGGTAAACCATCATTTGGAATTCAGGAAGGTGGAATCCAGGAAGGTGGGATCAGATTTAAAAGGTGAATAGGATCATTGGAACATCCTTCCAACTTTAAAATCATTACAACAAAAGAGAAGAGCTATTGCCACTGGAGAATTTAGGCCACTTATTAGCAGTAGGCCTTGTAGCTCTATACAACTATGTCCTGAGTGAGCTACTGCTGGCCAGTGACAGACATGGAACCCAAGTTCAGACTGGAGCAGGCCCCACAACAACTTCTCCCAACAGCCCCATTCTTGCCTCTGATGGAAAATTTTGTATAGGAGGTAAGAGTTGTGAAAAATGAGCCGTGAGGAAGGGGAGGCAGTGGAGGGAAGGGGAGAGAAGAGGTTTCAGGCAAATCTCCATCTATTGTCCTGCCTGCGAGAGCAGAGCTGTGGCCACTTTGAGGCAGAAGCTTGTTGCCAGCTTTCTTAGGTCTCTGCACAAGTCTAGTGTACTAGAGCACCTGCTTCTAATTGCTACTAAGCTTAGTCCCCCCACCAAAGTTGGGAGTAGGGAAGGAGAAACACAACAAAACACAGAGCTTTTATACATTCCCTGCAGTCTTGCCCAAGAACATCTTCAGTAGCCAACCTTCCTGAATAAAGTATGGGAAGAAGAAAAGAATTTTTATTGGCTATGCAGGGATACATTTTAGAGTTTTCATCATGATTCATTTTTTTTCATTCATTAGTCCACTTACTATTTGGTTTTCATAACCAGAAAAAAATAACTAAGAAAAAGGAGAGGAAACCCACTTACAGTAAAGACAGTCACATCAGTGATGATACAATGAGTTGATAATCTACTGACGGTTTTTGCCAGTGAACAAAATGTGGGTGAGCCTTCAATTTTGAGTCACAACGTCGCTGGTGCTTTTTTCTTTCTTCTACTAATGGGGGAGTTCTCTCATAAGTTAAAAAACAAATTATGCAATAGTAGCAGAGCCAAAAAGAAGAGCTTTGTCACCAATTAGTTTCAGTCTTTGACTAAATCACCCTACATCTCTATGCCTCAATTTCTTTCTTTGTTCTGTGAGAGAGTCTGGATGAACTGAACTCTAAGGCCCCTGTGGTTCTGTAAGCAGAAAGAAAAAATGCTCTTCCTTTAGGGGAGGAATCCAAGGCTTGAAATTCCATGGTCACAATTCCAAGGATTTTTCAAGGGAATGTTTAGTCAGTTAATGTTGCCTTGTCATGGTTGCCATCTTAGAATAGGGAGATTCTACTCAAGTGAGCCTGGGCAAGTTCCTTCTCCTGTTAGGGCCCCCCTTCATCTTCGATAGGAAGATATCGAACTCCATCGCAGAGAGTTGTGTGAATGCATGAAATGATTCTTATCAGGCTCCTGGCACATGTTAGAAGCAGGACATCCTTCTCACATCATGCTCTTTCTGTGTGGGCATTTCATCTATAGCTCTACCCCTTCCAGAAACTTCCAAGTGTATTTTTAAGTGGCAAGTGCTTAAAACAAAAAAGCATCTATATTGAGGCCCAGACCTGGCACTTCATAATGTTTAAAGCATCGGCTGCCAATTTGCCATGTCGGTAACAGCTGATTTATAGTTCCCTGTGGGTGGGTGGGTGGGTGGGTGAGTGGGAGCTTGGGGGCCAGTCTCTCAGGAGAAGACATTTTTCATGCTTATAATTTTTTTCTTTGGTCATTTCAAGAAGGGTTGAGTGACTGTGCTCCGTGGAGTCAGAGTATTCCAGGCCTCTGCATGGCTGGTGTGTGAGCCTCTGTTTTCCCCAGGCAGTACATTTCTCAGGAGGGGCAGGTCACCTCTTTCTTCGTGGCTGGTAGAAACTAGACAGCAAAGGGCAGTTCTCATTTATGAAACTCGCCCACTTTCTTGGGCAGCCACCTACCTTGGCTGCCCAGCCTAGGCTTTAAGGGGCATGGAGTGGTTTCACATAAAAAAGTAGTTCTACTTCCTCAGACAGCAGACGCTGGTGGGGTTTCCTGAATTTGGCAGAATCTCTCTTTACAGAGACCCCACTTCAGGCTGCCAGAAACTAGGACCTGTGGGCTCAGGATTAGAAAATGCTCAGGTTAATGGCCAAAAAGTGTTGTAGAAAATGCTCAGGTTAATGGCCAAAAAGTGTTGTAGAAAATGCTCAGGTTAATGGCCAAAAAGTGTTGGAAGCTGGTGCAAAAGAGCAACGAGGGCAGCAGTGTGACCTGGGCAGGCTGAAGGGGGCAATTGCTTAGAGCAAAACTGAATTGGAAGCAGGGTGTCCATGAGGGCCCTGGGGAATGTGAAGCCAAACCCACCAACAGAATCTGTGAGAAAGGATCCCCTGAACCCTGACTTCCCAGGAGCAACAGAAAGTAAAGAGAGGTGGGGGCCAGTGTGTCCACCACAAACTCACTCCCTACATGAAACTACTGATTCATCCAGCCAAATACTTGAGAAAGGAGTAAGAATTGTTATGAACAGAGGAAACACAGGAAGGTAAATTCTCTTTTAGAGACCTTTCCAAACTACATATAGTAAAATTCTCAATTATAGTTTTCATGGAGCAAAGCAGTAACGCCTTTTGTGGAACATGATCACTCACTTTTTGATATATTAACTGAGAGCCAGAGAGACTGAAAGACTTGTCCAAGCTCACTCAGGTTTAAGACAAGAGAGCTCAGCTTTCCTAAGCAAGTCCTCCTTCTAAGAGTCACTGCCTGGAAGTATGGAAAGCATTTGGATTTGAAAGTGAGCCTTGTGATCTGGGTCTCGTCCACCATTTTGCTAGTCCCTGATCACAGGCAGCTTTCTTAACCTCATTGATCTCAAAATGGACCACATAACTATCAAATGTATAAGCAGTTGTAAGGATTAAATGAGTTATTACAAGGCAATGCTTTAGAGAGCTTTAGAAATTGTTACTATTATTTTCAAGCATGTAAATTTCTCCTTTAAGCCCTCATCTAGCATTTCTTTTTCAGTGCTTTATTAATACTTTCTTAAATAGCTTGGTTTCCAAAAAGGAATCATCTTAAGATTGGTTGTGTTAGATTCTACCTACCTCTACTGTCATGCTTTCATGCAGAGCAAAAAAAAAAAAAAAAAAAAGTTAAGACCTAATTTCAAGTGTTACAGCCTAATTTAATTTAATATATAATTTACACTTACCCTTAATTAGGAAAATACAATAACAAAAAAGAGCCCAGGGAAGTAGTTTTTTGCTCTAAAGCTTAAGCAAAAATACCTAAAGGTGGTGCCCAGCTAGATAGCTATTCTTACAAATTATTCTTCTAAAAGGTTTTGAACAACTGAAGCTGTTCCAGATAACTGGTAAATTGAAGCAGAGGTGGGCAAACTGTTTCTGAAAAGGGCCAGATAATCAATACTTCGGCTTCGTGGGCCGTATGGTGTCTGTAACTTCCCAGGTCTACCATTATATCTCAAAAGCAGCCATACACAATACATGAATGAATGGGCATAGCTATGTTCCAATAAAACTTTATTTACAAAATCAGACAGCTAGCAGATTTGGCCCAAGGGCAGTAGTTTGCCAACCCCTATCTTTAAGAAACCCATATCTTTCCCTGGATTTCCCTGTTGAGAGTGGTTTTCATTGACACCCCTGTCCCCTGAGCTCACACAATTTCACCTAGTATGGCTCCATCCCAGTGAGTGGCTTGAGGGACTTAGGGAACACTTAAATTCAGAGCTAATTTTTAATGAGCAAAGTCAGCCTGTAAGAGCCTGAGTCACTTAATCTTTTCCTAGCATCTTTCATTTCATTTCCCATGCCAGGGCTTTACAATATAGGGGTGGATGGAGAGTTGTTTTCCAACATGAAGATTTAAGCTGGAATATTGCCCAGGTCATTTCTCTCATATTTCCCTCTACTTTAGAGGTTGTTCATTAACTGATAGACTTAGAGGGGAGAGTTTTATGCTCTTGACCACTGAGGAATTCTTTCATCTTTCTTTTTTTAATTGAAAGGTCTCCAGTATGAGGGGTTTTTTTGTTTTGTTTTGTTTTCATTTCCATTTCATAGTTGCTGTCAAGACTTGGAGAGTTTTCTGTTTTCTACCAATAAGTTGCTTTCATACTTTCAGAATTTTAGCTGATAGATAAAACCAAAGGCTTCTGCAGGTAGTAGTTGAGACTGAGCTGAGATAATAACTTGAGTTTTGTCCCCCCCCCTTTTTTTTTTTTGGCATTCATTTTGTCAGGGCCATGTCACTTCACTCACTCAGGCTTTCATTTCCTGGACTATGAAAGTATTTTCAGAGGCCAGAGATCATTCACGAAGTTGTCTCTGGGTCCTTTTAAAAGGCAACCTCTTCCTCGGCTTCTTTTCAAAGACCTGGCGTGTTCTTTCCAGAATTCTACATTTACAGTATGGACATATGTTATTCTGAGACTTACTCTTGCCATAAGGTATTACATAATTATTTTCCCTTTAGGTATAATTACTGAATTGCCAACCCTGAGACTCTGTTTTGCGTTATTTCACACGTATTTTCGAGTTTTGATTTAGGTCTCTGCGTGGTTTGCCGTAAATCAGCAGAGTGGGGGTGGGTAGTGAAAGGACATCAAAACACAGCCCCACTGCTATAGAATGTTACTCAAGTGACACTCCATAATTCAAATCCTGCAAACCATGGGGTAGCCAAAGCAGGGCACTGCGACATCATGAGCTGTTTTTGTTAATAGAGATGAAATTATGGGTGTAACTAGCTGGCAGTCCTCAAACAGACTTCAACAAACTGTTTACTCAGCTGTCCTCAGGCAACAACTTAATACTTGTGGATAAAATTATTCTCCCACCATCTCCCAAGTGGTATATTCCAGGGATCCCAATTTGTTCTCACTAATAAAAAGAAAGAACAAGTTTGTAATTCTACAAACACTTTGAGATTCTGGTTAGGTTTTGTTTTTAACGTGTTCATAAAAATCACCTTGTCCTTTTGTGTTCTGCGGTTCAAAAATCTATAAGAAACTGGAGATCTAAAATGCTTGTGTGGCTTAAAGAAACCTTGTGGTCCCTAACACCAAAACCTTGTGATTTTTTTCTTTGCTTGCACTATTCCCTTCATCCTCAGTGCCTTCCCTTCCTCTCTCCTCTCACACATCCTTTTTGGTCCAGCTCAGGCTACTCCTCCTAGAAGTCTTCCCTTATCCCCTAGCTTCATCCACTTGAAATTGATCTATGAATTTTCTCTGATCCAGTTTTTTAAAAATTTCATGCATTGTTTTAAGATATACAAGACTATACAACAAATAACACAATAATCACCAATTTTCCCACCACCCATAGGGTAGAAGGCCCCTGAGTACTAGAAGAACCACTATCTGATTTTGATATTTATCATTCCCATGGATATCCTCATATAATTACATATTTTACATATTTTATATAATATATAATACATTTATATATGATATATAATTCTATGTTCTACATAAAATATTAACAGATATTTGATATTAACAGATATATATAGTATAAATAATATAATATTTTAGTACATTTTAAGCTTTATATAAATGTTTTTATGCTGTGTGTATTCTTGTAAAACTTGCCTATTAGGAAGGGGGGCTCACATTTAGGTTTATCAGATTTATCATGTTGAGTCTCATAGTTCAGTCATTTCTGTTCCTATAAGGTATTTCATCATCACCAGTTATCACTCTTGTTGGTGCGCATTTAAGGTGTTTTCACCTGAGCCCATAAATTTTTTTAAATCACTATTATGACACTACTATTGTATCTTAAGATTATTTACCTATATATTTTTTTACCCTCTGTGAGATTAAAGGTTTCTTGAGGGCAGAGACCACTTTTTGTTCATCTTTATATTTGCTGCAATGCCTACTACCGTCCCATGAACCCAATCGGTGATCCATGTGTGTTTGTTGTTTTGAATCAAATCCCTACAAGAGAGCCAGGAGGTATCACTTTTTTACAAATGAGGAAACTGACATCATGTCACTGTCCTGTTAGCTTAGAAGTTAGATCCCCTGGTTCCCTTGGCTAGGAAGTTAAGCAGTGCTGTCTTAAAAACCATTTTCATTTACTAGAGAAGATCAGAATTGCTTTTAATCTCTATATTTCTATCAAAATATATTCATAAGACTCTGAAGTTTTTAGTCCAGAACTTGAAACTTCTTTGAAAAAATTTAAAATTACATTAGCTCTGCTTTTCATATGGAGGAAATGTATCTCATAATAAAATGTGATTGAATTAAAAACAATTTTTTAATGGAGATATAATTCATATACCATAAAATTTACCTGTTAAAAATATACAATTCTGTGGTTTTTAGTATATATACAGAGTTGTGCATCAATACTATCTCATTTTAGAACATTTTCATCACCCCAAAAAGAAATTTCTTATCCTTCTTCTCCCATCTCCAGACCTTGGAAACCACTAATCTACTTCTTGCCTCTAAAGATTTGCCTGTTTTGGATGTCTCATATCAATGGAATCATACAGTGTGTGGCCTTTTGTGACTGGCTTCTTTCACCTAGTATAATATAAGGTGTTTTTAAGGTTCATCCATGAACCTTTTCAAGGTTGTATCATGTATCAGCACTTCATTCCTTTTTATTGTCAAATGATATTCCATTATATGGCTATACCACATTTTATTCATCCATTCATTAACTGATGGATATTTGGCTTGTTTCTATTTTTTGGCTATTATGAATAATGCTGCTTTGAACCTTCATGTACAAGTTTTTGTGTAGACATATGTTTTCAGTTCTCTTGGGTATATACCTATGAGTAGAATTGCTGGGTCATACGGTAACTCTATGTTTAATTTTTTGAAGAGCTGCCAAACTGTTTTCCAAAGCATCTGTACCATTTTACATAGTACAATAGATCCTTATAAGGAACTCAACACTCCAAAGACATTCCTAGCTTAATTCTTATCATTGAATGTTCTGAATTTTAAAACAATGTCTGAACTCACTGTATTATTCCCCGATGTCACTACACTTGTATTTCTCTAACTTAATTTTCTCATTCTTACCCTTACAGTTGTGAATGAAACAATCTCATTTCAGGTTGCATTTATACATTAACCTCAATTTGGCCTAGTTTCACTGTAGTGAAAAGTCATTGTAGTGCTTTCCCTCCCAAGTTTGTTTTATCTAGCAAACAAATGGCTCTGGTATAAAAAGATTAGCAGAAAAATACCCACCCTGGTTTTAAAATATTGATCTTTTCATGTAACTGCATTACAGTAGCAATGTAGGTGATTCATATTTGAATGAAAAGAAGAAAATAAGACAGTGGAAAGTGTGAAGTCCTGCAATCATCACCGCAAAACAATCAGAACAAGAACAAATTAATCTGCTGTCCAGATGTTTGCCCATCAAAAGTTCTGGGACTTGTGACTCATCTCTGTTTTGGAGGCTTTTTTTAATTGCACAAATATAAGCCTTCACACTGTTTCTTTTAAATTTTTTGACGCTTGGTGAATTTTTTAAATTGAATTTATTTTTTTCTGATTGAAAGAAATGTGTTAATGCCAGAAACAATTTTTAAGAAATGTAGGAAAAAAGAAAAATAAGTAAAAGTAAGTAACCTATAACCCAATTACTCAGAAATGACTACTCTCAACAGAGTATTTTCTTTCAGTCTTTTGTTTATGCATAAATATTCTTTGAAAACATCGTTTCTCTGGTTGAACGACATGTCTTCATATGAATGTGCCATGATTTATGGGACCATCCCCCTGATGAAGAACCGTTTATTGATCTTTTCTGTATTGTTTGTTGATGTTTCCATGCTGAATTGTGAATACCTTTAATTCATTTTCACATTATGGTGGGAAAGATGACCCAGGCATACAGAACTTACCTACTCTTTCCATGGAAAAAATAGGAAACAAGAAAATTTCATAAGAAAATACTGAGAACTTGTAGGTACTAGAAAAACATCTTCATGTAAACAGTTTTCCAGTTGTACTTTATAATTTAATGTGCAATTAATTTAAAAAGTTGCCTAATACTTAGGTCTAATAGTGACAAGGCAATAGGTTTTAACTTAAAAGCAGAGGATTTTGGTAACTGTGCATAGAAAGAGGCCAAATAACACTTTAAGGACTTTTGGTACATTAAAGATGTAGGGATAGGAAATTACCCCTCCCCTTCCTTTTAAGATTTGGCTATCAGTTATCATTAGAACTGATTATTGTTATAAATCTGTGATTCTCGATCATGTTGGAGATATAACATTAGTTAAATTTAATAAAAGTCTTCATGCTTTCCTTCATGAAATCCATTTACAGATACAGGGACTATTTCCATGGGCATATAAGTAATAAGGAGTATGAGTATGAAATGAATTCAAATTACATTTATCATTATCATTTTTGGAAACTCCTTAAGGAAATGGAAAATGTCCTAGTATGCTGCCAAAAACAACAAAAAAATGACTGGGAGTAGAGAATAAAGATCATTTTTATAATTAATTCATATGATCCAGAGTAATAAATATCACTTGGGTAATTAAACAAGACTGAAAAAGAAGGTTAACAAAATAAACTTATTTCAAAATGCTGACTACTTTTTCCCTTCATTTCTTCCCCATGAGTCAGATATATCAAATATATCTTGACTTTATGTTAGGATTTAATAGCATATTTTTACAGATTTTAAAACTCCTCTCATTCATTCCAAATTGAGGAAGCCAATCATTTTTACCGTTGTTGTGAAATACCAGCCATGCCAAGACAGATTTCTTCCTTCTCAATGCATTTGCAATCTTATAAAGAGCTTCTGGTGACTCAGAAAATCCCATGCATCAATTTTCCAAATTGGATTTTATGTGATTAAAAATAAATTTAAATCAAACAGAGACTTTGGTGTGCTTCTGAGAATTCCCATGTCAGGAGTTGGCAAGTGTCAACCATGTGTAGGTGTATGTGTGCTCACTAATACTGTATGAGCCTTTAGGACCTTATTTGAAAAGTTCTTTCCTGGAAGAAGAGTAAAGCGTACCGTTTTGGAACGCAGCCTGCCATATCCAGCTCTGCTTCAGAGGAAAAGAAAGGAGGGTGGGTAGACACAAAAAAACTCCACCGTTTAAAAATCAAAGAAACGGGCTCACCAGATGTGTTATCCTGGGATATTTATTACCTGAAATTAGTATCTGCCTAACCCTTCTTAGGTGAAGGAGAAAGGAGAAGGATGAATATTCTTATAGCACAAATAATGCATTTTTGTAAATTATGCTGACTCCCTCATCCAGGCCTGCTTACCATGACTGTCATCAGTTGGTGGCTGTGACTAGGTTTTTCTGTTTATAGATGAAATTGACCAAAGGCATAACCTGCTTTTGGTTAGTGAAAGAGAAGGGTAAACCTACCTAGGTAGTCAACATCTGGGGTCCCTTGAAGTAAATAACGAGTGTTGGCAATGAATAGAGGAAGAAAAGGGTGCTTCTTCCAAGAAGGTCATATGGTTGGTTATCTAGATAAGGTCTCTAAGCCTTGTTAGAAACTTGGAATTTGTGCTCCTCAGACTGTCCTGTAAGACCCAGCTGAAAACCGCCTGGCTGTGACTCACCTTCCTGTCACCCCAGATGCTGTCCAGTTCTCTGACGCTCATTTTCTGTCCCTTCCACTAATCTGGCACTTAAGACTGTCAGGATTTGGTATGTATACTTTTTATTCTTCCAACTAGACAGTAAGTTTCTTGAGGGTAGGAGCCAGGTCTTCTGCTTCTCTCCATTTCCTGCTGTCTTTCCCACACTGTCCAGCCTGTTGGATTGGTTTCTGTGTCTCAGGCAAGGAAACTGCAGTCTGCAGTGTAATGCTTCTGCCTTTCTACTTGGGAGATGAAGAAGCTGAATGTCAACTGAACTATCCAGACAATCCCCCCATGAAGTGGCTGTGCTCTACGCCACACAAAACACAACTTTCCCATTCTAAATGGAGGAAATAGCCTTTAACTGAGTAATAGAAAAGGCATTCCACAATTCAAGGCATGATTAATACTGTATGAAAATTATTCAAAATCAAACCTGTGTAGAGCACCTGTACTTTGGTTCTTAGTGGTTCTTTCCACTGTTGTTCTTTGAAATATATTGAAGCAGATCCCCAACATACAAGACAATGTTTTTTTCTTTCAGCAGTCAGTAGCTACAGCCTACTTTTTCCCCTTTGCCCTGTAGTTTACATTTGTGATGGCAGAGTGGGAACATATATCCAAACTGTCTTAGCCAAAATAGGGCTAGATTCTGAATACATATTAAATTGGAACTTGAGGAATCGATTCATGTTATTTCTGTAACATTGAACTCTGAGGGGAGAAATATTCATTCCTGCCAATGCATCGCCAAACATTTTACATCCTAAAAGAGGGGTGGATTTGCTGTGTTATAGTGTAGGGAAGGCCACGGTGTAGCTGAGTTGACCTTCCTAGGGGCAGGTGCCCTAGCGGGGACAGTAATGAATGAAGCCATTTGGAGAGATCAGTGCCCTTTGATTATCCTGCATTCAGCAAAGCAGATGGGATACCCATCCTCTAGGGAAAGTATGAAGAGAAATCCTGAAAAATCCCTAATCTGCCTGATTCATATTGAAATTATGCCTTATTTGCACAAAGCCATTAAATAGGCTGTGATGGGAAAAAGAATTTCTAAAATGTTGGTATGTGGTCTTAACGAATCTACACGAGTGGAACTATCTGGCAGTGTTTCCATTTCCAAAGGAATTGGGCTTGAAATGTAAAATTTGTCTTTAGTCATAAGAACCTTCTGCAAGCAAACTCCAGAAGTCAATCTGAGAAATACCTTTGTGAAAAGTCAAGCAGTGCTCAGGGTAAGTCATCCACAGCCTTTCCTACCCAACCTGAGAAGCCAGACCTTTAGCGCTAAGGTGGCTTCCACACAATATAAAGATATTTCCCTCAATTTTAGGGTATTTCTCTCACCTATATAAAAGTGTAACTTAATCATTTGAAATAAATTGAGAGGTCGGACAAGATAGTTACAAAGAGTAGCTATGAATTCTTCCATGAAATTTCCTGTCAATCAAGTAGTTTATTGTTTTATACAATAATTTTTTTTCTACAAATAGTGTATCTAGTGCTTAGACTGTGCCGAGGCAGAGGGTTTGGGCTTTTCTACAATTTTAAAAATTGAAAATGAACTTTAGGAACTGAACTTTTACTAGAGATGTTGCTGAACCCAAAAATACGTTAGACTTCAACAGCGTGAAATTGTAAATTGAGCAATTTTTCCCATACATGAACAAACTTCTCAACCAAAAATAGATGAGTATGCATACTCGTATGTCTGTCTGTTGTTTTGGTGAAAATACAGTAGGAATGTTTTTGACCCAAGACTGCTGAAGAAATTTTTAGAAAGGTTTACATAGCATCTTTTCAGATATAAAAAGTTAAGGTAATGCTAGGATGCTTGTTACGGTGGCCTTGCCATCTCCAGATATAAGTGTCACACAAAATTTGTAGACGCTCATGTTGATACACCATCAGCAGCAGAAACTGAGAACAAACAGCATGCTTATCTGGAAAACTTGAACATGTATGAAAAATAAGAGAACATCCAAAGTAGGTAAAATATATCAGTTTTTTAAATTGAAGTATAGTTGATTTACAATGTTGTGTTAATTTCTGCTATATAGCACAGTGATTCAGTTATACATACATATACATTCTTTTTTTATATTCTTTTCCATTATGGTTTATCATAGGATATTGAATATAGTTCTCTGTGCTACACAGTAGGACCTTGATGCTTAAAAATATATCAGTTTTAAAATTAATTTTTTTAAGTTAAACTGAAAATGAAAAGAAGAAATGAAAGAAACCCTGGTACCTCGTCACATAAACTTCCCATTTTTGAAAGCAGAAACTCTCAACCAGTAACAACTGAGGAGGCAAAAGATGTTAATAGGAAGATGGGATTTAATTCCACTTGATTTTATCCAACTCAGTAGACATTTTGGGGAAGGGAGTATTGGAAGGTAAGTGTTGAAAATATCAAGAAGAGTTCACATTAAGGATTTGGCATTTCTTGGGGCATTTTATTTTATTTTATTTTTTTGTTTAGGTTTGTTTTTATTGATTTAAAAACTATGTTTTAGTCAAAAACCTTGGAATATTTATTTGTTTATTTAATTTACTTTTTACTGAAGTATAGGTGAATTACAATGTTATGTTAATTTCTGCTGGACAGCAAAGTGACTCAGTTATACATATATATACATTTTTTTTTCATATTGTTTTCCCTTATGGTTTATCACAGGATATTGAATATAGTTCCCTGTGCTATACAGTAGGACCTTGTTGTTTATCCATTCTATACATACCAGTTTGCATCTGCTAATCCCAAATTCCCACTCCTACCCTCTTCTACCCCTCTCCCCCTTGGCAACCACCAGTCTATTCTCTATGTCCCTGATTTTTGTTTCTGTTTCGTAGATAGGTTCATTTGTGTCATATTTTAAATTCCACATACAAATGATATCATATGGCATTTGTCTTTCTCTTTCTGACTTACTTCCCTTAGTATGATAATCTCTAGTTGCATCCATGTTGCTGCAAATTTATTTCATTCTTTTTTATGGCTGAGTAGTATTCCATTGTGTATATGTACCACATCTTCTTTATCCGTTCATCTGTTGATGGACATTCAGGTTGTTTCCATGTCTTGGCTATCATGAATAGTGCTGCTATGAACGTAGGGGTGCATGTGTTTTTTTTGAATTATAGTTTTGTCTGGATATATGCCCAGGACTGGGCTTGCTGGTTCATATGGTAACTCTCTATTTTTAGTTTTCTGAGGAACCTCCATACTGTTTTCCACAGTGGCTGCACCAACTTACATTCCCACCAGCAGTGTAGGAGGGTTCCCTTTTCTCCACACTCTCTCCAGCGTTTGTTATTTGTAAACTTTTTAATGATGGGCATTTTAGAAGTGAGCAAGTTGTCGAGGGAGAAATAAGGTTCAATGAGCCAGAGACTGAGTTAGCCAGTGGTGAGGGGAAGGGACACCATAGGCTCTTGCACAGGCTGTATGGAGCAGAGGAGACACCGGAGTGACAGTGACACTGCTATGAGGTCTTGCACACACATCCACCTGGGCACCTGAGGTTTTGTTTTACTTGGCACATCTTGCATGAGAGAAGGAAGGAAGGAAGAAAGGGAGGGAGAAAAAAAAAGAAAAGGATGATTTGACATTTCCAGAAATTAGGGGAAAACCCTTGCCCCTAACCCTTGCATATGACCAATGAAGAGGTTCTAAGTCTTAGCATGAGACAGAGAAGCTAGCATAATAGATCTCCAGAATACTAACAACCCTCAGGGGAATCCTTAGGTGTCTCCCTCATCTCATGCTTAAGCCCAGCCCTGAAATATAAGCTCACAGATCACATTTCCCCTTAATATGCAATGTCCCCCCCTAAAGGCTGACTTGGTCTTATCACTGGCACCATCTTCATGTCACATTTACTGCTTGATTAACTGGCTGATGAACCAGAATTATTTATCACACTCTTATATTATGGTTCCTCTCCCCTATTTTTTATCCAAAATATCACTTGTTCCAAATTACATGTGAAAATTAGTAGACTTATATATTGGTCCCAAAGTCATCTTCCTCCAAGTTTATAAAACACTTTATTTGTAAGGCTAATGAGGGAAATCATTATATTCTGAATAAAAACAAAAACAAATGTATACCATATAACCATTTGTTATGATTAGGTTATTTTGAAATAAAACAAGAAAATTGTAGACATCTCTCCCTTTTTCCTCCTTCTTTTCTACTTGCCACCAACAGGATCAGCAGAAAATGTACCCTCTGGGTCACCAAGTAGACATTTGGCTTAGACTGGCCAAGAACAGGGTCAAGAGTGTGGACAGCTGCGATGAAATGAGGGGGGCATTTAGGGACACCTGGTTTCAGAGCCTTGAGGGAAACCTTGGGTGAATCAATTAAAATCTCTGCCTTAGCTGGCTCATGGTTAAATGGGCACAAATCTTATCCACCACACGAGGATCCAATATAACCAGTAACTCTAGTGTAAGCACCACAAACAGAGCTTGGCACAAAGCAGCAGTTAATAAACCTTGCTTGGGTTTTCTTTAATAAGCCACTTCCTGAATGAATGATTCCTCTGAACCTGGGCAATGCTGGTCTGGACAAACTGCTGATACACGGGCAGCCCTAGGTATAAATATCCACCAAGGAATGAGAAAACAACAAAAGCAACCACCCAAATGAGTACGGGAAGGACGCCATATTATCTCTGAACATGGCCCCTGAATGGGTGATAAACACTAATGACTGTCATCACTCAGATGACTTTGTCCTGTTCTGAGCATCTTCCCACCCTCATATTTCATTACAATTGATGGGTTTTCTTGTGCACATGAAGCATTCAGGGTAAACACAGCTAGCGCGACGCTCCAAGTCTTGCGGGGTAAGAATGCGTGTCTCCACTTGCCTGCAGGGCCTGCAAAAGACAGCTTGACACGGGCATCCTTTGGCCTTCTCACCGCCCCTGCTAACCCAGCCCTGATAAATAAGCCAGCTAATTGAATTAATAAACAACTCTTTCTTTTTTTTTTTTTTTTAAACAGCCAGCTGGCGTGCAATCAAAATGTGTGATAAATTATCTGTCACTGCTTTAACCACAGCGGGAGGGGAGTGGAAAAATTAAGCCACTTCAACCCTTTCTCGCTGCTCCCAGTCTTCCTGCTCTATTCGCTCAGCTATAGGATTTTCCCCCCGCCCTGGTGTTCTCACTTTGGCTGAGGTCCAGGACCGAGTCGCTATGGGTGGAGAAACGTATTTGGCTGCCCTTGATGATGGATCCTTAAGCCCAGGCATTGTGGGGGGAGGCAAAAATGCCGAGCCAGCCTGTGGGAAAGCGAGATTTGTCTGCTGCCCTGGCAGGGAAGGTTCGGTTATGAGCCTGTGGTTTGAGCCCACAAGATTCTCGTTAAGGGAGGGGAGTGTGATGTGGTTCACAAGCAAAGTATTGTGATGTCTGCTTTTTCTTGCCCGCCTCTAATGCCAAACAGCTTTGGGGACTTTCTGGAATGAGTGCGAAGGGCTCGCCAGAGTCTTCGGGAATATAAGTGGCGACCACTTTTCACCCATTTTTGCACCTTAGCAGTTTTCTTCGGTATCTCCTTCCACTCTCTTTTCTTTGTATCCTAAGACCTGATTTCAAGTCACTCCTGTTAAAGGTATTGATGTTTAGAAGCTGGTCTTCAGGATTAAAGATTCTGTACAATTTAAGGGGACTTTTCTGTATTCATTTTTTGGCTGATCCCCAGTGCAGTTTCTCAAAGTCAAAAAAATAAACAGTCCCCTTCAGGCTAAATCCATGTGGAGCCATCATTAGGCTTTTCTGTGTCGTCTCATTTTGTCGGGGGTGGAGACCTCCTGGGGTTCACCCGAGTTGGGAAGCATCTGGATTGTATATTCACTTTAACACCGTAATTCTCTTAGAGGTGCTTTCATTTTAGGATGTTGCCTTGTGTAATAATATACAAGTCATCCGCAGGGAACGATCTGGAACTGGCAACAGATGTAGACTGGGTGAATGCAGGGGTTCTTGATCTGTTTGATTCATGGGCTTCCAAACACTTACACTTCCAAGGAACTTTTCCCGGAGGATATGTGCTTTATTGTCTATATAGAGCAAAACCTTAATCCACTACCCTTAAATGGGGCTGCGTGAAGCCAGGATAAAGTGATGGCTTTTTTTTTTTTTTCATCCTTCAGGAAAACAAAGCTTTTTGGGTAAACTTCATGTAATTGCTAAAGTCAGACCTTGATTATTATCAGGCAAAAAATGGGCAAAAATTTGATTATATTCTTATACTAGAATGTTTACTACAGGTCTTTTTCCTGCTTTCATTGGTATTTTCATCCCTGGCTGTGCTAGGCTTCTCTGCAGATCCAACAGCTTCTTATTGGGGATGGGGGTGGGGTGGTGGAAAGGAGAATTAAAGTAATTCTGAACCGACAATGTGAAGTATTGTGCTTCGGAAACTCCAGGACATTCACACCTCTGTGGAACAGTAACTGGCTGCCCTGAAGAATGCACTTGAACTCCATGGGACAGAATCCAAAAATTCCAACAAGGATCCTATTTAAAGGGCCATAGGAAAATCTCTGGGCAGACTTATGCATTATTTCTGGGACCTGGTCATGTGCCATTGTACCTTCCCCCTCCCCTTTCCCCCTTCTTCATCCTATACACACGTGCACACAGACACACACACCCACATACACTGACCCCATGTTTTGTTCCATTTCCTTGGTCATGAGGCAGATTCCGATGGTGTTGAGAGAGAGATGGTGATAGTTCCAAGAAGGATATTAGTGATCCTGTCAAAAGGCTGAAGGAGGAGACAGCCAACTTGCATGAAGCTTCGTGACATGCTTCGTGAAGGATTTTACATGCCTTGTCCCCAACGCTTTCAAAGAAAACATGAGACAGAAAGTTCAAGCTTCCATTTTGCTATGACATACTCTGTTTTTATTTTACGGAAGATCTGAGAGGAGAAAAGAAGTAAGGGGAAGTTATGCAGGTTTCCATATTTCCAGGCTCCCCTCTTAAAATTCTTTATAGATGGAAGGTAGGGTGTGGGTGGGAAGGAAGTCCTCCTCCCCACCCATATTGACTAAATAAAGGTAGACTCTATCTACTAAAAAGGTTTATGAGAATGTTTATTGGAATCTCTGGATTTTGGTTAATTATTTGAAAGTAGAAGTATTAAATTCACTGTTGAATTCAGAGCCCACTATGATTAGTTTTCTGCAGACAAATAGGGTATATACCTCTTCTCCCACTACACAGGCCCAATTCCATGTGCCAACCTAAGATGTTACTGAGAAGAGAATGTCAGGGCTGAAACTTTACATACTTCCCTTTAAGGACCTTTACGGGGTTGGAATTATTTGAAAGATAACAGAATACAATGCAATAACCATTTTAGGAGCCAGAGGGAGAAAACTGGGAGAAGTGCCCCAGCTGCCACTGGGAAAGGAGAGAACGGTTAGGCCCTTACTGACACTCCCCGATAGGTCTTGGGATCTGCCCTTGCCTCCTAGTTTGGCAGATCCTACCAGGAGCACCCGCCTCCAGCTGAGGAGATGCAGATGCCTGCCAGTTTAACAAACTCTACTCCGAGCTTCCCCCCAAGCACAGTGGCTGACACTGTCGCTGTGACTCCTGACAAGAAGTAGCCCAGCCTCAGAACACATTGCCTCAGTGCCACAGAAAATACACAGCACATGGGCTGTTAGCATTTTCAGATGTCATCTCTGTTTCTTATTTAACTTCAAGATGCAGCTGAGTTCCAGATTAGTCTCCAGGATAGCAGAGAAAGCTTGGACTGGCAGTCAGGAGGCATGGGATGTAATTCACCTTCAACCTTGAACTTGTCATGAGACCACGATAGCCTTTTAATCTTGCTGAGCCTCCGTTTTTTTAATCTGTGAAAGATATCTTGAAATATAAATAAAATGTAATCTGTGTTTTGCTCCAGGTGGGCCCCCAAACTCTTCCAGTTATTAGAGCCTATGGTTATAGAAAATAATTCTCGGTGTCGTTTATGATCACTGCCATTTGTGAGACAGAGTGAGTTCATGAATTTCATTAAGGACAGAGAGGAAATGTCACACGGAAGATACTTTGTTATTAAGTTGGATTTTGATATCAGCCCATTTTAATACCCACATCACAATGGTCTTGTGGAGTCTCCTTCAAAGTAATAAAATAAGTAACTGATTGGTAAATGGCATTGACTCCTGGTTTAGTTAACCTGGCAGTCAGATTAAGGCAGGGTTTCTCAATCTCGGCATTATTGACATTTTGGGCTAGAGAATTCTTTGTTGTGAGGGACTGTCCCATGCATTATTAAATGTTCAGCAGTATCTCTAGGCTGTACCCACTAGATGCCAGTAGCAGCTCCCCTCCAAGTTGTGACAATCAAAAATGTCTCCAGGGGCTTCCCTGGTGGCGCAGTGGTTGAGAGTCTGCCTGCCAGTGCAGGGGACACGGGTTCGAGCCCTGGTCTGGGAAGATCCCACATGCCGCGGAGCAACTGGGCCCGTGAGCCACAATTACTGAGCCTGCGCGTCTGGAGCCTGTGCTCCGGAACAAGAGAGGCCGCGACAGTGAGAGGCCCACGCACCGTGATGAAGAGTGGCCCCCGCTTGCCGCAACTAGAGATAAGCCCTCGCACAGAAACGAAGACCCAACACATCATAAATAAAAATAAATAAAC
This sequence comes from Balaenoptera ricei, assembly GCF_028023285.1. Classification (NCBI taxonomy): domain Eukaryota; kingdom Metazoa; phylum Chordata; class Mammalia; order Artiodactyla; family Balaenopteridae; genus Balaenoptera; species Balaenoptera ricei. Next base: position 48,400,491 of record NC_082647.1, on the reverse strand, counting down.
AAATACTTAAAAAAAAAAAAACAACCCTATCTTTAAAAAAAAATGTCTCCAGATATTGCCAAGTGTCCCCCAGGGGGCAAAATCACCCTCGGTTGAGAACCACTGGATTGAGTCGTGACTAAAGGTCCCCAGTTTAGGTCAGGTTTAACTACATATATTTGATATGCTGCAATCTGAAAATGCTAGTTAGCCCCAGAACACCAGCAGTATCTATTAGGTTCAAGTTAGAACAATCTAACCTTGATCGGAAATAGCACTAGAAATAACCCATTTAATCTACAATGTCCCAGGACCTCAGAATAATGGAATCTACTAGAATTCAATCTTTTTGGAAATGGGCAGAATTGTCTTTGTCTTTGTATACTATATCTTACTGTGCACAGAAGAAATGCTCATTAAATGTATGTTGAAAGAATGAACAACTTCCCCCAAAACACCAGGGGAGCACAGAAGGAAGAGCTGCCATGCACAGCCAGTCATTCTGGGTGATCTTTATTCTACAGGAGAAAATGAAGCAAGTGTTGGCCAGTTGGAAGGGAAGAAAGAATCTTTGGGAGGGAGGCTGCCATTACCCTAGCTGAAATGGAGCCAGGTTAAAACTCTCTTCTGATTTAAAAAAAAAAAATGTCATGGAACATTTAATGACCAGCTACAGTGCGTCAGAGCCCAAGCTATATGTACGTCACCCATGCTCCCCAAGAGCATGTAAGAGTGAAAGATTCAGTTACTTTAAGTCTTCTGTATTCTTAAATTGGCATATATTTTAGTGGCGTGGGATGTGGAAATCTCATATGTGCATCTGACATGTTAATCTCCCTAAAATGGTGGCCTCACTGTTTTTCCTAATGCACTTCAAGAGAATGACCTTAAATTGCATTTGAAATGTCTCACTCAGTTGTCCTGACAACTTTCTTTTCTCAGAATAAACAGAATCCACCTGTATCTCTCACCAGAGACACGAGTACTGTATTGAGTTTGTTTTCATGTTTGATGTTTTATAGGTATTCTTTGAACCAACCTTCAAATTCAGAACAATATTAAATCTAAATTCACGAGTCATCAGGTCTGATTAATGAGATTTGTAGATTTTGGCTGATATTATTTTGTAACCATTAAGTTCTGAAATGATCAAAATTGACTTAATATGAGAAGCTTTGCCTCTTACCTGGGTAATTATTGTCATTTAGAAGGAAATCAACCAGGCTGGTGATCTTCCAGCCCCATCTCCACACTTCACTGTGGGTGTCTGTTTTAAAATTTGAATGGCAAGTGCTTTGGGGAAACATTACCTAATTAGCCCTGGGTGAGAAATTCTCTTCTGTCATGTCCTTTTGATAATATACTTAATTGACAACTGATGTTACCGAGATCTGAATTTTATCTGAGATCAAAACTAAGCAAAGAGCAGGAGAGAGTGCTTTCGGAGGGCTTACCATCTCTGCACACGAAGAGTGTGCAAAATTAGGATTCAGAAAGAAGTGTAACTGTTATTTCAGAAGGTAGATTAATATAGTACTAAGTACCAGTGTGCTCAGCATGAATCTTGAATACACACTCCTAGAGTCCCTGATTTTTATCCTGTGATACACACTCTATCTTTAAGTGAAAAATGGAGACTAGTTTAAAAATTTTAAACCTGGGGTGATGAAAGAAAGACTTAGAAGAATGAGTACATGCTTCTTTCCATTCATTTTCCCTGTCTATATCTCCCCAGTCTTCCAAGAACACCAAGGGAGGCAGTACTGTGTAGCCAGATTGAGTAACTTAGATGTATTTTTTCTTGTTGGAATCTGATTTAAAGATTCCCCACCCTCACCCCTGGGAAAATAGTTGAGGTTGGTTGCAAAAGAGTATAATATTTACTTCTTTGTTTGTTTACAAATTGAGTTTTTAGTACATATCCCTCCTACTTCCAGCAAGGACTTTTTTTTTTTTTTTTTTTTTTGACAAGAAAGTAGGATTTATTGGTGGGCATGAGTAAGGAGGGGACAGCAACAAGGCTTTCATTAGTGCGGGGCCCGCCATTTGTCCAGAGGGCCACGATTAGGGATGTATTTGACCCCACAGCCATCCAGGATAAGCCGCTTTTCTGCCACCATGTTTTCAAATTCGTCGGAGTTAAACTTAGTAAATCCCCACTTCTTGGATATGTGGACCTTCTGGCGGCCAGGGAACTTGAACTTGGCCCTGCGGAGGGCCTCAATCACATGCTCCTTGTTCTGCAGCTTGGTGCGGATGGACATTATGACTTGGCCAATGTGGACCCTGGCCACTGTGCTCTGGTGCTTTCCAAAGGCACCGCGGCCTATCAGCTCCAGCACAGGACAACATCTTGTTGATGCGGATGACGTGGAAGAGGTGGAGCTGCACTCGGATGTGAAAACCATCTTTGCCACAGCTTTTCACCATGTACTTGTTGGCACAAATACAGGGAGCCTCCAGGGCCTCAGAGGAGAGCTGCTCATACTCATCCGACACACCATGTGGCCACAGAGTGGGAACTCATCCACCTTTGCCTTCTTCCGCCCCAGGTCAAAGATGCGGATCTTAGCATCAGGGACACTTCGGCAGAAGCGAGACTTTGGGTATGGCTTGTTCTTACAATACCGGTAACAGCAAGCGGGGCGGTGGCCCATGGTGACACCAGGATCTTCAATGGCGCGCCGAAGGGAAAGAGGCGCTCCCACGCCTGCACATGCCTTATATAGGCAGTCTGTCTTCACGCCTAGGAACCATGGAGTCCGGGCGAGGGAGGGTAGACGCCCTCAGCTAGAATTTTACCTGAGATCAAAACTAAGCAAAGGGCAGTGGACTGGAGAGAGTCCTTTTGGAGGGCTTATCTCTCTGCACACATGAAGAGTGTGCAGAATTAAGTCCACTCTTGCAGGAGCAGTAGTCTCTGAATGCAGATGGCCCTTCCCCTGGTCAGCTGGGCTTCCCCCACGTGAAGTCTGCAGCCTCCAATATGCTCTTCAAAGCATGATGCCATTCTGAAAGTCAGGCTGGATGCTGGGTGGAATGTGTCACAGAAACGGAAGAACAACTCCCCGTTGCTAGAGCTGCCATCACTATTTCCACTGGGCTTAGCAGTGACACGTTTGGTTAACCATTTTGTTAGCCTCCAGTTAACCACGCATGCTTTGAAAACCTTACAGAAGTGGGAAGATGTCTATATATAATGTTATTCATATAAAAAACAACCCCACAAGATACAGTTCTTTCCTTAGTTGCCACACCAAATCCAGACTCTCTATAACTGGCATTTGGTGAAAGGAAGAAATCACTTGATAAACACCCTTTGGTGATTAATTTATCTGGAAACTAGGGTGGAGTGGAAGATTCTCTAAAAAAGGGAATTGAGCTTGTTTGAGTTTGGAGTCCTTTGACTCAATCTTGTATCCACTTCTCTTTTACAATGATTCTGCCTTATCATTGTATATGAATAAATACAAATATCAGAGCCCTTGGGTAGAGCATGTTTTCCAACTCCAGTTGAGCTGACTTCCTTTCCTCCTCTATATCTTTTTCCCTTCCCTCTGGCCTTTTGCCTCTTTCTTGCTTTTTGCCTTTTCCACATGCTTTTTATATTATCTACCATCTTCTTCTAACTAGGCAAACTGTCAGGCTGCACCACAAAGAACAACGTCAGGTCCAAATCCCTTGTCTACACTGGCTCTCGAGCAGGTGACTTAACATTTATTTCTTCAGAGGAATTTCCTACATCTTCAGAACATGGGGGATGATCTTCATCACCTACTTCGAAGGTTTAATATCTGCAAAGAACTTTGCTCACTCTAGAAGGAAGGCACTGATTTAGGACAAGCTACTACATTATTGTCAGTCCCTGGTGAGTAGTTGCTTAGGAGAAATTTGGAGTCAGAAAAGAAATTGCTTAAGCTGGAAGAGAAGACAGTTCATGAAAATGATATCTTAAGCTTGTTAGAAGATAAATTCTTAGGACATTTTCAATGAATAAATCAACCAGAAAGCTTTCTATTTGGCGTTTTTAGAACGGTACTCAGTTGTGACAGTATGATTTAAAGAGGTGGTTCCACATTCCCCACTCCACCACCCCCATTACTTAGGTTGTAGGCAGTGAAACAGTAGAGTTAGATCTCTGGTTTATTGAACTGTACACCATGAAGACAATAGAAATGAAGAGGTAAAAAGATAGCTTAGCAAGAGACTGTAATTTCACTCTTAAAAATGTGTCAAATAGTTAATGTATTCTGCTAGTCATACCTCCTGAAACAAGAAAAACTCTCCAATTAGAAAAGAGTACAGAAAACTTATTCTTCAACAGCTAGATATTAATGGAATTTTTAAAATGCGTCTGAGAATCAACATGATTTGGATACACATCAGCTCAGAAAAAAAAGTTGTTCCTCATTTCTTGGCTGGAAATGCTCTGCACTATCATCTTCTTGGGCCTAATTCAAAAGTTCTCCTTAAGCATAACTTTTTATAAACACACAAACAACCAGACTCTTCATAAATTATAAATGGCTTCTCTTGGAAATGCCTTAAATGTAGATATGCATTATAAAAAATAATTTTTTTTGCCTTAAATGTAAACATCAACCAAAAAAAACCATCTTTTGTGTTTTGTTTTAGTTTCCCCATGCACAGCTTTATTTTCCCTGCTATGTTTTGCCTAAAAAACCAAAGATTGTGCTGTGATAGAAGCTTTTATTAATGATGGTGCTCCTTCATCCGGAGTCTCTCCCAGGTTTCTCCTGGTCCTTCCTGCTCAGTGAGAACAGGCCATTGACAAATGGCATTACTGGTTCTTGATGTGCTCAGAGCCCAGGGGCTATTGGTGGATGTACTCTTTGTGTTGTCTGAGAGCTGCTGAGTTGGGCACCATGCAGTCCAGACCACTCACAGGCAGACCGGGAACTCTTTTTTAGGAGGATGGTAGAGCCATCACGGCAGGTTGATTTGGCTATTGGTCCAGTGGCTTTGGACCACGAACACTTAACAAAGCACCCCCAAAAAAACTTAAGCAGCACTTAATGATCAGAGTTTATTACACACTCTTTCTCTTCCCCACCCCCATCCCCAGTCTTCTCCCATATCTTTGTTGACGTGCTTGGGGGGACTCAAGCAGGGATCAGATCAGAGGCAAAGGAGAGTGTGGAGAACAGAATGTAGAATGTACCATACCATTTTACCAAGAAGAAAAACAGAACTGGACATACGCCACATGTTAGTTAGGTGTGGATATCGATACCAAGGGGCAGGACAACTTATACTTCCGTACAATCTACTACCCATAGTTTAAGAGAAACACATGGAGACTTTTTACCTATCATAAGCTTGAGGCCCCCTTGGCCAGACAACAAATGTCTCCACAAGGAATGGCACACATCTTGCCATTTCCCAGCAAGTGGAATAAAGCTAGAAGACGACAATATGGAACAACCGTCCTGGAGAAGCCTTGCCAACACCAGGCAGAGGTGTGTCCAGGAAGGTCCTTTTAGTCAGACATTCAGATGCAGAAGTTTGAGCATCTGAGTTACTGAGAAGTGTCCTCTGGGGATGGAGTGGGGGTGGGAGGGCAGTGCCCACTGAATACAGCTGCTCTAGGAAGGGTGTGGGTAAGCGTCTGATGGAGGACTGGTGATGGGGTGCCTGGCTTCCCCACCCAAGCAGCGCACTGCCGAGTCGTGGACCTCCCCCCTCCAACGCTGCAGTGCGGTGGCTGTTCATGATGGTCATCAAGCACACACCCAAGGACTGCTGTGCATTAAAAAGGGAGCAATTGGTATAGTTAATGTTGCCCGCTGTCCATCTTTCTTGGGATGATGGGAAGTGTAGCAGTGAGGAGAAATCCTATCCATCACTATTCATTGCATCACTTTTTTGCCCAATAATGAGGTCACCCCACTCAGGAAGGGCCCTGGGATACACATATGGTGTCAAGTTTGCTGTGGGAACTTGAATCTGAATTTCATGACTTCTGTGCAATTAAAACCCCAAACTTAGTGTTGCATTAACATGGATTTTCCATAGTGAGTTATAAATGCAAAGTTCTATGTTTCATATGTCTTTTTCTAACATATATTACTGCCTGTGTTTCTGATTAAAAGCTCATCCAAAATAAAATAACAAAGGATTACTTTTTTTCCAATAGAACTTTCTTCTATAAAAGCTAGAAATAAGCCCTTACCTAAAATTACCCAGGCTTGCAGGTGCTGGGTTTTGGGGGCTGTGTAGTGTTCACTAGCAAGACAAAGGGCATTATTCTCCCTGCAACCACCACCAGAAGGCATTCTTTCTGTGGAGAAAATTGTAGGCCAACGCTTTAAAGACATTCCATGGCTAGGCACCACTCCTGGAGACTTGCAGGCAGCAGGCAGGCAGGCAATCAACAAATATTTATTCTAAGGCCACTGTGTATTCAGCACCTTTAAAATTGCCAGGGAAACCATCCAGGAGCGTAAATACCTGCTAGGGCCAAGTTAGTACCCAAGGTCATTCCGTAGTGCTTAAGGAGCTCAGTAATCTGAAAGGAGCAGGGAACCCTAAAACTGTAAGATGGCAGTATCTCACCTGGGTATGGGGATATTGACAGAATAGGAAAATAAAATCCAAGAAAAGGCTCATTAACTAAAGCCGATACTTAACAGTTGCACCATCCCCATCTTTTCCTTTTACATCTCCCTTAACAGACACCCAGCTCCCATTCCCTACACACAACACACACAGCACACACACACACACACACACACACACACACACACACACTACTACTACCATTCACCATCATCATCACCTCTGCCCAGAAACTGAACCCAACTGGATGGATCAAGTCATCAGTTGTTTTTTTTTTTTTTTTTTTTTAATAATGAACACATTTTAAAAATAACAGGGCAAATATGCTAAGATGTGCAAATACAAGGATATTCATCACAGTGTCATCAGAGAGGGGGAAAATGGTAACAGCATGTATGGAACATCAACTGAGAATTGGGATACTCCCCTAGAGAAAATCCAACATCTATTAGGCATGACGTGAGATTTTGTGGGGGCCAGGGATATGGCGACACGGGCTTGTATGGCACACATCCTGGCCTGTGCAGAGGTGAGCAGGACTCTCACCTTCTTGCATTAAGTTCTCTAATCTAGTTTTTTTGATGCAGCTGAAAAGTCACATTAGTTGTTTTGACATGTGCATCACATAGTGGTGCTTTACAAAGTCATACGAAATCCCTGCATCCTCTGTTAACATATGTAACCGCCAAGCTACGTCTCCCCTGAGCTTCCATTGGACAGTACTGGTGTTTTTTGGGTTTTGTTTTTGTTTTTGTTAACCAAGCATAAGATGTTACACCGATCCCTATTAAATTTCTCATATTGGATTCCTTGATGCTAGTCTGCCAAGATCTTTTTGGATACTGGTTCATCATCCAGTGTATTTAACACTCTCTACTAGCTTTGTATCATACACAGTTGACGGATGTGGCTTCTGCATTTTCTCTTTAGTTCTAAGCCAGCTAGGAGATGATAGAATTGTAGAAAAAAGAGGGTGCCAATGTCTTGCAGAGGAGTCAAATTCCCTGAGACATACTGAAAACCTGGCTTAGACCTTATCCATTCTAGGGCAAAGTATCTTTTTGGCTTTTATTGTTCACGATACAGTGTTTCACTTAAGGTGACATCATAATGAATATTAGTCATTCTCAGATGAAGTCAAGAGTTTCTATTAGCACCCTGTTAAAGGATAAGAGATTCTTATTTTGCTTTATGTACTTTATTTTTAAAATATTTTTTAACTGACAAAATTCATATAATATAAAATTAGCCATTATAAATTGTACCTTTCAGTGGCATTTAGTACATTCAAAACGTTGTGCAACCATCACCTTTACCTAGTTCCAAAATATTTGCATCACCCCCAAAGGAAACCCTGTACCCATTAAGCAGTTCCTCCCCATTCTCCCCTCACCCAGCCCCTGGCAACCACTAGTCTGTTTTCTGTCTCTGTGCATTTACCTATTCTAGATATTTTGTGTAAATGGATTCATACACTATGTGACCCTTTCTGTCTGGCTTTTTCCATTTGATAATGTTTTTGAGATTCATCTATGTTTCAGCAGGTATCAGAACTTCATTCCCTTTTATGGATGAGTAATATTCCATTGTGCTTTATTTTGAATTTTAAAAATCTAAAGTAAAACAAATATATTTTAATGCTAAGAAAAAGAGGTTATCATCTCCTTTTCTTATTTTTCATCAAAATCTGGTGTTAAAACTCTGCCCACAAAACAATTCCACTCTGTCTGACTAATTATTCTGTATATCCTTATGGCTTATACAGTTTCTTATTCCATTAGGTATCCGCATGTCATAGAGGAGGAATTTGAAGCTCAAGGTGACCAGCCAAGGTGGCGGAGCCAGGCTTTTAAACCTAGATTTCTCACTCCAAGTCTTCTGTTCTTCTTCTGAAGTTCTCTGAAACAATGACATTTCTTTCTTTATTTTAGACATTCATACAACTCACTTCTCCAGCAGATTCCTACCCCTTAGCAGCCATCATCTCAGACCCTCTCTCTAATGGAATAGGGAGCTCAGGATCCTGCCCTCGTTAGTTAGGTACATTAGGACATGTAGAGCCAAGTGGTTTACTTATCTAAGGACTTATTTAAAGCTGTCTTACAGTAGAATGAAGACTAACTCCTGCCCTCAGAACAGCAGTTGGTTCTGAAATTCACTAAAATGCACAGCCTCTTAAAATGCTCACCAGCCTGCTGAGTTATAAATGACAGCCCCTGAGTCAAAGAGACGCAGGTAAGCAGTATCTGAAATAGAACAATTCTATAAATGTGCGTTCATTAATTTCTTCACTTAAGAATAAATTGAAGGCTCACTCTTGCAGAACTGTAATTACTATATGATTTAGACATTAATATAAAAAGGGTGGCAGGGAAATTGCTTAAGATTTGTCTCTGGGGTTTGTTTGGCTTTCTTAACCACCGAAGTTTAACATGTCACCTAGCGCTTAGGTCTGCTTTACCTCACTTTAGAAGTTATACCAGCAAGTGGACAATGAGAGAGTGAAATCAAACACTGAATTATTTTCCTTGATTACTTTAGAATTGCTGAAGTTCCACTTTTCTGAGGTACCATCCTTATTTGTGAGATTTCCTTGCATCATTTTCCAGTGGACTAGAGTATTGATGTATAATACAATTCCTTTGTGTTTTTTAATAATTACATCATTTCTAATATCTTCAGAGTTAATACTTTTTAATGACAACATGACAAAGAGTATGAATAGTTTTCCCCCCAGACCCTATAGGATCCTCCCCTTTCTCTGGTAATCTCTTCTGCCAACCTGGTAGCCTTATTTGAAATTTTACTACCAAACCAAAATCTAAAGCAGAAGAATACTTAAACTGTGAAACCATCAGAGCTGAGTTACATTATACAAGTTTTGAAAGGAGCATATTTTATTCCAAGTGATTAAGCCGGGTGTGATTTTAATTAATTTTCTTAACAATGATTCTGAAATAAATGTGGATTTTAAGATCCACTCTGCTGTCAGAGTTATACAATCATTCTCAACAGACATCCTGAAGCCAGGATGTGACTCTGGGCATTAAAACTATTTCTGCCTTGGCTAAGTGAAGTTCAAAGTTTGTGTAACTATCCCATGGCACCGTCTCATCCCTACCTCTCTCCAACTTTGGGAAGCATTTTGGGATCCAACTGGCGACATAGTGTCATAAAATTCAGTGGGTAAATAACAGTTATTTTTCGTGAATTCAGAGACTTAATTTCAGAAATCCTTGATGCCTAGAGCAAGTCAGTAATCATCGATATTGCAAGCACTCCTCCAGTGAAGGCTTCTGGAGGTGTCACACCATTGACCATTTGGACCATTCAGGAGCCTGTGTTACCACCTCAGCTGATCAACTGTGTTGGGAAGGAGAAAGAAAGAAGAAATTACATTTACAGAAATACAGAAATACCTTGGGGTGATCACTGACGGCAATTGTTTTGTATTCGAAAGGAAATATGAAGATGGATTTTATCTTATTTTCATATAGTCTCTTACTTGTGGTCAACTCAGCAACACTACATTTTGATGTTATCACATTCTTTTCTGGAACAAAACCCAAGAGCCGTTTTTAATTAAAACCTTTCTAGAAAGAATGCTTCAACCATCCCACCCCCCATCCAACTGAATTTCAAATATTTGTTTAATTCGGTTTGGCTTTCAGAGTCTGTAAAGCATAAGCAATCGGCCGAGCTGAAAATGGAGAAGAAATGTTTTTACAGTTCCACAAATGTTTCTAACTGGCAAGAGTGAGTTGTTAATGGGAGATAAATTGCCTGGGGTGGGTGTGGGTGGGTGTGTCGTGCGTGTGTGCTCACGCAGGCCACATGCATGCACCCACGTGGAGGTAATGACGTTTGAGTGTACCTGGGCCTCACAGGACATGCTGTGATGCAAAACTGTGCTAAGTTGGAGAGTAAAGAGGGGCTGGGACGGGGCCACCATGGCAGCGGTCGTGCATGGTATGGGATGAGGTAGATAGCTGGTTTCTTACCAGAACTCAGAGCCTGGGCAGCAGGCCCATCCTCCCATTGGGAACAGTGAACAAGGAGCTGATAAAATACACAGACCGAATGAAAATGACCCCTATTGACTGAAACCAGCTGTGTCAGGCTTCTCGCTGTCTCTCCTGATTTGCTCTCTCAAATAAATGGATGTGGTAGAGGATGAGAGAAAGTAAACAGAATCATTTTTTCTTTCTTGCAGTTGCACCTCAGTAACAGCCCTGGTTTTTATAGCTGAAAAATATATGTTTATTTGCTCATTAATTTCCCTCTCTCTCCCTTGCCTTTTCTTGGCATTGTGTAGAATGTTATTTAAAATAAGACACAGTTCGGCTTCAAAAAGAAAAATCATTCTGCAAAATACAGCTTGGACTCATTTGCTGGTCATTTATCATCCCTAAGAGAGTGGGGTACAAATATCTTTATTTGGTATGCTTTAATGATTTATAGGGTGATGACTCTTGTTGGCACCAGGATACAGGGAAACAGCAGTCTCTTTAGGACTTTTAGAAGTGCCCCAAACTGTTTAGAAATGACATGGAGAATATTAAATGTGGCATATGCAAAGCAGCTCGATAATCATTTCTCTTCACTGCCTTCCTTTCAAAGATGGGGTAGGCTGGTGCTTTGGGGGTGGACTCAACCCACAGGCCTAAGATTCTCTAAGGGGTGCTTAAAAGTCTTCATTTCCACACTCGGGTGTGTGTGTTTTCTTTCCAGTACTTCAAAAAGGCTTTGGTTTTATGTATCTCCCATTTCCTTTGGGTAGTGGGCAAATAATAATGTGCCTAACATTAGTGCCCAATAAATATTTGTTGAACGAACAGTTAAATGGAATGTTATAAGGCTTATTAGTATTATTGTCTTGGCATGAAACCTGCAAGAATAGACTTGAGGCAATCAAGTAATTTCCCTTAACAGTACAAGCTAATTATTTGAGAGATGAAGATCTGGTGCATAGTATTTATTTGTCAGGCTCAATTTGCTCCTAATTAAAGATGGAAAAGTTGTTTGTAGCATTGAAGGGATAACATAGTGACCCACTGCTAAACAGCTTTTCAATTTTCCATGCTACTCTTTCAGGGAAAATGTATCAAGATGAAGTTAATGTGCATTCCTTTTGTTTATTTGTGTCTCCTTTTTTTCTGTTATCATTTTTTTAGATTTTTATTTTTTATTTATTTATTTATTTTTGCCTGTGTGGTGTCTTAGTTGCAGCATGCGGGATCTTAGTTGAGGCATGCCTTTTGTTGCGGCGTGCGGGCTCCTCGTCGTGGTGCGTGGGCTTCTTTCTAGTTGTGGCGTGCGGGTTTTCTCTTCTCTAGTTGTGGCGCTCAGCTCCAGGGTGCATGGGCTCTGTAGTTGTGGCGCTCAGGCTCCAGAGCACGTGGGCTCTGTAGTTTGCAGCTCGCAGGCTCTAGTTGAGGCGTGCAAGCACCGTAGTTGTGGCATGCGGGCTTAGTTGCCCCGCCACACGTGGGATCCTAGTTCCCCGACTAGGGATCAAACCTGCATCCCCTGCATTGTAAGGCAGATTCTTTACCACTGGACCACCAGGGAAGTCCCTTCTGTTATCATTTTTAGAGGGCAGGCAGGGTGTGGAGCGGGGATCTCTTTTGACAGTATTTTTGTAGTCCACCTGCCTGTATGACTTCTGAAGTCATTCTGCTAATGTTGGTTGTCTGATAAAATTGTCCTTTCATATGAATACCACCTGCAGTGATCCAAGATGAAAATGCTACATTCGCATCCTAAACCTCAGAAAGTTTCATTCATTCCAGAAATATGAATTCAGTGCCCAATATGTACCAGGCTCTGTGCTAAAGCTTAGAATTTAATACTGAGCAGAATCCAACATGGTTCCTGCTGTCATGAAGCTTATAATCTGGGATGGTTGGTGGGTATTAATTGAATGATCATACTAAAAATCGTAACTACAAACTGAATTTTAAAAAGAGGAATATGGTTCTACTGGGTCCATGTAACAACAGGAATTGATTTAGACCAGGAGACCAGGGAGAATTTTACTAAGGAGGATCCTGCGGCTGAGAGCTCTAGAATGTCTGAGGAAAAGGAAAGATCATGCCAGGCAAGAAGATGATCAAATGCAAAGAGTTGATGGGAAGGCCGGGCCACACTCCTCAGTGCCTATGCATATACTATATTAAGGGCTTGACCTTCATCCTCTGAACATTGGAAAGACATAGAACGGTAATATATCTGAAAGTTAGGAAGTAGGGCTAGGGAGAACAGATACCTGGACCTTATCAGATCTGTGTTGGGGCGGGGGAAATATAAGTACCCATCTTCATAAATGTAACGAGAGGTGATCGTGCTAAGCTCTGGATGGTCCTTTGCTGCAGTTGAGCTGCCTGGAAATTCTCACCACCCACCCTTCCCTCTGCCAAGCTTTGGAACGAGTGTATCTGGGTCTCCACTTGTGTGCTGGACTGTGCAGCAATGGCATCTTGTCATTTTTTTCTGGGCCCTGCTCTTCTTTCTGCCTTTCCTTTCGATTATGGGGAGGTGGTATAACACAGTTTATTCCTGTTTTGGCAAAGTGTGCATGACAAGCCTTTCAGCTCTTTCTCTGCTGGCGAAGAGAACAGGCTGTGGAGGTAACTCACCTCCACCCCTCTCCAGCGGCAAGAGCTTGGGCACGTGGCTTAGTCTCTCTTTGTGCCTTGCAGGGTTGTTCTGAAGATTAGGTGAGTTAATACTTGTCAAACACAGAATGAGGAGTGGCACGTAGTGAGTGCTCAGTTGATGCCAGCAGTTATTATTAGCTGTTTTTACTGATATGGCAAGGTGTCAAAGATATGTATTGTTGAAGTGAAAAAAAGCAAGATACAAAACGATATATCATAAAAAGGGCTTGCACAAACGTATTCTGATAAACGTTAAGGATACGTCTGTGGATACTTGGTGGTTATATCTGAGGAATGGGGCTTAGAAGGAAGAAGGTAAGCAGGTAGTTTTTACTTTCTCACCACATATTCTTGTAGTAGTTTTTTGTTTTTTGTTTTTTTACTATGCAGCTGTGTATTTTTATAATAATGAAATTATAAAGAATAGTCTCAAAATCCATCAACAGTATTTGCTATGTCAGTTTAAAAATAATGATCTCAATATATTTTTTCATAATTTTCTTCACTTTTAAGTTTGGAGATGTCACTTAGAAACTTTTCTTGGAGTAAAGAAACGTGTATCTGAAGTCCAGCAATTCATCCAATGTTCGCTTCTTTTGTTTATGTTCTATTCAAATAAGAGTTTTTTTAAACCACGTGCTATTATGATCCCATTGTTATAAAATTATTCTACTTGTTCTTCTGTCTCTACATATGCACAGAGAGAGCTGTCTGGAATACTGTTCACCCACCAAACAAACAATGCATTTGGTTCATTGGTTGCTGACTTCATTGTACTTTTAAGGGTTGCTTAAATTTTTTATAATGAGCATTTTTATAAAAACAGTGAAATCATTTCTAAAAATTGTAGATGAGGAGTATCTGTTCACTTTTGTGTTTAGTAATAAACACAATATACAGCATCTAATCATTCCCAGGGATTCAGGAAGCTTAACTTTTTCAGGATGATACAGATGCAGATCAGTAGCTTCTGTGTGGTACATGTTGCTCATGAAAGAGGTGGCAAGTGGGCTCAGTGGTTACTGCATCAGGACACAGGAAATGTATTAAATGATTATCAGATATTAACATATAGTCTGTCAAACTGCCCCCCCTTTTTTTAACAAGTGAAGGCTGTTTATATTTGACTAAAGATTTTGACGAATTGAATTGGTACTTATCAATAGTTTACTCTGACCAGCTGAGAATCATTAATATTGTACAGGGCTGGCACATGGTTGCTTTGATCATCATTTAAATACAACTCTCCCATTTCACAGTGATTACACACCACCATCATCAATCAGAAAAGAATGCAAATCAGGAGAGAACTTTGAGTCCCCTAGTAAATATTTTATGTAGCCAATGTAAGCTTGCCAACTAGAATATCATCTCTGCAGAAGATACATTTCCAAGGGGTAACTGCATTATACAGTACTTAGTACATTGTGCCCCTCAGGATATGATGATAATTGTCTGTACAAGAAAAAACAATTTTGAAGAAACTGCGACCAAGTTGATTGCCAACTGATTTTTTTTTTAACATCTTTATTGGAGTATAATTGCTTTACAATGGTGTGTTAGTTTCTGCTCTATAACAAAGTGAATCAGCTATACATATACATATATCCCCATATCTCTTCCCTCTTGCGTCTCCTTCCCTCCCACCCTCCCTATCGCACCCCTCTAGGTGGTCACAAAGCACCGAGCTCATCTCCCTGTGCTATGCGGCTGCTTCCCACTAGCTATCTATTTTACATTTGGTAGTGTATATATGTCCATGCCACTCTCTCACTTCGTCCCGGCTTACCCTTCCCCCTCCCCATGTCCTCAAGTCCATTCTCTACATCTGCATATTTATTCCTGTGTTGCCCCTAGGTTTTTCACAACCTTTTTTTTTTTAGATTCCCTATATATGTGTTAGCATACGGTATTTTTCTCTTTCTGACTTAACTTCACTCTGTATGACAGACTCTAAGTCCTTCCACCTCACTACAAATAACTCAATTTCATTTCTTTTTATGGCTGAGTAATATTCCATTGTATATATGTGCCACATCTTCTTTATCCATTCATCTGTCAATGGACACTTAGGTTGCTTCCATGTCCTGCCTACTGTAAATAGAGCTGCAATGAACATTGTGGTACATGACTCTTTTTGAATGATGGTTTTCTCAGGGTATATGCCCAGTAGTGGGATTGCTGGGTCGTATGGTAGTTCTGTTTTTACTTTTTTAAGGAACCTCCATACTGTTCTCCATGGTGGCTGTATCAATTTACATTCCCACCAGCAGTGCAAGAGGGTTCCCTTTTCTCCACACCCTCTCCAGCATTTATTGTTTGTAGACTTTTTGATGATGGCCATTCTGACTTGTGTGAGGTGATACCTCATTGTAGTTTTGATTTGCATTTCTCTAATGATTAGTGATGTTGAGCATCCTTTCATGTGTTTGTTGGCAATCTGTATATCTTCTTTGGAGAAATGTCTATTTAGGTCTTCTGCCCATTTTTGGATTGGGTGGTTTGTTTTTTTGATATTGAGCTGCATGAGCTGCTTGTATATTTTGGAGATTAATCCTTTGTCAGTTGCTTCGTTTGCAAATATTTTCTCCCATTCTGAGGGTTGCCTTTTCATTTTATGGTTTATGGTTTCCTTTGTTGTGCAAAAGCTTTTAAGTTTCATTAGGTCCCATTTGTTTATTTTTGTTTTTAATTCCATTTCTCTAGGAGGTGGATCAAGAAGGATCTTTCTGTGATTTATGTCATAGAGTGTTCTGCCTATCTTTTCCTCTAAGAGTTTGATAGTGTCTGGCCTTATATTTAGGCCTTTAATCCATTTTGAGTTTATTTTTGTGTATGGTGTTAGGGAGTGTTCTACTTTCATCGTTTTACAGGTAGCTGTCTGGTTTTCCCAACACCACTTATTGAAGAAGCTGTCTTTTCTCCATTGTATATTCTTGCCTCCTTTATCAAAGATAAGGTGACCATATGTGCATGGGTTTATCTCTGGGCTTTCTATCCTTTTCCACTGAGCTATATTTCTGTTTTTGTGCCAGTACCATACTGTCTTGATTACTGTATCTTTGTAGTATAGTCTGAATTCAGGGAGCCTGATTCCTCCAGCTCCGTTTTTCTTTCTCAAGATTGCTTTGGCTATTTGGGGTCTTTTGTGTTTCCATACAAATTGTGAAATTTTTTGTTCTAGTTCTGTGAAAAATGCCTTTGGTAGTTTGATAGGGATTGCATTGAATCTGTTGATTGCTTTGGGTAGTACAGTCATTTTCACAATGTTGATTCTTGCAATCCAAGAACATGGTATTTCTCTCCATCTGTTTGCATCTCTTTAATTGCTTTTATCAATGTCTTATAGTTTTCTGCATACAGGTCTTTTGTCTACTTAGGTAGGCTTATTCCTAGGTATTTTATTCTTTTTGTTGCAGTGGTAAATGGGAGTGTTTCCTTAATTTCTCTTTCAGACTTTTCATCATTAGTGTATACGAATGCAAGAGATTTCTGTGCATTAATTTTGTATCCTGCTACTTTACCAAATTCATTGATTAGCTCTAGTAGTTTTCTGGTGGCATCTTTAGGATTCTCTAGGTATAGTATCATGTCATCTGCAAACAGTGACAGTTTTACTTCTTTTCCTATTTGGATTCCTTTTATTTCTTTTTGTTCTCTGATTGCTGTGGCTAAAACTTCCAAAACTATGTGGAATAATAGTGGTGAGAGTGAGCAATCTTGTCCTGTTCCTGATCTTAGTGGAAATGATTTCAGTTTTTCACCATTGAGAACGATGTTGGCTGTGGGTTTGTCATATATGGCCTTTATTATGTTGAGGTAAGTTCCCTCTATGCCTACTTTCTGGAGAGTTTCTATCATAAATGGGTGTTGAATTTTGTCAAAAGCTTTTTCTCCATCTATTGAGATGATCATATGCTTTTTCTCCTTCAATTTGTTAATATGGTATATCACATTGATTGATTTGTGTATATTGAAGA
Organism: Balaenoptera ricei; assembly: GCF_028023285.1. Lineage (NCBI taxonomy): Eukaryota > Metazoa > Chordata > Mammalia > Artiodactyla > Balaenopteridae > Balaenoptera > Balaenoptera ricei. Next base: position 48,383,294 of record NC_082647.1, on the reverse strand, counting down.
ATGCTTGCATTCCTGGGATAAACCCCACTTGATCATGGTGTATGATCCTTTTAATGTGCTGCTGGATTCTGTTTGATAGTATTTTGTTGAGGATTTTTGCATCTGTGTTCATCAGTGATATTGGCCTGTAGTTTTCTTTCTTTGTGACATCTTTGTCTGGTTTTGGTATCAGAGTGATGGTGGCCTTGTAGAATGAGTATTGGAGTGTTCCTCCCTCTGCTATATTTTGGAAGAGTTTGAGAAGGACAGGTGTTAGTTCTTCTCTAAATGTCTGATAGAATTCACCTTTGAAGCCATCTGGTCCTGGGCTTTTGTTTGTTGGAAGATTTTTAATCACTGTTTCAATTTCAGTGCTTGTGATTGGTCTGTTTATATTTTCTATTTCTTCCTGGTTCAGTCTTGGAAGGTTGTGCTTCTCTAAGAATTTGTCCATTTGTTCCAGGTTGTCCATTTTATTGGCATATAGTTGCTTGTAGTAATCTCTCATGATGCTTTGTATTTCTGTAGGGTCAGTTGTTTCTTCTCCTTTTTCATTTCTAATTCTATTGATTTGAGTCTTTCCCCTTTTTTTCTTGATGAGTCTGGCTAATGGTTTATCAATTTTGTTTATCTTTTCAAAGAACCAGCTTTTAGTTTCATGGATCTTTGCTATCGTTTCCCTCATTTCTTTTTCATTTATTTCTGATCTGATCTTTATGATTTCTTTCCTTCTGCTAACTTTGGGGTTTTTTTGTTCTTCTTTCTCTAATTGCTTTAGGTGTAAGTTTAGGTTGTTTGTTTGAGATGTTTCTTGTTTCTTGAGGTAGGATTGTACTGGTATAAACTTCCCTCTTAGAACTGCTTTTGCTGCATCCCATAGGTTTTGGGTTGTTGTATTTTCATTATCATTTGTTTCTAGGTATTTTTTTATTTCCTCTTTGATTTCTTCAGTGATCTCTTGGTTATTTAATAGTGTATTGTTTAGCCTCCATGTGTTTGAATTTTTTACAGTTTTTTTCCTGTAATTGATATCTAGTATTATAGCGTTGTGGTTGGAAAAGATACTTGATACGATTTCAATTTTCTTAAATTTACCAAGACTTGATTTGTTACCCAAGATATGATCTATCCTGGAGAATGTTCCATGAGCACTTGAGAAGAAATTGTATTCTGTTGTTTTTGGATGGAATGTCCTATAAATATCAATTAAGTCCATCTTGTTTAATGTATCATTTAAAGCTTGTGTTTCCTTATTTATTTTCATTTTGGATGATCTGTCCATTGGTGAAAGTATGGTGTTAAAGTCCCCCACAATTATTGTGTTGCTGTCGATTTCCCCTTTTATGGCTGTAAGCATTTGCCTTCTGTATTGAGGTGCTCCTATGTTGGGTGCATAAATATTTACAATTGTTATATCTTCTTCTTGGATTGATCCCTTGATCATTATGTAGTGTCCTTCTTTGTCTCTTGTAATAGTCTTTATTTTAAAGTCTAGTTTGTCTGATATGAGAATTGCTACTCCAGCTTTCTTTTGATTTCCATTTGCATGGAATATCTTCTTCCATCCCCTCACTTTCAGTCTGTATGTATCCCTAGGTCTGAAGTGGGTCTCTGGTTGACAGCATATATGTGGGTCTTGTTTTTGTATCCATTCAGCCAGTCTATGTCTTTTGGTTGGAGCATTTAATCCATTTACATTTAAGGTAATTATTGATATGTATGTTCCTATTCCCATTTTCTTAATTGTTTTGGGTTTGTTATTGTAGGTCTTTTCCTTCTCTTTTGTTTTCTGCCTAGAGAAGTTCCTTTAACATTTGTTGTAGAGCTGGTTTGGTGGTGCTGAATTCTCTTAGCTTTTGCTTGTCTGTAAAGGTTTTAATTTCTCCATCGAATCTGAATGAGATCCTTGCTGGGTAGAGTAATCTTGGTTGTAGGTTTTTCCCTTTCATCCCTGTAAATATGTCCTGCCACGCCCTTCTGGATTGCAGAGTTTCTGCTGAAAAATAACAGTTAATAAGCTGTTAACCTTATGGGGGTTCCCTTGTATGTTATTTGTTTCTTTTCCCTTGCTGCTTTTAATATTTTTTCTTTGTATTTAATTTTTGATAGTTTGATTAATACGTGTCTTGGCATGTTTCTCCTTGGATTTATCCTGTATGGGACTCTCTGTGCTTCCTGGACTTGATTGACTATTTCCTTTCCCATATTAGAGAAGTTTTCAACTATAATCTGTTCAAATATTTTCTCAGTCCCTTTCTTTTTCTCTTCTTCTGGGACCCCTGTAATTCGAATGTTGGTGCATTTAATGTTGTCCCAGAGGTCTCTGAGACTGTCCCCAATTCTTTTCATTCTTTTTTCTTTATTCTGCTCTGGGGCAGTTATTTCCACTATTTTATCTTCCAGGTCACTTATCCATTCTTCTGCGTCAGTTATTCTGCTATTGATTCCTTCTAGAAATTTTTAAATTTCATTTATTGTGTTGTTCATCATTGTTTGTTTGCTCTTTAGTTCTTCTAGGTCCTTGTTAAACGTTTCTTGTATTTTCTCCATTCTAATTCCAAGATTTTGGATCATCTTTACTATCATTACTCTGAATTCTTTTTCAGGTAGACTGCCTATTTCCTCTTCACTTGTTTGGTCTGGTGGGTTTTTACCTTGCTCCTTCATCTTCTGTGTATTTCTCTATCTTCTCATTTTGCTTAACTTACTGTGTTTGGGGTCTCCTTTTCACAGGCTGCAGGTTCATAGTTCCCATTGTTTTTGATGTCTGCCCCCAGTGAGTAAGGTTGGTTCAGTGTGTTGTTTAGGCTTCCTGGTGGAGGGGACTGGTGCCGGTGTTCTGGTGGATGAGGCGGGATCTTGTCTTTCTGGTGGGCTGGACCATGTCCAGTGGTGTGTTTTAGGATGTCTGTGAACTTATTATGATTTTAGGCAGCCTCTGTGCTAATGGATAGGGTTGTGTTCCTGTCTTGCTAGTTGTTTGGCATGCGGTGTCCAGCACTGGAGCTTGTTGGTCATTGAGTGGAGCTGGGCTTAGCGTTGAGACAGAGGTCTCTGGGAGAGCTCTCGTCGATTGATATTACGAGGGGCTGGGAGGTCTCTGGTGGACCAATGTCCTGTACTCGGCTCTCCACCTCAGAGGCTCAGGCCTGACATCTGGCCAGAGCACCAAGACCCTGTCAGCCACACGGCTCAGAAGAAAGGGGAGAAAAGAAAAAAAAAGAAAGAAAGAAAAACAAAATAAAGTAAATAAAGTTATTAAAATAAAAAAAAATAAATTATTAAAATTAAAAAATTAAAAAGTAATTAAAAAAAAAGAAGAGAGCAACCAAAGCAATAAACAAATCCACCAATGATAACAAGTCCTAAAAACTATACTAAAAAAAAAAAAAAAAAAGGACAGACAGAACCCTAGGACAAATGGTAAAAGCAAAGCTACACAGACAAAATCACACAAAGAAGCATACAGATACACACTCACAAAAAGAGAAAAAGGGGAAAAAAAAAAATATATATATATATATAAAAAGGAAGAGAGCAACCAAATCAATAAACAAATCTACCAATGATAATAAGTTCTAAATACTAAACTAAGATAAACATAAAGCTAGAAACAAATTAGACGCAGAAAGCAAACCCCAAGTCTACAGCTGCTCCCAAAGTCCACCGCCTCCGTTTTGGGATGATTAGTTGTCTATTCAGGTATTCCACAGATGCAGAGTACATCAAGTTGACTGTGGAGATTTAATCCGCTCTCCCGAGGCTGCTGGGAGAGATTTCCCTTTCTCTTCTTTGTTCACACAGCTCCCGGGGTTCTGCTTTGGATTTGGCCCCGCCTCTGCATGTAAGTCGCCCTCTGCCGTCTGTTCTTTTGGGAAGTCTGAGGTCTTCCGCCAGCGTTCAGTAGGTGTTCTGTAGGAGCTGTGCCACATGTAGATGTATTTTTGATATTTGTGGGGAGGACGGTGATTTCCACGTCTTACTCCTCCACCATCTTGAAGGTCTTCCCTGCCAACTGATTCTTTAAATCTGGCCCAGACTCTTTAAATCTGGCCCACTGCCTAATTTTGCACAGCACAGGAGCTAAAAATGGTTTTTACATTTTAAAATGATGGAAAAATATCAAAAGTAGAATAGCATTTCGTGTCATGTGAAAGTTATATGAAATTCAGATATCCTGTCCCTAAGTAAAGTTGTATTGGAACACAGCATAGTCATGTCATTTGTTTACATACTGTATACAGCTGTTTTTGTGCTGAAAGGGCTGAGTTGAGTAGTTGTGAGAGACCTTAAGGCATGCAATGAGGAAAATATTTACTATCTGACTTTTTATAGAAAAGCTTGCTGAGCCCTGCTTAGAGATCAGATTCAGGGAGAAGTTATTTGTATGCATGTCTGTTTGCTTATTGATGGATGATGCTTTTGTGTTGGATGTACCTGGCCTGTGGCGTGGTCATCAAAGAAGCTGTAGGAGTGCAGTGGTCCACATTCTTCTACTTTCCTCATTTCCTTCCCAAAGTCAGAAGAACGTTATTATGTGAGAAAATTAGATTATTAAAGGGACTGTGAGAAGTATCATAGTAACAAATGGAAAGATCTACATATTGACTCAAAAAGTTATGGATTTCTAATCTAATTTGAAGACTTAACATTCGTTCTGTTCCTATATTCCAAAATTTGAAGTTATTCCGTCTTTGGGTCTGAGAAATCTTTTGAGAGGCAAAAATCTTTTATTCTTATGACTCGTCATAAAACACAGTGCCATATCAGATGGGCCCTTTGTTCAGTGGCATTATCATATTGAATGGTTCCATTGGGTTTATACTTGCATTTGGCTGTCAGTAGGATATGATTAACAACTGGATAGTAGGAAATACCTTTTAGCAGAATATCTAGGGTATCCTGCTCATTTCCCATGACAGTTGAATTAATTAACATTCATGGCTGACATTGATACTTCTACCTACCATAATCTATATGAAAATTTGAAATTAATATAAAAGTCATACTGCTACCAGTAAAAAAATGTTAACAATAGTACCATAAAATATTATAAAATTGAAAATATGAGTCATTTTGATTCAAAATCCCTATTGTGTACACGACTGACCTCAGTTGTCCCCTCTTGTTTTGTTCTGTTTCAGAGGTTGAAGGCTGCGTTGACTCACCACCCTGCTGCCATGTCAAATGGGAATATGAACACCATGGGACACATGATGGAAATGATGGGGTCCCGTCAGGACCAGACGCCACACCATCACATGCACTCACACCCACATCAGCACCAGACACTGCCAGCCCATCACCCCTACCCGCACCAGCACCAGCACCCAGCACACCATCCTCATGCTCAGCCCCATCACCAGCAGAACCACCCACATCATCACTCCCACTCCCACCTTCATGCACACCCGGCACATCACCAGACCTCGCCACACCCACCCCTGCACTCCGGCAACCAAGCACAGGTAGACCTTTTTCATCATCTCTTTCTCCCTTCTCGTTAACAGTACAAGCTCAAATGTGGGGCTCACTGGCAGCAACCTTGTTTGACAAGCCCAGGTGTTCTATCTGACACTCTGGGGGGCTCTGTTCATTTCCTAAGAGGTAATGGTTACCCATAAGACCCTACCAGATCATAGTTTCTATAACTAATAAGGTAAATATCAGGTTTAGTTTCTAGGGGCAAACGTAAGCTTCAAGTTCTCCAAGATCTATTTTTGTAGTGTGTTATAAAGTTAACCCTAAAAAAGTAACACCAATGGAGGATTAAGAATTTAAGCTTTAAAGAAAGATGTGTATAAAGGATGAGAAAAATAAGTTAATTCTAACCATGGTTCTAGCTGCGGTACTTTATAACATCATAGGGACTCAATTTTGTCACCTGTAAAATGGAAGTTAAATACAATGGGCAATCTTCTGAATAACAGTAAATGTTAAAAATATAAAGAGTAACAATTTCAGGCAGACAAAGAGGCCCAGTAATGGATGTTAGGGTGTAAGGTGCTGTGTAAATGGTAAAGAAAGGTGACTCATCCCACCCAATGAGAAATGTGTTGGAGGGAGCAGGCAGAGAGCCAAGCTCTGTAGATGATCAGTTCAAGAGGAAGGCCAAATCCCAGTGGTGGAAAGTCACCAGGAGTGGCTAGAAAGAAAGCCAGCATTTAGACACAACTGGAAGAGGGTCGGGGGATCTGGCAGACGTTACGTCACCCAGCCCAAGAAGAGAGGCTGGTCCATGTACTCGAGTGAGTTTTAGTAAGTGGATGAAGGGCATGTCTAGGAGCATGGCTAGCCCTAAACATTTTGGACCTTCAAGTGGGATGACCTTTGTCAGTTCCCTCCACCCATTCAAACTGCCAGGTTCCAACCAGCTGGGTCAGAATGGTGTCAGAAGCTTGGGATCACACTTATTCACTGTCTCCTCCATTGTCTGCCTCTGTACCTCTCACCAGGCAGCTTTTAGAGATCTTGCACCACCCCCTCCAACACACACCAAACCTGGACAGCCATCCACAAAATGTGTTATCCATAAGCAACTCTCCATTCAGTAGATAAGCTTATTTATTAGCTAAGCTTACTTTTGCAAAGTTCTTAGAGGTATTCTATACAGCAAATAAGAGTGCAGGCTTTGGAGTGAGAAAACTTTCATTCTTTTCCCACCTTACTTGTTGTATGACTGTGGTCAGTAGATGAACCTCTCTAAGCCTCAGTTTTCCCATCTGTAAAATGGGGTAATAATAGACCAAGCTCATAGACCCTTAGGAGTATTAAATAAGAGAATGTTTTGCCCTTGGCACAACATTTTCAATACATGATAGCCATGATTAATTCCAAACCGAATAATGTGATAGAAGCTTAGCAAGTAGTTTAGCAATAAAATGCTATCCAAAGCACCTTTTTAGTCATGTGCCATAGTAGGACATATATTTAGAAGGGAAAAAGAAAACTAAAATACAAGGTCAAAGATAGGCAGATAGATTCACATGTATACTTATCTTTTTTAAAAACGGATAGCATCAGGTTTTGGTTGCATTTGTGAGCGAGTTACTTCACAGACAAGCTTAACAGTTCATTAAATATAAAAGCCACTCATTAGCTAATTACAAATTAGCCAATTGCCCTCCATTTCGAGTCAGTAAGTGGCCAATTGTATATGCAATCAGTTAATTGCCTTTATAATTGGCTGCACAAAGTTGCTTTTTTATCCTATGCTACTAAAAAGAAAAAGTCCAGGTTGGTCTTGTTGAAATTTGAACAAGATCACTTAGACCATATTCAAAATGCCACTGTTAACTGTATTAACTTGGTTGGTATTGAGATTCTTGTCATGTGGCCTAATTGTATGATTGTCAGAACAATAGAAGTTTATTAAGGCCATCCAACTCTGAGATTCTAAGATGACTTGGAATAAATTCTGTCATTTTGAAATTACAATTAATTATTTTTGATCAAAATTTTCAGAGCATCTGTGTCAACATAATGCCATTCTATTTATTTTACTGAAGTATAGTTGGTTTATAATATTGTGTTAGTTTCAGGTATACAGCAAAGTGATTTGGTTATGCATATATATGTATATATCTATATTCTTTTTTATTCTTTTCCATTATAGTTTATTACAAGAACTATGAATATAGTTCCCTGCGCTATACAGTAAATCCTTCTTGTTTATCTATTTTATGTATGGTAGTGTGCCTCTGTTAATCCCATACTCCCAGTTTATCCCTCCCACCCCAACCCGACAGAATGCTATTTTAAAAAGATAATGATGGGTAACAATAATTATCAGAGACACAAATTCTGGTCTTAGGGTTGCATTTTCAATTTCTTCTGGCTTCTTGCGATTCTTTTGCATATAAGGATGTGACTTCAGAGTCCTGGTATCACTCCTTGGCCACCAGGAATTTCTCTTAACCAAACCACACCTTGACCCTGAACTTGGCCTGCGCCTGAAACCACCATGTAACTTACCCCTTTGGGTAAAGGCAGAGGAGAAGCGTCAGGGGATAAAGCTTTGTTAAAGTTAGCGTGGGAGAATACAGTATTGAAAGAGAGGTCCCTGCAGTGGAGATTAAAACCCAGTTTTGCCTACTTGAGAGTCTTGTCTAGGGCTGGCAATGAGAGATCACTAATTCATACAAAGAAATGAATGAATTTATTTCATTCATTTTTTGCCTGTTAATCCCATACTCCCAATTTATCCCTCCCACCCCACCCCGACAGAATGCAAAAATAGCCAGGTTAGCACCTTCTTCCCTAGTGCTTTGCTTTGCGGTGGTTAGCTCAGAAGTTACTGCATCTGAAATGACTAGTGCTAAACGTTTGCCAGTAACAAGGAATACATCTTCATCAGCCGCTCTGGTGAGTAAGATCTTAGACAATTTATTTTGTTATTCCTCTGTGATTCGGAGGAAAGGAATTGCCAATAAACAGTTTTAGAAAATGTCTTTGCTTTAAACAAAATTACTGAGATGCAATCTAACCTCAGTCCTGAGCCTGGTTCTTTTACAGTTAGTCATGTAGGGTTTGATAGAGTTTAGGATTAAAATATATCATCATCAGTCAGCTGATGTCAACCAGGAGCCATTATTAGTGCAATTATAGTCGTTCTGATTGATTTCAATCATAGGGTTGGAATGTGGTAGAAAAGGTGGCTGGGTTTCATTTTTAAAGCTTTTCGCCTGTTATTTCTGCAGGTTAAATGCCTCTTGTAAAACAACTTTATAGGTGTTACAGCCATAGCCTGAGTGACTGAGCAATGAGAGGGAGGGAAAAAAAACACCACCACCCTTTATTGAGAATGAAGAAAAGGGAAGGAGTGAAGTGCATTAGGGAAGCATTAGGTGTCCAGACTCATAAACAGTCAGTCATAGAAATTTCACTAGGTGCTGAGTGTCTGCTGTATGAAGGGAAATAAAGCTATATGTGTGGGAGTCCCTAAAACCTTAGATGTTGTTGAGCCCCATGCAGACCTTACAAGGAATCTATAAGCATAGTAAAACTTTTTAATAAAGTGCTTTGCCACTCCTAGGATTTCCTTATAATGTAAGTATATATAACCACCCCTCCCTGTCAACAGACACGGTGTATTAACAGGGCTCAGTGCTGCGTCAGGATGGACTTTCAAAGGCCCCGCTTCTCAATCACCTAGAAATTCACCCACTCACCATCTCCTGTAACTCCCTCAGCCTTGGTCAAGCTCTGAGGAGGAGACAGGCCCATTTGGAGTTTGCAGGTCCAGCTAGGCATTTGCAGTAAGAACTGTGAAATTGTGACAAAAGGATTTCAGCTGCTTTCCAGGCTTCACGGGGTTCTTTTGATAGGAGTCACAGTGGCAGTGCTGTCCCAGAGGTGTGTTCTAGGAACATGGTTTTGACACCATTAGTATGAAAGGCATTCACAACCTGCCCAGAAGGAGTTTTCTGCAGATGACAGAAGACTCATCAGTAGGGTGACAGTCACCCTGACCTCTGTTTTCACGTGTTGCCATGCATTGGCGCTTTCAGGTTTTACAAGGCACCTTAAATAAAACATTTTTAACATCTGAGGAGAAAAAAAATGTTTCTTCTATCATGATTCAGCCAAATGCCAGTCAGGGGAAAAAAAACTACTTGACTCTCTTTTTGCAGATCATCCCTGTATCTTGCCAAAATATCATAGAAGGTAGAGGGGTGATGCTTTTCCTCTTCACGAGCGTGATTTCATTGTTGACTTCATTCTTAGAAAACAAGTGTAATGTGCTAACTAAAACAAGCCACTCCCTGTGTTTTGCATTTCAACACCTTACTCAGCCATTCCTTCTCTTTCCCCATCACCCCCTCCCTCTCTTTCCCAGCAGGTTTCACCAGCGACACAACAGATGCAGCCCACCCAGACAATACAGCCGCCTCAGCCCACAGGGGGGCGCCGGCGAAGGGTGGTGGATGAGGATCCAGACGAGAGGCGGCGGAAATTTCTGGAACGGAACCGGGCAGCCGCCACCCGCTGCAGACAGAAGAGGAAGGTCTGGGTGATGTCACTGGAAAAGAAAGCAGAAGAACTCACCCAGACAAACATGCAACTTCAGGTGCAGGCCACTGTCTCTCTCCCCAGCACTCAAAGGCCCTGTGTAACATTGGCATTTCCTGCCCCCGCAGGCACTTGTTGACCTAAGCAGTAACACCACCCCTTACCCCACAGAGCAACTGCAGGCTTATTCCTCAAGGTTTATTAGTTCCGAGACACTCTACGAAACAAAACAACCATTCATTTTTACATCAGTCTGCTCTGAGGAGGGAAGCCCTGCCCAATTAAGTTATAGGGCTGGGAGCAGAAGCTCAGTCAGACAGAAGTTCAAACTCTTGTTCCGTACCTACTTGCTGGGTTTAACCTCTCTGGCTCTCAGTTTCCTCATCTATAAAATGGGAATAATAACCTCATAAAGTTGTTGGGAGGAATAAATGAACCAATGTCTACAGAGCCGTTTGTACATAATACATCTTCAACCGAAAGGCCGCTCTTTCTGTCCACTGGGTGAGGGGGTTGCTTCAGTTTACACTAGGTTATCTATATTTTTGTTTAATGGAAAAAAGGGAGGTTTGTGTTTATTATTTTACTCCATAAGAAAAGGCGTGTTTCCATCTCATTTTTAAACTTGACAAGATTTGAATCTTGCATGATTTTTGCTTTCCATGGTTGGCTCAGTGGGGGGACATTTTATAACAAGGCCACTTCTAGGAGTTTTTGAGAACCTCCAGCACCTGGAGCTTCTCCAGCGGACTTCATGCCATACACATGACGCAGTTCAGGGCATTTGTTCTAACACAGAAAGGAGTGCACTGTTCACCAGCAGAAGCAAAAGCAAGTATTATATTAGTGACAAGCAGTCCAGGGGTAGCAGTAAAAATGGTGGATTATAGCGCTGGATTATACAGTGCTTCCAGGAGCAGAGATAATGGCTAAAGAGTGGAGAGAAGAGGGGAAAGAATGCCTAAAATAGGGAGAATCTGCTCCTCAGTAGTTCATAGGTCACCTTCACCCCCCATCCTCTGTGCATCCTCAGAAAGGAGCAATTAGGGTGCCAAACCCCCCTTTGCATATTTAATTCCATTAAGTGGAAATGGTCTTGGGGCGTCCAGTGTACAAATTGAAATTATACAAAGAAAGTTTGGGTTATACAGGGACCCACTGTTTGGGTTATACAGGGACTGACTGTCATCATTTATGGATGTTCACTCTCCCCCCAAGTGTATCATTCTTTTAATGATAGACATGAGAAAGAAACTGGGAAACGTATATAGCAGATATGGGGGAAGTAAGATAATAAATCCTCCCACTAGCTTGTACGAAGCTTGTGTGAAGTTGGAGACTCTGTTTTGTTACCCTCTCCCCCGACCACTTACCCCCTTTTCTAATGTCGGGTCTCGCATGGAGAGTTCCTGAGTGTCTGTACTCAATATCTGTTGAATAAACGAATGAGCTCCCCGTCTCTGGAGTGTCCAAGAACTAGCTGCCTGACCACTTGGCAAAGATGTGATTTAAGGGAATCAAGCCGCAGAGTTTGGCTGGACTCAAACACCGCTGAAACCACTCTAACTTGAAAGCCTATAATTCTAGAATCTGGCAGGCACAGTAGTATGTGAGAAGCTTTTAGGTGGACATGGGCACGCATTTTTAATATTAATAATAATCATATCTTAATTTTTATGTGTACTGAAAAATGTAATCAGAACATCAAACCTTCAGTTTCACAGATATTTTTGGTAAGGAGCAGGCTAAATCATTAAAAAATGAGTTAATTTGTACAAACATGTTAAGTAAATAAAAGTTCTGGTGTATGTGACCTAGCAAATATCACAGCAGTGGTTTTGTAATGACTGAAATGTGAGAACCCCTGGAAGTTGCTACCAGTTCTGAGATCTGCAAGAGGGCCATGAACAGGTGCAGGTTTTCTCAATCTCAGCACTATTACCTTGGGGCTCGGTAATTCTTTGTTGTCTCCTGTGCAGTGTAGATACTTATTAGTATCCTTGACCTCTACCCTCTAGGTATCAGTAGCACCCTCTCCCTCACCCCCAAGTTGTGACAACTGAAAAATGTTCAGACAATACCAAATGTCCCCCGTGGGGGGCAAAATTACCCTTGAGTGAGACCCACTGACCTAGATGAAGGAGCCTTGAGTAGTCAGCTGACATGTAATCAGATGCGGACAAGTTTTTAAATCAGTTTTAACTAAAATGAGTCCTTGCAGAATGACCCCAGGGTATTGACCATCTTTCTAGAGCCTGAAGACATGGAGGGGGTCATAGCAGAGAGCCAGGAAAAGTGAGGATACTGGTTTACTTTGACGTCAGATGTGTTCATGACTTGACATATGCATATATGTTATAGCTTTCACTTAACATATAAGGTACTTAACATATAAGGTATATCCTTTATGAGAACCTAATCTACTTTTTAAAAAGAGTATATTTTAAAACATGCTTATTGCCAGAAGAGAGACTTATTTTATTTTATTTATTTATTTATTTATTTATTTATTTATTTATTTATTTATTTATTTATTTTTGGCTGCGTCGGGTCTTAGTTGTGGCACATGGGATCTTTTGTTGCGGCTCGCAGGCTTCTCTCTAGTTGTGGCGCTCGGGCTCAGTAGTTGCAGCCCGGGCTTAGTTGTCCTGCAGCACGTGGGATCTTAGTTCCCCAACCAGGGCTCAAACCCGCGTCCACTGCATTGGAAGGTGGATTCTTAACCACTGGACTACCAGGGAAGTCCCAAACCTAATCTATTAATTTTCACATTTTTAGAACCCAAATGGCTAAGGATAAGAGATACTAGAATTCTAGCCCCTGAAAACCAGAAAAAAAGTCCTATTGGGGCCATTCAACAGGCACCAGTATTTTTGGTTGTTAAAGCAGTGCCTGAGGAAGGGACGGTCTCTGAAAAGACTACATTGTTGGGGTTTTCCAACCACTGCTTTGCTTCACAGGGACGGAAACCACAAGGGCTCCATGTTTTCTGTGAGGCCGAGTGCTCTGCATCACGCCACGTGATGCTGGAGAGGATATGCAGATTCTGCTACCTTTGAATGACCCTTTCCCTCTCACTGGACCTTTGTCAAAAGAAAAAGTTGTCTCTCTTGAGGCTGGTCCAGTGAGCCAAATTTTAAGTAAACAGAAATGGAAGGTGCTACACAAACAAACTCCCGCCAAAAGGAATATCCAAGGTCTGGATGGCCAGCTGCCACTTTTGAGTTGTTTTCCAGCATAAATCTTCTAGTTAGGCTGCAGAGCTTCAGAGTGGAAAAATCAGACCTGAGAAAACAAAATCAAACTCCCAGACTTCATTTCCTCATCTCACAACAAACCTCTACCCAAGAGGTCAACACAGGTATAGGAATTGGGGGAAATATTAGAAACCACCCAATCTGACATTTTATTTGGGAGAAACTGAGTCTCGGGGGACATGAGGAGTCTTCCTGAAAGTCACACAACCAGCAAGTAGTAGGATGAAGACCCAAGCGAGTCTTCTCTTGACCTAACCCACTGCTCTGCGATCTTTCATTCTAGAAAGTTCTTCAACTATGAAGGAATCCACATTCTTTTCACTGACAGAGTGGCTGAGATCAGCTCTAAATTCATCAACTGCTAATGTGGTGCTCAGTGGATTGTTTGCGTTCAATAGATGATATGGAAATCGTCTGGTCGCCGACGAAAATAATTGCTTTTCTTTTTCAGTGCAAAGACACATGGCCTAAGTCGCTGCTGAAATTTTAGACACACGAGCTCAGGTTTAGGACTTGGCAAGAGAATAGGCCAGATGGGAACTGTTGCTGTACAAATTGAAAGTCCTTTGTTTTAGAATGAACCAAACCTGGCCTCAGTTAATCTACAAGAAAAAAAAAAAAAAAAATAGGGGAGGGGCTATGTGGCAGGGCTCATTTTGATAATTATTTTTTTGGCATGGACTACTGCTTGCATCAAAAAGCATTTGGAGTTTGTCATATTAACAAAATGACATCCCCCAAAGCTAAAAACTGAAAATGTAGCTATTAGGGACTTCTTGGAGTGCTTGTTTAAAGTATGTTATTACAGTGTTGAGTGTCTATATAGGGGTGCTACTTCATCCCAAGTCAACGTTATGGGTTTAAGAACAGATTAATCTAACAACTACATCTATATTCTTACAGTCCCTATTTAAATGGCTAAACTTTTAGGAGTAGCAAACCCAAACTAGTTTAGAAAAAAGAAAAGAATGAAGAGCTGATTTCAGCAAGAGAATCAATACTTATTATTAATACTTTGCTTTTGCAAAGTGCTTCTATATGAAGACCTATAGTTATTATTACAACCTACACAAGGGAGTAAAAAAAAAACGGTGATTTGCATCAATTCATAATGCAAGGTAATTCAGAATAAGAAAATGTCTCCAGAAGTCCTGGTTATTATTTCCCTACTAGAACTGCAGGCCACTTTTGATTTCTTTCATGCATTTTGAAATATTTGCTGTCTGGTTCTTCTCTTCCAGAATGTATTCAAGGTGATTTCTATTAATGTTATCTTGAAAAGGATTTTTATTTAAAATATAGTCTAGTATTTGTGCATTTCCTACATCAGTCGGTCTATCAATATGGAATGATATCTATCAGTACCTATCAATATGGAATGTTTATGCATGTGCACAGCACACATGATTCAGTCCGCTTCCTCTAGGGCAGAGATTCTTGACTGTTTTTAACCCAAATGCTCCCTTATGGAATCTGATGAAGGCTCTGTAGATTCTCACAATATGGACATGTACATGGACTTGAAATTTTGCACAAAAGTGAAACGGTAAATGTTGCTTTGGAATCTGCCCTGATAAGATTTGGAAGTACAGGAGGTGCTAGGACTGGCTCCCTTAGGAAATATAAGACTTGATATATAAGCCCATTTGAGAATACCAAAAGCAATTAACTAGTGACTAAAAAATCAAGATGGAGACCTTCATTAGATTATTAGGTAATTAGCATTCTCAATAGAAGGCAATTCATAGAATAAAAAACGATCTTGCAGGAAGTAACTAGAAAACTAGTCCAACCACGTTGTTTTACACTAGGTTGGTATGGCAATTTGGGGAGCCAAACTCGATTATTCTCAACTCTCATTTGAGAGTTCCTTTTTCTGCTGGAAGCTGCCCCATGAATTTCTGTTGCTTCTGTGGCCATTAGACTTTTATTTAGTCCTTATCAGTATCGTACTTATGTGTGCATGATCTAAGCAAGAGGGAGGCTAATTGTTCTTGTCTATGGAGAATATTAATTGGCATTCATTTTCCAACCCTAACATAGCTAAATAACATAATTACTAATATATTACATTAAGAAATATGTCCATATTCACATATATCTTTAAATGATGGTCATTTGTTGCAGTGCTCTCCAAGTTCCTACATTTTTACAGACCCTCACAACTCCCAGGTCCTCAGTTTCTATACTTACCATGTATTGGTTTATTAATAAAGTGCTTTGCTGTCCACAGACAAAAAATGCCACCAAAATCATCTATTTTCTATGGGGCTTTGGCTATAGGCCAGGACACCACATACACTGTTTGTTGTGGTGACTGGTGCTGTTTTATTGTGGCCTCTCATGAAAGCAAAAGGTTTATCCTGAAATGGTTTGGGATATGCCGAGTATTGTAGGCAGCTAGCTCCTTGCAATTGTAGGAACCCGAAGAACGGATTTCAAAGTGTTTTTTTTAAGGAAGGGGCAATGTACACTTTGAGTCTGGGGGATGGAAGACTGCCTAGAAAAGGTGTGACTGCCGAGGACACAGAGGAGGAAGAAATGGAGACTAAAATCATCCCCTCCAAGGCAGCCGCCAAGTGAGATTTTTCTTTTCTTCCAGAAGTACAAGAAAGCAACAGAATCCTGTTCTGTTTTATTTTAAATGCTTTCCTCATTTGTTTCCTAGATCATGGAAGAAAAGTATGGCTGGATTCACTAAGGATTGGAGCTTGACTCCACTTTCTTAGAACCATTGTCTGCATTATCTGCAACTGACAGTTTCCCCTTAGGGTCCAGGTGTCTAGCAGTTGTGATTTCAGAAAAGTGTTATCTCTATAGTCCAAATACAAATCATATCACATTTCATTTTGAGGCCAGATATGTATACATTCAAACATCTTAGTTTTCTTTTTCTCCTTTTTCTGTTCTGTTTTTGTCTGTTTGTTTTGTTTTTAACCAGGGGCTGCCTTCTATTTAATGGTCTAAAAGTAACTTTCTTTTTACACAGGCTATTTTAAGCAGAGGGGGAGCTGGGAAAAGGAAGGATGGCTATCTGAATTTAAATGGGCATAAAATTAGAGAAAAAAATAGTGTTTAAGGCTAAAATAAATTGTCCTATAAATAAACTTGTCCCACTGACCCCCAAATTGACAAGGGTCACTTTCAGCTTTGATAGGGCCCCTTATCAACCACACTCATTTGGAGGTGGGAGGTGCAGTTCACCTTCCTGAATGTTCTCAAATTTAAGAGCAATTTTCCTGTGAAATTAAGTGATTTATTCATCATTAGTGCTAATTTCTCAGGCATTTTAAAAAAATTTTTATTGGAGTATAGTTGATTTACAATGTTGTGTTAGTTTCAGGTGTACAGCAAAGTGAATCAGTTATACATATACACATACCCAAAAGAATCTTTATTAGATTCTTTTCCCATATAGGTTATTTCAGAATATTGAGTAGAGTTCCCTGTGCTATACAGTAGGTCCTTATTAGTTATCTATTTCATATATAGTAGTGCATATATGTTAATCCCAATCTCCTAACTTATCCCTCCCCCCTTTCGTCAGATAGGCATAAAAGCCTTGTAGATGAGATTTTTATTATTTTTTTATTCATGCTACTCAACATTTGATTGCTTATAATGTATTTTGCCAATGAATTTGGAATTAGGAGGTATTCTTTGAAACAATTTTCCAAAATAATTTTTTTAATTAACTTCAGAATCCCAAACTTACTTTTCTAGGTGATAAATACACGCCTGAAAAGCCAAGTTCATACTGAAAGTGTAGATACAACTTAATGACAGAAATGTTAAAACACCTTTTTCTGTGTGCATGCTTTTGAAACATCTCCTCCAATGTGGAGCAGAATTGCGTGGCAGCCACAAATGAACACTGGCCAGAGAGAGGGTATTATTTATCACAACTGTAAAATGGCTTATTTGAGGTAGTGCTACGTTTACAGTTTACTTTTATCAAGGGGCAGCACCTTGGAACCATCTGTTCTACATTTATACAGTTGTCCCTCAATATCAGCGGGGATTGGTTCCAAGACTGGCCTCAGATCCCGTAATCCGCTTGTGCTCAAATCCCATCGTCAGCCCTCTGTATCCGTGGTTCTGCATCCTCAGATTCAGTCAACTGCTAATCATGCAGTATTGTTATCTATTGAAAAAATCTGCATAGAAGTGGACCCGCACAGTTCAGACCCGTGTTGTTCAAGGGTCAACTGTATCTGTAGACGATGGTGCCAAGTACATTATTCCACAAACTATGAACCTATCTTTGTGAATTACTACATAAAGTGGAGATTTGTGGCACTTATCTAAGTAAATCCACAACACCCTGATATTGAGGAGGGAAAAAGTTTATAGACTGAAATTAGCCAAATTAGTTAATGAACCAATCAAATTAACTCAATCATGGCCCTAAACTCTATTGCCCTTGGCCTCCCTGGGCTGACCTGATCCCACCAGCAGAGGACCAACATTTGCTCCGTATGCTTCCATGCGTCCTCCTAAGTGGCATCAGGCAGAAGGACGTGCTCTGTTGAACTGTAGCCCATGAAGAACTTCTTTTGGGAAATCGGCTTATTCTGAGGGCATTTCAGTTTGAAGCCACTCATCCTGCCACACAGTTCCTCCCAGTGCCTCACGTTCACCTTCTATTCGTGATCAGTGTCAAACCTGAGGCTGTAAGATAGCATGGGGACTTCCCTGGCGGTCCAGTGGTTAAGACTTTGCCTTCCAGTGCAGGGGGTGTGGGTTCGATCCCTGGTCGGGGAGCTAAGATCCCACATGCCTCGCAGCCAAAAAACCAAAATATAAAACAGAAGCAGTATTGTAACAAATTTCAATAAAGACTTTGAAAAAACATGGTCCATGTCAAAAAAAAAAGAAATCTTTAAAAAAAAAAAAAGACAGCGTGAAGAGAATTATTATGAGAGCTAACTTTATTGAGTGCTTAGTTTGTGCTAGGCATTGTTCTGCATGCTTTGCGTCTATTACGTCATTTAATCCTCACAACAACTCAAAGAACTTTGTACTATTTTCATTCCCATCCAAGGTTGCTGGAGCTTAGCTGGGTTATGTTACCTGCCTAGAGTCACCCAATCTGTGTAGAATGGAGGGTCCCACCTAAGTAACTTTTAATAGGATTAAGCTCTTGAGTTAAAACCTAGTCTCTTCAGAAAGCCCCTGGTAAACCTGAGGGCCAAATCAAAGGCAAGCTACAAATTTTCAGGTGAATCCTGTTAAATAATATTATTAATGTCATTCAGACATAACAGAAAAGAAGTGTGCCAGTTACATTGTTGAAAGTGCACGGGGCCTTGGGTTTGTATTCTCTGGTCTTCTTAACATGACTTGGATCCATCTCTTTCCAGAATGAAGTGTCCATGTTGAAAAACGAGGTGGCACAGCTGAAACAGCTGTTGTTAACGCATAAAGACTGCCCCATAACAGCCATGCAGAAAGAATCACAAGGATATCTAAGTAAGTCATTGACTTTTTTGCTTTTTTTAGTGTCCAGTTTTTTGCCACCAATTTCTCATTGGATTTATTGAAAGAACAAAAGTAAAGCATAGACTGCACACCCAGGTGGATATCATGCTAGAATTCTTGAGTGGCTGCCAGACTACTGCACCAGAGGGAACCCTTCTTTTCTGACCCCATTTATCACCATGCCCGCCACCTCCTAATAATTTCTGGCTAGACGTTCCCTGGCATTTCACGTTGTAAAATCCCACCAAATTCCAATTCTGCAGCCAGTAGGAGCCCAATTACTGGTGGGCTAGCAGTCTTTTATGGGCTGGGAAACAGGCTTTGGGTGAATTATATCCAATGCCTCAGGATATGCTACATGGTATTCACCGGGCTGAAAAGCTAGTGACCTTGTCTCAGTTTACCAATATGTAAAGTGGATCTGTTTTTCTAGATCCCAATATCTGCACCTGGAATGTCAATAGGTTCAATGCTAATTGAGTAGGGGATGGCGGAAGAAGCGGGGATTCATGGCTGAAGGTCAATTTCTTTTCAAATAATTTTTTAGATTGAGCAACACAGATTCTCCCACCACATGTGAGTATTTTTCCACATTTGATATATGGATGGCTCTTTGAAAAGACAAGATGGGGACTTCACATGCCACGACTCAAACACATCAACTCATGTTGCTGATCTAGAAAGCATGGCTTTGCTTGTAGCTATAAACTGGGAAGGCATAGCTTTGTGACTTTAAAATAAAGTTTTGAAATTAACCTCCAGGAGAAAATGTGTGAAACGCTCCTATTTCTAGCAAGCATCTAGCAATATTTTTTGAGTAGTCTCCAAGTCCACCCAGGAAAGAGCTATATTGGTGTGTGTGTGTGTGTGTGCTTTTTCCTAGGTCCAGAGAGTAGCCCTCCTGCAAGCCCCGTCCCCACGTGCTCTCAGCAGCAGGTCATCCAGCATAACACCATCACCACTTCCTCGGCCGTCAGCGAGGTGGTAGGAAGCTCCACCCTCAGTCAGCTCACCACTCACAGAACAGACCTGAATCCGATTCTCTAAAATCCGAGGGTCAGACCTTGCCTCCAAGGAGAGCTGTCGCATATCCTGCGTCCTTTGTTTTAAGGGCATTTTTAGAATTAACTCAGACCTGGAAGACTCCTCAGCCCTTCAAAGACTGGCTTTCATTTTTATAGTTATTATGGAAATGTTGTCTTTTATACTTAGTTATATAAGCAAAAAAGGGAGTTATGCAATTAATAATCTATCAGCTTGGGAAATGCTTTGGTGCTTTTCTCCAATTTTCTGGTACCAGTTACTTGTTTATAAACTGAACTCTTTCTGTATATAGTCATGGTTTCATTCTTATCAGTCCAACCCTTTGCCTGAAACGTTGAATCTTGTTAAACCACAGCTTTTAGCCAAAATGAGGCGTACCTAGATGTCCAGTATACAGACTGCAAGGCAACTGGGGGAGAAGTCTGATGATGTCGTAGCTTATGTTGAGTTGGCGCTATGATGTCACCAGAATCCCAGATAAATGGAGAGCCTTTTCCACAACCCTGTTTCTCTTACTATAAAAAAAGTATAAGCTCCATTGATGTCCAAATAAAATCAGCAAGCATCTCACCACCTCTCCTTCTACTCTTGGTCCACTTCCTTGAATGCCCAATTTTCCTTTCCATTTCCACTTTTATCTGGGCTCCCTATTGACTCTTTATTTTTACTTCCTTCTGTTTTATTTTTTCCCCTTTAACGTTGCATGTAAAGAAGAAAATAATGTTTAAAGGAAAAAAAAAAAAGCTAATGTGGACCTAGCCATGGCTTCCCTTGCCCCTGACCCATTCAACTCTTGCTTTTTACAAAATAGTAACTGGGAGATGTTTAATGTGCCTGGTTTAATGTTTTTAATGATCAGAGCAAATAAAAGGTGGCTTAGCTGTAGGTGAAGCACTGTTGAATGCCAGCTGTGGAGACACTAGGGAAGGGAGCTTTATAAGCCTCAATTGTGAAAGTCCAAATTATGATGCAGGGCTAGAATATCATACCCTCGAATTACAACTGGTTTTATATGGCCTGTCTATAACGTTGAAAATCCATGTACTATATAATAATTCAGAAGGGCTCTATTCACTACACAGATTACATTGTTCAATCATTAGCTGCTAATAGCCTAAGATATATTATTATTTTTTTCTTAAGCAATGGAACCGTCTTTGCTGTTCTGGTGGGTGAAAGTAGACAAACTACTGGAGCAATAGAGAGAGAAAGAAAACCTAATGTTTCCACAGAGGTGCTTTCAGCCCTCCCACAGCATTTAAAGCACTCTGGCTGCTCAAAGTATCCCCTGGATATGGCTACTCCACTCTTCTGAATAATTCTGATTTATACTTTCAGCAACTTTCCTGGACTTGCCCATTATAGAAAGCAGACAGTCCGAACCACAGTTGTGCCTCCTTGAAACAAGCCATTCTACTGTGCTAAGGTTTTAATATCACATCTCACAAATAACTGGGGCTAATGTTCTTCTCTAGTGGTCTAGGCAGGTGCTGGTGTTTCATCTCCATTTGAAAGCTTGACCTCCAAACATGAGTGTGTGTGTGTGTGTGTGTGTGTGTGTGTGTGTGTGTGTGTGTGTGTGAGAGAGAGAGAGAGAGAGAGAGAGATAATGGGATATAAAAAAATAGTATTTTACAAAAGGTGTAGCTTTTATAAGAGTTCGGAAAAGGGAAGGATGTGTTTTTTTTTCTCTCAGTATAGTGTAAGAATCTATTTTGGAGAAAAAAAGAAAATATAAGGGTCATGAAGCATGGTTTTTATAACTAGTTTCAGTTTTATCTAATAACTTACTTTTTAAATCAGTATTTATCAACAATCTTTTCATGTATGCAGTGCTTTCAAAAAGAAAGTTTTGAGTTTCCAGGGAAACTCATAACTTGGATATATGATCTAAAAAATCAAAACAAAAGCAAAAGCAAAAAAAAAAAAAAACAAAAAGGGAAAAAAGAAAAAAATGCAAACAAGAAAAGGATTTTCTATTATATTTTAGACAAACATATCATTTTTAAGTATTTTAAATACTGAATTCAGTTGTTTTGTTTTGTTTTGAATCCCAGCTGTCATAGCTGAATGGTTTAACCTAACTGGCTTCCTAAGAAGTTTAAGATTTAGCTAAAAAAGCAGTTAACATTCTTGTCTCTATTTTGAAATCAAAAATAATTTTTTCTAAACTCCTTCCTAGGACCATTTATGTGTCCCCCTAAAAAGGAGAAAGAGCTCATTGAAATATTTGTTTGGGTTTTTAAATTTTTAAATTTTTTTTTTATTTTTGTTTTGCTTTAAGTGAAAAATATTTTCTTTCTTTACTGCATGCATAGCACTTAATGAAATGGATTTTAAAAAAATCCACTGGTGATATCAGAATGTCCAAGGAGTGGGCTGTCACTAAAATTATGGTTTACTTTACTTCTGTTCCACCTCTTAATTGAAATATTTAGTTGTTAAACCGAAAGCCTCTGCAGTTAAGAACTTGCCTGAGTTTTCTTAATTCAGCAGCTTGACGGTTTGACTGACGTGCATTATGTATAGCTCAATTATGTCTGTTTTTTTATGCTAAGAAGGCAAACCACCACACACAGGTGAGCAAACGGGCCTCAACGTATAATTAGAATAAACTATCTTCTTATTATACTCAGGGCCTTTAGGTATGTTCATTAGCAGTGTGGAAATACAGTAAATGGAGGATGCCAGCACGTTGTCAGAGCTTCTTGAAATCCTGAACAGAAAGGCTCATTGGTCAAATCCAACACTCAACTTATCAATATTAAGTATTTCACTTGAAGGCCTAGCTTTCACCAGACCGTAGAATAATCGGTCTGCCTGAAAAATCTCTCCTTCTTGTCCCACACTTGTTGCCAATCTGGGGAAACATTCTGCCCCGTTCTCCTCTCCCACCCAGCTACTGGGTCATCCATCCATATGGTCACAGATCAGTTGCAATGACCTTCAGAGCACCCATCCTGAGGAGGGAGGGAGGGCCCGCAGCGCAGCACTGCCTCTCCTCGTTCACAGGTGGGTTTTTATCAGCAGGATCTGCTTCTGAAGTCACTGCCAACCTGCCTGGAAACTTCCACAGCGCCTCCCCTGCCTCCTGTGACAGGAATTAGCAGCCAAGATAGGGACACCTGATAGCGTTTCTACCAGGTCAGTCCTTACCTACACTGAGGCAGTCCCATCTTAATTGTTTCTCCTTAAGACATTTCTCAACATATGCCAGGACAGGTAGAGTGAAAATCCTCCCTGTACATGAATGGACTCGTTTTAACGCCTGGCGTGAGGTCGGATGTTTTCCCTTTACCCTTCCCCTCAGCCCTCTCCTATCTCCACATCAGTGTTTGCCGGTCACAGTCGTAACACGGCCCATGGGGACGAGCAATTTGTGTACTGTCACTGCATGCCTTATCATTAGGGTGACTTACTTGGAGCAGTTGCTCTTTGGAGACTGTCAGTCCCATGAAATCAAGTGCAGTGCATGTTCCGAATAGAGGGGCATCCGTGGTGAATGTGCAGGTGGCTGTGGTCTGTGAGTTCAGAAAATTGTCGTGTGTTAGTTGAGCTTGTCATTAAAATCAACCAGCTGCCATAAAAGACCAGCCTTTGGCTGGGGGGTTTTAAGCATCTGTAACTGCTATAAACCTAGCCATCCAGTTAGGATAGAATGTGCTTCTTTCTGGTTAATAAAAAACCATCTAAGAAAATATATATGTATGTATGTGTGTATACAGTGGAATTCAAGGACCAAAGCAAAATTTGAACAGGAATCTATTAATTTAGAATTTTATAAGATATTTATTAATAAATGTTATTTTTAAACATTCCATTTGAACAATATTCTTCTGTAGGATCTACTTGTTTTTAAAGGATTAGTTCATAATAAACTACCCTAGTTGTGTGTATCTTCATTTTACAGGGTTTCAAATGGCTATTCTCCATCATTTGGTGGAAATGTTTGTTTAGACCTCTGTGCATAGAAATTCCAAGGATTTGTATTGCTCTGTGAGTTATTTTTTAATCTATGTTCGGAACAGTTTTAAATCATCTATTTCTTTTTTCATTTTGAAAGTAAGCTCTTTCCTTTCGGGAGCAGAGTTCAGCTAAAGGGAATCGGTAACTATAACTGGAACAGCTCTCTTGTAAAAGTGTAAAAACAGCTTCATCTCTGCTGCTCCCCGCCGCACCCCAGCTTCCCAGAATGCCTTGCACTATTCAGCTTCCTTAGTGCTCTTCTCGCCCCTTCCCAAACCGTGCGCAGTAGCTTTAAGCCATTCAAGTTCCATTATGCAGTATATCTGAGAAGGGAAAGGAAATAACCCGTTTAAATTGGAATAAAATCGTGCCTATGCGAACAGTAGCAATTTAGAATCTCTCTTTGCTTTTAAAATAATTTATATTTTAAAATTGCACTTTAGCATTTGTAATCCCCGTCAGTTTCTCTTGTTCTCTTTCAGACCTCCTCCCTGTCCTGAAACTTGCCTTCACCCTCCCCTTCCCAGGTCCCCCACGCTTCCTCTTAGGCTCTGAGCTGCATCATTTAAAATACTTTACGGAATATTTGCACCAGGTACATTTGCGTGCATTCACCAGTAGCATAGCCAAGACGCGTTGCTCACATCAACCTAGATGAAGCCTGCTATGAGAATGCCAAGGAGAAGAGCCAGTTTATACTCTTTCTCCCTTTATTCATAGCATGTTTTTAACAAATGTTATGCAACAGATGTGAGGGAGCAGCTATGCTACACTCAACAGTTTTCTCTCTTATCCTCCAACCAAAGTGTGCTGAATGAGCCAGGCGACTTACTCTTTTGTGCATCACCATGCACATCAGACTGTCGTCCTCGCCATCGTCTCTCTGGGCTGCTGAAAAAAAACGGTGACCCTAACTATTTCATTCCTAGGTCTCAAAAATACAATGTTGCCTTGTACCATAATTAGGGACAGCACCTCTATTTTACAATTATAATCTAAGAAAGGACAAGAAGACACTGAAGCAATAAACTTACAAGTAAAATCCAATACCAAAACAAAGAAAAAAAAAAAAAAACAACCCAGCTCATCATGTTGTGAAAATGAAAAAGTGTATGTCCGTTCAAAATATTTTACTATTTCTTGTGGAGTTTTTCAGTGATGTAATGCTTATAGCCAAATTGCTTGAAGAGTGTTTATATATTTTTTTCCTTATAAATTGTCTATTTTTTAAAAAAAGCTATTTAACCACAAGTTGAAGAGGGGGGGTAAGGCCAAATTGCCAGCATTTCTTAAGAGATTAATATTCTTAAGTGGCACTCTGATACCTTTCCAAGCTTATCATCAGAGGGAGATCAATAATTGTCAGCTGTTATATTTAGACCAACTTACAATATCTAGCTCATTAGAAGCCAGGATTTAGAAAGCTCTTCTTAAGCCATTGAAGATTTTCTTGCATTGTGTTTCATTTTATAGAACTTTATAGGATTTTTTTTTTTAACAGAATCATTTTAGCCTCAGGACTGAGAATGTGGAACCTGAATAAATTAGCTTTAAATACATCATTAAAATCTTATGCACAATAAGCTCATTAGAGTCTAGTTTGCTCCTTTAGAATACCAAGGCTATAGACGCTACAGGACATGATGAAAGGTATCAGCCATGCTGAAGTGGAGGGGGTTTCAGAGAAAGGACCCTTCCCCACCAGCCAGCCAGTAGAACAGAAGAACTGCTCGCCCTCTTTCCTTCTATGTTCTGCTAAATCACACCTGCCTCATAGAGAGAGGAGTTCTGCCTTTGAGGTTTGTCTTGGAGAAAAGATAAGCTTGAAATATTCTCCCTGGAGAGGACATGGGATTTGGGATCTTCCGAAAAGGCCCAGAAAAAATAGCTCAGTTCAAATACAGTGTTCTAGGACAATTGGAATATAAATATTGTCCAAAAAATAGAACTAAGAGAAAAAAGGTTAACACTGTGCAAAGTAAGTGTTAACTAAGGAAGTCCTCATAAAAGGTGCTGTCACTTTAAGTCCTGGACTCCGTGGGGCGGGGGGGTTGTTTGTAATTGTAAACAGCAAAGCATTTGTGTTTGTTTGTCTGTTTGTAAAGCAACCACCTTCCTTATTGGAAGGAGAAAAAAACTGGGGGTACATACATGTAAATACTTGCAACAGCATTTAATATGTTTAATTTTATGTTAAGCTTTTTGTTGCATCGTGAACACATTTATTGTTACCAACGGACAATGAGTTCATTAAGACTGTTCAACTAGGTCAGATTTTTACATCTCTTTCTAGCAAGAAGAGACAAGATTTTGTGCATTTGTACAAATGTTAATAATATCACTGCAATTCCAATATAATAAAGCACTCAAATGCAAATAATATACGTACCCTCTGTATGATGAAATTTGGGTTGGGGGTAATGACATCTATTCTGCACAAGATCTTATTCATGCCTCATAAACCAAGGCTTAGGCCTTCAGGGTCACCATCATCTAGGGACAAAAGCAGGTGAGATTTTCTCCTTCCCAGACCATCACTACTCTCCCACTGCCTCTTCTATCCAACTTCCCAACTAAGGCCACGAGTCTAACGCATTCACAATGGGTTGGCCACATGACTTTGGGATCAGCAGATTTTAACAGTCAAGAAATACAGCCAGTGTAAATTCATGTTTAAGTTGTGTCTGTGAACCAAGAATCACATGCTGGCTAGTCTGACAGTCAAATCCTGGTGTTCTTTGTTTGACCTCCAGAGAAGTCCTAAGGACAGGCTTAGCCCAGTATGCATGCACTCTTATAAACATTAGCCCCCGCCTTCCTCTTCTTCCTGCCTTCCTTCCTCTTCCTTATTCTTTTATTATTTTTCTAGTCATGCTCCTCTTTTTCTTACACTCAGTCTGATCCATCAGCATGGCCAGAATCCAGCCATCCTTTATCACCAATTTTACTGTTGCAGTTCTGTCCCAGCTACCAGCATCTCTTATCTGGATTAGTGCAGTGCTCTTCTAACTGGCAGCCACAGGGAGCATTTGAAAATGGAAGTCAGACTGTATTCCTCTACTACTTAAAACCCTGCAAGGACTTCTCCACTCATTCAGAGCAAAAGCCAAATACCTTACTGTCAAGTTCTATAAAGATCCCACCTGACCTCACCCTGTTCATTCTGAGTTCATCTCTTACCATTTTCCTTCCCTGCTCACACCTCTCCAGCTCCATTAATATCTTCGAGGTTCCTCAAACATCCTCTCACTATCCACCAGAGAGCCTTTTCACACACTGTTCATTCCCTCTATCCAAAATATTCTTCCCCCAGATGTCAGCCTAGCTCCCTTTCTCATCTGTCTCCCTCTCAGTAAAGCCTTTCTATCCTACAAAAAATTATATCACTCTCACTCTTCCTTCTCATCTGCCTTGCCCAGACTATACTTTCTATATAATTTACCTCCATCTAACATTTATATTTAGTTATTTTTTTTTATTGTCAGTCTCCCCCAAGTAGAATGTAAGCTCCACAAGAGAAAGGGCATTTTCAATTTTCTTCACCCTTGCAACCCAAGATCTAGAACAGTGGATACACAATGGGCACACAGTAAACATCTGCAAGATGGGGATCTGTTATTTCCTTTCTGCCTTCTCCTTTATTATCAGAATGCTCCAACCCATCCACCTGGTTCTGTGGCCACAGCAGTCCGATTTTAAAACCAAGTACCAGGGCATGTCATCTGACACCTAGCCTGACCTTGGGACAGGATATTTGAAATTGGGACAGAAACAACAGTTTGGGGTATGGGGCGATGATTGCTGTTCTAATGGCAATCCCATCTGTTACATTTGCATTAGGACCACTCAGTACACTCATGGTTCCCAAGAGAGGCTTTGTAATACCCATTCCACACTCATTTGCAATTTTAAAGCCATTACTATTGGTTAAAAAAATTGTTATGATCCCACATTTATAGTTTGAGGATAGACGACTCTAATCTCTACCCTTCCTTTCATCCCTGTGTGTCCCTGGGGCTTCATAATATCCTTTTATCTCACACTTGCTATTGTGGTTGATTATTGGTTGGTTACTGGATCACATTTTAATTTTGCATTCCATATTTTCTTATCCAAGAAAAATAGTTTTTTAGCAAGACAACCTGCCTTGTGGTTTGGGACCTAAGTATCTTCATTATGAGATCATAAAATTCTGGAGCACAATGGGCCCCCTTTTTAAAGTAATTGAAAGCAAGACATTTTGTGAGACCTGTTCCCATGGCAGTAACATCAACTTTAGCAGAACAAGCATGAAAATTTCAGCTGCAAAAGAGAAAAAAATACTGATTTTAAAAATATAAAGACAGTTAGAGTCTGGGTTTAGATTTGCCCACTTCAGAAGCTACTTCCTTTTAGCAACTGTAGATGATTTTTCAAAATGGCTGAAAGGATGGATAAATGATAACATCTGAAAAATAGTCTTTTAGCTGGTAAACCTAGCAAAACTATTACTGTTATCATTGTTATTGTTGTTATTGAAAATGGTTATATTTACACCTGAGACTAACACAATATTGTAAATCAACTATACCCCAATAAAATTTTTTAAAAAAGAAAATGGTGATATTTAAACCTGAAAATCAAGTCATAAAACTTTTAGTAACCACTAAGTTTCATCTTATATGTTGTCAGATACTGTGTCTCTGCTCACATCATATTTCCTTATACCAACTGGAGGCTGAACTGCAGCAATTATCAGTAATCTTCCATCAATTTCTTGAAACCAGTATTACTACAACATAGATGCAATGGGCTATAAAAAGTTCTCCCATAAGTCACTTGCACTTTCTCAGAAGGAGATCTGCCTACATGTTCCCTTAAATGAATAAAAAAAGGAAGATCCTACATTCACAATACATTCTAATTCCTCAATACTCTTACAGCAAGAAAATTGTTCTGAGTAAACATGATTGCTTGTATTGCATTTACACAGGATAAGTCCTTGATCTACTAATATTATATTCAAGTTACCTTAAATGGAGCGCTCTCTATTTAAATTAGCTCACTGACTTTGACCTTCATCAGCTCATCCCTTAGTCAGATGGGAAAGAAAAAAAAGAAAAGAAAGAAAAACCCTGTCAAGTATGCTTGAGTGAAGGTGAATTTCTTAGGATGTATAAGGTAGGTCATGGAGCCCAACTAGGTATGGTGGCAACTATGACAATGACTCTGGAAAGTCATTAAATAGCTAATCTCTCCGGTTTGTCTTGGCCTCTGATGCCAGATGTTTTCTCATCCTGCTCCATGTCTGCTTCTCTTTCTCTCTTTCTCTCTCTCTCTCTCTCTCTCTCTTTCTCTCTCTGCAAACTGGTTTGTATACTCAATTGCTTCTCTGTGGGCCCATCATTTCTGCTCCAAAATAACAGCCTCAGCCTCCAGCATATCTATGGTCTTTTAGTTCTAACACCCAACACCAACTCAGTTTCTGTCTTTCTGTTACAATTTCTCAGGAGAAAGAATCCGATTGACCATCTGGGGTCAGGTTTTTATCCCTGGTACAATCAACTGTGTCTAGGGAAGCAGGGTTACATGGAATTATAGCTCCTACTTCTGGGGGCAGAGCAGGATTTCCAAAAAGGGAGTGAGGAGAAAATGACTGCTAAGAGAAATAGTTGTTATTTCTAAAACCACTTCATAGAAACACTTAAAACATACCAAGAGAAAAAAGTGCAGTGAGGAGACAGCATAAAGCTGGGCATAGAGCAGATGTTAACAAACGTTTGTTGAATGAATGAATGGCTAATAAATTCTTATGTTACTGGAAGCTTGGAACTGAAACAAATTGAATATTCATTAAACATTAAAAACTAATTTTACAAAGCAAAGAAATTTTCTGGATATTACGGCTCAGTTTGTAAGGCCATAATATCCAAAATATAAAAATTAACCATCAACAAGAGTGAGAAAGATTTTGCTTGTCATGTTTAATAACTTCCTACTCTCTTGCTTTAAACTGACTGATTACACTTACAGTTTCCAAGAAAGATCATTGCTATATTTTTCTCATATTCTCCATAAGTGATTCCAGTGTGTTTGTGTTTGTAAAGATGTTGGCATAATGTCTCCAGGATGAGGTTAGGAAACTCTTGTCCCAAAACTCCCTCCAGGTACTATAGTAACTTTCTAAAGAAGGCTTTGTGACAAGGAAATAGGGCAGCTCTTAGCAACAAGCCTCCAAGAAAGCAATGAGAACTGCTACCAAGAAGGCTAGAAGGCTATACATATGTATATGTATAACTGATTCACTTTGTTATAAAGCAGAGACTAACACACCATTGTAAAGCAGTTATACTCCAATAAAGATGTTAAAAAAAAAAAAGGCTAGAATAAATGAACATAACAGCCTAGACAGAGTAAGAATGAATAGTTCTTCATTTTCATTCTAAATTGTCTACTGATTTCCTACATGACCTTAAACCAACACAGCTGTCTTCTCCTTACTTGTATCCTTTGTCAGTATAAATACACAGAGTGAAGTGGGAATTATTTCTGTGGTGGCTACATAAGGAACTCTGCCCAGTACTGCTACCATACCCTTTTCTGGAAACTTCTCTTCCCCTTACTCCGTCCACCTGCCTCTGGCAGGAGATGGATGGCCCAGCCCTCTGGCCATAGCTTCTCAGTCTAATACTCTGCCCCTGGCTCCCAATGAACAATGAGCCCCAGTAACTGGATATAGGGACAGGGACCTAGAGAGTCAGCCTCTCTCTGGTAGCTGAATCTAAAAGATGTAAACTTGGGAGCTACCAGGAGCTAAGTTCCTGCCCGGTAAGGGAACTAGTCTGTAGCAAGAGAGAGAAATAAAGCCAGAACAGCAGAAGCAGAAGCAAGAGGCAGAAAGAGAACTCTGGTGATGGTCATTTCCTGTTGACGTAGTCCTTAACGGCTCACTGTAACCATGTCCCTCCCCATCGCATGGTTTTACCATAAAATAGCCCAAGGTCCTTTGGATAAATCTCTCCTTTCACTTAAGCTAGGTGAGTTTCTTGGAGGCAAGAGAGGTCTAGTAACTGCTCTCTCCCCAACGCTGCCATGGGAAACCACTTGAAGGGCTTCTCCAGCCCTTTAAGACTCTGCCGCACCAACACAGGAAAGGAAATGCAACATTCCCAGCCGTCGCAAGCAGACGCAGCTTATTCTCACTCCACACACCAGGGCGTTGCCACACTTGAACATGTGTTTGAAGTGGCTCCCTACACCTACAAGCCGCAGGTACCGAAGGATATCCACACCATCTATTTCACAGATAACATGTCAGGTTTAAGTTCTTCTTCTTAAGGAATGTTTGCAAAACTAGCATTATACTTGCCGAGGATGGAATTGTTTTCAATATTTTGTTGAATGGATAAAGAACGCTAATGTCCTTCATTCTCTATGGGTCCTTATAGACACAGTAATATAAACATGTAAGTAATACTTTTCACTACAAGTAACAGACAACTCAACTTCCAGTGGCTTAAACAAATAGGGATTTATTTTTCTGACATAATAGGAAATCTGAAGATAGGGCTCTTGGCATTAATCTGGAAACTGAATGAGGTCAGCACCAGCAGCTCTGCAGTACTCCTGGCCTCTCTCTGATACCTCTCTCACTTCTTAGTCACAAGATGGCTGCTGAAGCTCTAGAGCACATCCCCACTCCAGGGAGAAAGGATTGGGGGAGGATCAGTACCAGACACATTCGTTTTTGTTCTCTTTTACTTGGAAAACAAAACCTGTCCCTGAACTACTCCTATCCCTGGTCAACCCAGTTGTGTATCATTGACCAGAACTAGGTCGTTTAGCCTCTCTTAGCTTTCAAAGAGGCTGCAACAGTGGGGAACCAGATCATCATGCTTGCTTGGACCCAAGCTTCCCAACTAGTGCCCTGTGTCGAATAAGGCCTATGGGTTACAGTTAAGCCACATAAAACTGTTCCCCTCATTTCTTGGTATAGCAGAAGCCTGCTGGCTGGTTGTCTTTGGCTATTAGCATGGTCTTCCAGAACTCCTTGCAGGGTGGGCTGAGAAGGGTGGTGTCCAATGACACGCTCTGTTGTACCTTCAGGGGGTGAGCACAGGGAGTAGTATCTGGTACTTGCTGACAACAGGTGAGCACGGCTGCAGAGGTGCTGCCCCCCCGGGCACGTACTGGAGAAGCCAGCTGCAGAGTCTGCAATGGTGCACAGGGACGAGAGGCCTGGGGCTGCTGGAGGAGTTTCTAAGGGACAAGGAGTTTCTAACAGACACCTATATCAGGCATCTAAGGAGGAGTTTGCATAGCCCAAGGTGTGGTCATTAGGGGTTGGGGATCGATCAGGGAGGTCAAATAGGGGCTTCTGGTAGGCCCCACTCTGGTTGGCTACCCCCAATCTCAGCCTTTACCTCTATCAGGAACTTCTGTCCCTGGGCAATTGATGTACCATTTTAGTAACATCCAACCTACCAGCAGGCTGACTACACATTCTGAAGATTAGAACTTCATCATGATCTTTAGATACTTGATATGAAAAGTTTTACTGGATTTGAAATACATTCACATTATCACATAAAATTTTAATACTTGTCAAAGAAACATTAGACTTGGGAAAAAACCTTTTCAACTCTTACAATTTTGAATGGTTGTAAACATGGTTCTGATTTTTTTTTTTAGTCACCAATTTTGTGTGAGCAAAAATTGTGATGACGATCAAGGACTTGAAGAGAAAATTCTGGAAGAGAAATGGCAGAATGTTTAACCATTTCAAGCCTAAAATCTGATCTTTAAATTTTAGGTTTGTGGAAACACGATTGAGTTTCTTATTTTAAAAAATTAGGAAATATCTTATTTGGAAATATCATCCAAATTTAACAATTTGTCTCTTTCTAAATATTTGTATTTCATTTTTCTTACCATAATTATATAATATGAAAAGAATATAATAGATTTGTTTTTCTCCAAGCCCCATATTGATGCCTACAAATTCCCTCCAGGTTAGCACAGCATATTGTGAAAATTTAATCATTTTCTATGTGGCGAGTCACGAAAAAATGTTTGGAAGCACTGGGTGAGATCGTCTACCATCCATCCCCAGAGGTGGGCACGCCACCATCCCAAACACACTGAGGTCCTTTTCTCAAAGAAGACTGGGTGAAAGAATGGCAACTGGGCAGCCTGACAGCATCTGCCACAATGGGTTATAAGTTTCCATTGTATTGAATTCAGAGCATTGAGTAGCTGTGTATGCTTATTTCCTTAGCTCTCATGTAAAGGTAAGCTAAGACTTGGCCCCTTGTACAAAGCAATTAAATGAAGTAGATCTGTGCATAGCTCTTTCCTCCAGGTATGTCTCGGAGTATGGTCCAATTACCTTAATAGCAACATTACAAAATAACTCCATTTTGAATAGACTGTTTTTCCAGCCATAAGCCAAGCTTTCTGACTGAACTGGGATGGCTACACTGTTTCTTATTCCTTTGCCATCTTCCAGCCTCTGAGAACAAAGAGTTTCAAGAGAACAATGTCTTGTGCAAAGCCATTTTGTCTGCATCTCATGGGGGGGGTGCTGAGTCTGCCTTGATCACCTTAAATCTTGTATCCACGGCTCTCCCCTACCCTCACTTTTCTACCTTTTCCTACTTTTCAAATGAATCTTATTCAGTACGCAAAACCCATGAGTCAGTACGATGGACTTGAAGTCAGCATTTCCAGGCCTGAATGCTGGCTCTGTCATTGGCTGTTTTACCTGGCAAATTAACCTCTCAAGGCCTCAGTTACTGCATCTGTAAAATCAGGACAACAATATATATCTCATGAGGTGTCCATGAGACATTGCATGAAGACCAGCATAGCAATTAGGAAATGGAAGCCTTCAGACTAAGAAACTTGAACTCCCCCTGGGCTAGCTACAAAACAATCACTGAATATGTTGACTGTAGAAAAAGTTTATGAAAGTTGCAAATCCCATGGAAGTAGCCAGATCTATTTTGCCTAATATGGATACTGAAAACCGGAGAGTTGGGAGGATTCTGAAAAGATCAAGAGGAAGAATCCTGATTCTTACAAGGCCATTGTCATTATACCAGCAATGGGTCCTTACTTGCTGGTTCACTGCTCCGTAGAACACACTCTTTCAGTCTTCACCTAACGTAATTCCCCTTCCATCCAAGTTTTTCTCCTGGGTTATAACCAAACTGAGAACGTAGCCTGGTATCCCATCAGTACTTCAAACAAATAAGGTGCTCAATAAAAATGTACTAAACCATCCTGATGTCTGGATACACATCAGGCATTGAAAAGGATTGAAACTGTGCAAATGAAGAAAGCTGGCATGTCATGTGAAAAGAATTATCAGATATCATCCATTTTTTAGGCTGGGGGCTACTGGTGATTCCAAGACAGCCATGGGGTTCACCACCTGCTTTGTCTTGTTTCACCTCTGTGGTCCAGATTCAAGGGGAAGTTTCAGAAAACTAGAGTTGACTTCAAAACCCAGAATAATAAGATTCATTTGAAAAATGAAGTCCGACTAACAATTTAGCACAATAAAATGGTGCAGGTCTTAGAGAGAGAGAGTTGAAAAATAGCGAAGGGGAGCATTTGTTAAGCCATCTCAAGATACAAAGTAGGCAGTTATCAGGATCACTTAAACAAAGGGAGAGAAAGATAACTCTGCTGGCTTAGTATGTGGCAGCAGTTATGCAAGCCAACTAAACATTTGATGGCAGGGCTGTAAGGTAAGAGGATAAATCAGAAGAAAGTAATGTGATGCTTTAAGGCTTCACCTGAAATGAAGGGGTGCACTGCATGATTGCACTGATGCGTCCCGTGATCAGGGACCAGCCACACTGGAATCACCTGGGAGCTGGTTAGAAATGCAGAATGTCAGCCCTCACCCCAGACCTAATGAACCAGAATCTTCATTTTGATAAGAACCTCAGGTCTTTGACGAGCAGTTAGAGTTTGAAAAGCATTCCTTTAGGTAGACCTATTCCATCTGGTGGCCTTGATTTGGAGACCTTGGTCATGAAAGAAAGTAACAGGAAAGGAACTAAAGGGTCTCAGAAGACCACATATACTCACTGGTGCTGATACAGGTTTCGTTCACTGGTAAACACACAGCCTCCACTGCTTATTTCCAATTCAGCTTTCTTCTGTTCCTTTTCTGCTCTCCACTCCAACACTTGCCTCAGACTTTCCTTTCATACAATAACACCATTTAGTTCTAACTTAGGCCTCCAATCTACATCAAGGGGAAATATTATCAATATTGATTGCTGACTTTAAATTTTTTGTAAAGCAGAAACTCATTCTGCTGATAAACAAAGCTCACAAGAAGTTCAACAGTTGATTAGCCCTGTTCTTGGGAATAGAATCCAACATTTAAGGTTATAGCACTCTACCACTTTCTTTTTTACTTTTAAAATATTTATTTATTTATTTATAATTGAAGGGACTTCCCTGGTGGCCCAATGGTAAAGAATCTGCCTTACCATGCAGGGGACACAGGTTCGATCCCTGGTCAGGGAACTAAGATCCCATATGCTGTGGGGCAACTAAGCCCGCGCGCCACAACTACTGAGCTGGCGTGCCTCAACTGGAGAGCCTGAACGCCGCAACTACCGAGCCCATGCGCCCTGGAGACTGCGCGCCACAACTAGAGAGAGAAAACCCACGCGGCACAACTAGAGAGAAGCCCGCGTGCCACAACAAAAGATCCTGCATGCCTCAACGAAGATCCTGCGTGCAGCAACTAAGACCCAATGCAGACGAAATAAATAAATAAAATAAACAGATAAACAGTAAACATAATTGAAATATGCTTGACTTATAACATTGTATAAATTTCAGGTATACACCATGTTAATTTGGAACGATTATATATGATAATATGATTGCCATTGTAGTGGTTGTTAGCTCCGCTGTCACGTCACATTTCTTTTTTGTGGTGGGAATAATTAAGATCTAGTCTCTTAGCAAGTTTGATGATTATGCTACAGTATTGTTGTCTCTAATCACTACACTGTGCATTAGATCTGCGGGATTTTTTTTATCTACTAGTTGTAAGTTTGTACCCTTAAACCACGTCTCTCCTTTTCTCCACCCCCCCAGTCCATGGTAACCATCATTTTACTCTGTCTTTACGAGTCTGATTTATTTAGATTTCACCTATAAGTGACATCATATGGAATTTGCCTTTCTCTCCTTGATTTATCTCACTGAGCATAATGCCCTCAAGGTCTATCCATGTTGCCACAAATACTCTACCACTTACTCTACACAAATGCACTTGTAAAAAATCTACTTTATAGTAGAGGTCAGATAGTTTTCTGATTAATAGGAAATCGGGACAGATTTCATTATTTTGAATTAATCAGTTACCATGACAGAAAAGCCTCCATTGAGTTCATCGCATCGTTCAGAGCTACTAAGAGATCTTAGAAAACACCAAATTCAGTTGTTCTCAAAGTGTGGTCCTGGCACCAGCCCAGAAACATCACCTGGGAACCTGTAAGAAACACAAAGTCTCAGACCCCACCTTAGACTTCTTAAACCAGAAACTCTGGGAGTGAGGTCCAGTAATCTGTGTCTTTAAAAGCCCTCCAGGTGATTCTGACGCCCACTCAAATTTTTAAATTACCGGTATAATTTAAGAACAGATAAATCCGTCAGAAAGACAGATCAGGCCAAAGGAACCAAGGAGCTTTCATAGAAAAAAACTAAAACATACTCACAGCAAGTATTTCCGACTAGGATCATGACTCTCATCCTCAGAGCCAGCTTAGTCAAAGGCAAAACACGAGGGATTCCATTGTTTAAAGAGTCAAGTAGAAATACCTGTTTCCTAGGGTGATTTTAATTGGTGGCAAACATTCAAATATTCATTTATATGAGGGTGTTTTTCAAAGAAGACACTGTTTCATAATCAGCTAGCAGCCTAGAAAAGATCGAAAGGGATCCTGGCAATTTCGCTGGTGGTGTTGCTTCTCTGCTTTTAAGGTTTATAAAAAGTCTGCTCCTGGGTCACATCATTTTACTCTTGTTAA
The DNA here is from genome assembly GCF_028023285.1 of Balaenoptera ricei. Lineage (NCBI taxonomy): Eukaryota > Metazoa > Chordata > Mammalia > Artiodactyla > Balaenopteridae > Balaenoptera > Balaenoptera ricei. The sequence continues at coordinate 48,346,513 of NC_082647.1, read as the reverse complement.
CTTACACTTTCAGATTACAAAACACTTAATAATCGGAGTGGCTCTTCTGTATCCTATAGTGCATTCAGGCCTTTCGGCTAATGGATAAATTTCCACCTCCCCTTTCGAGTGTTCACTTATCATAAGAAGCATTTCAACTCCATTTTGGTATGCAAACAGCCCGATCCTGCAATTAGTGCATGCTCAGTTCTCCCAAATCAGGGGCAGCTTAGACACAGGTCAGGACTACATGATTTTTATGTTCAGGAGTTGATTACACTAGCTAAGGGAGAGGCACTTAAGTAAAGTGCACTATGCTTTAGTAGCTGTCTTTACGGTACAGGGAAAACCAACATCTTAATACCTGCAGTCTTTTTATCAAGTTAATCAAATTTTAATATCAGAATGTGTATTAAAATTAGGTCACTTAGTACAGGCTAAGAGCCTTCTTCCTCCCTCCTTGTCTGTTCTGCAGGCCACACAATGCCATGTTATGAAAACTGCCCTTTAAACCTGATAAAATATTTAAGACATGTGTCCTGATAGTGTTACGTAAGCAAATACCAAGAAAAGTCCAACCATTAGTGAACCTGATCAGGCCAGTCTCCAAGGACTGAGAAAACAATCCAGCGATGGCTGCAGAGCTGACCTGCACAGAGAGATTCCAAGGTGTAGACGCCTACAAGCTCAGAGACCAAACACCCCAGACCCTTCTTGAAAAGCGATTCTCTACTTTAATTGTCTCTTGTTACTTTAGTTAGGTTCAAGCAGTGCCGAACCTCAGTAACTTTACTTAAGAAAGATTAAATATTTGTGCCTATAGCATTGAAATCATAGGAAAAAACAAAGAATGGGTGATCTTGAATGATGGGCAAAGATGAGATATATATATGTGGTTTTTTTCTCAGCAAAAGAACTACAAGTCACACCAAATGAAATTTGAGGATTGGAGGATCAGATAATTTTATGAGACCTTTTTCCCACTGGTGAACTTTCTCCTTGATTCAGCACCCTGGATTCACAGATCACTTTTAGAAGGACAACTCCCAAGTCTATAACATAGAAACCTAATTACTGTCATGATTTCTCAACCCCAGTTCCCAGTGCCACTGGGGCTCCATAGCTGTCTTAGTCCATTGTGTCCCAGTCCCCACTCAGTGCCTGCAGGCGCTCAATAACAATTTGCCTTGTGCATTAATAAATGGATACATGGATATGCAAAGTGGTTCCTTTTTCTCCTCCCCCATCCCAAGCCAGCCTGGTGCCATAGAACCCCTGTACCTATTTTGTACACCTTCACCATCATCTGTAACCCTCAGTTCTAATTATTTGGCAAACCCTGGCTACTTTGCCTTCATTATAAAACTCGAATCTACCTCCTCTTCACCATGCCCACGTCTTTCCTGTAGACCGCATTGTTTCTGAGCTGGGTCACTGCAATCCCCTGCTAACTGGCCTCCCTGCTTCCATTCATGTCCTTGCATTGCCCCAACTGCCAACCCACTTCCTTTTTAAAGCACAGATTGCCTCTCCCTCCCTCCTCCTTCTCTCCCGCTCCCCCTCCCTCCTGCATGCAGATACACGCACGCACACACTCACTCACACACACACTCCTGCCCCAACTCATACATCTTCAGTGGCTCTTCACTGTGAAACAAGCCAAGTCCAGATTTAGTAACTTGATGCATCGATAGGATTCCACAGTATCACTTCAGACTACCCTCTCCTTCTATCTTCCCACATCCTCTATATCCTCCTCCCCACCCCACACTCTGCCCCCACCACCCCAGTGATGCCTTTCCCCACACAAGGCCTGAACCTTCTCCTGGATGACTGTTCCTCAGGAGTCCTTCCCTGACCCCTCCACCCCGAGTGAGCCTGCCCAGCTCACTCAACCTCTGAGCCCCTGCCGCTACCCGTTCTTCCACAAAGCTTTTCCAAGATATTGCCAACTAAAATGCATCTATCCCTCTACCCTTCTCTCACAGTGCTTTAATCTTATTTTTATCATAGCACACTGTGCTTCATATCAATATTTATATGTGTTGTCTCTCCCACTAGACGATGGTATCTACTGGATCAGTGTTGTATTTTACTCATTTCTATAATCCCATATGGCTTGGCACTCAGTTTACTTAGCACTGAGAAAGAGCTCAGAAGAGCTTGAATATATGCCACGACTTCTATAATAGTGTCAGAGATATACACGTTCTCTGTCTCCTGCTCCCTCTCTCTCTCTCTCTTTCACACACACACACACACACACACACACACATAATTGGCCCCAACCCAAAATAAAAATTTTACCTAAGGACTCTGATATCCACATACAAGAATATTTTGTCCAGTGATGTCCAGCCTAAGGCCTTCATTTTTCTCATGTGACCTCCTCAGGCAATTAGTGAGATCATCAGTCATATGAAGAACATGTAACTTGCAAGCCCCCTTAAAAGCACATGTAGATGGAAACACACAGCACAGCTCCCGGCCATTTCTCTGGTGATGGGCATTAACTCTGCGTTGGGAGAGCCATTCCAGGAGTCCAGCAGAGCTCTCTACTCCCACTCCAAACAGATGTGCTCCTTCAGACCGTCAAATTGGGCTCCCTGGTTTGCATTCTACACTAATAGTGCTTTCATCCCTTTGATTCAGTGAGTCACTTTCTCCCAAATCAGCCATTTTCTGATTCTGACCCAATAGTTGCCTCAGTCTAACAATCTTTGCCAGATAAGCACGTGAATTGTTGTTGAAGTTGGGAGGAACTTCCTAAGTCTCCACGTGGGTTAGACCCTCTCGTGATCCCACAGACGTGGCTGCAAGGTACTGCTTAGAGCAGACTGACAACTTGGCCTTGTGGTCTGGGCATCCCAATCTGTTTACCAACTAGCAAGCACAAACATTTGTCTACATTTTCCTCAATTTAGCAAATACACTCTTCATTCTAGACACTGGGCAAACCTCAAAGGTGATAAACTGCAGAAATGGATTAAAACATCCCCAAAATTACATTAAAATCCTCTGAGTAAACATGACATTCAATCTAAAGGGAAGAAATAGACACTGGAGACCTGAGTATGGAATTTAAAAATTACTAAACCTAAGACCAAAAATATTTGTTTTCATATTTTTCCTACTCCTATTTTCGAGGTGGAGAAAATTATTTTTCTTCCAGATCATTTCCTCTGTAGAGCTTGTGCTTGGCACCCAGAGCAGCTCTAATCCTTTGACTGGTAAGAGCTGTTGAAGAGAATGTGTCTAATTAAATCCTATATTCTAGAAATAAATAGGCTAGTTAGCTGCTATTTGCAGTTCTTCAACTTCTCTCATCAGTGGTGTTAGCAGTTGAGGAAGGTGTGGACTTGGTTAACCCCAGATTCCAAGGAGGAAGAAGTCTTCCTGGCCTTGTCCTCAGGTTTTTCTTTTACTGGTTCTTTAGTGAACCTACAAGGCCAAGTTCCTGGAATCAGGGTGACATTTATTCATTTATTAAGTCAATCAACATAATTCAACTGAGCTAAAATTAAAATAATAAACACTCAGTTAAAAATCATAGAAATAAATAAAGTACAGCTCTTGCCTCAATTCACAGACCATCAATGAGGATGGGCAGGTAGCAGGAGAACAGGCTGACAGGTGATATAACAGAGGTGAGCCCAGCACTGGAGCCCTGGAAGAGGCATGACAATCTGCCTGGTGTGCTTCACAGAGGAGGGGATGCTTGAGAAGGGGTGACCTGCATGGAGATTCCCAATGGGCACGGATTCCAAAGCAGCAGGATTTACGGCAGAAATTCAACCCTGGATATCGGAATGGAAAATGAAGACTTTATACGTTATGTCTTAACAACAACAAAACTTTCTCAAGCATAGCCTTTAGACTTTTATTTTTCACTGCGACAGATTATAGTTTCTAAAAGTGACAACAGTATCTCCCATCCCACATACCCCTCTGCAACATGATCTTGGCCATCTCCCGTTAAAAGGGGGAATCTGTATCCACACTCCTTGAACGTGAATAAGCCCTGGGACTGCTTTCACCAGTAGAATTGCATTGAAGTAACACTGAGGTTGCCCCAGGCATAGGCCTTCACTGGCTTGGCTTCTTTCACTTCTTACCTCTTGAAAGCCAGCCCCCATGTAAGACGTGTGCCTCCCCAGGAGCCCACTGTGCTGTGAAAAGGCCAAGGCACATCCACATAGAGAGGCCCTGGAGTATGAGATGCCATAGGAAGAGAAGAGAGAGATTGAGAGAGAGAGAGAGAGAGAGAGAGAAGAAGAAGGAGGAGGAGGAGGAGGAGAGAAGCCCAGGGTTCCAGCCACGTGAATGAAGATGCCGTCTTGGTAAAGATCATCCAGCCCGAGCAGTCCCAGCTGACTTCATGCAGATCAGAGGTGAACTGCCCAACCAATGCTTTCCGGAATGCCCGACCCACAAAACTGTGAGCAAAATAAAATGGTTGGTTTAAGCCACTAGGTTTGGGGATAGTTTTTTTGTGTGTGCAGTGAAGCACTTACTGAAATACAGAGCTTCTAAGGTAGGTACATGATGCTTAGGGAAACAGAATCCTAACGTGACGTAGGTTGTCATCTTGTTATCCCATAAATATCGAGATGAAAGAGAAACCCAAGTCCCTTTGTGTTCTCTGCTGTTTCGTGTGTACTTCCATTCCACTTCTGGGACTGATCTTCTCCCTTTATGTAGGTCAAAGGCAAACAGTACAGCAATTCATAATATTCCTAATGCGTAAAAGATCTTTTGTGGAAGCTACCTGGGTGTTGTCTTCCCTGTGCCCAGCCTCCAAGTAAAGGAGCTGTTTAAGTGTTAGCCTGTCAAATAATGGAGAAAACACTTTCCAACCATTTTTCATCTTTGCTATAAATTCTAAAGGTATACGTGCACACAGATTAATAAAGACTTGGGTATTCATCATTCATGTGACCCCAGAGGCATGATTACCTGCTTTGAAGGCTTTTAAGATCTCCCAGCGAATACTGTAATACTTCACTGCACTGTAGGGAAAGAGTCACTCAAGTTTTTACGCATGGTTAATATGAAAGAGGGAGACAAATCAGCTAAGGGCATCGAGTTTTACATTAAGCGGGGACTAGTTTAGTCTTAGAAATAGCAGAGTAGGTTAGAATCACTTGCTACGTGACTATAAGTCCACACCTCCCACCAAACACTGAGGTGCCCCATAGAGCTTTCCAAAATGAAATGAACTCACCCAATACATTAGGAAGGCGGGAAAACAGACTGAATAGCTCAGCCTTCTGTCTTCTTTTCCTGCCCTCATCCAGCCCCAGCCCCAGCTTTCAGTCCTGGATTCATGGACTCTGATTTCACTCCACTTGGAAATTAGCAAATGGCAGCACTGACCAAGAAACTTGTCATCAGGCAGGACCTTTGTGAAATGGCTCTCTAATTAGCCATTTCATATTTCTGTTATTTCTTTTGCGATTCATGTTAAAAATATGTTCCACGGATGCCAGCCCGCTAGGACGCGAGGAGCCCTTGTCACTCAGCAGTAATTCAGTGAAATAATAAATAACCGCGTCGGCAGCCCTGCCGCCCACATCAGCTCTTCCCCATACGCTCCCAGGCCAGGGGGCCGGGCCCCCCACACCAGTCTCCATGCTCTCCGCGGGGCACGAGTGGTCGCCACAAACAAGGAGGGGATCTTGTCCTCCCAGGAGCCTGCTCTTGGTATGTCTCCTGTGTCGGAGGTCACCCAAGGACTCGTGTAAAAAGCTGTCTTCTCTGACGCCCTGTTATCACAAGCAGCATATCTCTTGAGTGAAATTTCAGGAATGGAGGTTCCTAAGGGAAAGACGCCATTTCATCCACTAAAGCCAGATCAGCTGGAACTGGGAGACAACTGCTTACACCTGCAGAACAGCTTAGACCAGGACCTTGTGTTCTGTCAGCTTCCAGGTGGGATCCCCTCGCAGGCTCTCGCCAAGATTTCAGCCAGGTCCTCACCCTACCCTGGCCCATATTCGTCCTCCCTGAGCATCTCAGGAAAGAAAGAGTAACTTCCCCTCAGAGGCTCACCCTTCCTCATCTGTGTTAGAAAAACAGTAGGGAACTATCAAAATATGACAGAGAAAGATGTTATTCAGACAACCCTGGGCTACAGTCACAATGCTCATGAGGGCAAGCCAAATGTGGCCTGACATACCAGGCAGTATGTCAGTGGAGATGATGGAGAGAGAAAGCAGCGAGGCAGAGAGAGCTCAGCCTCCTTCCTCACCCCACAGAAGGCTGGATTCTCATTTAGGGCCAAGGGTTTTAATCCAGCCTATCGCTGGATGTCAAAGAAATAAGAAAATTCCATAGAAGCACTAGAATTTATGTTCAGTCAGGGACACTCAGAAACACTCCTATTCTTTTTAGAACCTTCTGTACACAATGAACAGAGTTCTGATGAGAGATTCTCACTTCCCTTATTTTTTGTACCCTTATTGGCACACCATCCCCAGGGACTGGGTCTTGGACGCCTTTTACTTCATAGATTTCTAGATAATGTCAATCTTCTGATCTAGCAGCCATAGGTGAATGATAAGGGAGACCACCACTGAAAAATCACATCTCCTGTGACAGGAAATGAGCAGAAAGGGTAGAGCAGTTCTGTTATTCTTCCAAGGTCCTGTAGGATGAGATAAAGAATAAAGGCAGTTAGTGAAATGTTCTAGCCATTCATTTTTATTTTTGCTCTCTGGATTTTTTAAGCAATCATTGTGTGATTTGGACATCCTCAAAAACATTAATTCTTTTGAAAACTCCCTTATATCCATCATGTATCATTTCTAAGTAAAGAATAGGTTTTTCTTCACTTCTCTTAAACTTCGTCAGTGCTGCCTGCATAAAAGGTAATTTATTTTAGAAATAGATTTTTTCTTATAGTAATCTGAGGTTTCGCTGAAATCTCAAATTGTCAGCATTTTCTTTTTTTTTTTTTTAATTTTATTTATTTATTTGTTTATGGCTGTGTTGGGTCTTCGTTTCTGTGCGAGGGCTTTCTCTAGTTGTGGCAAGCGGGGGCCACTCTTCATCGCGGTGCGCGGGCCTCTCACTGTCGCGGCCTCTCTTGTTGCGGAGCACAGGCTCCAGACGCGCAGGCTCAGTAGTTGTGGCTCACGGGCCTAGTTGCTCTGCGGCGTGTGGGATCCTCCCAGACCAGGGCTCGAACCCATGTCCCCTGCATTGGCAGGCAGATTCTCAACCACTGCGCCACCAGGGAAGCCCCTGTCAGCATTTTCTGATCATTTGGTGTAAGTTTGCTTAGTGCTATGTTTTCTGTACAGGCAGATTGTCTTAATCCAAGACTCATGAGGAATGCAAGCAGAACCCATGTGTTCCATGATTTCTTTTCTTGACACTCCAAACATTAAAGAAATTGAATTTACTTTAGAACTATACACCTTCGGAAGAAGATCCTTGGAACAATCTAGGAAAACAGAACAATGATGTGGCCACAAATGGCCTCTTGATTGTTTGCATGGAGTTTTTTAAACTGGTCCTTTCTGGGGAGAGATGAGGCACATCTCATCTTTAAAAGTCACTGTTTTAAAATTGCATTTCATACCAAAAAAAAAAAACCCTGAAAGCAACATAAATGGCTAACTTTGGAAAGTCAGTTGAATTAATTTTGATATATTTGTATGGTGTAATGCTCGAAAGCTTTTTAAAATGGCGATGACTTCTGTATTTATCCATAGCAAAAGACGCTCATGATACATTAAGTGAAAAAGTAGATTAGACTGTATAGTATAATGCATATTTTGGTTTTTTTAAAGGTGCATGTAGATCCACAGAAAAATATCTGGACAAACATATGTCAAAATAGTGTATGTGTCAAAATGGAACAGTGCTTATGCCTGAGTTTTGGGTGGAATTATGAGGGATATTTATTTTCTTCTTTACACTTTTATTTATGGTGTGACTTTATTTTAATTCAGGATATCTATTACTTTGTACTAAAAATAATGAGATTTTCAATTAAAATATTTTTCCTTAAAATGTGGATTCTTAGCACATTTCTAAACTGTGTTATCTCATTCTGTCATTCAACACTGAAGATTCTGGGATGGCTAGGAAGGTGTCTGCCCTCAAAGACACTTTTACAGGGGAAGACAGTGCAAAAAAATCTAGAGGTGATAAAGAGATATTCAAGATATAAGGCTGGCAATAAAGAATGAATAGACCACATATCCAGGGTGTTTTAAAACTCTCAACCTACACAGTTTTTGGAAATGTTATAGAAACACTTTATTAATTCAAATCCCATAAATTCAGAATTTGTAAAAAGTCTTTAGGAGCTGAATGGAAGTTATCTTTGGAAAGTTATTTATTAAGAAAGACCTATTAAACAACAAGTAATTCTTTAACTTTCGTAAAAGAGCCACTTGGATTGTGTCTTCTAGGGGACAAACCGCATCCTTCTTAATTCTTATGTAAGCCCACTCTGTGCAGTGCAAGACATCATAGGTGCTCGACAAAAGGGTTGTTATTATTATTATTATTACATTTCATATTACTTTACTATAATGCACTTACAGTTCATTCCTTACATGCAAATAAGGCTATTTCTTACAAATGGAAGTTATCAATAGTCATTCTGTCGAATTCACTTGGAAGTAACACTGTGAAAAAGGTTCCTTTTATACTGAAAAGTACTGATAATACAACTGCATTCTAGTCAGGCTTTGAACTAAATTTCTTCTGCTGATTAACCTGCAAGATTAACAGGTTATATAACTTGAGATTTAATTAACAAAATTTAAACTGGTAGTAGAACGTCAAACGAATAGTAATCAAACACATTTCATCTGAAAATTGAGATTCTTTTACATATTTTGCTTCTCTTGACTGCTTACTGTTTGATTAGATTATACTAACATTTTCTTTTCATCCTAATCAAATCAAGTAATTCTAATAAGAAATGTCACTTTCCTGCAAGGTATTCTTATGGTGTAACATTCTTTTCATGCACAGCATTGTAATTGGTATTGTTTGCTGCTCATTGAATTACATTAATTATATAGAGGTATCAAATTTGCAAATAAAGAACGTTGGGATGCAACAAAGAATAAGATGTTATTCACAATTTCATTGTCAGCCAACAGTGATGATATTCAAAGAGAAAGAAAAGTTGTGTGTGTGTGTGTATCATGCACACAGTATAAGCCATAGAAACATTACATCTAAACAATAATGAAACAGAATAGTCTTCTATAACTGTGACCAATTTGGAAAAAGAAAGGAGGGATTCACTTCGTTAAATAATATCCTTCTTTAAATTCACTGTGAATAAGATAGTAGAAAAGAACATGTAATATTCTTATCCCAAAGCAGAGGCTTTCTGCCTCCCCAGTTCTTTTTCTTCCTTTCCCCCCTGTTGCTCTGTCTTCTTTGCCCCCCTTCCCATCTCACACGCGCACACACACACACACACACACACACACACACACAGCATTAAGTAGCTAGGAATTTACCAAAACATAGCAATACTAAAAGAAAAAAAAAATTGAAGATATTTATGCACTCAACTCTAAGAATAGTCTGAAATGATACCAGAAAAGTCTAGATTCAGACCTCTGGCCATGGCACGTGGGGTTTTTGCAGGTTTCATTGTGTGAAGTCAGAGGTCTGTCATCTATGAAACACTAACACTGACTTGCTACTTAGAAAATAGCCAGTGGTATAACTATTCCCATCTTGATTCCAGATTTAGACAAGCAACTGAAGAGAAATGCAGTCCTTCTTGAATTGGGGAATCATAAATGGGACAGGGGCACCAAAAATGCCCCTTCAAACCTGAGTCTTATTTCATTTCTATTTTTGTTGTTAACAAATGAAGTCCAAATTGCTATTTAAATATCAAAGGAAGATTAATCCAAAAATTCTGATAATGAACCTAGTTTACATTTTAATTTTGTTTAAAAGTATGAATATTTTCTTTCTTTTGTTTCTTTTATTTATTTAAAAAATTTTAGCATCAAGTCAAGGAATTCCAGCATAAACTCTCATCTTCCCCAAACGTTTCATTATAAAACACCCTTTCTTTGTATTTGAGTTCATTTTTTTTTTTTTGGGGGGGGGGGATGGGGGAAGAAAGGGCGAGATTCTGACATAAGAGAATGGCAGTGCTTCCCAGATGCTTTCTGCCACGCTTTAGGGCAGCTTACTTTAAAATGTACGTGGGAGAGGTTTCTAGACTCTGCCTTTCCACACCTAATAACTCACCCTTCAAGACTTCATGCCCGTACTTATCAGGGTTGGGAACGATTTTTTTTATTATTATTTAAAAGTCTTCCTTGCAGTTACTTCCTCTGAAACAGAGCACCTCTTTCATTAGGAATATTTATGGGAAATAATATATTTGTACAGTTGAAAGCATCACCTGTTTTGCTAAGTCAATTCGTGTCTGAATGCAAATAGACTGTTAGAGGGTTTACTCAACAACATTTGCTAATGGAAAGTACTAATCAAAACTTTTCTACAGCAGTAAATTTTTATATTTTTTAACCACTGGATTCCAATTACATGTATTCAATAGAGCAAGCTTTGATTAAAAAAAAATTTTTTTAAGAGATTATGTATACAGCACTGTGGAAAACAAGGCAGGCTAGGTATGCAGGCACTTGTACATTCTTAATAGAAGTTTTACCTGAAGGTAAAACCCAATAAAGTGTACCCTATAATGTGCTGTGGACTCTTGTGTTGATTTACCTGAGTTACCCTGTCAGCAGAAATCAACTTTACCAGGTACACACTATGCTTATATATTTAGTGCATATAAAAGTGCATATAAAAGATCCTTTTTTCTTTTTATAAAGAAGTACTGAATTTCATTAGGGCACATTTTTTTTTCTTTAAAAAGTTCTTTGTTAACCATGGGATATACTGATTGCAAATAAAGGAAGTTATGGCACTGTGCTGATGTTTTTAAAGGGAGGGAAAATCCTTAATGTGAGCCTACAATTTCAACGAAAAAAAAAGCATAAATACAAGGTTTGGCCTTACTCGAATATATATTAGCAACATCTTTCAAAGAATCTCCTTGATTTCACTGATATATAAATATTTTCCTAAATGACTCAAAAAGATGTTATTTTTTTTTAATTGAAGTCTGTGAGGAGAGGTCTGGGAATAGATGGCTGAAAATCATTTGGGTTTTGCGGGGGGGTGGAATCCCAATGTTTTTTTTCTCATCTGAGGATATTTAAACACAACATCTTTGCACATTTCCTGTAAAAATTTCACAGACCTTTCATATATAGGATTCTTACCCCTATATTTAAGTTTCAGGATTAGCTGCAGTCCTAAAAAAATATTTAATTCTCTTTGCTCTGCAACATGGCTTAATGAATCTAGGTTGAGTTTCTTTAGGAAACATAAGAAGCTTCTTGACAACTGAGAAGTCTCCCAGACACTCATTCCTGTCAGAGTTTTCCAAAACCACACATAAGCTGAGGCCACGAGGTTCCTACATCAGACAAGAAAAGAAGACCGCGGCTTCCCTCCCTGACCTCGGTTATGATTGAGTGAGAAGTGTGTTTATTGCTCAGGCTCGCTGAGTGTTTAAATGTCCCTATTGTGCGAATTATGAGTGCTTTGAGTGCAAATTATGAGCAGAGCAGCCACTCTTTATAATTTCCAACTGTCTGATCTACTCTATTTGTCCTTTCTCACCATCCACTCTTGAGAATTGCAAAATCCCAGGCCCGTTATTATTTTTAATAATGCCGTTGCATTAAAAACTTGGTTGAAGTCCTCTAGTGATTTTTCTTTCCCTCAAAATCTATATTGCTTTTAAAAGCATTTCATTAAGACTGCGTTTTTAAGGAGGAAAGAGAAAGGAGAGATGGGTGACATTAGCTGCGGTAGACATCCTTTTTAATCCTAAGACTAAAGACAAAACCCCCAAAACTACAGAAAAGAACTGCCTCTTTGCCTTGGGCCCCTGACTTTTAAGGGGGTAGCACTGCTGGTGAGAGGGGCAGTTACGTAGGAGAGAGATGCAGACCAGGCTGCAACTTTGCAGCAGCCGGGCTGCGCGCTGCGCGTGGCCACCTGGCCTGCGCCCAGGCGTCCTTGCGCACCCATGGGAAGGGAGCGGAAGCCAGGTGCCTTCCTCTCGGGACAGGGGGCCTTCCGACGCCCCGAACACTGAGAAACTCTGCCCTCGGGTTTCAGGAGAAGGAGGTAGGGGCCGACAGTTTGACAAATGAGGCAGGAGACACCTCCGGTCTCTCAGTTGTCCTGGGGCCGCCGCCTCGCTCCCCAGCAAGCGCCCCTTCCCATCCCTTACAAAGGAAAGCGAATCTATTAGCTCTTCGCTCCCAGGAGTCCCGTCTGCCCCTCCCTGAAACATGCACAGAAAGGGTGGCAGCCTTGATAGGGGTCCTGGGGAAGGAGAGGTATGAGTGCCAGGGGCTCCGGGTCACCGCCCCACATTCGCCGGCGTCGCAGCACTGGCTCTTCCTGGAGCCCCGCGGCGTTTTCCTCTGCTCGCGCGCCCTCTGGCTGCGCTATGGAGAGATTCACCCGGCGCGGGGAGCCGTGGGGGGAAAACACAGAGCAGCTGCGTGCCTTTGGCCAGGAAGAAAGCAAGGTGGGCGTGGATCTGGTGGCCCGCCGCCTACCTAATACACTGGACTGGGCTCTTCCCCAGTGTGTCAAGGTGATGGAAGCTGAGGTCATGGCTTCCCTGGGCTATATGTTAGTCACCAGTGCACCCCAAACAGACTTTCCTAAGACCCCAGATTTAGAAAGGAGAGCAAGGAAGTCCCACCATTTCTGGTACCCACCTTCCCGCCCCCCGCCCGCCCCCCAGCTCCATCTACACACACACACACACACACACCCCAACCACCTATTTTCTTTACTCATCCACAGCATCTCCAACACATTCTTAAACCCATGTGATGGCTTTTTTGATGTCGGCTTGGCTAAGCTAAAGTACCCAGTTATTCCATCAGATGCTAATCTAGATGTACTGTGAAGGGGGTTTGCAGATGTCATTAAAGTCACTAACCGGTTGGCTTTAAGTAAGGGACAATCTGGGTGGGCCTGACTTAATCAGTTGGAAGCCCTTAAAAGCAGGGCCAAGACTCCCCAGAGAGAGAGAGGGAGAGAGACAGAGAGCTGGACAAGAATTCCGCCTGTGGACAACAGCTTCAGCCATGCCTACACAGCCCCACTCTGCTGTGACCTTCTCTTCCTGATTGCCTGCCCTACAAATTTTCGACTTGCTCCGCCAGCTCCCACAATAGTATAAGCCGGTTCCTTGTAATAAATCTCAATATATAAATGTATTGATTCTGTGTCTGGTTGAACCTAGATGATACAATTCATATGGCCCAAATCAGAAGAAAGTACTAAGGAAATTCACAGTGCCAGAAGATTCCACCCCAGTTCCTCCCAACTGTCAGCCAATAGATAGTTTCTGAATGTCTATTGGTGGCAGGAACAAGGCACTGTACTCTGGAGATGCAACCGAGAGCTGACAGGGTTTCTTCCCTTGGGAAGCTCTCTCATACACACACACCCAGCTCCATGTGGCAACTTTGGTCTTTTCAAACCTGGCCCAGAAGCTAGCTTTAATTAATGGTTTGTTGTGGGTACCAGTGGCATGCTTGGAGCTATACAAAAGTCTAGTAGGAGGAGAAAGCCAATGAGGAGAACCAGAGAGCAGTCTTTGCCTTGAGGGCTCTCCATCCATCAGCAGGAAAGGTGAAGTGCTCATTTATCCCATTGCCAAACATCCTGAGTCATTGGCCCCCAAGGTGCGTTTTCTTTGCCCTTACTGTTTCTATATATGGCAAAGGGGTGACACTTAACTGATAATGGATCAGAGCTGTAGAATGTTGGCAAAAGCAAACTCAACTCAGGCTGGCAAAAGGGCGGCTCCTCTCTAGATTCATCAGCAGAACCCCTGGTCCTAAGCCAAACTGAGAAGCCCAATAAAAGACTTCATTCCTTCTCCAGCATCTCCTACCCCTGCCTCAAGGCTCAGGGCCTGTCCCATGATGGCAGGAACCCAGTGCATTTCAATCCAACAAATGTTTAATGAGTACCTTCCATGCTACAAGTTTATCTTCTACAATCTCATGTCCTGAAATAGCTTTTGTAATCACCATTGGCCTGCAAATGAATTGCTATATTGAGTGATAATTTCATGGGCATCCTATTGACTTCTCCATGTTGTTGCTGTTCTTTAACCTTTTATTTTCTCCTTGATATTGACACCTTCACTTGGGCTGGGTCAGAACTCTTTTCTGATTTTACCTTCTGTTAGTCTGTTTTGCTTCCTCTCAACCCCATCTGGAAGGATTTTCTTCTCACCCCAGTCCTCATGATTATAAAGCAGGTGTGTTCAAGGGCTCTGTATTGGTCACTCTGTTGTCTGAATCTACTCCCTCACCTCAAGAGATGAACTGTACACTGATGGCCCCATATCTATACTCTGGATGGACCTCTCTCCTGAGCCATGTATTCTATTGCTGTGGACACTTGTGTGTAGCACGAGCACCAGTTCCTCCAAAAGAACTCAGCATCTTCTCTCCTTCTTTTCTAATCTGTTGCTCATTCTAAAAGCCGTAGCTGAGTTAATGGTGTTGAGAACTGTGTCTACCCAAAAGCCCACTCCAGGAACTCATGAGGCATTCCTGCTTTCCTCTTCCTTACCTTGTGCGTTCAATTGGTAGCTGAGTTTTATCAATCTGTTGCAGAATGTCTCTGGTCTCTGATCCTCCTTCCCAGACCCACTGGAAGTGCCTTAGTCTAGGCCTTACGAAGTTCACATCAGGAGCAAATGGTCTTCTAATGATATCCCTGCTTGCATGTGTCTGCTCTCTCCCCCATTCATCTTTCTAAAATGCAAATCCTCTTGTGACACCTTCCCATGTCAGAAGTGTCAGTGGTTTCCTGAAAGCCTTCCATGACCTTCTGCCTTCCCTCCCCGTGCCCACTCTGAGCTAGCTGATGGGTGGCCCTCCTCTTTGTTCCCACTGCATCCCAATCTCACCCCTATCATAGCACTTAGCACAATGTAGCATTTTCTTCCTTAAATATTTCAAACAGAGAAAAGTGCAGAAAAAATAACATGACAACTACCAACATACTCACCACCCAAATTGAACAAAACTTTGATGTACTGATTTCAGTACTTCTTTTTAAAGGAAATTAGCCA
The DNA here is from genome assembly GCF_028023285.1 of Balaenoptera ricei. NCBI lineage: Eukaryota > Metazoa > Chordata > Mammalia > Artiodactyla > Balaenopteridae > Balaenoptera > Balaenoptera ricei. The sequence goes on along the minus strand of NC_082647.1, from coordinate 48,331,338 downwards.
TGATAAAAATAGTTGAGATCCCTTTGTGACTCGCCTATCATTGAAGCCACCACTGTTCAAGTTTGGGGTTGATTTGTTTGCTTAGCTCTTACACTTGATTATTAACTCCCAATAATGGTTTCCCTCTCTTGTTCATCTATGAATCCCCCGGGACTTGCCAGATGGAAATAAATAAAGGGTATGAGTAAACGTTCGTTAAACGATTGTATGAATGGGTAGGTCCACACCCATGACTCCTGTGGATCAATCCTCATCACATTGAAATGCTCTCTCTTAAAATTTTGCCTAATTAATGTACAATACTTTTAGAGGCATTTGATCCTAATAAGTTATCCCTGCTTTCCAGAGGTGTTACCCTTAACTAGTAGCTCTCTATGTTGACTGCACGTTGGAATCCAGTGGGGAGGTATTAGAGGGCTAATATCTGGATTCTGCCCCCAGCAATTCCTATTTAATGGATGAGATGCCTCCTAGGCAGTGGGTTGTTAAAAGCTCCCGAGTGCATATGATATACAGACAAGGCTGAGAACCTCCATTACCTCCTACGAGGCATCATTATCATTAGCGTCATCATTAGCACCAGCACTGGCAACTGGTGAGTACTAACTTTATGCTATTTATGTACATTATCTTGTTTATTTCTCACCACAACCTAAGTATTTTTATTATCCTCATTTTACGAAGGAAGAAAGAAAGCAACACTCAGAAGGGTTAAGTAACTTGCCCAGAGTCAAACAGCCCCTGGGCCCTGCTGTTCTCACTGCATCACCAGCTTCCACCATGACCAGAGTCCCAACCCTTAACTTGCCTATGGCTCTTACAAAGCCCAGGATTAACAGAATCTCAAATACCCCTAAAGAAAGTCGTTGAAGCATGGCATCACCAGTGCTCTCTAAAACCCTGAGCTTTCATTGCTAACCCTGCTTCTTTCTTGAGTCATTTCCTGAAATTGGCCATAAACTCCTTGCCTGAGCAGCTGCCAGAGACTCAAAAAGGTGGAGTCCCTTCAGCCTCTGCCCACCACACCCTCTTTGACTACAGGAAGATTCATCTCAATTACACTCTTTAATGCTCTGTTCCTCCCTCCCTTGTCATGCTGGACTGCTTTTTCCATTGCTCTCTGTCTCTTGTTCTTCCTTTACTGTATTGACACGATACCATTACACCAAAAATACACAAGACTTACAACTCGAGATCACACTACTGCCTCTTTATTCTCCTGCTCTGTCTTTTTAAGGCAAGCGTAGGAGGAAAATACACATCAGTACTTACTCTGTATACTGATTTCTTTATAGGCGTAATGCATGTGCTTTCAATAGTGTTCACTAGTGTTTTTCAATAATGTTCCAGCAACAGGATTTTACTGTAGGAGAGACCAAGGTGCATCGTCTTGGAATCTTGGAACGTTACGGTGTGAAGGGATCTGGGAGATCACCTAGTCTGAGTGCGGCCATAACAAAAGAACTCAAAATGGAAATCTGTGGCACTGCCTCAATGGTTAAGCGGTGGACAGTGAGGAAACAAATGTCAGATTTGGGGGAAATGCTCCTCCTTGTTATGCAGTCTATTGGCTGCAAGAACGTAGGAGACCAAAATGTAGGCGATCACAGGGTAGTAAGCCTACCACTCCCGGGGAAGAGGCTGCTGTTGACTCTGTGTGGCAAAGTGTAAGAAGAAAGAGATGAGCTCAAGAAAGAACTGACTGTTTTACAAGCAGAAAAGAAAGGAAATACATTCCAAAAATTTGAGGCCTGATGAAGTTGGTCAAGGGACCACTTCCTGATTCCTAATAGTACTGAGGAAACATTCAAGCAACAAAGATTCAAAGCAACTGAGGGAAAAAAATCAGACTAATGGCATGGCGCTCAATGAAACCTTTCCGTTGGATAAAAAGACTCGGGGTAAAAGCCTGTGAAAGGAGTAGCTTTCCCACCAAAGCAGAAAAGCACCATGAAGTTGCGACATGGAGGGCCACGGAGGTAAGAAAGCAAGGAAATAAAGATTGGATCATTCCTCTAAAAGAACGATGGGCGTGGTTGCTGGCTCATAGAATTGACTGGAAGCAGATAGATGAGAAAACTGCTATTGGTTTGAAAGAATCTATTTGAGATTTAATATTTTGCAAGCAGGAAATGGGCTGAGAAAGCCATTCATCTCTCTAACAGGACGTGTTCCCTAACACCCACTTCATATTTGACCAAGGAAAATAATGAAAAAGGAAGAGACTTCAACAGGTGGAGCCAAACGCTATGAAGAATCTTGAACCCTGTTATTTTTTTTTAATAGATCTTTATTGGAGTATAATTGCTTCACAATACTGTGTTAGTTTCTGTTGCACAACAAAGTAAATCAGCCATATGCGTACACATGTCCGCATATCCCCTCCCGCTTGAGCTTCCCTCCCATCCTCCCTATCCCACCCCTCTAGGTCATCGCAAAGCACCCAGCCCATCTCCCTGTGCTGCTTCCCACCAGCCAACTATTTTACATTCAGTAGTGTATATATGTCGATGCTACTCTCACTTCGCCCCAGCTTCACCCTCCCACACCATGTCCTCAAGTCCATTCTCTATATCTACCTCTTTATTCCTGCCCTGCAACTAGGTTCATCAGTACCTTTTTTTTTTTTAGATTCCATATATATGTGTTAGCATACGGTATTTGTTTTTCTCTTTCTGACTTGCTTCACTCTGTATGACAGACTCTAGGTCCATCCACCTCACTACAAATAACTCAACTTTGTTTCTTTTTATGGCTGAGTAATATTCCATTGTATATATGTGCCACATCTTCTTTATCCATTCATCTGTCAATGGGCATTTAGGTTGGTTCCATGTCCTGGCTATTGTAAATAGTGCTGCAGTGAACATTGTTGTACATGTCTCTTTTTGAATTATGGTTTTCTCAGGGTATATGCCCAGTAGTGGGATTGCTGGGTCATATGATAGTTCTATTTTTAGTTTTTTAAGGAACCTCCATACTGTTCTCCATAGTGGTCATAGCAATTTACATTCCCACCAACAGTGCAGGAGGTTGAACCCTGTTATTGACCAGATACTGCGTTATGTCTTACAATCTTCTTTTTTCCAAAAGGGAGCGTGCTTTGTGGTTGATCCATCCCTGTACCACCATTGTATATTGGGCATGGGGGGAGGGGGCAGAAAATTTGTCATCTTAGTTCACAGGTCTGGACCATCATGAGCTTAATCCTGACCCAGTAGAGATGCTACATATAGCACATCCCCTGCAGATCCAGGACTTAGAGCTGGATGCAATGACTAGGTGGGACTTCAGATAATCTCCCTTGGACAGGTGTGAGTTGGTTTATGTGTGTTCAAGGGTAGACTGTTGTAGAGACATTTTCCTCACCAAATAGTCATTCACTCCTCCATATTGCAAGCCCCCTTGCAATTAGGCAGAGTCTTGTGGGCAGCTCTGGCTAATGGACTGTGATCAGAAAGAGTGTTTGTTCATTTTATAATCCCTTTTAACCTGGCAAAGATGTTCACCCTTTTCCCATGTCCAGTTATAAGAATAGAATGGTAAATAGCTAATAAATTAGAATTAGGTTTATAATTTTATATCCAGAAAAATTACCGGTTTTTAATATGCATTTTAGCTTATCTGTAAATAACCTAAAAGTGATGTTAAGATCTAACCAGGTAACATCCCTTCTGTCATAGTCAAGTATAAGCTGGTGGGTGCTGTGTGTTAAATGACCACGATGTTCCAAAAACACGCAACATAATGTATCATATATTTTAAATGTTCAGTAAATATCCATTTATTATCCTTTCTTTAAAAAAAAAAAAAAAAAAAGAAAGAAAGAAAAAGAGTTTCTTGCTTCTGGGCCAAAGCATTTAGAAGCTGGTGTGTGAACTGCCAGCTCTCTCTTTGCCTGCTAGGAGACCAGGGAGCCACGTATTATGATGGCAGCATGATAATATCAAAACAGTCTAGATAGTGGAAATGCCTCATGGAGAAGAGGTGCCCTAGAGAGTGGACCAGCCTGCAATGGAGTTTGTGTGAGTAAAAACCTTTTGTTGTATTCAGCCACTGAGGTTTTCAGGGTATTTGTTACTGCAGCCTCACCTCACCTAGCCTATCTAACACAATGGCTATGACTTCTGGTGAGTCATTCTGTTACCCACATGACTGTGAGGCCCAGAGAGAGAGACACAATAATGGGCTGACCCTGAATGCTACTCAGAAAATCATTAATCAGGCAATAGGAATGGATTTACTGAAAGCCCAACACATAAATGTCGGTGTGTGAGCCCTCTTTGATTCATTCACTCAGTTGTGTTTATTGAGGTTCTACCATGTACCAAACATTTATAGGCGCTGGAGATACGGTGCCCAAAAGAGGGAAGGTCTCTGATCTGAGGTAGCTGACATCCCTGTCAGAGATAACCAAGGAAACAAAAAGAGCAAACAAGATCATTTTAGAGAGTGGATAACTTCTACGGAGAGAATAATTGGGGCAATGTGGTAGAAAGTGAGTGGGCAGTCAGGGAAGGTCTTGGTGAGAAGGTGACAGCTAAGCTGAGACCCTAATACCAGGAACCAGCCATGCAAAGATCTGGAGGTGCAAGTTCCAGACAGAGGGAACAGTAGCTGCCAAAGCCCTGAGGTGGATGAGTTCTTATCTGGTGGGTTTGAGTTTTCGGTTTGACAGAAGTCTGATTTGGCTGGAAAAGTGTGAATAAAGAATACAGAGAATGAAATCAGAGAAGTAGATAGGGGATTGTCTAGGACCTTTAAAGACATCTTGAGGTGGTTGGGTTTTATTTTAAGGACAGTGGGAAGCTGTTAGATGATTCAAAAGAGGGACGTTACAAGGTCTGATTGGAGACTGATTAGCAGCAGTGGCACCAACCCAGGTAAGAGAAGATGAGGCTTCGAAGGAGGTGGATGATCGTGGATAAATGTTGGAGAAAAACAGCCCTTGCAGATGGTTTGGATGTTGCAAATGAGAACAAGAGAGAAAGGAATCAAGGATGACTTGTAGGTTTTCAGCTTGAGTAATGAATAGTAGTGGTGCCATATACAGAGCTGTGAAGACTTGGCGAAGTCTGGACTGGGCATCGGAGAGCACACAAAATTCTCACTTTGAGATGCCGTGAGACATTCCCATGACTATGCGAGGGAAGCAGGTGGAGTTTCAGGGCAAGGTTTGGCCTGGAGATATAAATTTGGGGCCAATCAATTTATAAATGTTATTTAAAGCCAAGGAACTGAATGAGATCACTTAGAGAGAGTGTGTAAATACACAAGAGGTCCCAAGACTGGGGTCTAGGATCCAACATCTATCTCGAGGTCAGAGAGAGGAGGAGTCGTTCTTCCAGAATACTGAGACCTTTTCCACTCCAAAGGGCCGTTTGCTTTTTAAAAGATGTTCTAAGACATATAGATTTTTCCACATATCTTAGTAATAAATGTTACATCAGAGTCTCCTGTGAGTTTTAAGTCACACGTGTCACTGTGGGGAAGCAGCTGTGGTATAGTGGGAAGTGCATGCAGCCGAGGGTCAGAAAACCCTGGAAGCTTTCAGCCACTTTGCTGCTTACTAGTGATGTGATGAGATAAGTCATAGGTTTGGGTTGTCGCCAGAATTAACGAAAGTAACGGACGTGAACGTATTTTGTACGTTCTCAGCTGCCCTGTCTCTTACAGTAGCCTCTAGCCACGTGTGGCTATTTAACTTTAAATCAAATCAACTTAAATACTCAGTCCTTCACGACTAAGAAGACATGATGAGTAACTGCAATGTGGGATCCTGGATTGGATCCTAGGACAGAAAAACAGACACTAGTAGAAGAAACTGGTGATATCTGAATAAAGCCTGTAGGTGAGTTCGTAGTCTTGTATCAAGGTTGATTTCTTCATGTTGACAAGTGTAATGGGTTATGTAAGTTGTTGATGTCAGGAGAAGCTGGGAGAAAGATATAGGGAACTCTCTGTGCTCACACAATAAAAAGTTAAAGAAAGAAAGTTTCTCAGCCACACCAACCACATTTTGAGTGTCCATTGGTCACATCGACATGGACAATTTCCATCATGGCAGAAAGTTCTATTGGACAGTGTTGCCTACAGTCGTAAATGAATGTACAGTTCTACTAAGTAGGGCACTTGACCACAGCACCGTGCCTCACCATGATTTCTGTGGGAGAAAGTCAATGGCTTCAATGAAAGGATTAAAGTCATGTCTAGGAACGAAAATCCAGTCTGCCCTCTCACACCCAAATTAAGTGTGTTATTTTAGACTAGCTTCTGTTTTTTCCTCCAAAATGTGACAGGGTTAAACCAAATGATGTCTGAAGTACCCTTTCCATCTAACGTGCCATGGATCGTGAACAAAGAATACTATGAGGAAATCGCTCATTATCTCAGTAGCCCATGGAGAAGATGCTTCTGTGGCAAAATTTAAGTCCGCAGGGGTGGGAGGGAAGCAGCAGTTCCCCATCCCACCCCTGATCTGCCCCAGTGCCAGGTCATTCAGCCCTGTTGATGGTGCAGGAAGGATCTTGAAACACACCCCCCTTGACAGAGAGAGGCGGCATACACAGGGTTTTGATGAGTAGACGATAGAGGAGAATAAATAGGAAGTACTTTTCTTAATGTTACAAGCATCTTACTTTATGCTAATTTTTTTGTTCATGACTCACAGTTTTAAAAAGTGAAATAACTCAGCTTAGACTACATAGGGATTTAGAAAACACTATTGACCAAGGAAGGTAGTGACTATTGATTTTTTTCTCCTCTTCATACCCCAGTGAGCAGTCAGTAATAGTAACCTGCTGTCCTAATGAAGCACTTTCCATCCAAAGACATTTAAGATGAAGCACGAATATTAACCCATTTATTTCCACCATGTCCGTTGACATTAAGATACGGTATCTTAATCATTGACAGTAAGATGTGGTGTGAAATTCTGAGCACTATTTATTTCCTTCCTTTCCTTGTTCTTCATTAAGTATACATCGGTTGGGATTCTTGGCTAAAACTTCTGGCAAATTTAAGTCAAAGGGATTCTTACACCACAGATCTCCTGGGAGACTTGCCCTGAGATCTCATCATTCCCCCAAAGGAAACTGGAGTGACAATAGGAAAGGGCAGCCAGAATGAGAGAATGCCCACCACAGAGTTCAACCCATTTTTATTTTGGGTTTTTATGCATATTCATTTGTTTTATAAATTAATCATTACCTGAATGCATAAATGTGGAACTTCTATTACTTAAGTTACTGTTATACTCCCCCCCCACCAACCCTCTCTCTCTCTCCCTCTCTCTCTCTGTGTTCATCAGAGAAAGTATATGTAGTCATTGATACTCATCATTGTCTTGAGTTAAACAGCAAAGAAAGATCCTATTAAGGGCCCTTAATCTCTAAACACTATATTTTCAATAAGACAAATTAGATATATGAACAAAGGAATAGATATCAGTATAACGTATCATTTGCCAAGGCTTAATAAATGTTGGTTTGATGAGTTAGTAAGTCCTATAATAGAAACTGTTGTTTAAATAACCAACTATTAGGTTGAACAAATAAGTATTAAAAGAAACACTTTCTATCAATAACTTGATAATTAATGATCACTAACCATGGAATATATACTACGGCTAGGAGAAAGATGACAAGAGGATTCTGCTATCTTTTCAAATGCACTCTTGTACCTTACGTGTATCTAGAATCCAAGTTCTCACCTGTAATGTAATAGCTGATGCTTATAAACTGGGTTCTGTAATAACCTTTAAGAGTTTAAAAGAATTCTTTCTGTCCTATCCAAGCCTAGAAGAAGGCAATATTATATCTCTTTGTTACAATATTTGAGTTTATTTTCACAGCATGTTAGGGCAATAATAAAGAACAGTGGCTTCATTACTTTCTCCATCTACACCCTTGTTACAATCCTTTCCACCAGCCCTTAGAAATGATTAGTTGTATTTGTTAAAAGCCAAACTACCATGGAACTGCATGTTTTTTTATGTCTTGAGATTAACAGCATCTTCTTAAGAGAAATGCAAACAACTGTTGAATTCCAGAGGAAAGGCAGAAAGCAGCCAGTGAGATTCCAGATTGTCACTGAGCATTAAGGTATATTTCTAAGGGAGGGGTGGCACTGTTTGTTTCCACACCCTCTTCTATAGATGGATCATCCAGAACAGACCTAGGGAGCCATTGGTGGCCTTGAATTCTGTCTCCTCGGAGAGAGGGGACTGTCAATGACATTGCTAGACAAGTTCAATGTTCTAATAATGTAGAGACTGTATCAGGGATGTGACTTAAGCATGCTAAGCAGAGACAACCCCCTCCCTCGCATGGCAATATGTTCTGCACCCTTTTAAGAAGCATGCCTTTGCGTTTGGAAATTACTCAGATATTTTTGACAGTGATGTTTTCTCTGGAGGACTAATACTAAGAGTCTATCAGGCAACACCTTGGCAAGGATTGCTGATGGCTAATCCATGCTGGTTCTGCTCCAGGAACCTAATAAAGCCTGAGGGAGCACCCCTGAGAGGGGGTCTGTGCCGTGGAGAACCAGATTCCAGGTCAGGTCAACCTGGCAGCCGTCGGTTGAGTGTCACCGTCAAGACATGGCAAGGGCACTGCAGGCAGGCAGGCATAAAGGGCAAGATGAGAACAGCCCAGAGAGAAAGGTAGATGGCCAATAAGTCAGAGTTAAGACAAAAGCAGAGTTAAGGCAGAAGAGGCTCCCCAAAGCTCCTGGTTGCTGGATCCCTTTATATAGGAAACTGAGATCTCTCATGGCTTAAAGGAGCAGAGCCTTCCCCGACCAGGCCCAGGAGAACTTACCCAGAGAAGGCAGGAGAGCACCAATGGGTGAGCACTAAGATGAAAACCCCACATCTGGGGAAGGTATTTGCATTCCTCTCTAACTGTTCCTCTACCAAGCACGCTGCTGCCTCTGGGCCTTTGAACTTGTTCTTCCTTCAGCCTGGAAGGCTGTTGCTCCAGGATTCACAAGTCTCCTCCCTGGCCTCATTCAGATCACTGCCCCATCAAAGAGGCCTTTCCTGACCACCCTATCTAAAATAGCACCTTCTGTACTGTCTCCCTCTCATCCTCCTTTATTTTTCTACATATTCTAGCACCCGCTTCTACATTAAATATTTTCAAAAATAGAACGCAAGCTCCCCGAGAGCAGGAACTTAGAGTGTTTGGTCCATTGCTGTGCCCCTAATGCTGAGCACTGTTCTTGGTAGGTGCTTAAGAAATATTTTTTTGAATGAACGAACTGAGGAATTATTCTTGCCTCTTTACATGGGTTTGGTTTACATCATATAATTAATCCTCTTGTACTGGGGATGTAATTATATGATCCTTCTTTGCTCTTGTAAAATACTTAGGTTATACCTTGTAGTCCCTGTCTCTCTTTCTCTCTGCTTTTCCCGTGCTCCCTTCTATTTCTTCTCTCTCCTACCCACCCACTTCTAAACCTGGCCACCCGTAAAATATTTTTGCATCCTGCATTCATGAATCCAATCAACCAGCGTTATTGGATGCTCACCATGTGCTAGGCACAGTGCTAGGTGCTGGGGATTTCATGGCAAAGGAGGAAGAAAGAAACTCTGCCACCAGGAAAGTTATGGTCTACTGGAGAAGCCAGGAATTAATTTTTAAAAGCTCACAAATAAATGGAAAATCACCCCTTGATGGGGTTGTCCAGGATCGGTGCGTGTGCTAAGTGCTGTTTTTGGGGAATGAGCTGGTCAAGGAGCTCAGGGAAGATTCCAGTGAGGACACAGTGAGGCTCTACCATGGGGCTGAGGAACTTGGGCAAGAAAGGCAAGAGGCCAGTGTGGCTACAGAAGTTGGTAGGAGCAGATCATGCAGGGCCGGGAAAGTGACCCAGAGGACTTTGGCCATTATCCTGAGGTCTGAAGAACCACAGGAATCAATGCACTGACAGGTTTGAGTAAATACGTGGGGCCAGTGAACACTGTGTGGGAGAGAAACACGATCACACTGGGTGGAAATTCAGTTGGGTCCACTCTAGACACTGGGGTTCATTCTTATAAAAAATACAAAGATAAATGATCCCTGTCCTTAAAAGCCTTTAAAGCCAGAAAGCCCCATTGGCTAAGTAAAGGAAAACTTACGTGGTACAAACAAATGATTCCTGGCCAAAGGCTCCGAAAAATAGTTTATCACAAAGTAGCCTTGTTGAACTATATTTCCGATGATCCCTGGATAGTCCCAAACCAATCCATTGAACTCTACTATTCTCAAATAATAAGGGAACATTTCCTTCAAAGATTAAAATGTAAGTTTTCTATGATTCTGAGATGGCAGATGGGGAAGAAACTTACCTGCCATTGGCCTTTTATAGGATCAGCTGTGCCTGATGAGATTTTGTACTGAAAGGCTCTGGGTTTGTTTGATCTGAACAAACCCCCTGGCCAAGTCATTGCTAGCATTAACTATAATAAAGGAAACTATCAATTTTACTATAGAAGCGCAAGGGCACTTAGTGCCTTCTATGTGAGGGATATTATCCCTCTCTGAAGTAGCTTGGGAAAATAAAAAATGTTATTTTGTGTCAGACTTATTTAATGTATATTTATTTATTTGACTTTAAAGCTATTTAAGGGATAAAGGGGCTCATCTTTAAGTTTCTTCCAGCATTGGTGGAATGTTACCAAATAAATCTGAAAGGCATAATAGGTGTGGAATAAAAGGAGGCAGAATTAAGGTGTGAAAAGAGGGACATATCGTGCGTGGTACACTTACAACATTTAAAAGCTGGTTTCTTAATATGCTCTCAGATGTGCTTATGATATTATGTCTCCAGAAAAAAAAAAAAAAGAAATGGGCTGAGTGTGGAGTTGTAGAAGCATGGGTAGGGAGACAAGATAATATACACTCTTCTTTCAATGGGGAGTCTCTCTCCGTCACCTGAAGTCTCTTGTGCAAACTAAAGATATAAAGAGCATGGAAACCGTAGTCCAACCATCCCCACAGTGATGTGTGTTTTGTGTGATGTTTGATTTCATTTTAGTTACTATTTAATATTTTCTTAATCTAGGCTGCCTTTTATCTGACATCCTGGAACATTTCCTTGTACTTTCTCTATTATTTCCTTCCCTACTAATGATGTTTCTGGAACTGAAGTATCCTCTTGATACGGGTTCTCTTCATTAACAAAGGGAGCACTGGGTTTGATTTATCTGTAAAACCCCTGGGATGAATTTTGTGCTTAGATGTCAAAGAAATTCTCCAACTCCTTCTCGACCATTAATTTTATCATTATCGAAATAGCTTCCATAATTGATAAAACATTGTCAACTGAGTTTGACAGACTATTAAAACACTTCTGAAGATTTGTAATCTCAAGCTCCTGTCTCTTGGGGCTTGCTTAAAACATTCACACCCATATTTATATTCTCTCTTAAATGTCAGTGGAAAAAAATGTTTGTGATAAGGTCATTGTAATGCACACAGACAGTGATCAAGAATCATTTCCCTCCAGTCCTGGCCAAGTCTTGTTATTATTAATAAAACAGGGTAGGTCATTCATCTTTTCCCACTAGCTGAGAAAGTTGAAGCTTTGCCATAAAGAGGAAGAGGACCACCCTACAAAAGGCATAGCCTATTGTGAAGTCTGGAGTATCTATTTTTTTAATTAAACTTTTTTATGTTGAGATAACTGTAGATTCACATGCAGTTGTAAGAAATAATAGAGCTCCCATACGCCCTATACCCAGTTGCCCCTAAAAATAACATCTTGCAAAAACTACAGAACAATATCTCAACAAAATTACTGACATTGATGTGATTCAGATTTCCCGTTTCACTTGTACTCATTTGTGTGTGCATGTAAGTTCCAGGCAATTTTATCACATGTGCATATATTTGTGTATCTACCACCACAGTCAAGTTACTGAGTAGTTTCTACACTACCAGGATTCCTTGTGTTACTCTTTAATAATCACACCCACCTTCCTTCCTCTCCCTTCCCTATATGGTATCTATTTTTCTTTGAGCTTTTTTGAGCTTTTATGCATAATAAAGAGAAATCAAATTATGAAAATTAGTTGCCTTCAATGAAAGCATTTGAGCTTTTTAAGAAAGGTGTCCCCTTGTGATGGATGCGGCCAGAGCTTGATTTCTACACCTGGTTTCAGCTCCCACTCACCTACCCGGATGTGCAGCTTTGTAAAGGGTCTAGCCTGCACAAGTGTGTGTGTGCTTTGCATTCAAGGTGACAACAGTGATAAGAAATGAGGCATTATGTGTTAGTAAGCTTCATTTTTTGCAAAATGCCATTGATAATATTCCACTGAAATGAGGAATTTTCAGATAAATCAAGAAATTGCGGCCAATCTCAGGGGTTTCTTGGAAAGTTATAAGTGGTAGCATCCAAGGTGCACAATTACCTACTAGTTAGGATGAGGATAGTATAACTCTCTGGAATTTATACTTAGATGAACATGGATCATGAGAATTTTCCAAAATTCTTTTTTAAACCAATGTGGAAAGTCAGCTCCAGTTTCTATGTTTTGTTGCAAACTGAGTTGTTTTTTTTTTAAATATGAACTCCCAGGCCAACACTTTGCATCTGCTAATGTAGGCATTTTTGCCCATCTGATATAAAATGCCAGCAAGTAAGTCCTCAAAGCCAGCTCAATGGCTCAATAAAATATGGTCTTCTTGTCACCCTTGGTGCTTAAATCATTTGTTGTCAAACTGGGTGGCTTTCAGAGTTGACATTTACTGCTGTTTACTGCAAAAGAGATTGTAGCTGCAAGGAGAGGGCCAGAACTGTCATTAAGCACTGCCAACTATGAGAACAAAGGCCTTGGTTAATTTTTTGTGATTCTGTTGCTGTCTTATGGTTCTTAAGACAGATGGTTTTTAAATGATGGATTTTCAACAAGAGACACTCAGGAAGTGTTTACCTAGTGGTCCCAATGGCCTCATGCATATACAGACACTCAAACCCATACAAAGAAACATTATAAGATCTTTTATCTTCCTTCTCCCAACCCCCCTCCTCTCGCTCTCTTTCACTCAGTTCTCTTTCCAAAGTCTCTAAGTAAGTTAGATCCAACATGGATAGGCCACATACATATAAGGAATTCATATCAGCAGTAGGAATGAATTTAAGAAGCTTTCAAAGGTTCAACAAAGACGTTATCATGTGCCTTATATGTTTATGGCACTATGACAGTTGCTTTGGTGGACACCAAAATGAGTTTCATCCTTCAAAATGGAAGAAGCTAATATTTATCAAGGACTCATATGAGCCAAGCCCTTTGTATTTGTCATTTCATTCTACTCTCATGAAGACTCTGTGATACTTTGGCGCTATGATTTTCCACATCGGGAAGCAGGAGCCCAGACAGGTTAAAGGACTGGCCTAAGGTCACAGCTAGTAAGAGGCAGAGCTGAGATTCAAGCCAGGTGTATTGGAAATCCATGCTCTTTCCATACTGTGTCCTTTAACTTGCAAAGAAGGGGATAATACAGGTTTGGAAATGCAAGTATACACAAAACTGTAAAACAAAGCAGATTACAGTAAATTGTGTAAGAAATGTCAAATCAAAGAGTTACAAAGAGGGACCTCCCTGGTGGTGTAGTGGTTAAGAATCCGCCGGCCAATGCAGGGGACACGGGTTCGATCCCTGGTCCGGGAGGATCCCACATGCCATGGAGCAACTAAGCTCGCGTGCCACAACTACTGAGGCTGCGCTCTAGAGCCCGCTAGCCACAACTACTGAAGCCCACGTGCCTAGAGCCTGTGCTGCGCAACAAGAGAAGCCACCGCAATGAGAAGCATGAGCACCGTAAGGAAGAGTAGCCTCCGCTCGCCGCAACTAGAGAAAGCCCCCATGCAGCAGCGAAGACACAATGCAGCCAAAAATAAATAAATTAAATAAATAAATTTCTGAAAAAAAAGAAAAAGAGTTACAGAGAAACTCAACATAAGGTTGATGTGGTGGACATTTCCATGATTACCTTTCAATGACAGACTCATTGTCTCAGCTGCTGGGAGTGCTGGTGACATACAACCATTCAGCTGTCAGCCCCTTCAGGGACTGTCCCATCTACATAGAGCTACCTTGTCTAAAGTCATACCTTTTCCCAAGAAGCCACATCTACTGATTGTTTGATGTGGAAGCAAAAGCTTGGACATCTTGGCTCGACTCAGTATACCTCTTAAGGATCATTCTAGCTCCAGAGCTCCCCATGTGTTGGCTGCATCTGTTGTTGATCCTTCACGAGAACTCCTGCTTTCATTCCCTCCCTTCCATAGGGGTTGACCCCAAGGACACTCCTTAATAAACATCCTACATGCTAAGCTCTAACTCAGAGATTTCTTCCCAAAGAAACCAACACACGACAGTTGGATAGATTTGAAAATTCTTCACAGGAAACAGCACATGAAGTAGGTCTTGGATGACAAGTATGATTCCAACAGGACAACCATGTAGTTATTGTTGGAAAGGCAATTGTGACTCTGCTATAGAAGGTCTTGAAAACTAGATAAGGAGTTTGTACCCAGCTGAGAAATAGAGCACCTTTGAAGCCTTTGAGCAGAGATGTGACGTGAAGCAGGCTATAACTTAGAAAATGGTGTGGTCATTTATGAGGACAAATGTTGAAGATGGAGACAGAAGATTGGGAGTTCACAGAGAAGCTGGTGGCCGAGACAACTCCCATCGGCAGAATATTAGATAATTTGGCAGAAGATTTAGGTTTGAATCCTGGCTCTGCCACTTACTATCTGTGGGACTTTTGGAAGTCCCTTTATCCCTCCAAACTCAATTTCTTCTTCTGCCAACTAAGACAATACTTGCAGTGTGGAATGGCTGTGAGCTTGCAAAACATTACACACACACACATGAGCACACGCACACACGCACAAACCAATCTACAAATCCTTAAACAAATGCCAGTTTTAGCTGTGAAGATAAAGAAAGCTAGCCTAGAGCAGGAGCTAGCAAACAACCCACCATATTCAGTCAGCCTGTCTGGAACACAGCCATGCCCATGCATTTAGATATTGTCTGTGGCTGCTTTCAGGCTACAATGGCAGAGATGAAGAGTTGCTATATGACCCTGCAAAACCTAAAATATCTACTCTCTGGCCCTTTACATTAAAAGTTTGCTACCCCTGACCCTGAGCATCAGAAAGAAAAAGGAGGTGACTGATGTAAAAGACAGGACAGAGGTCAAATCTATAAGACCAGCAAATGCTCGGGCTTAGGGAAACAGAGAGAGCAAGAGAAAGGACCAATAACCTTGAGGTTTCTAGCCCAGGTCCCAGCAAGATAGCATTGTCCTTAACTACACTGAAGAAATAGGAAGAACAGTTTCACTTAATTGTTAGTTTCACTCTGGACATTCTGAGTTTCAAGCGCTGGTAAGAATGTTCAGCAGATGGATGAAGACGTGAACCTGGTACTCTGGCAAGGGGTCAGAGGTGAGGTTTTGGCTTTTGGAACAGTGTGCATTGACATGAAAAAAAAAATGAAGGAAAATTGGTGATTCTGTAGGCAGTATAATTTTGACTTTAATCTTCCACTTTTAAATGGATTGAGTTCTGTCTCATATTTGAAAAGTTACCCAAAAGACTTAGTGCTTAAATTGGATAGTTAAAGCAAGGCTTTCTGATCATTATTATATTAAGCAGAAAATGAGAAAAAGACAGTAAAGTTCTATTGTTGCTAGAAAGGAAATATTTTAGAACCAGGCAAATGCTCCCCTGCATGGAGGGCATCTGACCACGTTACTGGCCACTAAGCAACACTTGAAAACCAGTTCTCATGTCCCAACTGATGTGGGTCCCGGGAGATATTAAATGGTTTTCTGCAAATAAAAGGATTTCATGGTTAAACAACTTTGGATAAAACCAGATGAAAGAAAGTTAAAGCTTTCTTTATTAAAGAACTTCTTAGAGCCTTTATTGTGTTAAGAAGCACTGGAATCCCCAAGAGGTAGACAAAGTAAGTAGATAAGAAAACTGGGGTTTAAAGCAGTAACTTGCCCAGGATTACAGAGCTATTAAGAAGCAGAACTAGGAATCAAACTCAGAAACTGCTTCAGTGCTCACAGCAATTACTCTTTCCTAATAATGATGATAAAGGGATGATGATGGTGGTGGTGGTGAGAAGTGTGATTACTGCCAAGTGGTTCCTGTGGTACTTGCTATCCCTTGGAAAGCTGTAGTAATCCTTAGACCAGTGTATCAGTTACCTGGTGACAAAGGAATGTCATATCAACCACTCGAAACTCAGTGACATACAATAGTAAGCATTTATTCTATTGCATGCATCTGCAGGTTGGCTGGGCAGTTTTGCCGATCTCATTTGGGTTTGGCTCCAGCCTGTGGGTTCAGATCAGGTCTGCCATATGGAGCTCTCATCTGTCTCAGATGAGCAGGCTGCCACTGGCACAGTCCCCTCACGGTGGAGGCAGAAAGCCTCCTTTCGCATCACAAAGTCACATGCCCGCACCCTAGTCAAGGGGCAGGGATTTTCCCTCCATCTCTAGGGAGAACTGCAAAGTCAAATGGCAAAAGGGGTAGATACCAGGAAGAATGAAGAAGTGGAACCAATTATTCAATCTCCCATGACCCATGTGTAAAATTCAGCTTGGGACCATACAATAAAAAATTTAATCTGTCTATTTAAATAATTCACAGAACCCTGGCACCATGAATTCAAGTTCAGTCAATGCAGTATCTAACAATAATTTTTTTTTACTCTTATGCCTGCTTATTTAGAACCTGCCCAAGCCTGGGCTAAATAAAGTATACACTCTTGAAACAGCTCTAAGGGTTTACTAAATATATTAACAAATGGTCT
Source organism: Balaenoptera ricei (assembly GCF_028023285.1). Taxonomy (NCBI): domain Eukaryota; kingdom Metazoa; phylum Chordata; class Mammalia; order Artiodactyla; family Balaenopteridae; genus Balaenoptera; species Balaenoptera ricei. The sequence goes on along the minus strand of NC_082647.1, from coordinate 48,314,498 downwards.
GCAAGTCCCTTTGTGTTCCTTTGCCCAGGGTATTAGAACTGTTCACATGGCCTGTCTGCTGATGCTTCTCTGGGTCTTGCCACGCTTGGGGCCTGCTGTCCAACCGCCTCTCCCCAGCCGGTGAGACTAGAGGTTCAAACTGAGGCTGAGGTTTTCGGGGAACTGAGTAGGGCCAGCTTGAGTGTTTTTGAGTGTCCCTGAGCCTGCGAGGATTGCCTGGGCCAGGAGTCCAACGGGGTGGTCAGAGAGAAGGGTGAACAGCAGAAAACTTGCTAAAAGGAAGGAGATCTGAAGGTGGAGCTGCTGAGAAAAAGTATGGAAGGAGGGTGAGGTTTCTGGGAGAGTCTTGTGGCCTAGTTCTCAAGAAGGAGCGAAGTTGGAGACTGTATCTCTGAAAGCTGTAAGATTCTTTGATGACAGTGATGATGAAATATCTGATACATGAAAGAGAAGATATGTAATATATACTAACTTAGAATATAAAATGATACCTGTCACCTCACTGCTCACCTTAGAAACCAGTATCTTACAGCATCCACCTGTACGCTCCACCTCTTTCCTGAGGGAAACCACTCTTAGAATGTTGTGTTGATAATTCTCTTGCTTTAAAAAAAATTGTCATATCCTGTATGTACATTCTTGAACATGCAGGAGACAATGCTTAGTTTTCCTGGTATTTGAGTTTTATAAATATGGCATCACATTACATGTAATCTCCTGCACCTTGTCATTATTATGTCCCTGAAATTCTTCATGGTTTGGAGTCGCTATGTTTTATTCATTTCACTGCTCCACAATATACTTTATTAGAAATATACCAGTTTATTCATTCTCCTGTTTGTAAACATTTTAAGCTGTTTCATTTTTGCTATTATGAACAATTTCATAATTTGGATGTGTCTCCAGATACACGTACCCAAGAGTTTCTCTGGGATATGTAATTCAGAGTGGAATTTCTGCTTTAAAAGCTTTTACACTGTTGTTTGCAATTTTATTCCAAAGTGATTCTTTCGGTTTGTAAGTCACTAGCAGGGTATCAGAGTTCTTGTAGAATCACATTCTCAGCAACACTGTGTATTGTCAGACTTCTAAATTTTTGCCAACCAAGCAGGTAGAAAACAAATTCTGTTGTAGTTTAAATTTGTATTTTTTGATTACCGATGAGGTTGAGCATCTTTTCATGATTTAATTCACCATGTATGTTTCTTCTTCAGTGAAATACTCATTTCTTTCTTTTGCTTACTTTCCTATTTCTACTAGGTTTTTTCTTATTGATTTATTGCAGTTCATTATAAATACTAGATACTAATCTCTTGCCAATTACATATAGTGCAAACATCTTTTCCCATTGTGTGGCTTGTCTTTTCATTCGTTTTATGGTGTCTTTTTTTTTTTTTTTTTAATTGATTTATTTATTTTTGGCTGTTTTGGGTCTTCGTTTCTGTGCGAGGGCTTTCTCCAGTTGCGGCAAGCGGGGGTCACTCCTCATCGCGGTGCGCGGGCCTCCCACTATCGCGGCCTCTCTTGTTGCAGAGCACAGGCTCCAGACGCGCAGGCTCAGTAGTTGTGGCTCACGGGCCCAGTCGCTCTGCGGCATGTGGGATCCTCCCAGACCAGGGGTCGAACCCGTGTCCCCTGCACTGGCAGGCAGACTCTCAACCACTGCACCACCAGGGAAGCCCCTATGGTGTCTTTTGACAAACAGAAATTTTCAGCTTTGAGGTAGTCAAAGTACCTCAAACTTTTCATTGTGTTTTCTTAGAGATATATCCCTGCCCCAAGTTCATAAAGATATACTCTTCATTTGTCTCCTAAGAGTCTTAAAGTTTTGTTTTGAACATTTAAGCTTTTAATCTATTTGGGATTTTGGGGGGTGGGGTGAAGCTATGGTGTGAGGTAGGGATCTGAATGAATTTTTTTCCATGTGGATAACCCATTATCTCAAAATATTTAATGATAGTGACTCTCCCACCCATCCACCTCCTTAGTCATCTGCAAGGACACCTCTTCCAGGTAGCAAGGCTACCTCTTCCAGGTAGCAAGGCTGCCTCATGTACAGGGGATGTTGCATTGATCAGTATGTCTTCTCCTGTACCCAAACCATACCATCTCAATTACTCTGGCTTTACAATAAATCTTGATATCTGGTAGGACCTCCTGGTAACTAGGTTACAGTTTGACTTTGAGGCAAAGAATGAGGCTCAAACATTCTAATGAAGAGGATAAGAGAAAAGATGTTAAAGAGTTTAGCCCACTGTTTGCTTAAAAATAATATCTGTTATTCTCTCCTGTTCCTTCAGGCTAGACTAAGATTGCTGTCATTAGAAATGCATGATAGTGATTCTAGCTGATATACAAAATTCAGACTCCCCGGTGATTCAGATGAAGGTGGTGAAATTTGACTTTACTCTTCTCTTTTCGCTTCAAGCCATCAGCTGAGATATGTTGCAAAAATGATCAGCCCTTTATGACCCTTAGAAAATAAGGCCACATTAAAATGTAACTTTTGTGCTTATTCTCAAGTATCTCTAATGCTGTGACATGTCTTTGCGTTTCTTCAAGGTTATTTATACAGGGCTTCATGTTTATAGAGCTAAGATAACTGGATGAACTTGAAGTTTCCTCGGGGCGGGGGTGGTGGGGGGTGGGGGACTTAGGGACTCTGCTATAAACTCTCTGCTCTCTATGGATCACACATTTTATAACTCGTTCTGTATAAACAGCCCAAATCTTTTGAGCATTTTCCATCCAGTGAATGTTGAATAAATTCCTTTTAGTGGTGACATTGACTTTTTAGGCTGTTTATTTGGACTTCCTCATTGGAGATATAGTCATACAAATTGAAGAATCTTTTAAATGTGATGCCCAGGACGCACTGTAAGTCATGTTTATAAATGGGGTTATATATGAAGGTGCAGAAAGAGAGACAATATATAGTATACACAGTACTCACTATTCAGTCCAATACATGGTAGAGCACATAAAAAGTAGCCCTGGGGTTGGTAAATGTGTATCTATATAAATGTATATTTTAAAGAACTTTGAAAATTGGCTTACAAAGAAATATTAAAGTTGCAAAGAATTAGCAATATATATTTAAGTATCACCTACTAGAGAACATACTCATGGTTGAAGAACAGGAATCAATAGCTTAGAAAGAAGAAAGCCAGCCTTCTGGGTTCCCCTTCATTTCCCGTCATCTCTCTTACTTCCTTCCAAGCCCTGATACCCTTGTCTTCCCTTCGCCCACCTGCAGGTAGCAGCATTATCTTTCTTACACGTGCTCATTGAGCGCTTTCTGTCTCTTTCAGTTCTCCTCTCATGTTCCACTCCACTGTGGACCCCAGGCCTGTTCTTCCATTAGAAAGGTCTGTGCATATCTTGGTCCACCTCCTGCTTTCCTTGATGGAGTAAGAAGCAAACTTCCTTAGCTCTCCCAAGGTTTAACCACCACGAGTATAAATGGTGACACGGCTGGTGTACCACTGGAAAATATGAAATCCCCAAAGAAGTTAGACCTCGGAGCAAAGATGCTTCTCTGTTGCCTCTGGCTCTTTTTCCTACTTGTACAAGGGAGGTGCCTGCCTAAGAAACGAAGCTCTGCCTAAGTGTAAAGTTCACAAAAAGCCTTGCCAGAAGCTGGAAGGGCTTTGAGATGAGGTGTGATTCTTGCGTCATTGAACTCCCACACTGGACTTCCTTTGGGCGTGTCACACATCTGCAGAGGGAGGCCCCACGGGAAAGTTTTACAACCTCTAAGGGAGGAACATGAACTAACCTATCTATACAGTTTATGAAGCTTATTTTTTACTTTTCTCCATATATTCCCTTTCCTTCCTTTTTCCCTCCCTTCCTTCCTTTTCTTCCTTCCTATCTTTTTTCTTGTTCTCATCCTTTCATTCTCAACCTGTTTTGTTTTGTTTTTTTTCCCTGACTTAAATCTCTAGCTTTTCAAACCAGTCCCCACCTTGGCTCATGGCACCTATAGGATAAACATGATTTTTCCCTTGGACAGTTTTCATATTCTGAAACTTCAGTATTTAAACAGTCCTCTGGAGTCTATTCTCCCTTCTCCAGGCTGATGTGGTTCTCATTATCTTCTGGCCAGGTGTCTTCCCACTTTTATTCCTGCTGGGGTGGTTTTCTTCTCCCCTTTGTGCATTCAGAGAACTGAGAAGAATATACTCAGTATCACCCAGCTGGTTATTTCATTAAGTTTGCAGGGCTTGCTCCATATTACCTGAAGGAAAATATTTTTCATGGCTAAATTGAAAGCTAGTATAAATTATGGTATATTGGTTGCAGAAATGAAGTTTACAATGGGAAGAGATTCTAATTGGGGATCAGAAAGCATGATGAGAAACGTTTTAATGGTGTCGTTAGTATTGTAATTTATTCATTGATTCTTGGTTTGTTACTTATGCATTCATAAGTACCTGCTTGAACCATAGCTATCCCCTACACTGAGAATCTCATGATGAGAAACTTCAAATTGTCTTCAGAAAAGCATGGATAGCATCAATTTGAAATAGATGGTGTATTAGTTAGGGTTATTAGTTAGGGTTAGGCTTCTGTAGCAAAGAGACACTGCTCAAATACAATGGCTTAAATAAGATTGGATTTTATTTCTTTCTCACATAAATAGGCAGTGGGGCAGTTCTGCTCAGATTCATTGAGGGGCTCATTTTCATTTCATCTTGCTGTTGTGCCCACCATCCTTAAAATGTTATCTTTGTCTAAATGATTGAAACTGGGTTATTGTTTTGCCTGATTTTAAACCCTTGGGAAAGGGAAAGAAAGGAAATAGAAGGCAAACAATTTCCTTTCAGATAAATGAGGTGGAAAATGCTCACATCATTGAAGCTTAGATTTCATTGGTGAAAAACAGCCACAGAGCTATTCCTAACTACAAAGGAGTCTGGGAAATCTAGTTTCCAGCTGGGAAGCCATATTCCCAGGAAAAAACGAGGAGGAATTTAAAGAGATAAATAGTAGTCTGTAATAGGTACTCTGAGGTATCAATTTTGGAACCAATTCCAATTATCATCAGTTCTTCAAGGCACTATAGAATGATGGCCAAATGCTCTAGCTCTGGAGGCAGAAAGCCATGAGTTCTAGTTTGGGCTCTACCATTTACTAGTTGTGTGGCCATAAGCAGGTTACTTAACTTCCTTAAAACCTCAGTTTCCTCAACTGTAAAATGGGAAACATAATAGAACCAGTGTTAAAGATTATATGAGGGACTTCCCTTGTGGCGCAGTGGTTAAGAATCCGGCTGTCAATGCAGGGGACACGGGTTCGAGACCTGGTCCAGGAAGATCCCACATGCTGTGGAGCAGCTAAGCCCGTGCGCCACAATTACTGAGCCTGCACGCCACAACTACTGAGCCCGCGCACCGCAACTACTGAAGCCCGCTTGCCTAGAGCCCGTGCTCCGCAACAGGAGAAGCCACTGCAGTGAGAAGACCACACACCACAACAAAGAGTTGCCCCCGCTTGCTGCAACTAGAGAAAGCCTGTGAAGAAATGAAGACCCAATGCAGTCATAAATAAATAAATTAATTTAAAAAAAAAGATTATATGAAATACACAAGTGCTCACATGATAAGTGGTCAATAAATGTTTCCTTGACTTAGTTCCCTGAAGGGAGGAATTGACCTCTTGTTAATAATAAGACTTCCAGGCCAATGAGAGGTCATCCAATAAAGAGCTTCCTTGTTTCAGCAAAATTGATTTAACAAGAGTCTACTTTATAGAGGGCACTGGGATCGTAGCTATTAATTTATGAGCTAGTTCTGCACCTCAAATGACATGGATATAGCAATAGTCCTTTTCTCATTGAATTTAGAGGGATAAACAAGATACGTTTTTCAAGAGCATAACTCCCTCTCTGGCATATAGTAAGTGCTGACTATATGTTAACTCTTAATATTATATAAGGCAAATGCTAAATATTGTTACAGGCAGTGCTATGGGAATACAAAGGAAGAAACAATTCTGACTTGGAGGAACAGGGAAGGTTTCAAAGAGGTGATAGCACTTTAGCTGGGTTACTAAGGATGAGTAAGATTTCAAAAATTTGAGATTTTAAAGGGATGATTTCATCAGAAAAAACTACATGAGCAAAGTATGTAGGTGAGCTACAGTGTGGCATGTTCAAGGACAGAATGTCTAGATCACATATGCATGAAATAAGAATGGGAGAAGTTGTGGAAGATAATACAGTGTGAGATCAGATAGTGAATGCCACACTTATGAATTTAGACTTCACTCATGAAGCAGTGGAGAGGTTTCTGAGGAAGAGATTTTCATACTCTGAGCTATGTATGAGGTTGCCCACCTCTGATATCAGAAAACAGGTAGATTAGAGGGGAGAAAAATGGATGAAATGAGAGGCTGGGAGTTCAGATGGGTGACCACTGCAGTAGTCCAGGAAAAGAATGATAGGGTCTGAATCTGGGCATTATCATTGATAATGGAAAGTAAAGGATAGAAAAGAGTCATTGAAGAGGTAGAATCAATAGGTCTTTAAGACGGACCAAATAAGAGATGTAAAGGAGAGAAGAGAGTTTAAAACACGTAAGATTTCTGAGTATTAAAACTCAGGGAATGTACGATAACTTCAAATAGATCTGCTGAAACTAAAATCTACTTGAACATAGCTATTAAGATTTCCAATATAAATGACCTGAGGCAATGGTATTTCTTGCATGATGGTGCTGTAATAAGTTTGAGTAGAAAAAAATGCATAAATCCCCAATGTGAGTACCCAATTGTATTCAAAATTTAGCCTGACAGGGTCTTCAAATGTCACCAGAGAATAACATTCACTTTAAGAAACATGATATGAATATGACTTCTGCTTCCAGTTTAATGACATACCTGGTATCAGACTACACCTCCTGCTGGGAACAACTGTCAAGTTGGAAAAGATACAAAGAAAAAAATCAACTGTTTGAAGCTATCAGAGAGTATCCAAAGAAAAGAGGACTTGAGATGCTCAGATCCTAGGGAGAGGAAAAGTGCACTGAGGAGAGCCCAATACTCTGTACTGGTTGCCCCTCAAGGTATTTGCTGACTCCTGAGATGTATATATGCGAGGTGAAATTTGTGAAACTAAACCCAAAGTACTTATTAGGTAGAGATTTTGACAGTTTCACAGCACAAGGAAGACAAAATAAGAGCTCTGAGCCTATAACAAGGAGTCTCCAATGATTTTTAGTTGACAGCCCTGAAAGCGATACACCTTAAAAGTAAGAGCAAATGAGAACTCTACAGTCCTCAACTGGATCAAGGTGATTTTTTAATATGCTATATGCTTGCCAGAAGAAAATTAATGTCCGGGTTCAGGAAGATAACACAATCCAGATTCTCAACAATTTTTCATATTCAGTGTCCATGATCTTTCATAAAAGATATAACAGGCATTTTCACTAAGATAAGGAACAAGGCAAGGATGACCACTGTCTCTTCTATTCAACATTGTACTAGAATTATTAGCCAGTGCAATCAGACAACAGAACTCAAAGGTATAAGGAGTAAAATGAAGTAAAATGATCTCTATCTGCAGATGATATAAAAGTATACTAGTAAAGCCACAAGGAATCAATGATGAAACTAACTTAAACAATAAAACAATTCAGTAATGTAGCAGGATATAAAACCGACATTAAAAATCAATAGCTTTCATATATACAAGCAATCTAAAGTTAAGAGCTATAATGGTAGAGGAAACTTCATTTAGCATCAAAAAAGCTAAAATACTTAAGAATAAATTTAATAATAAATGTGTAAAACTTATATATACAAGGAACGTTTAGTAAACTCCTGAAAGACTAAAAAGTAGATCTGAACAAATGGAAAGACATCTTCTTTTCTCGGACAGGATAGCTCAACATTATAAAGATGTGAGTTTTCCCTAAGTTAATTTACATATGCAGTGCAATCCCAATAAAAATACCAACAAGCTATTTTATGGAGTTAAGTTGATACCAAAGTTTATATGGAAAAACAAACATGCAGGAATAGCCAGGAAACATTGAAAATAAATATTTATGAGGGGGAACTAGCAGACACTAAAACATACTATAAAGTCTCTATAATTAAAACAGTGTGGTACTGGCACAAGGCCAGTAGAATAGAATAGAAAGTCAAGAAATGAACTCAAAAACATACGAAAATTTAATATATGATAAGGGTGGCATTTGAAACCACTGGAGTAAAGATGGACTTTTAAATAAATGATGATGGACAACTGAGTGGCCATTTGGAAAAAAGGTAAAATTAAATCCATATCTCACATTATACGTAAGAATAAACTCCAAATGGTCTGGGGATATAAAGAAAAAGAAATGAAACTATAAAAGTACTAGAAGTTTATATGGGTCAATTCTTCTTTAGCGTTAATGTAGGAAAGGCTTCCTAACTATGACTCAAAATCTAGAGGTATTACAAGAAGAGACAGAAAATAAACTTGACTAATAATAATTAAAAGGTTTTGCATGACAAAAACAACAAAATACAATTTTTAAAAAGCCAAAAGACAACTGACAAACTGGGAGAAAGTGTTTCCCCAAAATATAAAAAATACTTAAAATGTGTAAATAAAGGTATTGATATTTCACAATGCATTACAGATTGAATTCATTAATTCTCACAGTGCTTTTAAGGTCGGTGGCCAGTATTATGTGTGATACTTTCAGATGGAGAAAAAGGGGCAGAAATATTAGAAAATCAGCCTAAGTCACACAAAAGACTAAAGTATCAGCAGCCCTACTCCCCAGCTAAACCTAACCCTAACCCCCACTAACGATGGTCTCTTTAGACAAAGCTGGGAGGTGTTTCTCTAGCTCCTCCTCTTAATTTTACATCACTCTGCCAGTTGATCAGGGCATCAATTCACATTCCCTGTGAAAGCAAACAGCAGAGAGGAAAGAAATTGTTAGGGCTGCTTTGGACTCTCTTAGAGGGTGGAATTTTGAAAACATCCTACAGTGTTAAATAGTTATAAATTCTGTTTTGTTCAACCCAGAACTCAAAATTTCCTTTTGTGTATGTGCATGTGTCATTCTATTAAATTATTAAGTAATTTAGTAATTTATTAAGTTAAGTAATTTTAAAATTCATTCCCATTATAAATTATTCAAGTAAATAGAAAAATATATACAGGGCAACACATAAAGTTCATCCTGCTAAGCCTTATAAAAACATCTTGATGGAAATTTCATTGGGATTAAACCGAATTTTTAGATTAATTTGGGGATAAGATTGTCATTTTTACAACTGATTTTTTCCTATTCAGGAACATGGTACATTTTTGTTTATTTAAGTCTTTTTAATGTCTTTCAGTAAAATTTTATCATTTTCTTTTTTAAAGTCTTGCATATTTTTGGTTTCATTTGTACTTAGGTATTTATTTTATGTTTCAAGTTGGTATTTTGAATTGGATATATTTTTCCCCAATAAAATAGTGTATAAAAGCACAGTTGATTTTTATATGTTGATCACTATCTGGCCACTTATTGACCTTATTTGATTCACTTGCATTTTTTTTTAAATAATGCTTCCTCTCCACGACCAGAGAGTTTATTTATTTATTTATTTATAAATTTATTTATTTTTGGCAGCATTGGGTCTTTGTTGCTGCGGTGGGCTTTCTCTAGTTGTGGCAAGCAGGGGGCTACTCTTAGTTGCAGTGTGCGGGCTTCTCACTGCGGTGGCTTCTCTTGTTGCGGAGCACAGGCTCTAGGCACGCGGGCTTCAGTAATTGTGGAACGCAGGCTCAGTAGTTGTGGCACACGGGCTTAGTTGCTGCGCATCATGTGGGATCTCCCTGGACCAGGGCTCGAACCCATGTCCCCTGCATTGGCAGGCAGATTCTTAACCACTGTGCCACGAGGGAAGTCCTCACTTGCATTTTTAAGTAGATATTTGTATTAGTTTGTTAAGACTGCCATAATAACAACTACCACAGAATGGGTAGCTTAAACAACAGAGATTAATTTTCTCACAGTTCTGGAGGCTAGAAGTCTGAGATCAAGATGCTTGAATGGTTTGGTTTTTTTGAGGTCCCTCTCCTTGATTTGCAGATGGCTGCCTTCTCACTGTGTTCTCATATGGTCACACCTTCATCTGCACATGTTTTGGTGTCTCTATGTGTCCAAATTTCCTGTTCTTATAAGGACACCAGTCATATTAGATTAGGGCTCACCCTAAAAAACTCATTTTAACTTACTCAGCTCTCTAAAGACCTTATCTCCAAATATAATTACATTCTGAGGATTAGGACTTCAACATACAAATTTAGTGGGGGAGGAGGGGAATGACAAAAATTCAGTTCATAATAACAATTATATCTGCAAATAGTGACAATTTTATTTCTTCCTCTTGTTCTAGTCATACTTCTAATTTCTTTTTCTTGTCTTACTACATTATCTAACTCTCTAATATAGTGTTGAATTCTATGGTAATAATGGACATCGTTTTCTTTTTTCTAATTTTAATAGGAATACTTCCCAGGTTTCAATGTTCAGTGTGATGTTTGCTCTTGTATAATCTTTATTAGGTTGAGTAACTTCCTTCTCTTATAGCTTACTAAAGGTTTGGTAGGGTTTTGTTTGGCTGGTTGGTTGTTGTTTCTTTTGTTGTTTTTTATTTATTTATTTATTTTTGTAGAGCTGCTATTTGATTGTAGCTGAGTTTGACTTTTCCCCCCTACCCCACCCTGATTTCAATTAAACATTTAAAATATTTCAACCACCAGTAAGAGGTACATGGAAGAGATTTGGAATGACATTAAGATCTGTTTTCAATCTCACTATTTTTTTCAGTTTTATCCTCAACAAATAATTATGTTTGTGAATGACACGGGATTTATTCCAAAAATATATTTTATAAATGCCGTGTTTCATACAACCTGAAAGCTAGACAATAGCACTGCAAAGAGTGAAGATCAGACCTCAAATATTCTTTAAACCATGAAATAGAAAACATTCCTTTATACTCTCCCTGCCTAAATCTTCACCATGCCCTCTATTCACCTTTGTCTTTTGGCTTCTCTAAAAGACAAATAGAAAGTCTTACAGCTAATATAAGATTATCTTTACACATTGAGGTAGGAAAGCCCAAAGAGAAAACTATGCTGTTCAACCCTTTAGCAGTTGTTACTGAGTACCCAGTGATAATGCTAAGAGTTCCCACTCATTGGGTGCCTCTCAGTTCCAGTGTTTTTCAGAGTGCCAGGGAACTAACAATGAGTAAGACACAAAGGGCTTATAGTCCAGTTTTGGAATCAAACTGCTAATGCAGGTTTGTTATATTTTTCCTTAGATTCTGTTTAATTTGTTGGCAGTACTTTGGTAAGGCCAGATAGCACTTAATTGCAAATAATTCTGGAGCTTCTTGGCAATGCAGAGCTAACTGAAATGAGAGAAAAGCAAGTGTACTTATATGATGAATAATATTAGGACCCAGGGGGCATTTAAAAGATGGAAAAAAAGGAGTGGGTTAATTTTGAACCATTTTCAATTTCCGTACCAGTCATTACCCACATTAGTGGATTTATTATGTTCTTTTTCTTTCCCTAATAAGAGCCTTGTAAAATTCAGCACATCATCAGGCAACCTAATAATTACCATATTTAGGGGCAAATGTTAGATCTTAGACAGAGATTATTTATTACGCCCATTCCCTAAAGTTTGACTGAATGGTCATTTTTCTGCTTCCTCATTAATAATCATAATAAGTAAACTGCAAAAAAAGAGGAGGAAAGAACTCAGCAAGTCAAAACTTAGAAAACTGGAAAGGTCAGAGCAATAAAGCATCCTGCCATTACTCACAGACTGTGTGAGATACTAGAGTTATGATTCTTAATTTTCATGACCAAAATTCTAAAGGGAATGAAAATGGCACCAAATGAATCCATTCAATTAATGTGGAAGCTCAGATGGAAAAAAGAGCAAAATAAATAATTCCCTGAATCTGCCTTTTACCAACTCAAGTCCAAAATTGTAGGCCTCCCTGGAGCTTAAGAATCACAAAACAAAAGTTAATGTGACTGGTAATTTAAGTGTTTGCTAACCTTTTGTCCTTTAAGCTCCGTGGAACAACCAGAAAAACATTGCGTGATGAAGTCGTGCTGGTTGAATGTGCACTGGGTAATGGCATCAATCTTCGAATATTCCCGATCCAGGATTTGAAATACAGAAACAACTCCACCCCGAAGATTTTTTTTAGAAAGCTCTTTTGTTTCTTTGGATTACACTCAAAGATTTTCTTGCTGATTTCCAAAAGCGCATTATTCATTTAGTAAGCTTACCCCTTGCTTCATCACAAAAGATGTTATAGATACTTAAACTCTAACTCAATACAATTACACGTCAAGGAAATATTTTGGAGCTACAACATAATTTTTTGGTTACCCACTGTTTGGCTTTCAATTTGAAAATGCCTTTTGCAACAGACAAACATAAAAGTCTGCTCTGGAAGATTTTGCATTTTTTTCCTGCCTTTCTGTTTTCTTATCCAAATGTGAAACCAACAGCTTTGTTCCCATTATAGTTTTCTTTCCTCCTCCTAAAATCTGGGCATATTTGAGTGGGTGTTTAAAGACACCTTCTTCAAGTATTCCCTAAGGCTAAAGCAACAAGAACTCACTCTCTGTTTTTGAAAAGTTAGAACAGTTGGAAATTTTGAACAACTACTTAGTGCCAACACTGCCCTTGATCTTCTTTTTACAGTACATGGGGTTTACACTTTGTGAGCCAGATTCAATCCCAGCGGACCTCTGCTGGAGAACACAGGAAGAAATCTCCCCGCATGTCTGCAGGGAGTATTTTCCGGCCAGAATGCATAAACCATTGAGAATATCTTCCATAGAGTCTGCAGAGAGGAAGATAATCCATTACCCTCCAGGCATTTGGCTGGGGTAAGGGAGGAGGGGGAGCCCCGCCTCCAGTGATACTAATGGGAGTTACATTTGAAAATCTCTCAAAAGCCAGATCCTGGAATATAGTTCTTTCTCCCCACAGGTTTTGCATTTCTCTGAAAGCAACATTAGGAGAGCTAGGGAACCAGAAAGTAAATCATAAGCTTTAAGAAAATATATAAATCAAAAGAATGGATAAATATATTCTATTTGCATAGCCGCTCTGAAGAGTTGCATTAGCTAGATCAAGACAAACCTTCGTGCCCTGGTTTCAAAAACCCTTTCCACATTGACCAAATAAAATCAGCCTCTCCTAGTGACCCTCAACTTTAACACTTCAAAGTGACACACTGAATTACTTTTATTGTTACCACAGTATTTGACAGCAATCCAGAGAAGGCCAATGAAAACCAGGACCAGAGAGAGTTAAATGCTTTCATGGAAAAAAAATGCCCTTTGCTGACGCTGAGTGCCAGCACATCATTAAGGGAAAGATAGGAGTGAGGCCTTCTTAAGAGCTGACATTAAAAATTGACATCCATTCTGTAAAAGACAGGCCTTGTGTATTTTTTAAAGCCCAAAGCCATAGCAACTAAAGGGTAATAAAAATCGCATATAAGAACATTATGGTGGTTAGATTGTTCCTAAGAACCCTTGATCCAGGATTTGGTATATATTATATAAATTTGGAATATATCTATATGAAAACTCCACCCAAAGCTAGTGGGACTTTTCAAATTTCAGAGTGGGGAAAACCAACAATCTGATAAAAAAAAATGGGCAAGTAATCTGAAAGCATGCTGTTCACAGAAAATAAGTAGAATACAAATATTTGAAAAGATACTTGACCATAATTATAATGAAAGAAAATCAAATCAGAAAAAAAAGTATGTTTTTCACCATAAGATAAGCAATGATGAACTAGTTTGGTGACACACAAGTTAAAGATGTAGGGAAATGGCATGTTTATTCTCTATGAGTTGGCGGTATATTTGGAGATAGTTTGAACGGAAATAGACTTAATCAGTTTGGCAATATTTAGCAGAACAAAAAATGTATATATCCTTTGCTCCAGCAACTCTACTTCTAAGGGTTTACAAATAGATATACAGCAAGTTTTTAGTAACAGAAAACAATCTAAATGTTTAGGACTGGCTACATTAAATACGGTGCATCCATTCGTGAAATACTTGGGGCATTGCTAGATGTAATGAGGCAGATCAACAAATAAATACTGACTTGGAAAGAACTTCAAAGTATAGTGTGAACTTTGTGTGTTTTTTCTGTAATTGTGATAATACTCTCCCGTCTGTGTAAAAAAAAAGAAAGAAAAAAGAAACATATATGCAAATGTTTATATACTTGCATATACATAGAAAAAATCTGGAAGGATACATAAGAAATCATTAATAATGGTTGCCCCGGGGAATGGGATTGTAATGTGTGTTTGATTGTATGTTTTTTGTAGAGTTGGAAACATTTTATCATATCATTATATATATATACATACATATATATATATATATATATATATATATATATATATATATAATCAAGAAAAAGTGCAGAGATGCTCAAATTGGGATGAGGTGGAATTGCTCTGGTCCTCTTGCACATTGCTCTGGTTCTCTTGTTTAAGTGGCTGGAAAACAATACGGTACCCCTGATGGACAACTTAGACATGGAGGAGAGTGTTGTCCTCTATGAAGCCACCAGAGGACAAGTTCAATCATGCATATATTATACTCCTGGATTCTTTCTTAGGAGAAATTGTCCTAGACCTCCTTTCTTTTTAAAAACTACAGTCACCAACCATGCTGTACATTACATCCCCAGGACTTATTTATCTTATAACTGGAAGTTTGCCCATTTGACCACCTTTACCAACTCCCTACCCCTGCCTCTGGCAAAACCAATCTGTTCTCTGTATCTATGAGCACGGGTTTTTGTTTTTTTTTTTTTAGATTCCATATATAAGTGAGATCATATATTTGTCTTTCTCTGTCTGACCTCACTTTTAATTGATGCCCTGAGCATAAAGAAATGATTTCCATGTTTAGAACTCTGTTTAAAGTGGTAAGTACATCAATTCAAACAAAGTAAATGTTTTATCAGCTTTTGGTTTCTCAATGAAAGTACTCCTTTCGACAGAGATTTTTACCAAAGAAATGTTTGCTTTTCAGGCAGAATTTCCATGAGTGTCAACAAATATTTGCAAATGCTTGTTGTCTTTAATTAATCAACTTAAGTCTATGAATTTAATGTGGAAGTATATGGTGTAAGTGTTAAAAAAGGAAGAGGAATTGACAGCTAATAGACAGTGGTGTTACAGATTTTCATTTTTAAGAAAGCATTTGATGAAACACTGGCCTATCATTTTCCACTGAAAATCTATTGTCAGTGTTATATAAAGAAATGACCTGTTCATCCAAACACCAGTCATCAGCGAAATTTGCCATCTATCCTACATCAACTTCATTTGAGAGTACTAAAAATGAAATAAAAGGGCTGAAGAACAACAGAGCTATCACAAAACCATGAAAAAGGCAAGGTGCATCTCATGTTTGTTCATTGAACAGAGAAAGGAATGAGAAGTGACAATGAGGGGAGGTAACAGAAGAGCATCAAGAATCTCTTCTAGAGGCCCCTGATTTCATGAAAAGATTTCCAAAGAAGCCAACTCAGATACAGGATGGAAGTGTTGTCTGGCTGCAGATTTGCAACCCCATGGATGGTCAAGGTTGATTCCATGTTTTTCTTTCCTTCCTCTGAGCTTCCAAATTGGAGGAAGGTTATTCTTCCATTGTGGATATAAGTAGGGGTGGCTCAATGGCCAGGTTTTACCAGGGATGGTCCTGGTTCATTCCTGTAGTTTCTAATGTCATACCCTCCCCTTTCACTATCAAAACTGTCCTAGTTCAGATGATAAAATTATATAGTCACCCTAATATAAATGGATTAAAGTGGGGAATGAGGAACAGGGCCCCTTGGATTATGACTGCTATGCTGAAAACATTTTTTGACCACCTCCTCAAAAGCTACGTAATTGATAGGATATTAAAAAAAAAAAATTCTTGGAAATCAACTGAATTTCTCTGCAGATACCACTCTACACGGCTCAGAAAGAGAGAAAACGATTCTTCTCTGTTATTTGCCTAAAGTATGTTGTCTGTAGGGTGGAAACACATCGTAGTATACTTTGTCTTACCATTTACTCTGTGGAGTAGGTAAACATCTAAGATAGTCCGTAATGATCCCCACGTCCTGGAATTATGCCCTATATAATCCCCATCGCTTGAGCATTCTCATAAAATCCCCTCTCCTTGGCTGGACCAAGTGATTTACTTCTAATCAATCGAATATGAGAAAGGTTGTGGTGGAGGGAGGGTCAAAAGATAAGACTTGCCTTCTGTTAGCACACATACTGTTTTGCTCATTTTGATGAAGAAAACTGCACCTTTAAGAGGCTCCTGTGGCAAAAGATTAGGGGAAGCTTCCAGCCAACAAACAGAAACTGAAGTCCTCAGCCCAATAGCCTCAAGGATCTGGATTCTGCCAAAACTACATAAATGAGCTTGGTAACGGGGCTCTTCCCCATGCAAGTTTTCACATGAGACCCCAGCTCTGGCTGATACCTTGACTGCAGCCTTGTGAGGAGTCCCTGAAGCAAAGGGCCCAGCTAAACAGTGCCAGATTCTGGATGCACAGAAACTGCAAGATAATAAGCTGTTTTAGGCTGCTCAATTGGGGGGTAATTTGTAACCTACACTGATAACGATTAGATTCTGTGTGATGTTGGTAAAAACCACTTAACACCTCCAGGCCTCAGTTTTCTCTTCTGCTTGGTGCAGAGTAAGGCCGAAGATATAAATATTTGTAGCCTAAATGAATGCGACACAGAGGTGGACTAGTTAATCTCTAAAACTCCCCCTAATGCGAACACTTGACAACATATTGTTTAGAAAGGGACAGCTCTTGCTGACAGATTTTAAAATATGTGTTGTACTACTTTTCCTTTGATGCTACCTTTTTCGGTATTTTTATATTGCCTTAAATTTTGATTTGCTTTTAAAAAGAACCTCAGAACAGAGGCTTCTTGTTTGAAAGGTTGCCTCGCCAACTTCTTTTGTTTTAAAAATATTCTGACCTGTGCACATCTGCATAGTCGAGGATCACTGCAGACCTTTGATGTAAATGGTCATGCACCCTGCAACTTTTGAGCAGATACGGGTGTGTTTTATGATCACTGTCTCACCTGGCTCCAGAGCCACACCTGCCTCTCATTTAGGATGCAAGGCGACTGCAGCCTGGCCAGAGTGTTGGACACATTTCATTTCACCTTTCTCTGAATTCACGGTGGAACCTTTTTATAAATTTTCCAGGTCATTTCCAAGAATCTCTGGTACTAAAATACCACAGGTCTGTGCTAACCCTGCTTTCCTGAGGATTAAACTTTGCTTCATTGTGGGTAAAAATGGTGTTTTACAGGCTGGAAACAATGTCTTTGATGTTAAAATCATTCTCATGGTGAACTCCAGAAATCTTTTTGGAGGCGACACTTTAAAGTCTTTACCAAAACTTATTTGAACATTTAAAAAAATTACTTATTTTTTAGGGAGTTATTTAAACAGTGAAAGAAAAATGCTACCATCCCAGTGCCATCTTGCACGTGTACCCATACACAAGTTCCACACATTCAGCTCCAGACAGCCAAATAGAAAGAGTAAAACCAATTATGCCTCTGTCGCAAAGTGCCTGGGCTCAGCGGTATGCAGATAAAATACTCAGGCTTGGGGCTTATTTTATTTGTATATGGATATTCTGGCTTTGCGTGATGACTCATTGATTATGCTTATGATGGTATTCTACAAAAGGGAATGCTTTTGGTTTAAATAAGTAAACAAAAACACTACATAGAAATGTCTCCTTTCTCGGGTAGAATAGTAGGAAAAACAATATGAAATTTGTGTATATGAAAAAGGTTATAGGTTATAACTTCATGTTTTCTAGAATCACTGATGTCTTCTTAATATCCTTTATATTTTCAGAGAATTTAAACGATTCCTCTTAACCCCCACTGCAGGATCTTACTTGTCCCCAAAGTATGGCTTAATATGTTAACCACACAGTTTCCACAGAGGCCTTGTGAGGTGGCAATTTCAAAAATCTTATAAATAAGTGTATCTAGAGCCGATGCATTAACTCTATCATCCTAACCAATGAAAAGATGCAGAGCAGGTATATTTTGGGTATGAACAAGCACTTCACTGCCACAATACCAGGTGTTTCTGAGCAAAAGTCAGCTAAAAGAAGTTGTTAGGAAGGAAAGGTCATTAATTCCAAGAACTGTGATTTCTGCAAGCTGGTTTTGTTTTGTGACATTTTAGTGTAGTTTAAAAAATAATGACTGTATGACATTTCACATAAGCATGAGATTTCTAGTTGTAAGGCATCTTAGAGATCAGTTTAATTCAATCATCTCATTGTCTGAATTGAGGAATCCAAGACCCATCAGTAAGTGAGTGAGTGACTTAAACGAGAACATGCATCTAGTGGAAGATTCAAGACTCTGGCTCATAAAGGAGGCTATTACAAGAGTGAGTGAATGACACTGAATAATTTATAAGGAATTAATGAGAATCCAAAGTTGAAAGATGGCCAAAACATGAAACCTCTAAATTTACAGTTTTTGTTACTATTTAAAAATATATTTGTGAGGAAGCACCTTAGAAAGATGTAGTATGTACAGTATTGGAGGGAGAGGTTCTGGTGAGGAAATCTCTCTCAATGCTTTATTAGTATCTATCCTACTTAACAGATAATATGAAATCTCACAGCCATAACCAGGGAAGGTTTTCCATTAACTTATGAAGGGCATGAAGCTGGACTGAAAACATCAGCCCTTTAAGCCCAGAGAGTTTGCTAGCAACACGGAACCAACCTGCCAGATGAAAAAAAGGTAGGAATAAGCTTTATTTCCTCCCTCGTGGTCTGATTCCTGGCTCAGACTGAGAGACTAACCAAAACAGTCAAAAACTATAATTATGATAGCAAAAATAAAGTTAACAGTAAAATGGTCAAGAGTAGAAATGTTGCTTTAGGACAACAAATCACTGAGATGAAAAAATCCCTTGAAGGATCAGGAGAAAGGACAAACTGATGAAGGGAAGTGATAGTTATGGAGGCACAAGCAAGACTCAACCTATAAAGCACAGTGATTCCAACCTACAAAGTGCAGAAAAGCTCAAGGAAAGCTGCAACAGACTTGATACCAAAGATATGACTGAAAAGAAGTTAATACTTATGAACTTACTGATTTTAATAGTTATAATTATTTAGCTTTGGGGTGTTTTAGAAATAGGATAAAACAATGAAAAGAAGGTAAACGTGAAATAAATAAAAACAGAGACATGAAACTAGGTCAAACATATCAACTATAACAATAACTATACATGGCTTAGTAAAACCTCTTTTTAAAAGATGGGTTTAGAAAACCTAAATCCAGTTATATGCTGCTAATAGGGGATATGCCTAAACCAAAAAGACACTAAAAAGTTAAATTATAGGCAATTAAGAGAGTGTGCTACTAGCAGAAGGATAAACAAATAGACCAGGGAACAGAACAGAGAATCCAGAAACACACTTATATAGTTGCTTCATTCATGACAATATGACACTACAGTGCAGTGGGGGAAGCACAGACTTTTAAATCAATGGTGCTGGGTTAACTGGATAACCATATGGGGGAAAAACCTCATTCATTACCTCACACCATATACCAAAATAATTTCAGATAACTGATAAATGTGTGAAAGATAAAAAAAATTAAGTACTATGAAAAAAAAAAAAAAACTTTGGAAAATATCTTCATGACCTGGGGGTAGGTAAAGGTTTCTTAAACATGTTACAAAAAAGTACTAACCACAAAGGGACAAATAAGTGTATATCATTAAAATTAAGAATGTCTGCTCATTAGAAGACACCATTATGAGAGTGAAAAGGCAAATCACAGAGTGGGAGAAGATATTTGCAATCTGTATATTTACAAAAGACATATGGAGAATATATAAAGAATTTATACAAATTAAAAAGACGACCCAATAGAAAAATGGGCAAAAGTCTCAAACAGGCAATTCACATAGAGAATATTCAACTGGCAAATAAGCATAGAAAAAGGTGTTTAATATCAGACATCAGGGAAATTCAAGTGGAAACCATAATGAGATACCACGGCATACCCACTAGAATGACTGAAAGTAAAAAGCCTGACAATACCAAGTGATGCAGAGCAACCAAAGCCCTGATCCACTACTACTGGGAGTGAAGTTGGCACAGCTACTTTAGAAAATGGTTTGGCACTGTCCACTCAGTCAGAACACCAGCATATCCAATCACCCAGCAGGCCCATCCTGTTTTATAGCAAAGTGAAACGCATGTGCGTGCACACCAAAGATGGGTACAAGAATGTTCAGAGCAGAACGATGCAATTGCCCAAAACTGGAAACAACCCAGATGTACATTACTGTTAAGTAGGTAAATGGTGGTATAGTCATAGAATGGATTCTACTCAGCAATGACAATGATTGTGCTCTTTCTCCATGCCAACAAGTGAATGGCTATCAGAAGCATGATGATGAATGAGAGAAGTCAAACACAAAACAGTACAACTGTATGATTTCATTTATAAAAGGTACAAAAACAGGTGGACCTAATTTTTGCTGTTAGGAGTCAGATTAATGTTTATCTTTGGCATGGGGTTGTGACAGGGAGGGAGCTTGACGGAAACTTTTGGGACGCTGGTGATATTCCATTTCTTGATCTGGGAACTGGTTACACCAGGCAGTTCACCGTGGCAAATTCATCAAGTTACACATCCTCATTTCTGTATATACGTTATACTTCAACATAAATTTTTTAAGTGTTAAATGCAAATTATAGGCAGGTTTTTCAAGCAAATACAAACTAAAAGTAAGCAGAAGTTGCAATCATAATATCAGAAAAGGCCATTTCATGGCATGCAGTATTACATGAATCAAAGAATGTCATTTTCTATCGACCAGATCAATCCACCATCAAGGTAATCAGTTGCAAACCTCTATGCATCAGATGAACTAGAATCAAATCATATTAAGTAAAATCTTTGAAAAAGAAATTTACCAAAACAATATTGTTAGGTATACCACGTAGATTCCCATTTATAAACATGTACACAATAATTAATGATGGCAGAGGCAGGGTCTTCAACTTGAACTTCCTCTCACTAAGGCTAATTGCACGAATGTCACCCCCTTGGTCAGAAAACCTGTAACCTAATACTTTCTGTTCCTCGTGAGGACCAACCAGCTACTTGATGTCAGGTCCAATGTATATGGACCCTCTCTAGAGGAGGGGTGGCAATTTGTTCTCACTGTGCACTGTACATCTGGGACAGGAGGTGACACAGCAGAGATGAGGCTGTATCAGGTGGGCCAGAGTGGGACAAGAAAGTTTTAGGGAAACTGGTAGCATTGATTCCTCCCCAAGGCCATCACTGATCTTGGTCCATGTGTGCACACTTTGTAAAGTTTGTTGCTTTTAGACCTTGATTGTGCACTCATGACCAAAAATAACTAGTGGGAATGCTGATCTTCAAGAGAATCTCTGGTCTTTGAACTGGCCCATCCATTACCTGGTGTGTGAAACTTGATGGACCCAGTACCACTTTCCTGTCTTATGTACAGGAAAACTCTAGAAGCAAAAAAAAATGTCAGTGCCTACACTTTGGGCATTTGGCCTAATTTTCTAGTGCTGTCTGGGAAAGGAAATGTGGAGGGTTCCACCTACATCAACTCACAACTTTGTTTATTTTCCTTTCAAGACTCCTTCGGAGGCCAAGATGTTGGTGAGATGAATAGTCCATTTATTGCCCTGGGTTAGGACATCAGAGTCTGTCATTGCACCATGTGTTTTTATGTGTGAACTTGGATGCTATATGAACCCTTAAAGTGGGGGAGGCAGTAGGGGGATGACAGCTGGTGGGAATGAATGGACTTGTTTCAAGATTGATTTAAAAGATGATGGGGTCGTAGTAGACCCTACCCTGAATATCAGTGGGCGACGGCTGTAAGAAAATAAACAAGTCTAGAATAAAATATGTGGAAGATAGCACTAGCACGCATTAAATAAAGTTGACACATTTAATCACCCGGGGTTCACTTGTGATCTGCGTGGCCAAAGGAGAATTTGTAAATACTGTGAAAAGTCAGAGGAGATGCTAACCGAGTGAAACGAAACAATTGTTATAAAAAATGAATAATGACACCCATCTGCCCAGCTGCCACTTTAAGAGAACAAAATATAAATGCACATGCCCTAAGTGGGGAGGGGGCACCATTGTATTACGGATCACTAGAGTAGGAACATGCAAGAGTCTTACAGAGCCATTCCATTGAGCACAGTCTGACCCAAAAGAAATGGAGTAGATGTCAGAGCCCTGGAAGCAGAGGGGGAGGTTGGGGTCCAGATCTGGGCAGACAGAAAATGAAGACAACTAAAAACAGATGATGAAAACTTCTGGAGGATTAACTAACAGTAGCTGCCGTGCCTCAAGCCCAGGATAAAGGAGTGTTTCAGCACTTGTACCCTGTCTTCCTCTGCAAGGGATGAATAACATCTTAAGTTGATCTAGAAGCCAGTCAAGCAGGGACAATTTTTTCTTGTCTTAATAGCCCAGAAGCTGTTGTTTCTCCTTCACTACTGATTAGTTCATGTCTTAAGGACCTGGGACTCCTGGAACTTACCATGTTTCTTCTTTGTTTCAATTGCTAGCAAACTCCAAACTAAACCTATGATTCGCCAAAAGTTTCACAGAACTTCATTTTCCTTAGTGAGCTTTGTGGGCTGTCCAGTCTGGCTCTGTTTTATGTCCCTTTCCTTTTCTCCTTTTTCCTTATGCCTTGTGCCTATTTTTATTTTATGTTATTTTGTATTCTATCTAGATTTCAAAAACCATCTTAAATATTTTGACACGAAGTTCTGGTAAAAATAAATGACACCAGGGTGACTTTTCGTAATTGTGCTCTATAAAATATTATTTGCCTTAAAAAGGACATTTTTAAACAAGATCAACAAATACGGAAATGGCGAAACTGGAACTTGGGAGAAGGAATCCACATTTCTTGCCTTGCTGGGTCACACTCTTCAGCAGGTAATGAAACTATTTTAGATCTGTGGTCAAATAAGCTCCTCCATTTCACCTTAAGAAGCAAGGAAAATACCAGGGAATTAATACAAATTCTACCAAAACTAATATATATTTTAAAGTTTTAAATAATAAAATAAAATATTTCCCTAATCTGTTTATCATATTTTCAGGGCGTGTTATGTTTCAGATGGGCATATGTTTGGTTCTTCATTTTTTTATCTGTATATTTTATTTAGGATTGTTTTATTATGAAAGATACACAAATTTGTGTTAATACATGAATGAATGATCAAGTAAAAGTCTTCATTCTCTTGCCCTCATCTTCATCTCCAGAGGTTAGGATTATTGACCATTTCACGCCTGTCATTCTTGAATTTCCTATGTGTCCACACACAAAAATGCACAGATTTGTGATGTTATTGATACATTACAAAAAGAAGCTTTCCATTGTAACTGGATCAAATTAATATACCACAGTTTGTTTATCTTTTGGGTGATCTATTTAACGTTTTCAATGTTTGCTCTCATTTGATTTAACAGCTAAAATGGGAAAACAGACAGTGGCCATGTCAGCCCATGGTCATTGTAGGCATTCCCCATTGAATCCTAACACATCGGTGGAGCTGAATTCACTTGCTGATGATCTCTTTCACCTACAGCAGGAATTTAATGACATCAAACATGGTCGTACTTCACTGGTCACATGTCAGTGGCTTCAGGTTCCCTGGACAGGACTTGGCACTCACCAACAGGCTTCCTGGGTGCTAGAGTTCATTGCTGCCTTAAATTTGTGTTAAATTAGTAAATTCTCAAAATGGCCACCAGAGGGCAACAACCACCCAGAGCATTCAAAGCTATTGAGCCCCTAGCACTGCCAGGCCGATGTTTAAGCCCCTAGCTTGCATGTGTGCTTCTGCTCACATTGGCTAGTTTTTTGTTTTGTTTTTTTTAATTCCCTTATAATATTTTAAAGGGACATGATTGACCTCCCCCTCCCCAATTACTGAATGCAACAATGCAGGTAAAGTGCTTTACACAGTGCATTGCTAAATAAACATTTAGTTATTATTTTCTCTCTTATCCCATGGTAAAAAACAGAGAATCATCCCTTGCTGTGATAGTCTCCCTAACAAATATATCCTTGTCATGCTCTTCCATTTAATATCGGTCAAATGCAGGGTTATTGCGTCATTTCCAAAAGTGCTTCTGCCTTGAACTGTTTGATTAATTCACGTATAGATGAGGGAGTCTAGCTAAGTACACTTTAAAACTTTGTTTTGATTCTTATTTCTTGTTAAAGATGTATTATCTTATGTACTCCCCCCAATAAAATATATTTTGTGGAATATACACATCATATGTACTTTTTCTTCAGCATATTGGGGGAGATACGCTTTTAAAAGTGCATTTTCTTAGTTACCATCATCACAAAGGCAGAATTGTGGCCAAGATTAAGCTTGTTATCACTCACAAACATTATTCAATCACTTTCATGCCAAGGACAAATGGAAACTTCCTTTTACTAACAAGTGGTTCACAAATGCAGCTGAAGGAGGGTTCCACTGAATTTTGAAAATTTTCCATTACGTCCATATATTTTACATGTAAATATAGGCAAATGTGTTTTAATTTAAACAGATAATAGACTTTTGATACTTATCTGCCAATATTTATAATTAAAAATTCAAAGGTTTAAATGAATAGTGAAGACAGTAAGCCATGAGACCACGCGGTGGCGCTATTTCACTGACTTGAGAAATGCTAGAAACAACCCTGGTGAAAACAGAAGACCATGACTATATGCGAATGAATTGCCTTCATAGTATTACCCCAATTAGGAGGAAAGAATCCAGTAGAGTTTAATGTTTTCAATTAATTTCTATACCCTATCTAAACAATAAAGCAGCACCAAAGTGCAAATGTAAGGAGTATGAGGAAATCTCATTGTTGAAAAGTGAGTTAAGAAATTACGCATAACGGCGCCACGATGCTAACTTATACTATTGCTTTTAATAGCAATATTTTATAGCTCTCTCTAGATGTACAAGGAATTTCCACTTGCATTGTTATATTTTGTTCTTCCAGTGAAGCAGGCAAGGGAGCTTTTGTCCCCATTTTACAGCTAAGGAAACTGAAACATTAAGAAGTTAAGTGATAGCTCCTGGCATTCAAAAATTGCAAAACCTTCTGCAGCGCTGAGGAGCATTTGGGGTCCTAACACCTTACTGATGTCTGGGAGGGAGTATAAATTCCACTGGTGCTTCACCTAAGCCACTTGGGCACTCTGGCTCTCAAGTGCTCCCCACACCCCACCCAGGCGGAACTGGTTGTATCCTAAAGTCTCCATCCATTCCCCATCGGCCAGCACAGGCTACATCCACAGTGCCTATCATGAAGAAGACCACAGCTTCCACAACCACAGAATCCCCAAGGAGCCTGTCTTCCATCCCAGAAATGTGAAATGATTTATTATCTGCACCCTCCCTTTAGCCATGGAGCAGAAATCTGCATCCTGTATCTAGTCTCATGATAGGGGACTGCAGGAAACAAAATACCATCCCCTCATTTCTTATTCATAGAGAAGGCAATGTATAATCTGATTACATACATGATGGATTGGATCCGACAGACAGTATAAAAGGCACGCCGGAGAACATTAACTAGGGAATGGGTTTTTCACTGATATTCAATGTCTCCTGTAGTCAACAGGGAAGGGAGACAAATGCAAAGAGGGGAGTGAGACAAATGCAAAGAGACACACAAATAACTTTCCATATCAAACTTTCAAATAAATCCCTCCATCAGGCAAAGGCTGTTTGCTCCATGCCAGGCACTTGGTTGTGTGCTTTATATACTTCATCTCTTTTAATCACCCTTGTTTTATAGACACGAAAAAAGAGGTTCCAAGGAGTGAAGTGCACAAACAGGACTTGGAACCCATCTTGCCGGGCACACCCAGACCGATATTCTTGACCATGAACTACACTGCCTCTCAGCATGTTTCCGGGACGCACCCTCTGATGCTCTTCAGGACCTTCCTGCATGGCCACAGGCTGCTTTCAGCTGCTGACCACTCTGAGTGATGGCTCCTGAGACTAGATGTGAAATTTGAAGAAGTGAATGAAGCTGAAGCCTCCTGCCTTCTTTAGCTCAGGCCACTGTGAGTTCTAGGAGTCACTGAGGACTCCAGGGCAGCAGAGGAAGCCAGGTTGCAATCAGAAAGCATTTCTAATTAAGCATCTTTGGTACACTGCCTAAAGAGGTCTTCAAGAGAAATGACCGAAGCCTCCAAGTTTCTAGTAATTTGTTGTGATTTATTTTTTCATTCTCAGTAAATATTCTCTATCATGCCTAATTTTGTACTTGTCATTGTATAGCTTTTTTGTTGTTTTTTTTAAAGAGAGAGTTCCCGGGCTTCCCTGG
Source organism: Balaenoptera ricei (assembly GCF_028023285.1). NCBI lineage: Eukaryota > Metazoa > Chordata > Mammalia > Artiodactyla > Balaenopteridae > Balaenoptera > Balaenoptera ricei. Next base: position 48,287,967 of record NC_082647.1, on the reverse strand, counting down.
TGGCGCGCAGTGGTTGAGAATCTGCCTGCCAATGCAGGGGACACGGGTTCAAGCCCTGGTCTGGGAAGATCCCACATGCCGCGGAGCAACTAGGCCCGTAAGCCACAACTACTGAGCCTGCGTGTCTGGAGCCTGTGCTCCTCAACGAGAGAGGCCGCGATAGTGAGAGGCCCGCGCACCGCGATGAAGAGTGGCCCCCGTTTGCCGCAACTAGAGAAAGCCCTTGCACAGAAACGAAGACCCAACACAGCCAAAAATAAATAAATTAATTAATTAAAAAAAAAAAAAGAGAGAGAGTTCCCCAAATTGTATAAGCTTCAGGCTTCACAAAGTCAGGATCTGTCCCTGCCTGTGCCTTTGTTAAACATTTTGCCTCTCATCTCCTAAGAGGCTGAAACAATTTCTCACAAATCTTCAGGCTGTCATGGCTCAACAGAGTGCCTGAAACACAGCTGTCCTGGAAAAGGAGAGGGAAGGAAAGAAAAAAGGAATGGAGAGAAGAAGGAAATGGACAGGATTATATGTAGTTGGAAATCGGTTTGATCCATGGAGGGAGAGTCAGCACTGTTAAGAGCATTTTTTTTTTTTAAAAAGCAACCTTCTAAATGAACTGGATCTCTGCTCTTCTGATAATTCTAGCACACTTAGGACAGCTTCAATAGACTATCCAATAATAAGCCAAAAGGCTCACTTTATCAGGGCCTCCGTATGGCTAGAGACAAGATCTAGACTTTATTCCTGTGATTTTTTTGGACATTTTGTTAACAAGAATTACATGATTATATTAACCACTGATGATCAATCATATATTACTTGGCCCTCATCCAGTTGGAGGGTCTTGAAATTCCTTAAACAACTCAGCCACTTGTTCTAGAAGTTTGCAGCAGCTCTGTCTCCTTTGTCACACAGTAGCTGCCCCCAGTCATCTTGGGTGCTGTGTTTACAGAGCTTTAACTGTCATTTAGATCCTTGGATCTGAGGATGGGTAATGTAACTGCTATACCAACTTCATTGGCCCAAGCTACCTGGGTTCACCATCTATGCTGATCATACTGACAAGTTCATTGATGATAACCCTTCTTTTATACCTCCATAGATGTCATCTTTTCTTTCAGGTAGTATCTATCTCCAGAGTATTGGGGCTCAGGCTCATGTCAACTTGGGGTGTCAGAGTCATACTAAGTAAAATGACAAGGGAAAAAAGGTTAAACAAGCTTCAGAAATATAAACAAACACATAGGAAATGCTTATTCTTTCCATTTTTTAAGTAAAACATCTACGCTTGTTTTATGGTCTTAAGACACAAGCTGCTGCTTAATCAAGTCATTCACATTAAGAGACAAGAAAAGAGGAGAGATTTTTTTTCAAATGTGGGGCATTTAAAGGAAGTAGTGGAGTGTCTTCATCTGGTGTATGTTCATATAAAGTAGAAATAAACAAGTGCATGTTTATTCTATTAAGCCTATAAATCTTAAGGAAACCCAGCTGCTGCCCATCCCCAAGGCTTCTGCAAATTTCCTGTTCATAATGTCTGACCTTTCAGGCTCTTTGTTATTTGTTGTTCTTTGTTTGTATGGCCTAAACTCAGAACTACATTAATAGCTCTAGTCTACAATTAAACTTCTGGGTCATTTGTTTTACCTAATTGTTAAGAGAAAGTCTAGCTCCCATAGTCTTGAATAAAATTTTATTTTATGGAAATAGAAAACACCCTTTGCAAAAAAAGTAAATATCTGTCATGAATTCACCATCCAAGCTTGGGTGGGTTGATGTTTGAGCATTATATTTTGAGACAGGTAAATATATAATTGAAGCCGACATGTAGATGTAAAGTTACTTTAAAAAAATATCCTCGTTGGGGCTTCCCTGGTGGCGCAGTGGTTGAGAATCTGCCTGCCAATGCAGGGGACATGGGTTCGAGCCCTGGTCTGGGAAGATCCCACATGCCGCGGAGCAACTGGGCCCGTGAGCCACAATTACTGAGCCTGCGCGTCTGGAGCCCGTGCTCCGCAACAAGAGAGGCCGCGATAGTGAGAGGCCCGCGCACCGCGATGAAGAGTGGCCCCCTCTTGCCACAACTAGAGAAAGCCCTCGCACAGAAACGAAGAACCAACACAGCCAAAAATAAATAAATAAATAATAAACAAAATTAAAAATAGCTTTACAAAAAAAAAAAAAAATCCTCCTTGAAGACGAGGTTTAACTCTGTAGAGTAGCTTTGTCTCCATTCTCTTGGTTTTCATCTTTTTTTTTTTTTTAAATAAAGCTACCCTCAAAAGCTTTATAGGATTACTAATTACCCAATGTCACCTACTGACAGAAGAAAGCCATTAGAATGGTCTCTAGTTACCTGAAATTCAAGTCGGCTTGCCAAAGCTCTTAAGATGACAAATACATGCATTTGTTGGGCTGCTCCTGACCCACGGGGTTAACTAAATGATCTGGAGGTGGGTGAGGAGGATACAGGGGCCCTTGCAAAGCAGCGCTCTCCCCCGGGGAGGAAAGACATCCTGGGGAAGTTTCTGAGGTCCAGCTTAAAATAAACAAACAACAAATTATCTATATTTTTTCAGCTGAATCATTTCTTTTCACGTAGCAACTCTCTTCAGGGCATTCATAAAACGCTTCTCGTCGGATATTTCTAGCTACAGGATGCTCTTTTTATTTAAAATGGAAGCAGCTTTGAATTCTCTCCGCAAAGAACAGGCCCAGAACGCCGGCGGGAAGGAGCAAGGGGTCATGGGCTGCTGGGATGCGCAGGAGTGGGGTCGCAGGAAGGCCGGGTGGGGCTCGGGGAGGAACGGGCGCGGCTGGACGAAGGCGTCCACGTATCACAACGAGGCTGAGGCAGAAGCTACAGTGTTCTTTGCACCCGCCCACTTCCCCAGTCCCCTCCTTGGCTTCATTCTTAAAAGCAATTTCAGGAGCGCCTTTCTTCTGTGCGCTACAAAACGAAGTGGCCGCTAGAGGGCAATATGGTGCAAGACAGGAGCTTGGTCTCACCGCGAGGTGAAATAATAGCCATATAGATAAACAAAATAAAACAGACAGGCATTGCAAAGAAGTGTGCTGTGTATGCTTTCCAATCCTTCTTCTCCATACACTCCCCAAAATATCAAAAATTAAGTGAGTGATAAAGTACTGTGGATGCTAATCCATCATTTTTTCTCTTAGGCTCTGAGAATTAGAAGGAATTTTAGAGAAAATCTCAACTCCTCAACCTCAAAACAGTCTAATTTCTGGAAGCGTTCTCTGCTCATAAACCCAAATTACACGATCAAAGAAGTGGAACTCAACCAGGGGGGGTTTGCTCCTCAAAATGTCGATAGTGCAGAGGTTGAGGAATCCTGGTCCAAGGCGACAGCACAGCTTTTAGATGCATTTCTACCCAGGGATGTAATCTAGTCCTGCAGCATTTTAAACCAGGCACACTCTTCTTGTTGTCTATATGCATCTCCTATGCACTGTGCATCTTTTCCCTAAGTAGACCTGTCAGTCTGACTGACATGTATTGAGCAGATAAGCTGGTTTTTCAGATCCCTGCCAGACCCGCGAGACCCCTCCACTGCACTTCACTCCTTCATCTCAGGAGTGATGAAGCGCTTGGGGAACCCTCCGTGTCGCCAGAAAAGCTGTCACCAGCTGCCCCCTCACCACACCCGGACTCCGGGGTCCTGGACTGACAGCAGTGGATCCCCTGGCCCTGCCCCCGGAGGTGGCCAAGCCAGTGGGCAGGAGATCAACTCTACCCCAAGGCACTCTGGTCTGGTTTTCCACCATTTGTCAGCTGTGTGATCTTAAACAAGTCACTTAGCCTAACCTGTAAAATGGGGATGATAACAGCACCAGCCCCATAAGGGTGCTGTGAGGAGCAGATGAGCTAATATATGGAAATCTCGGTAGGTCTGTAAACATGAGGCATTTCCCTTCTCTCCCCCATAGTGCACGATCCACTTTTTGTTTCTTCTCTCACAGGGCTTCGTCCAAGTGCATGTGCAACTTCTGTCATTGTCTCATCATTTAATTGTTTAAAAAATACTTATTTTATATGTCATTACTATATGTTTCACCTTATTATTAGCGCTTTCAACTATTTTGCCCAGAGACAGTGCAGAGCAGTGATTGCAAACTCTAGCCCCAGATTGCCTGAGACTGAATCTCTCTCTGCCTGTCTCTAGATTTCTGATCTTGAACAAGTTACTTAACCTCCCTATGCCTCAGTTTTCTCATCTCTAAAATGGGTGTGATAATAGTACCCATTGTTATAAGATTAAATTAATATTGTTAAAGTATCTGGGGCAGTGCCTGGCACATAGTAAGTACTAAATAAGATATATGTAAGTGAAAACAACAGTGATGAGGTTAATACTATTTCCCCAGTACCTAAAAACAGAACCCAAATGTGCCAGAATAACAAATGATGGAATGGCTGAGACTAAACTTAGAGGGCAAGAACTCCAAGGTCATCCATTCTCTGTGGGCGGGGGCTTGAGGGGAAATCTTCCTTTCCATCTACGAACATTTGTGTGCAGGAAATGCACGTTTGGTCCAATCCTCTAATTTTACCAAGAAGACAAATTGAGCACGACGTAGTCAGTGCTGCCTTGTTCAGAGGGAGGAAGACCAGGACCTGGGCTAGACCCGCAGCTGGCTACCCTTCTCCCTCCATTTAGTGAGTTCCATAACTGCAGTATTGATCTGACACTGTTACGAACCTTCTCCGAGACTTGCAACCCAGCTTCCCCACAGCCTGAAGCGGCGTTATGTTTCTTACCATGTGGCCCTCCGAGGACGTTTGATGTCTCAGGGGCACAAAATTCAAAGTATCTAGAAAATAATAGCTGATTTTTTTTTCTTCTACCAGTGGGTTTCACCTCAACTAGAATACCACTGAAAGAGAAATTAAAAGGAAATAAAATCAGTAAACACACCACAAGAAGGACATTATGGAATTGTTCTTTAAAAATCTGCTGTCCTTCAAGGGTCACTCCAATAACAACCTGTACTTCCCAAATGTGTTCCGTATACTGCTGGCTTATTTCTCTCTCTAGTCTATGAAATCTAAGGACAGGGACTGTCACCATGAACTCTGTGCCCATAGCAGCCAGAGCACAGTGTCAGGCACACAGCAAATCTTACAAATATTTGCTGCTGCCTTGGAGGATGATGTGGACCCAGGCCCACGAGGACAGCATTTCCCAGAGTGTGGCATGTGGACCACTGCTCTCCCTCAGATTTTAAGTAGAAAGAGAGATGATTTTAGATAGGACATGGACAAGGTATTAAACAACATTGAATTATATAATGAGAAAGTTATCCCTCTTTCAATCATCCTTCTATCTTTCTGATTCCTTCAGGGAGAAATTTTCCATTTGTGCTAATATGTTTTAGGATGTCTTCAACTCTTCTTTCTCCACCCACCCCCCAACATCTCAGACAAACTAAATAAACCTAAGAATCAGAATGTTTAGCAGGCAAAAATATCTACCAAGAATTTAATACACTGTCCTCATTACATCTGTTTATGACCGTCTCTTATTCACAGCAAGTGACAACATCAGTTTTCCATTTTCCATCCTTGCGGCAGAAGCAGTTGTCCTTGGCAAATATCCCACAAAACTCTGCTCCCCTTCCCTCTGCAGTCAGGAGGGACCATGTGACTGATGTTTACCTGTGAGATGCGGGTGGAAACATCTGAGGACATAGCAGACACTATCCTGCCCACTCTGCACATGTGAACTCATTTAATCCTCAGAGCAGACAAATGCAGAAACCGTTATGTTATTATCCCCTTAACACTGATGAGAAAACCAAGACTTCGCTGGAGAGGGTGAGTAACTTCTTAGAAGTTACTAAGTCACTCGGTCACTAAGTGGGGGGGGGGGGGGGCAGAACTCAAAGTCAAGTGCATGTGGGCACGGAGCCCACAGTCACCATGCTTCCTTCCTCCCGGAAAGGACAGGCTGCTAGGGAAGGCAAGCTGTGGGTTGTTATTGACTCCTCGATGTGGTTCTTTGGACTGTCACACAGCCCCAGATTTTTAAACCAAGTCTGGCTTCACAGGGTTAATCTGAATAATCTGAATCAGGCAGGGTTGGACAAGCAGGTGACGGCCAGCACTGCCAGAGTGCACCACGCTACTTAGCAACGGGGAAAACAAGGGGCGCTGCAGAAGGGAGGGAAATGAGCCTCAGGGGTGGGTGGAGGAAAGAGGGCAGGCGGGGGAGGGGTTGGATCGTGCCGAATCTGGGAGGTTGTGAGCGGGATGGGCACTGAGGGCTTCGGCCCTTTCAAGCCAGGAGAGGATCTTGTGGGGAGGACACGCCCACGGCCAAGGGCTTTCCTGTAAAGCAAGAAAGGCTCTGCTAGCCTTGGAGGATGACAGGGCTAGCAGAGCCATCTGTTTTGACATCCAGACCCTATGTCTCTCTGGTGCTCTCTCCCTGGCCTTATGGATGGTATAGGTGACATCAGGATTTTGAACATTTTAACTTGAATGCTGTTCACTTAACTAATCTGAACACTTTCTCCTTATTATTCTCAACTGGTCACTCTGCTTATGAGGTGCCAGGGCCAACAAGGAAGGCAGAAAATGGAAATCCCTGGTCATCTAAGTTCAACTTAACCTCGGCATATAGGTGGCCTGTAGATGGTGAGCAGAGGTGCCAGCCCTCAAAGCCACTAGACTGTGGAAGCATGGCCTGAGGATGGGCCAGAGAGAGAACGCAACTCTCCAAAGCCAAAGTCTACTGAGACCCTTGACAGGAGAAAATTCCAGATTAGTAAGAAAGCCCCAAGGAAGGCCCATCCATCCAGGAAAAAAGTATGGGCCGTTTCAAACTTCCAACTAAAATGTGTGAGGAGGTAAAATGGATACCCCTATCCCTCCTTAGTGTGGGTTATTTCTGTTCTGTTATACAATTAGAGAGATACAGAGAAGCTGCACCTCAAATACCTCCATGAAAATTGTATTATATTTCCAAGGAATTATTTTTAATTTTGTAAAGGGTGATAAAGATACTGTGTTTATGTTTTTCTTTTTAAAAAGAGGCATTTTGAAGTAGGATAAGATGATGTGATGTCTGGGATAAGCTTTAAAATAATTCAACAAAGAATAAAAAAGAAAAAGGAAATGTTGCAAATCATTGATAATTGTTTATCTGAGTAATGAATCTTTGAGGCTTGTACTATTCCTACTATTGTACTATCCCTACTACTTTTATGTGTGTTTGAAATTCATCATGAAAAATAAAACGTATTCATGGAACAGACACCAAAAAAACTTGCCAATGTGCCCAGGATATATTCCTTTGGTTTGAGTAACGTCAAAACATCTGAAACAAATTTCAACAAAAACTTCATGCCTAAAATCTCTGTGCTTTAACAGTCACTTTGTGAAAATTGATTAATCAGGTGATATTGTTATTAATGTAGGGAATTAGGAGAATGACAAATGAAGAAAAATGTGTTTTTGAAAGAAAAAATAGAGGCTGGGTACCAGGAAGCTGGTAAAGGAGGATGTAAAGTGCAGAAACTACATTGTGGGTTTCAGGAAGTTGGCAGAATGTCTTCTCAAAGGAGTTCTCTGATGGAAATAAAGTACCATGGATGGAAGACCAGCATATCTGGGCACTACTCTGGTCCTTGCCACTAACTTGTTGTCTGTCTTTGGGCATCTCATTTGTGTATTTATTCATCAAACATCTGAAACACCAAGGTGGGGAGAAAGACCCAAATGGCACCATCTAGTCCTGGGCTGCTCAGCATCTCTGGGATTGGATGCTGACTAACCAAGCCCCATTTAGCGTGGTCCAGTGCTGAGTGTGCACTATGGAAGGCACGATGGGGTTGCTGAGGCCCCAGGGGAATGCAGAAGGATGAAGAAGAGAGTGGCATGTGTAAAAAGGGGAGACAGGGTATTGCAGGGGGAAGGAACTGCACGAACAAATTTATGGAAGCGTGATACAGATCTTCACGGATCTAACACGGCTGGAGCGCAGGGTGTTTTAGGGAGGTGCCAGGGGACACAGCTAGAGAAGTAGGTGAGGCTCAGATCCATATGACAATTCACTCAACACATAACTATTGAGTTCTTACTATGGACCAGGCAGTGTGCCAGGGATGGGATACACCAGCGAGTAAGTTAGAGAAAAATACCCAACTTGGCAGAAATTACCTTGGTGCAGGTGAAGAAAAAGACCATAAAGGAGGCAAATGAAGACAAGAGTCTATCAGCCAACAAGCTGACAAGTGCAGTGTGGTATTGAAACACACCAGTGGGGGGAGGGGGGGTGAATGAGGGGTGGGGAGAAAGATAAGGAGTGTCAAGGGTGTTTGGTTTCAGTTTGAATATTTGAAACATGTTCTGAAGGAAGAGAGGAATGAGCTTTGCTGGTAGCTGGGGGAAAAACATTCTGGAAAGAGCTTTTAGGACCTCGCATACTAAGAGGGAAACCTTTGTCCTCACAGCTATGGAAACAATGGATTTTATTCCAAGGATCCAAACCATCAAATTTCAGTCTGTAAAGGACCATTTTCATAGTTCTATACAGCAGGTAGGTAGAAGGAGGCTGGGAGACCAATTGGGAAACAATTCCAGAAAATTCCAGAAAAGACACTCTAAGGGTATAAATTAGAAGGAGCTGGGGAAGGGGGGTGCAGTGCAAGAACATACAGAGAAGAACTCCAAGGTGGTAGGATCCCCGTGACGCTGGCTGGGGAGGAGGACGGCGGGGGGATGGAGGTTCCGATGACCCCTGTTCTGATTCTCACAGAGGGGAGGTCTATGGGGCAGGTTTGAGTTGGCCACCTACTAACCTTGCCCGATCCTTGGTCACATGTCTTACCACCAGGGACACAACTCTCACCAGGACAAGAAGGGCCAGTCCACACCCAGGGCTGCCAGCAGCCACCCCAGCACATGGAGGGTCACTCTTCCTACTCGTGGTCAGCATCTCTCCACGTCACACAGCATGGCCTCACTCCCTGGGGAAGGATGCACCCACACCACCAGCTGCAAATCTTGCTTATTTTGAAAGGAACACCTTATCCTAAAAGGCGCACGGCAATGAAAATTTCCAAGTAGAGGAGAAAGCCACTGTGTCTGTGAATTACCAGCGCCACGTTTTGTTTGCTGGGGCAGGTTGTTGTACAGCCATTTGTATCCGTTCTGCTCCATTAGGCTAACTTGTTTTCAGATATAAATTAAAGCTGATGTCCCGAACCCACTGTGCTGCCTCTTCACACAAACACCCCCTTCCGTGGTGAATGAGTTAGTAGGTTTGGCAGATGCAGAAGATATTTCTTTGATTTAATATTCAAGCTAAACAAGAAAAACTGCCCACTGGAGCACAGAAATAAGTATGCAGTATAATAGCGAGTGGTCCACGCAAAAGCCACATGCCTGGCGCAGGTCAAAGGTCTAACTGCTTCCTGATGCGGCATTTGCTGTTACACTTTCTGCATCAAAAAGCACTTGGCCACTGAGAAGATGCAGCAGGAATCCTCCTGCCCCTGGGCCATATGCAGGAGTGTTCAAAGCATAGGAATCACCCTGAGAGGCCTGTAGCCATCTGGGCAGGCAGGGCTGGTTAATATAAGCCCCCTCCATGGCTGTAATCACCTAGGATGGCAGAAAGTTCTCTGTCCCCAACATCTTTCCATACATCTGCCTGGTTACCACCATCACCACCACTGGTGACTTCATTAAGTTAAGGCAATGGCTCTTGACTAGGGGTCAACAGGCCTGGCTACATATTTTGTTGGACGCAGTGCAAAGTGAAAATATGGGGCCCGTTGTCCAAAAAGTAGGGAAAAAGTGCAGTTGAACAAAAATATAACTGTTTTTCCTTCTTCTCTAGTCTCTACCTCAACTTGTTATGGTATTTTTAACTTGCTATTTAATGTCATGCTAAGTAAAGAAAACTTTAAAATTTAAAGTGTCCACGTGGGGCTTCCCTGGTGGCGCAGTGGTTGAGAATCTGCCTGCTAAGGCAGGGGACACGGGTTCGAGTCCTGGTCTGGGAGGATCCCACATGCCGCGGAGCAACTAGGCCTGTGAGCCACAACTGCTGAGCCTGTGCGTCTGGAGCCCATGCTCCGCAACAAGAGAGCCCGCGATAGTGAGAGGCCCGCGCGCCGCGATGAAGAGTGGCCCCCGCTTGCCGCAACTAGAGAAAGCCCTTGCACAGAAACAAAGACCCAACAGAGCCAATAATTAATTAATTAATTAATTAAAGGTGCTAATAATTTTTTTAAAAAAACAACTTTAAAGTGTTCATGTGAATTTCACTGTTCATCTTTACACAATGCAATGCTAGTTTTAAAGGCAAATAGAAGTGCATTTAACTCATACATGAAACCATCAAAATTACACAGCTTCCATTTCATAGCTCATGCATGCATATGTATTTCATTCTTACCAGAATGGTGGAAATGTTGCACAAAATGAACTCAAATCGCTTCTTGATCACAGGCCTCCTACCAACACTCTCTGCCTTTTGCTTACTGAGAATTAAGGAAAGAAAAAGGAACTACAGGCTGTCCTGTCTTTCCCTTTCCTTCTCTGTTACTGTGTCCAGGGTAAGTGGTGGCCTCATACAGTTCATAATAACTGATCAGTGTTAGTTTCTTAGTTTTGACAGATGTATCATGGTTGTGTAAGTTCATAACTTCAGAGGGAAATAGGTTAGAAAACGTATATGGGACCTCTCTGTATTACCTTTGCAACTTATATGTAAATCTAAAATTATTCCAATATAAAAAGCTTATTAAAAATAGAAAAGACTTTTGTAGCACATACCTTGTCAAGAATTACTGGGTTAAAAATGAAAAATAAAAGCATTTAAGGCATGACAGCAGCATTTATCTAACTTGCCTGATAAGCTTCACCTGGGATGAATTGCTATACCCGTTTCTAGATGATTCTGATTTATTCGATCTGTAGTGGGTCCCAGGATTGGATTGTTTTAAAAATTTTTATTGGAGTATAGTTGATTTACAATGTTGTTACTTTCTGCTGTACAGCAAGGTGAATCAGTTATACATACACGTATATCAGGATGGGATTTTCAACAAGCACTCACGCTGAGAAGTCTTAGCAGACAAATTCGGGAAATATCGCATGAGAGTGCAGTGGAACTAGCATACTTTTAAGTCAGGCAAACTTGGGGCCACACTCCAGCTGTGTGGCCTTTTCTTACCAGATTTTTTTACTTACCAGCTATGTGACCTTTTAAGCACTGACTTAACTTCTTAGAAAATCAGTAGTAATAGGGCCTTACTGTAGTAACATTTAAATGAAGTACCTACAAAAATACCTAGCACAGGGCTTGACAACGCCATGAGTTATAATTGGCACAAACACCTTGTATTCTGATTTCTCCTTCTAAGGAGAACGTGAGGTTAACGAACTGTGACCGTAGTTCTTTAAACAAGTTACACAAAGACCCATGCCTTTTTTCCAGAAGATAACTAACACCAAGAAAATAGGGGGTATAATCTCTTCAAGTGTCCCTTTATTTAGAGATTGTGCTTGCTCGTCCATTTTCTGGTAGACAATAGAAAGACAGTTGCCCTTCATCGTGCCAGATGACAAGAGAGTCAGACTGGACATTTCCACAGGCTTTTGCCCTGAGGGAAGGTCGCTTGCGCAAGCACAGCTGTGGCAGGAGCAGAACCCTCTGTGTGTCCTCCTTCCCCACCGGCCACCCCAGTGCAGGCCCCAGAACAGCTGGGGCACTGGAGGAAATCCCTCCTTTGACAGAGGCCAAGAAGGAGTGTGGGTAAAATATGAACACTGCTTAGCGCTGTATTTCATGGGAAATAAAAAGACAGTAAAATCCTTTGGCTGCTTTTTGTCTCCGGATGTCGTGAAACTTCTGGTCTCTCTGTGATGGAAGGAATCGCCCCCTAATTAAGACAAGCCCTAAGATAGTGTGCCACAAATTCTCTCACCCCTGATAAAATAATACATTAAGTTTTTATCATGTCTGCACATCTTAGAAAAAAATCTTTCATGTTGCTGAGAAGAGGGACGTGTCGCAGGCATTGGCCAAGAAGCAAATGAGACGAAGAGGTAATGAAGATTTGAAGCTTAAGAGGTAACATCCAGGGGGCTTCCCTGGTGGCGCAGTGGTTGAGAATCTGCCTGCCAATGCAGGGGACACGGGTTTGAGCCCTGGTCTGGGAGGATCCCACATGCCGTGGAGCAACTAGGCCCGTGAGCCACAACTACTGAGCCTGCGCGTCTGGAGCCTGTGCTCCGCAACAAAAGAGGCCGCGATAGTGAGAGGCCCGCGCACCGCGATGAAGAGTGGCCCCCACCTGCCGCAACTAGAGAAAGCCCTCGCACAGAAATGAAGACCCAACACAGCCAAAAAATAATAATAATAATAAATAAATAAATAAATTTAAAAAAAAAAGAAGTAACATCCATAAACAACAAGGTCCTACTATATGGCACGGGGACTATATTCAATATCCTGAGATAAACCACAATGTAAAAGAATATTAAATATATATCTGAATCACTTTGCTGTATAGCAGAAATTAACACAACATTGTAAATCAACTAGACTTCAATAAAAAAGTTTTTTAAATAAAAAATGTTTTTTAAAGAAGAGGCAGCACCTGGCACAAGGTCTTATAGAGAGGACACATGCAAGATCTGGGGGGAGACCAAAAGGGAAATGGAGGGTCATCCTTTATAGAAGGTTTCCCCTTCTACAGTAAGACCGCCCTCGATGCCAGGGCTATTCTAACCATCCTTTAGACACATATGTAATGGGTCTACCTACCATATTCCAAGTCTCATGATAGATAGCCGTTCATGACACTGTTCTCAGATGCCATCCAAGCCCAAGGAAATGTTAGTTGGTAATGCAGTTTACACACACACACACACACACACACACACTAACCTACTGAGAGCAGCCAAAGCAAAAAGGGAGACTTTACTGGGAGACCCTAAGGGTTCCCAATGAAGGGCAATCAGGCTTCACAAGGGTCTGAAAATAGGAAGTGGATAGTCACTCTGAATCAAGGAAGTGACTCGCCTGGCTCTCCAGGGATGGGCAATCTCTGGTATCTGCTTCCCTCACCGTCTCTGATTCACGGCAAAATTCCCCCACCCCCTCGCTTTCCACCTCTCTGGACACATGGCTGAAAACGGTGGCCCCAAACTCCAGAGCTCTGCCTTCTCCAAGCTCCAGCCCAACCAAACAACCAGCCCACTTTCCAGTTCCTGGAGCAAGAGTCTACTGTGCCCAGCTTGGGTCATGAGTTGACCAGCCTTGTGGGGTCTCATAAATTAAGCATGATCTACACTCACTGTCCTTCATGTGGTATGGGAGGTCAGGACCAATTCTCCAAGAAAGGGGCTTGGTCTCAGTAGATACCTCAAAAGACATTTACTGCAGGTGAAAATGTTGTGCTGCTAAGTCAGAAATTTTTTCTAGCACCTTTGCCATCTTTTTCATATCTCCTCTGCTCATCAGTTCTGTGTTACCCGCTAGGATGTTGGGATCTGGATGAGAAAGGAAATAAAGTGAAGGAAGACAGCAATGACAAACCATTTTAACGTTAAGATTATCTGCAAAACAGAGATATCCAGACTGCCTGCAATGTTTTTTCTCACTTCACGTGCTTGAAATCCATATTGCAGCAGAAACATCAGTCAATTCTGCAAGTTCCACTTATGGCACGGAGGAGGGAAAAGGTGCCTTTTCCCCAAGAGTGGCCCTCCAGGCCACAACTCACAGGCGGAAGGCACACACAGGGGAGGCTATAAACTGCTCACAAAGGAAGAAAGACAGAGTGGAAAGGATAGGAATGAAAAAGGATCTGAGGGCAGGAAAGCTGGTTCAAATTAATGAGACAATGCGAGCCTTGACATTCTTGATGGATATCAGTGGTTAAGTGCTAGCCGGACCTTCTGAGGTTACAACCTCCATTCAAACCTCAGCCTAGGATGGCAACCTGAAACCCAAGGCCATGGGCAGCGAGCATCTGTGAGCTCGGCATGGATTAGTGCCGTGGCCTTGGGAGGCCCCTCCAGGCGGCTGCTTCCTCCCTGTGTACCAATTACCCCCCAAGCCAGGTGTGCTCTGGGGGCAACAACAATACCAAGTAATTAAGACAAAATGTTCTTGGCTGTGTCTCAGGCATATTCCTTGTGACAAGAACAAAGGGTTAGTTGATGAACTAATTTTTGGTGGGGAAAGCAGCAGCGTCTATTATTAAATGAATGCCTAGGATTTTTGTTTGTTTGTTTTTCAATAGCCCCATTATAATTTCAGTTCAGATACTCCAAAGCTCATGTTTCCTAATTTATTATCGCTTGCTGCAATCCTCTGGGATCCAGTAATTGAATTTTACTGGCGTCATTACCATGTCCACAAACAAGCGAGTCTTCCTGAACTAAATCAGTCAAAGCCTGTTGGCTGGCCCACAGGAGATGTGCCCAGAGTGGGAGCTGATCTCAGCATAGAAAGGCGGGCATGTTTCCCTGGCCAGGGAGACTGGTTACTGCTGGGTGCCAGGGAGGCTGCATGTGGTCAGCTCTGAACATCTGCAGGAGCAGTAGGAAGAGAAGAAAAGAAAAACAGGAGGCTCCAAAGACCAGACCCCCCCAAATAACCAGATTATTATCCCACTGCAGTCCAAAATAGACGAGCTTCTGACAGGCGGGATCTACATACTTGGTTGAGAACCAGGAAATTCCACAAGGAGATGTTGAAATTCCATCTTAAAAAAAAAAAAGCAGATCGACAGCCTACATCCTCTCCTTTTTACATCCAAAACAGGAAAATAAAAAACATAACTTTAGATGCATTTTAGGGCTACATGGACACAGGGTGATCAGCTAAATAAATCCAGTCTCCTCATTTTACACAGGATGCTCAAAAGAAAAAAAAATTTTAAAAAAGAATTCTTATCTCAATGTGATATTTAAGATTTGTTTTTAAAAAATCCACGTCTTTCAAAGATTTACCTTCAAAAACTTAGGGCAGCAGGGAGGCGGAGTGCAACGAATACAGACAGTAATCAACTGCCACTTGATGCCTATAAGTCCCTGGGCAAGTCGCTGAACTCTAAGGCTTGATTGCTTCATCTGGAAAATGGGAATAATCATACTATGGGCTTCTCCGAGGACTGACATAATGCATACAAGATATTTCACAAAGCATCCGGCGCCCAGTCTTAGCGAAACATCATTCTACCTTGGCATTTGTTAAGGAAATAGATCACTTATCTTGAAAACACTGTACTACTAGGAAAATAAGTGGCTGACAGGATAGGACTGTTCTGATGGACCTGCTCCTTCTCAAATAGTTCCCACTATATTTGAGAGCCCAGGAAAGGAGAAAGGCCCCTCAGGTGAGCACCACCAAATTTATGAAGGCATCAGGCAAAGACTTTGGGTAATTTTGTCTGGGTGGCTGAAATACACACCACTGGGAGTTTGCAAAAGCTATCGGGACTTAGGTGCTCTGACCCACAGATCATATTTCAACTCAGATACTGTCTGTGTCCTCGAAAACATGACTATCCTAATGCACAATGAGGGAATCCTACTACTTCTCCCCACAGGCTTCAGTCTCCCAGGTCCTGATTCTTTGTCAGAAGAAAAAAAGCAACTGCTCCACCATTTCCTCCCCTGTTTCCATGTCCCTTCCCTATATCCTTTAAGTAATAATCAAGAAAATACTCCCAACTAAATCAACCATCAACAGGTTGAATTCTGTTAGGGGCTGAGTTGTGTCTCCCCCTTGACCCCAAAATTCAGACGTTGAACTCCTAACCCCCAGTACCTTAGAACGAGACGTTATCTAGAAATTGCGTCATCGCAGTTGTAATTACTGTTAAGATGAGGTCATATGGAAGTAGGGTAGGCTTTTACTTCAATATGACTGGTGTCCTCATAAAAGGGGGAAATTTAGACACAGGCAGAATGTCACACGAAGATTAAGGCAGAGATCAGGCTGATGCATCTACAAGCTAAGGAAAACCCAAGATTGCCCGAAAACCACGAGCAGCTAGGAGATAGGTGTGGAGCTGATTTTTCCCACAGCCCTCAGAAGGAATCAACCCTGCTGACACCCTGATCTTGGACTTATAGTCTCCAGAACTATGAGAAAATACATCTCTGTTGTTTAAGCCAGGCAGTCCATGGTACTTTGTTACAGCAGCCCTAGCAAACCAAAACACATGGCAACCACTTTGTTCCGGAAATAAAGCCTCTTTTATCTCCTTAACCTTGTTCCAGGACCACTGTGACATGAGCACCTAGCGTCCTGCTACCCACACCCCCTTCTCCACAACAGCTTCAGGGAACAGGCTTGGTGGTGTCTGTGAACTCAGGTCCCAAAGTTTGCCTCTAAACTCCAGGCCAGGAAGCAGTTAGTACCATGCTGGGGTAGGGGGTTGGGGGGAGACAGCACCAGCATCATCCAAGGTCACATCCCTCACCCCTGGCCTCCCCTCATCGGATGGCAATCATAGCCTGAGAGATGATAACACAGATTATCCATGTTTTGCAGCCTTATTCAGCTCCCTTATAAGGAAAAACTATGCCCCTAGAACTCTTGCAAACTGGAGTAGCTATTATAAATCTGAGCTTGCAGATGAGAGACTGATGTCATCCTCTCTTTTCAGTAAAAATAGAAAAGAGTTAAAAGAGGAAAGAAAATGTAAGAAACCATCTCTAGCTCCCCACCCCCCTCTCTCTTATCAACACACACACACACACACACACACACACACACACACACCACCTATACACACAAATTCTTTTCCACTAGCTTGTGTCTCCTTTTATGGATGTGTATTCACAAGAATACAGATACTAGTTTCTGTCCCCTGGGGTAATGATGATAAATATGCCAAGGTCAGCAGCTTCATCAGCCGCAGAAGCTGCTCACTCTGGCAACTGCAGATAATCATTCACCTGGTGAGACTGGTTGCCTATACGTCAATTCATGCTTCACCATATTGCTGAAATGTCCCTTATCTCACAAAAACACTTGTCTTACTGTGTCTTTCTCGTGCACAAAGAAATTCATACATGATTGTTTTGCCTTGGATTTTTTTTAAAGTCTTAGTCATGATTTTGTGGGGGAAGAAGTTACTAAAAAACGGGCCTAGGTGGAAAATAACATCAGTGTGTTGACAAAAATATTCTGTTCCACATCCTAGAAAGCAAAAACTCAGGCTTCAGTAGATCCAAAAGATCTTCTATGGAAAATTCCTCCTAGCCTAACTCTCTTCTAATAGGACTAATGCTTAAAATTAAAAAAAAAAAAAAAAAAAAAATCCACTGGCTTTTATTGAGAAGCTACTATGTGAAATGCACCATATTAGATGATAGGAATACCAACATAAATAAGACACAATTCCAGATTTATTCTAAGCAACATGAAATCTGTACATAGTACACAAAGGGAAGAAATGTATGTTAAATTTCCCAAATGTTCACCTTTTAAGAACTATGTTCCTATATTAAAGGTAGAAAAAGTAGAATCATATGGTACCCCGAGTCAAATATACCATCTTACAGCACCCATCAGTTTTCAACCATCGCTATATAAATGGACATTTGGATGGAATTACAGCTATTAAATGACTTGCCCTGATACACGAGTGTACATGACTTACGTGAACAGTCTGGCATGTGTGTCTCAGTGGGAAAGGTTGAATAGCTGCCTTGCAGCACTCATTAATAAGCAGGTAGCCAGGAACTCTACGTTAAGCTCGCCAGGCTCTGTGGAGACACAAAGAGAAATGCAAGATGGGATCTTTGTCCTAAGGGAGCTCGCAAACCAGTGGAGAGAACTAACCTCACAGCATAAGACAGTGACCCATCCACGTCAAGACAGAGGGAAGCGTTTGTGGCTGTGAGATGGACTACATGTCTCTCATTAAATATTTACAGATGAATAATGTAACTCTGGGTATTGTCCTTGACGTATAGCACAGATTAAGAAAAATGGGCACAAATAAAGGCCAAACTACTTACAGATGATTTTTAAAGTGTTGTATTAGGGAAAAAAAGACATGTTTGCAGTGAACCTTAAGAACAATCCCCTGATGTTTTATCAGTTGTCCTGTGTGCATGCAAGGCCCGAGTGTCAGGATTGACAGCTAGGACTTGAGCCAGCCTGGCTTCCAATCAAGACTCAAACACCTCCCCACTCAGGGATCTTGGTCTGAATATATAACTTCTCTGTGCCTCCATCTCTTCATCTCTTATGAGAGGATAGTAATGGTACCTACCTCAAAGAGTTACTGTGAGGACTGAATGAATCAGTGTAGGGAAAGCTCTTAAAACAGTGCCTGAAACAAAACTAAATGCCCTCTGTCCCCAAATAGTCAATACTTGACTCTTACATACTCACTTTATGCAACACTCACTTTAAATCTTTACATACAGGAAATAATACAGATATAAAACCATATAGTACAGGGAGATCAGCTTGGTGCTTTGTGACCACCTAGAGGGGTGGGATAGGGAGGGTGGGAGGGAGATGCAAGAGGGAGGGGATATGGGGATATATGTATATGTATAGCTGATTCACTTTGTTATAAAGCAGAAACTAACACACCATTGTAAAGCGATTATACTTCAATAAAGATGTTAAAAAAAAAAAAAAAAGATTTAGACAGGAGAGTCTGGAAGGCAAAAAAAGGAGAGTGCATTGCATCTTAAACCAGACAGCTGCTGGATACTGGAGTTAGCTCTTAGAAAAGAGCTCAGTGAAAATAACTGAAGAGGGAAGACTAAGTGCCTTTTGGATCTTGCCTAGTTGCTGTTACTGTGTAGCACTTTGGAAGAAAAATATTGTGTAAATTTACTAAATAAATAAAGCTTTGGCAATGTAAAAAAAACAAAGATAAAAATCTCAGATAGAGCATCTCCCTTCTGTAAGATATTCCACGTTGCCAGTTAATAATAGGCAATATTAAAACTAAGTATTTTTATTTTCTCTGTGACAATGAGCTATTTTTTGTCATCTAAAAGTTTGAGATCTGGTGATTATTACACAGTATCAGGTTTACACAGTCCTTGCCAGGAGTGGGGCATCTGTGGATTATTCCACTAAGCAAGAATCCTACTGTATCTAAGTCTTTGTGTTCCTCCTCCACCAGTTTGGGTTCAGGTTAAGTATTTGTTTAGAGTTCAATGTGAACAATAGAAAGGCATTGGTTTTTACAAGACAGGGCTTCTTCCTAAGCAAATGAAGTATATAGTAAAATGTCTAATTGAGAATTCATGATACCATGATTGATGATGTTCTCAAGCTGACACAGAAAGTCCCAAACATAGGGCTTTAAAAAGTACACAACTCTTCACTCTCCTTCACTTGAACTCTTTCAGATGCTCCCTGCATGTAATCCAATTCATAGAGCTGTTCATTACAAAAGAAATCTCACATTAATTTTATTTGGAAAGGAGTCTCCATGTTTTATATAATGTTGGGGGGTTAAGAGTTAAGTAAAAATAAAACATATTCCTGGGTGCTAACTTGCATTATATTAACATAAATTATTACACAAACTTAAGAACATCCAGGTGTATAAAATCTCCAAAAACACAGTCTGTCAAATCAAGGAAATTTCTTATTTACTACACATAATAAATGCTTCTGAAAATAAACACTTTAAAAAAATCAAGGTTAAACATGCTGTTTGACAAATAAATCTGCATATGACTGAATAAATTCGAAGTCTGTGGTACACTAATAGCAACAAGAAAATCCAAACTCAGCTCAAGTACTGACTTAGTTGATTCAGTTCCTCACTGGTATAGCCTAACAGAAGAAGAGTTGTATCCACTTCTGGGCATAAATATTATTTGTCTCGGTCTTGCATATTCTTCTGACATGATGTCTAGCATTCATTTATAAGACTTATAAAGCTCAGAAGAAAAAAGCATGATAAAACAGCCTATTGTTTAAATATAAAGGAATCAATAAAACTAGACTCAGATGCCTAGATGTTGAAACTATTAGACAGAGACTTTACTACAACTAAGAATTAACATATTAAAAGATCTAGTGGAAAGTTACACAACATGCATGAACAGATATGGAATTTCAACAGAGAGGAACATTTTTAAAAAGAAACCAGGGCTTCCCTGGTGGCGCAGTGGTTAAGAATGCAGGAGAGACGGGTTCGAGCCCTGGTCCGGGAAGATCCCATGTGCCATGGAGCAACTAAGCCCATGTGCCACAACTACTGAAGCCCGCACGCCCTAGAGCCCGTGCCCTGCAACAAGAGAAGCCACCTCAATGAGAAGCCTGCACACCACAATGAAGAGTAGCCCCGCTCGCCACAACTAGAGAAAGCCCGTGTGCAGCAATGAAGACCCAGTGCAGACAAAAATACATATATACATACATACATTAATTAATTAATTTTAAAAAGCATTTATTAAAAAAAAAAAAAGAAACCAAAAAAAAAGCTAGGAAAATAAAAAGGTATCAGGGATGAGTAATTCCTTGAAGGGCTAATTAGCAGACTAGAAGAGTTGGAAAAAGATTAGTAAACTTAAGGATAGGCCAATAGAGATTATCTAAACTGAATTACAAAGATTTTAAACGTGTAAAAGAAAAAGGAGTACAGAATATCCAAGAGGTACATAGGAAAATAACAAGTGGTCTAACATACACGTAATTAGATTTCCAGGTAAAAGAGAGAAGGAAACCAGAGCAGAAGAAATATTTGAAAAACTGTTTCAAATGGCTAAGAATTTCCTAAAACTACTGAAAGACAACCACAGATGCAAGAAGCTCAAAGAGACCTAAGCAGTTTGAACAATGTTTAAAACACATGGACACACCACAAGCAAACTGCTGAAAGACAACTTAAAGAGAAAAATCTTGAATGCAGCTAGAACAAAGACAGACATTATATAGAGAAACCAATGTAATTAGAGCAGACCCCTTGCCAAAAGCTAAGCAAGCTAGAAGACAATAGAGAAACATTTCTAAAGTACTGAAAGAAAAAAAGTCAATGAAGAAATCTCTACACCCTCAAAGAAATATCTCAGAAAATAAAGACATTTTCTGAAAACAAAAGACAAGATAATTCACTGCCAACAGAACTACAAGAAATGTTAAAGGAAGTTCCTCAGGCAGAAGGAAACTGGGACTTACTCTCATAATTATAGAGCACCAGAAATGATTTTTTTAAATGAGAATATAAGTATGTATTATAACATATATAATGTTATATATAAGTACATATATTATTTTATATAAACATATATATAATTTCCCCCAAAGAAAACTGAACTGGCTATATTTTTAGCAAGGATAAAGAGAAACATTACATAATGCAAAGGGTTTGTGAGATAATAAGATAAAACAAGCCAAAATAGAGCTTCAAAATACACAAAAACAATTGAGATAACTGAAAGGAGAAACAGACAAACCCACATTATATTGGAGACTTCAAAATTTCTTTCTCAGTAATAGAGCAGATAGACAAAAGAATCAGCAACAAAATAGAAGAGCTGAACAATACTATCAACCAGCCATATTTACATTTATTAGACACTTTACATAAAATAGCAGAATATATATTCTTTTCATGTGCACATGGAACGTTTATCAATATAGAAAATATTCTGGGCCATAAAACAAATTTCGACAAGTGTAAAAGAATTGAAATCTCTGACCACAAAGGAATCAAACTAGAAATCAACAACAGAATGATATCTGGAAAAGCTCCAAATATTTGGAAATTAAACAACACACTTCTCAGGAGAAACCATAATGAAAATCAGAAAATATTTTCAGTTGAATCAAAATTGAAATACAACATAACAAAATTTGTGGGGAAATTGAGAGCCTTTATAGTACTAAATGTATTAGTAGAAAAAAAAGGTCACAATGATCTAAAGTTTTTACATTAAGAAACTAGAAAAAGAAGAGATCCAAAGCAAGGAGAAAGTTGAGAATGATGATGAAGATAAGAGCATAAATCAATACAATTGAAAAACAATAGTCAATGACATCAATAAAGTCAATGACATCAAAAGCTGACTCTTGTAAAGATCAATAAAATTGACAAACCTTTAGCCAAACCGAAAAGAAGAGAGAAGACACAAATTTCCAATATCCAAAATGAAATAGGGGACATCACTATAGATTCTACTGATATTAAATGAATAATAAGAGAATAGTCTAAACAGCCAATAAATTTGATAATTTTGATGAGATGGGCAAATTCCTTGAAAGACATAAATTACCAAAGCTTATTCAATAATATTACATAATCTGAAGAAGAGTCCTATATCTATTTAAGAAATTTAATTCATAGTTAAAAACCCTCCCACAAAGAAAACTTCAGGCAAAGAAGTGAACCACCAACATTTAAGGAAGAAATAATGCATATTCTATACAAGCTCTTCCAGAAAATAGAAATGGAAGAAACAGTGCTCACTTTATGGAGCTAGCATTGCTCTGGCACCAAAACCAGACATAGACATTACAAGAAAAGAAAACTAGAGACAAATATTCATTATGAACATAAATGAAAAAATTCTTCTTCACAAAATATGGAGAAGTTGAAACTATCAATACATAAAAATGATAACATATCATGACTAAGTGGGATTCATCCTAGAAATTTGTGATTGGTTCAACACTCAAAATATCAATCAATGTTAATTCACCATATCCACAAACTAAAAAGGAAAATAACATGATCGTTTCAATAATGGAGAAAAAGCAACTGACAAAACTCAACAGACTTTCATGATAAAAACTCTCAGCAAACTAACTTACTCATTCTGATAAAGGAAATCTGTTAATATACAAAATCTTGAGCTGACATCATACTTAATGTCAATGATTGACTGTTTTCTCCCTAGGATTAGCAATGAGTCAAGAAAGCCTTATCTCACCACCTCTATTCAACATTGGGTTGCTGTTCCTAACCAGCACAATAAGGCAAGAGAAAGTTATAAAAGGCAAAAGTAAAACTATCCTTTATCACAGATAATATGACGACATACATAAAATATCCAAAAGAACCTACTAAAAAGCTATTAGAACTAAGTAAGTTTAGCAAGTTCACAAGACACATGGTCAATGTTTAAAAACCAATTTTATTTCTATATGCTAGAAATGGACACCTGGGAATTGAAGTTTTTAAAAAGTACCATTTACAAAAGTATCAAAAATGTGAAATACTTAGAGATAGAGCTGACAATATAGGTGCAAGGTTTGCAGGCTGAAATTATAAAACATTTGTTAGAGAAATTTAAAAGAACTAAATGAATTGAGAGATATACTGTATTCACAGACCAAGAGTCAGTATTAAGATGTCAATTATCACCAGCTGATCTATAAATTTAAGGCAATCCAAATCAAAATCCCACCAGGCTTTTTAACTTTTTTTGGTTGCAATAACAAGCTGATTCTAAAATTTTTATGGAAAATTAAAAAGGCTAAACAGCCAAAATCAACTTTGATAAAGGAGAAAATTTGGATGATTCACACAACTTGATTTCGAGAAAATTTGGTATTGGCACAAAGACAGACATATAGATCAATGGATCAGAATAGAGTTTCAAGAAACAGACCCACACATAGGGTCAATAGATTGTTTTCAACAAAGTTGCAGAGATTTTTCAATGGAGAAAGTATTGTTTCTTCAACAAAAGTTGCTGGACCAGTAGATATACCTATGCAAAAAAAAAAAGTTAACTTTGCTGGATTCATACCTCACACCATATAAAAAATCAATTTGAAATGGATTATAGTCCTAAATGTAAAGAAAAATACCGCTAGGAAAATGAAAAGGTAAACCACAGACTGGGAGAAAATATTTGCATAACATATATTTGACAAGGGACTTGTATCCAAAACACATAAAATATTCTTATAACCTCATAAGAATACAAAGAACCCAATAAAAACCAAAAGATTTGAACAAACACTTCACCAAAGATACACAAGTGGCAAATACTTACATGAAAAGATTCTCAATATCATCAGTCATTAGGGAAATACAAATTAAACCAAATAAAATAATACTACACACCTAATAGAATGTCTTTATTGAAACAGGGAAAAACCAAGTGCTGGCAAGTGTGTAAAACAATGTGAAATTTCATATATTGCTGGTGGGAATGCAAAATGGTAGGGCAACTTTGGAAAACAGTTTGGCAGTTTCTTATAAAGTTAAAGACACACTTACCAAACATCCTAACAATCCCACTCCTAGGAATCTACTAAAGAGAAATGAAACACATTTCCATACAAAGACTTGTAGGCAAACGTTTTAGCTGCTTTGTTCATAACAGCACCAAATGAAAACAACTCAAATATCCATTAACTGGCGAATAGATAAACAAAGTGTTGTACATCCACACAATGGAATACTACTCAGCAGCGGAAAGGAATGAACTTCTGATTCACACAATAAAATGGATGAATCTTAAAGCATTTTGATGAGGGGAAAAGGCAGACACAAAATGCAACATACTGTATGATTGCATATATATGCAATTCTAGAACAGGCAAAACTATAGGGACAGAAATCAAATCTGTAACTGCCCATGGCTGGAGTCAGGGGGAAGGGGATTGACTACAAAGGAACTTAATGTGGTGATGGAAATGCTTTATATCTTGATTGGGGTGGTAGCTACATGACTGTACGCATTTGTGAAAACTAATGGAACTGTACACTCAAAAAGGGTAAATTGAACTCTATGTAAATTATACCTCAATAAACCTTACTTTAAAAAAAAGAAAACAAAATTGAAAAATGGAGAGGGAAAGAAAGAAAAAAAGAGAGAATAACATGACAACTAAATGCAATGCATGATTCTACATTGATCCAAGGGGATAATAGCTAAGGGCATTATTATGACAACTGACAAATTCTGAATATGGAATGTAGATTTGACAATAGCATTTTATTAGCGTTAAATTTTCTGATCTTGATAATTGTACTATGGTTATAATGAGTGACACCAACAAGGTATAAGAAATAACAGCCTAAGCAGAATTAAGCACAAGGCAAAAACAAACAGAAATTGGTGTGTGTGTGTGTGTGTGTGTGTGTGTCCAGCAATCACAATAGAAATAGAAAAAGCATACAACCAAACAAGGTGTGTGAAGGCACTAAGAGCACATAAATGAGATCTTCCAAGAAGCAAACTATATTCTTCTCAGAGCGAGTCACCCTTTTCCTTGACACAAAGAGTGTCAGAAAGTCTTTCAAAAGAGATGGGAAGCAGAGGTCAACACCTTCTGAAAAGTGGTTCCAGAGCGGGTGGGGTCAGGGATATACTTAGCCCAGGGATGTACTTAGTCCTTTTTTCTTTGTGGAGCCCTTCCTGAGAATTGGGGAAGTAGTAAGTGTGCAAAGGTAAGAAAAGACACACAAGTAGGTACAGTTTAAATGTATGATAAGCAGTCCCAAAGAAGAAATATAGAGATTCTGCACATAGAGCAAGGGAGCAAAACACTTCAGAGAGAATAACTAGAAAATATCAAACTAAAATTGTTTTAAAAGAAACCCTTCCCACTTCCAGCCTCAACACACACAACCAAAGCCACCATCATCAACAATACAACCACATGATGTGGTTACCATTTAAAAGACAAAAGATTGCTAAAAATAAAACTACTATATGATCCAGCTACCCACTTCTGGGTTTTTATTCAAAGAAAACAAAAACACTAACTTGAAAAGATAACTGCACCCCCAATATTCATGGCAGCATTATTTACAGTAGCCAAGATATGGAAACAACCTAAGTCTCCATCGACAGATTAATGGATAAAGAAGATGTGGTATGTATGTGTGTGTGTGTGTGTGTGTGTGTGTGTATATATATATATATATATATATATATATATATACACACACAATGGAATATTACTTAGCCATAAAAAGAAGGGAATCTTCTTAGTGCCACATTTTTTGCATTTTCCTGCTTTTTGTTGGAGATTTTGCTGTTCAAAAGGGCTCCCAAGCACAGTGCAAAAGTGCTGGCTAGTGTCCCTAAGTGCAGAAAGGCTGTGACGTGTCTTGGGGGAAAACACACAAGTTAGATACACTTCCTTCAGGCACGAGTTATGGTGCTGTTGGGCATGAGTTCAATGTTAATAAATTAATGATATATATTAAATAAGGTGTCTTTAAACAGAAACACACATAAAATAAGGGTATATATTGATAGGTTGATGAAAATGTTGTGACCAGAGGCTCATAGGAACCTAATCCTGAATTTCTCCTGGGAGCAATGGTTCAGTATTTGCTAATTCAATGTTTGCTGTGACCTTATACAACATAACTTCTGTGAATAAGGAGAACTGACTGTTAGAAGGACACATATCCAACTCACAGTGGTAGTTACTTTAGAAGACAGAGTGTGGGGAAGGAAATCAGGGGTTTTGTCAATAAAGACATTTATTAAGGCTGAAAAAAAAACATTGCAAAATGTTAACTGTCATTGAATGGTGCTAATATGGGTGTTTGTTATTATTTGCACTCAGTTTAATTTCCTAAAATAAAAATCCTTAGAAAGACACCACAATTGAGAAAGAAAGGAATAAGAGGGTGGTCACCATTAAAAGTATGTCTGCACATGCTACAGTGAACATATACTAAGAGTTAAGTATACAGTCAGCTGCAGGGTAAGCATTACTTCATCAAAAACTGTAACTTGGAAAGGTGAATAATTGCTACTTGGCTACAGCTGGTCTTAACATACAACAGTGCTACCTGTCTCAGCATTAACTATGGCACAGCGCTGGCATTTATAAAACTTCGGTGAGTTTGAAAGACATGTTATGAAGTTCCACAGCCAGGAGCTGCTGTTGCTTGCAATGTTGGCACATGACAATTTATTTGTCTAGTGTCCGATGCCAGTTCACAGCCAAATTACAAAGCCACGTTTCTGTGTCCCTACGGAATCACATTGCCTGGAGCTTAAAAATCTCTCAAACATATGTAATGGGATATTTTGGTTGTCTGCCTCAAGATAAAGCAACCAGGTTTCAGGAAGCTACATTTTTTCCTAATTATTTCAGTAGTCAATAAAAGTAAGTATAATCTCCAAAAACTTCAGTCTCCCGTGCAAAATGAAAAGAACACTATTTGCCACATGATTGAGAAGGATGAAGTGACCTGAAATCCCTAGGAAAAAAGCACTTGTGTGTGCAAAGTATCCTTCTGAGTAAACTAAGAGTAAAAGGACACTTGGAAATGCTATCACTAAATTAACGGGAAGAGGGGCCCTATGTAAGCAAGACCATTTACGCAGCCTTAGTTCCGATCTAAAGGATGAATTAACTTACGCCAACAGTTTACTAAACAAAGGAAAGTTTGCTCAAGTACTAGCATATTCACTTCTTTTTTTTAAGTAATGAGAAAGTATTTCAAGAGCTATCCTTCCACACTAAATTATAGAAGAGTCTCAATTAAACAAAACAAGGGGAAGGGAGAGTCACTGTAATCTTATTATATGAATCTTCTAATTGGTTAGGGTAGAATGCCTTGTCCGTGAAACTTCTAAAATGTATCATACAACTGTCATCCTGCACACAGAATACTGCTACCAATAATACATCTAATATTTATTGAACACTTGCCCTGTAACCGGTGCTAATGCTTTTTACCCATTTATTCCTTAAAATTGCACTATGGAGTCAGGACCCAGGATTCCCATTTTAACTGCTGCAGAAGCTAAGGCACAAAGAGATTAAGTAAATGGAAAGAATGCAATCTCAGACGACTTAAAATTCTTTCACCACTTCTTTAAAATCATTCCGAACTTTAGCGATGTTATAATTCTCTGAGATGATGAAGATATGAAGCTGGGTAGGAATCTGTCTTCATCCCGGGTCATGGTCTGGAATTTTGAATACATTTCTGGCATGAGAATGCTTCATTATCACTTATCCCCAACTCTCAGAGGCAAAGGGGGGAGTGCTTAAGTACAAATACCAGGTAATCCAGTGTCTATTGTAATAGTTTCTTAATATACAGTAGCTGCCCCTGTTACTGTACTTCTGGTGAAAACCAGGTGTTTGGCAAATCAGTGAAGGTGGTCTGATCACATGCTAATTATTACCTGGCAGCATCACAAAATGATCTGCCCTCATGAAAGCAATCATCTTACTGGCTGAGCCGAGGACCCCAACACATTCCAGACTGTGTCAATGGCTCTTTAATTGAACACTCCTACCTCTTACAAAGTTTATTCTTTTTTTCTTTAGGAATTTTATTTTTCATGTACTTCGTAATGGCAAAGATGGCCTCCAGTTCAAGGTAATTCCTTCTCATTGACCATGAGAGTCAAAGGGCTTGACTTCTAATTCAGTGTCCTTTAAACAGCTGAATCCTGCTGAGACCCATCATTTTGCTGTCACTGGTGTTTTAACAGCATTTTCACACCACAGCTGACCACCTGCTTTTAGAGTCATCTCATTGTTTCTCTGGCTAGAAAGTCACACAGCATTTCTTAAAAATTAAGTCCACACTCTACTGTGGAAATGGAAATTAAAAGACAATGAAAGAGGAAAGACTCCCAGCTTATGTTTCATTTCCATTGATGAAAACTGCTGTAGAAAAATGCAGTGTACCATTACGAAAGGGTATAAAATATTTGGAAACTCCAACAAGAAAACATCTCCGTTAGTAAGTGGGTTTATTGACATAACTGAACAGAACAATGTATAACATTTATTCATTTCCCACTGAAAGACTTTCCAGTGAAAGTGTTTTTACATGGATTTAGGCATTAAGCATTTTCAGTGATTTTTGCAGTTGAAAGGGTAGGTGGTGGGAAGAACCAGAGGTCTTTTTCAGACTTTCAATGGGACTCACTTTATTACACTACTGTGTAAAAGCGAGAGCTAAGAAACGCAATTGCTCTCTGAATGAAAAAGCTAGGAGCACAAAAGGTGCAAGATAACCAAAAGGTTGCAAATAAGAGCAAACAACTACACTTCTCCCAAGTACCAATACGCTTGGAATCTGAAGCAAGCCCTGGCAGCAAACTAAGAATAACAGTCTATTTCCTGTGGTTTATTAAGTTTGGACCCCACGGATAAGACTGCCAGAAAAACAGCTGTACTTTAAGTGGTCTGGACATTTACTCATCTGAACATAAACAAAGATCAGCTCATTTAAATCCCTGTGTCCCTACTGAGCTGTTGGGACAACGGCAGGCCTGGCTCAATGGAGGCCAAACATAAAAGGAGTGGAATGGGGTTGAAGGATCCCTGGACTATGATAGATTCCCTGAGTCTTCAGGACCCTCGGGGGCTTAAGGCCCTAAACAGAAGATTCACTGTTAGCCTTAGCACCTTTGCAGCGGCCTCCCCGGCACCCCACTGCCAATGAATCTATAACCACGGTGAATACAACCATCCTGTACATCTTCCAAGTGACTGCGTTTTTAGACCACACACAAAATTATTAATGTAAACCAAAGCCCTTCATTTAGTGATAAACATCTACTTCATAAATATCAGGGAATGAAAGTATCCCAAATAGCTGAAAACAACTGAACAAATAAAGGAGCCTAACCCTAAGTTTAAAACAAAAACCTTTAAAAGAAATACTGCAATTATTAACTAAAAGGTAAGATTTAATAACATGGAAAAAAACACTGGGTAATGGAGGGATTCATTTGCAAAATATATAATTATTTCACAGTGAGGTTTAAGTACTCATAATCTTCTGGTTTTAGTAGAAACACACAACCACCGATGTACATTTTTTCACATTTTCCCCCTCTACTCTTTCATATAAAGACAATAACATGATCAAACATTATACTATCAATTGCAAGTCACCTTTTGCTCACTTCCTATTAGGAAATTACCTTGATCACTTAACTGTGCAGCTCAAGAGAAGTAGGGCACAGTCGACTGCATGTCACTGATAAAAACGTGAGAAGTACCACATCACATTTATTCCAATCTGGACAGGTTGTCAGAGATGTGGTAAGTGAACTAGAACACCGGCATTCCCTATGGGGTCATCGGTTATGTACACGTTACATTCTTCTATAGAGCCTGGCATTGACATTTCCTTTTCCACATATAGGTTTAAAACAATAAAATTAAAAAGCCACAGGAGCAACCCTGACAGAGAAGTCTTGCATGCAGCCTTCTCCTGAGAAACTATGTAATCTTAGTTAACCCCAAGGTCAGCAAAAGTTTTTGTGGTGTTAATGTTAAAAGGAAAATAGTTGAACTGCCCGGCTCAACTAAAATAGTCCTTGAGTTTATTGGTCAGTTTGTTAAATGTTAGAGCTCTTCACATTGTTGAAAAAAAAAAATAGCGTCTCTAATTATTTAAACATTAAGTTTTCCTGAATGTTCTATCAACCAACAAAGAGTTCCTCCGCGAGTGTGTTAAACTTTACCACCTGTTTACAACATCACCCTTCTTGGCAGAGACCACCAGGCCAGTGGAGTCAGTTGCCAAGCCTCCTTTGTAATGGTAATAAGTTCTTTTTTCCTTAAATAGAAACAAAACTCCTCAGTTTGACACTGAACAAACAAAAAAAGCATGCATCCAAATCTCTTTCTGGTGACGTAGGGAGCAAGGTGCACCCCTTTCTATCCCAAAGGGGACCAGCCTACTGCATTACAATGCTAAAAAAAAAAAAAAAAAAAAAAAATCCATTCTCATAGCTGCACCAATGTCTGCACGTTAAGAAGGCCTCCCACCTCTGGACCCCACCATCCATTTGTCCCCTACTCTTGGTCTTGACCACCAATACCATCCATTTACTTCACGAGTGAGCACTGG
This sequence comes from Balaenoptera ricei, assembly GCF_028023285.1. Lineage (NCBI taxonomy): Eukaryota > Metazoa > Chordata > Mammalia > Artiodactyla > Balaenopteridae > Balaenoptera > Balaenoptera ricei. Next base: position 48,257,178 of record NC_082647.1, on the reverse strand, counting down.
GATTGGGAGGTGGTGCAGAATTAGCCATCTGTCCCCTTTGGCCTCTCTGGCAAGCGCACAAAAGGGGGAAAAGAGAAGGTCGGATAAAATGAGATCTTCCCCTGAGGTGGGCTGCGGGAGCCCGCGGAGAGGTGGCTCCTCAAGGCCAGTGAGATGGTCTCCACACCCCTGGAGGCCCGGATCTACCTAGTCGGCAAATCGCTGCAGGAGATGGTCTTCCCGCCTCAGGCTGCCGCCCGCGCCGCCGCCCCCGCTGTCCATGAAGCGGTCGCACGGGAACTCGATGAGGTCAGCCTCGCTGAGCGCGCACACCGTGGTGCGCGGCCGGTGCGACTGGAAGCCAGAGAAGTCGGCGGACACGCCGGTGCCCATGGAGCGCAGGGGCCGTCGGGTAGAGTACATGTGGCGAACGTGCACGGGGGCCCCGCCCTTCCGCCTGGCACGCAGCTTCCTACGCAGCCAGCGTGACGCCCAGGCCGCCAAGGCCAGGAGTACCAGCAGTGCGTTGACGGCCAGCAGGGCCAAGGTCAGCAGTTGGTAGTCGACGCTGCTCCGGCTCCCAGGCTCCGGCAGGGTGACCAGCCCCGCGCAGTGGTCCCGGGGAGCCACCGGGCAGACCCGGCCGCCTAGCACGCCCTCCACGCACACCAGGTAGGGGGTGTCTCCCCGCAGCTCGCGAAGCGTGGCCGAGTCGCTGCGCTCAGGCAGGTAGACGAAGCGGTGGAATTTAGGCTGCTGGCCAAAGCGGTCGAAGAGTAGGCGGAAGCGCGCGCCGCCCAGCGGCCGGGGACTGCGGTGCTCGCGCACCGCCCAGCGCACCGCGGCGCTGTTGGCGCCCACTGCTTCCACGGTCAGGTTGCACAGGATGAACTTGTTGAAGTCACACGGGTCGGATACCAGCGGCGGCAGGCCGACCCCGCCGTCGGACTGGGCGGTGCTCTCCTGCTGCTGCGCAGCCAGGTGCTGCTTCGCCGCGCGCTGCCAGGGGTCGCCGGCTGGCGCAGAGCCCAGCGTGGCCGTCGGGGTGGGCTCCGTGTGGGTAGGATCCGACGGAGTCGGACGTCCCCGCTCAGGCTTCTCGAGGAGGTCCAGGGGGTGTGGCGCCGGGCCCGCGGCAGCAGCGGCGTTGGAGCTCGGCTGCTGGAGGCCCGGGCCCCGCCGGCTCAGCCTTAGGGCGCTGCGGTTACTCAAAAGCTCCCTGGCGGCCCCATCCCAGGCCACCCCTGGCAGAAATCGACCCCGTTGCTGTGGCTGTGGCTGCGGTGGCGGCTCCTCCGCGAGGGCACCTGCAGGGGGCGCCACCTCCTTCCCCGGGGCTGTGGGTAGGGCATGCCGCTTACTCTCGGCAGTCGGGGAAACCGAGGGTAAGGGATCTGTGCAAGACCCGTTCTGCAGTTGCTGGTCATCCAGGTAATCCAGGTACTTGCCCCGCAGGGCCGGAGGGTGGCGACACTGCACGAAGACGGTGAGGAGCCGGCCCTGCGAGTGCCAGTCACCCATCCAGCGCTTTAGGTCCCTCAGCCGGCAGTCGCAGGTCCAGCCGTTGCCGTCTAGATCCAACCGATAGAGGGCTGGGCTGGAGGCGAAGATGTCCCCGGAGAGGGCACTGAGCGCATTGTCGCGCAAGCTGAGCTCGCGCAGCCGGCCCAGGTGGCCAAAGATAGTGGGGTGCAGAGCGGACAGCTCATTGCCGCTCAGGTCCAGCGCCTCCAGGCTGTGCAGAGGCTCCAGCAGCGCCACGGGCAGCTGGCTCAGCCGATTGCCCTCCAGGCGCAGCTCGCGCAAGGCCTCCAACCCCCAAAAAGCCTCGGGCGCGAGGTGCGTGAGCTGGTTGCCCCTGAGCGAGAGTAGGCCAAGGCGCGGCAGGTGCTGGAAGACGCGCGGCCCGAGGTGCTGCAGACTGTTGGCCGAGAGGATGAGGGTGGAGAGGGAGCGCAGCGGTGCGAAGGTGGCCGCGTGGCGTAGGGAGGGCTGCAGCTCGTTGGCAGAGAGGTTGAGGAAGCGCAGCTTCCCCAGATGGGCGAAGGCGTTCTTGCCCAGAAAACGGATCCGGTTGGACTCCAGATGTAGGTAGAGCAAGTTACCCAAGGGGGCAAAGACGGCGTCCGGCAGCACCCCCAGGGCGTTCCCGTCCAGCCGCAGCTTGACCAGACTCTCCAGTCCTTCGAAGGAGCCGCGGCTGAGGCGGCTGATCTCGTTCCCGTTGGCGTAGAGGATGCGCAGCTTGCGCAGCGGCGCCAGCGTGCCCGGGGCGAGCGCCTGCAGGAGGTTGTTGCCCAGGTAGAGCTCCTCCAGCCGCGAGAGCTTCTCGAAGGTCTTGGGGTGCAGAGAACGGATCTGGTTGTACTGCAGGTCCAGCCGTCTGAGCTGCCCCAGGCGGTGGAAGTCGAAGGCCGTGATGTTGGTTATGAAGTTGCCGCCGAGGCTGTAGGTGACCACGTCCTGCGGGCTCGGCAGCGAGCTGGTCTTGGGCACGGCGCGGAGCCCCCTGTTGGTGCACAGGAGGTGCTGGGGGTGCTGGCAGTCGCAGCGCTCCGGACACACCGGCTGGGCCCGCGGCGGGAGCGCAAGGCAGCCGCACACCACGAGCAGGAAGCGCAAGGCGCGGGCAGCCTCCATCGCCGCCCGCCCTGCGTTCTGCGGCCGGATCGTCCTCTTGGCCCGCCGGCTCTGTGTCTCCTCTGCATTCCCCTTGGCCTGGCCAGAGTCGCTAAATGGCCTCTTTCGGACTTCGCAGCGCCGTCCAGCCCCTCCTCCGCCCTTTGTCCGGTGGCTGGCCCGGGTCTCTGCAGGCGGGCTTTGCCTGGCCAAGTCAGGAGGCGCAGGGCGCTCCGCGAGCTCCGGGTGCTACTTGTTGCATTTTTGCAGAACTTTCTCCGGGTGCGCGTCGGGGGCGGGGGGGGCGTGGAGGGAGGGAGCAAGACCTGAGCTTTTTGTTTGCAGCTTGAGTCCGGAGAGCTGGATTCCCTGGCACGGATTCTCCCCGCCAGCGGATTCCCCAGCTGCAGGCGGGAGCCCTTCCAAGAGCTCCTCCGGGCGCGGCTTGGCTGCTGCGCCGGGGCGGCTCGGCCCCCGCAGCCCGCGCCTCCTCGCTCCCAGTCCGGGACCGGTAGCGCGGCCTGGGTGGAACAGCCCCGGGAGGAGCCGGGGGTGTGCAAGGCTGCGTCCGGAAGGGACCCAAGTCTGCGAGTGGCGAGCAAACCGGGCGGAAATTCGTTCTTCCCACACTCTGCCCCCCGGGGATACAGGCGGGGGGGGCGGGGGGAAGGAGATGGCGTAGGGAGGACAGACCCCGGTAGGGGGAGGAGGAAACGCTAAGTGGCTCCGCGTCTGGTCAACCGGAGCCCGGGACGCCAAGTGAGAAAAGTAGGGATTAAAAACAGCTGTACGAGTCGGACACGCCGGGCTGGGGGCGGGGGTGGATTACCGGGCGAGCAAACGGGATTTGCAGACAGAAACCTTTTTATTTTAGACGAGCACACCAGTCGCTTCGAAGCAGTGGGAGCGCGACTCGTTTTATTCGTTTTTAAGACAGTTGTTGCTCTTCCTGGTGGCCCCCTGCAAGAAGTTGGGGCAGCACGGAACCTGCCAGCGTTCTACGGGAAGTTTCGGGCAGCACAAGGCTGGCTGCCAAGAGCTGTCGGTGGGCTACTGTCAGAAGAGGCTAGGTCAAGCCATTCTGGCTGTTGCGTGCTTGGGTTTTTGACATCGTTGTACTGGTGCCCAATAGCCGAGGAGAGGCACCGCCCCTTCTTAGGGATCTAAACTGAGTAGTTACTTGGCCCTGCTGTTGGCAAGAGCATGGAGGAAGCTCAGAACTGGTTCTGTCACCGTGAAAGTGTCAGATTTAGGTGATTTAGTCCCATTAATCCTCCTCCAGTCTTAGGGCCCTTGGGGCAGGCTCTGCACGTGTGCATATATATATATATATATAAAATAACCTTCACAGACCCTCTGGTAACTGCTACCTGCTGGGCCCTCCCCCTTTATGCCTGGGCTTGCGGTGATCTTCAGAAATTTGGCCCACAATTTTTCAGACCTGGTTTAGTTGGGGGAGTCTTCACACTTATTATCAATAGGGAGTGGAGCATTTATTAATGGCTCCATTCAGGGCAGCCCCAGCTGAGAAGGAGAATGGGCAAGAAAGAGCTGTTAATTACTGTTTGTTCCTGCAAGCCATTCCCTACCCTCATCCCAGGATGTTCAGAAAACGTAATTTTAAGGACCTACTGTGTGGAAAATTAAAGGAGAGAGACATAGCCTCACCTCAAGAGGCTGACAATCTAGTGGGGAGGGCAAGACAGGAAAGGTCAAATAACAATGTAAGGCTGTAGTATGAGAAAGCTGCTGAGATGCAAATGATTTTGAATAATTCCAATGTTCAATGGTGATTAATTGGCTCCTTTAGCGATTCATATAAGCAAGTGAATTTAAAGAAAAGTGAGACCATTGGCAGCATAGTCAGTGAACACTTATGGATGAGCAGGGACCTTGGGTCCAGGGAGATGGGGCTGGAGAATGGAAGGTAGGTAGGCATTGAAATGTCCATTCAGGGCACAGTGAGCAGAGCAAGTTTGCTTGTGATTTGTTTTGAGATTTCTAATAAAGGATGAACTTGGGGAACCAAGTATCTTTCTGAACAAGATGAAAGATGAAGTTACCCAGGCAGTTTGGTAGTTTGGGTTTTAGTTCTCCTTGTGAGAAACCTCTGAAATCGTTTAGTTCTGGACTCCAGTCCTCCTTATGAAGGTCTGGCTGCCCTAGAGGGTGAGGCCCAAGCTTGTACCGTGTAGCACAATTTCTGATCTGGGCCCCAGAAGCTGCGAGGAGGACCTCAGTCCTTGGTGGCAACAGAGGTCATTCGATTGTTCAGAGGAAAGAATACTAAGCAGCTGCTGGCTTTCAAATTGAGCCACTAGATCTACCTGGGATGCAGCTGTAGCAGCATCTGCTTTTGAGGCCCTAGCCTTGGGACGCACAAACGGCCTTCTGAGCGGGAAGGAGGTCGGAAACTGAGAGGTGTGATGTGGAAGAGGAAGAAGCAGAAATCAGACCCTCCTCCTTTGCATAAGCTTCCTCTTTTCCTGACTCTTCCAAGAAAACTTTCAGAGTAAACCAGGCCAGGAGGGGCATTCCCTCAGAGGTCACTACAGTTTGGACTAATCGCTTACTCCACTGAGGGTGTTGTTCCATTTGTAGATGCCTCTAAGTAAGATTAACAAAGTTATCAGACCCCTGCGGTTGTTCAGTATTTTTTAATGTCTTGGGTATTATTATCCAGTGCCTAATATTTCTACCAGTAGTCCTGGATTGCAGGTAAAAATAACATCTTCCGTGGTTTCATGTCAAAAGACAATTGGTTTTCCATGACGTTCCGTTTTCTTGAAGTAACACATCTGCCCCATGTAGTTAACCTTGCTTAAAATAGATAATAGTATGCCAGATTTCAAATAAGTAGAAACAGTTTCTGATAGGTGTCGCTAGCACCCTTAATCTAGTTTCAGTAAGGGTAAAATTTTGAGATCTGCAGGTCAAGTACGTGTGTGTATGTGTGCGTATACGTTCTTTCTGAAAAAGCGTGATTGCCATCTTTTAAAGAAATGCTTCCCTTTTTAAAGGCATATAACCTGAGGTCCACTTTACGAATGAATGACATTAAAAAACTTCAGATTACACATATGTGATATCCATATGTGCCCCCCAATGGTCTCCATGTCTGTGGTGCTATGTGTTCAGGTGTTTGATTTATTCTCAGACCATGTCTCTCTTCAGGAGTTAAAATTTTGCTTGAGTTTGGTAGTCTTAGAGCCCCTGGTAGTGAAGAGCTATAAAAGTAACTTCGTATTGCTGCTGGTGATCAGGCAAGAAGCATTTAGTGAGAATTTAGCATGTGCCGAATCCCAGGATGAGCTGTGGGAAGGCAGTGCTGATAAGACACAGGGCCCGACCTCAGGGTGCAACAACTTAGCGGGGAGACTGATGGGCGGGGAGCAATTGCAGTGCTGTGGGAGCCCTGAGGAGGTGCACCTGGCTGGACTGAGAGCTTGAGGAAGGCTTCCAGAGGAGGGGAGTGCTGAGTACTACCTATGTGATGGCGAGCAGGGCAGGAAGAGGGGAAGCCTGGGGACAGGTGCAAGAGAGTGACTGAGAAACCTCCAAATCTTCTGTCTGAATCTTTGTTGCTGAGATTCTTTTGACATCTGTGTTTTTTAATAGTGTCACACAACCTGTTCATACAATGACTTCCAAATAAATAGTCCCTTATTCCCCTTTAAGGCTTTCAGCAGGGAGTTGACATAATCACATCTGCACTGCAACATCAAGAGGTATCTCTGCCTAAATAAAGTAGGTGCCACACAAAGAAAATGTTCTCTCTCTAGTTCTTGCCGTCTCTAACCTTGAAATCTCTGACAGAGATTTGTGTGGGACATGTTTTGACAGAACATCCAGACCAAGGTATTCACTTATGTAACATACGTGCAGGCATTATATAGATACTATATATACAGTACACTCTTGGACCAGGGCAACCTAGGTCCCTACCCTGGACCCTGCACTTTAGAGGGCCGTGTTCCAGTCCTCCTTTGGGTGGCCCTCACCATAAGAGCAGGATTTTGATTTCAGGCTTCCAAAGATATGTAACCACCCACTGCCCACATCCCCACTCCTGCTCAGGATTCCTGGGACCCTGGAATTCCTTACTTAATTGCCTAAGTCTGTGCAGGCCTTTTTCCCATCTGTCCTCCTGGAGACCAATCATGTCACAAGTGTATACCCTTAGGGCCAAGAGAAGGCTAAAGGGTAGCTGTCAAAAGAATCTGGAGGTGTGGGTTGGGATTTCAACTCTAATGCCTGCGAGACCTCCAGGAGACTCCTGGTAACGCAGGACCCAGAGCTAAGAGGAGGAACCATGGACCAGTGCTCTAAACCCAGGCTTCTCAAACATTGGAGACGTCTGTCCATATGTAGCATTTTAGGAGAAGAAAGTACATGTACTTGGATTAAAGAACAAGGAGAAAAATTACAGGAGTTTGAAGGAAAGCATTTTTTAAAACGTAAATTCTACTTTATTATAACATAGCCTATACCTAATTTTCTATAAAAAGCAATAATTTTTAGTAAGAGTAAGGACAGAGTTGTCTCCATTTAAATGCCTATCTCTTAACTATGTAATGTCTTTGTTTATGGATGGATCCCAGCTTGATCAGGTTCCAGGAGAGTCAAGTATTGATTATGCTTAAATGTATCATTTGCATAATCACAAGTCGAGAAATCCAGGAAGGAAAGCTGTTGGTAAGAGAAACAAGAGCTTTGTCATTTCACTTTTGGAAAGTTTGCCCTTTAAATCTCAAGCACTCTGGGGGTAGTTTCAGAAGCACAAGCAACTCTGGGCTGGTTCCGTGACACATGTATGTGGCATAAGGGTTTTCAGCTATTCTTGCCCAGGCATGGAATCTTGGGCTTGCCGGGGATGTACACACTTTCTTCCCAAGCAACCTGTGGTTCCCTTGATCTTCAGCTATAGAGGCAGGAAGGATTCCAGGCCATGTCTTCAGCAGCCCCTGGAGCCGGAATGAGTTGGCCCAGGCTGCCCTGGTGCAGGACAGGTTAGGCGAGAAGAGCTCAGGCGTAGCTCCCCGCTGCAGGGAGAGGTAAGCCTGCCACTCCCTGCCGGAGCGGCAGACTTCACTTACTCAGCGCAGCCTGCGGAGACGGCAGCTGTTTCCTCAGCCTCAGTGAGCCAACCCCAGACAGGCAGTGTGGCCCCTGACACAGATGAAGTAGGAGACCAAGAGTCCCAGTGGTGCCTTGGCATGCTATCAAATGACCCCCAAAACTCTCGTTATCTGAATTGAGCCTCATCTCAGCCCCAGTCTGAGAGGCAAGTTTCTTTGCCTTGGGGATTAGCAATGTGAATGAGAGAATCACGGGTTTACGGTGTATCTGCTGATTCTCCATTTTTGCCCTTAAGGAAATAGAGGAATGCAGATTCCTGGATAGGTATTAGCCTTATTAAATCAGAATCTCAGGGGGCAAGGCCCCAGCACCTGCATTTATAAGCCACCAGGTGATTTTTTATGCACATTTAAGTTTGAGAAAATTAATAGACACTATCTCCAGAACACCTGTTCATGATCGGCTGATCATATTCTAGTAACAACAGTAGTAATGCTGGCACTGATGTAGTGCTGAGCGCCAGGCAGTAGTCTAAACACTCTACATAAAGTAACTCATTCATTTCCACACCTACCTAGTGAGGTAGGAACTACTGTTATCCCCATTTTACAGAGGAAGAAACTGAAGAGCTTATTAAAAATACAGGATCCTAGGCCCAGCCACAGAGAATCTGATTCAGAACCTCCAGAACAGGGCCTAGTGATCTCTATTTAGCACATTCCCAGGTATCGTCTTAGGTATTGTGACTGAACGAGAATTCTTACGGGCTTATTCAGACATTTCAATGTCTCCTTTTCTAGGAGCCTAGGGATTGACAGAGTAGACAAGGTCCATGCCTTCTGGGAGCTAAGCATAGCCGGGGAGTTAAATGCATATAAGAATCCGGAAGCATGGTGCCATCATAAACAGGATGAGCACCATTTGCTGTGGTCATAGTAATTATCTTTTGGGAAGAAAATAATAAAGAGCTAAAACCTTTGTAGAAAGCATCAGTCCACATAATACTGTATGTGTCTAAGGCCATTTACAAGGTGACTGCTTCCAACAGTTCAAGGAAATTATGTCCGGGGAAAAAAGAGTCCAAGGATTTTATGTCCAAGGAACATCCTTATCCATCAGTTCAGAGATGCCTGATTATTTGAAACCGATGTGTACAAATAGATTGTGTATCTACAGGAACTACAGTGAACTGTGGGCAGTCTGGCAAAAGCTAAAAAGGGAGAGATGGTTGGTGGCTGAGCGTAACATAGGAAATAAGGCAAATCCACATACTGTTTACGGTTACAGTGTACAGTGTTTTTGTGCACCTGAAATTTTATAGCAGTAATATAATGATGTTCTCCCTTAGAATAGAATTGAGTCAGTCGCCTAAGGAAATGCTTTAGGTATAAAAGTGTCCCTTATTCCTAAATACTGAAATATTTGTCATCTCCAGGGACCAGACCTGTAGTTGAGTATGATGGTACAGCTTTTCAGTACTTTTTTATTTGGATTTCTTCATACTACAGTAATAACATTTATTTAACCATTTTATATCCCCACCCAGCTGGAAGGACATCAGCCTTGTTTTATTTCATTTTTGTAGTACTCAGCAACTATTGTTGAACTGTCAAAGGGTTTTCATAAAAAGCTAGAAGAAAATTTTTGAAATGTTAACAGTTGTTATCTTTACATGGTGAGAAGATGAATAATTGTTTACACCCTATGCTTTGGCATTTTCTAAATGCTATACAATTACTATGGATTTCTTTGAAATGAATAAAAAATTTTAAAACAAATGCTTTCATATTTAATATCTGCTTTCACCTCAACATGTCTCATAAGGCAGTTAGGTGAGGAATATTCATATCCCCAACTTGGAGGCAAGGATGCTAAGAATTAAAGGAATTAGCTAACTTCTGGAATGGTCCACCGCTGTAATGATAGAGTTCAGACCACAATCTAAACTGTTGACTTCTGACCCCAGAATTTTATAGTTAGACCTCGCTGGGCTCCCTGTTGATACAAGCCTATGTTTACAACTAATGAGGCCAGTTCGGGGTGATAGTCAAAATATTTAGCAACTGGTCCAATAAAAGCACCAGCCAACCAGGTTTGCCAACCAGGTTTGGTGCTGCCTGGTCAGGAGAGACAGAGGCCGGGCCAGTGCCCACCGCCTGAGAGTGCACTCACCTGCACTTGACTAAACTTTCTGAATGGTGCTTTAGGTGTCTCTTTTTTCTCTTAATAACTGCATTATTAAAAACAATTTATGTAAGGCTTGGGCACAATAATCAGTAACCATGAGAAACAACACACAAAGTTTTCCTGGGTCCACGTTTCTTCCAAACTGCAAACTTGCCTGAGGCCTGGTGCGTTGCAGTCACTCAAACTTAACTGCAGGATGTTGGTGAGAGGGCACAGATGATCCACTTTGACAAAATACGAGTTTTGTTTTCAATATTTTAATTCAGAAATTGTCTCCCATTGTCTTTGGTGGACTGACAGATATATTTGAAGGGAATTTCATAAAAAAATACTATTTTTCTCACAACTTGATCTGAATTGTTATAATTAATGGCTTAACAATATTTGTAGGGAAGACACCTCTTTTGAAGAGTATCAATTTCAAGGATTAGCAACTCATCCTGTAAATATTCAGTGATTTCTTATCAAAATCTGGAATGTACAAGTGGCAAGTACTCCCCACCCAAAAAACCTCCCCCAGAACTGTAGATGTCTCCTTATTCTAATATCACTGTATGGGGCCAAAATAGTGGAGGCAGTTTCATACCCATGTGGTAATTGAGCACGAAAACCATGACTCTGTTCTGGCAAGAAACACTGTCAATCTCAGTAATGGAAATAATCTTGGACAGTGAAATAATTGACTATATACAGTGTAAAATACCCTCAAACTATTTGCAGATTTCATCAAAAGACCAAATGTTTTTTACTTAAGACCAGGAACATGGCAGGAAAGGAAATTAGAGGAAGGAAGCATCCGTCCCTTTTTCAGTCTCTGTAATTTCTATAAAGATTTGCACTTTGATTATGCTTAGTAGCACCATATGCTGGAGTGGGACTCAAGATCAAAGGTCCCAGCCGCAGCACTGGAGCCTGGCTGTGGGCAGGATCAAACATTTCTGTTGGTAGAACGCTAATGTATCTGTAAGGATACCCCTCCAGCTTCTACGCATCCCTATTTAATTTCCAAAATGTAATTGGTGTACCGCAAACTTGAATGCTTTTTTATTGTCTGCTATGATACATTGTAGGTTGAAAAAAAAGTGGTTGTTACCATTTAAAGATATTTAGAACTAAAGAATTTTCAAAAGCTTAATGTAAATTGTCAAGATTTATAGTGTGTATGACTTTAAAAATTGGGGGGCGTGAGGGATGGCTGAACACTGCTTTGCTTTGGTTGATGAGAGAACAGATTTTTTTTTCATTCTACTTTTCTCTGCAATCAAAATTTTCTGCGATGAACATTTTTTAAAAATAAATTTATTCATTTATTTATTGGCTGCGTTGGGTCTTCATTGCTGCGCATGGGCTTTCTCTAGTTGCAGCGAGCAGGGGCTACTCTTTGTTGCGGTGCACGGGCTTCTCATTGTGGTGGCTTCTCTTGTTGTGGAGCACAGGCTCTAGGCGCACGGGCTTCAGTAGTTGTGGCTCTTGGGCTCTACAGCAAAGGCTCAGTAGTTGTGGCACAATGGCTTAGTTGCTGCGTGGTACATGGGATCTTCCTGGACTAGGGCTTGAACCTGTGTTCCCTGCATTGGCAGGTGGATTCTTAACCACTGTGCCACCGGGGAAGTCCCTGAACATTTATTTTTGCAGTTAAAAATCTTTGGTAAAAAAGTACATGATACCATATTCACTCTTGCTTTCTCCATTGCTCTGCCATGTCTTCCTTCCCTTGTTACAAATTGTTTTTCTTATAAACCTTTTTTAAAAATCAGTCTTAATAATGTCAGTCATCTTGGATACAGTCAAACAATTTACTGTATGCAGTGTAAAAACCCCAAAAGCATTTGCAGTTGTCATCAAAAAGCCAAACATTTGTCATAAACTGCCCATGTGATATGTATGGGGTGGTCAGAAGATGGAGTCCACTTGCTGGGTCTCTGACCTTGAACCGTGTCACAGTCTCTCTGATCAGTGGTTCATTTTCTCATGTATAAAAAGGGACAGATAATACTTGCCCAATATATGAGTTTTGGGAAATATATGTGAAAGCTCTTACAAACTATAAGTGTTAGGAAAATAGGATTGTTGCTAACCTTTCAACTTCCTGTGTGCCTTCTCACTGAGCATCTGAGGTCCTCCAGGGCAAGACCAAGTCTTATGCACAGCTTTTTGTCATCCTCTGTAACACGCAACGATATCTTTCTTAAATTGTAGGTCTTTAATAAATGTTAGGCTGAGCAGAAAGGCACAGAGGAGGAAGGCACATTCTCAGGTGACTGTTTCTTCTCCCTTTCCTTGTAGGTTCTGTTTCCATCTTTTCATTGTTCCTTTGCTCTACTCCAGGCTGCTCAGGCCCAGGGCACAAAGTCTTCAGCACACAGGTTCTCTCCAGAGAGCTCTACAAACAGGCCTAGATTCTGAGCCAGCTCTGTGATCATTTAGTTCACCAAGTGAATCATTTGGCCTCTCTGGGCATTGTGCTCTATGAAATGGCTATAATACATCGTCGTTTGCCCGGAGGGTTCTTATCACCAGTAACAGCCCTTGTGAAGTTAAAAAATTATAAGGGCAAAAAGGAGGAGCTTCTGTGGTCAGGATGGGTCATATACCAGGTCTTGGTCTTGGAGAGTCACAGTGTACAAGAGCATGTTCAAGGCTTGGAAAAAAAATCCTGCAGAAAACAAAGGAAAAAAGAAATGGGAGGTGGCAGGTAGGACCATGAATCTAGTCTGAGACACACTGAATTAAAATGATCACTAAGATCCCTTCCAGCTTTCAACATTAAAGAATCTATTGCATTTCTTCCGTGGAACATTATTCAATATCACTAGAGTTTGTTAATGATAAAGTTCTTCAAATGTGGTGTTTTATTTGTGCTTGACTGATCTCAACAACTCACAGTATCCGATTGGTTTAATATCAATTCACAATGAGCAGGATGATATATACTGAAGTTGTCTCCAGTCTCTCATCCTCCTGGAAAACTTGTTTTCTTTGCCCCCAAGTTGTCAAACTAGCAAATTATTAGACTTCTCTTTCTAACAGGTTACAAGTGTTAGAATCCCATAGTGGTAAGTGCCATTCGTCGTATTGATGATTCTGGGCTAAGTAATTGTTGATGCTTCAGAATTATTATTTAGCCACTGTACTGGCACTGGTGGGGTGTTTTCTGAGAACCCAGCCATTTGGGAAAAACTCCAATAGTGAAACCCTCAGGGTAATTACTCTAGTCTCCTGTGGGTGTAAGAACCCTATTGATAATCAGTGCATGACTCTCATGATTTTTAGAGGTGATAGATTATAAGTACCAGCTTAACTAATCCAGAGTGATTTTCCATCTGAGACAGGTGGCTACAAACACCTGCCAGAAAAATAAACAAAAATGACTAGCATTTACAGAGTGTTTGTCATGTGCCAGGCATGGTTCTAAGCCCTCCACAGGTTTTAAATCATTTAATCCTTCAGTAACACCATGAGGAAAGTACAGTTATTAGCTTCATTTTATAGATAATGCAATGGAAGCAAGAAGAGGTTAAATAACTGGCACAAGGTCACACAGCTAGTAAGTGACAGAGCTGAGACTTGAACTCACATTTTATGAAAATTGTCATTCACACTTTTCACATGAATCTTTGATCACAGTGTCCTTGTCATCACTAGAGTCATTTTTCAGATACATAGCATTTTCCAGAATGTCATCTGCCATTTCATACACGTTGTTTGAACTATAGGATTTTTTTTTTTTTTTAAAGATTTATTTATTTTTTTTATTGATTGATTGATTGATTGCTATGTTGGGTCTTCGTTTCTGTGTGAGGGCTCTCTCTAGTTGTGGCGAGTAGGGGTCACTCTTCATCGCGGTGCACGGGCCTCTCACTATCGCGGCCTCTCTTGTTGCGGAGCACAGGCTCCAGACGCACAGGCTCAGTAGTTGTGGCTCACGGGCCTAGTTGCTCCGTGGCATGTGGGATCTTCCCAGACCAGGGCTCAAACCCGTGTCCCCTGCATTAGCAGGCAGATTCTCAACCACTGCACCACCAGGGAAGCCCAGGATTTTTTAATATGATTCTGTCAGTGGAAATTTTCCAAGCCACCAATACTTATTCACATATAATTAGGTCACATGTTTTCTTTATTCCTACTATAGGTATATAGCCATGATCTCCAAAATACTACCACTTAATGATATTGTTTCCTCCCCCGTCACTATACTTATATTTCAATGAAGAATAGCCTTTTGTTATTACAGAAGCAGCATATATGCATTGTAGAAAACCAGAAAATACAGAGAGCAACAATAAGAAGATAAATATCATGTTCCCACTGTGGTAGGCTGGATAATGGCCCTTCAAAGATATCTAAGTCCTGATCCCCAGAACTTGTGAACATGTTAAGTTACATGGCAAAGGGGAAGTAAGGGAATTGCAGGTGGAATTAAGGTTGCTAATCAGCTGACCTTGAGATGGGAGAGTATCCTGGATTATCTTCATGGAACCCGATTATCACAAAGGTCCTAAAAAGTGGAAGAGGGATGCAGAAGAGAAGTTCAGGGCGATTCAGTACGAGAAGGACTTGACCTGCTGTTGCTGGCTTTGAAGATGAAGGAAGGACCATGAGCCAGGGAATGTGGGCAGCCTCTAGAACCTGGAAAAAGCAAGGAAATGGATTCTCCCCTAGAGCTTCCAGAAAGGAATGCAGCCCTGCCAACACCTTGATTTAGCTCAGTGAGACCATGTTGGACTTCTAACTTACAGAAAAAGTTTAATCCACCAAATTTTTGGTAATTTGTGTGCAACAATAGAAAACTAATACACCCACCAACCAGAAACTGTTAAGTGTTAATATTTTATTATATATATTTCTAGATCTTTTTATACACACATATGTATTTTTTAAACTAAAACAAGATCATGATGAGTTTGTTTTCCTTTAATAATAATCTTTCTCTTTCCCTGTCAATAAATTTTCATAGCATCTAATACTGCAATCATGTTGAAATTACCCTAATTGTTCCCCAGCTATTCCCCCAAAGCTGGTTTGTCCAAATCAGGATTTAGGTCTGGGCCATGCATTTTTAATGGTTTTATGTCCCTTAGGTATTTTAAATCTAAAACAGTCAGTTTTTTCATCTACTAATTTTCCTTCTCAATGTTTGTCTGATTGCTTCCTCATGTGGTCACTTAGCTTGCTCCTCTGTCCCCTGTATTTCCTATAAATTGGAAGTTACATCAAAGAGCTTGGTCAATTCACGTTAATAAAATTTTGTCTAGAATACATTTTGGGTGCTGTTGTGTGTTTCATATGGCACTCCATCAGGAGGTACATGCCATCTGGTTTCCACCATTAGATCCTGAAACTCAGACTGTCCTCTGGTTATGGGATGGCAGCCCGAGCTTGCTGCTCTAGAGGGATGTTATTCCCCTGTAACCAGAAAGTATTCTGTGTGGATTTACTTTAATACCATACAGATGTGCAGTTTCCCCTCAACTATGCACCTACTGGCCAGCTCCATCTGACAGCCCTTGCCTGAATTACTGTTCATTAGAAATCACAAAATGGTGATTTTTCTAATGTTATCATTTTTTTCTATATTAATTAGCTGCCATTTCTTAGTGAAGAGACTCTTTCCCTAATCAACTAGATCTGTTTGGTTACCCTGACAAACATTTTGGACTGGGGAAGCATTTTGGACTGCTTCTTCCTTTAGTCATCAATTCTCAAAGGGAGGAATTTAACAACAACCTCAATGATGACAACTAATTTTTTTCTGCCTTTCTCTTTTCGAGTATCATTATGAGCTCACAGACTTTCACAAAATCAGGGTATTTCTTTCTATAATTCTTCTGTGTGATCATGTTACCAATTTGATATATGTTTAGGTTTTTCAATTCTAGGATTTTTTTTTAGTTGTAATTTTTTAACAGGTAATGCATTTATATAATTCAATATCAAAATTATATGGAAAAATATTCACAAAGAATTCTTATTTCTACCCCTGCTCCCTTCCCTCCTACATAACAATATTTTATTAGTTTCTTATTTATATGTCCAGTGTAGTGGGGTTTTTTTGCATATATAAGTGTGTGTGTGTGTGTATGTGTGTATGTGTGTGTGTGTGTGTGTGTGTGTGTGTGTGTGTGTGGTGTAGATATATAGCCTTACTTTAATCCCTCTCCAATTCGTATATATACCCCTTGCTTTTTTCTTCCACTTAATGGTATATTTTGGAGATCTCTCTATTTCAGTACACAGAAGCCTTTCTCATTCTCTTTAGAACTTCTTAGAACTCCATTGTGTGATGTCCTGCAGTTTATTCAACCAGTTGCCTGTTATTGAACCCTTGCATTCTTTCTAACCTTATATTATTGCAAAAAAATGCTTCAGTGAATAAACGTGTACATTTATTATCTTGTACTTGAGCAGATATAAAGGTAAATAGATTCCTAGACTTTGCATTGTTGGGTCAAAGGGTTATTATATCAGTAATTCTCTTTTGCTTCTTGAAGGTCTTGGTGTCATCACACAGATGAGTGCATTAAAAAAAAAATGGAGCCTTAAAATAAAAAAAATATTAACAACACTAAGGTGAGACCATGTAGCAACTATCTATAGAGCTCTTGTACAATGCTGGGGGGAGCATAAAATGATACAATCATTCTAGGGGACTGTTTGGCAAATTCTTTATTAAGTTAAACATGCATCTATCCCATAGCCAAGAAATATCACCTCTAGGTATTTACCCAAGAGAAATGAAAACATGTTTCTGAAAAAGAATTTAAGAAGAATATTCAGAGTAGCCTTATTTCTAATAACCCTAAACTGGAAACAACTCAAATGTCCATTAACAGTAAATGGATAAACAAATTGTGGTATATCTATAGAATGTCACTCAACCATAAAAAGGAATGACATGTATTGATACATTAGTAATGTGGATAAATCCCAAAATAATTATGCTGAGTAAAAGAAGCCAGACCAAAAAAGTACCGTGGGTTCCATTTATATGAAGTTCTAAAACAGATAATGCTAATTTATGGTGATTGAAATCAGAATGGTGGTGGCCTCTGTGAGTGTTGGGAATTGGCTAGATAGGATCAAGATACTAGGGAACTTTCTGGGGTGATGGCAGTGTTCTATATTTTGATTAAGGTTGATTACGTGAGTGTATACAATGATCAACAGTCATAACTGAATGCTTAATATCTTCGTAGTCATTTCATTGTATCATGTAAATTATGCCTTCAATTTTTAAAAATTTGGTCCTCAGCAAGACTCTTTAAGAAGTGACATAGCCTTCTTCCCTCATCACCCCAACCCTGTCTCCTCTCTTGTTCTGGATCTCTTAATACTCTTTACCTCTCTGACCCAGTCTTACATTTGACTAGCTTTTACTTTTATAGGCCCAAGTCTTAACTCCCCGAGTAGGTTGTAAGTATCCTAAAACAGTTAGGATCATGCCACCTCAATACCCTTTACAACAATGGTTGTTAACCTAGGCTGCATATTATTAGAATCACCTGGTGTCTTAGCTCAGCCTGCCATAACAAAATACCAGGGGCTGTGTGGCATAAACAACAGAGATTTATTTTCTCACAGTTCTGGAGGCTGGAAGTTCAAGATCAGAATGCCAGCATAGTCAGGTTCTGGTGTGGCCTCTCTTCCTGGCTTTCAGATGACTGCCTTCTCACTGTGTCTCACATGGCAGAGAGGGAGAGCAAGCTCTCTGGTGTCTCCTCTTATAAGGACACTAATGCCACCATGAAGGCCCCACCTCATCACTTCATCCAAACCCAGTTACCTCCCAAAGGCCCCATCTCCAAATACTATCACATTGGGGGTTACAGCTTCAACATATGAATTTGAGGGGGCCACATTCAGTGCATAGCACTTGGGAACATTAAAAAAAAATTAGCAGTGCTTGAATCTCATGCCCAGAGATCCTGATTCTCTTGATCTGACATCTGTGGGACCTGGACATCTGTATTTCTTTTAGATTCCCCCATAACATGCAGCTAGGGTTGAGGACTACTCTGTACCTTCCTGTTCAAGGTGAGGACCAACAACATCAGCTTGTTAGAAATGCAGAATCTCTGGTCCCATCCCAGGCTGGTGAACCCAAATTTGTATGGTAACAAAATCCCCGGCTGATTCCTTCACACCATAAAATTTGAAAAATGCTGGTTTGTGGCATCTTGCATAGACTCTCATTTAAGTATAAGAATGCTTCATCAGTCAATTCCTGTTTAAATCCAAATAGATGAACATTTTGTCAGCAAACCAAATTTCAGCTTTTTTTCATCTTGGAAGCCTGACAGGGTGCAGATCTTGCCTACAAATAATTGCACCTTAGTGTGAAGCTTTTATATTTTGCCTGTATATCACTGTCTATTAACAAAAAAGCAGCAAATAGACCCAATGTTAAAAACAAAATCCCAGTGTTTTTGAAAATATTTATACTACCATCCCAGCAATTCTATCACAATGAATGATTACTTCCTTAGCTTCAGGTGAGCTTTAAAACTGACAATGAAACAGAATAAGGTACTTGTACTCCAACTGAAAGAGAAGTGGCATTTAGCACAGAGTCTGAATACTGTGTAACTAATAAATAATTCAGTAAACTAGGGAAAAAAAAAACATGCAAGCTTAAACAAACAGCAGAGAATTCCTAATGCTTAAAATATCCTTAAGGTTGGGAAATGAGAAGATTATTATATATGATGCTATTATGTGGCATAGAGTGCTAGGTTTCAAAAGATTTGATTACAATAATTATGCTTAATACTAAAAATATAGAAAGGAATGCAGTCTTACCTGATGTTTCAGAAGGCACTTCAAGGTCTTGTCATCCATCAAGATCATCAATGTGGTCTTCAATGTGAATGTGGCTCATGAAAGTACTGAATAAGAGATTCCAGGCTGACACACTAAAAATGATGAATTTCCACTTTCCCTTTTCAGAAGTATCTAATGGATAGTTCTTTATTTTTAAGAACTATTAATATAAGAACCTTTGTGTTTAGAATATCCTCTGAATTCAGTACAAGTGTGCTTTTAAACTCCAACCTCAAGGATAATTTCTGCTACTGCCGATTGGTCTCCTTCTCATTTTCCTTTCTGTTCCTAATTGATAACTTCCTCATTATTAATGATATAATTAAATGGTTTGCTAAATTATATCAAAATAACTTTCTGGTTTAGTTCATAGCACCCTTATGTTCTATCCAATAAACTAAAAAGAAAAAGAAAAAAATGCTAATCTATGTTAAGTACACATACATGTATACACACCTACAAATTCACCTTTATTTATTTATTTATTTAAAACCTTACATATTTTTTATTATTTTTTTTGGCAGTGCCACGGCTTGTGGAACCTTAGTTCTCTGACTAGGGATTGAACCTGTGCCCCCTGCAGTGGAAGTGCGGAGTCTTAACCACTGGACCGCTAGGGAAGTCCCACAAACTCACCTTTCAAAGAAGGGAGCCTCAATAATGTTTTGTATTTAAATTCCATTTCCCAATGCTTACGGTTGACATTCATCTAATTAGTGATCTGATTCAACCCAAAACGTTTTTATGGGATGCCTATTGTGTGCCCAACAGAAATACACTTTGAAACTAAAAATCCTTTTTTCTTAATTGAATTATAGTTGACTTAAAATATTATATTTGAAACTAAAAATCTTTTATATTGGGTAAACATAATGAGAATTTATATCCCAGTATTGCAAATATTGAGTAAAGACCTTGCTGGTTCAGTAAAAATCAATTTAAAAGGATTTTTTCCCCCATTCCTTCCAAAACAACCTAGAAGATAATGGCATTTCTCCCTTAAACATTATATAAGAAAATCTCCTTTACATTAATAAAGTAATACACAGACAGAATTTTTAAATTTACTTTTCTCCTTTTAGCAAAGATTTTTTCCTATTTTTATTAAATTTTAATGAAAAATAATAAATACACTTATTAAAAACAATTGAAACATTAGAAAAGGATATCCAGTGGGAAGTAGGTCCACATCTCTCAGAAGTGTTCCATGCACATACAAACATATGTTTTATATCAATTTATAACTCTATCTTTGCGTATCATCTTATTCTCTGCTTTTTTTCCACAGGTACCATGTACTCTTCTGTACCTTGATATTTTTCACTTAAGTAATTTTGGAGGTTCTTCTAGAACAGTACATGTAGATCAAGCTCATTTTCAATGCTGAATGGTATTCCAGGTATGGATTTAACCATCCACTATCCATATACATTTAAGCTTTTTTCTAGGCTTTTGATATTATCTAGAGTGTTTAATAAATAATGTGAAAATGTGTCCTTGCACCTAGATGCTAATATCTGCAGAATAGAATCTTGAAAATAAAACTGCTGTGTCCAAGAATATGTGCATCTATAATTTTGATACATAATGCCATATTTCCCTTCAAAACGTTTGACCCAGTATGCAGTATCTCCAGAAGGGTTTGAGGGTGCCTGTTTGCCTGTATGGGTGCCCATACATCATTTTAGCAATTCATTCCTCACTCTCTTATATCATCAGTGTCTCCCGCTCTACTGGATCATTCCAGTCGGAATACGAACATGCTGTTGTTTCTTGCATCTTAAAAGAAAAAAAACATTTATTGACCCCAGTCCATTACTGCCCCATTTGTCTGCTTCCTTTTTGTGGCAAAACTACTAGAAAAATGATGTCTACACTTACTGTCTCTAATCCTTCTCTTCCCTGTCTTCTTGAATCTTCTCCAGTTAGGACTTTCAGCCTCACCACTTTACCAAAACTGCTTCCGGCAAGTTGCCAATGACCACTGCTTCAGTAGTGGTGAATTCTTAGTCTTCATCTTGCTCTGCTTGTGAGCAGCCTTTGAGAGGGTTGATCCATCCATTTTTCTTGGACCATTTCTCTTGGCTTCAGTGATGCCACACTCTCCTCCAACCATACAAGCTGCTCCTTCTCACTTTCCTTTGTTGGTTTCTTCCCATCTCCATGACGTCTTTTCTTTTTTTTTTTTTTTAATAAGTTTATTTATTTATTTATGGCTGCATTGGGTCTTCGTTGCTGCGCGCGGGCTTTCTCTAGTTGTGGCGAGCGGGGGCTACTCTTCGTTGCGGTGTGCAGACTTCTCACTGTGGTGGCTTCTCTTGTTGCAGAGCACGGGCTCTAGGCACATGGGCTCAGTAGTTGTGGTGCATGGGCTTAGTTGCTCCGTGGCATGTGGGATCTTCCCGGACCAGGGATCGAACCCGTGTCCCCTGCACTGGCAGGCGGATTCTTAACCACTGGGCCACCAGGGAAGTCCCTCCATGACGTCTTGATGTTGGAGTGCCCCAGGTCCCAGTCTTTGGACCTCATCCCTGCCTGTGCCTCTCCTTTGGCAATCCAGTCTACCCACATGGCATTAAATACCTTGTCTGTCTCAAGGACCCCAAATTGTCTGCTTGATCCCTGGCCTGGATCTCTCTCCTAAATACAAACTTGTGTGTTGAGCTACCTACTTGATATCTCTACTTGCATATCAGAGGGATCTCAAATTAGACATGTCTAAAGTGTGGTATTTCCCTAAAACTTCTTTCTTCCACACTCTATCCCATTTCAGGTTATAGTCATTCCATCCTTCCAGTAACTCAGACAAAAAAACTCAGAAGCATTCTTTTTTTTTTTTTAATTTATTTTATTTGATTTTATTAATTAATTTATTTTTTTAACATCTTTATTGGAGTATAATTGCTTTACAATGGTGTGTTCAGAAGCATTCTTGACCTCACGCTTTTGTTCACACTTCACATCCAACCCACTAGGAAACCTTGTTGGCTCTACCTTCAGAATATATCCAGATTCTGTCCACATCTTGTCACTTCCACCTGCAACACCCCGGTCCAGGCAGCTGTCATCTCTCACCTGGATTATTTCAGTAACTTCCCGCTTCCATTCTCGCCCCCCACCATC
Source organism: Balaenoptera ricei (assembly GCF_028023285.1). NCBI lineage: Eukaryota > Metazoa > Chordata > Mammalia > Artiodactyla > Balaenopteridae > Balaenoptera > Balaenoptera ricei. Next base: position 48,235,371 of record NC_082647.1, on the reverse strand, counting down.
TGTTCTCCATAGAACAACACAGCAACCAGAGTGATCTTGTTATTACCTATCAAATCACATCACCCCCTGCTCAAAACATTTCCATGGCTCACAGAGTTTAAAGGCAGAATGTGACTCTCCCCCCACCCCCTGAGAACATTCCTCTCTCATCTCATCTCCTATTACTCTGCTCCTCTCTCTCTGCGCTCTAGTCCCATTGGCCTTTTTGCTATTCTTCTGGTGCCAATGCAGGCATAAGCTAAGGGATCTAAGGGAAGAAAAGAACAGAATCCAGAAATGGACTTATCTGTATATTTAAATGCTTTATTTAAAATGCTTGTTTTAGCATTTACTGAAAAGGGGGGAAATGATATACTTTCCAAGAAATGGTTTTGGGACATTCAGGAATGAAATGCAGGCAGATCTAAAGTCTGAGCCTCCTGGGTGATACTCTGTGAAATTGCATTTCATTTCACCAAATCTCCTAGTTAACACTCAGAAACACAGGGGTTGTTTTGCACCCCATGAGTATGTAGGCACGTTAGCAGAGTCTCGGGAACAAACAGATGTGAGGCAGGGCCAGGAGGGAATAAAAGCCCACGAGTGTACTTCTAGGCTACAGTGGAACCCTCAGTGCTCAAGACAGTACCATCCACAGCTGCCTGTCTCCTTTGCGGACCTGGGAAGCTGTGGCTGTGTCTGGGAGCACGCTGTCTTATCTCTTACCTTCTCTATGGAGATATAACCATCTCTATGTGTTTCCACATCATTTGCCATCATAACTGGTACATTGAACAAGCAGGTCTTAGAAGGTTCAATTGCAAAGCAACATTATTTGTATTTCCAGGTATCTTCTATAATCCACTCCATGGGATATTTCTTTACCATCACCTAGATGAAAATTCAGGCAGACCCCTGAGTTCTCTGGTGACTCTTCAATAATACAAATGGATCTCCAGTCAGTCACTTTAAATCGCAAAAACCCACTCATTTTAGTAGTTAAATTCCATGTAATAATTAAAACCTTGCTTTGCAGATAAACCTCATCCTCTAAGCCTGCAGTAGGGGTGGGGTTGTGATCAGCTTTTTCTCTTTTTGCCCAAGCAGGGCTTCTACTCTTGTTACCCTATTATGCTAACCACAGTTTCTGGCTTCTCCAGGATGGAGATCTGGGGAGACAGAGTGGTAAGAAGAATGGAAAAGATCTTTCCTGATTGATATTATTGTGGTCAGTCTTCTCCAGACTCGGCAGATATTTTAAGGTAACTCTCTTATGTGGGGATTCTTCAGAAACCCACCGATGAAAGAAGACACCTTCATTAAAATGACTTCTGGATTTCCATCAGTGACAGGCTTCTGGAGGGGCAGAGCCAAGTGGCAGCCCTTAACAGCCAGCAGCAAGGTGGGTGCAGTTACTATAATGGGCAGAGTGTCTGCAGCAGCAAGCAGAGTATTTCAGCACACAAGAATCTTTGATGTTTGTTAATTGTTCATGGTGGCCCTAGGACCAAAACAGATTGGAATTCTACTAGGAATCACTTGATTTATGTAACTGGGAAATCTCTAGATCCAGTGACTAGAAACCTGAGTTGTTCAATGTAGAGTCATAGCTCATCACCCAAGTCTCAGATCTGAATCAGTTCAAAGACATAGAAATGCCCGGATCACTGATTTTGCAGCTGGGTCCAAGGAGTAGCAGCAGCAACAGCACCTGGGAATTTGTTCGAAATGCAAATTTCCAGACCCTTCCCCAGCCCTATGGACGCAAACACTCTGGAGGAGGGTCCAGCAGTCTTTGTTTTAGCAGGAACTTCAGCTGAGTCCTGTGCATGCTAAGGTCTGAGAACTCTGACCTTAAGAGAAGGAGAGGCTGGGAAGCCTTGAGAAGGGACCCTGTAACATTGCTGTAAGTACCTAGTGTAAGTCTTCCTTTAAGTCTTCTCCAGAAGATCTGCAGCCATTAACTAGGGTAACTGCAGTGAGGAAGGAGGAATATCCAGGCCTTTGGGACATTTCTAGACGTTAGCTCTGAGTCGATGCTAATCTGTAAAGCTCCAACATGCCTCTGGACCACGGAGACGGGTTGGGGGTAGGGGTCTCGTGTGGTGATCAAATGATAAATGAAACTTTGGGATGTGGCTGCTTCACAGTGGGTCTACTCACCCCCACTATGGTTATTTTCCCATTCCTGAATAGAGCTGTAATAGGTGTCCTCAGCGACTAAAAGAACCCCTGTATTGATTCCCTGACCTGGGTGATGAGCCTTATTATGGTAGGCAGGACCATGCGGAAGCTACCTGGAATTTCCTCTTCTTACCTAAGAGTAAACTGAAAGCAATACCGCATCCCTGGGAGAATTGCAGAGATTAGTATTTCCATCTAATATTTGAACAATACAGGGGTTGTTCCACCACATCCTCATTTAACTTATCTGTTTGGCATGACAGAAGGAAGATGGTTATTGGAGAATGACTATGGATTCTTATAGAATCATTCAGGTACCGGACCAGATGTAGTCTCTTTACTGGATAACACAACAGTGCTTCTGGTACTTTGAAGGCAACTATTGATCTGGCAGATGCTTTTTTTTTTCTCAATACCAAATTAGCAAAGATCACCAGATGGAGTTTGCTCCCAATTAGCAGGATCAGCAAAACACCCTCCCTGTCTTACTTCAGACCTCTGTGACTCTTCCGCTGTCTGACAAGATCTAGTCTGCAGGGGCCTTGATCATCTTGATACTCCCCAGAACACCATGCTAATATATGACACTATTGACATGGTGAGCAGGAAGCAGCACATACTCTAGATGCCTTAATAAGACATATGTATGCCAGAGGGTGGGAGAGAAACTCCAAGAAAAGTCAAAGGCCTACTACCTCAGTGAAGTTTCTAAGGGGTCCAGTGGTCTGAGAAATGTTGGCATTTCCTCTCCAAATTGAAGGGCAAATTGCTATACTTTGTACCACCTACCACTGAGAAAGAGCTACAGTGTTCTCTATCTCTTGATTTTTGAGATAACATAGGCTCTTTCTGAGTGTATTGTTCAAAGCAACATTTGAGTAATCCACAAAGCTGCCAAGTTTTGTGTGGGGACCAGCACATAAAAAGCCTCCCTAGCAGTGTTTCTCAACATCAGCAGTGTTGACGTTTGGGGGACAAAGAATTCTTCGATGTGGGAGGCTATTTGCAAATTGTAGGATGTTGTTCAGCAGCATCCCTGGCCTCTACCCCCAGTTGTGACATCCAGAAATCTCTACAGACATCGCCAGATATCCTTGGGGGAGCAAAACTGCCCTCACTTGAGAATCCCTGACCTACAGCATGTCTAGGTAAGCCTCGAGGTGAGTAAAGCACTGGCTGACACTTAACTGCAACCTCGTGAGAGACCCCGAGCCAGATCTTTCTAACTAAGCTATTCCTCGATTCCTGACTCTCAGAAACCATGAGAGATAATGAATGCTTGTTGCTAAGTTTGGAGATAATTTGTATTGCAGCAATACACTGATCCACCGAGCCATACGGTTGACGTACACAGCAGCAATTGTCGTCCAGTGTAGGTAGTGTACACCAGACTGGAGTTGAGCAGGTCCTGAATGTGCAGGTGAGCTCCGTGAGCAGTCAGCTCCTACTCCCATAGCCCCTCCTCTTGCTGAGCTGTAAGTCTCCCTCAACCCACACCTTTGTCCTTTTGGGACTGACAGATGGTGGAGGAAGAAACTGTTTGGACCAGGTTCACAGATGGTCCCTTACAATTTGAAGGCATCAGATAGATGTGGACTGTAGAAGCATTACAGCCCAAAGCAGGAATGGGGTAAGAGAAATTCTCTCAAGGCTGAACCCTGAGCAGTTGTCCACTTTGTCTGGATGGAGAGATGGCCAGGGTAGGGGTATATGCCAATTCGTGGGTGACTAGTGGTTTGGTATATTGGTGGCACAGGAGTCTGAGGAAGACGTTTGCAGATGAACCTCTAAATATGGGCACCCTCATATGTGAATGCTCACCGTAGGGCATCCGGGATGAGGCTCTCAGTAACCAATTGGACGGGATGCCCATTTTGTGAATGTCAGGCAGCCCCTTTCCCAGTCACCCTGAGGCGTGCTCAGTAGGCTCACGTAGGATGTGGCCATTGTGGCAGGAATCCAAGTCATGTGCGGGCTCAACAATATGGACTTCCCCTCAGCAAGGCTGCTCTGGCTGTTGTCACTGCTGGATGCCTAAGCTGCTGACAGCAGAGACTAGTGCTGAGCCCTGATGCGGCATCATTCCCCAGGGGGACCAGCCAGCCACCTCGTAGCAAGTTTATTACATTGAACTCTTTCCATTATGGAAAAAAACGTTATTGGAATAGTCACACTTCTTAGAAAGGAAGGTTTAAATCATCTTGCCAGGAAGGAACCTCAAACAACTGAAGTGTTGGTTAAAGGCAAATGGAACATGGGATAGACACTGGAAGAAGCTCATTAACAATTATTATTCAACTATTATCATTATCAATCAACTAGTTTTGTTACCAGTTACCAAAACAAGAACTATTGCAACTCTGCATTTTCTTCTTTGCTTGTTAAGCATAACACTGAGTGTCGTTGGTGGTTAAATTTACAATTTAGTCTTTAGGTTAAGGAATATCCAAGGTGCTATGGTGACTAAAAGAGAAGAACTGACATCACCCAGAGCTCAATACAGTGGCTGAGGCTGCCTCCTTATAGTGGCGCCACTCTGTGTTACCACCCTTTTGGGGACAGAGTGAGCCTACATTCATTTATATGACGTGGAAGTATGACGTTGGATGGATACAATGGAATGTGTGGATCTGAGTAGCAAAAGAATGGATATACCAGATTGTGTCTCTTGGCTGTTAGGTCCGAATTCATCCTTCTAGATACTCTCCATCCCCTTTTCCAGACTCACTCATCTGGCCAATTTCATGTTAGGTTCTTCCAATGGGAGGCGTAGGTAGTAGGTCCCAGTGTGCGAGAAAGAGATTAATCATTTCCCCGGCTACTGGCAGCAGCAAGGATGTGCAGCTGGGCTTGACTGCTTGTGCTACAAGCTCCACAAGCCTGGGGGTGGTTTCAGCAACATTGGCAGTAAGTAGCCACTCCTCGGATCCAGCCGAGGGACAGTGGCAGCTTCCCATTCTTTAGGTTACAGCTGCCTTCTTTGTCTGCTCCTAGCCCTTCCAGCAGTTTTTAACCAGTTCCCTACACTGCAACCTTCTCTGCTTGAAATATATACAGCCGTTTCTACTCTCCTGTTTGGACACTGAGTGCTACAGAGATCTTTCTGTATCAGAACAAAGTCAGCTTCCTCATTCTCTAGTTTAAAAAAAGAAAAAAGAAATGTGTCATATTTATATAAGAAGACCCAGATAATGGATACTTAAGTTGCTCTCAATCTTCTTTCTTAATCAGTAAGGGCAATAAAGGCATTTCCATTTTAGGAAAGTATCATCAAGGCATATATTTGGCAATGTTTGTCTCTCCCTCAATCTGGAATGATACCTGCTAAAGTTCTTATGCAGGGATCTAAATGGCTATAATGAGATTCAACTAGACTCTAGAATCTAGAGAGTGTCCATCTGCAGCTAGTTATTTATTGCTTAATAAATATTCTAAAGTATTGTCCGCATATATCCTAGTCTTATCTCTTCCAAACGAATTTCAAGCACCTTGAGGCTGGATCTTATATCACCTTTTGAATATGTTAATGGGGTGTGGGGAGAAGTTTTAGTAGTGCCTCTTCCCTTATGATTAATGTCATCTGAATGTGTCATCTGATTGGCAGGCTGGGAAGAGCCCTACATGCCTTCATGCGAATGGGGCTCAGGTTTTCTCTTGAGAAAGAAGCTGATGACGCAGCTAACACTGCCACATAGCGTAGTGGCTCAAATCGAGGTCCAGTTAATTTTATTATTGGTCTTACTCCAAATCCCTTTCATGGAGGCAGTGCTCCTTAGAAACCATTTTCCCTTAATTATAAAATATTTTAATTGATTTGTGGGCAGTGCTCTAATTCCGCCTGTGTGGCCTGTCCCCTTGGTCCACCTCGGGGCTGGAAGGCTGCCCAGCCCAGCACAATGCCCTCGTCCCCACGGGGCTGCCTCAGGCCCCATCTCAGCCATCTGATATTCTGCTTCCGCTAGACTAAAGAATGAAGGCCTCTTTAGCTCTTTGCTAACAGCATCCTTCTACTCTGTCTTCTGATTGTATCTTCTTTAATTAAACAGCACTTTTGCTATCTTCTCATCTTTTAGGTATTCAGATCATTCTGGCATTCTACTTCCAGCTCTTAGATTTATTTGAATTTTCTAAAATGGGAGAGGTTGGGTCCTGTTTACAGTTGCCATGCCAACTCCCAATCAGCCTTTTCCTTGGGAGGATTTTTCTTTAGCTGCTCTACACTTTCACAGCAACTTATAGTGTGACAGGAATCTTCAAACATTCGCAAGCAACTTGGCCAATAGGGATGTGGGGCTGCAGTTCCTAAGATGAATATCCAGGCTTTTTCCACGAGGGTTCTACTTTTATAATCTTCAACATAATCCCTTTAAAGCAAGAATCCCTGGCAAATCCAAGCTGCTATGGTATGAAAATTCTAATTAAAGGCAAAAATCAAAGCTGCTTTTGGTGGTAATGCTGTTATACTGTCAACCTCATTGTCAGTCAAATTAACAAAATACATTTCTAATAACCCAGCTAATGCAGTGAGAAATAAATAGCCAAGTCCATTTAACTCTCAGAAGCTTAAATGCTGTTAAATCACATTTCCTGTTTATGAGGCTGAATCTGAGAAGATATGCATTAATTATATTTCCAAATAGTCCAAAAAAATGAGAAGGCATGCATGAAAAGGAAAATTTTTAATTTTTTATATTTCAGTAATAATCACACATAACAATGATTTATGATCACTTCTACTACAGCTAACAAAATAGTTTATACTGAACATTTAGTAGATTAAACAGCAGTTATCCAAGATAAATGGTCCATTGATATGCTCATTTTCTCGATAGCCACATCCACAGGCTAAGTCCACAACTGGATCACATCCACATTTCATGGTAATTGGTTTTAAAACTATCAAAACAGGAGGAACATGGAAATTCCATCCGCAAATCCTCAGCGGCCCATTGGAGATCTCTTAATGCATGTGCTTTTCTTTTCATGGGAATTCCACATGCAAGTTGTGAAGCAGAGGAAGGTGCTATTAGAAGTACCAGGTCTGACATCAACACGAATTGGTTTTACCTCTTGCTGGTATGTATTCCCTATGCTCAGGTTCAAAGAAAACCCAGAAAACTCTTAGATCTCCATCTGAATTTCAGTCAAAGGATTCAGTTCTGTGTCTTTCATCCCAGCCCAGTTTTCCTGTCAGGAGCACCACTGGTTTTCTCTTTAGCTGTCAGCACATTTGGAACAGATTTTTCTTTCTGGCAAAAGATTCTACAGCAGTCTAGATTTTAGTTTATAATTTCATTATAAATAAGAGAGACTTTTAAAGAGTCACTTCAGAATCACTGCACAGCTTCATCTGGGATTTGGCCAACAGTTGTTAGAGTTCTATTAAATCAGCTTTCTTCTAACAGTAAAAAGAAGAGGTGGAAAGTTTGTATTTTCTCAAGTCCTCAACAGCTCCATCAAATAGCTAAGAATGATTAAAAATAAAACAACATGGAGTATTTTGGGACTGTACATTCTACTTTTGTTTTGTTTCCCTAAAGATGAAGAGAATTGAGAAAATGTCATCTTGGCATATGTAATTTGAAGTCTGTCCCTTCTACCCGCGCCTAGAATCCTCTTGTTAGGCATAACATAGGGTGTGCAATATGTTGTTATTACAGACAGGGCTTAGCTTGTAGCTGACAAAGGAGTACTGCTATGACAGAAGATGGAATTTTTATTTGTAATGGAAGAAAGGGTTGACTTTCTAAATACCTAGTGGTAGATCGCAATTTTAAAGTAAGCTAGATAAAAATCTATTTTAAGAGCCTTGTTGCTTCCTAAGAGTGAAACTAGAATTTCCCTTCTTAACCCCAAGATAGATAAACACTTCTGTTTCACACGAAACACCACAAGTCAAACGATGGCCAGACTTGCAGTTTCCCATTAGAAAATACCTCGGTTCATTCAACAGTAAATATTAATGAACACTTGTGAAGTGCCAGCTACTCTGTTAGAAGCTGTATGAGTACGGGGTTGAACACAAGAGACCAAAGTCCCTGTCTTTATAGAGCTCATGAAAGCTTCTCGTAAGGGCTTCTGGAGTGAATTGAAACATTAACAAAGCGTTGATACGATGAACAAACTAGTGTTCTTCACTAAATGGGTGAAATCACAAATGTGATAAGAATCATAAATTTTAAAATACTACGTAAAGAACTTCTGCGACATTCTTTTCCTTTATGTAGCACCGAGGTCCCTGAATTTCTTCACTGTTGTGCTAATTGTAATGAACAGAACTCTTATATTCATTTGTCCTGTGCAAAGGGTTGTTTTCCGGAAACCATCTCGCCGAAGAGAAAAAAGTCTCTTTTCTGGGGAGATTCAGACATGGAGCTGTAAATGATTCTGGCAGGATGAGTGCTGAAGGGAGAGGATATTAGCAATTGGAAAATGGCTTTGTTGCCAGAGGCTACATACGAAGGCATTAGAAGCCACATGATAGAATTAGATGGAGGATCTGTGCAGGTCTGGTTAAGCTCAAAATGTCTAACAACCCACCAGGAATTGATTGTAGGACAGCCTTAGAGCAGCCAAATGTACCTTTTATTATCTCTGAGAAGGGAGTCTTATTTTGAAATCCAGAATTTTGGGAGAGTGATCATGACTAAAGTCCTAGCTGCTTTGCTCTATTCCACCCACCCCGCTCCTCAGTTTTGGTACCCAGCTGCATCCCACTGTGCCTTCTCATTTGAAAGAGCTCCAACCTTGAACGTCCCCATTGCTGAAAAAGGAAAGAGGAAGAGAAAGAGGAAGGAAGGAAATACTTCTCTGCTACTGCAAGTGATTTGAAGGTTTGGGACTGTGCTGGCTGATGCACAGCCGCTTCTGTCCTTAGACACGTCCCAACCATCTGGTCACCTGGGCTCCCCCCTCCATCTGGCTCTAATCATCTCAGCCAAACTAAGGGTTGTTTGTTGGTGGTTGTGATTTTCTTTTCTTAAATTTCCCGTTAATTTTGTCCTGCCTTAGTTTTGTTTTCCTTTTAGTAATGCAAGTCTTGAATAAATTAATTTGTTGCTCATGGGCAAAAAAGTGGCTTCAGCAACCAGCCCAAAACCAACAATGTTGATTCACCTGTAAAAATCTGCATTTACTCTACACACACTTAATGGTGTCTTCCTTTTGGGCCATGAACACACCCATTATATTTCTCCGGGGGCTAAAAGGACACCTCAGCACAGGTCCTACAGTTCTTCCAGAAAGAGCTGTCCCAAAAGCAGATGGAAGGATAGGAGGCTGCATCAGAGAAGAGCTTAGGCTTGATTTCTGTTAAGTCCTTTCTGATTTTTTTTTTAAACTCATGCACATGTTTATTTAAATAGCTGAAGAGTTTATAATCCTGGACATTGAAGATAAATACATTTTCTCTTAGATGTTTTGACTTGGTTTGAGCTATGTTTCCTTGTGTTACAAAATGGTCTGGCTCTTTTAGGAAGCCACAAGTTGTAGACACTGAATTGAGCTGAATCATTTATCCAGAGAGAGCATTAGGAACAGGTGGGAGCAGTTACTAGAGGTAAAACAGAGACCCAGGAAGAACAAAATGACTCTCTAGGAAATGTTCCAATGCCTCAAGACCAGAGGGACGGGGGAGAATTCACAGGCACCATCTTGCTAATGATGACCACACCCTGTGCACAGGGAAGGCGGGGCATTCCCTGTATTAGAGAGCAGCGGGCATCCTGCAGCCAGGAGATCCATGCTGTCACTCTGTCTCAGTCTACAGGTTTGGTGGCCCGTAGATCCCCCTCCTCATAAAATTCACTGGCTTCTGAGCACCTCCTGTGGCCCTTAAGAAAGAATCAGTCGCTTTGTGACCACTTTGTCCAAGCTGCTGAAACCAGTTAGAGATACACTTAAGTATCACTTAAGTATCTTCAGTGAGTTAGTGGATGATATTAAAAATCACAGTAGGATTAAGTGAAGACAACAGGACATACTGTTGTCTCAAATGCAAACAAAAATAGGATCTACAAATAATAAATGACCAGAAGGACTAGTATTAAAAGTTTAAAGTTCGTTATATCTGGGCTACGAGCTTATGGATCGTTTTTAGGTCCTATATTTATTCGTATTTTTATGTGTTATCTATTACTTCTCAACGTGGCATAAATAGCGGTGCTTGATGCTTGGACCACCCCCCCCCCCCCTTCAGTTAAATACTTCCTGAGCACACACTGTGCGTGGCACCCGGTGCAGGGAGCAAAGCTGAGCACGTTCCAGGGCTTTACCTTGAACTACCGCCTCCGTGACTCTGACAGCACCGGCCCCTCCTCCAGGATGAGATCCTGAGCTTTTATTCCCTTCACAGGCCCAGGACTCCCGGCTGGTCCTGCAGTGTTGGTAGTATACTCTCTCAGGTATGGGTGAGGCTCCCCCCTGCTCTTCCTTCAGACCCAGCTCGGATGTCAGCACATCAGGAGGGCTTTCCGGACCACCCGATGTGATCATGCCTTCACCTCCCACCATGCCGGATTCCCCGTCGTGCTTTGATTTTCTTCATGGCGTTTGTCAATATGTATCTCTGTAGGTATGTGTGCACTTGAACACTAACCTGCCACCAGAATGTAATGCCTTGGAGGAGGGGTCTTCAGGCTTGTTCATTGCTATATCTCTGTCCATCTAGAACAGTGCCTGTCACATAGTGGGCACTCAATAAATATTGTTGAATTGAAGTTCTCTTCCTCAAGGGAAAAGTTGCGATAGGTGTATTTAAACATATCAGGAATGAATATCAATCCACAAATTCAGGTGATAAGAAAGATGGTATCTCTGTTTTTTACAATAATTTTAAAATTCTGCACCCCTACGCTGCTGGGCCGGTGGGAAGTTTCATCTTAGTCATTGCTCTGCTCCCTTCCCCCACCCATCCCCAGAGTTTGTGGGTGGAGTTGTGTTAAGGTGTCAAGAGTCTTATGCAGTGACAAGGGCTTTGGAAAAGGTCCTCTGTTAATCAGCCCATCACACTGTGTCTGTCCCCATGGTCCCTTCACACCTGGCGGCAGTCTGCTGCTTCTGGGCAAGACTGAGAACGTCATTGCCCACGGCCCCACTCCCCAGATGCTTCACCCAGAAGCTCTTCCTCTCGGGGTCTTGCCCCTGCCAGGAAGCAGAACCTGCAGCGCTTGCTTCTACCCCCAGTCGGGAGAAGGTCCTTTTAGTCTGGTGTTTCTCCCGGTTTTCCAAGCCACTAACCTTTCCTCAAACTCTGTCCTCCCCTTGGGCCTCTGGCTTTTAGAAAGCAAAAGCCAGAATCGTCTGCTTCTCATCCTGCCCCTTACCTCCCTGAAGCAAGGGTCGTGGAGTCTGCTACCTGCTCAAATGGGGAACGAAAAAGAAAAACTTCAGACAACTCTGACACAAGACAGAAATGTGTGTTACAGGAGTGCAACAGATAATGCAGAGAAGAAAGTGATTCTTTGGGGATGGGTGGGAAGAGAGAAACCAAGGCGGGAGGCATGCTTAAGGCATCTTGCACTTTTGAGTGAGTCTTGAAGGGATGGGAGTATTTCATTTCAGAGAATGTGACGGATAGAAAGAGAGGCATGAGCAAAGAGAAAATAGGCATATAGGTGAGGGCAAATAACCTCATCTGAATGGTTGTATTTGAGCAGTGGGAAAAGGAGCCACCCTCCCAAAGTAGGTGGGGTCAGTTTGTGACAGGCCTTCAAAGTCAGGGTTTTTTAATTTTTTTATTTTTTTTAATTTTATTTTTGGCTGGGTTGGGTCTTCGTTGCTGTGCGCGGGCTTCTTATTGCAGTGGCTTCTCGTTGTGGAGCACGGGCTCTAGGCACACAGGCTTCAGTAGTTGTGGCTCATGGGCTCTAGAGCACAGGCTCAGTAGTTGTGGCGCACGGGCTTCATTGCTCCGTGGCATGTGGGATCTTCCCCCGGACCAGGGCTCGAACCCGTGTCCCCTGCATTGGCAGGCGGATTCTTAACCACAGTGCCACCAGGGAAGTCCCCAAGTCAGGGTGTTTTGATATTAACTTGAAAGTACTTGGCAGCCATTGGGTCAGAGAGCAAGTAGATAGATTAGAGTTGTACCTTTGGAAATGAAATAGCAACACTGTCTAGGATGGATTAATGGTTGGGGCTGGTGATGGTAAGGCTAGAAGCAGAGAGAACTTTCAGTAGGCTGTGCAATAGTCTAGAAACAGGAAGGAAAAGGAGAACAGAGATGCAAAAGACATTGCTGAAGTAAACAGGATTTGACCACTGGTTGAATCGGAGAGAAAGGCAAGAGACAGATGGTGATTGCAAGAATGGGCGTGTTCTCAGCAGACAAAGAAAAACTAAGAGGAGCTTCTGGTTTGGGGGGAAAGAGGACCAGTCTGGACATGTTAAATCTGAGTTTCCATCCGGAAAGTTGGAGCTGTGGGTGAGAGGCTCTGAAGAGAGGTCATGACTTTGCCATGGTAGAAAGGGAATATGGGCAGTGATGTTGCAGCAGCATGTTGGGGTGAAGGAGGAAAACAGGGATCCAGTGTCGGATCCTTTTGATCGTCTCAGTAGAGTAGGAGGCAAGGCCACTTGCTGAGAGTAAGGAGAGCAGTGTGTCATTTGGAACTTGAGCCCAGGCACAGTTTGAAACAACTGCTCTGGTGAACATACAGTCAACTCCTGAGGAACAGCAGGGCAGACCCATGCAGTTTTCTCTCCAATAAATATAGAATCCTTTTATAGTGGTTTTATGAAAACTATTCAGGAAGATGTGAGAAGGAATAGCCTTGACATTGTATATCCATTTTGAGGCATATATTAGTTTTATCACTGTCTCTGCTTTCTGTTAGACAGTTCTCTCTTCTTTACATATTGTTACGCCTTTCATTAGGAATTTGTTTTTTGGGAATTTATTAAGATGCCAGAATCCTTCAACATCATAAACATGGAAAAGTAGCAACTATTCATTGCCAACATTCCCAACTCCTCTGCTATCTTTCCCAGTGTTGAACATCTGTCCCCAGGGAAGCCCATTATCACCTGCCCTCCACTCCTAATGCCAAGTTGTTTTCTTTACTCGGTGGCTTTGGGCAGAGGGGAGAAAGAGCTTATCATGAAGACCAGTGGTACTTGGGCCTTCCAGGCCGCTGTTGCATCTACAAGGGGAGCAGGGGAGAAAGGGGGATCCTAAAATCCATCTCACTCTCTGGGGAGGGCACCACATGCTGCCCTGGTGGTTCAGGACCCATCCCTATTTACCTCCTTTTGGTCTTTTCCAAGCATGCCTCCCCTATCTCTCTAGATCTGATCTCTTGTCTTTATTTGATGGTAACTCTGTTAGGAATTTAGGGATTTGTGTGGAGTGAGAAGCAGGAAATAATAAGAGGAATCTCTCTGCATTCTTAGCCTTACCAGTATTCACCAAAAGATAATTCCTGGGAATTGTTGGCACTAGTGTTTTTATTTTTTTAATATCTTTATTGGAGTATAAATGCTTTACAATGTTGTGTTAGTTTCTGCTGTACAACAAAGTGAATCAGCTATATGTATACATATATCCCCATATCCCCTCCCTCTTGAGCCTCCCTCCCACTCTCCCTATCCCACCCTCTAGGTCCTCACAAAGCATCGAGCTGATCTCCCTGTGCTATGCAGCTGCTTCCCACTAGCCATCCATTTTACATTTGGTAGTGTATATATGTCAATGCTACTCTCTCACTTCGTTCGTCCCAGCTTCCCCTTCCCCCGCTGTGTCCTCAAGTCCATTCTCTACGTCTGCGTCTTTATTCCTGCCCTGCCACTAGGTTCATCAGTACCGTTTTTTTAGATTCCATATATGTGCGTTAGCATATGGTATTTGTTTTTCTCTTTCTGACTTACTTCACTCTGTATGACAGACTCTAGGTCCATCCACCTCATTACAAATAACTAAATTTCATTCCTTTTTATGGCTGAGTAATATTCCATTGTGTGTATGTGCCACATCTTCTTTATCCATTCATCTGTCGATGGACATTTAGGTTGCTTCCATGTCCTGCCTATTGTAAGTAGTGCTGCAATGAACACTGTGGTACATATCTCTTTTTGAATTATGGTTTTCTCAGGGTATATGCCCAGTAGTGGGATTGCTGGGTCATATGGTAGTTCTATTTTTAGTTTTTTAAGGAAACTCCATACTGTTCTCCATAGTGGCTGTATCAATTTACATTCCCACCAACAGTGCAGGAGGGTTCCCTTTTCTCCACAGCCTCTCCAGCATTTATTGTTTCTAGATTTTTTGATGATGGCCATTCTGACTGGTGTGAGGTGGTACCTCATTGTGGTTTTAACTTACATTTCTCTAATGATTGGCAGTAGTGTTTTTAAACCACCCAATTCCAGTTTTCATAACTGGGTGTATTCTAATAACTCAAATTTATTGAATTCTTTTTCTTGTCTTTGTAATGTTTCCAAATTGAATATGTGACTAACAACTCCTTTTACTCTACTTAAGCCCAGGGAGAAAAAATTCCACTAAAGAGTTGAAAATCCCAGAAAATTTGGAATTGGGGTTCAAAATCACATGCTCCCTGGGCTGGTGCATCTTTTTTACTCTCTGACCACTCAGCAAGGGAAGAATATGATCTAGAAGCAAAGCTACATGGAGTTTGGTTTACTTAAGAGGCCAAAAGAGAATTACATCTCTCAGTGCATAAGAAACTAGAACTCTTAAATATTCTTAGAACCTCTTATGTTCTAGGCTAACAAATGTTAAGATTTTTCAGGGGTAGAAGGTGCTCATTTGAGGGAGCTGTGTCTTATTAGAGATCCCTTTCCCTCTGTCCCTCACAGCCCTACCCAGGAAAGTATATGCTGGTGAAATTTCACCCTGAACAAACTACCTAATTTACTAAACAAAATCCCTCTCCACTATCCCCTCAGTCCTGCTCAAGATCAGCTTCAATTTTCCAGTGCAACACCACTCCCAGTCTTTTTTTTTTTTTGGATAGAATTGATGTATTTTTTTCACTTTTGTTTATTTTTGCCCCAAAGCTTTTGGCATTATCCCTCCAGTGAGTCACACTCTGGGACCATCTCAAAATGACCTCCTTACAGGATGTTTCTCTTCCCCGGGGAGATGGGAAATTGGTATAAGACAGCCTGTCGCAATATGTTACTGTATAGTGTGTGGGGATTTTAATAAAGAAATGCCATTTCGCATGCCACCAAAGCCACTTGATGGATGGACTTACAGGCAGATAGCCTTCTAAATCTTTCCCCAACTCTATAGAGACAAGATGGAAAAACGAAAGCATGGTCGTTAGGGGTTTACTCAAATCAGCTGAATATGGGAATCTGTCCTACTTTTTACATCACAGAAGTTTAGAGTAGTTCTTTGAGAATTCAGATTTTGTAACAAAATAATTGAACTATCGGGGTGGGAGGATAAAAACAGGAGGAGAGAAGGCAGGGGTGCTCAGAGCCTCACCATTTCCCCAGCACACTTACGCTCAAGCTTTAGGCAAGGTCAGTGCCACTCTTGACCTCTGGACCTCCAGCCTTCCTCCACCCCTCAGTTTGGAAAACTTCTCCTCCCCAGGAATAATTCATCACTCCTTATTCTCTGCTCTCAGAGCGCTTTGTACCTTCCTCTACGAAAGCACTTAGCAGTCTGGGACTATGGTTATTTGTGCAGTGGTTACCCACCTCCCCTCTCCCATGCTCCCCTCTCCCCAGTTAGAGGGCCTCGGAGGCAGGGGAGTGTTGGCAAAAATTGTCTCTGTGTCTTTAGCACCCCGAACAGGTCCTGTCACCTATGAGGTTTAATATGGCGCATCCTAGTGCAACCATGATGGCAGCCATGATGGGGCCAGGGATCCAGGAGAATTTCTATTCATAATGTTGATGTGAGTGTCTGGGTTTCCTGTTCTCTTCCAACAATGCTCCCCCTTCCCCCTCCTCAATTCTGTCAGGCACTCACTTCCTTTCTCCCCTGGGATTCATGTAAGAAAATTTTAAGTATCATCAAAGATTACTAGATGTACATGTGAGTGTTGATTATAAATATTCCTTGGGAAATTAGGAAGATTACCAATGTGTAGTCCCACTGTATGTCAAAATGTAGAGGTTGGCTTTACTCTTTCTACTGAGCTTTGACTCCTGCATATGGTGGACATTTTTTGGCTCTGGGCTGCCTGGCATCCGGGCTTCCTTTCTTCTAGTAACAACACCTTGTTTTGATTATTTTTCGGTGGGGCGGTAATTGTCTTCCCCCATTGGGTGCAGTCTTAGTGGTACTGAGTTCAAGGTAGCCCACCCTCCCTTAGCCTGGGATGAGTTATCAGTGGTCACCACTGGTATGGTGTGGGGTTGGGGAGGGGATGTTTTTACTTAACTTTTGCAATGAACAATTTGCACATTAAAGATTTAAGAAAAAGAGTAATATTGACCCAAAAGATCTGGCTAGATGCAACGAATTTTCCTGTTAAATCCGTTTGAACAGCAACCACAGGCCTGGCCTCTTCTACTCAATTGCAGAGCCCCGGGGAATGCAGACAGCCCACGTCACACTCCTGAAGTTGCCAAAAATCCCTTTAAAATGATCCAACAGATGTCCTTCCTTGGGGTCGAGCGGATATAAATCACAACGGTCTGCTTTCAATTCCTAACTCGGTGTCTTAGGGGCAGCAAAATCAATCACTCTCAGGTTTGTTTTCTGAATGTTTTTTAAATCTTCCAAATTATAATAGCAATAACCATTACAGTATGCAAGAAAAGGTAATCTGAGCAGGTAGTTGTATTTCATCCCAGTGTACAAACTTCCTTTGTGATGGTGGAGTTGAATGGGCCCCCATCACTCATCTTTGCAGTTAGTCCCATGGACCAGAGAGCAACCCCGAAAGGGCTCAGCATGAAGAATGAAATGGTTTCTGAGCTTAGAACCAGGGGCCTACATGGCATAAATATCGATACGGCCATGCCCACGTATCATCAGCAGTAAGAGGAGGGGTCTTGTCATTCACATGAAGAAAGAAAGGGAATGCCAGACTTTCCCAGACGAATCAGGGCTCAAGTCAAGCAGTTTATCCCAGGATCTGTCTTTGTTTTCTGGCCTTATCTACCACATTTCTGGTAGTATGAGAAAAGATGGCTAAAGAACTTCACATACATAAGTAATTAAATGAAAGCTCTTAGTACTTTCCAGAGAATCAGGATTCCAATTTAAACTAGTTCCTCTTGGGTGGAGCAGATACAACATCTAGTTTCCAATAATCTGGTGTATGTAATATTTAAAAATAAAGCCCATTTTTAATGCTGGTATACACTCTAACCCCAAATGGGGTCACCTGACACTTACCCATTGATGTCATCAGGTGAGAAAGAGCTTCAGGATCAGGAGGCAGGGTGCCTTCTCCGTGGAAAGAGGATGGAGTTTAAGGAGAGACACATGAGTTTGAATCTGGACTGGCTCTGCCATTGTTTGTAGGAACCTCAGGCAAGTCTCTCTGTATCAATGAAGTTCCATGACCTCCTCTGTGAAATGGGAAAACCATCTACCTGGTGGTATCTTGGTGAACATCTGGCGCATTTTAGGGGCTTAAAAAGAATAGCTGTTATTATTACTTCTGATTCACAGAATTAGGTGTCTACAGCTGAAATGAATCCCCAGGGAAGGCCTATTTCGCCTCTTGGTAACAACCTCTGAGAGGTCGAGGCTGGGCCTTCCAGACCTACTCATGGGCCACCCAACAGACTTCCACTGCAACAGAAATGCTTTTCTGCCTCTTTACAATTGCAACCCAAAGGTCAAATCAAGTCACTCCCCACTGGCCTCCCCCCAGCACAATGCAACGACAGCATTCAGCAAGCTCCCCCTGCCCTACTTTGTGCATGGTGGGGGTGGGGAGGGCAGGGCTAACGCTGCTCCTCATTCCAGGTCCTGCAGAACTCTACACTTCTCTGATCTCAGCAGACATGTGGCCAGAGTCTTCCTCTCTTACCTCCTCAAACCCTGCCTTTTCTTGAATTTTTAGCAGCATCTCCTCTCCACTGTCAGGCTGCCCAGGGAACCCAAACACTCTCCCTCTGGCCTTGCGCTGAGCAGACTTAGTCCATGGACCTATCCTCTGGGCTCTGCTTCCACAGAAACATAACCCAAAAGGCAGTTCTTTCTCTGAGATCCTGGGGCCAGATTTTTAATATTTACATACATAAGCACAAAATGGTATAAAAATCAAAATATACTTAAAAAATTGTCTCTTTCACACCCATGCCCAGTAACACATTGTCCTTCCTCCCCTACTGTTATTGGTTCCTTGTTTATCTTTCCAGAGGCACTCTATTCCTTACAAAACTTCTGTGTGTGTCTCTCTCTCCCTCCCTTATTTATTTATTCGTTTGATTTTATTTCCCTTCCTTCCTTTCTCCCTTCCTTTCTTATAAATGAAACATACTATATTTTTAGATGCCTTGTTTTTTTAACTTAACAAAATCAGTGCATAGTTTAAGGCCACTGTTAAATTTGGACTTCTTCTGTCCTCTCAGTGTTCTCCAAACCTTTATGCTATGTCACCCCTATTGTTAAAAAATTGCTGAAGGCATACCAAAAAATGTATGATTATTCACTCATTTATAAAGTATAACCATGCCACTACTGTACTAATAACATATATACTATGAAATAATTAAAATGGAAACTTTGAAATGATAAAGGATGAAATTTTAAATACTTAATTCTTAAAAATTGATTTTTAGTAGTACAAAATATTTATACTTTCTAAAATATTACTGTTAGTATTTTTAATAGGATCAATGTGTTGAATATGCTTTGTCATGTTTGAAAATCTTGGGTTACCCTTTTGTGAGATAACATTCAAATGTCTGGTTATATGTTCAGTTTATTTTGACACTTGGTTTCCAAGTCCGTCAGAGCTGAAAAAGACACATTCTAGAGATGTAGATCCAAATGGAAGCAGTACCTCATTAGATGAGCTTTATTAACTCCCAACATGCATTTTTCAATCCCATCTTTTATGTAAAGACGTTTGTTGAAATTTTTCCTGAGTTAAGGATTTTTTTTTTTTTTTTGGTAATGCACACACAGTAAATGGAAACATTTCCAAACATCTGTTTTCAAAATGCTCTTGCCATAGATTAAATGTCTTTTGAAAAGAAATTACATTCTCACTAATTTTTAAAGTATCACTTCTACCTTGAAAGGGCAGATTATGTGTTTACTTTTTAAAAAAATATCTGCTAGATGACATACTAACAATAGCCACTCGCTCATCTGCAACCCTTGTCTTTTTGTCAAAGAAAGAAAGAATGCAGGACCCATTCTCAGGTTCTACAGCTCCTTTAAATACACTGCCCTGAGATAGCCCATGTGGTACGAGAGACTGACCTGGCCATTTCCCATCGCATGGCAAAGAGTTATAAAGGTCCTACTATTTGAAGACTTTGTTTTTATGAAATGAACCACATTGATAACATCCTACAGGCATGTACATTGCAGTCACTGGCAGTATGCTGGACCCAGAAGCTTGAGAAGATGCCTCACCTGTCCTCACTGTAATTCCCCTTGTTTATATAAGTTGTCTGCTTGCAGTAACGGCAGTCATGTGAGACTTTCTGCCTGTCTCTTGTCTGGACTAAGGGAGGGCACCTTAATAGACTGGTGTGTCTCATGGGCGATGCCTACCTCACTGGGAGAGTCTCTCCACAAAGGACTCTCTCCAACTAAATTCAAAAACTTGCTTTTCTTTAGTCTCTGAACTACCCTACCCTCCCTTCTTTTAATGTAAAATACCTGCCAGATTCAGTCTCCATAGGACTGTAGCCTCAAGGGACTTGGCTAGGGTTGCTCTGGGAAGGCCTGGCAAGGTGTCCCCAACAGTCCCCACTGGCCTGGTGCCTGGGACAGGGAGATGATAAAAATGACAACATCTAAAACAATGACAACATCTACCACTTCCACTTACTGAGCTATGATTTTGTGTTGATCCCTACTCTAAGTGTTCCATAAGAACAGTCCATTCTGTCTGTTCACTGTAGATATTTTCTATAACACCTCCCTAAACACTGAATTAGAGTTCTGAAACACTGCTCCCAGGGAAATCCAGGACTTGGTTTCCTACTAGCCTTTGGTCACAACATTTTGGTCATCCAATCAAAACATAACCTTGTTCTATGTGTGTTAAAGAAACCTTATTTAACATATATCGTTGCTTCAATAATATTGACCTCATAGCCAACAGCATATAACTCACGCCTGAACGAACCTTATCTAACACACATCTTTCCCCCATAAGGCACATCACAGCCTTCTTGTGCTCAAGAACACTAGACGGCACTTCAGCACTATGCTTGGGAGTCCTTTTAAATAGCAGAATCACCAATAAAAGCACAAAGATGCAGAAAATGTGGCACTAAGTAGACTGCCAAAAGGATGCTTGTTTACATTAGGAGAGCTGAAACAAGAAGGCAGTGTTGCCTCGTTTGACCTCAGCTGAGAATGTGCATATTGGGTAACTCAAATTTCTCATCACTCTGTCCATGCTCACAAATGACCACAAAGTGAGCAAGTATTGATTTGGGGATTACAAATAAATTTTAATCAGTAGGTGATGCAAATATGGAATCCACTAATAATGAGGCTTGACTATATCATCTCATGGTTCCTTGGTGAAACAGTCACTATGACAATGATATATGAGCTGGAAGGAACCTCAGAAATCTCTTCTGGCTATCTTCTTTGAGACTTTGGGAGGCTAGTACAGTGAGATGACTTATCCAAAACATCCAGTGCACGTGCGACACACCTGGGACTAAATCCCAGGTCTCCCAGCCACAGTTGGTGCTCTTTCCACTACACATTATTGGGACCAAATGCAACTATTTAACTTGCAAGTGGGGCTATATGCAAAGCTTTGTGCACACTTCCCCCAGTTTATTCTCTGCAATAATTAAAATTTGCTTTTGATCAGAATGTTCAATTTGAGGTCTGACAGTATATGGGCACAATGAACAACATGTATAAAAAAAAAAAAGGAAAATCTCAACCCTGAATGAAATCAGGCACAAAATGAGAAATTAAAAGAACTCAATAAAATATCTGCAGCAAGAGGCTTTGACTTTTTAAATTTAGTTCCCCAGTAAGCCAATTCATAGATGGGTAATATGAGGGGGAAATGATGTGGAAAAAGCCAAACGTGCTGTAGAATTAGAGATGTGAGTGTTTGATGCATAAATAGGAAAGATGTGCCGAGATGTGATATTTTAGTTGGAAAATTACTCATGTATGTATATTTATAAATGTATATATTTTGATGCAAGATGATCTCAAATTTTTTTGATATTCCAACAATTATTATACAAAATTAGGTTATTCTTTATTTGGCTAAAAGAAGTACAGAATTTAAAACCCAAATTAAAAATGGCTCATAACTAATGTGGCCTGCAGGCTGTTTGATAAATGCATATATTTCAAATGAACTGACGAGCCAAAAAAAAAAAAAACAAACAAAAAGAAGAAAGAAAAGGCAAGGATTTAGTATGTTCTCTGATTAAGATCCTCTGCTTATCATCAATCAGTACATCATTTCTTTTACATATAAGATTTCTAATTCAAAGAATTCCAAGCTACCTTTCTTGCTAAGACTTTCTACATTCCAAAGTCTCTTCCTCACCACTATTATAAGGTCACCCATTCCTTTGGAATGATAAGTCAGATGTTCTTACCTGATATTTACCAAACACCTTCAGATGCATGGTATGATAAGCTTTTCTGTTATTTATAGAACAAGATGTAGTTACACCTTTATTCATTTACTGCACTTTTCACATCATTTTAGAAGGAATTTAAAATTCCTATTCAAGGCCCCAACATCCCATTTATTTATCCATTTCCATCTGAATCGCTGTCTCAGAATCCATCCTTTCCATCCTTTAAGTTAAAAGATGTAATTCTCACTCATGCACAGCATCTTCTTACAGTTAATTTTGTAGTGATCCTCCAAAACAGAACCTCACTTGTTTCAAGGATAATTTTTATTGATGAGAAACATTTTGCAGATTTAAAAAGATAATTTTCTTATTTATGTGACATCTTCTGTTTTAAAATTTTTCTTTTCAAAGATTAAAATCCCTGACATTCTCTTTTAGGAAAGTAGCTGATCCATCAATAAGGATCCCATCCTCTTTCAAAAATGAATCGATTAATCATGTCAAAAGATCTCAAAGGCTGATCATAGGGCAAAATGTGGCCTCCACCTCGAACAATTACCTTAAAGAAGAAAAACAGAAGAAAAACTGAAATTTAGAGAATCAGATATTCTAGATAAATGGAAAGTTTTAATTTGGATTAAAGTATTCTTAAAGCTTACATGAAATAAAGAACGTATCAATCCATGCCTTTGGATATGCTGATTGTCTGCTTTTGATAGCATTAATAATAGGTACCTTAATGTAAGAAAGTTTTAAAATTGTGTAGTTATTCAATTTTATACCAAGTTGCGTTCATCTTTGACATGTATAGAACTGGAAAATTCCTCCTTGTCTTTTTCCTCTTGGGACGGAGCTGTCTGCGCCTCCGTGCTGTGCTGTGCTGTAATTCTACCCGGTTACGGCACTAAGGTGGGGAGACCTACCCCAGACCAGCTCTGCCTGCCATTGGGTGGAGGAATCTACCTAATTCCACCCTTCAGTTAGCTGGTCCACTTGGCTGTCACACTAAGCTATACCTTCCACCTTAGCCTGTACCATTAATAAAGGAGATATTTTGATCCTCCAAAAAATTAAAACAATAACGAAAGAGAAATCCTTGATAGCTGAAATTTTAAAAGCCCATTTTTGAGCAGTAAAGAGTTAGAACATCCTATTTTTCCTGACATTTTATTATGAAACATTTTCAAACATATAGCAAATTTGAAAGAATTTCATATATGCACCATTGAGATATTCTCATTAACACTCACTTGTCTTCTTACAGATGGATCTCACTATCCATCTATTAATCCACCTTATCTTTTTGACACATTTCAAAGTAAAATGGGGGTATCAGTATACTTCTCCCCAAATTCTGTGTAAAATTTACATATAACGGAATCCACTAGTCTTAGGGGTAAACTCAAGAGGTTTGGATAACAATGGACCCCTCTGTCACCTCTCAGGATATATAAAGCATCCTTAAAACTTCTGTAGTTGAGATGAGTTCAGACTCACACAAGACCCTACAAGGGGCCACCCTTACGCCAGGCTCTGCACTCGGAAAGTCTATGGTTTCAGCCAATGTCCCAAGGACCTCTCTACAACAAGGGCAGGCCTTCATGATTCAAAAAGGGAAAGAACCGACACTGAGTGCTGGGAGGCTGCATGCAGGAGAGATCCCTGTGGCCTGAGAGGTCCTGTTGCACGTGTGGAGAACGGACAGGAGTTAGTAGTGGCTGATGTAAGTGAACACATGCTATAAAGCAATCACATTCAGTGACTTCTAGCTGCTGAATCACAATCAAGAATTAAAGACTACTTTTAAAAAGTCCCTTTATTAGAGGCCGACCTTGTACCTGCATCAATCTGAAAAGAACTGAAGCAGAAAAAAAAAAAAAAAAAAGATTTGCATAGTGTGTTGATTATATTACCCCCTCCCCCCAACACCCACCATCTTCCAACCTTGCTGTGAGATAAGCGGATCAACGTTATTAGATGAATTTTATTTTGCAGCTTACAGCTGTAGAAGCTGTGCCCTGAACAACAGCAGAGAGCACCCTTCACAGCAGCGTCGAGGAGACTGGAGCTATAAGGGGGCTTGTCCAGGTCATACAACTGTAAGTAGAGGAAGCGGCTAGAACCCTGGCTTCTAATGCAAACGCCAGTGTTTTTAATCAAATTACAGTACTTACACAATAGTTCCTTACTTTGAACAGAACTTTACGGCGTAGTCACAGAACGTTTCACTCGCCTCTGAAGAGCCCTCTGAGGTTGGCCTTACCCCTCATATACCATTGGAGACATCTGCTTTATGCTACCCTCCACCAGCCGTCATCTGTGCCTTGCTGCTATGACAGTGGCGTCCATCTACCATTTGTGTTCCAGCTTGCATCTGGAAACCCACCGTGTCCCACTTTTTGTCACAGACTGAAAGTAAACACATCTGTGACAAGAGCCCGTGCATGTGGCTCTGGAGGGAAACTTCTGCTGCCCCCACTATCCCAGGCTAGAATTCTCTTCCTGTAGCTTCTCATCCAATTCTCCGGCCTTGGCAGGAATCCGATGAGTGATTTCTATGCAGCTTCAGCTCAGCTGAGGACATTTAACGAAGTCATGTTTATGACAAAACCCAGCTGCTTAAACTGGAAATGAGTTTGGTGGCAACCATCCAGAACAGTAATAAACTGAATACTCAGGAGCTAAAGGTCATCCTGTCTTCCAGACCAGAGCTGCCACTAATGGGGGGATAGCATAGTGCTTGATGGCCTGGGCTCGGGAGTCAAAGTGCAGGAGCATGACCAGAGGCACAGCAAGCTGTGTGACCTTGGGCAATTAACTTCATGTCTCTGAGTTTCAGTTTCCTTAACTGTACAACAGAGAATAAAATATTATGTCCTGGGATAGTTGTATAAGGAATTAATGGAATAATATCCATTGGAACACTTGGCACAGTGCCTGGCCTGGGATGGTACTTAAGAAATATCAGCCATTGTAATTATTCTTCCAGTAATTATCTGTGTTCAAAATCCAAGATCAAAATGCTTGTATCAACCTAACCAACCTAGAACATTGTGTTCCTACATTAGCAAGGAAAAATCTTGGTTTAAGCGAGTTAACACAGTAGTTCTCAAACAAGCGTGCATAAAAGTACCTGAGCTTGTTAACGCAGACTGCTGTGCCCCCTGCATTGGCAGGCAGATTCTTAACCACTGCGCCACCAGGGAGGCCCCTAAGAATTTGCGTTTCAAACAGTTCCAAAGTATTGTTGTTGCTGCTGTTGGTCCAAAGACTACGCTTTGAGAACCACTATTTAAACCAACTTTCTATTTTGTGAGAAATCAGGCAGTTCTGTTTTTACATCAAGGGAGAATACAAAGAGAAATTTGGTTAACATATACTCATGACCTGACCTTAGTGTATTTTTTCCTGATCATCTGCTCTCCTGGTGTTTATACACACACACACACACACACACACACACACACACAGTCTCTCTCTCTCACACTCTCACACACACACTAACATCCACCTTCTACATCCATGATAAACAAGTGGTAAAGAAGAGATGACAGGGGTTAGGTGTTATAATTCTTATTCACAGTGAGTTGCCTAATCCCTGGTCCAATTCTGAGCTGCCATATGTAATGACCAAATGACATCATAAATGGTGTCATTAAGATTGGAAAGAAAAGCTCATTTAGGAACAAAGTCTTTTTCACATACCACAAAATTCTCGATGTTCTCTATCAGATTCCCATACAGCATTTTACTGAAGTTAACCTCAAAAATAAATTTATGAGTGCTGAAAAAAACCCACTCTGCTGTTTATAACCAAGCCACTCACCACTCACGAATCAAGAACACAAATCACTACAGAGTTTTTAGAGCTGTGTAAAAAAATGTGACAGGGTCATGATTACATATTTAAATGTGACAAGATTAATCTCAAGGCTCCCTGGATAGAAATGGTCTCATCACCAGAAACTGTATTTTTTGGGTGCTTTCACACTAGAACTGAAACCCCTAAACTCATGTGTTCCAGATGTCATGAATTTTCAAAGGGTTATACAAAACACTTTAAAGCTTCATTACACTTTACGTTTTAGAAAACAGTACAATGCTCCCTGGAACTAGAAACATGGACCTAGCAATAAAGGTTTCTCAGTTGTGCCTTTTGAGATGAAATATAGATGGAAATTCACAATGGGTGTGTTGACATAGCTGTGTCAGGGGAAACTTCCTGGGAGTCCTGGAGGAGCAGATCACCGGACAATGGTGGGTTGGGGAGGGGGGAAGTGATGCACTAAAGACAAAGGAAACTGTGAGTTCAAAAGCAGTGGGGCGGGCTTCCCTGGTGGCACCGTGGTTGAGAATCCGCCTGCCAATGCAGGGGATGCAGGTTCGAGCCCTGGGCCAGGAAGATCCCACATGCCAGGGAGCAACTAAGCCCATGTGCCACAACTACTGAGCCTGGGCTCTGGAGCCCGCGAGCCACAACTACTGAGCCCGCATGCCACAGCTACTGAAGCCTGCACGCCTGGAGCCTGTGCTCCACGGTAGGAGAGGCCACGACAGTGAGAGGCCTGCGCGCAGCAGCGGAGGGTGGCCCCTGCTCGCCACAACTAGAGGGAGACCGCGCACAGCAACGAGGACCCAACGCAGCCAAAAATAAATAAATTAAAACAAAAACAAAAACAAAAAAAACAAAAAACAGTGGGGCATGAAACTGCATGGCACGTGCAGTAATCCAAAAGAGGTCCCAGTTGTAAAGAGTTAGTGGGAAAGCAGAAGGGACAGTTGAACAGGTAAACCCCATATGACATGCTGCTGGGATGCATGGACCTTATCCTATAGGATTTGTGTGTGTGTGTGTGTGTTAAAATACACATAATATAAAATTATCATTCTAACCATTTTACATTGAACAATTCAGTAGCATTTAGTATATTCACAGTGTTGTGCAACCATCACCACTATCTAGTTGCAGAACGTTTTCATCACCCCAAAGGAAACCCTATACTCATTAGCAATCACTTTCCATTCCCCTCTTCCTGCCAGTCCCTGGCAATCACTAATCTACTTTCTGTCTCTATGGGTTTGCCTATTCTGGATATATCCTCGAGGGTTTTTTTTTTTTTTTTTCGTTAAATTTTTAAATTTATTTATATTTATTTTTGGCTGTGTTGGGTCTTCGTTTCTGTGTGAGGGCTTTCTCTAGTTGCGGCAAGCGGGGGCCACTCATCATCGCGGTGTGCGGGCCTCTCACTATCGCGGCCTCTCTTGTTGCGGAGCACAGGCTCCAGACGCGCAGGCTCAGTAGTTGTGGCACACGGGCTTAGTTGCTCTGTGGCATGTGGGATCTTCCCAGACCAGGGCTCGAACCCGTGTCCCCTGCATTGGCAGGCAGACTCTCAACCACTGCGCCACCAGGGAAGCCCATATCCTCGAGGGTTTTAAGCAGAGTAGTGATGCGCTCAGATTTGCATTGTAGAAAGATGACGTAATATGTAATGAGGGGGCTGATTTGGAAGGAAATGATACTGGGGTAAGGAGGCAAATTAGGAGACTACATCTTCAGGTGAGAGATGATGTAGGCTCCTAAGACAGATGGTGAGAAGGGGAAGGGAAGAGAGATGTTGGGGTAGAAATAATAAAATTAGTGATTAATCAGACAAAGTTTAAGTGAAAGCATCCCCCTCCAACACACCAACAACCTCCCCATTTCAGGCTTCTGACATGTGCAGCTTTGCAAGAAGTGATGTTATTAACCAAGAAAGAAGAAAAGAGGCACATGGCAGAAGCAGGTTTGGGAGGCAGGTGATATAGGATAGTTTATAGTCCTTGTTTTCTACTACAGGTTGATGCAGACACTCAAGAGAGTCTTGTTTGTTAGTTTCTGATTTACGCTAAATTTCTTTTATTATTTTTATTCCATTCCACATTTACAAACTCTTACCTTTTTGTTTTCAGACACTAACCCTGAGTAGAAATAAAATAAATATGCACTCAAATAAAAAATATACTAAAAAGAAAGAGTACTTGGTAATGAGAATAAAAAATAAGCCAAAGCTTGTTAGCAGCCGCCTCTTAACAAAGAGTGAGGCAAGTCACTTCCAATAAAAAACAAAAAGCAAAGTGAAGGTCAAGGCTCACGGCTGCTCCCACAACACTCAGGGAAAACGCCTTCAGATTCACCACTGTAAGTCCTAGGGTAGCAAATAATTATTGAGGGGAAAGGGTGCTTTAGCTGACCTAAATGTAGCCATCACAGTGGCATCGTTTCTAGAGTAGTCAATATAGAGCTTTGATGCTACCTTACAGTTCCCAAGAGGCTCTCATCTAACTTAATCAGTTGCAACAATATCATAATTTAGGATTTCCACTTTTGATTATGACACAATAATAGCATGGGTCAAACCAACCCCACTCTATTAAGAACAACAATAAAAGCTTAAAGGCATGGACTCAGGATTTAGCAGATCTGGGTTGGAACCCAGCTCCGTGACTTGGGCACAATGACTTAACTAACTCTATTTTCCCATCTGTAAAATGGAGATAAGAATTAGGGTGACCAGTTGTCCCAGTTTGCCCAGGACTGAGGAGTTACTGCGAACATAAAACTTTTAGTGTTAACACTGAAAAAGTGCCAGGCGATCTGGAATGGTTAGTCATGCTAAGAATATTTAACTTTCTGTGAGAATTCATAGAAATAATGCATATAAAATGTTACATGGCACTTGGTCCACAGATGTGTATTAAGCTTGCACCACGTATCATACAGGCAAATAATAAGCACTCAACCAAAGGTCATCATACTATTATTATCTGAATTTTTATGGTCAAAGGAATATGTTTTCCCTTTAAGAGCAGAGAAAGATTAGAAGTTACTAGGAACTGTAAACTTCATTACTATACTTTTTCAGAAGATAGATTATAATATTTTCTTTAGGAGGGGAAAGATAGATTATAATATTTTCTTTCGGAGGGGAAATATTTCTCTTCCAGGCTTCTTTTATTTCCGTGCTATGAATCTTTCCTTCCCATGGGAAAGAATGTTCCAGTTAAAGTAAGAAAGCAACTTAAATAAGAAATCAAACCTCTGTCAATAGGTTTAACTGTCTAGAGTGAATTGTATCCCTTAAGCCTGCCAACACCAGGATCCATCCCATTCTTTCCACCCCCTTTCACCTCATGCAACGCCTAACACCCTCTTCTCCCCACACAGAAATGTCAATCAAGCAAGACCTTACTTGTCTCAGCAGAATGGCAAAAAGCTGTTGGGTCTTTTTTCCCTTTTAAGAACCCACTTTACAACATAGGGCTTCATGCAATTAAAAAGTAATCAAAACTTTACTCCCTCCATGTGCAGTTTTTATATTAGATATCCACAAGAGGATAAAAAGCACAATCCAGTTCATTAATTACCCTTACTCAATATCTAGCTTTATGATCCACATTTGTAGTTTTCTTTGGGAAGAGCGAAGGAGAATGGGGGAGGAGAGGGCAGAGGTTATAGCAGCAAATGCTCTCTGCCAGGAGTGTTGTGAGGACTTAGACCCTGACTCACTGTCTTCTGGGTAACATGGAAACAAGAGCCAGCCAACTTGCCAAAATTTTGCTTCCTGCAAACAGTAGTGTAGGCTAGCTCCAGCAGTGGTGTGCTGGAGTTCTTTCCCACTGGTTTAGGAGATTGGATTACGCACGTGGCTGCCCCACTCCACATTTGGTGACATCATGTTGGTAGCCTGAAATCAGCCATAGTGGGAGTATTTACACCACGGAGATTGGCAAACACTACAGATCAGTGGCTCCCCTCCCTCCCAAGCTGGTTTACTCTCAGACCACTGGTTCTCTGACATTTTGATGTTCCTGGGGAAACATGACACATTAAGGCATTCTTCCTCTTTCCCAAAATAAATCAAAGAAATATCCATTCAAATGGGTAAATTATCTTCTCTGAAACCTTGGTGCAGGATATCAGATGGGCTGGGTTTCAAATATTTGCAGGAAGGTAAGAAGGTCCTGTTGCCTGCTTCCATTCCTGTCTGTCCCCACTGAGTTCTAGTATTACTGGCAGTAATAGTTTCAAGACCACACCACCAAGTTGTCAGGAATATTCTGTGTATCAGAGCCCCTAAGACACTCCAAACGTGGTCTTTTGGGGGCCACTCCTGACCACAGAGGGTATCTACATTCAACTGTGTTCCTGACCCACAGCTTAAGGGGACCCCAGACCCGCAAATGCCCCCAGGTTCCGGGAATTTAGAAGACAAAATATGGCGAATGGTGCAACATTTTCAATGATGCCATTTGTTGAAACAGAACAAGGCACACTGTCTTTACTGCTAAACCAAAGAGCGCAAGGCAAAAATAATGCCCTTAGTCCAGCTGACAACGTAGCAATACTGCAACACAACTTTATTTTGTTCCTTCATGCTGCCCATTTCTCTACCCAACTCCACACTCTACCTTGTTTGTTTTTTGGCTCCATTTACTATTCCCACAAGCAACTTTGTAAATCTGGTTATGCTTCAAATTGAAACAACGAAAAGTTATTGTTTAAAAGGCAAACCCCCATTCCTCTTTGTTCCTCAAATAACATTAATTTTTAAAACCTGTTCTGCATGTGCAGATAATACTTTAAATGTTAGCCTTCTTAGTATTTATTCACTTCTCATAATGAAATGGTTCTCTGTTAAATTTCAATAGATAATTGAAAACCACTCAATAGCTAAGAGAAAATTATGCATCATTGCTGAGCTGCTATACCTCAGCAACTAGATCTGCTATCCAATTTATATTTTAAATAATACAATAAATTAGCCCCCTGAGTATTAACTAAGTGCATATTTGGGTAGCTTAATTTAGTAGCCTTCTTTTTAAGCTAATCAGTCCTCTCTAATGAAATAGAACCACATGAACTAAGAGGACTCTTGGCAAATAATCAGAGTAAAATTGGGAGTTGCTATTGTTTATTATTGCCTTTGTTTTCAAGAAGCGAGCTGTATGTTTTTTTAAGAAAAGGGAAAAAAAACCCTCAAATACCGAGAATTCAATTTTTTTTAAAGGAGAGGATACACTAGTCAGCCACTGAGATAATGAAACTTCTACAACCCCTTCCATAAATTTTTTTCCCAGAATATTTCTCCTTTTTTCTCTTATGTAACACAGAAAGGAAATAGTCTTCAGTGGACATAAACAATGCATCCTTTCGTTTGATGGGCATTGTTTTGAACTATTCATCATCTCAGCATGTCTAGTCTATTTCCTAGAAGACATTCTGGTATGTACAAATGGTGAGCAACTATTGCATTCCTTGAGAATTGTAGTATTTGAATATACACACAAATGAGAGGGGTGTGGGCATAAGGTAGGGGACAATTTGATTTTAATTCTAATTCGCTGAACATTTACTGAGTGCCAGGAACTGTGCTAAGGGGTTTGCTACAATCATAAATCGTACATTATTCCTGTCCTCAAGGAGCTCAGTGTCAAATAGAGGAGGAAGGCAATTGAAGAGGCAAATGAAAACCCAGTGTGGTACATGCAACAGGAGATGTACATAGAAAGAGATGCAGAGAAGGAGGAATTCTGGGAGAAGGGCTTCCTAGAGGTGATGCTGGAGCTTAGCTCTGAAAGGCAAATGGGGGTTTTCCAGGCAGTCAGAGGAGTAGGAAGGGCCTTATAAGAAAAGCAGAGGGAATCCATGGGAATTATTGGCTGACAGAACAGTAAGGTGTGCTTGGGGAATTATAAGGTGTTTTGTTTCGTTTTTCAGGATTCTAGTTAAGAAGGAGGGAGAGTGAGAGTCCAGGTTGGGGAAGGAAGCAGAGGCCAGATCAAATATCTTTACTCTCTTATGTAAAGAGTTCAGACTTCATTCTTCAGGTATCAGGGAGTTAGTGAGGGATTTTAAACAAGGAAAAACAGGATCGGACTTGCATTTTGGAAAAAGCACAGAGAGAAGGGTAGGTTGGAGAGAAACGAGACTAATTAAGACCAGTTAATGAGGCTATTGTAAAAGGGAAAAAGTTTAAACAACTTAAAAACACATATTCAGAGTGTTCTTGAATAGCATCTTTTAAAATTTGTGCCTTTTCTTAAAACACCACAAGGCAAAAACTGTTTCATTTTAGAATTTATAATGTAGGGTAGCCATTGTTTTTTTATGTCCCCCAAAATGCTGTACGTTTTTTATTGGTTTGTATAAAATCAGTGTTTTTCTTTTTAAGTAGTTCTTTGTGGTTTCTGTGTCAAGCACTAGGAAGTGAGTAAATCAGGTCAGTGAGAAGGATACTATAAAGCAGATGTGAGAAAGGCTAGCTAAAGAACTGGGTGAGTAGTATTTGCCAATTACTATTCTTCTTAATTTTCTGGTAAGACTCACAGCAAAGCAACTGGCTAAAAAACTTCACTTCCTTGTCGTTTCAATGGAAAAGTGATGGAAGTGAGGGGATTTGTGCTGTGTTGGAAAAAAGATTCAGGTTCTTCTCCCTGTGGTCTAGGCCTTGCCTGCAAATCCAGGCTTAAGTTGAAATGTCTATTTTATTAGTTGCTTCTTATACTGAGCCACTGCTGGTAAGCTGAAGTGATAAGGTGCTGAAGGAATAAATTTCTAATTTTTTTAAAGCTGGTTATTTTGATAGCCAGCATCAGCCCAGGCCATCCAGAAAGAAAAGTGCATCCACAGAACCAAAGCAGTACCAAGACTTGGATATGACATGTCCACTCCACCCTTTCACTGGGTGTGGATGCTACAGTCTTTCAATTGATGGTAGCCAGAGAAGAAGACGGGAAAGAGAGCAAGAGAAAAAGAAGACAGACCATGTATATTAGACATGGGAAAGGACATTAAGTGCCCCCTTCCACTTAACAAGCCCAGCTGAAAGATGCCTAGAGACAAGTCCAAGAGCCGGTGAGATAGTGGAATAACCAGAACCCTTGTACATTACTGGAAAGAATACAATCAATTTGGAAAACAGTTTGGCATTACCTAAAGAAGTTGAAGATGCTCAAACCCTGTGAACTCATCCATTCCACCTCTAGGAATTATTCTTAGAGAAAGTCTTGCATGCAGGCCCAAGGAGATATTTGCAAGGTTGTGTACAGCAGCCATATTTATAGTAGCAAAAAGCTGGAAACAACCCAAATGCCCATCAGCAGTGGAATGGACAAATGATATAATCACACAATGGAATACTATGCAGCAATGTAAAAGAACGAAGCACAATTTTGCATGTATCAACACGATGAATCTCAAAGTATTGAAGAGCAACAGTATATTGCAAAATCATACAGAATAATTCCTTTTATATAAAATTAAACATGAAAAGTAAAATATCATTTATGGAGATGTATATCTGCAGTAAAACTATTAATTTTTTTCAAAAAGGAAAAGGGTGATAAAAAAATCCAGGGCAGTGGTTTACCTCCAGGGCCAGTGAGGGAAGGGAATGGGCTGCTGGTAATACTGCATTTCCTAAGTGACTGGTAAGCACAAGGGTATTCAGTTATCATTGTTTGTTTTATCTTACACAAGTATGTTACATATTTTTGGATATTATTCAATTTTCAACTACAAAAGAAAAGAAAAAACCCACCTACTGATGCTGCCAAACTCACAAAAATGAATCTTGAAGAAATTTAACATGTTCTCTGTTGTGCTTTTTCCTTCTGCCCAACACAGGGATGACGAGATGGACCCTTTGTCTAAAAACAGTAAGTGAGGAGGATACAGAGAAGCAATTGAAGGAAACAAAGGCAAAAGTGGGAAGTCCCCCTCTGGCAAGCAGCTCCAAGAAGACAGAGCTGGTGCCAGAATGGAAACCTTGGGACTCCAGTTGCTGCATAAAAAAATAAATAGAGGAACAACAATAACACCCACATCTCCATGCTGGACAGCAGAAGAGCAAGAAGTTGCCGAACATTTGGTTTTTTTGTTTTTTGCTAGATTATTTTTTACTCTCTAAATCTAAGCTCCTATATTCCCCTTCTTCCCTGTTTCTATATGTTAGAAGCTCAGTACAAATGAAAAAAAAAAAAAAAAAAAAACCAAAAAACCCCCCAAAAAAACCCCAGAACAAAAGCATTAAGGCTGGGTGCTTCATTTATTGTCAACAGGGATGTTTCAGACTATTGTTAAACTAGAAGGGACTCAATGCTTTAGAAACATCTCATCACTCAATTTAGTGATTTTCATATACTTTTATTAGACTGCCATGCAGCAAAACATGGAACTCCTCCCCAGTCCCCTCTACTTCTTCCATCTCTCATCAAGGCAGTTTCCTTGTTATGGTGAAGGGAAAACTGGATACAACTGCAGTATTTCTAGTCCTATCTGATGAATAATACTCAGCCCATTTCATCATCTGAGCCTTTAAGACATAGTATCTCTTAAGGACCCTGTTAGATGGGGTTGGGGGAAGCGTCTTGCCCTGTGAAAACAGATTCATGCTAGGAGAGGTCAACAAAGACAATAAAATAAATACTTATTACATGCTTACTAGATGCCAGACAGAGTGTCAAGTAATAAATGAGCATTATCTTAATTAATTCTAATAATGAATCCTTCTGCAAGAGAGGTAGGTATTCATATCAACCCCAGTTTACAGATGAGGAACCTCTTGGAGAGGTTAAGTAACTTGCCCAAGGTCACACAGCTAGTAAGTGGTAGAGCTGGGAGCTAATCCAGGTCTAACACAGTATTCATTATCTTAATCCCTAAACTATAATGTCACTTGAGTATGGTGATAATAGAAGTAGTGAGAATCGCCAAGGTAATAAAAAATAAATAAAATTCAAGCTCATAACTTCTCAATCTGAGGTCACCAAAGGTGGTCCATGGTTTGGGTTGGGGAGAGTCTATGAATTATTTTCAACAATTCAAATAGTCTAATCCATGGGTTCTTTGTCTTTTGTGTGCCATGGACCCCTATGGCTGTTTAATGTAGCCTATAGATACCTCTCAGAATAATGTTTTTAAATACATGATTCACTCATATATATATTATGATACATATCATAATATATATACATATATATTATAGATTACAAATGAAGCCATTACATTGAAATGATCAAAACAGCTAAACATGAATTTGTGATACATCAACATATATCCTTCTATATGAACACATATAGAAGAGCAACCCGTGGGTCTGATAACTCCTGTAACTTTAATGTAGTGATGGTCATAAGCATTGTTCCTAGCTATTTGCAACAGCATCTGTGTTTGATATGAAAATATCTCTGCTTTCTACGGTGACAAAGCCAAAGGCACTGCTAATACTGCTGTGGTTTGTTGCCTACATTCATAATGGAAGGAAATGATGTTTCCGTTAGAGGTTAGTGAAAATAAAGACGCAATTTTTTTCCCTTCTAACTTCACTGACCCCTTGAATCCTAACCATAAACCCTTAACCCAGGTTAGGAATCTATTAAATAACCTAACGATCACCTAATGGAAGTGCTAAGTTTACTCCTGATAAGGCTTCAGTCTAAATCATTGCATTTTTATTTTTGCTTTGGCATGGAACTAATTGTATCAATCTATTATATCAATAGTATTTGATCAATAATTAATATCCAGAAACACACTGTAACTGGTGGGCAACAACTTTGCTGAGAACTCTTCTGGATGATGTTTACAGGAGACCCTGCTTGCTCTAGTTGTATCTTTGTTGGAAAGTAACAGAAGACTTTGCACATGAGGATCACATCATTTCAGTATGCGACAGAATGCTGCTGGGAAAAGGAAACTAATGTTTTGAGTAAATAAAAGAGTTCTTCTACGAGTCTAAATTACCAATGGTCTATCAGTATTTTGAGAGAACAAAGGTCACTTGTAAACCTACAATGCATGGCAGGGAACTGAGGTTTAAAATTTAGTTTAAGGTTTTGGCTGAGGATTTCAGAGAACCAGAGCCATACCAGTAAATACTGTTGACTAGAGGACACTTTTCTAAATGTGATGCTTCAGATCAATGGCTGTTAAGAGTAAATCTATGTTCTCAGGTTTCTGGTTGGCCTGTAAGTAACTAAAATAGGTCAGGATTTAGAGCACCCTTTAGGCATCAGAACGGAAGTTTATCCAAACGTAAGCCACACAGGATTCCTGCAAGATGGAAGCCATTTCCTTATCAATAGAGGAACAAAAGACATCACAGTTTAGGGTTCCCCAAAACCAGCTGCATATTAAATTCCCTAAGAAGCTTAAATATTGATGCTCAGGTCTTACCCCAGACCAGTAAAGTCAGAATATCTGGAAATAGGCCTTGGGAATCTATATTTGCAAGGGTTGAGACACAATGGCTTAGGAAAATGTAGTGGACAAGGATGGTTCCAAATTCTTTGCCGTTCTTGCCATCAGGAGGAATCTGGCCTTGCTCTGTGATTTGCTTTGACCAAGAGAATGCAATGGAAATAACAGTCTGGGGCTTTTGAACCCTGGCCTTAAAAGGACGGGCATCTTTTGCTTCTCAGTTTGGGAGACCTGCTGCTATGCTGTGAAGTCCAGACCAGGACAGTACATGGTCAGAGGTCATATGGAGAGAGCGCTGGAGGACAGGAGATTCCCTTGGAGACTACCTAGGAGACTACCTTACCCAGCTTTAGCCAAACTCTCAGCTGAATGCAGCTGCGTGTGCGACCTCGGCCTACCCCCAATCAGAAGAGCCGCTCTACTGAGCCCATTCCACCCACATAATTGTGAGAAATAATAAATTATTGTTGTGGTAAGCCAGTAAGTTTTGGAGCGATTTCTTATTCTGTAATAAATAACTGAAAAAGGGAAATATTTCCTGACAATTCTTGATTCTTCTCCCTGAAAGATCTGTTGCTCCTATCTTGGAATCTTGATGTGAACTGAAAAACAAGGCTGGATCCGTCTTTCTAATGCAGATAGAAGACATAATGACACTAAGAGCTCAAGTGAAAGCTTACATTATGCAAACAAAGGAAGACCAATTACCCCATGTGGCCTTAGGCAAACCACCAACTCCTGCTGCTGTCTATTCACCCACCCCCACGCAAACCCTGAGAGCTTGCAACTGCCTTGTCTCGGTGGCCTTTGTGGTAGACAGATGCATCATCAGATCCCCTTTCAAGGACGGACTTGCGGCCCAGCTGTGGGAAGTCCAGTCAGCAGACGGCTTCCAGCTCCTTCGGGGTCTGCCTCAGCTGCAGAGCACAGCCTTTCCCCAAAATGATGCCCTTCCTGGGGCATCCCACATTTGGTGACTAAGTGAGGCTGGGGGTATAAAGGCCTGATCATTTTTGTCTGATGTAAGATGCTCTGATGGAAACTACTCTCTCTGGAGCTCCCTTGCAGGTTGGCCAAGGTTTGTCAGGCCTCTATCATAGTTTGGTTTTCTCCTCTGCCAATTCTGCTTCCTACCCCTTCCTTTCTCAGGTGTTAATCCCTAATAAACATCTTGCACTCCAAACTTTGCCTCAATGCCTGCTTCTGGAGAATCCGTGAAGCTCTTGATGGCAAGGTTTATATTGAGGGCAGGGGTATGTTTTGATTGCTATGTCTGATTTTCTGCCCACAGTCTGATTCCCAAAAGCGGACAGAAGAACTTTCCCCAGGTCTGGAAGATGGAGACAAAGAACCCATGAATCAGGCCATCCCTCTTGGTAAAAATCCAGACCTGGGAGAGAGATGAAGATTCTGTTTAACAATTTCTGTAACAAAGCCAAAACATGTTCCCAGGAATTAGCTGTATTTGGTAATCACTGTCTCAAATCTGTTTAACAGTTACTTTCCTCCATTAAATATTGTTTTAACTTCTCATGCCCTATCAACTAGTTGAATGCAATAGTTACATTTATTGCTCTTTGCTTACTCTGATTTTGTCAGTGCAACCAAGGACTTGCTGAAGACCTTTCTGAACTGTTGGTTTCTTCGGAAATAGTTTCTAATGCTCCCTAAGATGTTTAAAATTCTAAATTAAAAAAAAAGAATTATCAGAAAGTTCAAGAGAGGCAGGTGGCCAGCTCGGTCATTCTCTCTGTGGATTATCCGTGGACATGTTGAAATCCTAGCCTGAACTTCCCTTCCACTCGAAGGACTGTGGTTATTCTTTTCTCCATTTTTCAGTTGTGTGTAGTCAAAGAAACAAAATGGTTGATGTTAGTTTTAGAAAAGCACAATTAAGACGCCGTAGTTGTTCACTGTTTTCTGTCTGCACACCAGGCTTTCCCCATCCTCCTACTCCTTGTAAGTACTCTGCTTTTCTTTAGAAAACAGCCTCTTCTATGTGGATGGGATGCACTGCCAAACACACTGGCCACCACCCACACTCTACCCACCTCTGTCACCACCACCACCAAGGGCAGACTTGTAGCCCTGGTCCGGTGGCCAACCAGAATATTCCATCCTTCCCGCTCCATGGCCCCCACAGGTACTTAAAGCACAGCGGTGCCGGGGAAAGAGCAAGATGTGGGCTGTCAAATCTCAGATACTATTACTATTTGAAGCCTTAATCAAGTTTTCCAGGTGAAACTTCTGTTTCTACATTTATAAATTAGTAAATACAATCACATAATTCACAGGGGAGCTATGAGTATTCCATAAAATTGTGGATAAGAAAGTGTGTGGCAGACCACTGGCCTGAGGGCTTGCGAATGCTGAAGGATTGGTAGCCATCCTTAGCGTCTCCTTTGGCCTTCCTGACACCCCCATGCACCAGCGACCAGCCCACAGCCGGTAAGTGGCAAAAACTGAAATTCACATAGGTTGGTCTAACTCCACAGTCCACCTTCCTCTCATTACCCCAGACCGCCTCCCATTGGTCACGACTCTCCAAAACAGTCAAGCTTTGAGGGTGGTGGGCTCCTTCCTTTGGTTTCAATGTATGTAACCCCTAACAGAAGGTCTGATTCCTGTTGGAAACTCAGGGAGAAGCCCCTGAGAAGAGTGTGGCAGACCACCGTCCTGAGGACTCCATAAGCCAAACCTGGGTCAAGGTCAAAGCATAAGTCATGGCTCAGGGCTTGTGCTTTTGGGGGCTGGGGGACTCACTGTGGCTGCCTGAGGAGGGCACCAGGATGACACCAGCATGCCAGGTGCTCCCTGTGGATACTTAGTTTCAAGCTGGTTTAACTACACAGGAAACACCATGTCTCAAACAGGGATCAGTCCTCACAGCTTAGACATGACAAAGCTTGTCTCCTCTATTTCAGGACCTCAGAATCAAGTATCAAGAAGGTGGTCTCAGGAAGTAGATGGAGAACCTTCTTCCAATACAGCTCCTAACATGACTCCCTATTTCCTGGGGATCCTCCTTCTCTGACCTCTTTCTACCCTGAATTCATCCTATTGCTGCCATTTTAAACTTTCCAAAGCTTTGAAAATGTGCTTAAACATCTTCCACGGCGACAAACACTGTATGCTTCCACTTATATGAGATACTTAGAGTAGTCAGATTCATAGAGATGGGGTAGAACGGTGGTTGCCAGGCTCTAGGGAAGGGGGAATGGGAGCTGGTGTTTAGTTACAGAGTTTCAGCTTTACAAGAGGAAAAGAACTGTGGAGATGGATGGTGCACAACATTATGAATGCATTAGTACCGCTCAACTGTATACTTTAAAATGGTTAAGATGGCAAATTTTGTTATGTATATTTTATCACAATAAAAAAAATTGGAAAAAAAAACCCTTCAGTGGCCCGCCACTACTTAAACAACGGAACACTCACCCCTTTGCCTACCATCAAGGTCCCATGATCTCTTTCCAGTTTCCCTCCCAGCTTTCACCCTTTAGGCTCCAGATTAGAAACCAGACTGCGTGCTCTGCCTGTACCCTGCCCTGTACGCTCTCATTCTGAGGCTCTGCCCACCATGTTTCCACTGTTCATTTTAGCCAATTTCAGCATCTGTTCTTTTACTAACATCAGAAATTCCCAGGTAAAGCTATAACCTTTCTTAACACTGGATGAACCTTGCCTCACCACCTACTGAGCTCTAGCACCTTTTTAAAAATCCCGATACTCTGTCTGTCTATAGAAGGTCACATGCATGTAACTGAAGAGCTAACACTGGAAGTAAAATACATTATTTCTCAGGCCTGCTTTAATTATGGCAGATGTGTATGCAGGCTCCAATTTTAACTGTACTAGTTTACTACTGCCAATCCATCATTCCAGAGGTGAGTGCCCTTGTGAAGCAGAAAACCTCTGGGCTGGAAGCCAGGGGGTCTAGAATCTAATCTCAGCTCAGACATGAAATGGGTAGGAGACTTTGGAACAGTCACTTAACCTCTGGGCTTCAGTTTCCCCACCTGGAAAATGAGATCTAAAATTTGTTTCAACTGGAAAATGCTACCTAGAGGATGGAGATAATCCATCCTGTAATTATTGAATAACCTAAGCTGATATTGATAATGAAAACATAAAATAAAATTAATGATGACTCAAATTGCAATCAGGAAAAGAGAGTTGTTGGAAACAATGCAAAACTCATGGTAGAAGAAGCTACACCCAGTATGATTGCATAGGAATGAAAACTGACCAGGGACTCAAGTCTTCCTTTTAATGTTTACATGGAAAATAATTAATCTCCGTAAGAATATTTTCATTGAAATAAAGATAGAAAAAATGCTTTTTTCAGAAAATTTAGCTTCATGAAGTTTTTTTTTCTAGAAAGATGTTTTTAAAGAAATTTATCAGTGTTATTATTCTGATTAAAATTTTATATTCTGATTAAATTTTATATTAAATGTGGCATCAAAAAGTCTTTGGAGTTGAAATGACAACTCAGTGATGTAAGAACAAAATGTCCTGCATTTCAAAAGCAGTGGCAACATCAAAACAGACCATGAACAGCAACAGTGACATTTGGAGAAAGGCAGAGAAAGACCCCAAAAGGAGCAGCAGGGTGGCCTTGACAGTGATGGACATGGGTTGTCACCAGCTAGGGGGAGAGAGAGGATTAGACCTTTGATCTAGACTGCAACACTTCTGAGTCATACAAACACACACATCCCACTCTGAAGGCAACTATATATTCTACATTGCTTGCAAACTGAGCCCCTCCGGACATTAATGAAAAATATACTTCAGATCTTTCTTTGAAGATATCTTAGAGATAACTCAGTTCAAACCTTGTATTTTACAGATGAACAAACAGAGGCTCAGAAAAGCCTGTGACTTCCCAGATGATATAACAAGGGAGGATCCAAGTCTTAGAATGGCACAGATTGTGGAGGCCAGACCAACAAGGGGCAACAAATAGCACTCATTCTTCATCTGATCTCCGAAGGCTGGATGGAGCTGGTTGGTTTTCCTGGGCCTCCCTTGATGGAGAAACTGCTCCCCATCTCGGTACCTTGACACTCCCCTGCGAGAGCTGTCATTCCTTTAAGTGGACATTTTAGGGAACCATCCGGAGACAAGTCTACTTTGGTTTCGATTTTTAAATTAAGAGCTGTGGAGTTTGGCAGAGAGTGAGTTTTCTTTTTTGGCAGACACATACACATGCTTCTGTTTTGTGTGTCAAATGCTAAAAAGCCAAGCCCATGGTTGAGGCCCGTTTCTTTCATTATCAGATGCCTGACATCTGAACAGTATCCTTAATCCACAGAGAATGCCTTTGTGAACACCAGAGCTCCTTTCCCTCCTTCATCCCTGCCCCTCCCCCCAATCTCCACACACCACCCCCAATCCTATGCTGAGGCATTAGGGGAAGGAGCGCTGCCAGCATTGTAAAATCACCTACATAAACTGCAGATCCCTCGCCGCTGTGTGGTAAAACACTTCTATCACAAACATATGTGGGCCTCGCTTCTTTTGTTAGCCGGTTTTTGGCAGCCGGAGGAGTGCCATTTCATCTCTCAATGTGTTTTGCGTTCACCAGAAGAGTCAGCGGGCTCAGTGTGATATTTGCCACAAGTTTCTGAGTGGTGGTCAATCCCTTTTCCCACCTCTACGGCCCAGGCTGCCCTGCGGCCCCGATCTCGCCTCCCAAGCTGGGTATTCCGTGCACAGCACCGAGCAGGACACGTGTGATGCCAGGCACTGGAGCGTTTCACAAGGAAGGGCCAGGGGACAGAGAATAACAGGTGGCTGAGGCAGCCATCAAAGGATCTGGAGGACGTGCTGAATGTGCCTGGTGGGATTCTCATCATAAAGCAGTGCAGCGGACAGGGGGTTAAGGACGTGCCCATTGCTCCCTGGCAGCTTGGCATGCGTGTTTGCCCTTAATGGCCTGAGTACTAATATTCCAACTTTCCTCTAAGGGAAAATCAAATATTTTCCCTGATCTTGACTTTTACCATTTATAATTTTCCTTTTTTCTGTGTATATTCTTATAAGTGATCCACGGTAACAATAATAGCAGCAAATGTTTCCTGTGAGTCAGGGACTGCTCTAGGCTAATTAGCTTATTGAATCCCCTCAATAATCCTATGAGGATACGATAGACTGAGTGGCTTAAACAACAGGAATTTCTCACAGTTTTGGCATCTGGGAAGTCCAAGATCAAGGTGCTAGCTGACTGGGTTTCTGATGAGAGCTCTCTTCCTGGCTTGCAGATGGCTGCCTTCTTGCTGTGTCCTCACGTGGCAGAGACAGAGTGAGGGCAAGCGATCTCTCTGCGGTCTCTTCGTAATCCCACAGAATCAGGGCCCTGCCCTTATGACCTCATTTAACCTTAATTACCTCCTTAGAGGCCATATCTCCAAATACAGACACATCCTAAGTTAGGTCTTCAACATCCTAAGTTAAGGAGACACAGTTCAGTCCATAACAGGTAGATATTATTACTACCCCTATTTTATAGGAGATGAAGTCATGGTATAGAGAGGTGAAAAACTTGCCCAAGGTCACATAGCTATTAAGCAGAAGATTAAGGAGGCAAACCATGGTCTTCCTGACTCAAATACTCTATTATAGTATTGGAGGCCACTGGAACACTCTATTATAGTATTGGAGGCCACTGGAACACTCTATTATAGTATTGGAGGCCACTGGAACACTCTATTATAGTATTGGAGGCCACTGGAACACTCTATTATAGTATTGGAGGCCACTGGAACACTCTATTATAGTACTGAGGACACTGGAACACTCTATTATAGTACTGAGGACACTGGAACACTCTATTATAGTATTGGAGGCCACTGGAACACTCTATTATAGTATTGGAGGCCACTGGAACACTCTATTATAGTACTGAGGACACTGGAACACTCTATTATAGTATTGGAGGCCACTGGAACACTCTATTATAGTATTGGAGGCCACTGGAACACTCTATTATAGTATTGGAGGCCATTGGAACACTCTATCATAGTATTGAGGCCATTGGAACACTCTATTATAGTATTGAGACCACTATAATACCCTATTATAGTATTGAGACCACTATAATAGTCTATTATAGTATTAGAGGCCACTCTATAGTGGTCTCTAACCACTCTGTTACATGGTCTCTACATATGTCATAGGTATACGCATGTACAACACACATACACAAACACACATATCCATACAACCTAATACTGTATACAGTTTTATTCAGTAACAATGATCATTCCTAAACTAGTCAGTAGTTGAGGTAAAAAAAATCTCCCCAACAGAAAGATGTCTACAAGCAAATTTTTCCTTGTGGGAGAAAAGAACTCATTTAAGAGTGTGTGTGTAGAGGGTCATGATACCAAAGAGGATAGCATG
The DNA here is from genome assembly GCF_028023285.1 of Balaenoptera ricei. Taxonomy (NCBI): domain Eukaryota; kingdom Metazoa; phylum Chordata; class Mammalia; order Artiodactyla; family Balaenopteridae; genus Balaenoptera; species Balaenoptera ricei. Next base: position 48,191,867 of record NC_082647.1, on the reverse strand, counting down.
AATATACTAAGAATTTGTACTGGAAGGGATCTCAAACCAGAGCAAGAAGTTTAGAGCTCTGTCTATGGGATGTGATTAACTTTCTGAGTACAAACTCTACCCTGACCCACCAGGTTCCGTATGATGTGGCCACAGCCAATCCTCCATCTTTGCTTCCTCTCTTTCCCTATTCCTCCCTCAGATCCACTGGCCCTCCTTCCTTTCCTCAGACACATCCGGCTTATTTCTGCCCCTTGGCACATTTAGACATTCTCTGCATGGAAACGCTGGCCCACATCTGCACATGGAGGCTGCTTCATGTCCTACTGTCTCACCTCTTCAGGGAGGCTTCTGGGATCCACCATCCAAAGTAGTCCCTGTACCAGCTCTTTCACATCACCCAGTTTTATTTTCTGGCATCATCTGATTTGTGAATGTCTATATTTGCTTATTTTCTGCCTTTATTTCTTCCCTCCTTTGAGTAAAATCTCCTGGATAGAATAGACTTTATTATCATATTCAGTCTGACCATCCAGTCAGTGAATGGGAGGATGCAGTCAGAAATAAAAGAATGTGGGCATTTCATTATTAAACTAATATTTCTTCATTTCTAGCCACAGGCAAAGTATTACTGTATTCTAATCATGGGAGGTAAGTTTAGAACCTCATGAGTACTGATAAATATCTTTTTTTTATACTGCCCCTAAGGAACGCATAACAAATGTCTTTCAAACATGTGAAAAGATTAAATAAGTTTTTTTCCTGAGTGTTTCTCTTCTCTTCTATTTAGTTAACATTCTCCACCTTACTGGCAATTAAATATCAGGGGCAATCTGAAAGACATAGGCACACAGGCTCTGGGAACAAACTGAATAAAGTTTGAATCCCAATGCTGTCATTGGATGATTCTGGATTAACTGTTTACCTTCTCAGAGTCTGTTTCCTCATATGTAAGTAAAATGGAAATTATATTATATAATTTTCAGAGGTTGCTCTGATAATATCCATGAAGTACCTATCACAACAGCTGGCACATATTTAGTGTTCAACAAATGAAAGCTATCTTTATCATTATTGAACTTAAATATAGGTAGATGAGCCCATCCCTTATAACTCTGATCTTTTATTTGCCTCTTCTCTTTCATTTATTTTGCACACAAAAAATCATAATCTGTCTTTTGCCTGATTTATTTACATAGTTTATGTAGATCAGTAGGACTACTGACACACATGATATTAGTTGGAAAATTAGCTTATAATTAATAATAATAATAACAGCAACAAAAGGAAACAACCTTACGTGGCCAATAAGAGGGTAATTAAGAAAATTAATTTTATCAATTCAATGGAGTATTACTTAAAAATAAGTTAAGAATCTATACTGTAACTTTGAAAATATGTATGATATAATGTTAAAAGAACAAAACAGCAAGTGCCACATCCTGTACTGGCAGAGACACTTGTTGCTCTCAATCCTCCTACTAAGAAAAACTAGAAAAGCTGGACAAAATACAGAACACACCCACTTGAAAATCCTGAGGATCACCCAAGGCAGCCAGGATATAAGGGGTGTATTAGTTTCCTATTGTTGCTGTAACAAACCACCACAAATTTAAGTGCCTTAAAACAACAATAATTTCTTATTTTATAATTCTGGAGGTCAGAAGTCAGAAATGGTCCCACTGGACTAAAGATGTTGGCTAAGCTAACTAAGATGTTGGCAAGGTTCCATTCCTTCTGGAGGCTCTAGGGGAGAATCTGTTTCTCTGTGATTTCTAGTTTCTAGAGGCTGCCTGCATTCCTTAGCTCATGGTCCTTCCTCTATCTTCAAAGCCAGCAACACTGCATCTTTGAAACCCTCTCTGACTCTGACTCACTTGCTTCCCTCATTCACTCATAAGGATCTTTGTGATTATACTGGCCCATCTGGATAATCCAGAATAATTTCCCCATCTCTAGGTCAGATGATTAACAACCTTATTTCCATATGTAGTCTTAATTCCTTCTTTCCATATGATACAACATATTGACAGGTTCCAGAGATTAGGGGGAAGGTCTCTTTGGGGGCCCATTATTCTGCCCACTACAAAGGGCCAGGCTTGCAAACTGAAGGAGAGGGCAACAAGCTGAGTCTGGCATTCTCTGGCCCTGTCCGCATCAAAGCAATAGTTGATTCAGCGGCCAAGAGGTTACAAAACCAAGCATAAAGTGGTAGTTAAGAGACTGGAAACTTGAATGGAGCTTTGGGAGACAAATACTGACGTTCATGCTCTGCCAAACGGTAGAGGCCCTGGTTAATGCCACAAACGTCAACTTAGGGCCACGGAAATAGGCCAGCTAAAGTACAGATTTAAAGTCACTCAATTCCAGACTCGATAAAGGTGCTTGCCTCTATTCTAATTGCCTGACAGAAGCAAAGCAAAATCTCTTTGAAGGTAAATATCATCAGCCAAAAACTCAAACTATCTCCATAATTTTACCTGTTCAATGTCTGACATTCAACTGAAAATTTCTAAGCATATCAGAAAAAAGTACCAAATTACCATATAAAAAGAGAATAAATAAATCTCATGAACACAAAGCTGAGCAAACATACCACACAGGAAAGAGTACATACTGAATATGTCCATTTATAAAAATTCAAAAACTTGCAAAAGTAATCTAGGCTATTAGAAGTCAGGACGGTGGTTACCTTGGGGAGGAGGGGAGTAGTGACTATGGGGTGGCGGGGGAGGGGCACTGGTTCTATTCTATTTCTTTATTTAGGTAACAGTTACAGGGGTATGTTCACTTTGTGAAAATTCATTTACCTGTATATTTGTGACTTGTTCACTTTTCCATATTATGTTATAACTCAGGAAGTTTTTTTTTAAGTAACGAAGTAGAATCAACCTTATATTACACTGTTAAAATTATGCAAAAACCTGTACCTGTGCACATATGAATCAATTAAAATGTAATTTCAGATGTTGAAATTGTTTAATTTTTTTCTTTTTCTCTTTTTAAAAAATATTTGAATTGCTATATAACTTGTGTTACTTAAAAAGAGACAAACAACAAAATTAAGTCCAGATTATTTTCTGCACTCAAGAGCCTCCACTTGTCCAGGAATTTCAATATTTTGGAACCTGTTTTCAGAGTTAACTATTTATTGTGGTCCCCAACTCAATACCAGATTCAAGATCGCTCAAATTTACAAAAGCAGATGGGGCTGACAAGGCACTTTCCATCCTCTCTTGAGATCTCTCTGCATGTAAACAGACACTTCTTTCTGTCCTTCCCTGTCCCATTTTCAGACTTCATATATATACTGCCAGAACTGTTCCTGCTCCGAGTCATTTAGTTTGCCATTCCACCAGTAGTTAATTCTTTGGTATAATTTATCTCGATTTAGAAACTGTAATGTTATAACTTTTCCAAGTTAACCTTCACTTGAGCCCAGAAATATGTCTCTCAACTGTTTCCGTTGTCCAAGGTAGTTAACATTTCGTGTAATATTTAAATTTCTGTTAAATTTCATGTTATTTAATGGTTAGAATGACCGGGGTAGGGTAGGAAGGGTACCTTTTCACATTAGAATACCCGTAATTTCTGCTGGATCTATCATTTTTTTAAACATAAATGAGTAATTCAGGTCATAACCCAGTGACCCCCTGATAAAATACTTTGTGATCTCTCATTTACAATCCCAAAGCAAAGTACTTTTAAAGTAGTATTCCTATGATTAATTTCTGTTTGGAGCATGGATTTGCCTAAAGGAAAACTCAAGCATTAGAAAGCTATTCTTCCAAATACTTGGAGGTACAGAATTGAGGTCCCAGTGTTGCCTCACATAAAAATAAAATCAAGTCTAGAAGAATAAATTTCTCCTCTTGAGACTAAGCAAAACTAAGGGGCTTTCTTAATTTCTCCAGAAACTTTCTGGAGGTAAACAGTGTAATCATCGTGTAAACATTTAAGGAAGACCTATTCATCTTCCAGGAGCTGAGACCTGCAAACTGGAGGAGAAGTGGACAGGCTTGGCCAGAGTAACATCTGACCCCTAAAGGAGAGGTCACACTAGGGCATCAGATAGATTTTGTCCTCGGGCTCCATGTGTAATACGTGAATGTGATCATAGGTTTGCCAGAGGAGATTACATTGAACCTTCCTCATGTAATTTGTTCACGCTCTCTTTTGTTCCCCAAATAGACTAATTCTCTCATTAATGATTCACCTTTTGGGGTTGAGTATTATCTTTTTTTAATCTTTTTAATTGTCACCTTATCTCTTAAATCATACCTACACTTGTATCTGTCAACTTTTGTCTTAAATATTGAGTATTTGTACTTTAATATGAACTCAGACCACCCTTCCCTGTGGAAAGGAGAGCAACAGAAGACACCTTTTGGTAGTTGTATGACTTTGCTTAAGGCTGACCATGTCTTACGGGTATTCAGGTTTTCATTTCAATCTCATCATCCCATTCTTACAACCTGCGTGCCGGGAAGCATTTTCATACCTGATAGAAGCGATCCACTTGCCGTACATAACCAGCCACTTCAGGATCAGATTTAAGGACCTTCCAAACTTTTCTTTCTGCCTTCTTATAATCCTGGGATCCTTTCCAGTTCATGGCCATCAAGGAGCGCTCTGTCAGGGGAGCGGCCACGATGATGTCCAGTTGGCCGTTGTAGATTAGAACCTGAAATGAAATTGAGCCGTGGGCAAATGCAGGATTCAGCAGGGGAAGCCAGTCAATGTATCTAGGTACAGATAGTGCACACAAGAGAGAAAAGGGAATGTTAGCGGCTCTGGGGCGCTGCTCAGAGACGCCAACCCAGGAACTCCGTAGGGTCACTTTCTTCCAGTTGGCTACATATACCAACAACCTGAAATAAACTCAAGCCTTGTCTCAACCACTGCATTCTTCCAAAAGTTTGATTCTTCATAGGAATCTGCATACATCTCTCTTGTTGCAAAAGCATTTGTGCTGTATTACCCAGCAATATAGGTTTTACTTGGATGTATGGCTATGTTAAGGAAGAAGACTGTGGTTACAGTTCGGTGGAACTAAGGAATGGTACACACTAGGATTGTCACGAAGCCTGCATTTGATTATCTTCACTTTTCAGGCCCTGTAGCAGCTGGCAAGCTGGGCATTCCCTCGTGGCTGCTGTTAATCCATGTTGCTTTTCCCTCCTACATTTCAGCGACAACTATAATTTTCTGAGGCAGACAGATAGATGCAGGTGCCTCAAATTTGTTATTTGTTGGAGGCAACCATGTCTGCTATGCCACTTCCAAAGACGTCCTTTCTTAAATATGATAGCCACTTGTCAAAACTGAGGAATGTCCTTCAAAATGCCTATGATACATTTTTTTTTTAGCCAAGTTGATGGGTACTGTACGAGAAACTCTGAGGCAACTCTTGTCTTTTCTTCCCAAACAGCTTTCAAGATATTCAGATACTATGCAATGCTGCTGAAGTTGTGAAGCTACAGGGGACAGTGTGAATGGCATTACTCTTCAGGAAAGCAACCGTCACTTTTTAATGCAAAGACTTTATCACGTTGACACTTTGTCCCAGTAATCCCAGTTTGTGGAATAAACTCTATGAAAATAAGCCCAAAGAAATAAAAACAAAATTATTTAACAATATTCACTGAAACTTTATAATGACAAATTTGAACACAGTCTAAAAGTTCCATATTAGTGAGTGGTTAAATAACCACGGTACAGAAATTCTATGGGATACTGCAAAGCCATTTAAACTGTTGGACTACAAAGTTGTCACCTCATTCTCCTTAAGTCCAGCCTCTTTCTCCTGAACTCAGGGAGATGGCTATCTTAAGCTTGTGTTCCTCATCCCATTTTTCATTCCAGAAGTGCACATTATGGGGCTCACTGCCTTTATTTCCCTATTCTTTGGATCTGTGCTCTTTACTGCCTGTTGATAAAGTCTGAAAATTATTGCCTCATATACTATGTCCATCTTATATCTGTTTATAGTGTAAGTGCAAACTCAGTGGACGATAATGCCAGAAGAAGAATTCTGATTTAAAAAAAACTTGTTCATCATCAGCTTTCTCACAAAATAGTTGTGGTTCATTTATTCTCTGTAAATAAAAAAAATTTTTTTTCCTGGTAAAAATAAATAAGTAAATAAACTGTTGGACTAAACCACGAAGCAATGTGGAAAATGCTTATCACAGAATGTTAAGTATGAAAGCTGAATGCCAAATATATATCCCAATTATGATATATAAAATTGACATACTGATTTACATATATGGAATGAAACTTTAAAAAAAAGGAATAGAGTTGATTAATTTTGGTGGTGGAAATCTGAGTAATTTTCCCCTTTGTTTTCTACTCCCCTTAGGCTATTTTTTACACTTGTTGATTCTCATAAGGTATTGTCACTCCACCACCAACAAAGAGATTTTCTTCAACTCCATGCTACCTTTGATCTATTTGAAAGCTCTGGTTTGACTCAAGTGAAGACCTTCGGTTGAATCCTCAAACTGGATATAAAATGTTTCACTGCATGTTTCCATCTCTGCCCTACTGGTACAGGCTTCTTAAAAGGCTTATACATAATTAAAAAGCCCAGGACTTTTACACACTCCAAATCCTCAAGCAGCAGTGGGCCAGGATTCAGCCTAAGATGAAAGAGCCCTGGGCCTCACCTATAGGAACACAGGGTCTTTCATGTTACTCAGTCATCATCACCACCTCCACTCTCCTATGAAGAACCCCCCCCTTACAGAAAATCCTGACGGATTTAAAGCCTCTTTAAAAAACTCAACTATAGAAATAAAAATTTGCATTGTTTATAAAAAGAAATTGCCTCAAAGACCTTGAGTACTTATGGCCCATGCAAAACTCCTACAGCTGTTTTGCCAACAGTATGGAAACAATTACACATGATCTGTACCAGGAAACAAGGCTTAAATACTTCACCATTCTAGGAAGGCCTGATTATAGCTGATTAACGAAGATAATCATCTATAAAGTAATTCTTCTAGAATTCAGTGAAAAGATGCTGATTAACCAGCACACACACAAGTGTACGTAGCCATCTTTCTTCTTCGTGGCTACTCTATGAAGCTCGCATCTTTCTGAGTGTCATCAGGATATTGTCACCTTACTATCATCAGGATATTTTGAAACTGATTTGAATTTTCATCTTTGAGGGATGATAGCAAAATCCACAGGTTACAGCAAAAACAGGCTGATATGTACAGCATTAGGGTACACGTTTGTTGAAATGAATTGAAACGAAGCCCACCCCTGCCTGAGCCATTTCCCTTGTTTCTCAAGACATCATAAACAAGAATACTAACACTCCAGAATGAGGCAGCGAAGGGCTGGACTGCATAATTTTGCACATGTGATGTGCAGAAAGCCTACTTTTGGGGGCAAATGGAAATCCTTCCTTTGCAAAGCAAGGAAAACAATTTTAACTACTAAAGGGCACATAAGTCAAACGCAACAAAAAAAGAAATCAGATTAATGATCAAGCGAAGTGATTTCAGACCTGGCATTTAAGGCTGCCTTAAATATAAGAATTCCAGAGCTTCTACTTTTATCTAAATGTCACATTCACTCTCTTCAGCCCCCACAGGAATATCCCAGTTGGGTGCCTCCAGGGCTGGGTGAGTGGGTGAGATATCCCAGGATCCGGTGACAGTGAGCTGAGAAGCCAGGTGGGTGTAGCACAGGGCTGGGTGGTCCTGAAGCTGGAGGGCACGTGTTGGCCACCCACATCCTGAGAGACAGAGAAGTTCCAGGACAAGGCTTAAACCGCAACGGGTTGGCCACTTACGAAGGATCTGCACACATTCGCCCACTTCTTCCTGGTGGGGTGATCTGTCCCGGTTTGCCCTGGACGGAGGAGTTTCCCAGGATACAGGGCTTGCAGGCTAAAACTGGGACAGTCTGGGGCAAACCTTCCCCTGAGGCTTGCTGGTATTTTAAGCAACAGGGTGTAAAGACAGAGAGGTGGAGACAGAAGTGAATGCAGCTTTTAGCTACGCTTCCCTTGTCAGGAGTGACTCTAACAAAACGAGGGGCAGGGAAAGCGCTGGTTGTAGTAGGTTCCCAGGGACACACCAGGCAGCACCCCCGAACAACCAGTGTCCTCACTTTCCTTTCTGGTCAGCTGCGAGGCCTCAGTTAAAGAGCAGAGGCACTCCTTTTAGAGAATTTTCTTTTCTTTTACTACTTAGAGGTCTGACTGGTTAGTTTGTTGAAATTGATGGTGATGCGAAGACATGGAAAAATACTTATTAAAAAAATCAATGAAAAACTATGATCCCACTGTTCATGCTCTATAATTACTATATTTTAAAAGGATGCTTCAAACTTGGGAAAAGAATACATCAAAATACTAGCAGTTAAGGTAGTCAAAATATGGGCGATTTGTTTTAACTTGGCTATTTTCTAAGTTTTTTGGGCATGTTGGGATGCTTCCATAACGAAAAAATAATAAAAAGAACAATAACACTAAGAGGTTGGACACCTCAATTTGGCAAATGATGGGTCTTTATTCGGGAATAATTTGTGCTAACTCAAGTATTACCAGCTCTCAGTTTTTTTTCATGACAACTAGGTAAACAGCATAACTTTAGTTCAATCACAGATGATCTTAAAAACTCATTCCAGAATTCAAGCATTTACAAGAGATGGCACTAGGTGATTTGGATTACGAGCATCTCTCTCTCTCTCTCTTTTTTTTCCAAAAGGAAGAGATGAGAAAATCATTTTTTTAATGTTCTTTACTTTTCAAAGTGTTTTCATGTACACATGGCTTTATTCACATCCAGCTTCACAGGGTGGGGATGAGAAGTATTACAAGGCCCGCCTCCACTTTACTGTAAAGGAAATCGTGACACAGGGAGGTGTCAGAATGCATCCTAGATCCCACACGAGGTTCCTTAAAAAACTAAAAATAGAACTACCATACGACCCAGCAATCCCACTACTGGGCATATACCCTGAGAAAACCATAATTCAAAAAGAGTCATGTACCAAAATGTTCATTGCAGCTCTATTTACAATAGCCAGGACATGGAAGCAACCTAAGTGTCCATCCTCGGATGAATGGATAAAGAAGATGTGGCACATATATACAATGGAATATTACTCAGCCATAAAAAGAAACGAAATTGAGTTATTTGTAGTGAGGTGGATGGAGTTAGAGTCTGTCATACAGAGTGAAGTAAGTCAGAAAGAGAAAAACAAATACAGTATGTTAACACATATATATGGAATCTAAGGAAAAAAAAAAAAAGGTCATGAAGAACCTAGTGGCAAGATGGGAATAAAGACACAGACCTACTAGAGAATGGACTTGAGGATATGGGGAGGGGGAAGGGTAAGCTGTGACAAAGTGAGAGAGTGGCATGCACATATATACACTACTAAACGTAAAATAGATAGCTAGTGGGAAGCAACCGCATAGCACAGGGAGATCAGCTTGGTGCTTTGTGACCACCTAGAGGGGTGGGATAGGGAGGGTGGGAGGGAGGGAGATGCAAGAGGGAAGAGATATGGGGATATATGTATATGTATAACTGATTCACTTTGTTATAAAGCAGAAACTAACACACCATTGTAAAGCAATTATACTCCAATAAAGATGTTAAAAAAAAATAAAGAAAGAAAGAAAATCAAAACACAAACAAAAAAAACGCCTTAAGAAAGGAGCTAAATTCCTGCAAACAACAAGCATTTACTGACTCTCCACAGCTACATGTTTAAGTGCTACTCCAAGCCTTAGGAAACAGAGAGTTGGTGGAGAAGGAGACATAGTTCACATGTCCGCTTCAGAAACAATCTCATCTGTTTGTCCAACTCTGGAGACATCCCTCATTCCTCACTTTGGCTCTATGGACCGGGATGTGTGCAAGGACATTACTCAGCTGGCAAGAGATGCCTCACTTCTGTTAGAGGGACTGGCCCTGACTGAGCAGCTGGGGAACAGCATCAGCTCCTGAAGAACAGAGCTCTCTTAGCCCTCACTCCACTGCAGCCCTTGCACAGTGCCTGACACCCCATAAGACGTATGGACACTTGTAGAGTATAGGCAATTGCGCTCTTTAAAGGCTTTCTGTAACGCTGTAGAGTGATTGCCGTTTTGTTTGGCCCAGGTCCACCACTCCCCCTTCCCCTGGTAACTGTATTCCCATTCCCTCAATGGATACAGCCCTAGTGGAGGCTGGCGATCAGTGTTCTTCCTCCTCTATGCAAGGGGTGAGCATGTGACCTAAGCCAGGGCACTCAAATGCTCTCTCCCTAGAATTTGGATTGTGGACAGAATGACACAGGGTTCCCCGATGAGTCTGCCCATTAGTTTTGCTACCTGGATCCCCAGAGTTTTCCCTGGTCCCTATCTTTCCTCACTCTAGTTCTTCAGCTTGTCCATGAATCCTGTGACCTATCCTGTCTTCTGACCAGTTCTTTTCATGCTTCAAGTAACCACAGTTGCTGCTGTTGCTAAAAGTATGAAATCCAAACTCATACACCATTGGACCAGTGCCTCACATGCCCCAGCACGCAGTAACTGGGAATTCTTGGACACGTGGTTTAATCTCCATGAGTTGTGGTTGCCTTTCCTGGACATGTAGATGTAAGACCTACATCTCACTGTAGTGAGAATTAATGAGAAAATATAACAGGGTTCTAAGCACAGCACTGGATACAAATTGGGGGAGTTAGGTAAATATAGTCCTCCTTTTCAAGTAGGTTGATAACGTGATAATGACTTGGAAGACTGACTCAACAAAGAACTTCTTCTAGAATAAACCTTCAAAATATGCAGATGGTCTTTCTGTGTCAAATACTTGGTTGTCAATCTCACTCTTTTAGACAAAGGCCGACAGTAGGAGGGAATGCAGCCAGGGTAAACCTGAACTCTACGTACTCAAATGCATGAAATAACATGCCTTTCATGACTAATTTTACACACATTGGGCATGGTGTCTCAGCAGTCTTTTCTTGGTACTCAGAGCCATAAGTCTATAAATTACCCTTTAAAAGGAACTTGTAATTTTGAAGCATCCCAAGAAATTTCCCCATACCTAAATGCTAGAAAAGTATGGTTAAGAGTATAGCTTTTAAAAGGACATTTTGGAATAGCAGAACTCTCTCATTGTTCTTATTATGTTGCAGGCACTCTGCTAAGCATTTTACATCCATGATTTCACAACAACCCCAGAAGGCAAGTGTTATTTATGCCATTTTAGGAACAAAGGGACAGAGATGCAGGGAGGTGAGCCAGCTGGTAACAGAGATTCAAGTTCAGATCTGCCTGAGTCCAAAGTGTGTGCTTCTAACCCCTCTTCCACACTGCTCAGTGTATTCCGCCCCCCCCCCACTGCCCCCCGCCCAGAGAATACACTGAACAGGTGGTTTATTCTTTGTAATTACACATGCAAGGAGCAAACTTAAATGTAAGCATGACTCTTTGGAATGAAGGATACATGTTTATAGTTAAGAGCACAGGCTCTGTAGCTGGGTTTGAACCTAGCTCTGCCACTTACTAGCAGGATTATCTTGATTAAGTTACATAGCCTGTCTAGAGGTCAGTTTCCTCATCTGTAAAATGGATAGAACAGAAACATATATGAGAGAGGGTCAATGGGAGAATTACATAATATAATGCATGTAAGCTCTTTGTGTCCCAGGCACACAGTAAGTGTTCAGTTAACACTAGCTATTATTATTATTACATTTGAATAATTCAACATAGCTATTCAAATAGCTCCACAATTTCCAAATGAGATGTTACCTGTGGATTTCAATTGTGATTTAGGAGGTAAGAGAATAACTCTTAGGATGGAAAGAGTTCTAACGTAACTGCACTAGGTCATCAATTTCATAAAACAAATGGCAGGGGCTTATAAAAGTCGTATGACACTTGCAGACAGGAGTCTTGAGCTCCAGCCTTGGCTCAGCCTCCCAAGGCCTGTGCTACTGAGTGCCTTGGAGCTGTCATCTACTCACTCTGAGCCTTAATTTTCTCCTCTGTGAAGTGGAATATCTACATCCTAGAGTTCTTGGGAGGACTCCATGGGATACTAGTTATAAAAATATCCTATAAGCTGAAGAGCAAGGTTTTATTATTGTTTTTGTTACTCTTTATTAAGAATAATCTGAAAAATAAATTTCTATAGTGGTGTGCAAACGTTTTCAATTGGCTGCATTTAGCTTGCAGATATATCCATCTAGGTCCACATGGTGTTGTTATTGTTTTTGCAATTAGATGCTGTCATTTAAATACTCAGAGATCTGACCACGCCAGGCCTATATTTCCACTCGGCCACGATGAGTGCAGGCTGTGCAATAGTTATCTCCCTAAGACACAGTCCTACCCCATCCTGAGTGTCCTTCCCTCACCTCCAACAGAGGTGCAAGGGCAGCTGTCATTTATTCAATGCTTATGCTGTCGTTCTTCTTAGAAGAGAAACATATTCCTCTGTATCCATGTCTCTGTCACGGGTAGAAAAGAAAGATCAATAGGTCTCAGTCCAACTCTACTCATTCATTTCATTTTCTTCAGCTAAGTTTCACTTCCATCTGAAATGGAAAGGAAGTGGCCTTTTGTCTGAGCTGGAGAAAAGAGTTCGTGTTCACTTATATATGGAATGTGTTTGTTTGTTTGTTTAATCTGCTCATGTGAAATTTCTGTTTATTCAACAGTAAATCTTTGTGGTGAGCCTGAGGATTGGACACCAAGAGAACAGACATGAAAAGATGTGACCCTGTCCTCCCTATACTCCAGATATTTTTTTAACTTTTCAATATAGTGAATAATCAAAAGAGGAAAAGCAAGTTTACTCTTTCGTTCTCTAAGTTTTCCTTAAAAAGAGGACTTTAAAAAAGTCAGTTTCACTTAAATCTTTCTAAAATCTAAATCATTTTAACATTTAAAACCATAAACTTTTCAGGTTCTGGATGTACATAAATCAGTAGTTTTTTCATGGATTTCACCCTCTCAGCAAGAAAACTTCCCTCTAGGAAAGACCTAGTGAACAGAATCAGATGATGATTAACCCTTATTTTACACAGTATAAGCTTCTGAAGGATAAATATTTTCCAGGCAGATATATAGCAACCAATTGTGTCAGCTAAAGATAGCTGCACGCCAGTTTACCTGCCAACTCAACTAAGAAGATCCCACACCCTCTAAACTCAGATTTTGACTTCAAGTAAGTTCAGGGGGCAAGGGATGATACTCAAAGGGGAAAAGAGACAACTGTGTTTTTGATGGTGCCTGCGAACACTTGAAAGAAGGGGTTTGGGGCAAAAATGTATATAAATGTGCATTTTGTTATATTTTCATTGTTGCCTGTATTAAAGCCTAAGACTGAAAATTAATCACATGAGGCCCACTTTCTGGTCTAAACTTTACCTTTTTAAAAATCAAAACCGAAACACACGTGTTGCTGACAGAGAACACAAAGCATTTCTCTTTAAATCCCCGATAACTCCCCTACTTAGTAGGAAAATTACAGAGATGCCGCAGAAGGAGGCTTTGGTCTCTCAGCACAACAGGAAAGCAAACTGAGCTTTTGTGAGAAGGCTGGATTTTTGTTGTTGCGTTTTTAGACGAAAGATTTATGCTTATATTTTGGCCCATTTACAATCCATCATAATACTTTGCAGACAAAGTTATGCTCTTTTCCCAATGATCCAGTGACCTTAATCTCTAACATTTTGTGGTTTCCTGTTTGGGGAAACAGCCTAAGCTATTCCAGGCTGCACAGCATTCCCAGTTGGCTGCTATCTGTCTTAGTTTTGAATGTTCTCCTGTTCGCTAATCAAAAAAAAAATTTTTTTTTAAAAAGAAGCCTTCCCTACAGATGCTAAATCAATGAAACTCCTACAAAGCAGCCCTCCACACTTCCTCTTCTGGCTGCCTTACCTATCATTCTTCTATTACAAACTCCAACATAGCCAGGAGTTCTTTCTGCCTGGAGCAATTAGCATGACCCACCAGCAACTTTCTCACAAATAGAAGAGAATTAATTTCATTAATATCCAACCTAACCCAGGGCAATTCTCAAGGGTTTCTCAAAAGCTCAGCTGCAAAAGAAAAACAATTTCAGCTATATAGTATAACGTTTAGCAATTTTCCCCACTGGAGGCAAAGTTGTTATTCTTCCAGGGACAGCGCCTGGGCCCCAGTTGCCCATCGCTCGCACTTTTGGCCCTACTTCCTGGTGACTTTGCAGGGATATAGGGCTATAACACTCAGGAAGCCTGAGCCCCCACGGCCTGCCTGGAGGAGACTGTGGCAGAAAAATAATGCCAGCATTGAATGAAACAGTAGTCACTTCTGCAACCAAGTCGTTCTTCAAATGAGACATATTTTGCTTCCAAGTTTAAGGAAGACAAAGAAAGAGAGAAAACGGACTTAGAATAAACACCCCCATGTTCGTGCCATTCCCCTACCAGCTGGTTTTGCCAAGATGAGTAAAGAAAAATGAGAGTGGGGCAGGGAGTTTGAGTGAGTGTCCAGTGATTACACAAATAATGTCTTTCTGCCAAGGAAAATTATTCCTGCTTTCTTGCAACTTAACGCTAAATAATTTAGTTGCTTTTAGAATGGAACAAGAAGCAAAGCCAACTTGAAAATAATCCAGTGAGCCATCACGCCAACCCTTTGAAAAAATTTTAACTACCTAGAACAGCATAATTAACATGACTTTTAATAATGACCCAGAATAATATTTTCCTCCCATTTGAACAGAAGAGTCCTGGGGGCCCACTCTAGGGGGTCCTTTGCTCTGCTTCTTGTTTCAGGGTCTGTTCTCATAGCCCTTTTCTGATCCCCTCACCTCTAACCATCACCTCTCACCTATTGTCCATCCTCAGTAACTGGATTTAATGAACTCAAAGTGCTCCAGGAGCAGGCCCGCCTCTCCCCCAGACAAGTCTCTCCAGAGAGGAGTGTCCTCCCTGGTTGTCAGAATGTCAGCTTCAAGGTCATGCCAAGGGTCCTCTCCAAACACTGCCCCATGCTTGCCAATGTTATCACTCTACTAAAAGGTGGGCTGAGGAACTAATTTCTTTATCTTTCCACATTATTAAATGTACTTAATTAACCAGTACACATTGGCACATAAACCAAACCAACAAGAGACAGCCCCAAAAAGCAAACAAGAATTGCTATAATTTATAATGTTTAAGTCTATAGGAATTGACTCACACTCATCAATAGAGTAGCCACTGGCCACAAGTGGCCAGTGAGCACTTGAAATGTAGCTAGTCCAAATTGAGATGTGCTCTAAGACACACACTGAATTGTGAAGACTTAACACAAAGAAAAGAATGTATAATCTCTCAATAATTTTTTAATATTGATTAAATGCTGGTATGATAACATATTGGATATACTGGGTTAAAGAAAACATGATATTAAATTAATTTCACCCGTTTCTTTTGATATTTTTAATGTGCCTTCTAGAAAATTTAAAATTCTATATGTGACTTGCATTTCTATTGGACAGCAGCCATATACCTTGGATTTGGTATGTCCTGCAGAGAAAATTGGTCCCTTTGTCAACAGCTGCCAAATGACAGCAGTAACTTCCAAGGACAGCCTCTCTTAGAGGAGTGATCTGCAGTTCATGAAGCTGGATTAAGCAAATCAGAAAGACTTTCCTACGGAGGAGTGGAAGATGCTCCTACAGTCTCAATCATTACAGCAGAAATAGGCAGGAGCTACAGGAAAACCCCTTGCCATCAAGTCCCCCTGCCACCTCCCTGTTCCCCCACATTATCAACATCACTCAAATTCAAAAAAACAATATTTATCGCCATAAAATTGAATGGATTCACCAAGGACTTTGAGGGTGAACAAAACCTGAAAGCTAAGCCCCTGCCACTAAACAGTGTCACTGCTGCCCTACTACCCGTTGTGCCCAGGCAGGACAGGGACTGACCTCCCTGCTGAAGTTATCCTGAGGGCCAGCTGAGAGCAGAGTGGTCTTGTTGCAGGAGGAACGCTAAACCACCCGGAAAAAGCATTAATTTAGAGGCACCTGGAAGCTCCCAAAGGAATATAAACAGTGGGAAGGGAGGCCTTAGAGAGGCCGTAGAGTACTCAGCAAGCGGCAAGGTGCAGCTCACTTTGGATTCGGGCTGGCCTTTGAGACATGTCGACCCACTTCTCCCATAACAAACTTGCCTTCCAGCTTGAGAAAATTCTAGTTCTCTGTGGATGAAGATTACTTTGCCTTTCTCTTAGGAGAGGACTAGAGTGTCAGTAAGTAGGCCCTCATCCAAAGAGCCAGAGGGGTCACTTCTACAAGTCTAATTCCTACCTGTTATCAATCTCCAGGAGAGTAGCAAAGTCAGTGAAAAGTTTCCAGCCAGGCTGATCTCACGAAAGAAAGCAAGTGGCTGGTTGTACAGCTTACTTTTCTTTACCAAAAATTTTTTTAAAAAGTCTAAGTGGTGCTCTGGCTCTTTATGTTTTCATCTACATGGGAAAACCTGGTATCAGTCAGGTTGCACGATTCTCTGCCCCATACTCTCAATAGTGATATTCACCAAGGTCCCTTCATTACTTTGCAATTAGGGTTTTTTTGGTGGTTTTTTCCTCCCCCAAACACAACTCCCCCTTATTTGGTAAGGAAAGCATCCCTTTCCCTTTTCTTCCTAGAGAACATCAAATGGTCTCAAAAGGATTGTACACATCCCTGTAACAAATAGGGGGACTGTCAGGAGGCTGAAGAAACAGACTTGAAGATGCAGAGTGAAAGGAGCACCAGGTGAAGAAAATCAAGACAGAGGCGGTCAAGGGCTCCTGCCCAGAGCGATTCTTTCCAAAGCTTGGTTGAAGGTTCTTCTGGCTTTCATTTAGTCACATGCCATTCGGCACAAGGACACTGTGCCGGGTGCTGTTACCCGGTGACAACACTCGGGAGCTGCTCATAACGAGCAAGTAGATAGCACAGGCTGCCCCATTGGGGGCGGGGGGGAGCGGGGTCGGATGACTTCTACAGTGCAGGACAGGAAAATCCAGTGGGAAAAAGCCCCTAGGAAGGGCCCGAGAGGCTGTGAATGTGGCTTCCTTAGGCAGTGGGAAGTATGTGAATGCTGCTCTCCTTACTGGACTACAAGGCCAGGGCCAAAAGCCACGGAATTAAGTCATCCACATTCAGATGGAAGCAGAGGAAACTGCAGTGCAAAGAGCCCTGGGCCTGGAGGCAGATCCTGTGGCAAACAGACTTCAATGATGACGGTGATGATGACTATGATTAGGAAAACCCAAACCCAAACCCAAACCCAAACCCTGGCTCTATCACATCCGATGTGACTATCATAGAGAGCAAATAAGCGCCCTAGCGCCAATCTATCCATTAAACATGAGTAAAGCTTATTTCTTAATTTCCTTTTTTTACGAAATAAAATATTAATCCCCTCCCACACGCCAGGGGATGGTGGTTGGCACACGCTGCTTTGAAGACCACTGGTTTCCAATGATCCAAACTTTTAGAACATGTTGGCATCGTTTTGCATCTTCTCCTGTTATACTAAGACACAAGAAATAAAGACTGAGAAGCTACTGCAGCGTGGTGACATTTATTGCACAAGAGATACTCCTCATTGTATCCAGAGAGCAATACTCTTCTCACGCTTTCCGTATTCATCTTTTCAAAGTAAAGTCAACTGATGTAATTGCCTGTGTTTCATACCAGCTGGATTTCATAGCAACTGGATTTAAGTGTGCATTTCTTAGCTTGTTGATTTTTAGGTCCCTGGAATCTACATAACAAATGGTATCACCCCTTAATATCTTTCTTCTTGTAACACCCTCACTCTGCTGTATTTGGGTGGCTCCAGATTAAATTCTACTTTTATGTTGCCATAAATCACAAACGTACCTTCTAATGTTTTGAGCATGAGGTACCTTCAAACAACAACAAAATAAAGCCCTGACAAAATGATGACATCATCACCAAGCAAAGCAATTTGAAATAAACCAATTCATACAGCAGAATATATTATCAAATGGCTTAAAGAAATAAGTAAGAGTAAATAAAAATATATGCTGGTTCTCATTTGAGTATTTCATCCCAACATCAGTTTAAAGGACAAACAAGAAAAGGTGTAAACAGCATGGCAATTTGGGGTGAAATCAAAGTCTGTTTAATAATTTAGGGGTATGCTTTTTTCCCTTTATTCATTGAAATGCTCAAAAATCAAAGAAACCCAGCAGAAGCATGCCTTATTAAAAAAAATTACTGCTGTTCTTGCACTTGGATTATAACTAAAATAGGTAAAAGTAATTCACAAGGAACTCGACAGTATAACTGATTTTCAAATGCATACTATTTTTATTTGCCTGCAAAGTGATGACTGCTTATTGATAGTATGATTACATAAAACACATGTCCCAGAATTAGCTTCCCTCTCTTCTGTTATGCTTCCCTAAAAACTACTCCCTCCTCACAGAAGTTTTTCACAGAATGGTACTGGCATTCTCTTTACCATCTTCAAAGGGATTGAAAGAAA
The DNA here is from genome assembly GCF_028023285.1 of Balaenoptera ricei. Taxonomy (NCBI): domain Eukaryota; kingdom Metazoa; phylum Chordata; class Mammalia; order Artiodactyla; family Balaenopteridae; genus Balaenoptera; species Balaenoptera ricei. The sequence goes on along the minus strand of NC_082647.1, from coordinate 48,173,375 downwards.
AGTGATCATATCAGATTATAGTCAACAAAGCTAGACTTTTCCCATCACGGTCCGATGAAAGCTCAGAGTCCAACTTAGCAGTTGAAGAATCGGACCCATTTAAGTGTTAAATTTTTATTGGTATGCTAGACATTTATCAAATCTAGTTTCCTGGCACTATTACCATTGACATTTTGCCATCAGAAGATGTTATGAAGGAAAATGCCACAAGCAATTAAAATGACTGCTAAAATGACTCAGATTTACTAGAAATATTTACCTTTCAAACTTCTAAGTCACATCCATTAGCCAGGAATTGCCCATTTCTAAACGAAGATCTTTTGATAGCCTAGGATAAGTAAAGAAAACTCTTAACGACCTGGGTGTTAAGATTTCAGTCTGGTGGTGAAGCTGAGAAACATTAAGATACTGAATTCTGAAGATGCAATTAGTTGAAACTTAATGAGCTGCAGAATGATAAGTGGCAGGGAAATGTAACTTTATATTTACAATTTCCTGACTAGATGAACTTTTAAACACAGCAAACTAAGCCCTACCCAAGGGCAATTTTAACCTTTAAAAGCAAAAGCATATGGAGGGAGGTATTAGCCTTTGGAGATGGTACCTCTTAAAACTGCAGTGGCCTTCCAGACAACTTAGCAACAAGGGCAACCTCAATCCAAGGGCAACATTTTGCTTTGGATCCAAATGGCCTCTAGAGCTGTAGCTCCTGTTTTTTTGAAATAATGGTTTCATACAGGAAATACACCACACACACACACACACACACACACACACACACACACACTCACATTCTCTCTTTCGTGTACTCTTAGTCTTTGAAAATATAGCTCGTATATTTTTAGGAAGGCAAGAGCTGCAACCAAACAGAGAAATGGAGGTTGGAAACATATTCAGAATCTTTAGCAAGAATCCTCATAAGAAAATGTAACTTCTTTATCAGAAAGTACTAAGGACCAGGGGACTTCTACAAAGAACACGGGATTCAAAACCAATAGCTTTTATGGGGTATGGGCTGCATTTCCTAGATTTTAGAGATGCCCTATCCCTATCTATCTATCTATCTATCTATCTATCTATCTATCTATCCACCTGCTACTGTATTTTATTACTTTGAAAATCAGGATACATCTTACAATCAGTGTATTTATTTTTGTTTTTAAAAAAATGCTGCTTAAAAGAGGAAGGAATATAACATAATATAATCAATAGTAACTGGAGTGGTGAATTATTTGCACTTACTAAAATTCAAATAAGTTTACTATAAAGACAGCTTACGACGTAAATGAACAGATCATCTGTCTTCTTTCTTTCTGTCCTTTTCCCCCTCCTTTCCTTCCTTCCATCCCTCCTTCCTTTCTTCAAAGTTTACTGCACACTACTATGTGCTAGTTGCTATACTAGGCAACTAAATCAGAACCTTTGGTGGAGGGGGTCGTAATTAAGTATTTTTTAAAGCTTCCCAGGTACTTCTAATGCAAAGAGAACAATGTGAACCACAGCTGAAGTGGAAAAACAGTTTAAGAATGGTAGGAAAAGAGAAGATTAAGGGAAGTAAAATGTTCTAAGCAACATCTACTCTCGGTGAAGCCTTTTATTACTTCCTTTGTTCCCAAGACAATTCTTCTTTCATTATTAACGTTTGTTGAGTGCCTACTATGTGCCAGGCACAGTGGTAGGCCCTGGGTACAGAGTGTGAACAAGAAGGTAAGATGGCTGCCCTTACACGGTTTGTTGTCTATGAGATAGAATTTTACAGATTAGGAAGTTAAAGGGAGAACTTCAATTCCAGGCAGCTTGACTTCTGACACCGGACATATTTTAACATCACCATCAGGGAGTCGTAACATAATTTGCAAGTAAATTGGCTACCCACCAATGAGCATATAGAGCCAGGTAGAAAAAGATTATTTTAATTACCTGCTATTTTGGATAATGTAATCAATGTCTACCAGCGAGGAAAACTGATGGAATTCTCTGTGAGAGTAGATCAGTGTCCTTGCCTCCACCACAATGCCTCATAATTCTCTGAAGTATGCTGAGGGACTTCAAAGTCACGGTCATACTAAGCAGTCCACATGCTCACAACATGGTCAATTAAATCTCTGCAAAGCACTAGTCACAGTCTACCTCCTTCAAAATTTTATTGTATATATTATATATACGCCAAAGAATGTATTATAACATATCTGTAGGTTAGGAAGTATAATAATAAATATACATTCACAAATGCACCAGCCACCTTAAGAACTAGTATAGTACCAATATCATTGAATCTACCCAGTGAACTTCTCCCCTATCCCAACCCCCCTCTGTCTACCCCACAGAGAGAACCACTATATAATACTATTTCATTTATAGGCAATATCTAAAATAGGCAAATCCATAGATACAGTAGATTAGTGGTTTCCAGGGGGTGGAGGGAGGGAGAAAATGGGAATTACTGCTAAAGCATAAGGGGTTTGGGGGGAACATGACAAAAATGTTCTAAAATTAAATAGTGATGATGGTTGCAAAAATTTGTGCATATTTAAAAAACTACACACTTGAACATTTTAAATGGGTGAATTATATCTTCAATTAAGCTGTTAAAGAAATAGTATAAAGAAATCCTGCGTACTCTTTATGTAGCCTTCAAAATATTAACGTTTTAAATAACCACCATGCAATCATCAAAACCAGAAAATTAACACTGATATAATACTATTGTCTTGCTACAGATTTTATTAAAAAATTTCCACTTGTCCCTTAATAACCTTTTTCTGATCCTGGATGCAATAAAAGGTCACATGTTATATATATTTAGTTGTAAAGTCTCCTTAATCCCTCAGTGTTTGTGTGTGTGTAGGTATGTGTGTGTCATTCATGTCCTTTGACAAGTACTAGCCAGTTATTTTGTGGCTAAATTTGTCCCCTAATTTGAGTTTGTCTGCTGTTGCCTCATGATCAAATTCATTCATTTTTGGCAACACACATTAGTGTTGTTGTGTCCTTCTCAGTACAACATATCAGGAGGCACAAATGTTGATTTGTCCCATTACTGGTGATGTTAACTTAGATCCTTTGGTTCATATGCCAGACTTCTCCACTATAAAGCTACTATTTTCCTCTTCATCATAAATATTTTGAAGGAGGATACTTTGAGACTACGTAAATATTCTGATTCTCATCATACTTTCACTAACTGATGTTAGTATCCACTGATGATTCTTTCCTGAAGCAATTATTACTGTCCTATTTGTCAAATAATGATTTTCTATTCCATTATTTCTTACACATTTATTAATTGGATTTTTCTTCCATTCATTTTTTATTTCTTTACATTATCATGAACCCTGATTTTAAAGCGAATGCATATTATGTTTTATAAAACAGAGTAATGCTTACTGGTAGATTTTTATTAGGTCAAGAAAGTCCCATACTACGGTAGGCTAAATAATGCCCTGTCACAACATATCTAGTCCTAATCCCTGGAACCAGTGAATGTTACCTTATGCAGAATAAATAAATTAATTAATTTAAAAAAATAGAGACTTTGCATGTGTGATTAACTTAAGCATCTTGAGATGGGGAGATTATCTAGGAGGTCCCTAAATGCAATCTCATGTATTCTTCTAAGAGGGAGGCAGACGATATTTGACCACAGAAGAGGAGAGGGCAATGTGACCACAGAGGCAGATGTTAGAATGATATGGTCCCAAGTCAAGGAATGCCAACAGCCACCAGAAGCTGGAATGGATTATCCCATTAGAGCCACCCTATTGACACCTTGGTTTCAGCCCAGTGAAAGTGACTTTGGGTTTCTAACCTCCAGAACTGCGAGAAAATAAATTTCTGTAGTTTATGCCATCAAGTTTGTGGTAATCCATTACAGCAAGCATAGGAAATTAATACAGATACCACTATTCCTCGTTTGCTAAAATTTTTATCCTAAGTGGGTTTTAATTTTATCAAATCCACTTTTTTGCATCTATTAAGATAGAAAATTTTTTTCTCTTTTAGGATTTTAGGTGGTAAATTACATGATAGAACTTCTAATGCAAAAATATCCTTGCATTCATGGGATCATCCCAACCTGATCTTTTTTATTCACTGGTGGATTAGGTTGTATTAGGATTTGTACATATATGCTCATAAGTGAGGTTGCTCATTGTATTGCCTTTGCTCCTTTGTCAATGATCAGTTGACTATATTTATGTGGGTCTATTTCTGGGCTGTCTATTCTCTTCCATTTATCTATTTGTCTGTTCTCCAGCCAATACTATACTGTCTTAATTACTGCAGTTTTATAGTAAGTTTCCAAGTCAAGAAGTGTCATTCATCTGACTTTGTTCTTTTCCTTCAATACTGAGTTGGCTATTCTGAGTCTCTGCCTTTCCATATAAACTTTAGAATTAGTTTGTCAATACCCACAAAATAACGCGCTGAGATTTTGGTTGAGATTTCATTGACGTGTAGATCAAGTTGGGAAGAACTGACATTTTGATAATATTAAGTCTTCCTATTCATGAACATGGAATATCTCTCTATTTATTTAGTTCTTTGATTTCATTCATCAAAATTTTGTAGTTTTCTGCATATAGGTTTGTACATAATTTGTTAGATTTATGCCTAAGTATTTCAATAGTTTTGGTGCTAATGTAAATGGTTTTGGATTTTTAATTTCAAATTCCAGTTGTTCATTGCTGGTATATTGAAAAGTGACTGGTGTTTGTATACTAACCCTGTATCTTGCAACTTTGCTATAATCACTTATTAGTTCCAGGAGCTTTTTTATTGATTCTTTCAGATTTTCTACATAGACAATCATGCCATCTTCACTTATTCATTCTCCAATACTTATATTTTCTTTATATAGAGCTGAGTTTCTGACCTATAACATTATCCTTCCCTGTGAAGAACTTCTTTTGACATAATTTGCAAGGTAGGTCTATTGGCAATAAATTCCTTCAATTTGTACTTGTCTGAAAACATCTTTATTTCTGCCCCATTTTTGAGGGATAGTTTCATAGGACCAGAATCCTAGGTTGGTGATTTTTTTCTCTCTTCAGATATTTCACTCTCTTTTCGCTTGCATGGTTTCTGAGGAGAAGTCAGATGTAATTCGTACCTTTGCTTCTTTATAGGTAAGGTGTTTTTTCCCCTCTCTGGCTTCTTTCAAGATTTTTTTCTTTATCTCTGATTTTCTAAAGTTTACATATGATATACCTAGGTGTCGTTTTTTGGCATTTGTTTGCTTGGTGTTCTCTGAGCTTCCTGGATCTGTGGTTTGGTGTCCGACACTAACTTGGGAAAATTCTCAATCATTATTTCTTCAAATTTTGTTTCTGTTCCTTTCTCTCTTTTCTTTCTGGTATTCCCATTATGCATATGTTACATCTTTTATAGTTGTTCCACAGTTTTTGGATTTTCTGGTTTTGTTCAGTCTCTGTTCCCTTTGCTTTTCAGTTTTGGAAGTTTCTACTGTCATATCCTCAAGATCAGCAATTCTTTCCTCAGCCATGTAGTCTACTAAAGAGCCCATCAAAGGCATTCTTCATTTCTGTTACAGTTTTTGATTTCTAGCATTTCTTTTTTCATTCTTTCTTAGAACTCCCATATCTTCGCTTACATTATCCATCTATTACTGTATGTTGCCTACTTTGTCCATTGAAGCCCTTAGCATATTAATCATAGTTTGCAAAAATGCCTGGTCTGATAATTTCAACATCGCTGTCCTATCTGACTGTGGTTCTAATGCTCGTTCAGTCTTTTTAAAGTGTGGTTTTTGCCTTTTAGTATGCCTGGTAATTTTTTGTTGAAAGATGTACGTGATGCACCGGATACAGGGTACTGTGGTAAATAACCCTTTTGTAATATGGTGGTAAGATGTGGGGGATGGGAAGTGTACTAGAATCCTAGGATTAGGTCTCAGTCTTTTAGGAGCCTATGCCCCTGGACTGTGAACTTCACCAGTGCTTTGTAGTTGCTCCCCCTTACCTCTTAGGTGGGACAGCATAGCTAAAGGCAACTGGAATTGGGTATTTCCTTTCCCCCACATGGAAGTCTAGAGCTGAAGTTGAGTATTTCCCTTCCCACAGGTAGATCAGGCTCTGATAACCCCTCAGTGGGTTAGGCTGTGGTAAAATAGCTTTCTGAGGGCAGGCCTTGTTACAAAAAACAAAATGCTCTGGTGTATTTCAAGGTGGCTACTTTTTACCTCCTCCTGCCATAAGCAGAAGGGATTTTTCTCCAGTATTCACTGTGATGACATTGCAGAACTCCTGGAGATAAAACTACAAAAGTGGGGGCTTCCTCCCATGACTGGATTCCCCTGGAGTTTTTAAGTCTCAGGCTTATCCCCACTGAACTTCCAGTAATTCATGAATTACAGCTCAGGTTTTCCTATCCTGGTACTGGTTCTTGTGGAGGTTTCTGCTCATGGATTTCTGCTTAGAAAAGTTGTGATTCTCTGTACCCACCTGCTGGTCTCTCCTGTTTGTGAAGAAGTAGTTTGCCCTGTGATGACTTCACTTCTCTCACAGATCTAAGAGGAGTTGTTGCTTTTTCAGTTTGTTCAGCTTTTTACTTGTTGTTAGGACAGAATGGTAACTTCTAAGTTCCTTACATGACAGACTGGAAACCAGAAGTCTGTCAAGTCTTTTTATTTTTGTATTTTCCATGGTTTTTTGTATACCTTTTGTATATAGCAGGTGCTTAAAGGCTTCTGCTGAAATGTGTTGAACATCATTAGTAATAGCTTATATTTTCAAGCACTTTCTAAGCACCAGTCATTGTTTTAAGTGTTTTACCTACATAATCTATTTAAACCTCATAAGAACTCACCTGTAAGTACTATTATTATTCCCATTTCACAGATGAGGAAGCTGAAGCACAGAGTGTTTTAAGTATCCTCCCCCAAAGGAATATAGCCAGTGAATAGTGGAAACAGAATTCAAACTCAAAATGTCTAACTTGAGAACCCATGCTTATAACCACCATGTGCTATGGACCCAGGTAACTCCTAGAAATCCTGATAATATTTAACCATGATCTGATTTAATCATGAATTCCAATAGTCCAACAGATTATTTCTCATTCTAGTTGTTCTGGAAACTGCTAAAATGATATTTCAATTTACCACCTAAATATTTGAAATTACTGAAAAGAGGATGACTTTGAGTACACATCCCTTGTAGGTCTTTACAAGAAAAGGATTATGTTTTCACATAGTCTGTACAGAAACTGATGTACTACACCCTTGTTCTTTTAGTTTCCAGAAACTGATGAAGGTCTTCCTCAGCCCATCAGATATTCCACATTGCCTAAAATGAATCTAGTACTAGAAAGAGACTTCCATGTTCCTATGAATAGAAACGTGCACTATTTTCTATGACAAATTAGTACTGAGTCTTACATAAATATAACCTTGAGGGCACTAATGTTTTAAGCCAACCTAGATTGTTCTGATTCCACTGCATACACATTGAGGTTCACCACCATTAACAGACAAGCCAAGGATAATTGCTGCCCTGTGGGCTATGCCAGCTGTAGCCATGGATATGCGGTCTGTTTCAGCAACAGCCGCTGTTTGGTCTGCACTCAGACTGACTGCATACTTTGTTCTCTTTCTTTCTGGAAACATGGTTTATCCGCACCACTAATCTAGTCTCTTTTTCTGACAACTGATTCAGAGTTTGAAAGTTTAGAAAACATTCTGATTTCATTGGAATTCATATTGGTAGGTTTAGGATACATGGGAAACAGAAACAGATATGTTTAAATATCAAAATGCAGGCTCATCTTCAATCAGCATATTCTCCCTTATCAAGCAAGTGGACACTGTATGGCGATCAGCCAATACCAGGAGAGTTTACACCATCAGGTGAACTATATATCTCACGCTATCCTCACTTGGCTGAGAAAGCAATCATACTCTAGTTAAATTTATACAGTGAGAAAACCTATCTTGCAAGGGCACAAAAAAATATACATGGGAACTCCCTTATCTGCTCTCCACTCAAAAAAACCATTTTGCATTCCTTAATGTTACATTATAGCCCAATGTTTACATCTTGAAAACATAAGTGCTAAGCTCTTTTTGGTTTAATAAATTTGTGGATAATAAATACCTGATGGATTATGAACAAGTTTATTAGATATATTTTTGATAGACCACTAATTTATAGAACTGATTTTTCATTCATTCATTCATTTATGTGTTACTGACTTCTGCTCAAGGCCCATAATGGCAGTACAGTGTGCTAAGTGTGACCACAGCAGTAGAGACCTCAGAGAAGAGGACAACCTGAAGGTGCTCAGAGAAGGCTCCAAGCAGGCAAGCACTAAGGGCCACTACATTTCCCTGACAGAACCAAACACAAGAGTGGCTGAAATCCTGACCTCATCTAGTTAGGCCCTTTCTTGCCTACAAAGTAAGTATTTCATGAAGTTCTGCAGATATATAATGGGTTTGTAGACTCTGCATGCCATTGGCCTTAGATTATTTTGAATAAAAGTTGTATGTCTAGGATTCAAACTCTGTGTACTAGAGGCAGGATCAGAAAATAGGTCTTCTAGGTCGGGCATATTCTAAAACACAATCTAGTAAGGGTGCATTAGGTCAAGGGCTCCCTGGGTAGTACTGAAGGTTGTGCACTGAACAATCCCAAGAGACACTATTCCTAACATAGACATTGTTGAAATGTGTTTTCCTTACGTCAGAAAATAGCATTAAAGAGTCTGGTTCAAATAAAAGCAGTATATTAGGACAATTTTTGGACAGATAGAAATAAAGTATCTTGAGGAGAGGTTGCCTTTTGTCTAGTTCATGTGTTGGTTACTGGTTGCCCTGTTTTTTGTTCATTCCAAACATTACTCTTGCCTCTACCAGGAAAGAGAGAGAAAGTGGATCACCTCTGGTGGTGATCTTCTCTATCATTAACACACTTATCCTGTTGAGCTACCCCCAGACCATGCCTAGGACAAATGCTAACAGTCCTGGAGGATCAGAGGAGGAGGTAAGAAGAGAAATAAAGGGGAAAGAAATGCACAGGATGACTGTCCCCCGTCACCTGCTCGTGGTGTCCTTCCTTCACAGTGAGAGTTCGAGGGTCCACAGTTCCTCTGCTTGAACCTCTGGTACCACCAGCAACAAATCAGGCAGAACATCTCAGTCAGATAACACAGTGATTGACTTTACGTGCCTCAAAACAGGGACCTTTTCTCATTCAACGCTTCAACCTGACAGACTAGCACAACGTTTGGCTTAAAGCCGGCCCTGAAGAAACTGTGGTTGAGCAACGTGAATGAATGCAATTATCAAGCAAAAAGCATTTTTGGAATAACCAGTTGATTTCATTTATCCCTGACTTCATTGGGATTAACATAATAAAGCAAACAATAAGGGAAAATTGGCTTACACAAGGCCAGTCATCTTCTCGGCTCTGCTCTCCTTCTATTTTCAAGAAATGATGGGAGGTGTCATGTGCCAAAGAGAATTTCATTTTTAGGAACTTTCGGGGGGAAAGTGATTTAATTAGAAGGAAAAAAATAAAACTTTTAATTCAAAGAAATCAAACAATGCATCAGTTGTTACTTACACTTGTAAGATATCATAAAAGTAAAAAATGGCAGGAGTCAAATTAAGAGTAAAAGAAGGTCACTTCTGCTTTGGGTGATCTGAAAAGTTCCTAAAATAGATAGTAACTAAAGTTAAGTCTCTTACCTTATAATTATTCATGATTTCAGTTAACCATGGTTTCACTGACTTTACTGTATCTTCTCGCAAGTACTTTTCAACTTTGGATCCATCACTAAAAGTCTGGTTTCCCACGTGGATGGCTTGTCTCACTTGTGGGAGGGACAAAAATTTCCTGTAGTAACTTTGGTCCTCAGGTTCCTGGCATCAGAAAAATATTAGGGAAAACGAGTGGGTGGTGGGAACGGCACTCTGGGGAAAGCTTCAAATTTCTCCTAACATATATCACAATGAACAAGATGTGACACCACTATTAACTGGTATCTACCCTGAATATCTTAACTTGGGGGTTTGGGGAAATTCAAATTTTACCAAGCAAATCTGGATGATCTGATACTCTTAGAGCCAGTATCCAATTTGCAAATGCTGGATTTTCCTTTTTGTAACAACGAAACTTTTGTGATCTGTAACTCCAACTAAAAACCCCATTCAAGGCAAAGATAGGAAAAATGAAGAGGCGAGATTATCAAAATCATTTTGCTCCTTGTTGGAGGCTCTCGGGAAAGAAGGTGAAATGGACCACAAGGGGCCAGGAAGGTGATGTGGTGGATTAAAAGCTGAGGATTTCTTTTTCATGTTCTGCCGTTTATTAAAACCACACACACAAAATAATCAGCTGACCATAATTTAAGGGGGAAAATATATCAAGTGTAAGAACAGATGATACCTTATGAAGGACATAAGACAAAAGAGAAGTTGTCCATGAGCCTTATTTTTTAAAAATACTGCATAAAAGTCTCTGTAAGATTCATTACACTAAAAGAAGAAAAAAAAAAAGGAGTAAATGCTGTTTTTAAAAAGTTACAGGGCTTCCCTGGTGGCGCAGTGGTTGAGAGTCTGCCTGCCAATGCAGGGGACACGGGTTCGAGCCCTGGTCTGGGAGGATCCCACATGCCGCGGAGCGGCTGGGCCCGTGAGCCACGACTGCTGAGCCTGCGCGTCTGGAGCCTGTGCTCCGCAACGGGAGAGGCCGCGACGGTGAGAGGCTCGCGCACCGCGGTGAAGAGTGGGCCCCGCTCGCCGCAACTGGAGAAAGCCCTCGCTCAGAAACGAAGACCCAACATAGCCAAAAATAAATAAATAAATTTATAAAAAAAAAAAAAAAAAAAAAAAAAAAAAAAGTTACAAAGGATAAAAAAAAAGTTTGAAATCAACAATTTTGTGAATCATCAATATTTTTTGCTAACTGTGAATACATTTTCTTTGTAAAGAAAAAAATTTAATCACAAATTTTGCTTCTTTCTTGCCTAGCATATGTTTTTCTCTTGGTAGAATCTAAATCCCAAACCACAGGGTTGGCAAATTCCATTGAAATTAGCTTTATATTTTATTTACAAAATAGTTCATAAGTAAGGCAATTTTAAAAAACAGAATGTATTGTCATATCCACTAGACATGGTTATACAAATCCAAATTCCCACTCTGGCTCCCTCTATCTTATTTGATTAATTCTACCCAAAAGACATCAAATTTTGGCCCACTTTTATGAAAGAAACTATCCGAATACTTTGAGAAATATTCCAGAGGGCTTGAAGTGAGGGCCGTACTGAATGCATGAAACATCTTAAGTTAAAAGTAAGACAAAGCAAATATTTTCAAAAAGGCTTTGGCAGTTTGGGTTATCCAAGCTGTCTTAAGTACAGAACAAATAATGTGGGCATTTTCAAGAAACTCACTACAGGATTGGAGCTCTGGGACCTGATACCCAGAACTGCAATCCTGGCCTCTCTCCTTCACAAAAGAACTTCTGTATAACAAGATCTAGTGGGGGGAAATTGTGTTAATCGGAGATTTTTTTTGAGTTATCTGGAATATCACACAGTCTCAATGGTCAGGTTATAATGTATACAAGATTGGCAGGGTAAAAAATCCTATAGATTAGTAGACCAAATAATGCAATACAGTTTGGACATGTTTGTCTAGTGTAAAGTCAGCTCTCCTATTTCCTAAATCGGAGGAAGTTTGGTTTTGCCAAAAGTTTTAAGCAAACACTATTATGGTTTTTTAAATTGTTGTCATTACCGTGCACTGTAAAAGGTTGTAGTAATTAGAACATCCTGTAACATTCTGGAAGTAGGAAGGCTCGCTTATTAAGTCACCATCTAGTAGTTTATCCAGTAACTAGGTTGGGAGAGAGGGGAGAAAGAAAGGAGGAAAACATCAGCATGGGTAAAAATGTACAGGCATTTGTCATTTCATTTATTCAATAACTGTTTTATTCAGCAACCGCTTCCCACACATCTCTGCGCTATAGACACTGTCCAAGGCATTGGGGAAACAGCAGTGAACAAGGCAGGCCAAAAATGCTCCCTCATAGAGCTTATATTTTAGCGGGTATACAATAAACAAGCATTCATAGGTAAAATATGCAGTGTATTACAGAGTGATAAGGGCTAAGGAGAAAACTAACAAGGAGAAGGGGAGTAGGAAGTGCCATGGGTGCCTGTGGGGTTATGTGTGCCTGGGTGGTGGGTGTGGGGGACACTGCAGAGAGGAGGAAACGGGTCTCACTCACAAGGTGGCATCTGAGTAAAGACCTGTTGGAAGGGAGGAAGCAAGCCTGGCAGACATCTAGGAAAAGAACTTTCCAAGTAGAGGAAACAGTGAGCCCAAAGGCCCCGACTGTGGGAGTGAGTCTTGTGGGGAAGGGTTACCATACATGATCATTGACCACTCACCCATGTATGAGGAGACAGGGCAGAGGATACGGACATACACCCAGGTGCTTGGCACTGGTGGAAGTTATCTTTGGACTGCTGACATTGAAAACCCGGTCATCAGCTGAAGATGAGAGCAGTCGGCACGGCTGTGTGCTTTTCTCAGGTCATGTTGAGCTGCACAAAGGCAGGCATGGAGTGGCAGAGAGGGGCATCTAAGCCAGGACTGTGGTTTGGCCAAAGGAGTTGGAGGAGGTGCAAAGCGGGGCGTAGGTCGGGAATGTATGTGATGACTGAGCTTGGGTTTATGTTGGGTAATTAGAGAAATTAAGACCTGCAGGGGTAGGGGACCAAGAAGAGGTAGTAGGATCCATGGACTGAAAGACAATGGGGTTGCAGGACTGTAATTCAAGTTGGCATATTCAGAGAAGTGAGCTGGGAGGACGGGAGGTGGCAGTTGGGGGAAGACGTTTGAATCTGTTGAATCTGAGATTGTGGAGTGATTGCTGGCTTTCTTGCAGGGGGTAATGGGAATGAGCAGCTAAGGTAAAGAGAACAAGATCACTAAATGAGAGGAGACTAAGAAACAGAGGGACCAAGTATTAAAAAGATCATCCATGTGGGGACTTCAGTCACCAGAAATGATGACAAGAGTACTGCTGGAAAGTGACACTGAGGCAGGAGCCAAAATATTCAGAGAATGAGAAGGCAATCGCCAGGGGTGTGTGTCGGGAGAGAAGCTGATCCCTAAAGTTCCCTTCAGCTCCAACTTACCACTCTTTTATTAACTAAATCATTTTAAGGGGATCAGAACATCAAAAAGGCTTTATTATTTAGGCTTGAGATTTTGACATTTGTATTCTCTTGGGTTTCAGGATTTCTTGGAGTCTTGTATTGCATAACGTGAAACACATTTTACCACTACTTGATTACTTTCCTAAGTATCATTTCATCTATTTCCTGTGAAAAAGCAAAAGTCTTTTCATTTATCACTCAAGATTTTGGACCAGTGGTCACAGAGACATTGCATACCTTCAGGAGTTTTTTTTCGGGCAGGGGTGGGGGGGTTTCTCTATTTTTTGATGAATCTGGTTTGGGAGAGTCCTCATGGGCCATCTTCTCATCATCTCCGAATACACACAATATCTGAACTTTTCAACAGTTTCACTAATCCTGTGGACGCTTAGGCTGCTGGATCACGCACCACAGACAACTTTCTGCTTTCCTTATCCCTTTGAGTCTATCAAATATTCTTGTTTTTTTTTCAAATTTATTTATTTATTTATTATTTATGGGTCTTCGTTTCTGTGCGAGGGCTTTTTTCTAGTTGTGGCAAGCGGGGGCCACTCTTCATCGTGGTGCGCGGGCCTCTCACTATCGCGGCCTCTCTTGTTGCGGAGCACAGGCTCCAGAGCGCAGGCTCAGTAGTTATGGCTCACGGGCTTAGTTGCTCCGTGGCATGTGGGATCCTCCCAGACCAGGGCTCGAACCCGTGTCCCCTGCATTGGCAGGCAGACTCTCAACCACTGTGCCACCAGGGAAGCCCCTATCAAATATTCTTGCTCTTGACACTGCTTATGCTTGCTCTTGACATATGCTTCTTCAGAAACACATCAAATGTCTCACTTGCAGATGGGTCTCATGCAATGTAAAATTTCCTATTAATTCTGAATTCTAAACGTTTCGTCCTTTTTACCCTTTCTGCCTACCACAGCAGATAGCCTACAACCAGTCTTGAAAATACTGTGATTGCAAGTTGAAGAATGACCCAACCTGTCCCTGATAAGATCCTTCTTCTTTCCTTCGCATTCACAATTGCACAAGAAATTCTGAATCCACGCTCTGCAGCCACATCAGGTGTCCTGGCACAGAAAGGGGAGCCCGCCAGGGTGCTGTGGGGTGGCTCGGGACTTCCTGAGTTCTCCTATTTACACAGCTTGCTGCTGTCAGAATTCACAACAAGGGCAGTCACTGCCCTGGCACCCTATTTGTAAAATGGAGCACAACTTTGTTACCCCACCCTTCTCCATAAGTTTGTATGTCTCCTGTTTTGATCTGAACCAGCTGACCTACAGCGCCTAAAAGACTATTAATACCAGGCCTCAGCCTTAATAATAACAATGCTGTTAGGTAAACTGTGACAGGCTGTGCTCCCAGTAACAAGATTAAAGGTCTCAAAATTCAGTCCTCACCTCATTTACTAATGTGTCAAACACACCGGCTCTATGGCAAAGGTGACAAAAACCCCCAAGGAAGATTGCTTACACATGATCTTTGTCTGCACTGGCCAAAAAACAAACGAGCAACAAACAAGACCCTCCTGCATCCTAATATTTAGTATAGTCTTACATTTTAAACAACCAAAGAAAAACAGGTTGAAGAATATAACCATGTTACTTGATCCTCAAATTTAATTTTAGGAGAGCGATGTGACGATATTTACAAATGCCAATGGCTCTTTGTAAAAGTTTCAAGCGACCACCCTTTATACTCTTTGTTCCTGACACACAGGAACATGTGACATTTGTTACACTGTGGCCACTTCCCCAGCTGGAGCCCTGTGTGTGGATATTACCCTCTGAAGGGTTTAGAGCACATGTGGAAGCATATGCAACCACTTTCCAGGTTGCCTTTCTTCTGATTTCTTTATGGTAGGGATGCCTTGAGGGCCTACACAGCATTTCAAGAAATCAAAACAGTTAATGAAAGACACAGTTAGATAAACACCCCGAGGTGATCTCAGGTTTAAAATATGGTCAAAGTAAATTCAAAGAAACCCAGATGGTTCTTTTCTTCGTTATGAGCCCACTGTCTCGCCTCCTGATCTCGGGACAGCACCACGGAAACACCTTTGCTAACAACAAAGAGCCAGGCCAGGCACCGCAGTGCTTCCGGGACCTTCTCAGATGGTGCTCATTGCGCCAGGGCAGCGCAGGCCCCAGAACTCACTTCAAAGGCCTGAGACCACTTCTCCTCCTGGATGTATTTCACGCACTCATCGCACTGCTTCTGGAAGTACTTTCTCTGCTTCTCATCCAACAAGCCAATTTGGAACAGGAATGGTGCATAGCCCGGTATGATCTGAGGAGAAAAGAAGCAAACACAGACGCTACATGGAGAGAGAGGGACGTGAGGGAAGCCCATCTGCTTGTGAAATAACCCTTTGTAACTTCTCAGTTAGCGGAGCAGGACAACACACACACATATACACACACACCCCGCACAAACATACACATACAACACACACAATGCATGCACAACACAAAATACACCACACAAACACACACAGACATAAGACATACACACGACACACACATACACACACACATACACAAACACACACACACCACACACATACACAAACAGCACACACACAATTCGTGTATAACACACAAATACACCACACAAACACATATACATAAAACATACACAAACACATACCACATAACCACACAAATACTCATACAACACACATGTACACAAAATACACACAAACACACCAAGCACAGGTGCACACACTCGTACATACACACACTGACACTTGCACTCACAGCCAACGTAGGCTGACATATAGTAAGTTGACACTGTAAAACATTTGGTAAAAATTAGAAGATTTAAATCATTAGAAAGTCAACTGAGCAACAGTATTTCCCTTTATGAAGTTAGGTCTGTAGGGTAAGAGGAGCCTCCATCTGATTAAAGGGTATTTACTCTCCTTAAGGAACAAAATGGAAAGGAAAAAAGAGCCACCTACTGACTCGGGATCAGAATACGCGTCTCCAAGAGCAATTCCCTTCAGGTTGATCTTCACGATCATCACGGGGTTGAGCATGTGGATGTAGTGGGCGATGGCTGGCACGTATTTCCCCGCGTAAGACTGAGAAGGGTAGATGTTAAAATGAACCATCACAAATCAATGCTACTAAAATGAGGTGTTTATGCACATTAAAATCACAATAAAACAATCAGTATTTCCACAAGACACATGTATTTCTTAACCTTACATTGCAAATTTGACAACAGCACGGAGCTCTGTCCCTTCCTTCTTTTGTCATCCCGAATAGCATGAAATGACATGCAGGTCACAGGTTAGGAGCGCAAAAAAATAATAAGTGAACATGTCCTAAGTGAACATTCTAATTTCCTTCCAAAAGAAATAACCTGGACACCAGTGAACACAATTCTCCCACCCTTAGGGTTTTCCTTACCAGAAAGTTCCATTGCAAGCTTTATTAAAAAAAAAAAAAAATCCCCAGGCCAAAATTAAGATTTCAAAATCTATACAATGATGCCAAAATTTGAAATCAACATGTATTAAAGGAAGAGGAAAAGGATAAATATATTTATTGGCCACTAAAATGGTCACTTGAACTTACCTCTGTTTCCAACCTTTTCCAGTACAAGGCTCTTTTTCAATTTCAAAATAGTTTGCTGACACAAACATGATAATTCTGCTTTTAGATTATGCTGAAAAGAGCCACTATTGGTTCAGTAATATTTTAAAATAGTTCTGTGTTTCTTCCATTAAAGAGTTGCCTTCCTGACATCTCCACTTGTATGTCTAATATTAAACTTCCTATGTTCAAATCGAAGCTCCAATCCCCAAGCCCTCCTTGCAGCCTCCGTTTCCATTAATGTAAACTCTGTTCTTCTAACTGCTCAGGCCAAAAATCCTGGTGCCACTGTTTATCTCTTTCACTCACACCTCGTGAAAGTCCATTAGTGAATCTCATCAACTCTACCTATTCTATCAAAACACATCCAGAATCCAGTGTCTTTGCACACCCCCCCTTTATCACCTTGCTCCAGGTACCGTCATCTCTCACCTGGATTCTTGCAGCAGCCTCCTCAATGGGCCTCTGCTTTTGCTCTTACCCTCATCCAGTCTAGTTTCAAGACAGTGGTCTGTTAAATTAGATCATGCCACTCCTCTGCTCAAACCCTCTAATGACTTCCCATCTCTCTCAAAGCAAAAGTGAAGTGCTTTTTCTGGGGCATAAGGGCTGACATGATCTGGTCACTTCACTCACATTATCCCCTACTATCCTCTTGCTCATTCCTCTCCAGCCTCTCTCAGACCAAATCATAATTGTGATCTGTACTGTTCCTTCCCTTGCATTAGCTCTTTCTGTCCCTGGAATGTTCTTCCCCAGATATCCATATGGTTAACTCCCTCACTGCCTTCAGTGAGGCTTTCTGAGGGTTGCCCTCCATGGCCACCCTATCAAAAATTTTAACACCCCTCTTTTGATATTTTATATTCCCCTTCTCTCCTTTTTCATCTTAATCTTTATCACTCTCCAACAAACTTTTACTTATTACCTTGTGTATTGTTATTCCCCTACCCACACTAGAATAGAAGATCCACAGACACAGGGATCTGTCTGTTTTGTTTATTAGTGTATCCCTTGTACCTGATGCTGTTTGTTAGTGCTCAATAAACAGCTGCTCAATGAATGAATCTTGAATTAGCCTACATGCATCTGAAAAAGAGCAATGCACATATATTCTAGATAGACTAGATGCATTATGTGGGTACATATGGATCTGCAGAACTTTCACAGTATGTCCAAGGCTCTCCAGGGCCCTGAAGTTCAAAGACTGGGAATTCTGGAGAGCTCTCATTTTTTCCATGCCATAATCATATGCTGCAGTTATCATTATTCCCATTTCAACGTAAGGACATTGGGGCTCAGAGAGGTTAAGTGATAGAGTCAGAATTAAACGTGGTCTGACCTACTCCAAATCCTAAACCCCTTCCAAATTATGATGGAAGAACTTAATTTACATAACTCACACAAGATCCCTTCACTGATGCACTCCTCTTGTGCAATAAGAATTATTTAGGCAAAGTATTAAATCAAAGCAGCTTATCCATTCATACTCATGAGTACTTTTTAGCTTCCATGTCTGAAATTTGGTTTGTTGTATAACTTTGCTATATTCTCCTTTTAGGGACAGTACGTGAACATTTGTCAAGTAAAATTTCTGTAAATTGACCAAAAAAGCAAATTTTCTTGACTAATCATTTCACTGGTACAGATGTTATTATATAATCTTCATTCAATGATGGTTTATTGGGCAACTCTTCTGTCAAAGGTACCATAACAGATACTTGAGTAGACACAAAAATGAATAAAGCACAAAACTTGTAAAGATCACAATATCTTTTAAAAATACATTATGGAAAACTTGACTCAAATGTGATAAGGCAAAGTCTACCATTTCATGGCTTATTATTTCCACAATGTGTACAATAGCCAGAACATAGTAGGTACATAAAAACATAGTTGATAATTGAATGACTCACCTGACATTATTTCTAAACATGTTTTCTCTATTGGAAATTAGTACAAATGCTAAAAAAGTACACCTTCTAGTGATGCTGTCACTCAAGTTGTCTTGTTTATAAGACCTAGCCACAAAACACCTCCCTTGACTTTTTCAGAGATAGAAGGGTATGGACTTTATAGGTAGTGATGACAAACTTAGGCTAAAACAGTCACATTTTTATGGCACCTTCCCCCTTGCGACCATCATATGTGTCCGGAATTCAGGCAGGAGATTAAAAAGGAACACCCACTCAATCTGAGCATCCACCATGAACAGATTATTTCACTTACTTTAATTTGAGCCAATGTAAAGTTAACATTATCTTTCTATATTTTAAAATGATGAAAACAAAGGTCTGTGTGTTTCACATGCCCACCTGGAATTCTATCTGGGTTTGGCTGCCTCCACGCTTCCCATTTCTCATATCAAATCACATTTCAGTCAAGGGTCCTGGATAGACTATGGATCTCTGGTCCCCCAACCTGGGACCCACCCTTGGATTTATCCACTGCACACTTGCTAAGCGGACCATTTAGGAAAATGAGACAGTGAGATGGGTAGTTCTATAACCACATCCAAAACAGATTCCTTAATGTTCAGTCTACATCTGCTAACCTAACAGTGATGATGTTTACCTTGGTTTTTGCTTTCTAATGACTATCACACACTTCTTTGCCCTGTGTCAGTGTGACAAATCCTTCACTGCCGTTTTCATTAATCATTCCACTGGTTGAGCGACTCAGGCCGTCACACAGTAGACAATTATAGGATTATTTTATGGAAAACAGACACCGAAACATTACAATGAAATTTCAATTATTTTCACTCTCCTTGTTGAGACACATTTCTTTTTTTCTTCTTTGTTCAAGATCAGATTTGTTTATTCTTCCTGAACCATTTGTTTCTCGATTTAATGATTCTCTGACCACCAGGAGCACTTTAAAAGACAACCAGACAATAAATCAAGTATGTTTGATTTTACCCAGTTTTCCCTTTTCCGGATATGTTTTAAATAGAATAGAATGCCAGACTCTGGGGGGAGAAGTTAGGTGTGGTTGTCTGATGGATCAGAAATGGACTATATGGCCCTTAGGACTTATAATTGTGATCCTGTAATTTTATGAACTCTTGTTTCTTTTGTTCTGAGTTCTGCCCATAACAACAACTAAAGCAATGACAACCACAACTATTAGCCCTGTGGTTTCTCTGATCTCTGGCTGGGGTTCACCAATGTGGGCAGCAGCTGGCCAACGAAGCTCCTGAAGTCTGTGAACTAACACTAACCTTCTACCCTCAGATCAGACACTGGCCTCAAACAAGCTCTGAACAGCATCAAAGCAATTATAAAAGGAAAGAGGAAAAGTGTGGCCAGAAACTATTTGAACACATACTATTTTAGAATTCAGCAGTGACCTTCAAATGAGGAACTTAGTCAGACAAATATATTTAACTAACATAATAATTCAAACTAGATTAGCAATCAACACATCAAGATTTTAGTTTGCCCTTAGTAATTATTCCTTTCCAATATTTAAAGAAGCTGCAATTTCCAACACTATTCTTGTATGGTTCCTTTGCCCCACGGTGACAACATTTTGAGCTCACCTCTGACAAGAAGGGCCAGAGCCATTAGGGCATGTTTGTATGTGCTTGTATTTGGAGCTTAAAGAAGCAGTAAACCTCCAGTTTTCCTCTGACATCAGAAGGATCTCAGAATTCAGCTCTCAAACTTTTATTTCCCCCGTGAGAGAAAAAAGGTCTCAACATCAGAGTTGAATAGTGTTTTTGAATCTTGGTTTGCAATCTTTCTGTGTTCTTAAATGATGTTTGGAACAGCCTAATGCAAATCACGTTAGGAGCATATTGTACTTGTAAAAATAGTCTAGAGAGAATGTAATACTTGGTTAATTATCCAGATGTGTAAAAGCAAAATGAAATTGGACTTAAAGAAACTTGTAATTGTGTATTCCATCTGATTCTCTCCCTTCTTACATGTTTCAACAACTTTCATAGCCGACTTACTGTACCCCTGCCACCCGGTTACTTTTAAGGGAGTCAAAAAATTCATATCGAAAATCAAGCTGCAATCAGCTTCTCCAGAAGAAACAAAATCATGTCAGAGAATAATATTATAATGGAAACAATGTCCTCTTACAGAAATTTCACATATGTTAGCAGTTACTATTGTTTAAGCTACTCTTAGTTGTCTGCATTTCTTACTGAAGTTTAGTTTAAAAAAAAAAAAGTAGATGCAGCTATATTCATTCTCTGACTTGCTTCTAAGTATACCTTTTATGGTAAAACTTGCAGAACCTTTATCAGTGATAATGAGCAATGGCCTCTGAACGTGGTTACCAAGTGTCACTATTCACTGGCCCTAGCTCCTCACCTCTGCCTGGAAGTGGAAAAAGGGGGTTGTCATCCTCGGCAATGGCATGTCAAGGATGGTCAAGGTCATTCTACGTCCGTTTCCCTGCTCTGCCCCCAAACCCCCAGCCACTCCAGCTAGAATGAATGTCTCTGAAGAGTTCACTTCGGGGCTGGTGAGAACTCTTCCATGTCTTCCGGGAGGAAACCAGGTGGGCTGCCCTTCTGGAGAGGGTCACATTGGTGTCATGTCCTCTAGCTGTCCCCAAACACAGACTATGGTGGAACCAGCCCCATGTACAGGGGTGATCAGAGTGAATAGGTGGATATGCCTTGAAGAGAATTTTAAACACACATTGAAAACTACAAAACTTGGTGAAAAGCCTAAGTTTAATGGAGTCACACAGGACACAGCAGCCAAGAGGACAGGATTAAGCTAGGGTGACCTTGACTTCATCTAGCCTTGGGGTAGAATCTTACTTCACTTGGCACCATTATTTCTTCTGAGGAGAGAAGAGGTGTGGCCTTAACATGGCCAGTTCAGAAAATTAATGAATGGAGAAAACTGGAGCTTTGGTATTGTGGTAATCTCTACAACTTCCTAGACATTGCTAGACCATGTGCCATCTAATTTCAAGACCACACTGCTGTGATTAAAAAAAAAAAAAGGCTTCTAACGAGAATATGACTTTATCTAAACATCTATTTCTCTTGACTGTGAGCTTAAAAAGAAATGTAGAATCTGCAGGAATACACATATGAGAAAAACATTTTGATCTGTATCCAACTTTTAGTCACATAAATTTATGTAAAAGTATGTACTGCCTTCCAAATATGTTCTTATTTCATTTTGAGATGATGCTTCTTTAAAAATTAATTCCATCAGTGACAAACATAGGTGAAAAGGATGTACCTCACCTCCCCCCAACTCTAACTTCAGTGCCAGTTTTGGAGAAATTCATACCCAGCTTGAAGCCAGGTGACTTGAACAGATGAATAAACCCTTTTGTTTAGAGATTACAGTTACTTTGACTTTTAAATAGAGAGTGTGAATATACTGGGCCACAGTCAACAAACTGAGTCCTTCACTTGCTCACTATAGAGAGAACTCAGAAGGTTGAAGCCGCGTAATAGATATAATTTAGCATTTCTGGTCCCCAGCCTAGACATCTCATCCAATTGGGTACTATTTGTGTCGCCATGCCACTTGGTCCAGCATAACAGCTCACTTCAGACAAAGCTTATATTGACGTCTGATTTACTCATATTCTTTTCCACGTAACTAAAGAATCAGCAAATATGTGTTGATCTGACTTAGATATGCTATCCAAAAGCCTGAGGCCCAATTTGCAAACATTTCCATATGCCCCTGTTCCATTCTCCAGGTTGCAGCTTAAACCTTGACTTTTCTAATATTAAATTCATTAAATAGTCACAAATCCGTTTTCAATTCTAAAAGAAAATATTGGCAAGTCAGAGGAACAGAACTGAAAATAGACATCTGTCATGAGCTCAAGAGTTAAAGCAGCTCGAATGTCATCTAGTAATATTCAGCAAGTTCCAAGCTTTGAGAAATAATTACATTCCAAGGACTTCAAGCCTTTATATCACTTGAAACTTCCATTTACTCCATAAAACGTTATGATCAAAAGACAGAAATATCCAAGAAGCTAGAGAACTTCTTTTCTGTTTATATAAGGTTAGTAACCCTTAGAGATTCTGTACAAAATATGTAAGGGATGTCCGACTCCCTTGTACAGACAGTGCATCTATTCTGTGGGAAAAGGCAAGTCTTGGAAACAGTGCAGTTTGGAGGGGGGAGCATCTTCACGAAGCGGGTTACAATCCTTAGCCCATCCTGTGACTACAGTCTTTGGGTGATGGAGTCTGGCTGCTTAGGTTCCAATCTTGGCTGTGTGAGCTTGTAAAGCCTACCTGACCTCTCTAAGCCTCAGTCATCTCAACTGTAAAATGGGGATGATAATAACAGTGCCAGCTTCATAAGGCAGCTGTGAGGCTTAAACAAGGTAATGCATGAAACACTGCTTAGCATCATGCCTGTCATACGACCCACTCTCAATAAACACTCTCAAATAAGATCTACAAATAAAACAAGGGGACTAGATACTTTTGAAGGCATCCTTCTCATCACCAAATTCAATGATCACAAGCCTGGACTAATAAGATAAATGTATGGCCTCCATAAAACAATTATAGGCCTATAGTTAGGATAGTTCTCCCTTCCCCCCCCCCCCCACAGGTATGTCAGTGCTTGAAGTTCCCCTATTACAAGTATCTTTCTATGGCTTAGGCTCTGTCCTCTATTCAAAGACAAGTATGTTGGAAGTACATTTAATGGATCAGATTCTCTCTAACGGACAGTGAGCTGCTAATAAGTCAGAATGGGGGAGAGAAACAGAACAATCATGATGCGGATGGAAGAAGCACGGGAGAAACAGGACCTGAGCACAACACAGCCAAGGAAAGGAAGGCCAAGGGTGGCAGGTAGGGCACTGGATGACCCTGGAAAATAAGGGAGCAGAAAGGAGGTTCCCAGGGCCTGGGGTGCAGTACAGGGAGAGAAGAGCCATGAAAAGAGATGTAGAAAAGCCGAAGAGAAATATCATTGATATTTTTATTTTATCTGGCAAATGCCTTGTGTGAAGCCACTCTATAACATCCATTCAACACTGTGCCTGGTATTGTATGAAACAAATGAAACAAACCTGGCTCTCACCTCCTGGGAGCCGGCCACCAGAACCCAGTGGACCATGAGAACCCAGTGGACCATGACGATTTCAATAAAGAAATCAGACTCCGTGAGCCCAGCAGGACTTCACTCATGCAGATGAAGATGAAGTATCCTATTAAGCTCACTAATTTTTAAATAGCTTTAAAGTTTTGCCTCAGATTCAGCCTTCGAATTAATCACGGTTGCAAAACTGCTTCTAAGGAAAGTAGGCCTCTCCCGCTGATCAGGAGATGCCCGGTTTTAACCACATGCCCTGCCAGTTTGGAAGCGCTCCCACCCATTGGCACAAACGCCTCTACATGCTAAATCTTTCCCATGAGTGGACAGAAAGCCACAGGCTCAGAGGACAGTGGGCAGACCCCTCCCTACCGTCACCTCCCTGCTTTCCGGCGCCAGGGCTGTTGTGCTTTAAATTTTAGCTGGGCCCACATACACTTGCGTGGATTCTAAAGAGTGTCTGTACCTCAAGAAAAAGAGCAATCTCACTAATAGTTACTGGCTCGGAAAGGATAACACTTAGGAAGAAAGTTAATTATATGAATTAAATGCAGCTTGTTTCTCTTTTTGAAGTACATTTTTTTCATGCCTTGAGGAGGGTGATTTATAGACACATTTGTCTCTCTTTAGAGAAAATTAATTCCAGTTGGTGTTTTGGGCAGAAATGGAGAGAAGGGAAGGAGACAAAGCAGTTCTTCCTTCTCCGCTGGCCCCAGCTGCAGGTCTGCACTGTGCCTTGCTGTGGCCTCGCGTGGTCCACACGGCAGGGGCAAAGGGCCTGGATCGGTCCCCACACATTTTGTTACCATCCAAAACTTCTAAGTTCCACCATCACTTTCTGATGAAGCAAACAATTTCTTTTAAAGAGGATTTCAAAATAAGAGGGGAGACAAT
The DNA here is from genome assembly GCF_028023285.1 of Balaenoptera ricei. NCBI lineage: Eukaryota > Metazoa > Chordata > Mammalia > Artiodactyla > Balaenopteridae > Balaenoptera > Balaenoptera ricei. The sequence continues at coordinate 48,148,636 of NC_082647.1, read as the reverse complement.
GCCAGACCCCAAGAACAAGTGAGCAGAGCTTTTTAAACATCTCAGCCCCTGTTTACATGCATTAGGCCATATGCTTTGGAGCCATAACATTTTAATCCAGCTTTTCAACATGAATGGTAATAATAGTCATCATATGCTGGGTACTCACCACAACCAGTCACTCTGCTAAATATTTGAGGAGGATTATCTAATTAAATGCTCAAAACAACCCTATGCAGTAGGTACTGTTATTACTTCCAGACTCCCTTACACCAAAGTTAGGGTGCTAAACAGCTGTTCCAGCCCCTTTGAACATCAGGCTACCCTCATTCATAGCACACAAATGTGGACCATATTTAGGTCCAGTACCTTTGCAATCAAAAGCAGAAAACCATTTCTGAGTTTATGCATTGGTTTTCCAAGAACAATTCTACAAATCTAGTGGCATTATTTGTTCAGGAAATTAACAGTTCACAAGAGAAAAGATTTCCCTTTCTTGAAAAACCTATTACAACATTTTTTTTTGGTGGCGGACACAGGGAGGGTGCGTTGGTATTATGTTAAAACTGCAATTGTATACAGATGCTTTAAGAGTACATCTAGGTAACTACAGTTGAGTATCCAGTAAAGCAAAATATCCCTGGAAGTGATCTAACTTAAAAACCAGCCCTTCTGATTGTAAGACGAAAAGCAGAGGCCCAGAGAGGTTACAGAACTTGTCTGGAATCATCCAGAGAGAGGCAAAGCCAGCAATGAACCTCAGGTCTCCTGATTATTAATCCAGAATTCCTTCCACTTCTCCATTCTGCCTCCTAGCCTTAAAACAGAAGACCAGGTGGAACAAAGTAGACTAGAGAAACACAGCATTCTGCCAATAATAAACCATCAAGGCATTATTTAGTGCTCTACCTTTTAGAAAAAGATGTGCCCCCAGATTTAATGTATCTTGTGTGGTTCTTAGGAAGATGCTGCTGACTGGCAAGTGCATCTCCATCCCACGCTCTGCCTGCCCTCATTCCCATCTTCCTTCATCACTTGGAAGGCACAGGTTTCCTTAAAAGTATTCATCCTGGCAGCAGAGAACATAAAAATAAAATTGTCCTTTGCTACACACATTCAGAAACTACATGCACGAAACCACCAGACAGACATGAAGTAGACAAGTCAAATTTTTCATCCGGAATTTGGCAGCTTTGCTGGAAGTTCAACATGATGGTTAACAACATTGTCACATTATTTGCAAGACAAGGAATTACACAGTAAGCAGATCACTCTTCTGTTGGAGGTGGAGACTGGGTGTTTTCCAGGGTTGCTACCAAAATGACAGGAGTGTCACTTCCTCCATCCCCCTGACTCCAGTTATTAGTTCTAGAATGGCCATGGGATTCAAATGGATAATGAGATTCAGGTATCTGGTGGAATTATTGGGAAAGAGAAGTTGAGCTGGTAGGCTATACCTAGAGCTCTGGAGTGGGTTGGAGAGTCAAGGGCACAGGTGAAAAGAACTTATCTGAGAATGAAATCAGTGAAGTGCAAAGCCAAGTGAATAGATGGAGAGAACATGAGACAAAATCCTGATAAGGTTTGAGCAACCAGATCCAGCCACGCCTGATGCCAACAATTCAATCCCCTGTTTTACTTAAGGCACTTTGAATAGGGTTTCTGTCACTTGCAAGCAAAAGAGCCTTGACTAATACACCCATATTTATCCTTCAAATCAAATTTAATTGTTGTCTCCTCTGTTTGACTTTTCCTGAGGATCCCATATTGAGAGGTAGCTATTTGCTCACCTTATACTACTTGTCTTTACAACTACTTCTCTAATTGTACTCTTCATTCTGTATGGTACTTATTATTAGACTCAGATTTACAGTAGAGTTAATGTCTTAATCATTGACTTTCTAATACTTCTCCAAAGCCTCAGACATAGTACATACTCAATATATGTGTGTTGAACTGAATTGAATTTGATTCTAAATACTCTTTCAGGGAACAATGAACCCTTCAATGGTTTCCCATTACACTTAGAATAAAGTCTAACCACTCTGCCAGAGCAACAAGGCCCTACACGATCAGCCTGCCTCCCCTATCTAAGATCCTTCTACAGTGGCTCAGTGCTTTTCCTTGAGTGCACCAAGCCTGTCCCTAACTCAGAGTCTTTGCATTTGCTGTTCCTTCTTCCAGGAAAGCTCTTCTCACGGATATTGCAGAGATCACTCCACTACGTCACTCAGGGCTCTGCTCAATTGTCTCCTTACTGAAGAGCCTTTCTCTGACAATCTTATCCAAAATAACACTTCCATCACTCTCCAGCCCTCACCCTGCTTATCTTTTTCATGACATCTTTTTCAGACATGTCGCTGCCTGACCATATGGTACATATTTATTTCTTCCATTATCACTGCTTTCACCTCTGGAATGTACGAATGCAGGGAATTTTTCTGTTTTGTTCACAACTGTACTCCTAGCACCTAAGAATTTCTCTGTTCTCAAAATATTGGCTGCTATACATTTTTAAAATAACCTTAAATTTAAAAGGATGAAAAAAAGCAAACCTTAAGATTGAAACCAACATATGCAAATGAACCTGTTCATTAAATTGTAACATAATCACCCTGGAAAAAAATAGAATTAATTCCCTGCTAGGGCAGGGAAAGTACAAGATAATCCTATAACTTATAACTAATTTGTGCCCAAGAGCAAGGAAATGCTCAAAGGCTAACAGGGACAAATGGGGACAATGTGTCAAAAGGACACAGGAGCCAGCCTGAAGGGTTCCCATTGACCAAATATAGGAAAATACAAGCATCAAAAACAATAATGATAGCAATAAAATTTAACACAGCAAACAGAATTAACAATCCATGAGTCCCCAGTGATATTTTTAAAGTACATATCAGAGAGGAGGAGGAGGGAAAGGTGTTCTCTACAGAAGAATGCCAGATGATGTCTAAAGGAAGATAGATCAGAAAAATCACCATTTTATAACCCCCAGTATAATAACTGATTCAGACAGGAATCATCAGTGGATGCTAAAACTACTTGGTGACATATTTGGTGTGTGTGTGGGGGGGAACAGATGTTCACATGGTCTCAGATTATTTATTAATTTCAAAGGGAAAATGGTACCTTTTCAATGGTGAGATCTGGCAGATACCACCTTGACTAAGTGACCAGCAATGGAACAAAGATGCTATACGCCTTCTGATGTGATAGAATAGAACGTAAACAACAACTTCTATGTAGTGTCTTGCCAAATGTTTTCAGTGAATCTAAGCATTGGAAAAGAGTCAGACAAAGTCAGAAAATGGGACATTCTACAAGGCACCTTGTCTAGACTCTGAATAATCATCATCACAAATGACAACAACACCAACAAAGACATGGTACTGAGACATGACAACCCATTGTGATATATGAACCTTTATTGGGCACTGAATTTTTAAAACTACGTTATGGAGGACGTTTGGGGGATAACTGGAGAATTTTTTATATGGGCTGAATTAATACTGATGTGTGTGTGTGTACATACTGAATGAATAAACCACAAGTGCCATAATATATTTCAGTCCTGATGATGTTGGAAGCATGCAAGAAAACATGACTTCAACTCACCTCCCCAGTGGCATAAAAGTCATTGTCCTTATAGTCAGAGAACAACTGGAAAAACTGAGTAAGTGCACTGCAAAAAGAAGAACAATAATAAAAATCACACGGAATCATGCTATGCTACCCAATTTCACCCTTGGACAATAGGTTTCACATTTGAATTAAGATACCATTATGCTATAAGTTCCTGTCGGCATTTTTTCAACGACTCATGTGCATAACACTCCATACTCTGTGGATGGTTAGAAAAACACTTGTGGGCTTACTTTGCGATACTCAAAGTTGAGACAAGTGAACATCAACACTCTGGGAAGGTTTCCAAATCCCTGCGTTACCAACTTGGATCACCCACCTGTTGAGGGGACCCTTGAGCAAAGTGCTACAGGCTTTCACCTATTACTTAGCAATTTGTGGAGTTAGTTCTGCAAACCTTATGACCCCATTAATCTCGGGTTGCGGTGAGGTAATGGGAACCTTAGTTGCTTACCAACCTCTCTCTGTGGGGAACCTGAACATTTCTATATTCTAACGGGGCTCCCAGCATTTCAGTGTTTTAATAACCAAAGAACAGAAAAGCTGTAAAATGACTGTAGTCTAAGGGAAAACCACCAAATGGTCACAGACATTGAAGTAAATGCACAGTGGCCTCCAGGGTCAAAAGAATCACATTTAGGAAAGAATGCCAACAGCCACCTTGGTATGCTGAAATAGATTTAAACAGCCTCAAGAAATTATTTTATAATAAGCAAGAAAAGGGTGGATTATTGAATCATTCTCTACTTGAACAAAATCTTTCAGAAAGGAAACAAAAACCTGTGAAACTCAGAAGCTTTATGAATGTTTTGACCCAGATTGCAATGCCTGAGAAGCTAGGCAGGGTTTCTGTTCCAGTTTCCTGCTGAGGGACTAAAAGCCGTAAACCAGCCCGTGAACATGAAAGGCAAGGAGGCCCTGCAAAACCAGGAGAAGGAGAAAGTTCAAGGGTCACCCAGAGGCAAAACTGGGTCATTACAATCACCGTGATCCTGGAAATACTTAATTTTCAAAGGCTCCATAAAAACCCACCATTAAACTCTACTGTAGAGTTTCAGTGTATTTCTCTGTTTATTATTTATAGTAACTAAAATCTTTGTAGCAACTAAATCTGGGAAGCTGCATTATATAGCGTCCATGTTTGTGCTGGCAATGAGCTGGCTTTAGAGCTGAGATAAAAATAGGAGTTTATTCTCCAGCTTTCCCTCTCCAACCTTCAGGCTAAAAACTACTTGTCTTTCTCTCTGCCTGCTAGTTGGAATGGCAATAGACATTTTAATATAGTAAATCTGAACTAAGCCTTGTGCTTTAGCTTAAAGCTTATTTCCTTAAAGAATTTGTTGGAGGATTGTCAGGGCTGCTAGATTTAGCAAATAAAACAAAAGATGTACAATTAAATTTGAGTTTCAGATAAACAACAAATAATGTTTCAGTATAAATATGTTCCAAATATTTCATGCGACATACGTAGATTAAAACATTATTCGTTGTTCATCTGAAATTCAAATTTAACTGGGCATTCTGTATTTTATCTGACAATCTTAGCTGAAGGAGATAATCTCCCAGGTTGCTTCCAGCCTGAAAAAGCAGGATTATCTAGCTGAAGTTTCCAAGGCAAGGTCCCACTTAAGGAAGCTATCACAGAGATTTAATTTCACAGTAGGATATGAACAAAAATTTGGCTAATCATAGCAAGGCCTTAGTAGGTCTTTCTTAAATGGGAACGAAGAATGAAAAAGGTAAATTTAGTAAGTTGCATGTACATAAGTCATTTGCTCTTTGAACTGTGTTTTCATCAAGGACTATACCATCACGTGGCAAAGGGTTGTTTCAAAATAATATCTAGAATCATGCTCACATAAAATTGCAAATTTTAGAAGTAGAAATGCCAAAATACATAAGGCATAATACATACACCTGTGTGTGTGCCACGCACTCCACACATTTACTCAGGCACAAGCGCCACATGGCACACAAAGCATGCCTCTTCCAGGTGTTTCCATTTGGCGACCTTGCTGGCATTGTGCCAAGGCCTTGTCAATTTCAGTCAAAGGCTACCTGGTGGCAGAAAGGCTACCTGGTGGCAGAAAGGTACAGAAAGGTACAATAGGATGAAACACAGATTGCAAGGGTGAATGAGTAGGAGAAAATACTCCTCAGATAATTTTTTTAAAAGGGAAGATGGGTTCGGGATTAGAGAAGGTAGATGTAAATGATAACGCATTATAGATCCAAAGACAGCCTTGGACTTTGGTCAGCTCTAGTGGAGTCAAGGCCATAGTAAATACAAGACATCCAGGAGAACTGAGGTTAAAATAATCTCAGCAGAAGCTCCGTACGAACAAAAGCCAAACAAGGTGTAGCTTTAGTCGCTGACAGGCTGAAAGAAGCACAGTAACAAGAATCTCGGTGGTTTCGTTCTGTTGCATCAGATGGGGAGCCATTCTCTGCATGCATTCATTCCACTTCTAGTATGGCCAGGCCATGATCTCTGCCTGCACCCATCGTGCAGTATTGTTCTCATTTAATATATGAAACCTGTTTCATAGTCACACTGTCATGAAACTTTGTTTAGCAATACATACTATCTCCCATGCAAACCAATACGTGGAACAGAATAGCAGCATTTCCCTTTGGCTGCTAAGAAAATAACTTCAGGCACGCCGGGAGAGTGGGGACTGGGGAGCTTGCTTACTACTGTATCAGCAGCACCAGGAACCATGTCGGGCACATAGTAGGCAATCAAAAAATAGTGGTAGAGGGAGAGTGGCACCAGCTGGTCTACTCCAAAGTTAGAAAATTTATTATTCTTTAGGAAATTTATATTTTTTTCTAAACCAGAGAGGCACTGTGGTCCTAAACACATTCCAAATAGAAAAAAGAAATTTTTAAACATCTTGTTAGTGAAAAAGTTTCACTTCCAAACACAAAGAAAAGCAGCCTACATGTGAATGTCAAACGTCTTTAGGAGTCTCCTCCTTACAGCCGTGCACTAATAATAGTGAAAAGGAATTGGATTTTCAGAAAAAAAGAAAGATGGTTTTCAAAGGGAGAAAAAGAATGTTCTACTCTTTTTTTTTTTTTTTTGTTCTACTCTTTAAACCAATAGTAGACAATTTATAGGTTTCAAAGCGACCTTCTTATTCCAAACACCCATCTGGACAGCTGGAGAGAAGACTGTAGTCACAAAGGGAAACAAATAGTGCAAACCATAAAGGAAACAGCTGAAATCAGTTTTCTGCACTACTCTTGATTAACTACTTTCCAGTTCTAAGAGCCTGAAGCAAAAAGAACTAAAACAGCTATAAACAATGGATGCTTTGAAATAGGTTCTCTTTACATGTCTTGCAAGAGGAGATGAACCACATGTCAGCAGTAAATATCCACTCAGAGGGTCAACTGGAAGCTGTGACCATCTCTGGGGGAGGGGCAGGAGAGCCAGAAAAGGAAGGGCAAGGGTGCAAGGCTCTGGTTTAGAGGGTCTGATGCATTTCTTTAATACAGACCCTCCGCCCTCAGGGTGTTTGCTAGTTAAACAACTGAGGTTGTTTGGATTTAAGCCAAAAGAGGGTTGGAGTAGGAGGAGGGTATGGGGGAGAAGTAGGTTTCCAATCTGAAAAATGAGAGCTCACAGTCAGTGCTAAATGAGAAAGACATGGCGCTTGAGTAAACTTGTAAAGACAGCCGGCAGGATTATGTCTGTGGCGGGAAAAAGGAGGTGCGTGAGCTGGGGGCAGGGGAGAGACCCCTGTCAGGATCTGGCTAATCTGCCCCCAGGACCCATTGTATCTGGAAGCAGAAGTGTGGGTCCTATCCAGCCCGCCTAGAAACTGAATGAAAGTGTTAAAATAATGGGACATGTGGCAGATGAAAGTGTGCAAGACAGACAACAGCCATATCATTTTCTGGGGCAGCAGAGAAGAGAGAAAAATCTCTGGGAGAGAGGCCGGAAGTTCTTCCTTCCTCTCCCCCTCTCCCACCCCTCCCAGCCATTGGCCTCGGGGAGAAAGAAGAATAAAACGGAAAGCTTTTGTCAGAGATCAAAAAACTCTGACTCCTATTAGATTCACTTTCACTTTGGGGATTGGTTGGATTTGCTCACCAAGTAATTAGCAGAATGAGTGTTTGGTAAAAGTGGGGGGCAGGGTAAAGGAGCTAGTTAACTCTTCCTGGCCAGTAGGATTCTTTTAGTAAATTATTACAATGCGGAAAGCGGTGCCCTAGTAATCTGAAAGAATCCAGGACTTGGTCTCTAGTAATAATTTACAGACTGGAAAAAAAATGTGACCGAATAAGAAAGGTCACTTACTTTAAAAACAAGTACTAAAAAATAGCTATAATGAATGTAAGAAAAAGAAAGGAAGACATTATATGTATACTGTTTGATCAGGCTTACAACGTCACATTTTCCTTAAATTTTTTTTTTTTTTTTTTAGTAAAAGAATAATTTTGTAATATGAAGGGAAAGGTAAGAGACTCGCTAACAAGCTGAGCTTTCAGCCTGGAAAAGGCAAGAAGGAGAAACACAAGAGTAAAAAATTGCATTTTGTGAAGGCCACAAAAGGAGGAATCCTGGGAAAGAAAACAAACAAACATCTGAGATGTGGTTTCCTGGCAAGTGCAAAGTTCAATATAATGTTGGAAAGCAAGCAGAAACCTCTCAGGCATCTAGTTGAAAGGTTGGAAAATCATCTTTGGTTGAATAATTCTGCTCTGTTTCCATTGTTTTTCAAAAGCTATGTTTACAAAATTAAAATTATGCCTTAAGATGTCAGTTCTTCTTGCTACTTTCTCTACTTTCATACTTATCAATGATAATGTAATAAAGTGGAAAATAGGCCATGTGCGTGTGTGCGCACACACACACCTCACATAGAAGTATTCTTAAAAGATCTTCAGGAAATGGACTATGAAGACCAATCAATAATACTTCTACTACTGGAAGAATTTTCCTATTGAAACAGAAAAACGTTTGGTCTGAAGAAGGCTGAAAGAGTCAGGGCCTTTTACCTGTATAAGTCTCGTGCTACGTCATCCTCATCCACTGCGTATCCCTGGAGATGTTCAGTAAAACTGAAGCCTGTGCCCACCTGAAGGTGAAATGAATAAGCAGGTATAAACACAGAGGAACACATGTCCTGCTGAGAGATACCACATGGGAAGGAAATCAATCTTATTCCAAAGGCCATGACTTTGACCTCAGATTTTTACCATCACCCATATGCACTCAGCCGTCCTCACAGGAGGATGCTGCATGTCACCTATGTTCCCCTTCCCCCCTCCAAGCCCAAACAAAATAGCAGCGCAAAGCTCTGCCCTGAAGCCAGTGACTGAGCTGCTCCGATCCTGCAGTGGGGACCCTGCCAGATGTTGCTTTAAGAACAAGAAATTCACCTTTCCTGGCTCCTGCTACAGTATCAAAAGACCCCAAGTTGTCTCCTCTCTGAAACCTGGAGGGTGCACTGCTCTGCCTGCTAAGAAGGAAATTAGGCTGGAGATAAAAGATAGTTGTGTGTGTGTGTAGTTATTTTTTCCCATTTCTTTATTTATGGGAAATATGGCCACTAAGCCCTTTCACCTTCAGCAGACAAGCGGCTTCAAAATAAAGATTAGCTTTAAACTAATACTTCCTTATACCTAGAAGTTCATGGACAATTGAGCCGTAAATCAATAGAAGAAGCTACTATTTATTTTGGGTCAATAATATACATAAGGAATGCACCCCCTCCACACACACCAGTTGTAAATATTTTTGCTTTTGTTTTTTCTCCAAACCCCCAAGAGAACAGGACATTTAATTAAACTTTTATTTAAATATGGTATTATAGACTAGGAAAAAGGATGGTTGACAAAACATGGGGGAGGGCAAGAATGTTGGACTTTTTTCTCCCTATTTTTCTGTTTTATCTTTGAACCATCTGGGAAATGAAAGAAGTTAGAGAAATCAGTTAGAGGACAAAGATACTCCCAATCTGCAGAAGCTGACCCTAAAGTTACTTTCCTATACTGCAGTTTATAGGATTTAATTTCATAAGAACTTCCCAAGGAGAATTCCACCTTTTGCTGCCCCCCGAGATGTGGCCTTCTGTTCACTGTGATAAGTGAAGGGGGCCAGTTTTGACTTTTTATATCTAGAACTCAATTTGAAAGATTAGGACTTCCCATACTATATAATAACCCATGCTATAGAGAAACCCATATCATCAGCAGAAAGAAACTAATCCCTTATCCTGGATGGTATAATTCAGTCATCAGGACATTTTATAAGATTAGAAATGAGGGAAGGAGAGAAGGCAGCAAGTAAAATTCCCAAACTTGGATGTAATGATACATGTTAGAAAAGTTAAACTTCAAATGTGTTCTTTACATAGACAATTACATTTTAAAAAGAAAAAAATTAAATCTGGTTTTTTTTTTCTATTTCTTAAATGTACTTAATGAAAGAAAAAAGACAAGAGAGACCAACACTGCCATTTCACAGGACCCTGGAGATACTCACTGGATTATCAATGTAGAGCATGGAAAATGTAGTGGTCCAAGGAAAGTCTCTGGCACGCACTAGTAAAGCAGAGAAGAGGTTTTAGACTGGGTCATTAATAAAACATCCCATCTAATGCCTAGCTCTGGTTAGGAGCCCAACATGCCTACCTGTCCTCTCCAGGTCAGCGAACCCTTGGTGTCCCTCTGACGTTGCGTTATACTCTCATAGTAGGGAACAGATATCAGCACCTTTTTCTTCTCCCCTCCTCTCCTTTACTTTTCCCAGAACCAGAGAGTTTCTACATCTAAGATGAACTTTGGAAACAAAACCCCGTGCAACTGGTTCATGCAGAAACACCCATCAACCAGGGATGCAATAAACCCATCTGTCCAATTGGGTGAATCATCCTTAATGTCCAATTCTCCAGAATCTGCTTCCTCCCATCCAATGCTGAAGAGAACCACAACTTCAACAGAATTGTGTACATGAATATACTGAGTCACAAACTGGTTCACCCTCCAAATTCTGACCCAGGGAAAGTAAACAGTCTCCCCTCCCCACCAAAAAAATGAGATGGAGGTAAACCTGGGTTACAGCTGGATGTGGTTCCTTCTCCATTCCTTCCTTCATGCCAGCCCCAGCCCTCAGTATCTTGCTTCCAAGATATCCGATCATTCATGTGACTGAACCGTACAGTGTTCAGTTCATGTGAATAACTAGGGATATAATTCCACCCATTTGTCCTACGCAAAAGGGCTTACCCAAATAGTAATAAATACCAACTGTTTTCACAAGCCCGGATCGCTTGAGTCAGCAGCAGACTGGCAGAACAAAGCTTGGAACCTTTCACCCAAATTTTAAGGGAGAAAGCAGCCCAGCCAGGACACGCACCCTGGTGGCTCCTCCTTCTTGGACAAACATTGCCAGAAAGTTATGTTTTTATAATCTGGAACTGTAAAGCTATTTCTAGTGGTTCACTGTTCACTCTTAAGTTATTTCTAGAGCAGATAATAAGGTTCAAATGAAGAACTCTCCATGGGAAAACAGAGTCCAAGCAGCACTTACCGGTCATGTTTCTTGTGACAATATAAGGTCCGTGTTCCACAAAGAGTCCAAACATGGATGAGCCTCCCGGCCCGCCCTGCAGCCAGAGGACGACTGGAGCATTCCATGGCTCTATCTAGAAGGGACAAAGAACCCAGTGACTACACAGAGTGCTAAGGCCGCAGAATACATCCAAGCAAATTTACCCAAATCCTCCGTCTTTCACAGCCTTGACTAAGTCTCATCAAGCCTTCCCAGACCCCAGTGACCACTCTCCACTGTCATCTCTTGTTGTTTTGATTTAGTACTTGTTTCATATGCCGGTATCGATCTTGTGCAGTTAAGTCTTTTCTCACTAATAGCCAGAAAAGCCACAGATTGTAGACGCTTAGCCCTTGTGTGCCCCTAGACACCCAGCATACTGCCTAGGGCACGGTTAGATTTTTTTAAACTCTTTAAACTTTCTGGGGACTCTTCCATTTGACCGACATATTCCCAAAGAGGCACAACAAAGAATCCATCCTCCTCAGTGACAATTTGCCCCTTTCACTGAGAGCCCAAATTGCCTTTCTGATTTTATTTACAGAGAAGGTGTCCACAGAGATAACAGGAACTTCATTCAACATGATGAAACTGAGAAGAACAGAGACAGGCCCTGAGTGATCTAGTCCATGCAAACAACAGCAACAAAACCCTGAACAAGGTATGGATTTATTTAGGAGATGTGGCCGATGTAAATAAGGAAGGGTCACTGGCAGGGTTGGGATGCTGGAAATGAGCCACTGGCAGTGGTCAACACCATCACCCCTGATGACAGAGGGGTCTTTACTTCTATCACGCAGCACCTTGCAGGGGTTGGCACCACGCTAGGAGGAGGTCCTAGCAGAGCAGTGAGTGAAAAAGACAATTCCTTGCCCTCTACAAGCTTACATTTCATCGGAAATACTGACAGTAAATAAATGAATAAATACGAGGATTAAAGAGTGTGGAGAGGAAATAAGGGTGATGTTAAAAGAGCGAGTGAGGGCAAAGAAAGAGGCATTTCCTTTGGACACAGTGATCAGGGAAGTTCTCAGTGAGATCCTGAGAGTGAAATTGAGACGTGGAAGCTGAGAAGGATCCAGCCACAAGGAGAGCCAGGGAACGATGCTGTAGATGGAAGAAATCCTCAAGACAGAGAAGAACTGGGTGGGAGAGCAGTGAGCATGGAGGTCGCCTGGCCCTACATGAAGCCTTGGGAGCAATCTGAAAGAAGCTCCACTTGGTCTCCACAAGGCTCAAAGCAGAACCTGACAGTGAGTCCTCATTTGATGTCATGGCTCATCTGATGTGCGGTCAGTCAGGTCTGGCAAGAAAGGATCCTACTGCTTCAGCCCAGAATGAAATCCTGCAACCTCTTACTTAGCCCAGTCACACAGAGACAAATCAGTGTTGCATTAGAAGGTCAGAGTGGATTGGCTCATCCACCTGGATGATGTGAGAAGGCTGTGGGCAGAAGGCAAGATGAACTCAAGGGGAGGGGATCTGGGACCCACAGCCAAGAACCTGGAAGAAGAGCTGATCTTACAGGGTTCTAACCATGAAAACAGGGGGGACAGAGGGATTTCTCTTATCTAGTCAACAAATATCTACAGAGTCCTTTGGCAGCTTTGGGAAGGGGCCAAGGGAGCGTGCTGAAAGAGTGGCAGTGGTCAGAACAGCTGTGAGCTGGAGAAGAGCCTCCCCAGGAGGGGCCACCTGGGATCCACTCTCCAGTGTTAAGGAATTAAATGAGATAATATAATACTTGTAAAGCCCTTGGAGCAAAACCTAATGCATGATAAAAAGCGCATTAAGCACGAATGATTATTATAACTAAGGAAGCAGGTAGAAAAGGTAGGAGCCCAGAGTCAGACTGGGAACTCAGATCAGCAGGGCTGTAGCTCCAAGAGTCAGCACAGTGTAATGGATAAGTCTTGTGAGCTCTTGTCCCAAACTGGATTCCAATCTGGGCCACTAGCTGTGCGACTTTAGGCAAGTTGCCTAAGCCCTGTGGACCTCAGTTTCCCCACCTGTAAAATGGGGATCAATAATAGTACCTATGCCATGTGGTGGTTGGGAGGACTAAATAAATTAATTTTCATAAAACCCAGTGAGTGGCATATAGTGCATGTTCTACACGATGTTAGCTATTGCTACTGGGTTGGCCAAAAGAGTTCGTTCGGGTTTTTCTGTACCATCTTATGGAAAAACCCGAAGGAACTTTTTGGCCAACTCAATATAGTAGAAAAATACTAGGAATTTATAGACAGTTTTCATGTAAACCATCTATAAATGAGAGAATAGGAAAAGTGGGTTGTTTGCTGTTTTTTTCTTGCTCCTTTGGACATCTTTCCTGGTCAGTTTTTCGCTAGTTGGTTCTCTTGCCTCAAGTGTTGCAAATGTCTATAAAGAATTCAAGAGAACCAGGAACTTATAAGTTGAAGCAGAAAAAATTAACATCAAAGCTGGACTTTTAAAGCCACTGTGGGGAAGCAGAGTGACCCTGGAACTGGTAGCCAGACAGGTGCTGGTTCTACTTGGCCACGTAATAGCTGTGTAATCCTGGGCCTCAGATTCTTCCAGCCCTCTGCTGCCTCATCCATCAAAGGGCAATAAATGCCCACCTCACAGGCTTGCCCAAGGACCCTAATGAGAAAATGTATCATGAAATGATATTGTCAACTCTACTGTGCTGAATAAATATAACCACCTCTGCCCTAGACTGCCTGGCCCCAACTGTGTGTTTTGTTTGAACAAGTGATTTTTATCTCCCCTCTGATCCGCTATCTTGCTATTCAATATCATTCCCCAGGACCACCTTCCACTTGTATTCACTCAGCAGTAGGAGAGTATTAGAGGTGGAGAGAGGATGGAATCTAGATGGAAGTAGTTCCAGCCTCCCGGGCGTGTGAGATACTGTGAGTCCATCCATTCTAGCAGACCTCCAGCCCCCCACTTCCTTCCTATCATGCACATGAGCTTCTAGAAGCCCTGGAGAGCTACCCATGAGCCAGTGGTTCTCAACCTTGGCCACCCATTAAAATAATCTGGAGAGCTTTTTTAAAAAAACTACTGCTTAGGCCCAAATCCCAGCGATTCCAATTCAACTGGTCTGGGGTGAGGCAGGCATCCGTCTGTTTTAAAAGCTCCCAGGTGGTTAAATGTACAGGCAGGGCTGAAAATCTGTGAGGGTGATGGAGAGTTTGCCCTCTTGGGTGCCCAGGGCCCTCTGATCTCCACCCTATCCTCCCCTGCTTTTCATGTCCCTTCCTGTGACCTGGCACAATGATGGGACCTCCAGGCTCTCAGAAAAATAGGCTGACCCTGAGAGGCCACACTACAAAGTCAAGTCCAACACCTCAGTGCCAAACATCTTTATTATGCGACTCTGAAGCACAGGACACTGCATTCTTGGAATGCTTAAATAATAGGAGATCTGCACACATACCTCCAACCTCAGCTGACCCTGCTCCTCAAATTTACTTTCCTGAAGGAGGTGAATGAGCTCAACAACCTCTGAAGAAGCTCATTTTTTAAAAGAAAACTCCACGCATACATCTTCTTACTCTGATGAGCCAACCAACCTGTGAACTAATACTACCCTTATCTGGAATGAAATGCAAAAGTCAGATGCTGGAAAAGAAAGGTTCACATGTACATCGCAAAAAGCCCAGGACTTAGTTATAACACAGCCTGTGGACTTCTGTAATATGCTATGACATCACAATGTCATGACATATAACAATAATTATGTCAATAATAATGGCATAAAGTTATTATGTGATAATTCCTTGGGTGATATATTCAGCTCTCAGTTGTGAGAATGAAACCCTTCTCCCACTCGCTACCCCCCATTTAGGAAAGAATAAAAGTAAATGAAGACACCCTGAACAAAACCACACTGCAAAACTTAGGATCAAATGAAGTAAGAAACAGCTGCTTTACTTCATTTACAGATTTACAAAATTCAGGACTTTTAAAGTACTTATTATTTTGAAACTATAATTCAAGAGTGTATGAAACAAGAGAGAGTGTTTATTTTTGTCAAAATTTTGAAAATTTTTACTTAAAGCTTTTCATATTATAAAGAAAGTACTTATTCTTAATTTTTTTCCTAAGAGGGTATAAAAAAATTCCCCCTTGCCCCACCAATCCTATTCCCTAGAGATGATCATAGAAATATTTAGTCTTCCAGATTTTTCTCTATACCCCACCTCACCTCCCCACATGTACATATACACGTATCTTATAGATGTTACATATGCAGTATACATAAGCGCTTTTTTTTTTCAAAAATAGAATCAGGCTATACATAATATTCTTTATTTGTTGTATTCACTTAACAACATGTGGAAATATCTTCATATCAGTACATATTATCATTTGGCTGAATAGTCCGACACTCTGAATTCACAACAATGTATTAATTCATTTAACATATAACATGAACAGGCATTATTCTAGGGCTGGGGATTCAGACCAGCTCCACTCATGGACAGGAAGGATACTTAACGATTAAGAGCATGGGTTTTGGCACCAGACTGCCAGGGTATGAATTCTAATTATGTGATTTTAGAGCTGTGTGACCTTGGGCAAGTTACTTAACGTCTCTGTGTCTCAGTGTCTTCTGCTTGAAAATTATAATAATAATGTCTATCGTACAGGATTGCTGTGCAGATTCAGAGTTAATATACGCCCAGCATTTGAACAGTTCCTGACATGTCTACTTAAATGTTAGCTCTGATTACTTTTCTGGTAAGGTGGGAAGACAGGTAATAAATAAATAAGCGGGTGATATGAAAGAGCAATGGAGAGACATTAGATTGAACACTTAAAGAAGTCCTCTAGTGATGGGCTAACATTTGAGCTGAGACCAGAAAGGTGAGTAATCCCCTATTGATAAAAATTTATATATTTAATTAAAAAGAAAATAAAATCTCTACTAATGACATATAGGTCAGAGTAGTGTAGCAAGAACTGATGATCAAAAAGAAGGGACAAGGAAATTCTAAATATAAAAGAAGGGACAAAGGAATCCTAAATAGTTAAGTGAAAAGTCTTTCTAATAACAGAAGGGTGGGCACACAGGTCCCACAAATCTGCCCTCTTCTTGGTGAGCAAGAAACTATGGCTTCGCCTCAGAAGTCCTTTCAATTCTTCTGGTGACCCCTGGTGGCCAATTCATGAACTTGGCCATTCCTCCCTCAGGGTTTGTTCCTAAAGGAACAGCCCAGAAGGAGGCAGGTTATCTATTGTTTTTTAGATCCCTACTGAAGTAAATTTCAGTCTCACATTAGCGAATTCCATTATTTATTCACTATGATAGTGAAAAAATCTACCCTATGCCTTAATAGATTGTCATTCGAAGTAAGTAAAACATTTATTTGGTTTAACATTCTGTACTTAAAGAGATTCTTAGAAACACCCAGCTTTTTCCTTTCTCCTTGCTTCTAAGTGAGCATAGAGGAGACTCTATATGGGAACACTAATGAAATGAAACCAGTACTCAACGCTCCTGCCCTACTGCTTCCCACGTGGGTAGCATCCCCTTATGTTCTGAGTCTTCCTTTTCATCCCTGCTCCCCATCAAACCATACCCATCTTCGTTCCATCC
Source organism: Balaenoptera ricei (assembly GCF_028023285.1). Taxonomy (NCBI): domain Eukaryota; kingdom Metazoa; phylum Chordata; class Mammalia; order Artiodactyla; family Balaenopteridae; genus Balaenoptera; species Balaenoptera ricei. Next base: position 48,131,855 of record NC_082647.1, on the reverse strand, counting down.
TCCCAGGCCCTCCTCTACATCACGTGGTAGAGATAACCTTCTACTCAGGCCTTACACATAATCACTGAAGTAGTACATTCATACATCGGGGCCAGAGGAGCACTATAAAGACTTGCTGATTTCAGTACTGTCAGGTAACAAGATTGTATTTTACACAGAGGACTTGCTGGAGTAACTCTAGGGAATCTTAGGTACCCAACAAGTATTGGGGCAATATTTTCTGCCAATGCCTAGGGCTGGGTACATATTCTAGCCACCCTCTTCCTGAACCCCCAACAAGGAACACCACACTTTGTAAGAGAAAACAGCAACTTAACCACTATAGACCCAAATCAATATACCACTTAAAATAAGAAGTGCAATTAGTAAATTAATTAAGTCTCTCTTCACACTTCTATATGCAGAGGCTGATCATTTTTGGTTTAAGTAATGTGTTCTGTCATAAAGGAAGTCATTAGTACCCCAAGTAAAAGTCTTGAAATTCCCCCAAGTATGTTTGAATGGACTCCCATTGTGCCACACAGATCCCAGTTTAGCTGCTACACTAATGGTATTAATCAAGACAGAGCCTTTTATTTAAAGCAATTGGTTTTGTGCCTAGAATTGTTAACTAGGTACCTAACAACATTTTTTAATAGTATTTGTTAATTAATTTATTTATTTTTGGTTGTTTTGGGTCTCCGTTGCTGCGCGCGGGCTTTCTCTAGTTGCGTCGAGCAGGGTCTACTCTTCATCACGGTGCGTGGGCTTCTCATTGCAGTGGCTTCTCTTGTTGCGGAGCACGGGCTCTAGGCACGTGGGCTTCAGTAGTTGTGGCACGCGGGCTCAGTAGTTGTGGTGCACGGGCTTGGTTGCTCCGCAGCATGTGGGATCTTCCCGGACCAGGGATCGAACCCGTGTCCCCTGCATTGGCAGGTGGATTCTTAACCACTGCGCCACCAGGGAAGTCCCCCAATAACATTTTTTTTTTAATTTATTTATTTATTTTTGGCTGTGTTAGGTCTTCGTTTCTGTGCGAGGGCTTTCTCTAGTTGTGAAGAGTGGGGGCCACTCTTCATCGCGGTGCGCAGGCCTCTCACTGCCGCGGCCTCTCCTGCTGCAGATCACAGGCTCCAGACGCGCGGGCTCAGTAGTTGTGGCTCACGGGCCCAGTTGCTCCGCGGCATGTGGGATCCTCCCAGACCAGGGCTCGAACCCGTGTCCCCTGCATTGGCAGGCAGACTCTCAACCACTGCGCCACCAGGGAAGCCCCCCCTAATAACATTTTAATTCTACATACATACTCCCAACACATGCAAACAACTTGCTTAAGACATTCAGTGCTTTTCACGGGAATTTTACTTACAGTGGTTGGTTTCGACCACTCACTTAAAACTTCCTGTACAATGATTGTTGCCACTGCACTATCATACAGACAACTAACTTTTCCAAACTTTTTTCTGTTTCTGAAGCCTCCTTACATCACTCCCAAGCTCCCACTGACTCTCAACAAGCTTTGAATTGTCTCACTAATTTGAGCCAACTCACATCCCACTAGAATTCTCTTTACCTTTCTCCTCTTTAACCTTTCTACCTGGCTCTCATTCCTTCATGAGGTAATTCTGGCTTCTCTGTGCCTCCTTCAAGAAAGTTGGACATTTGAAGGAATCGGGGGGAAGGTGTTAGAGAAAAGGCCTGACTTTCCTTTCTTAATACATAGAAAGAAATGGCTGAAAAAGTTGCTTTCTTCTCCATGTTAAAATTTCATTTCTCAAAGGGAATCAGGCACGCAAAGGTTTCTTCAAAGATTGAATATATCTATGGATGGGATAATCTGTAATTTATCTTTCTTAGCTACTTTCTTTTTGATTTGTCTCACTCACCTAACTTCTACTTTTCTAGGTCTCTGATGCCACTAGTACATAGCAAAGAGAAGATAAACAGTGAAAGTTAAAAAGATAAATGTCTGTGACCTCCACATCTTTACTGTTACTCGTGGATTTGTAGCCATCAGTGGTAGACATATTTTAAGAGATCTGTCCAGACCACATTCCCTTCTCTAAGAATTGACTCTCCATTCACCAATGGAAAGAGCCCATTAGCCATGTTTATTATCACATGACCCAGCAACCTCAGCCTCAGCTGACTGGACCAAGAAAGAACACCTGACCCAAACTGGGCCAATCACATTTTGCCCCCAGGAGAAGTGCTAGTTAATCTCTGTTGATTGCATAATCCAAGGACAGATAGGCTTGGAAACTGTAGGGTAGCCATCTTCTGCCAAATGCCTGTAGAAGCAAAGCACGTTGATCTGCAACAAAGCACAGATGAGTGATCCATTGGTCTTGACAGAATAAGGCTGAGACAGAAAGACCGGCTGCCCTGGCTCCTGATGCCTTCTCAGCAAACACACAATAAATTTTTCTGTTTTTTTAACGATTATTTTTTTAACCTGGAAACATTGACCTTCAATTCTGTTACAAGTTCTAGTGTTTGCCCTGGCCCCCATCAGCCATGAGTATCATATCCAGCCCAGGGCAAGAGTAGGGGCAGAATGCCAGAGGGGTCTGCTTCCCCCTGCGCCACTTCCTCAGTGTTCGCCAAATGCCAGCATGCTAGGTAGGCTTCCTGTGTCCACCAAGGAACAGGAAGATTTTAACATAAAGGGGTATTCATTATAATGGGAGAATAACCATAAATATATAAAGGGAACTCTAAAGTGTATCCTGGGCTGAGGGAGAATGTCCACGGATGGACAAACTCATAAGGTGGGGCGCGGCCCTTCCCAAGGCTACGGTCCAGACCTTGTTGGGTAGCTGAGACGTTCACTGAGGTGCCCAGGCAAAGCTGGCCAACAACCCCTGGGCAAGTACGAAAGGCCTCCTCGACAGTGGGCTGTGGTGGCAGGGCCGGGAGTGCAGAGGAAGTCAGGATGTTGGGAGCCTCTTTGCTTGAAGGAAGGCACACAACCAGGAGTGCACGGTGTCCTTGTCAGGAGGGCTGCGGGAAGCCACTCTCTGGGATGCAGGTGGTCCAGGCTGGTGACAGGGTGCCAGAGAAAGCTGGGCTGTAGGAAGCCTGCTCGCTGGCAAGACCTGGGACGAATGGTGTCTATCTTGCGAGGGCCATAGGCAGGTGGTCACTGGGACAGAGTCCAGACTGTAAGCTTGCTGAGGGTCTTCGCGGTCTGGGTGCCCAGCTAAGGCAGAGCGCCACTGGTTGTCCCTCCACACACACTGCTGACAGACTGCGCAGCAGGGCCAAGAGAAAGCAAAACGCAGGACAAGGGGCCAGGAAAAGAAGCCAACTTCCTCCTACAATGTCCCTCCAGCACCCTCTACTGACAAAGCTTAATATCGTGTTCACTGAAAATTCAATACATGTTAAGTTGATCAGTTATTATTTGAACATAGGGAGTATAAGAAAATACGTTTGGAGATTACACTAGAGAAAAAATGCAGGAACTAGTCCATAAGGAATCTGGTGTGTCTAATAAAGTTGTTTAAAAATTTATAATAGATAATACTTGTTCGTGGAAACCAATCTGGAAAGCATAAAACAGACAGAAAAAAAAAGTTTTTTTAATCCTCCTAGCCTAAAATTATTGTGAACATTTTGATAGCATTTGTATTCTTGCTTTTATATTATGATTTAATATGTAAATAAATTTGCTTTTGTCTTCAAAAAAAAATATCGTGTTTGCTGAATAGGAAAAATGTTTAAAACTCTAGTATTGTGGAGCAGGTAAGAGGGTAGAATTGGAGCCGACAGGCAAAAAACACAAAAAACAAAAAAAAACTGTACAAAAAGCACAAAAGCGCACACACACACACACACACACACAATCAAAAAAACCTGGTACAGTAGTCACCACTCCAGAAGTTCTAGATGTCACAAGGTATCACAAACGTAGCCCAAAAGTACATGACAAGAGGCTCTATGAGCTATCTAATGCTGCATACCATGTCTCTAATATTTAGGGGCTGAAGACAATAAAAATCACTTATTATCTCTCTTGCTTTCTGTGGGACAGGAATTTGGGGCTATCTGGCTGGACAGTTACGGCTCAGGGTCTCTCATGAGATTGTAGTCAAGATATCAGCTGGGGCTGCAAGTCGTCTGAAGGCCTGATTCCAAGGTTGACGGGAGGGTGGAGGCCTCACTTCCTCTCCAGAAGAGTTTGTCCATATGGCTGTTTTAGCATCCTTCCAACATGGCATCTGGCTTCCCTCAGAGTGAGTGGTCCAAAACACCAAGGCAGAAGCAGCATTGTTCTTAATGATCCAGGCTTGGAAGTCACACACCATCATTTCTGCTATTAATGTGTGGGTCACCAAGGCCAGCCTTGATTCAGTATGGAAGGGGACTGCACAGGAGAACACATACCAAGAAATGAAGATCACTGGGGACTCTCTTGAAGGCCAGTTACCACAGAGGCCACAAATTCAAGGGTTCATTCACAAACCAGAGTTCTCGGATGCTTTTATAACTTTGGTTGCACATTTAAGGATGTTTTGTAGGCAAGCCAACTAAAACTATAGATACCATAGAATGTAAGACTGGGAAGGGACCTTAGGAATCAACTTTAACATCTTTATTTCTCTATGAGAAAATGGAGGCTCAGAGAGTATAAATGCCCTGTCCCAAGTTATATAGTGAGGAACCGCAGACCTGCAACTAGAATCCCAGTTTCCTGACCTCTAGTTCTCTCTTCCCAAATTCAAGTGCACTGACAACTACACTGGAATCACTGTGGAGCTTGATAGAAATACTGATCCCTGGGCCCTCTCCAGATCAAATGAATCAGAATCTCTGCTGGGAGGGGCCGCACACTGAGCTGGGGAGTCTATCATATTTGTAAAGCTCCACAGGTATGTCTGACGAGCTGTAGCAAATTTGGGAGCTACTGCTCTCTACCACCCTGACTGTTAACTGAAGCAGTCCAGACACCCAGAGGAGGGAGTGAACGGAGTTTGTGCAGAGGCCCCGTGGAGCCTGATTCCATGTCTGCACTCCCTGGGTGGGCTTTCCTACTGGCTTCCAGGGACCCTTGGGGACCTGCTCTCCTGCTCCCAGAGAGAATGCCTTCTGCTTTGGCCATGAGCATCAGAGTGGCTCACTGCCCCTGCACCGCACTGTGGATTTGTGGACCTGGACAGTGTTCGCCTAATCCCCGTGCTCTCCTGCTTTTCCTGGTGTCTGGTTAAGCAGGGTCAGCACCTGCATGATCCCGCGAGGGAGGGAGCGCCTCCAATGTTGCCTCCAGGTGCCTCCCATGCCTCAGCCTATCCTGGCCTTGCTAACTCCTCAATATGATACTGACCTTTCTCAACCACCAAATAGTCAGATTCCAGGAATCCCAGCCACTGTCCTCGGCTCGAGGAGCAAGATGGGGCCCTGAGTAAAGGGGCTTAGGCCCAACTCTAAACATCTCAGATTTTGACTCTATGACAGTTGAATAATCTACAGGTTTTAGCTAAATGCATCCAATAAATTACCTCTATTCCTATATCTATGAAACAAAGTTCAAGGCTGGATATCTTTTTCCAATGAAAAGGATGCTAATATTAAAAAATAATAATCCGTATGCCTTTTTATATTCTTGAACATGAAAAATCCCAATTTCACTTTGTAATTTCCTTACCCAGTAACAATTAATCCACATTCTTGGCTGGCATCCAGCTCCTTCCAATTTGGAATTGCTCCTTATCTCTTGCCTTCTTTAACCTCCCAAATTGTGTCTGGTTTTGTTCTGTAGAGTATTTGTGTTAATAGGAGGAAAACTAACAATAATGATGGTGATGAGGATAATTACATAATAATAGCCAATCTACTTACTATGTATCTAATAGCAACTCTACTTACTATGTATCAGACACCATTCTGAGACTTTATCATATTATCTCATTTCTCTCAAAACCATTGTTCAGTAGGTATTTTGATCCTCATTTTAAAACAAGGAAACCAATGCTCAGAGAAGTTAAGAACGTGCCCAAGGAAGATCACATTTGGCAAAAGGAGTGGAGCCAAGGTTTTATCCAAGCCTGACTAACTCAAGAGCTATACTTTTAACGACTGTAATCTATTGCCTTTAATGACTCATTTTCTCAGGATCAACATGGGATGATCAAGAGCAAAGATTTCTCCACCAGAGACCTCATTTTAAAATCTAATTCTGCCCATTTCTAGTTGGGTAACTTGGGGCTAATTATCTAATCTCTGTAATCCTCTTCATCTGTAAAATGAGGCTAATAATTCCCTCCTCATGTGGTTTTAGTAAGGTCTAAAGAAGAAAATGCACAGTGCTTTATTAGCACATAGTCAACGTTCAGTTAAGAACAGCTATTTTAATTGTTAACATTTTTATTGGCTTCATTGTACTTTTTTAAAATAAATTTATTTATTTATTTTTGGCTGAGCTAGGTCTTTGTTGCTGCGCGTGGGCTTTCTCTAGTTGTGGCGAGCAGGGGCTACTCTTCATTGCGGTGCGTGGGTTTCTCATTGTGGTGACTTCTCTTGTTGCAGAGCACAGGCTCTAGGCATGTGGGCTTCAGTAGTTGTGGCTCGTGGGCTCTACAGCGCAGGCTCCGTAGTTGTGGTGCATGGGCTTAGTTGCTCTGTGGCATGTGGGATCTTCCTGGACCAGGGATTGAACCGGTGTCCCCTGCATTGACAGGCGGATTCTTAACCACTGAGCCACCAGGGAAGCCTTTCATTGTACTTTTTATTCCATGCAAAATGCCTATTCACTTCTCTTGTAGATTGCGTCCCTAACTGCACACCGATTTTAAGTTCTGGAACCCATTATGCACTGATTTGTATATAATAACAGGGGAGCCTCACAGAAGTAACAGGAAAAGACAATTTCAGAAACAGCAGTCCAAAAAAATACTCAGAGGATATTACAAGTGTAGCATCCTTCCTGGGTTTTTCATTTTCTCTACAGTTTTTTTAAGGGGTCACTTCTCTCCTGATGATCATATCAGCTGCTTCCCTGTGACAGGCAACAAACTAGTATTTCTGCCAAATGAAAGGAACTCTCTCCCATCTCGGTGACCACAGCTTCTCCTTCTCGCATGCTTTATCTCCTTCACCTAAACTTGCCTGGTCCATAATTTACAGACTGACTGGCTACGCAGGAATGGTTGCCTTGGGGCCTCGGAGACCTGACTGTGCATGTGGGCTCCCCTGTAAGGAGGTCTCGGAAAAATCTATCCCAGCTGCCATGTGGGGACACCTGGTATCGTCTGTGGTGACAGCTGTCAATGGTACCATCTTTTCATCTCTGCCTCTTCCTGAAGCTCAGTCTATCACTTCCAACAGAACACTATGTGCTTAAGCATCTTCTTTCCTGCTGTGGTGGTGTTGTTTTTATGTCTTCTGGGATCATCTTAGAATGTATTTAGGGCTATAATTCTGGGCCGAAAAGAACATAATCTGGTCAGGGGGTGCATAGGTAGGTCTTCATTTAATTAAAAGGGGGGCCCCAATAGCACAGCTATTGTTTACTGCAGGGGGTTTCAGTCTGGAAACCAGGAGTGGGTACAGCAGACCCTAAGCCCACCTCTCTGACTAGCTTTATAGTCCCAGAGAATCACCAATATCCTAGATAAAGCTGTTCACCTCTCAGAGGCAACCTAAAAAGGAGAAGACTGGGTCTTTGTTTGGTTTTCATTTGATCACTTCCCTCAACATTAATTGCTGTTTTCACAAATCTGGATCATTACTAAAAAAAAAGCCACCATGTAGAAGTCAATGGGGAACTTACTGGTATCATAACCAGCCACCGAAGCAGAAGAGAGAGTAAGGAATCAGGTTTGGCAGGGCTGGGGTGGAGGTGGGAGAGGCAGAGGGTGCAGCGGAGGTGGAGCCCCCGCAGGACTTCGAGGAATACCAAGCAGGATTAGGAGAGCTGACCCCACAGGCTGCACTCGCCTCCTCAGTCCTCCATTCTAGCCCTCATCCTAGGCAGATGCATGGGACAACATACCACCTCTATCGGGGTTTGCCTGCTCTAGGTGTTTCCAATAAAAGGAGTGTGGGCCACTTTGGGGCCAGGAGCACTGAATCCAGGTGGTAGCCTGTAGGCTAGAGTGATGGTTTCTCAAGTGTGGTCCACCTGCTAATTCTACAACTTGCTGGTCTCTCCCAGTTTACAAGTCAGAATCTCTGGGGGAATGTGAAGATCATTCCTAAGTACAATAAAATGTGAGGATCACTGAAAGAGAACATACTGCAAATCACGAATCCAGGTAAAATTTTCAAGTATCCATTTTGCACAGAAATAACGGCCTCCAAAGATGTCACATCCATAACCCCAGAACGTGTGAATATGTTAAGCTACGTGGTAAAGGGGAATTAAGGTTGCAGATGGAATTAAGGTTGCTAGTCAACTGACATTAAAACAGGGAGATTATCCTGGATTATCCAGGTGGGCCCAAAGTAATCCCAAGGGTCCTTAAATGAAGAGGGAGGCAAAAGACAAGAGGCACGGAAGGTGATATGAGTATGGAGTCAGCCAGAGTGATGCAATGTGAGAAGGATTCAACTCACTGATACTGGCTTTGAAGATGGGAAAAGGAGCCATGAGCCAAGGAATGCCAGCAGCCTCTAGAAACTGCAAAAGGCAAGGACACGCATTCTCCCCTGGAGCCTCCAGAAGGACCACAGCCCTGCTGACACCTTGATTTTAGGCCAGTGAGACTGGTGTTGGACTTCTGACCTCCAGAACTGTGAAATAATAAATCTGTGTTGTTTAAGCCACTAAATTTGTGCAAATTTGTACAATAGCAATAGAAAACTAATACAACTCCTATTCATGATAAATGCCTGTATTCAGGATAAACGCCTGTATTCAATGATATGGATAGATGTGATATCGCAAACCATACAGTATGGTTTCTGAAAGGCATGGAGTTTAAGGGACTTCCAAGAACATGAGGAAAATTTCCACCTGTTAGAAACAGGTCATCTTTCTAGGCTTAATTTATCTCCTCAAGATAGCTGTGCTGGATATTGGGATATTTACTTGGTTGCTTCTGAAGATCCAGTCTCTACTCTGCTCTGTGCCCTGGTAGGCAGATCTCTATGGACCAGACTCCCTTGCCCTTTGGTTTCCAGTTGGGTTCCCCCAATGGGAGGTACCAGCAGGAGAGTCTAGAGGTCACTCAGGTACCAGCCTTGCACTTGTACAACCCTGAGAGTGAGTCTCTCCTTAAATTTTGTGCTCTAGGCACCTTACTTGCCTCACTCAACAGTAACAATGAGGAAGAAATATGTAAGGGGTCCAGGAGAAGCCTTCCCAGAGTGGGTGACAGCCTGAAAACTGCTATGAGCTCCAACTATAAAGTATCTAGAATTCCTCACCATTTCTTATATGCCTCCTTCCACCCACAACTACCTGGTGAACTGTCAGAGGCCATGGCTGAGAAAGCAGAAATGAAAAGTCAAGAAAATACAATCCAACAGTACCAAGAGAAGCAATTTAGTTCAAGCAATTTACCCAGTCATTACATATGCAATGCTGTTATATGCAAATCACATGCAAATATAAATACTACCCTCCACAGGAGGGTAACCTTTTTTTGTTTTCTCTGGCTTCTAAAGCAAATTCAATTTGGAAAATAAAAATAGAAAATTACCCTGTGGTGGGATAAAATTTGTTTATGCATCTCACTACCTCTTACAATAACCCCAATAGTATCCATAAGCCTAAAGTAATTTGTTCCTGCTGAAGAACTGTGTGACCTTGATGTGAGCTAAATAGAATTGCTAAAGTACAAGCATATACGAACCTGTGTTCTGTATGGATGTGAGAAGGTAAATAGCTCCCTCATCCAGGAAGCCATCCTGGGTCACTGGTCCTCCCCACCCCTCCCCTAAAGGCCCACAGAGTGAGTTCAGTTCTCTCTCCTCTGTATCCCCACAGAGCACTACTCAGTAAATGGGTATAGGATGCATGAAGGAGTGAGTGTAAGAATGGTAACTGGCACGGCAAAATCCATAGACAGAGCAGCCAAATAAGACTACAATTGACTAAATTTAAACAGGCTTAGACAGGCATCACCTGTGAACTTCAGGAATCTCCCCACTCCTTGTCCTTCCTTGGCTCCCCACCGCCCAACCCTGCCCCCAAGTATTTTTAGAACAAAACAACAAAAAGATAGGAAGAAGACTGTGGCAGCATTAATATTCTGAACAAGGCTGCAAGGAATTTAAAAGCCGGACCTCCCCCACTAACGTTTGTTTCCTGCACATAAACAGGAACACCACGGCAGAGTCACTGGCACTTATTTTTAGAAAAAAAAAAAAAATCTAAAAGATTTAAAAGAAAAGAAAAGCACCCTTAGGTTGGTTGTAGACCAACGTTTCTACCTGAAGCAACAGAGTCGGCTCTTGAGCATCAATGTCCTGTGAGGGCGCTGCTGCAGGCCTACCTGAGCTGGAAAGAACCAGAAGAAAAGGTTGCTGTTGTAAGTCTTATTCACAGTGATGTAGCCAGAATAACTCGTCAAATTCCATCCTGGGAAAGGAGCCACCGAGCTCAACCGTCTACCTAGTGGGGGAGAAAAAATTTACCCGAGGATTAGACAAATAATAAATACAGGGTGAGCCACCTCCATCTTGGCCAGACTTCTCCCAGGGGCCAGGTCTGGCATGAAGTGATCAGAAAGGCTACAAGGGGATTGGTATAAAGGTGCTTACTGGTAGCAACTTCCAGCCTGCCCTGGCCAGTTCCACATATTCAAAATTCACCATTTAGCCAAGGGCAAGTGACATTTTAAACCTTTTTTTTGGTTCATATCTTATGAACTATAATAAGATTTTTTTTTAATTATTATTATTTATTTATTATTTATTTTTGGCTGTGTTGGGTCTTTGTTTCTGTGCGAGGGCTTTCTCTAGTCGCGGCGAGCGGGGACCACTCTTCATCGCGATGTGCAGGCTTCTCACTATCGCGGCCTCTCTTGTTGCGGACCACAGGCTCCAGACGCGCAGGCTCAGTAGTTGTGGCTCACGGACCTAGTTGCTCCGCGGCATGTGGGATCTTCCCAGACCAGGGCTCGAACCCGTGTCCCCTGCATTGGCAAGCGGATTCTCAACCCCTGCTCCACCAGGGAAGCCCAATATTTTTTTTTAAGAAGAAAAGAAAATCACCTATCCTCAGCTCCACTCTAAAGAGTAAACCAAGATGTTCACATGGGGCCACCTAGAAGGCCAAGGCAGGATAAAGTCACCTAACCCCGAAAGGTGGGGGTGGTGAAAGAGAAATAACAGCTAAGGAGCTCTCAGCCTGGGGGAGGCCTGTGTTCTCCACACTCTTCTTGTGGTGAAAGCAAAGGGCCTGCCACTTCCACTAAGGGAAATGCACCAGGCACGTGGGGAGTAAGGATGGCTAGGGCCGGCTGGGGAGGGTGGGGAGAGGCAGGCAGTGAGACTGTGGGTGCTCACGTGGCTACTCAGAAGGAGCCTAATAGGACAAGGGGCAGCTGTAGAGGGCAGAGGTCCTGGTTTTCTAAGGGCAGCAAAAGGACAGGGACAGGGAGGAGGAAAGAGGGAATGCTCAGAGAGGTGAGGCGCCCAGGAGTAAACAATACTAATAGCAATAGAACTAATAACAAGGGCTTTACATTACGTGGTAGGTATAATTATTATCTCCACTTTACAGATGAGAAAGCTGAAGCACAGAGAGGTTAAGTAACTTGCCCAAGGTCACACAGTTAGTAAAGGAGAGCTCGGATTTAAACCCAGAAGTCGGGCTGCGGAGTTAGCTCCTGGCCCTACCCTGCTACACTGCATCTCAGCTAGAGAGTTAGTCAAAAGGTATAAGTAGCAGGGAGTGGAGGGGGAAGCAGTGATTAGGAAAGGAGTGGAGAAGGAACAGTAAACAGGTAGGAAGCAGGGTGTGGTGGGGAAGTCTGGGTGAAGAAGAGTCCTTTAGGGGGAACAAAGCAAGTGTCCCCAGTAAAAACAAAATCGTTCAAGAAAAGCTACTTAAGTCTGAGACTTATTAAGTTGGAGACTGTTTAGTAGACAGTAGGTAAGGAAGCTCGATCCTACTCATGTGCCACCAATGAAAGATGTCTTCAGTGGCGTAACAGAGCCCATGGGCCCTGGAGTGCTAATTGACATCTCTTCCCAACTCGGCATTCAATGACAGCACAGATAGGATGCAGTAAGCCATGGTGTCAATGTGGATACTGATTTGTCCACCCTGGGCTTTGTGTGAGGATCAAATGAAAACATGCATATGACCCTTGAGCACAGAGATGGACATAAAATAAGGGCTCAGGCAAAGAGAGGGATGATTCTCATTAGCCTGTGGGCCACCCCAAGAATAGTCTAGAAGACTTTGCCTTTTTGGGGCTCAGTCCAGTTCCCCCAGGAAAGATTGTTTAACCCAACCTCTTTACCTCTTCCCCATTCTCTTCCCAATGAGATCTATCCCTCCCCACCAAAAAAAAAAAAAAAAAAAGGCAAAGAACAAAGAAAGATTTTAGGGAAAAGAAAAGGGAGATGTTTTGGGGAAAGTGGTATGTGCCTGCCCTTCCCATCCCCACCCTTCCCTTTCCCATCTTTGCTTCCACTCTCAATTAGCCCACAGAAAGATCACCTCCAGGGCTGGGCAGCCTTTAAAACACTTCTTTTGGCCTTTTTTTTTTTATTGAGGTGTAATTGACATACAACATGACATTAGTTTCAGATATATAACATGATTGAATATTTTTATATGTTGTGAAATGATCACCACAATAAATCTAGTTAACATCCGTCATCACACACAGCTACAAATTTTTTTCTTGTGATGAGGACTTTTAAGCTCTACTCTCTTAGCAACTTTCAAATAGCAAGACAATATTATTAACTACAGTTACCAAGCTGTGCCTTACATCCCTGGAACTTATGTCTTTTGTAGCTGGTAGTTTGTACCTAAAACACTTTTGAAATATTTTTCACAAAACTATTAATCTTCTCAAAATCCAACAGAGATCCCCCCAAAAAGGAGGGCAGAGAACCAAAGGCTGAAGCGTTGGGAATGAGTGAGATGTGAATCCCAGAGGGCTAAGTGAGCATTTGAGAAAGACAGAGAAAAACGAGAAAGGTCAAAGTAGAATGAGAAAAAGAGAAAACATATAATAGAAAGGAGCTGGAGGGAATGGACTATGGGAGATGGGGTGATTGAATCAATCTATCTCTCTGAGACCAGCACAACACAAGGTCCGCTGGCCTGCTCTGAAAATGACTCAGATGCTTACCCAGTCCTCCCTTTCTGAGCATTGTAAAGTTGTTTCTCTGCTGCCTTGTACTGACTGGGGTATACTTTCTACCTTCCCTCCTGGATCAGGGGCTATTGGGAAGCAGGGAGTTTGTCTTGTTTATTTTTATACCCCCGGGGACACAGTATGCTGATTTATACACTTAGGACATTCGATACACATTTGTTAATGAATAAATGTGAATGAATGAACTAAAACATGACACACTGGCAATGCACTAGGATTAGCTTACTTCTACAAAAACCTCCTAAGGCAGGCAGGCCTTATTAAGATCTCAAGAAATTTAGAAAAACTTTTCTCTGGCCCACAAAAAAGTGTTTCATCCTGTTTTAAATTTCCTTTAACTAAACCCCAGTAAAATAAAAGTTCTTTCAACTAAATTGATTTTTTGCATTTTCAAATGTCCCCCGTTCATCCTTCTAGAATCTATTAATGGAATGTGGAAAATAAACTCCCAAGGTGGAGGAGTTTCTTTCTTCCTGGAACCGTGACTCATAATACAAATGTTTAAAACAGTTGAAAAAAGGGAAAAGGTTTTCTTTGAAGCGACTTCACTTCCTACTTGCTATTTACTGTGGTTACCAGTGCTTGTGATAGTACCACTTTCAAAAAGATTAGAGTATGACCAAAGAAGGGCTTGAACCAGTTAATCAGGCACTTCTTATGTGCAAAGACTTGCATCATCATCAGGATGGACAGGACACTACCAGGCCATAAGTGATAATAAATTAAGACCTAATAGCAAAATATTCTCTAAAGTTGGTGAAAAGGCAGTGTCCGGAAACATGCTAAAACTGGCCTCCTACATTCATTTTGTTTCAGAGAGTGAGGATTTATTCTAGCTGCAGAGAAAGCAAACATGCAATTACAGTTACATAAAACTAAGCCAGTTAGTTTATGTTGGGGATTTTTTAAAAAATTAAAATTTCCCTTGTCTTTTTGTGAATTACTGTTTATCTCAAAAATGTTCCATTACGATATTAAGACTCATGTTCCTAAGATTCTGACAGACTTGATAAACAAAAGGGATTCAGGGGAGTGAGCTGACCATCTGTCCAGAGCTTCCTGAACTTTCAGTAAAGCGGATGAATACAATTATCCTTAATTGTGTTGTCAGGACTGCAGTTGAATACCCAGATGTACCTGATTTTGGATTAGCCATTTAAAATTCTGTTCAAAGATTTTTGACAGAACTTTAGAAAGTGACATTATACCAGATTTAATATTTTAAATGTTGTCACTCATCAGATGGTGATCTATCAGGCTTAGCACAAAAGGACAGAGATAAAACTATCTCCCTCAGAATCTTTCTTTACTACTGCTGACACCCATGACCGTGAAATGCTTGTAGGCGAGAAATCCAGGAATGGGAGGGATGTGGACAATCTCTCAGGCAGATTTCTCTGTATTCTTTGCACTTGTTCTACCAGATGTACGATTCAGAGACACCATGGCCACGTTGCCTTAATGCTTTGTTTAAGCTGTCTTACTCAGTATGCACAGGCCCTTTCTTATTTGCCCAAATCTTACCCTACACCCTCAAGTCTGGTCACATAGCACAGTGGTTCATACCTCAGGCTCTGGAGTCAGCAGAGACAGGTTTTAATTCCAGATCTGCCACTTACTACCTTTAAATGGTCCTGGGCAAGACACCTAATTTCTCTGGGCCTTAGTTTTCTCATTCGTAAAATGGGAACAATAAGTATTCATTTTTCATTAGAGTTGCTGTAAGGATTAAAAGAGCTAATTTGTGTAAAGCATAATGCCTGAAACATAGGTCTCAAATTTATATTCTACAAATATTTATTGAGTGCCTATTACATACAGCTGCTGTGCCAGGTACTCGGGATATAATTACTACTAAATGTTAGCTATTTATTGATATTATTCTTACTACTACTACTACTACTAATACTTTCTATCTGGATTATGCCAACCAACAAGGATAGCTTCCTTCTAAAAATTTCCAGCACGCCTACCTCAAATGTAATACTTTAGAACTTTAGTATGCATTGCCTGATTCCTTAATTGTTTCATATGTGTGCATCTGGTCACTCCAAAAGAGGACAAGCTTCTTAAACAAAGGAAAATAAATTATAGCAGGCAAATTACAGAGTGCAAGCCAGAAAATCTGGGTCTTAGACCCATCTCTGCTACTATTACCTGTGTCCCCTTGGGCAAGTCATGTAAAATATTTGAGTCTCAAATTCCTCATCTGTGAATTGGCAGGGTTTGGTTATGAGTATTTAACTCCTTTTCAGCTCTAAACGAAATGATTTGCTTTGATTTACTGTGAATAAACATAATCTAAGTCATCAGTATCCATGGAAGCCAAAAGGAAGGCATATGACCCAGTTTGGTGGATTTGGATTAATGATATTTTGCCTCTTCATTTATGTCTAGTGATGTCAGCCTATGCCATTGGGCTACCATCTTTTCATGACTTTTCTACATCAAGCAAAAACGAGTCTTTAAAAAAAAAAAGACTACACAGCCTCACTACATTATCACTGACTATATTATCAAAGTTTTTCATCTTTTCTTAGAAAAGAGATGGTGAAACATGGAGCCAATGTGTATTTCAGACAAAGATATATGAGCAGGACTCCAATGCACCCTTAAGAGGGGAGAATATTTTGGTTTTAAATCAAACCAAAGACAAAAACGATGACAGCCTATTGACTACGAGAACTAAAGAAAAGTTGTTTTATTTTAAACTTCCATACAGAGTATATACATTTATTTTAGATCTTTAAAATGATCATTTCCCTAAAATTTCCAGTTTCAGTTCCACATTCCCATGAAATCTACCAACTTATCAGCCTCACAAGCATTAACTCTGCCTTCCCACCTGTGACTAGGGATAAACTCCGAAGCAAACACCAAGACCTCCATCCATGGATGCTCATCTCCTTCAAGAAAATGTTCCAGCAACAGACGTCCCACCCCAATCAACATTCCCCTCTCTACTGGACTATTTCCATCATTATCTCCTACCCTCCGTAACTCTCTTCCCGACCCTTCCTGACTCCATAACTCCCTCCAGCCACCACCCCATTTCTCTGCTCCCTTTTACAAACAGCTCTGCCTATATACCATTTTATAGTTCAGGAGTGTCCTGAGGTCCAGAAAGATTACATAATTGATCCTACACAGTGATTTACCTAAGCATGAAGAAGCATTAAGAGCAGAGGCATGTTATAATTTTCAGTCTCTGATGACATCAAAAGATACTTTTTTGTATTAATAATAGAAAAACCCACAAACTCTAAATAAAAGCCATCAGCAAACACTAATATTTAGAGAGCAATTTACAGGTTATAAAGAGTTTTCACATGCATTTCCTCATATGATTCTTTTAACATCCCTGAGACTTGGGTGGGTTGTTTTTTCTCCATTAATGAGGAAACTGAGTCCTAGGATGTTCAGGTAACTTACCAGGCAAAGGGGCCCAGCACAGTGGCTGTGAGCTTAGACTTTGGAATGAAGCTGTCTGGGTGTGAATCCTGCATCTACCAGCTGGTGCCTGTATGACTCTGGCAAGTAACTTCATCTCCTTCTGCTTTAGTTTTCTTGTGTGTAAAACGGGTGCACTTCCTGGCTTGCTGCGATGCTAAAATGATTTTTATATCAAATGCTTGGAAGCAGTAACTGACACGTAGTAACCAATTGCAGACAGGCCCTATACTAGTTTTACAAATAGATATGCAGGGACTCAACCACTGGTTAATCTGACCCTGATGAACTTTCATTTTAGCTCTAAACTATGATACTATATGACACCAAATCATTAATATTTGAAATAAAACAATTGAATAAAATACCAGAATGTATTTTGGATCCTGTGAGACAACTGCTAAAAAAAACCCCGACTGTTGAAGCTACACCAGTGGTTTCTGATTTAAACTTACCTTCTGCAAACTTCCCAGCTTCAATATAAGGAGTTAGGAATAATGGCTGTCCTGGATCTCCTTTAAGTCGTGTGGAAACATGGGCTTTTCTGTATAAGGAGCGAAACAGCCCATCACCACCAGGGCTGAGCACCACCAGGGCCAGCAAAGCAAGCGCCTTCCACATGGCACCAACCGTTCTGTCTAGACCTAGGATGGAAACAATAACATTCCACAAATAAATACAGAGTAAATATGTACCGAGCCCCTTTACACGCAAGACATTCATTTAGTTACTCAAAGAAAAATATATATAAAGCTCTTTGCTAAGTACCTTAGATACAACCTAAATAAGATAGACCCAAAAAAAAAAAAAAAAAAAGATAGACCCAATCCTTGCTCACCCTGAAATTAACAGTCTAATGGAAGGCTATTCAAGGGATTTACAACACAACTAAAGAAACAATTTATATTTCTAAAACTGTGGTCTGGAAAGTAAATTTGATGAAGGATTACATGAAGCATCAAGACAACAGGGACTCTGTAAATAGATCATGAAATGAGTGGGAGAGACAGTCATCTGCTACAGGCAGGACTGAGAACACATTTCATGCCAAGAGAACCTAGGAAGGCCTTACCAAGGTCGGAGGCGAATAAAAGGTGGGTGGAACTCAGCTAGGCAGAAGAAATGGGGAAGGCATCATTGGTGGGAGGCAGAGCTTGAGAAAAGGTGAGACCTGAGTTGTCCCTGGGCATTTTGCACGTGATTTCTGGTCACCTTTCTATCTCTTACAAATCACTAAATTTTGCATCCAAGAACAAAAAAGGAAGAAAGAGGAGAGGGAGGGTCCTACAACAATTTTCAGGCCCCTGCCCCTCTAGCTAGCTGACAAATGAACTCAAGAGTTAGACTTCACACTTTATTAACGCAAAGCTTTCCAAGGATCTTCCACTCTGATGTTTGCTTAGAGTATTCATCTGAGCTGATAATAATAATGGCGTAAAATTGTACGGTGATTTCTCTAAACTTGTAAACACATAAATTGTATTTACAATGGGCTTTCCCATGTATTTTTAGCTGATTTGAACATCCTAATAAATCAAGCAGGAAAGCGAGGATTATTATCATCAGTCTTAGACAAAGAAAACTTGACTCAAAGGAGTGCCTTATCCATGGACATCAAAGTAGAGAAATAGGAGTTAGTATGCAACCAGGGCCGGGACCAGGGTAAGGTGAGTCTGGTGCAGATGCAGGGTGGGAACTCGTCTTTTTTTAAATTTTGAGATTTTGTCTATCGTGGGGTTTTTTTTGTACTGTTTTTGATTTTTTCAAATATTGCATTAAAATACTATTTATCTTGATTACTGAGTTTTTTGGCACTCTTAAATTTTATATCCAAGGCAGGTACCTCACTTGCTTCCCCTTAATCCTGACTCTGCTCACTATTATAATGCCTACATCAGTGCTATTACATTACTCTGCACTGCTGCTAGTTAAATACTCTGCTCACTCAGATTTCTGGATGCAAAAAGAAATATACAATTTATGCAAATATAATGCCCACTTTTGACTGCTCAGTGCTTTAAAATACAAAGACACTAAAATACCTTAAAAACTCAAAATGTGTAGAAATCTATTAATCACATGCTTATCACAACCCAACTTGGCATAATAGGAAAACATTGCTTGTAGCAAACTTAAAAAGCTTTTCAGCCACATTTCCCCAATAATATAAAAGTTTATAATTATAATTTGATTGAATACATAATCCTTGTCAAGTCTTTCATGGTTAACTTAATAGAATCCCCCAGACTTAATGTAAACAAGCCCAACCAAATAGACTATGTAGCTAAAAAATGCTTTTCTCTATTATTTACTATAATAAGGAACAAAATGAATTTAGAAACTAAATTCAGCTTCCCAAGAAGGCCAAGGGTAATTTAATGATCACTATGGCACTGATAATACATTTTTTTAAATTATGAGAACTTGTTACACTAACGTTTTACTAACAGCTACTTTCAAGGAAGGCTTGAATCAACAATCTTACTCTCTAACAGGTTCGCAGGGAAAAAAAAAAAATCTGTGGTATTAAAAACATATTGGAAGAAGCTCTTCCATTAAGAGGTTTTTTCCCGTGGGCAGAAACAAGAAACTAATCATACCATCTAATTTCTCAATCTTTCTGCTGCAAACATCCAGCCCCCGTTAATGGAAGTCATTAATATTTAAATAACCAGGGTAGTTACAGCACTTCTTCTGTAAGCAGATGTTGACTCAAAGATGTTAAAGACAGAAAGGTAAAACCAGTCTCGCTTCAACTGACATAAATCTAACACATGAAAGTAAGAGTTGGGTCAATTTAGGAGCTCCCATTGACATTTAATCAAATAACTATTAGAGTCATGGTTTCCCATGTAGGTGAATTAAAGCAACAACATACTTCATTTCACTGTTTCATTTAATGGTCAGAATTCCTGGACTGCGCTTAGCTGTCATCTCTCCTAATGAAAACGAAAGCCACGTCATGAACGGAGAAGTGGTTTTTTTTTTTTTAACATCTTTTACAAATGTTTCTGCCTATCCTAAATTAGCCAGAATCTTTTTATTTATTGAACATTTATTGAGTACTTTCTAAACTAATAAACCCTGTACTGGAAGTTATTGCCCACAGAGAGTGAAAAAAAAATTGTTAACCCTACATTGTATCACGTGTCTACTTGAAGTGATATGAAAACATTCGTGCTATTTCCAGTTCAAATACATCCAACTGAAGGATTCAGGCAAACTATTCTTCTTAATAAATGTTCAGAAACAGAATAAAATCTAGGCAGATACAAAACAATATTGGCAGAATCAAATAAGCTAAAGGTCAAAACCACGTGATTCACTAAAACTGTCTTACTAAGCCTTAAATATTACAATTGGAAATCATGTGTCTAATGTAAATTTTTTTGATATAAAAAAGCTATTTATCACAGTGTTATTTAGAATAATAAAAACTGTCAACAATGTAAACAATTTAAGATAAGTAAGTTACTGTACATCAAAAAGATGGAATTATATACAGCAATTAAAATGACTCTACTGAGAATGTTTTGGAAAATATACTAAAATATTAGGTAAAGAAAAGCAGACTATTAAAACAGTTGTATGGTATTTTCTCCTTATTTAATACACTTAAGAATTTCTAAATTTTCTACAATAATTAATCTTATAATTAGAAGAAAATTATTTTCGGTTTTGCTTTTTTATCACACAGTGAAGCAACTGGTAGGCATGGCTTGTTCCTTATTCCTTATTACTACCTGGTTATGACCTCTCGCGTTTCCTAGGAGTAAGAGTTCTGTTTGTTCTTTTAGAATAAGTTCTGCTCTCACTAACATTCTGTGAAGATGTGTCCTGATCTCCTAAAACCACAGAACCTCAGAGACTCAAAGTAAAGTTTGTCTTTGGTGAATTAAAAGGCTCTACACTAATGTGAGATGTTGTTCTAATAATAATTACTCTTATTATATTTATATTTAGTTCTGCCTGGAGTAGAGTCCATAACGAATGTGCATATAATTGGTACTAAGCAAATATTTGTTGAACTGTTGGGTCTAAATAGTGAATCATGATATGTTAGACATATGGGCGATAGTAGATGTTCATATGGTTCAGTTCCTTCATCTCACAGACTAGACAACCGGACAACTAGAGAAGTAAGCAAGTAACTTGTAAGTAAGATTACACCACTGGTGAGCAGTGAGACCAAGACTCAAAGCCAGGACTCACTTTCGGCTCTAAATCTAATCTGCTTTCCACTCTCCCATCTTTGGTTATGATTATATATATTCAAATATTTTGACTCTTATTGTCTCAGTAGATAGTAACAGTCTGTTATAGTCCTAAACCCCTTTCATTAGATCATTAGAGCATGCAGTAAAAAAATAAACACATGAATATACAGAAACATTAATAAGTAAGTCTTTCTAGAGAAATTTGGGTTTTAGAAACGATTTGTACTAATCCAGGTTCTAACACGACTCATTCACTGAACCTTGGGCAGGACACTGACTTTTCTGGGTCCTGGTCAATGTGTTAAAACCAATGGTTAGATTTCCAGGAACTGTGAGAGCCAGCTGTTCAACACAGCCATTGTTTAAAATTAAACTATAAAAGCTTACCATTAAATAAGTTATATTAAAAACATAAGTAATAAATACTCAAAACTCATCACTTCTTAACTATTTTACTACATTTTACTGTCATCTATGCTCTGGAGTTATATTTTTCATATTTGTCTAATGGACAGATTATATAATGGTTTGCTACTGTGCATTCCTTTCCAACTTGGTGTTCAGTAACATCTCGTAGCTTGAAATCAGCCATGGTGGGAGTATTTACACCACAGAAATCAGAGACACCACAAATCAGGGCTTCCCCTGCCCACCCTACCCCAGGGAACTAGATGTTCAACATTTACCTGCTCATGTGAGTCTCACGTTCCTTATTTGAAAAATGAGCTGGAAACTACGTTCCATCAACTCACACCCCAATCTAATGGAAATGATCAGAAGAGACAAAAGGGGAAAATCTGCCAAACTGTCATCCGTGTGTAGCAGCAACCAGTAACACGCCCAGATAGGCAAGGCTTCGAGAAAAGAAACCTGAAAAAGCCACTGCAAAGTGTGTGTTCTACCAGTGAAAAAAAGAATCGGAAACAAAAACTTCAGAATGAGGACAAAGAAACAAAGAGCAACCGTGTCAAGCAGCCCTATGTTTTCCTCTTCTCTCCTTCCCATGTCTCCATTTTACATTATAGATTATTCCAAACAAAGGATAAAAATCGTTCACGTAATAAATGTCATAGCTGCAATTAAAACAATTATTTGGAGTCCCCTCACATATCTAACTGGCTTTAATAGCTCCCAACATAAGAAAAACATTCTCCTGGACAAACAAACAAAAAACAGGCCAACTAGTAACAGACGTTTCCATGAAATCTGTAATTAAAGAAAGAGACAAGAAAGTGATCCCTCTATTCAAAAAAGACTCAGTCACCTCACAAGATTATTCAGGCATATCCAAAGCATTTGAATCCCGTAATGAAGGGCTATTGTGCAACCCTGAATTAAATACCAACCCAAATCCCAAGTCTAGCTATTTTTGTTAAAGGATTTCCATGCCAACAAATGGTAAAAGAAAACCTTTATTTAGAAGGATCCAGTATTCATTTTCCTTAGGACATCATTTTAATTTCTAAAATTGATATTTGAAGCATTCTTTTCCCAGAAAGGACATAGTACATGATACAAGGTGATGGGCAACCTTTTGCTGAAGCATCACTGAGACTTACATGCCTATCTCCCTTCCACAGGCTACCCCTCTGGCATCAGACAGTGGTGTCTAATCTTGCTAGTTGAACTAGTCATCCCTATCTCTGCCACCATATCCTTGGGCTCACAGGAAAGGGAAACAAACTCGAGTTACGTGGCAGGTAGAGAATAAAAAGAATCAGGAAGAAGAGGAAATAATACTATCTGACACTATAGTAGGGAGCTTACCTTGAAATCTCACTCCAACCAGAAGGAAAATTTGCATGGGGGTAGGAAGTACAAAGTAGACATGTCCCAAAATGTTAATAACAGCTTTGAAACAGAAAGACCATCCCCATGATCCAAGGCATCCTCATGATAATGATACCAGTAAAAGCTACCAATAATTGAATGCACTCCAGGTACATGAACTGTGCTAACTGCTTTATATTTTTATTTCTAATCTTTACCAGGTAGGTACTATTATCACCCCATTTTACAGATGAGAAATTGATCCTCAGAGAATTTAAGTTACTCGCCCAGGGCCACACAGCTAAAAAGCAGTAGAGCAACGAATTGAGGCCAGTACCAATCAATTTGCAAAGACCATTCTATAGTCCCACGCCAGCATCTCCCAAAATGTGCTATGTGTGCCACGGGCTTATCTCCCTATTCAGGTAAGTTTGGAAATACAACATACAAAAATAAAATTTTTGCCAGAAGGTAAATGAGGATGAGGGAAGATTCTTTCCCCATGTTTCAGAGGTAACATGGCGCCACCAACACGTTGATTTTGGACTTCCAGCCTGCAGAAGTCTGAGACAATAAATTTGTGATGTTTTAAGCCACCCGGTTTGTGGTACTTTGCTATAGCAGCCCTAGAAAACTAATACATGGATAGTTGGGAAGACTGTGGAAGGAGTCAAGGTGGAGGGGATGACAAAGAGTGGAACTTAAACAGTTCTACTTAGTTATTATTCAGCATCCAAGCGAAAATTCTGAGAGGTCAACAATAAAATGGGAAAGGGAAGCTAAATTGATTTTGTATTTAAGACATGTCTGGCATTCTGGTAAGCCAGGATTTCCCACAGAATCCTTTATGGAATACTAGTTCAGCAATATATAATTAGATTTTATATGAACAAAACTTTGGGAAAATCTGGGCTAAACAAACTTAAACGGGTTTCTTGGTTACAGAATGAACATTTCCGAGCCTTTCACTTGCTAATGGATAGCATGTGTTTGACTGTGTCACTATCCTTAGGCCCTAAGTTCTGAGATTTATATAAGACATACTCAGATGAAGAAACTAAATCCTAGGTTGACTAGTTTCTCAAGCACTAGGTTTAACTTTCTCAAGCCCCCGACTCAACCACTAGACAGTAAAGCTCGAATTTGAAGCCAGATCTAGAGATTCCAAAGTCCATGTATTTTTCATATATCGTTACATAAATGACATAATACAACAAAATCTGCCTCCATGCAACTTTTGACAAAAGCAGAATTCTGGGTAAACTGGATTACCTTGGCATGCCATTTGCAAGATTTATCGGTGCTGAAATTGCAAGTGATTTAAGGGCACGTTTATTTGCAAAGAAGTGAAACTCACATGACCGGAGATTGCTTCAAAATGAATTTCTAGCTTCCTTCTGTTTTGAAAATAATTTGAGGGCATGGATGAAGCCCTCAATCCTCATGGCAAAAGAAATGTCTTCCACTGAGAAATTCCTTATTTTTGCTGAAGTAAATGTAGTCCCATTCTTTTAAAAATGATCCTCCTTTTTGCTATCTACTATGACTAAATTTTCCATACAAAAAATCAGGATACACAGTGTGGCAAATACAAGGATAAGACTGGGTATAATGGATAAGAATATTTTATATGAGGATGATCCTGGGAAATCCTTCCATGTTGTCACCTTAACCAGGTGACAGGTAACTCCTCCTTGATTCCAAAAGAGATAATGTTGTCATTGGGAGTAATCTCCATGCAACACTCTCTTAGATTATTCCAGTGCTTCCCACATCTCTTCTCTCTCTACACATAGTCTCACTGGATCTTCACCACCACTTTTTTTTTTTTTTTTTTTTTTTTTTAATAAGAAGCACTGGTGGGCACTAAGGAGGCTTGGTTTCTTTTTTTTAAAAATTTTATTTATTTATTTATTTATTTTTGGCTGTGTTGGGTCTTCGTTTCTGTGCAAGGGCTTTCTCTAGTTGCGGCAAGTGGGGTCCACTCTTCATCGCGGTGCGCGGGCCTCTCACTATCGCGGCCTCTCTTGTTGCCGGGCAGAGGCTCCAGACGCGCAGGCTCAGTAATTGTGGCTCACGGGCCCAGTTGCTCCGCGGCATGTGGGATCTTCCCAGACCAGGGCTCGAACCCATGTCCCCTGCATTGGCAACCACTGCGCCACCAGGGAAGCCCCACCACCACTCTTGAAAGGAGTTAATGCAGCTCTTCAACAGAGGCCCAGGTGGATGGAGCAACTTCCCAAGTAATGACACTCTAGTCAGTAGCAGAGCTGGGACAGACTCCAAGTTCACTGGACCAGTTATTCATTCAATAAACAAATATATTTTAGCTCCTACTATGTGCTAGACTCCAATGCAGGCACAGAAAACAAGAGAGACAAAGTGTCTGCCTTCATGAAGCTTCCCATATAATGGAGATAAGAGAGAGGAAATCTATTAAGAACATCAAAGCAGGGTGAACGGTTACAGAGGGATGGGGTCAAGGAGTGATATTATTTAAGACTGGGTGGTCAGGGAAGGCCCCTCTGAGGTGGTGGCAGGTGAGCAGATCTGAAGGTATTAGAGAATTTCAAGTGACTATCTAGGGAGAAGAGAGTTCTGGGCTGGAGTAAGGAAAAAGAGGAACATAATATGTAAACAAGTGGGACAATGGGAAAAGCAGAAGATTGATGGAGTGAAACAAGCAAGTAAACAAATAAAAAAGACAGCTTTTCTCCAGCTCACTTTAAAAAGAAATCAGCAGAGGACTGAAGGTGTGATCTTCAGGAGAATTAATGAAGTGATTGTTAAACTCAGCCTTAGGGGGTGGTATTTCTGAGAGGGTTTGACTCTTCCTGCAGAGTTAAAGAAGTTGAGTGACACAGACATAGAGAACAAACTTGTGGTTGCCAAGAGTAAGGGGGGCTGGGAGAGGGATGGATTGGGGGTGTGGGATTAGCAAATGCAAACTATTATATATAGAATGGATAAACAACAAGGTCCAACTGTATAGCACAGGGAACTATATTCAACATCCTGTGATAAGCCATAATGGAAAGGAATATGAAAAAGAATGTATATATATGTATAACTGAATCACTTTGCTGTACAGCAGAAATTAACACAACATTGTAAATCAACTATATTTCAATAAAATAAATTTTAAAAAAAAGAAGTTGAGTGAAAATAAGATAGGGCCAGAGGGTAGATACCCCACCAGTAATAACCAATTGAGCAATTTTGGTTTGAGCTTTCCTCTGAATTACCTACCAAACCAGAGGGATGAAATGAAGGAACCCACATGTGCAAACACCTGACATAATGCCTGGCACACAGTAAGTATCTGGGAAGGTAATACAGTCCAATGGGAGGAGCAGAAAGAATTTAGACACAGCTTCAAATGTGGCTCTGTCACTTAAAAACTCTGTATCACTAGACAAAGTACTTGTATACTGAGTGGACCCACACTACCACTCATTGTTATGGTGACAATGATATTGTACATATATAAACTCACACCAGGTATAGCAGAGAGATGAAAGACAGTCCCTGCCCTCACCTTCTAACTGAGACCTTAGAACAGTCCCTGACCACAGAAGAGATGCTAATTAAATCTAATTTCCTTTGCCTTGTCCGTGAATTATTATAAGATGGGTTTACAGACCTATTTATTCAACACATAGCGCATACATGAAAATATTAATATAAAAAGGGGGAGGGGAGTTTTGGTTGCTAAATATTTGGATAAAGGCTTGGTGACCATGCATTCAGAATGTGTCCCACCTGAGGTTTCATTTGGAAAATATGGCCACCATCACGATAGGTTGTTATGGTTCCCAGATTAAGTAGGCACTGCCTTCTGAAAAGATAGACAAATTCATTAAATTACCTGGCTTCCTGATATTTGGAAATGGTTTACATGGATAAAGCTCTGTGTACTCTAAAAGTCCAAGATAAAAAATATTTCACTTTCCCTCTTTCCTGCCCTCTGCCACCTGATTCTCCATCCTCTTTTCACACACTACCCGCCCCCTCTGCCCCGTGCCTCCTACAGTGGGAGCAGGAAAGACTCCACTCCACTCATATGGGTACATTTTTTAGTTTGTTATAAGTTATCAAGGAGAACTGTGGCTACAATAACGCCGTAGATAGAACCATCATTAATATACAAACTGACAATTAACACGTATTTTTTTTTCTGTTTCAAGAACTCTATATATTCAGATTTTCCTCAAGGTCCTGCCCTTTTTTTCCTCCTTCTGTACATTCTCATTCAACCATCCCTTGATCACTAACTGCTAGTCCAGAATTTTGTTCCTGACCTTGCTGTTGGGCTCCCCACACTCAGAAGGCTCCTTCACATGGGTACCCAGTTGGTTCCTCAAACCCGTCGAGTCTTATAACAAAACATCAACATCCCCCCTGAACTTCCCCCTCCTCTAACTTCCTGATTCTTAATGACACCCAAGGCTCTAAAACCAAGTCCTCATGTTAAGTCATTCACAAAGTCCCACCTTTCTTCCTCTTTTTTTCCCTTTTGGTTCACAAGTCAACCCTCATTTGCCCTGGGGACATTTGCAAAGCCTCCTAACTTGTCTCTCAGACTTCAGGTCCTCTCCACACCCATTCAGCCTAACACTGATGCCGAAGTGAGCTTTCTAAAGCACAAGACACTTCCCTCCTCAAATGCCTTCAATGGTTCCCAACTGCAACCAGAATAAAGTATAAACTTACTGCCATGAAATTCAATGTCTTCCACAATGTGACTCTGGCATAACTTTCCAGAGCAAAGTGATACGACCCCTTCATAAACTCTATGTTCCAGCCAAATCAAACCCTTTTGCGTTCCCTAACTTTACTCTGCCTTCTATGTCTTTACAGGTAAGCATAGCTCCAGGCAAATAGTAGGCACTAAATCAATATCAGCTGAATGATAATAGAATTTAGGTGGGAGTATACAGTACACTGTAAAATTCTTTCAACTTTTCTGAATGTTTGAAAATTCTCATAATCAAACATCAGTAAAAATATTAGTCCATTTAGGATGAAAGAATGAATCTCTTGGGAGGTGGGTTATCCTCCCCAGATACAGGTACAAGAAGGTATGTCAAGGGGTCTTTCTGAAAGATGAGTAACAGAATATGAAGTCGCAAAAGGGAAAGGAGGAAGAGCTAGCCCCCGGATGCCTAAATAAATATTTTGGCCAGTAAGCAACCTTAGCAATTTAAAGACAGCCACTAACTAGAATCAAAACACAAAGAGAAGGTTAAGAGGTAAGACCTAAGGATACTGGACAGATGTGATGCTAAGAATTTGCTTTTTCAGGCTAATGGATCTAAGGACATCAAGACTTATTACCACCACCCTGATCTTGCTCCCCAGATTCTAAGGTTAAAGCAGTAAAAGAAAAGCATGTGGTTTCATGTCCAAGGCAGTACCTGCAATATTTTCAAGGGAGAGGAATCTCAATATTCTGGTTTTGGTTCAGTTACACTCAGGAGCATAGGTTTTATGAAGAAAGCACTTGATCACTGTCTTGTGAACTGAGTCTATTGCTTAAAGCTTTAAACTTGCAACTATATAGCATGAAAGTTCAAACTCCATCACTGATTTTGACCAGGTACAGTTCTTAGCCCTCTGTCCAGGTTACCCCTCTCCCGAATCAATATAGATATTAATGATTTGTTCTTCTAGAACAAATTCTAGACGAACCTTTCTAATTATGGGAAACTTGTTCTTCTTAAGTTCTTTTAAAATGTTCTTAGTTCAGTTCCTGAAAACCCCACATCATTAAACCGCTGGGAACCTTAAACAAAAATAATGTTTGCTCTTTAAAATGAACTATACTTCCTATTAAGAATGGGTCATTACCTATTTACCTTGGGTATTTGGGAAAAGATAAAGGGGTATCTGATGTTAGTTGGGGCAGTGACTAAGCTCTGCCTCTCTTACTGTCTTAGTTTCATGCACACCAGGGTAATATTCAACACAATTTTTCTTCTAACAAATCATACACTTTCCAAAACAAAAACAGTCATTAAAAAAAATACTGTTATGCTGTTTGCATTTTGGTTTTTTTTTTTCTCCCCCCAAGGGGAGTGAACTGATAAGCCCAGTGGACTTCCTAAACACTCTTCTAAGTCATTTGAACTGCCTGTCAGTCAAAGCCCACTTATTTCTCAGGCTATAAAATCAGTCTAATAGAACCCCACTGTAAATTGGTTTATAAGCTGGACTCATATATATTGTTGGGCCAATTATGTCCCTCCAAAAGAACCAACTCCTATAAAAGAAGAATAAAACAGCTTCTTGCTAAGAACACTTGCATTACATTATAAAGGGTTTCCACTGGACTTAGATTAGACTGCAGTACAATTCTAGAAAGCCCAATCAGCTAAGGGGTTTTGACAACTTTTCAGACTTTCATATGCCAGCAAAGCCAGTGCAATCTACTTTTCCAAAAGCATTCCAATTCCTATTTTGAACAGCCTTCTTAAAAGTTATTTTTCAAGTTACTAAAATGCTCCTTGGATTTTTTTTTTCTCCTTACATCTCTGTTCTTCCTCATCCCTCACCAAAAAAAGTAAAAAGCAGTTGTACAAGTATCTTTCAAATGGGGAGACTGAAGCTTAGTAAGCTTAAATAATTTGTTCAAGGTCACCAACTAGCCAAAGGCAGAGCTAGGATTCAAATCCATACATATGCCAAAGCAGCTTTTTTTTCAGGACACCAAGCTGACCTGAAAGGCACTGGATGTTTCCATATACACACATCTCTACGTGTCCCTCTGGCTCCTAAGAATTCCCCTGCAAGGACCTAATCCACTTGGCAGAAAGCTGCTTCCACCTGTGCCATGCCCCTGGTTTTCTCCTAATCCTACATTCCGGGAAAAATAGCCTTTTCGTGTGCCTTCCTTCACTCAAGCCAAGTCTCCTTTTGCGGGACACGTACTAATTAAAGGCATTTTCCGCTTTCCTCCACAGCACCCACGAAATAAAACATCCCAAAGAGACCCGCTGAAGGAGAAGGAGGACGTGTCCGAGGCCCACCCCTTGCACTGAGAGTGACGGTGGACCACACAGCTTCGCGCTTCCCTGGAGGGGCGCCTGGCCTGGAAGAAGCGGGGGGGGGGGGGGGGGGCGACCTCCTCAGATTGTGCCAGAGGCCTTCGGGAGCACTTTCCGGGCTGGGCGCACACAGAGCAGAATACCAGGCATCCCCAGGACTCCGATTTGGAAACTACTAGCCGGCCCAAACCACCTGACCCCAATCTCACCCCACCGGGCTTTCTTCTTCTTCGGTGCTGAAGGCTTCTGAGACCGCCCTCCTTGCGCTCCGTGCGTCCGGGGACCAGTGACCCCTGCGGAGCCGCGCACTTACGCAGGGCACACGGCGCTCCTCCCTGCCTCGCGGTGCGCGGAGACCCGGTCCCGCCGGGTGCCCGAGTCCGGAAAGAGTGAGGCGGCCTCCCCTCGTCGCCCCTCGCAGTCACGCGTACCCTGCAGACCGCGAGTTTTTGAGTGCTCCTCTCAGGAGGAGGAGACCCACGTGACCTAGACCTACGGAGCCAAAGGTACGTCCCCACCTGTCTCTCCCCGCGACCTGGCCGCGCCGGGTCAGCGCTTTCCGTCGTGGAAGAAGACAGCAGTCGCAGAGTGAAATCTTAAAAATGAACAGAGAAAGACTGACCACGGTGCAGCTCCGTTTGGTTTGTTTGTTCCTTTGTGTTCCTTTTGATTTTCTCGCCTGCTTTTTTGAAGCTGCTGTCTTAGAATTTCCACCGTATTTTGAAATAATGTCCCCACGCCCGTGCTTGCAAGCCTGGTGTTTGCATCTGGAAGCAGAGTGGTGTTTTACTCCCCCCGTTTAAAAGGCCCACATGCATTCCTGGATAGTTATTACACATGGTAATGGCGCTAACACTGGGGAGACAGAGCCAGTACTGTGTCCAGTGCGTTCTCTGCATTACTGCATCGGAATATTAGAGCAACGCGATGTGTTCTGTGCTATAACTATCCCCACTTTGCAGGCGGGAAACTGGGACTTAGAGAGGTTAAGGAGCCCATTCAGGGTCATCTCTTGTAAGTGACCTACCTGAGTAGGTAGTATTAACCACCACCAGGTGCTGGCCACTAAGCCAGACACTGGAGGAAGACAGACTTGTTTAAGAAAAAAGAAACAACAGACCCAAAATGGGGTCTCTTGTGCTAAGCCCCTGTCACCAAACCAAGACCTAATACCTAACCTGATTGCAATTCCAACCTTCCCTATTAACATAATCTTAACCAGTCAGTCTGAAATTTCCTGGTCAGCACCAGTGAGGTAATTCACCTGATGGACCCTTTGTCCCCCAAAAGAAGGCGACGTTGCCTGAAATAGCCTGAAATAATTCTTTTTCTTTCATTTATGACTTCCTATCCCACCCCCACCCTCACCCCCACCCCCACCTTTAAAAACCTTTCCTTTTCTGCAGCTATTTGGGACTCCTTTCTATTTGCTAGATGGGATTCAGATGGGATTCTACCCAGTTCACGATTTAACAAAGCCAATTAGATCTTCAAATTTACTTGATTGAATTTTGTTTTTTAAGACTAAAAAGGTAAGGAGATTGCAAGAGCAAGGGGATAAGACAAAATACAGGAGTGTCATCATTCCCATGTCTAAGTCCCCAACAGGTCCCGTGGTTCAGAGAAGGCACAGTTATTAGAGCGTCCCAGCCAGGCCACTTGGCTTTGAATCCTGGCTCTGCTATTCAGCTACTAGCTCTGATCCATTGTTTTTAAAGGTGGCCAAAACAAGGTCACCATGCTCCTTTGCAAGGTGACTTGGCCGTTCCTTCCATCAACAGGTGAAGTCTCTCTTCCCTCCCCTTGAATCAGGACTGGCTTTGAGACATGTTTTGACCATTAGAATGTGGGCAAGTGCCAGTTCTATCCCAGGAATCAAAAGACCTTGCAGCTTGTGCTCTGAGACAGCTGCCCTGGGACCACCATGACAAGAAGCAGGTGTGGCTCCTGAAGAGTGAGAGGTCATGTGCAGGAGAACTGAGGCATCGCAGAGACAGGAGCACCAACTGGGAGACTGGTGAGAGAAGCCATTGGGGCCTTCCAGCTCAGCCCACCCTGCAGCAGGGTGCAGCTGCATGAGCTAGCCCAGGTGAAACCAGCAGTGGAATAGCCCAGCCAGCCCACCAATCAGGGGAAAAAAAAATCACTGTTGTTTTAAGCCACTTAAGTTTTGGGGAGTTTGTTATGCCACTAAGGCTAACTGTAGCATTAACTTTCGGATCTGGAACAAATTGCTTAATGTCACTGAGTCTCAGTTTTGTCATAAATACTTACTTTATTGGGTTGTGGTGGGCACTAAATGTAAGTCATCTGGCCCAGAGTATGTGCTGGGTGGCTGCAGCCATCACTATCTGCCATCATACACTATGCAAGGAAGTATATTCTACACACTTATCTTTTTATGGAGAAAAATTTATTGGTGGGAAAAATGTTTCCTTTAAGACCAAAATCAGACCACCCTTAACAAACTATTAAATAAAATAGGTGCAACCTTCCTACCTTGACAAATATACCTTTGTAATGACCTGCAAGGCCAGATACAAACTCCTTGATGATCTGCACCTAAATGTGGCGATGCAGGGAGAGCTGGTCTCCAGCCCCTGGGCTGCAGCCACTTCCCTTTTTCCCACTAAGCTCCAGTCCCAGTATACTTTACTGAAGTATAGTTGATTAACAATGTTGTGTTAATTTCTGCTATACAGCAAAGTGATTCAGTTATACATATATATATTCTTTTTTATATTCTTTTCCATTATGGTTTATCTCAGGATATTGAATATAGTTCCCTGTGCTATACAGCAGCCCCTTGTTGTTTACCAGTCTTCTTTAAGAAACTTGGAGTTTAGCTCGGGGGGCAGGGGGAGGGAGGCACTTAAATTGATCCTTTAATTGACACTTAAATGCTAAGTACTATCATTGAGGCCTATTAAAATAGCTGTAGGAACAGAGAACAGGGACCAACTGACTCTGCATAGGAGCCAGGGAAAACCCCCCCAGAGGAGGTGACATGAAGCTGGGCATTAAAAATGAATAGACATTGAGGGGAAAGGGAATAGCACAAGCACATAGCATGCCGTCTGTGAATTGATGCTATGTTCTGGGAATGATTGACTGTTTGGAGCTACTGGATACATTTGGGATGGATCAGAGGTTGGCTAAATGGAGGTTAAGAAATTGGTGTGGAAAAAGCTTGAATGAAGTCTGATGACATTCAGAATTAGTAGACTGGAAAATCAATTTTCTTAATGAAATAGGATAGAATAGAATAGAATAGTCCTGTATCTGCCAGGACTGCTATAACAGAGTACCCAAAACTGGGTGGTTATAAATGGTAGAAATTTATTGTCTCGCAGTTCTGCAGCTTACAAGTCTGAAATAAATGTGTCTGCAGGGCCGCATTCCCACTGTAGTAGGAGGATTCTTCCTTGCCTTTTCCAGCTTGTGGTAGCCCTAGGCACTCCTTGGCTTATGGCATCATAATTCTAATCTCTGCCTTGGTCTTCATAGGATGCTCCCCTTTTTTATAAGAACACCAATCATATTGGGTTAGGGCCAACCTAATGACCTCATTTAACTTATTACCTCTGTGAAGACCCTATTTCCAAATAAGGCTGCATTCTGAGGTACTGGGGAGGGGGGGTGTTGAGGAATTCAACATATCTTTTTTTTTTTTTTAACATCTTTATTGAAGTATAATTGCTTCACAATGGTGTGTTAGTTTCTGCTTTATAACAAAGTGAATCAGCTACACATATACACACGTTCCCATATCTCCTCCCTCCCGCATCTCCCTCCCTCCCACCCTCCCCATCCCACCCCCCCAGGCGGTCACAAAGCACCGAGCTGATCTCCCTGTGCTATGTGGCTGCTTCCCACTAGCTATCTATTTTACATTTGGTAGTGTATATATGTCCATGACACTCTCTCACCCTGTCACATCTCACCTCTCCTCCTCCCCACATCCTCAAGTCCATTCTTTAGTAGGTCTGTGTCTTTATTCCCATCTTGCCACTAGGTTCTTCATGACAACATATCTTTTTGAGGGGACATAATTAAATCCATGAAGATGGGAAAGAAAACATCAGAGTATATCATGTGTTATGAAACTAACTGTTTCAATGTGTGTACATATGTGTCATGGCATTAGTTTCCTGTTGGTACTGTAACAAATTACCACAGTTTAGTGGCTGAAAACAGCTCAACCTTAATTGTCTTATAGTTCTGAAGTTGGAAGTGTAAAATCAAGGTTTCAGCAGGGCTGCATTCCTTCTGGAGGGTTCAGGGGAGAATATGATTCTTTGCCTTTTTCATCTTCTAGAAGCTGCCCACATTCTTTGTCTCCTGGCCCTGTACTTGCATCACTCCAAGCGCTTGCTTCCATCCTCACATCTCCTACTAATCATTCTGATCCTTCTGTCTCTCTCTTATAAGGATCCTCATGATCACAGTGGGCCCAACAGATAATCCAGGGTGTAGGGAAGCAAAATTTGCCACCCCAAAGTGTGTCTCTTGAGTCTCATTTTTTTCATGGGGCCCTTGTAAGTATGTAATTAAATTTGATTTTCTCCTGTTAATCTGTCTCAGGTCAATTTAATATTTAGACAAGCTAGAAGAACCTAGAAAAGGTATGAGGAAATTTTTTTTTTTTGAATAGGTGGTGTATCCAGCAGGATCCTTCACTGGCTGGAAGAACTGCTTTCCAGAAGACCACTGCAGATAGAGATCCTGGGACATCTGACAAAAGCTGGCAGAAGGTAAGATTTCCT
Organism: Balaenoptera ricei; assembly: GCF_028023285.1. NCBI lineage: Eukaryota > Metazoa > Chordata > Mammalia > Artiodactyla > Balaenopteridae > Balaenoptera > Balaenoptera ricei. The sequence continues at coordinate 48,097,344 of NC_082647.1, read as the reverse complement.
ATTACATCAGCCTTCCAGAATCTCTGTCTGTGGGATTTGGTAGAGCAAAAGTGGTGTGAATGTTTTCACTCTCTCTTTCTAAATTTAGATTAGTAGGAGAAAATGTCTGTGGAACTATAGTACCTTGGACTTAGTGACTCTGATCAATTTGGTATTTACCAAATGGCTTTAATGATCCATTTCCTCCCAGTGACAGTCACTGTTTTTTCTTTGTCCTTGTCTTTTATGTTTGTCATAAGGAGGAAAAACCACAGAATAATTACAGAGGCATAGGCTGTATAGGGCCCTATAACCTGCGTTCGAGCCTCAAAGACTAGTGAGTTCACAGTTCTCAGCAGACTGGCATCTGTTTAGACAAACTTTGCTGTGGATTAATAGGCACATGAGGTAAAAGCTGTTGCTAAGGGACATCTTGGAAGCCAAAGCCACAAAACTGGTTGACATGGATCGAGCATTTAAGAGCCATTAGGGTGCTTGCCACTTCAAAAAGGCACCCATGAGAGGATAAGTTGGTCACGGAATGGGTTAGATCAACACTAGATCACCTGCCAACCTCAAGAAAATTTCCATGTAATGAGGTACTCTGTAAAACAACACATAACCCCCAACCCCATGGCATATTCCTCCTAGGTACTTCACTTACAGGGTTCCTGGCAGCCTTACCAGGTGTGTAAGGATGGTCACTTCCTGGAAGGTACAGGAACCTCGAGGTATTTTGGGGACCTCGAGAAGAGAAGAATTCACTGAGATGTGTAGGTATTGCACGTGAGTCTGGTGGCAAATCCTTAGCATGGCTTCCTGGCCTGAAGAGGCATTTAAAAGTCCAATCTGAAATTTCTTATGAAAAGTTCCAACAAAGCAGATTAAAAGAGTTACATGATCAATTGCTATTCTTGCTATACTTATATAAACAGGCCAAGTTTTTTGAAACTAAACTTGTTTTGCAAACAAATTAGTCCTAAGTTGTCTACCTTTGGTAAAAATTAGGATGATTTTAGAAAGAAAAATTATGTTTTAGTAATATACTTGTGGCTGTTAGATTCTAATACTGTCCCTTGTCTTTGAGGTTTGTTTTCTACCTATAAACTGGATTGGATCCTGAATTCTTCCAGTTTCCTCCAATAGTTGGCTACAACTCTCCAAACTAACATTTCTAATTTTCTCTCCCACCCTTTTGACTTGAAATCATTAAGAACTAAAACTGTCCTTTTTCTGAAGCCATGCAAGCTAAAATTGGACAACCTGATATAAACTTCAGAGAAATCACCATGATAGCTCATATATAGAGAGTCTTCATATCTGTTGCCATGTAAGCCACTCAGAAAGATCACAAGAGACATTCAAACTGCAAACTAGGAAAATCTGTCAGTTTGCCACTACCTGCCCTCACTCTGTCTGAAAACGCTTTGAGCTAGACATCTAGAAATATTTACTGGCTGCCCTCAGAACTCAGAAACTGGGATTATGTTTTGCTCCAATCCCTAGCCGTTATTTCACTTTGTTTCCATAGAAGTGCCTCTTATTAAACACCTGATTGCTTGCACCATAGTCCTAGCTCTGGGAGCTCACCTGCATCACCACCTCCTGAAATGAGTTTAGCCAAAGTGACCTATTGTCAGGACTAAGAATCTGGTTCAATCTACCAACTCAACTTTTGGACTGTGAAACTTCTTGGGGAAGTTTCAAAGGCATACTGTAGGGAAGCAAAATTTGCCACCCTAAAATGTTGCTCTTTGGCATGAGGATTATTTTAGATTGATTGTCTTTAAGAAACAGAAGAGAAGAAAAAAAAAAAAAAAAAGAAACAGAAGACTCAGGAAGTCTTTTTTTTTTTAACCTCTCCCTTAAGCTGCCTAAGAGAATTTAGATAAGGGGCCTGGTCCGGGAAGAGCACCATCACCAGAGATATCTACAAAGAATATGGGTTAGGTGTGGTAGGGGGACTCAGCAGGGCCTTAAGACCAAAGTTCTCTCTGGGTCCCATTGTCTTTGCATGGCATAGCAAACGTTTGTTTACCAAACATTTGTTTTTCCATCCCATATGAATTTCCATTCTCCCCTTTGAGGTTCCCAAACCCCTACCCCCTTCTCCTTCTCTCAGATGGCATATAAGCCTCAATTACTAACTTGTCCATGGCTCTCATTTTTCTTATGGGGCCCCTGTATGTACATGATTAAATTTGATTTTTTCCTGTTAATCTGTCTTATGTCAGTTTAATTCTCACCAGCCAGAAGAACCTAGAAAGGGTAGAATGAACTTTTTTCTTTTCCCAACAGTGACATTCACAGCTTCTGGAGATTAGGGTATAGACATCTTTGGAGGGAGTGGCATTACTCAGTCTACTATAGTCATAATGCAAACCATATTTGTTACTAGGAGATGAGGTCAAAATAGCTTGAAAACCACTGAACTGGAAGTCTTCTGAATTTTTCAAGTAAGCTATATTGCTTATTTTTTATTATGAGCATAATACATTATCATTATAGAAATATGAGGACATATAAAAAGATCAGATAAAAATCCTGTTGTGACTCCTAAGAGATAACCAGATGATATATTTTTTTCTAATCTTTTATCTATACAAACATGTTTAAAACAAAACTGGAATTATACAGTTATTTATCTTCTTTAACAGGTAGCATATTATATCCCAGTTATTTTCACACATAGTTAATTCAAAAACATAATGTTAATGGCTGCATAATGTTCAGTTATATGAATATACCATAATTTATTCAACCATTTTCCAACATTTGGTCATTTGAATTGCTTCCAATTTTTTCTTGCTATTAATTCACTAAAACTAATCCCTGCAAAAGATGATGAGGGCTTGGGCCAAGTTGTATGTGGTAGTCCCTATATTAGTTTCCTAGAACTGCTGTAACAAATGACCACAAACTGGATGCCTTAAAGCAACAGAAATTTATTCTCTCACAGTTCCGGAGAAGTCTGAAATGAAGGTGTTGCAGGACTGCTCTCTCTCCTGAAGCTCTCGGGGAGGATCCTTCCTTGTCTCTTCCAGCTCCCAGAAATCCCCGGCATTCCTTGCCCTGTAGCTGCATCCCTGCCTCCATGTTTACGTGGCTTTTTCTCTGTGTGTGTCTCTTCATGTCTTCTCCTCTTCTTATAAAGATGCCAGTCATGGGATTTAGGGCCCATCCTAATCCAGTATGACTTCATCTTAACTAGTTCCACCTGCAAAGACCCTATTTCCAAATAAGGTCACATTCTGAGGTTCTGGGTGGATATGAATTTTGAGGGGACACTATTCAACCCACTACATTCCCTATGGAAAGGGTACAACTTTGAAAGATATTTAGGTGCATTGAGAGGATTTGGGGACAGCCAACCATGGGATGGGCAAAAAGGATGAATCCGTACATTTTCATGAAATAATAATTTCCCTGTCTTTATTCACACCCATTCTCCAGTGAACTGTGGCTTCTGAAATGACACATCTAGTGAACCCATGAGCAAATTCTGTTTGGAAACCACACTGCAATGGAGGAGATCATCTGTAGGGTGTGCTTGCATCCAGACTGTGCAGGTATAATTGGCAGCAGCGTGGGAGAGATGATTTTGGTGCGTTTCTTTCCTTAGAGACAAACGTATTCCTTTTCCACACTATTCACTGGCATATTTTGGCATAGCTGGTCAAATATTACTAATACTTTAAAGAGTATTTCTTTACATTTCTCTCCAAATGACCATAATTGTAATCAACCTAACAGCTGAAAAATCAAAATATATGACTTGCAGAGGAGGATCAAACTGCTGGAAATAGCATTTTTAGCCCATTTCTGTATCAAGAGTTCTCAAAGGTGGACAAAAGAATGGCCTTGTAAAAAGATTGGTTAAGCCTTCTTCTCTGATTGGCTTTTCTGAGAACAACTTTAAATTGGCCAGTTGATCAGTCCACATGACTTCAGGGTCTCCTAAGCCCTTGTGTTCTCTGCACCTGCATATCCTGGGGAGGTTCTAGTTTGTTAAGCCCTGGTGGTTCACAGCATGTGTTGGACCCAGGTTCAGATCTAGAACCTGCCATCTGGTGACCTCAGCAAGTTACTTAATCTCAGCTTTTTCAACCATACATGGTAAGAATAATATTAGCTACCTCACAGTGTTATTAGGAGGGTGAAATGAGAGCGTGTCCATCAAGCACTTGTCATATAGAATGGGCCCAATGAACCCTAGCTATAGCAATAGTAATGATGAGCATGACAGTCTGTGAGATTTCAGGCCTGTGACTGTCATGCTCTTCAACTGTCTCACCCAAGGTACTAAATTGTGTCCTCTCCCCCAGTGTCTTCCATTGTATCTGGACACTGCCGAAAAGTGTGTCCCTCACTGACCTACCGCCGGAGCTTTGCAGTATGTCTTACATCCTGTCTAAGAAGACACAGAGAATAGCTCGTTTCCATGTCTCAAGCAGGTAAATACAATTTCAGTCGTCTTGGCTTTCACGTTTGTAGCTGCTGCCGCCAAGATAATGTGGACCTGGAATGAAAACCAAGGGAATTGATTAACCTTGTAGACAGCCAGGCCGCTGTTGGAAGTGTCTGTGTCTCTCTCTACACTTGTCATGGCCTCTGCCATTGCTCCTTTTAAGTGTTGTTAGTATCTTCAACAGCGCCTCATGGCTTGAGAACACAGCTTGGAGGCACATCAGAAAGAGGAATGTCACAGCCTGCCCATTGTATTAACTTGCTCTATAAGCCCGTTGCTTCAGAAAAGAAGTCAGATGTGTCGCATTCACACACTGGCAAGAAAAGTCATTGTGCTGTGAGGAGAGGAAAGGAGAGTGGATCCAGTGGCTGAGACCCCACAGCTGTTCTGCCCCTTGGCCATCAGCTTTGAGAAGTAGGCCCAGGTGGCGTTGACGCCGCTGTAAGGCACAGACACATGCCCTGATAAATTTATGGAAATGCTTCAGTCTCCTTACACTTAGTTAGGAAGGGCCACCTCCTAACACCAGCCACAGGCTACAGCCTCAGGGAAGTTGTGGATAATTACATGGTAATTATTTATAACAAGTGCTTCCACTCTCAGCACGATTATCCGTCCCTGGGTTTGCTTGCCTTCTTGTGCCTGGTTTATGTAGGGAAGTAATGTCCAAATTAATCTATATCTTTTTGTAAGTGAATCTAGTCTCCTCTGATGATCCAGCACCCTTTGGCAGCAGGTGTTAAGCCTTCCTTACAGAAGGCATATTTTCAGTATCCCTTTGGTTATAGAGAAAGCCAGGCAAACAAGACTTTGGTGGATTAAGGATGAATTATGGGATTAATATAGACTTGGTCACTAAGGACAGCAAAGCTACCTCTGTGTAAAGCCGTGACAAATAATCACAGTGAAGCTTTGCAGGGCCTCATGGTTTGCCGAACACTTTTCATATATATCATCTCTTTAATTTGCACGCCAGCCCTGCAAGGTATATATTGATGTGATGATGAACCTGCCAGTACGCTCACTAAAGTATCTGATTAAGGGCACAGCATGGCTCATGGAGAAGACTGATGGGGATTTGAATCCCAGCTCATTAGCGGTGTGACCTTTGCTGTGTTAATTAACCTCTCTAAGCCTTCAGTTTTTCATATATGGAAAGAGGACAGCCCTACAGGGCTGATCTGAGGATTTACTGACTTGCCCGTAGAGCTGATATAACAATGCCTGGCCCATTGCAAGTTGTTGAAGGCAAAAAATTTACAAATGATAAACAGAGGTCAAAGGAACCAAATTGGTGTAATGGCATGTGGTGTCTCCTCTTTTTCTTTTATTCAGGTTTTATTTTATTTTCCTCTGATGCCAATAGTGGTTAGTCCAGGGGCTCTCCTTACTAACAAAATATTGTGCCTGTGATTAATTGCGTGATTCAAAGAAGAGTTGGCCTAGAAAAGGGATTCTCTGTTTTTCTGGATCTGTAACCTCTTGAGGGCTTCCAAGAACTTCAAGAACTAAGTAATATTACCAAATAAAGGGATACAAATGAAATAGGTGAAGGGTGGTCCTTGGCAGGAATGCTCAGACAATGACATGAAACATCATGTTGTTTTTTATATAGGGTGGTTCAGGCTAAACTGCTCAGAACCTCCTGCTTGGTTGACTTCTATGGGTTTAAAAGAGTCTCCCTTGAATTTAAGATGGCTATACTCTCGGAGCACACAACAGTTGGGAAGAGAGGATGCACTAGAAGACCAGTTCCAAGGTCTCTTCCTTCTCTAGTCTCTGTCACTGGCTACAGCCTGTCTCTCAACTCTGGTTTCCTCGTCTGAAAGTGGATGTTGTAACAACTCATCTACTCCATCCACCTTTACTACCGTCCTCACCCCAGAGAGTGGTGATGGATAACTAAGTGAGCTGAGGAATAAGAACGCCCTGGGCTAATTGTGCAGGGCATGTCGTGGGTGGCACAGTGATCACCAATGTGATATAAACTGCCAGTGCTTAATTGGTCCTCTTCCACCCCACACAGAGATCTGTCAGCAAAAAGAATAGAAAAGGAATGATCCCTTCCTCTTCTCAGAAGAACTCAACACTAGATTCTTAAAAATCTGGGCTTCTTTGCAACCGGAATGGTCAGGAGAGTTAATAACCCCACTTTTCCTCTTTCTGTGTACCCAGTTGTTCATTTCTCTCAGGAAATTCGTGACAAAAACAAGCAAACAAAACAAAACACAGTCACTATTCATTCTTTGTGGATTCCATATTTGCAGATTTGCCTCCATGGTTTAGATAACAGGGCCCTGAGAATTCCTTCCCCAAATGTCTACAAGTCTGATTCCAGAGCCTGCATGCTAATCTTTTTTGGATTCCGGCTCCCCTTGGGGGGTGTCCAGGGAGCATACTTACAGATCTTGTATGTATAGGATAGAGTGTCAAGGAGCAGGACAGGCTAAAAGGCTATCTTGCCCTATATTACCATGTTCTAACATAGAACATTAAGGAAGGAGTCTCGGAATTCTAAATTCAAATCTCATTTTCCAGGTTGTTATAAAGGCATATTTGTCAAGGTAAGAAGTGTTGGAAGACGGAGAGAATGAAGAGTGCCCACCACTGAACTAAGAAGTTATCCTGAGACTGAAAAATGAGGTAGGCAGTTGCGTATAATCAATGGATCAGTTTATTGTTGGATAAATTACATACAGAGTGGAATTGGGTAAATGGCGATACCCCTGTTTGTACTGTAATTCTCTGCTCCGCTGAGGGGCCTTTGGGACGTTTTTATAGTTAAACTAGGATATGGGGGTATATGCTCGGAGACAAGGAGTGTATTCCTAAGTCGCAATTGTATCTGACTTATGATGGGTAACTAGTCTTGTGGGTGCCGGAAATGCATCAGTATCATTGTTTGGAGACTAACAGAGCATAGAGGCCACCCAGAACTAATGAACATTAAACAATATCTATTAACTATAAAGCCCTTGACAATAGAGAAGAGATCTACTACACAGTACAGTCCTAGGTAGTTTCAGTGGAAGGACAGGAGGAGCTGAACAGGCCCAAGATGGTATTGGTTATGCTAACAGCCATACAAGAGGGTAGAACGTATTTTGTTTGTTACCTTGGTTTATAACTTTTAAATACTTAGACATATGGTACTTGGGGCTCCATTCGTACTTTAGGCTTGGAAAGAAATGAACCTCTGGTGAGTCGGGTTACTAATATTTGGGACTATCATAGCCTGGTTTACTCTGACTATTATACCAGGGTAGTGGGTTTCACGGTTACAGAACCTCTGTAGCCGTATGATCTGGCAGCATGGGTGCCAGTAGGGGCTCAACCCAGCAAGTAGTGCTGGGAGCCTCTGAGAATGTGACTGTGTTCTGTGGTGAGGGCTGCCATGGGGGCATGTCTGTAATCTACCTGGGGCAGGGTGCCGACAGATAAGGAGCAACAGTCAGAGCTGCACGGAGTCAGTGACAGAGCAGTAGGACCGGAAAGATTGTGAATCCCGAAGATCAGGCCCCGTCCCTTATATAAATGAGGAATAGCTACTAGCATGTTCTAGGATCTAAATGGGAGAAGGGAGAAGGGAGATTCCCCATCCCTTCTCCTTATCCCTTTAAACCAGTCGTTTTTGGACTTCTCTCCAAATTCAGCAAGGGTGAGCTCAAACTGGATTCTTTTTCAACAATATAAAAAGATAGGACATTTCTTATACTCCAGGTGTGACAAAACAGTGCACATCTAACCAATATATAAAGTACTCTTATTATCGTCTAAACTTGGTTGACACCATTTCAGAGAAAACAAATACATTTTAACGGCCTAAATTAAAAAAGCAATTATCAAAAAAATAAATCTCTTTTCAAAGTTAGAGGGGAAGACAAGGACTCTCTGGTCCTTGAAAAAGGTATTGAGCTCTAAAAGCAAAAAAGGCACTGAGCCCTAAAAAAACAAAAGCTATTAAGCCCTTTTGGCCCTTAGCCAAAAGCCATGCTAAGTGTATCACACACATTATCTCATTTAGACCTCACCCTAACCCTAAAAGGTAGGTGTCATAGTCACCATTCTATAACAGAAGTAACTGAAGAACAGAGATGTTCAACAATTTGTCCAAGGTCAAAGAGCTACTAAGTGTCGGCATCAAGATTCAAATTGAGGCCTATCTGATACTAAAACCCCCATCCTTTTTACATCTATGTCTAGTGGCCTCCATTCTGAAGCTTAAAATAAATAATTGGATTATTCACATCACCTGCTCTGCTTCCCTGTTTCTAAATCCTGTCCCTTTTGCAAGGTCACCAGTGGACAGTCCTCCCTCATCTGGGACCAGGAAGTTAGTCTGGCTGGAGGGGGCCAGTTGACAAATCTCATCTTTGTGGTGGATTTCTTATAGGGTACAGAGCAGCTGGAGAGGACACTTCTTAAATACCCTCTGTTTGTGTTGAGACAGTATTAGGGCATCCTGTCAGGGTCTGAGTGCTGGGCAATACGCCATGAGCTGACGGGTCCATTGGAAGCCACATACTCCTACAGAGTGGATCAAGCATTCACCCTTTGGCTGTTGGTTTAGCAAACTTACTTTTACATTCAACCTTGTTTTTTCCTCTCAAATGTAAAGAGGGCCAGGGGTAGAGCAGTGAAACATGATAAAATGGAAGAAAGTTTAGATACAGGGTTATCCTAGACTTCAGAGAGAGGCGCTTTGAAAATCATGCATGTACTTTGAATTTTTTGACATCATGATCTTTTTTATCTTCCCTTCCCCTGCCAGACTAGTCCATTTTCCCTCTATTTGTAAATTTTCATGCGGCATGTCACCTTCCTTGCAAATCTGTTGCGAAGTAATCACATCTCTGTATTAGGTTCCATTTCTAAAAATGTCAAAACAAATCTCAATGATTAAATGCAGTGGGTTAGGCTTTAAGCTTTTTACTTCTCTAAAATTGATATGATTTTAATTAGAAAATTATAAATCTAAGCCACTGTATCACCAAACCACCTCCAAAATATGTATAAAGCTCTAACTCTGAAAAAAAAAAAGTTAAATTCTATATAATGACAGTGATCTTGTTAAATAACCAGCCACATCTCGTTTTATTTCATTTGGGTTGAAATTTTGCCCTGAGGCATCTGAGAGTAAGACATCTCTTATAAAGGTCATCTATGAGAGAACCTTTGAATTTTTTCTCTGTCTATAAACTCTAATTAAATATGCATTTATTGGTGTGATTTTGTCCAGGGAGCTTTTTATTAGTATAGAAGTGACTATTACTCTCTGGCATAGTTTATCCATGGCATTATGCTAAATGTTGAGATTTTTCGGTTCTGCATAGCTAAAGACAAAGTCCAAGAAGTCGTAATTCTTTATCAAAACTGACACTTGTTTTATGCATTTGGGGATCTGTGTAGAGAACGGTGCCGTGCGTTCTCAACGTTAAAATCCCATGGCTGCCAGTCACCAATAGATCTAATTTTAACACAAGAAAAAATGTCTAGCAAACATCAAAACAAAAGCTACCCTTCGAGCTTAATTTTCTCTTTCATGCATTTGTCCATTCTGCTCCCTCTTGGTGTCAGCAGGAAGTAATCTCACTTTTGGAAAGGAAGCCAGTATCCTAGCTGTGCTGACAAATTGTAGGGAAATGACTGCTGAATTTTATCCCTCTTTATTTCCAAAAGAAGAAGAATGAAGAGCTCTCTTTTCTTCCACTTAACATCCTAATGATCCACATCTGCAGTTTATATTGCAGCTACCCATACCTCTGCACAGGAAGAAAAAAAAAAAAAGAATGAGATGTGACATCCCTCCCCCTCCCCTGCCACACCCATTGGAACCTGTCGCTAGTACATCCTTAATCAATCTCTGAAATTGCTGTGGGAACTATACAATCCTACCCCAGTCAATGCCCAGCCCCTGCTGGTTGAGACAGCTACATAGCTTGTGGTGAACTGCTATCCACTATTCCTCTATATTTAGAACTTCTCTAGAGAAATGGCATTGTCTCAGTCACTAAGCTGAAAGCTGCTTAAAGTTAGTTTTTCACAGTTGTTTATTCACAGTCTGTTTCATGCACCCTTCATTCACCTTGCTTTAAAAAATGTCCGATTGATGCACAACCACAGAAATGCAAACTGTTGAAATATCGCCTCCGAGAAAATTGACTGTGATTTGCATTTTGCTAATGTTGGAGTGGGTCAAAATGTTATTTTTCTCTCTCTTCTCAGTAATGTTTCATTAAAGGTAAATTCTACTCCCTTCTACCAGTGAAAAGCCACTCAATGACCTGAATAAGATCTGGTGATAGGAAACATATTTTCAGTAATACTGAACTCATTTTTCTGCCAGAACAAATTAGTCAGTAGCTATCGTGTATGTCACAGAGGTTTTCAAGAGGCACTTAGGAGGATGCTAGAAAAAAAATCCTTCTCTGTAGATTATTAGAAATGTCATGGTGCTAATGGAAAAACGCTGTGGTAATCTTTTTGTTTTACTCTTCTCTCCTAAACTACTCTTTCTTGTTTGCAATTCTGCTCTTAGAAGATACCTTTTGAAAAATGGTTCCAAAGAGAAGCAGAAAGGAAATTTTATAATTTATCCCGGAAAAGGCAAGATAGAGGGGTAATCAGATAATGGAGGCAAAGATGCAACTGAACTAATCATTTCTCTGAGTTCCCATCTTCACTGAAAACTGAATAAGGAAAGGGAAGTGGGCTGGGTTTAGAGGATGCTTTCCTTAGAGTAGGGTATGTTAGAAATAGAGTGAGTCTCTGAATGAATGACTATAATCAAGGACTGTCTTCCTTAATGTTCTTTGGAATTTGAAGGAAAAGCAGTTTACAGCATACGCATAACCCCTTGGGACCTCAGTTTCCACCATCTTGTAATAGAGCAAACAATTGCTACATTTATGGGCTGTTGAGGAGATTAAATACCATGATGGGAATGAAACATCTAACATGATGTCTGGTCCATAGTCATAGAAAACCAGAGTAATGTGTAAAGCTATGATGCAGGTATGTAGGGGTGGGGGTGGCTAAATCATGAAAATTCCGGCAGAAAGACTGACTTTATTTACTGTGTAGCCTGGTCTTTATGTGATTGCATTACTATCAAAGTTTATCAGAGAGGAAAAGTGACTCTTCGGCATCCTCTGCATGATCCGTTTTCTCATGTGTGGAGTTGACTGTGTATTTGTAGGGACAATTTATGCATTTCCCATAATGAGTTAGACATGATTTGAGTTAACTTTTTAAATATTTATTTATTTGGCTTCATCAGATCTTAGTTGCGAGAGTTAACAGTTTAACATCAAAGTGTTCCTTGGGATTTTGCTGGTTCCTTTTGGCTTCTACTCGAACTTAAAAGAGATTATTAGAAGTAGTATTTGTGGTTTCATCCTGTCTTAAATATTTACAGATGCTTAACTCTTAGAGAGATACTTTTCATTTTCCAGCAGATTTAAACTCTAAGTATAAACATTCCTTTGTTCCAAATGAGACATCCTCCAGCAATCGAAATAACCTATGCAGTTATTATTCCACTGGAAAGTACCCTTTACCCCCAAGGAATGTGCTATAAGAGGAAATTAAAACCTAGCTGCCCAAATTAAAGCCTATTCAGTCATTAGATGGCTCTTTAGTCTTTTTGAGCCTCGTGTACCTTCTGGGTTGCAGGGAGGAAGAAGGCCTTCCAGAGCAGGTGAGGAGAGGCTACTGCAGACTCCTGTAAGCAGGAGTGTGATTTATCTAAGAATCACAGAATTTAGACCTGAGTTGGACCTAGGGCATCATCCTCTTCAGCTCCCTCAATTTGTGGACAAGGAAACTGAGCACAGAAGAGGTTAAATGGTTTTTCCAAAATCCACAGCTGTTTGAGGAAGACTCAGAGTTAACCCCCAAATCCCTACAACATCCTGAAATCACAGAGCCCACTAGTCCTGAAGGTAGGGTGAATTTCTCTAGACCCATGTGCTTTGGATGGTGGGATTTGAAAACTCTCTGGGTTGATGGTTGCCTCAGAAGAAACAAAAAACCTATTCTTTTTAAAAGGTAGAGCATTTACAATGTGTTTTATTTTGTAACATATCATGTACTATCACTGAATTGATCCTGAGTTCCATGGTGTCGTGATATGCATTTAATCTGTATTTTGTATAAACAAACTGCTAGTGATCACTACCTAAAGTAGTTTGGAAAGCTAGGTAATTGAAAATTATGAATTCGACTCTTTTGAAAATGCAATTTTGGCCAAAGCAAATGTCTCCTTTAAAGAAGCAGAAAGTGGAATCTGTGCATGGCTTGTTGAAACTAATTATTTAGAGTCAAAGGATCTGGGAGCTGGAAGGGATCACACAGATCAGCCAGTTCAGCCCTTTATTTTACAGAAAAGGACACTGAGGCCCATTGAGTTTACCTAAAGTCACACAAACCAGTGACAGAAATGGAAAGTGTAGCACTCCAAAACAAGACTGATCTCTTTTTCTACTTAACTGGAAAGTCTCACTTAGAGAACATCAGGGTAGAATCATGATGACTTCATAAATGTTCTCTAAATTTTTGTAGAATTTATAATTTATCCAAATCTTAAATCCAGTGCATTGATTCAGCTTACCTGTCAAGGACTAATCATTCCCATGACACTGTCCAGGTTACAGTTCTCACAAATAAACATTAACTGGAAAAGTATATTAATGTGATAATAACAAGCAACAATAAAATTAAGGCAATTCGTCCTTAATCACTTAAACACAAGCACTATATTTTGGTGTTAAATGTGAAATGGCAAAGAAATATGAAATCCACATCAGTGCCAAAAATCGAAATGGGCATACAGAGGTCCTCAACTTTGTTTCAAGGAGAAGCAGTGGCTCACTTCCCTGATACAGTGAGATCTCTCAGGGAAGGTTTGGAAGGCCCATGTTTCTAGAGGGCTGGAGGCAAGGGCAAGTGCCAATAATAAAGTCCCTCTGTAGAGGGGGGAAATGGGATGCCTGATATTAGACACAGCCTTCCCACAAGTCCTCTTGGCCCTGCTTGACCTCCTTGGCGAGTTTGCTCAGTTGTCACCTTCTCGGTGAGATGTCCCTGACCACCCTGTTTAACCCCTCCCACAGCGCCCATCCCAGGATTACTGACCCCTTTGACCCTGTTCTATTTATTTTCCATAGCACTTAATCACTTGCTAACTTAATTCACTTTGCAGGCTGTAATTTACTCATTATTATGCTAGAATATAATAAGCTCATGGGAGTAGGAAGTGTTTCGTTGTTTTTGTTCGCTAATGTATTGCAAGTACTTAGAACAGTGCCTGATATATAACATGGTCTCCATAAGTATTTGCAGAAGGAACTAATGCTTTCTCCTCAAATGGCATTCTTTGGGCTGTCAAAGGTGCCCACCTTTTTCTTCTTCCCATTGGTGGTCACCGTCCTCTGCCTGGACATGCCCTGTCCATCAACACCCAGTCATGGTGAAGAGCCAGGCTTCATTATTACCTTGCCCTCCTGAAAAATAAACACTGTGGGTTTTGGCTCTCTGATAAAGATAGCCTACTTTCTTAATATCAGTGTGATTTTTCAGCCCTCATAAATATTTCTACATGTTTAAATCCTACTCAGTTTGCCACCTTCTACATTCTACATTAACCTAAAATGTGTATTGAGCACGTACAATATGCGCAGTTGGTGCCAGACATTCAATGGTGACAGGAAACATATGTAGTATATTCTGGAATTTATTAGACTAGTGTCCCATAAAGCTTCTCTAACTCCCTGATACTCCTCCGGTCAATTCTTTTGTACTTCTCTGGGGCAGACAAGGTTACTTGCTTATCCATCAGTCATTCCCCTTCCTGTTTGCTGTCTCAATTTAGTTTGGGCAGGGCAATAATGTGCTAGGAGTTGAGTCATGTTTGACCTCAGTCAATCATGGCAATCCCTTTCCCCTTTGCCAGTGACTGTTCTACAAGTGGTCATGTAACCCAGTTCTGGTCAGTGAATTGTAATGTGAATTCTAGTGGAAGGCTTGGGATAGATTTTCCTCCCTGTTAAAAGATAGGGGAAGTTCAGCAATCCCCACTCCAAATCCCAAAGTCTTGATTCCTAATTTGGGTGGTGTCATGTGAGAATGTGATACCTGGTGCTGTGACAGCCATCTTGTGACCATGAGGAAAACCATCACATGTGCACTAAGGATGGCAGAGAGGAAGGACTGAAGGTGCCTGGGCTCTTAATGAGATTGTTAAGCCAACAAATCCAGTCTGAGACCACTCTATCTCCTGACTTACTGATCACATTCAAATATCTCTTAATCATTGATACCTCTTAATCATTGATATCAAATCTGTAGTCTTTTCTATTTTTGATCAGTGTGAAAAATTATAGACTATTTTTGTCTAAAAATGTCTGTCAACCTTGGGATAATAATATTAAGAAAAGATTTTACTTTCTTGAGCTTCTCCTCTATCACTGAGTTTTTCTTACTTTTGTTAACTTTATTTTCTCAACCTTCTTTTATAAATACTTGATTCTATTAATTTATTTTCTGTACAATAATACCTATAAGCTATCTCACTTCTTATGAGATATTATCTTAAGCCCCTTCTTTGTACCTTAATAACAAGATAGGGTAAGGTGCTCAAGATGAGGGGAAAAATTTTAATGTTTTCAACATTATCCCAGACCAGGCTCTCATGGCTGAGAGTTTGGCGAGGGAAACAGGAGGAAGGAGAGGAGAGCATGGTTGCAACATTTCCAGTCCTCTTTGAACACTGCTGCCAATGAATCTTCCTAAAACACTGCCTGCAATAACATCTTTCTCCTGTTTAGAAAATCCCAAGGACTCTGTAGAGCCTGCCAGATAAGGCTTCCACCCTCTTCTTAGTGTTCAGCATCTTTCACAATCTAGACCCAATTGACCTTTCCAGCAGGAGCATCTCTGTTTGTCCTGAATCTCACTCTTTACCCAGTTGGATCTGTCTATTTGCCTGTAACTTTCCTTACCCATTCATGCTTCTGGTCCTGTTTATATTGGTCCCTCACCTGGAAGGATGCCCATCCAAATTCTACCCATCCTCTAAACTGTGTTATTTACTAGTTAGCCACAGGCTCCATGTGGGTACCTGAAAATTGCATAGTGAGACTAGCCTTTTTACCCAACTTTTAATTTAATTCAATTTAAATTAAAAAACTGATAATTGAAAATTAAAAACTTTTGCTCAGTGAAAGACCCTGTTAAGAGGTTGAAAAGACAAGGCACTGACGGGGAGAAAAAATTTACAAATTACGTATCTTATAAAGGATTCATATGTAGAATATATAAGAACTCTCTGAACTCAACAGTGAGAAAATAAAAACTTATTTATAAAATAGGTAAAAGTGTTGAATAGATATTTCACCAAAGATATATGGTTGGCAAATAAGCACATGAAAGTTGTTCAACACCACTAGCCATTAGGGAAATACAAATTAAACTCCTAAAGATGTGTATCAATACACATCTATTAGAATGTCTAAAATAAAAAATATAATAACAAATGTTGGCATGGATGCTGGGAAATTGGATCTCTCAGACATTGCTGATAGAAATGTAAAATGATACAGCCACCCTGGGAATCTGGCAGTTTCTTATTAAACATATGTTTACCACACAACTCAGCAATAGCACTTAGGCATTTATCCTAGAGAAATAAAAATTTTAGAGTTGATGCTGGAATGAGTTAAGACTTTTGGGGCTGTTGGGATGGAATGAATATATTTTGTATGAGATAAGGACATGAATTTTAGGCAGCCAGTGGCAGAATGCTATGGACTGAACTGTGTCCCCCAAAATTCATATGTCGAAGCCCTAACCCCAGCGTAACCCCAATAGGGTCTTTTAGGAGGTTAAATGAGGTCATAAAGGTGGGGCCCTAATCTGATAGGACTGTGACCTTATGAAAAGAGGAAGAGAGCGAGATCTCTGTCTGCTGTGTGAGGACACAGTGAGGAAGTGACCATCTGCACCTCAAGGAGAGAGTTCTCACCAGACACTGACCCTGCTGGCACCTTGATCTTGCACTTCCAGTCACCAGAACTGTGTGAAAATAAATTTCAGCTGGTTAAACCACCCAGTCTATGGTATTTTGTTATGGCAGCCTGAGCAAACTAAGACAGAGCTATTCAGATTATTTGTTTCTTCTTGAGTGAACTTTGGGAGATTGTTTCTTTCAAAGAGTTTACCTGTTTCATCTAAGTTGACAAATATATTGGCACAAGGTTGTTCATAATATTCTTATCTTTTAGTGTCTACAACATCTGTAGTGGTATCCTCCCTCATCACCATAATTGGTAATTTACATCGTCTCTTTTTTCTTATCAATCTAGCTAAAGGTTGATCGCTCTTATTGGTCTCAAATAACCAGCATTTAATTCTAATGATATTCTCTATATTTTGTTTATTTCCTACTTAATTTTCTATCTTTTGTTTTCACTATTATCTATATTGTTTCCTTTCCTCTCCTTAATTTGCGTTTAATTTGTTTTTTCTCTAGTTCCTTAAGGTGGAAGCTTAGGTCACAGATGAGAGATTTTTTCTAATGTAAGGATTTAATGCTATAAATCTCTCTCTAAACATTTGTGATATTGTGGTTTGTAATTAGAAATATGTATTTGGTCTTTGTCTCCATTCCTGGAAAGAGCTTCTAAAACTTCTGGAATTTCCTAAGTGATAAGAGTGATGAAAGTGTCTTTTGTTATTTAGAACAAATCCTTTTCAATCACACCTGAGTTTACATTAATGAGGTGATTATAGAGAGCCCCTAAAGGTGGGGGCTTTTGCCAAGGGAATAAACCCTGTGACTAGAGGGTTGAACTTTCAGCCCCATCTCCTGACCTCCAGGGAGGGGAGAGGGGTTGGGGACTGACTTAATCACTAATGGCCAGTGATTTAATCAATCATGTTTAGGTTGTGAAGCCTTCATAAAAATCCCTAAAGTGTGAGGTTCAGAGAGCTTCCAGGTGGGTGAACTCATGGGGGTCCTGAGAGGGGGCAGGTCTGGAGAGGGCATGGAAGCTCCACACCCCTTCCCCATACCTTGCCCTATGCATCTCTTCCATAGGGCTGTTTCTGAGTTATATCCTTTGTAATCGACCTGTAATCTAGTAAGTAAACTGTTTTCTTGAGTTCTTTGAGATGCTCTAGCAAATTATCAAACCCTAGGTGGGAGTCATGGGAACCTCTAACTTATAGCTGATATGTCAGAAGCACAGGTGACAACCTGGACTTGAAATTGGTATCTAAAGTGGGGACAGTCTGTGGAACTGAGCCAGTAACCTGTAGGATTTGACGCTATCTCCAGGTAGATGGTGGTAGAATTGAGTTAAATTATAGCGCACCCAGCTGATGCTGAGAGTTGCTTGGTGTGGGGAAAAAACTGCTACATATTTGTGACCAGAAGTGAAGTATATTAAGAGCAGAATGTTGTAGGAAAGTAGAGAAGAAACAGGAGTGATTTTCCTTTACAATACTACTTTAGCAACATAACACAAATTTTGATATATCTTGTTTCATTTGCATTGAGTTCAAGATACTTTCTAATTTCTCATGTGACTTCCTCTTTGACCCATGGATTGATTAGAAGTGTATTTTTTAGTTTCCATTTTGTAACATGCTTCTCCTAAAGGACTTTTTTCCAGTGTTTCTGGTAGTGCTGAACTGCTAGTGAAGTATGTCCTTAGCTTTTGCATCTATCAAAAAATCTTTATTCTCCATTTTTGAAAGATATTTTTACTGGGTAAAGAATTCTAAGTTAACAGTATTTTTTCCCAAATACTTTAAAGAGTTTACTCCAGTCTTCTGGTTTGCTTTTTTTTTTTTTTTTTTTTGAAGAGAAATCTAGAAATCTACTGTAATTCTCATCTTTATTCCTCTGTATGTAAAATGTGTCTCCCTTTCCCTTCCCCAACCCAGCTCCTTTTAAGATTCTTTTTTACTGGTTTTCAGCAATTGATTATGATGTGCTATGTTGTAGATTTTATCAGTTTAAAAAGTTCATTGAACTTCCTGAACCTATATATTTATAGTTTTCTTCATATTGGGACAAATTTCAGGCATTTTTTGTTAAAATATTTTTCTGTCTCCCCTTCCCATGATCCCCCTGTGACTCCAATTATACATGTATTAGGCCAGTTGGTGTTAATGTATAAATCACTGATGCCCTGTTCATTTTTGTCCTGTCTTTTTTTGTGTGTGTTTCATTTTTTGCAGTTTCTGTGTCTTCAAGTGCACTAAGCTTTTTTTCTGTTGTGTCTAATTCGTTAATCCCATTCGGTGGATTTTTTATATCAATTATTAATTTTTCATCTCTAGAAATTTGATTTGGGGTTTTAAAAATATTTTTAATTTTTCTCTTCATTGTGTTCATGCTTTCCTCTTACCTTCTTAAACTTGACTACTAATTCTACCATTTGTGCCATTTTGTTTTGTTCCTATTGATTGGTTTTTCTCCACAATATGAGAAGTATTTCACTGTTATTTTTGTGTGTGTGTGTGCACAAATAAACAAGAGTGTATATAATGTATACATACAAGTTAAAGAATACTAATAAAATAAACACATGTTTAAAGCTCCATTATTAAAATAATAATAAGCTTATTGTTCCAAAAAAAATATTACCACCACCTTATCAGTCCCTCCCTGATCACACCCCTCCCTCAGTCCACTCAGAGGTGACATCTATGTTGAATTGTGTGCTTCACTAAGATGTATTTATTTATTTACATACTTATTTATATTCCTAAAACAATATATTATTTTTGATTATTTTAAGCCTTTCCCAAAACACCACAGTTCTTGACATATATTTTTCACTCAATATGATGTTTTTGAAATTGAACTGAATAAAAGTGTATATCTTTTGTTCATTCATTTTCTGTACTGAATGGTATCTCATAAATAAGTATTCCCAAAATTATCTATTTTGCTGTTTCTGCATGTGAAAGCTATTTCCAGTTTGATTTTTATTTGCTTACCAATAGTGCTGCTATAACCACATTTCCAGTTATCCCCCTTTCCAAGCACAAAGAAGGAGGAATTACACTTCCTGACCCCTTGTGGTTGGGTGAGTTCATGTGACTTGTACTGACTAATGAGTTATGAAAAGATGTGTGCTGCTTCCAGGCTGAAGCAATTACTTGCTGATGCAAATACCTCCCTGACTCTCTTCCCTCTGGAAAGGAGACCTACAACATTCAGGAAGTGACTGCTGTATGACCTTGGGAACATGAGTGACTATGATGAATAGAGCCTCCCAACTGACCTACAATGGCTAGTTAGTGTGAGACATAAAATTTTGTTAGTATAAGATTCTTGGGTGTTGGCAGCAACAATATAACCTAGTCTATCATGATGTAGGAAATATCTCATTGTGGTTTTAATTTGCATTTTCCTGCTTACTTAATGAGACCAAACATCTTTTGATATTTTGCTGGCCATTTTTTGTCCCTTCATAGAATGCTCATTGATGGCTTTTCCATTTTTCAGTTGATTTCTTTGTCTTTGTTTTATTGATTTATAGGAGTTCTTAAAACATTTTGGATTCTTTTGTCGGTTTTGTTTCAAGTTTCTTTCTATAATTTATGGTTTTTCTTTTAATCCTGTGGTTCTTTAAAAAAAATAGCTTTTCATTTTAGAAAATTTCAAACATATGCAAAAGTAGAGAAAATAGTATAATAAACCCTCATGGAGCCATAACCCAGGTTCAGCAGTTATTGACTCATGGCCATTCTTGTTTCATCAGTAATCCCTATTCATTCCCCTCACTGGTGGATTATTCTGAAGAAAATTCCAGTCCTCACATAATTTCATCTGTGTATGTCTGAAGAGAAGATCTCTTTGCTATTTGTAGACTCAGCTTTGTGTAAACTCTGTTCCCATCTCCCACCCTGCACAGGCCAAAGGCTTTTTCCCCTTCCCCTCAAACCGAAGCTGTAGGCTTCTGAGGAGCATTTGTGTTTCAGCCAACCAGGTGGCTTTAGCCATCCTTTCAATTATATTGGGCTAAAAGCACTAGAAATAATTAAGTTTAGTATATACTCATGTTGCTTAGATATTTACTAGTAGGTGTGTTTTATGCTCGTATGTTTTTTACACGTGTGTGTTTACCACTGTCCATATTAACCTATAAGTTTCTAAAATGTATGAATTGTTCCTATTTGCCTTGTTTGAAATAATGCCCAGCCCAATGTTATTCAGAATTAAATACAGAATAAATTATATTTGGTGAAAGTGGACATCCTGGTAATTGTTAGGATATCGTGAGGAAAATGAACTCAAGTTATGGCTTGATTTTCATAGATAGTTCTAATGGGTATAAGAAGAAATTTATCTCACGTGGAACAAAATGTGGGATTTTTCCATGTTCTACTCATTTCAGTTTTCTTTTTTTCACACCTATTCTAGGTAGTCTATGCATTGTATGTTCAGCACGGTTGTTTTTTAAAGGTACTTAAAATATGTGGTCCTACTATGGATAAAGGCACTATACTGATCTTACCATTCTACAAGAATCTGGAAGGAGCATTCTGTCATTTAATCCCTTCAACTGTATCATCTAATCAAGTTGCTTCTTCTCAATTATTTGTGTACAGTGTACTTTGTCTTTCAGAGTTTAACAATTCCGTTTGCATACCTCTCTAAAATAATGTTTTTAATAGTTATTTTAAGCAACACTCAGTGATTTCTGTCCTATATTTTTTATAAATGTCTAAATACAATGATTTTCTGTTAATTAAAAATTAAATACAATGGTTTTATTGCTTTTATATTATCTTTCACTTAAAAAAGGAGGAAGAGCAGATTAAGTAGCTGACAGTATATCAAAGAGTAACTGAAAAGACCAACACAGGATCACTGCCTTTTCCTGCTTTTTCTCCTTTGGTTTCTACCAGTTCGCATCCTTTGCAGGGCTGTCATTGCAGCGCTGTCTCTTTTCCTTGGGGCTTGCTTAATACGTTTGATCCAGAAATGCCCCTCCCTTCCCTCTGACCGCTGCTTGCGCAGTTGGCATGCCTATAGCTCTGCTTGCCCTTATTCCATGGTTATCTGGCAGGGATAAGAATTGTGCATCCCTTTGATCCTTATATTTGACCTTCTTGATTAACCCGGTGCTTCCAGACTTCCAGCTGAAGCCCATGGTCTAGAGTTGTGCTCAAGGAATCTCACAGAGTAGAGAGGCTTCCCTGAGCTCTTGAACCTGCTTCTAATGTGCTTTCTTGGCCACTTTATGTTTAGCAGTTGATTGCTGGTGATACTAATGAAACTTTTCCTTTGTTTTAATATCTGACTTTTTTTTCCAATCTTCACTACCAGAGCAACTCTAGGGAACAACGAATCTTCAAACGCAAGATTTTAATATGCCTTCTGTATTAGGGTTCTCCGGAGAAACAGAACCAATAGGATATAGATATAGATGGAGAGAGAGAGAGAGAGGAGAGAGATTTATTATGAGGAATTGGATTATACAGTCATGGAGGCTGAGAAGCCCCACAAGCTACCCTCTGCAAGTTGGAGATCCAGGAAAGCTGGTGGTATAATTCAGTCGAGTCCAAAGGCCTGGGAACTAGGGAAGCCAATGGCGTAAATCCCAGTACAACGGTAGGAGATGAGATGAGGCGCTCTAGTTCAAGCAGTGAGGCAGGAAAAAAGGGGCAAATTCCTCCTTGCTCCACCTTTTGTTCTATTCAGACCCGAGCCTACCAGTTCAAACGCTAATCTCATTTGGAAACACCTCACAGACATAGCCAGAAGCAATGTGTAATCTAGGCATCCAATGGTCCACTCAAATTGATGCATAAAATTAATCATCACACTTTCCTTCATGCCAGTGTTTCTTTTATCTGCATCCTTAATAAAACATTTGTTCTATTTGATCCCAGAGGTTTGCCCTTCCTTTAAATTAATTTGGATGCTGTGAATGTTAGTTCCCCTGCTCCCCACATAGTTCATATTTTCTCCAGTTGTTCATCGGATGGCTCATTTAAGTAACTTGTAACCTATCCCCACTTTATACTGGCTTT
Organism: Balaenoptera ricei; assembly: GCF_028023285.1. Classification (NCBI taxonomy): domain Eukaryota; kingdom Metazoa; phylum Chordata; class Mammalia; order Artiodactyla; family Balaenopteridae; genus Balaenoptera; species Balaenoptera ricei. Next base: position 48,074,843 of record NC_082647.1, on the reverse strand, counting down.
TGAAAATTTAGTGAGTATTTCTAAGAAAGACCAATCATTACGTGACAAATGTATGTCTTCTAGTATTTTTGTTCCCAAGCTCTGTGGAATCCTTCTGGCTTTCTGTAATATCTAACCTCAGGCAAAAACACCTTACAGTGCTCTGTAACTCAGCCGATCCATTTCTCTAATGGATACAAACCCACATTTCTCTTACTGAAAATGACTGTTTACCACATATGTCAATCAAGCTGAAAGGTGCTGAAAGTAATGAACTGCCAGTTTGGTTCCCAGTTCTGACTCTTGATTGCAAAGCCCTGTTACTACTTACATATGCACTGCTCTTTCACAGGAAATAACGGGCTCTGACAGCACCTTATAAGCTTCCCACTCCGTTCTTTCTGCCACACTTCCAGAAACCAAAAAGCCCTTAGGAACACCCAGGGGATTTCACAGCTCTGTAAGAAGAACAACCTGTTAATTGGGCTTGGTTATTCTGTGGGGATAGCATCCAACATAATATGTGCGTAATGGAATAACTTACAGCATTAGCCAGTTTAGAGCCCTGAGGATGAGCTTGCCAGGAGAAAGAGCACCACGCCCCAAATAAGCGAGTAGGGTGGGACCCCAGAGGGAATGAATTTACCCAGAATCCTCTTCAATTCAATCCTGAGGTTTTTATCAAGAGTCTTCTGTATACAGAGTGTAAGGTCAGAGACTTTTAATATTTCATTCACATGCGGGCAGGAAAGACAAGCTCTAAAATCTTGAGATACTACTTAATCAAATTCCACAAACTAAATACCTGCCAAGAGACAAATAATTCAGAGCATAAACTTGTTACAGCCAAATCCAGGCATGTGACATAATTAAGAAAACTACCAGTGTGTCTCCAAATAATGCATGTTCGTTTTTCAATATAAACACATGCCAAAAAGGGATAGGCCTAATCTCAAGCCAATACCAAGTTAGAATACTAATGTTGCTGTTTAAAAGTAGCCATTTCTTGATTTGGAAAATAAAAATATGGTTCCTTCTCTCATAAGGCCTTTGTCTCTAGGGTATGTAGTGTGACAAATAGACAGGAAAACAAATAGGTTCTGCAAACAGTGCAGAATAACAAACCTAAGTAAAACCTTTTCCAGTTATAGTTAAGAGGTTTTTGGTTGTTCTTAAGGTACAGATGTAATGGAGTGATAATCCTTTGAGATAGAATTTAAGGGGTACCAGGGAAAGGATACCCAGTCCAAAATGTTTTCTCCATATCCATATCACAGTGCCTGAAATTCGCTATACACTCTTGGGAGCTAAAGTACCTTCCAAATTTTAGTCTCTAGTAGTTTTGATGCTGAAAACTCAGCCTCTTTGCACTGGTGCCAAATCGAATCTCAGAGACGGAGTTTTGGGTGAAGTAGAAAAGAATAGCTTTATTGTTTTGCCAGGCAAAGGGGGACACAGCAGGCTCGTGCCCCTCAAAACTGTGTGTCCCAACCCAGGAGGATTTGGTGTAGAGTTTTATAGCAATAGTTCAAGGGTGGAGTTGCTAATAAGGATCAGGGTGTGTGCAGGGCCTGCAGTCCTTTCATCGGGCCTCAGGTGGTCTCCTGATGAGCTTCTCTGGTTCTCCAGGCTATCAAACCGTAGCCTTCTCTCTGGAATGAGGACTGCTTCGTCAAGTAGTTTATCCTCCATTTGTTGAGGGTTTTAGTTCTGTAGAAGAGGTCAAAGATAGTGTTATGTGTATCCCTTGAGGTGGAAGCAGGACCCTGCCCCAAGGCTGCACTATTGCTTCTTGACTGCTCCTCCCTTGTCTCTGCATCCCTCCCTTCCCTGATTAGCAACTGTTCGAATCTGCCCTTTGGAACTCAGGGAAGGTTATGGAGGCTGGAGTCTATTCCCTACAAACAAGAAACAGGGGACATGGAAAGTCTTTGTGCCCAGGAGCCCCACAGGGTCCTGCTTAGTTTCAGTTTCAATGAAAAAGGTTAATTCATGAGCACATTAATCAACATTATCATCTTGAGTAAGATTTTCTATGGCTTACATGTCTCCTTTTAGAGTCCTAAGAGTTTGAGATTGGAGACTGGAGTGGGGAGGACACATCTAAAGTGTGAGGTTTTCCTTGGGAAGGATTGAAAAATAAAACTAGTAATTTGAGGCGTATTATGTTCCAGGCATTATGTGTTGTGCCTGAGGCCATCATGATCAGTTCATTGAGCAATCCAGGGACACCCATACTTTTATCAACCAGGCCTCTTGTAGTGGCAGGGAACACAGTAAAACTTAAAAGGCTCTTCTCTCTCTCTCTCTCTCTCTTTTTTTTAATTAGGTAACTAAAAAGTCTAGAGGTTATTTCTTTCAGGTACAGCTGGATGTGGGTGCTTGAGCTGTGCTTTCAGAATCTCTTAGCCTTTTTTGCCTTTGGAGTTATTCTTATGAGATCTCCCGGTTTACATGGCCTCTGTTTTGGTTTGTCATCTCAAGAGGAGAAACATACTCACTCTCCCAGCATCCCTATCAATCCCAAATGGAACTTATAAGGGACTTGGATGGGCCTCGCTCAGCCCTGTTGTTCACCTGGGTAGTGGGGCTCCCTAGACCATCACAAGAACCCAGGAAGGCACTGGAATACCTGGGTAGAGTCAGTACAGAGTAAAGCATAAAGTGGGTAATGAGAGACATGAGAACAGGAGGCTGGGTTAGTTTCCTAGTGCTGCTGTAACAAATTACCATAAATCTAGTGGCTTCCAGGAACACAAATAAAATATATTATTTCATAGTTCTGTGGATCATAAGTCTGAAATGGGTCTCACCAGGCTAAAATCAAGGTGTCTGCAGGGATGCATTCTTTCTTAAGGCTCCTGGGAAGAGTCTGTTTCCTTGCTCATGCAGGTGTTGGCAGAATTCACAAGTTGTATTCGTAGGACTGAGGTCCTCATTGCCTTGCTGGCTCTAGGTCATGGTCACTCTCAGCTTTTGGAGGCTGCCTGGATTTGCTCTCTCATGGCCTCTTTCATCTTCAAAGACATCAGCAGTGGGACAGGTCCCTGTCTTGTTTTGAATCTTTGCTGCCTCTTCTTCCATTGGATTTCTCTGACCACAGCTGGCAAAGAGTCTTTGTTTTTAAGTACAGCAGTCCCCCCTTATCTGCAGTTCCGCTTTTCATGGCTCTGTTACCCGAGGTCATGCACAGTGAAAAATATTAAATTGAAAATTCCAGAAATAAACAATTCATAAGTTTTAAATTGCACACCATTCTAAGTAACATGATGTAATCTCGAGCTGTCCAGTTCTGTCCTGCCCAGGACCTGAATCATCCCTATGTCCAGTATATCCTGAAAGTCACTTAGTAGCTGTCTAGGTTATCTGATCCACTGTTGTGGTTATCAGATTGACTGTCGCAGTATCTCAGTGCTTGTGTTCAAGTCACTTTTATTTTGCTTAGTAATTGCCCCAAAGGTCAAGAGTAGTGATGCTGGCAATTCGGATATGCCAAAGAGAAGCTGTAAAGTGCTTCCTTTACAGGTGAAATCTCTCAACTTAATAAGGAAAGAAAAAATTATATGCTGAGGTTGCTAAGATCTATGGTAAAAACGAATCTTCTATCTATGAAATTGAGAAGAAGGAAAAAGAAATTTGTGCTAATTTTGCTGTTGAACCTCAAACTGCAGAAGTTACGGCCACAGTCGTGATAAGTGCCTAGTTAAGGTGGAAAAGGCATTAAATTTGAACAAGATATTTTGAGAGAGAGACACCACATTTTCATAACTTTTATTACAATATATTGTTATAATTGTTCTATTTTGTTATTAGTTATTGCTGTTACTCTCTTACTGTGCCTAATATGTAAATTAAACTTTATCACAGGTATGTATCTCTAGGACAAAACATAGTATGTATAGGGTTCAGTACTATCTGCAGTTTCAGGCATCCACTGGGGGGTCTTAGAACATATCCCCCATAGAGAAATGGTGGGGGACCACTGTCCTCATTTGATTAAATTGGACCCACTCAGAATCTAGGGTAATTTTAAGATTATCTCATGATCTATAACCTTAATCACATCTACAAAGTCCCTTTGGCCATGTAAGGTAACTTATTCATAGTTCCTAGGGATTAGAGTGAGGGCATCTTTGGGAGGCCATTATTTGGCCTGCCAGAGAGGGGTAGGGAAATGCCAAAAATAAACTATCGAATCCATCATTTTAAAGGAATGAAGTAATTGTAACTGAAGCTTTCAAGCATGCCTTCACATATAGTTCCTACAAATGGAACTTAAGAGCTGATTTGGAGGGAAGCCCCCAATTCCTATATCCTTGACTGTAAAGAACAGTCAGTCCTGTCTGAAAAGGTTGTCCTCCTCAGTTGAGCACTCAGTGTGCACAGGGGAAAACTCATGGAATAACGAAGGAGGAAGAAGACAACCATCTAGTCAGCCAGATCAACCAAATCAGATGTAGGGTCTAATGGATCATGTTAACATATTGGGATAACGTTACCTCCTAAATGGAACCCAAGAAGTAACTAGGTTTATTATGAAGGGAATTCACGCAATGATCCCTTCCCTTAATGAAACCTCTTACTGTAGGTCATTAAAAGTCAGCATTACCTTCTCTCCAGGATCTAGTCCCACTGCGGTCATGGTAGCATAGGTGCTGTAGGCATCATAGCTGGTTTCTGTTATTTGATTGGTTATATCTAGTTGATCAACTTTCTGACCCAAGAATCCTCTGACTTTTAGACTTAGGCTCACCTTTGCTTATGATGAGATCATTGTCTAAAGTTTACATTAGTATACTATAACAACAATCTATGAATCTGTCTATTTATCTATCATCATGTAATCATCCATTCATCATTTGTCAAAAATTTTTTTGTTAAAAATAACTAACATTTTGGATTCAGGAAAATCCTCAAAATCAATTTTCTTTCTCTTGCAGTTGGAAAATGAATTTTAAATTATTCATGTTAACATCCTGTAGATAAATTGAATTTTTAGAGTATTTAAGAGTATTTAAGAAAAACTTAGTAAAGTCAATCTTTTACATTAATGGATTTCATTTTTAAAATATTAATTTCACATTAACCATTGCTTTTTGACTTATGCAGCCTTCTAATCAACAATTTTGAGAATCATTCATCTTAATAAGAAAAAAAGTAAATTATTAAAATTTTAACATTATAAAACACTTTTTTTCAACTTTTGTTTCTGGCCATATGACTTACTCGATATCTGGAAGAGACTCTGTTATGTATCACTTTAAAATGCTGTAAGATAGTTTTTTAAAAAACATCTTTTTAAATGCATGTCTGAGCTTACACAAAAATAAGGGAAATCGTCTCAGGCCAGCAAAATAAGACAGCAGGAATCCAGAGACACAGTGAGCCCTGCAGCTGGCATTGCCCTGAAGGCACCTGCCAGGTGCTCCTGGCTTTGAGCTTGGGCCTGTCCTTCAGTGGCCACGTAGTAATTTATCCTCCAAACCGGAGTGCTTGGGAAGTGAAAGGTGGTGCTGTTTGGAATACACTGGGAATTCCGCTCCTGCTCGAGATCTGGAAAGCTGCGAGAGAGTGTCACTCCCATCCTAACAACAGGAAAATGCTTAACGGTGTACAAAATCAATCACGGTTTTCCTGAACTCATCAGAGGGCTGAGGTCACTGGCAGCCAGGAAACTGAATTTCAAATAGTAAAAAGTCCCCCTCAAGGAGAGTCAGGACACATGGATTGTTTTACCTTTGACAGTGCCTGGGAGGAAGAGGCGGCTGCCATAGGGTGGGGGGAGAAAAAATTAAAAAAAAAAAAAAAAAAAAAGAATTCCTAAAGGCTGAATAGGCACTAGTATATCAATTAGAATAACTGGGTACCCCAGACACATGGGGATTTGTACCCACTCCCAAGCTCCTCCCCTTGGTCTCCACTGGGTGCTTTTGAGAAAGATGGCGGGTAGGTCAAAGGCTGGAGAGAGCCCCTTTGGATGGCACAGGACACAGGGAGGAGGTCACTGCGGCTGTGCCCTGAGGCTCCTCTCGTGGTGCATAACTAAGCCTTGGCATATAGTAGGAGCTCAGTTACTATTTGTTGGATGACCATTTGACATTAATTCCACAACTTGGGGTAAAAAAGTGGTTACATCATTTCATTTTTGATAATCAAATAATCTGGCCGGGATCCCATCTACCAGAGCTAACAAGAATTTCTACCCTCTCGGTCATTGTTAAGTGATCTCTTGACCCCTTAGGGTTGCAGAGGATCCAGGAGTGTCTCGTGCTGTCAGGGAATAGGAAACCATTCTCTAATCTGTGCTGACACACTTATACCCCTCGTGGTCCCTTTGAAAGCAACGCTTCCATTTTCTTTTTGCCAAGCCTGGGCATGAGGCTTATTTGCGTTAGGTCACCCCGCCATCTGGGAGGACCCTTAAGAAGGTTCTGTCCCCTCACAGAGCACTGGGTGATGGTGGGCACGGGCTGCCATCCTTGAGAACTGCCACCCCCACTCCAAGTCGTGGGGAAATTTGCTCGCTTCACTCCCTGGAAAGATCACTTGTGCCTTTCCACCACCCAGCCTCAGCCTCTCGGTCAGCCTTGATGGAGAAAGGACTCCTGAAGGTTCTGCTCAGAAACCTCAGGCTTAAATTTTACCATATAAGAGTTGTTTGACCACCTTCAGACACTAGGGGACCCAGGAACCCAGGCTCAACACAAAGACTTCTCGTGGTAGGAAGGGAAAATTCTCACACTTATTCTAAGTCTTCTTCAGCAACAAGAATAAGGCAGACATCAATATGTCAATAGTTTATATATATCCTTTGTCAAATAGAATTATTGTGATATATGTAAATAAATACTCGCCTTTTCTAAGTAGAGGGACCAGGTATAATTACTATGCATTCACTTCTCAAATGACAAAATATAAGATACTTAATAACTATTCTGTATCATATAAATGCAAAGCACAGTTGAGAACTAGACATTTGTTGGGACTATTTAGTGTTCATTGTGTTTATTTTTTCTTATGCTAGACCTTCAGTGAGTTAGTGCACATGAGGATATATTTATTATTTCCAGCAAATTAGCTTAGGTATTACAAACCTTATCTAATCACCACCTTATTTTGAAAATATTAGAATAATTTACATTGCTAAGCATTTGATTGATCTGTTATTTGTCTTATATTTCCGATTTATTATGTTCCCCTAGAGGTGGTAGAAACACCACTGAGAATTAAGATGTCTCTTCATTAATGATGCAGATTATTTGATTTCCAAATATTCACATATTATGGTTACGTGTTCCATTCTTAATATTCCAAAGTCAGTTCTTCCTCTAATATTTTTTTACTTAGAAAGGAAAATATCATTTCACACCAAGCATTTTAATACCTAAATCAAATTTTAAATATTTAAAACATGTGACAGAGGGCTAATATCATTATATATCATTGTTATACAAAGAAGTCATGTAAGTTGATATAAAGAAAGGCTTAAATCTATAGTATATCAAGCTAAGGCAAATAGCCAAGAAAAATGTATTTGCTACAAATTTAACCAAATTTTATTACAATTACTATATAAAGAGTTATTACAAACTAGTAAGAGGAACACTGACATAGCAATGAAGGAGCACTATAATGCAATGATAAAGAGCCCAGACTCTGGAGTTAGAGCTAGGTTCAGATCCAAGTCCTATCACTTGCTGAGGGACCTTGAGCAAGATCCTTAACTTTCACACACCTCTTAGTGTTCTAATGTGTAACGCAGAGTTACTAAAAGTGACTGCTTACAATGTAATTGAGAAGAGTAAGTAAGATCATACGTGTACAACTCTTAGTGCAATTACTGGAACCCAGTACTTATTGTGATTTTGGCAAAAGACATGAATAGGCAATTTGCAAAAGAAGAAATACAAGTGACTAATAAACATAAGCAAAAATTTTAATCTCACTAGTAATCAAAGAGATAAAAATTAAAACAGCAATGAGATACCATTTTTTTTCCTAGCAAATTTGAAATGTTCAAATGAAAATATGTTCTCATTCTCAGTTTTGATATGTATGTGGTGAGTCCTGGAATGAATATACATTGAGACAATTTTTCCAGAAGGCAATTTGCCAGTTTTTATTAAGGGCTTTAAACATTTCCTTCATCTTTGACGACACTCAACCATTGCTCTACTCCAGTGGACTCAACTCACATTGTAGTTTGAAATTGCACCATTTATATAGAACACACCGTGTCTGGTGCCCTCAAGAGTCACGCATCTGGGGGCCCTGCCAGTGACACGCTCAACTTACAGCAACCAAGCCTAAGAAAGAAAGTAGACAGAAAGGCACCTACAGATTTATGTGCAAGGATTTTTATCCCAGCATAATTCACAAAAAGCAGAAACCATGGAATAATTTAAATTTTAATTAAGACTATGTAATGACATGGGGAATGTTCATATAAGTTTATTCCAAAACAAAGGTAGCTTTCTTACTGATTCCAATATAAAAGTAAAATATAATCATTTTAAATGACACAATATAGAAAATTAAAGTAGTCATAATAATTTCAACATACGAAGAGATAGCCACTTTTGATATATATCCTAACAAAGTATTTTACACATGTATATTCATATTCCTACATAAACTGCAAAGAGCAGACTGCTAAACTGCTAATCCCCACAGGGAGAAAAATACAACAGAAGTATTAACATACTTATTCATGCTGATGGGATTATGGACAATTTGTCTTTTCTTTTGCTGATCTCTTTTTTACTTCTAACACGTCTACAGTTAGCATGATTACTTTTTAAGAAAAACATTTTAAATAACAAATGCTGTAAATGACTTGATGTTCAGCTAACTTATAACTATTTCTTTCAGTGATTTGAATGCAGAATATAAAAAAATAGACATATTTCTTTTGCAAAATGTGAAATAACATTCATTAATCACTTTGCCGTCTTCCTCTTAATGAAGACATGCAAATGCATATGCAAACAAGCTGAACTTCTGTTCTGAGGCTATGACAGGATGCTCTGCAAAAGAGAAGGTAATGATAGAGCTTGAAAAGTAGGAGGGCAGAGGAAGGTTAGCAGTGGTGGAAGATTTCTATTCTGAATGCCTTAAAAGAATTGTATGAGCCTATAGTGTTCTGTCTAACAATAATAAAATAAGATCACAAACAGCATTAAGAGAAGAAAGCTAGTCATTGTGCTATGACACACAGAATGTAACCAAATGGGGAGATGAAGACTCAGATCGAAATGAAAATGTATAAAGTTGCAATTTTGTTCAGACTTCTCCCTAAGTCTTGCCAGATCATCATATTCAACTACTTGACAAGTTCAGTCAATATTACTGACTTATAACCCTAGGATATTTTTACCCAATATTACACACTTGGATCAAAATTGAAAAAGTCAGTTCAACATTTAAACATTTTATCTACACAATTCCATAAATTTACATGTCTAGAAATATAAATTGAGTGAACTCGGTGTCCCCCAAGATCATTAGGGTTCAATAGAAAAGACTTCAACATCACAAGAGGGTATGAAACATTAAGATTCTAGATATAACTGTCCCAAAAAGAATTGGAGCTAGGCTTATAGAAGGTTAAATTCTTTGGACAGGGCAGAAGAGAATATCAGACAGCATCCTATTGTGTTAATTCTACTCCTGCCTTTTTGTGTGGCAGGCAGAACAGCCTGCCGCCTTTAAATGGCTTGGGAAACCAGAACAAAGATAAACACTCAGCTGGATTTTACAAACATTTTTGAAATTCTATTATAGGAAAAGGTTCTTGGGTTGGGGAAGGGAGATGCAAAAATGGCAAAACATCATTGCTGCCCTCCAGAATCTTCCCATCGCATGAGAGCGCCAGATAGAAAACTGCAAATCATGGTGGAATTTTTTTAAGGGCTGAACTGGTGGTATAAACACAGGAAGTGGAGATTAAAGGGTAGTCCCCTGGAAGGGGGCTGTGATCATTATTACAATGATGGTAGACCTCTTCACTCAGAGCAGGGTTCATGGAATAGCATCACCCAGGAGCTTGTGAGAGATGCAGACACTCAGCCCCTTCTCCCCGCCCAGACCTCCTGAATCAGAATCTCTGAGGGTGGGACCCAATTTTAACAGCTCTGCAGGTAATATTCATAGGTTTTAAAGTTGGAGAAGCCACATTGCTCTGAAGTATAGGCACTTGTGATGTAAGAGGATATGGTTCTTCCGGTTGTTCATTTAATAGCCCACAATTTAAAAATCAGTGATTATACAATCTCATTTTAGAAAAATATGAAAATATGGAGAAATACAAAAGATGAAAAAATTGCCCTTATGAATTATTATTATTATTTTTTTAAATTTTATTTTTGTCTGCGTTGGGTCTTCATTGCTGCATGCAGGCTTTCTCTAGTTGTGGCGAGCGGGGGCTACTCTTCGTTGCGGTGCACGGGCTTCTCATTGCAGTGGCTTCTCATTGTGGAGCATGGGCTTTAGCCGCGCGGGCTTCAGTAGTTGTGGCATGCGGGCTCAGTAGTTGTGGCTCACGGGCTCTAGAGCACAGGCTCAGTAGTTATGGCACACGAGCTTAGTTGCTCCGCGGCATGTGGGATCTTCCCGGACCAGGGATCGAACCCGTGTCCCCTGCATTGGCAGGCGGATTCTCAACCACTGCGCCCCCGGGGAAGCCCACCCTTATGAATTATTAGTCAAGGTTCTCCAGATAGACAGAATCAATAGAATATATATGGCCAAACCAATTCCTTTACATATGGAGGCCGGTAAGTTCCAGATCTGCAGTGAGCAAACTGGAGACCTAGGAGAACTGATGGTTTATTTCTAGTCCAAAGGTCAACAGGCTTAAGACCCAGAAATAGCTGATGTTTCAAATCAGGAAACAAAGGCAAGAAAAAAACTGGTGTCCCAGTCTGAAGGCTTTGGGGAAGAGTTCTCTCTTACTCGGAGAGGATCAGCCTTTTTGTTTTATTCAGGCCTTCTGCTGATTAGATGGGGCCCATCCACATTAGGGAGGACAATCTGCTTTACTCAGTCTACTGATTTGAATGTTAATTTCATCCAAAACCAGCCTCATGGAAACACCCAGAATAATGTTTGACCAAATATCTGGGCACCCCATGGCTCAGTCAGGTTGACGCATGAAATTAACCATCATACCTGAATTACCTGCTGTAAACATTTTGGTTTACCTTGTCACCTTTTCAGTTTCAACCCTGAGGAATGAGAGTGTATGTGGGTGAGGATAAATTCTTTGGGTATAAAGAGTTAGCTAAAATACCTTTTGCCTGCCTGCTGCTGCCACATAGGAAGTGGAAGTCAAGTTCATTCACCTATGTTACTGCCTCTTTATGTCCAACCTGAGGGTTTCATTTTCATATATTCATAACACATAAGAAGTTGAGGGGTTTTCTTCTCCAAAGCGATTTTTCTAGCTGTGGTGTGAAGTACTTCTCTGGCATAAACATCACTCTTCAACCCCATCTGAGCTGAAAATCCCATCTCTAATCTTCTTTCTGATTGAGAAATGATAGAGTGGATTTGCTGGGAAACATCTGCCTCCCTGACAGCTGGTGGCTCTTGTAGGATTGGCCCTAAGGAAAGAGCATATTGATGCTTATTCATCGAGAAGTATATTTTAAAAATCATAATGTGGACTAGAATTCGAAGAAGAATTGCCCCCATGTTGATTGAGAAAATTTTATCTGAATGTTAGATTATATTCTGTTTTCTTTCATCACAGTGGCTGGTGTCATGTGGTCTTATAAAAGGTCTTGACAAGAACTTGATTCTCTCTTTTTCCTTTATGACCAGAGACAGTCCTAAAAAAATCATTAAAGCAACATTAGCCCTCCCCATTCCCAACTGACTCCTTTGACAGTATGTTCTCTTTCCTAAATCCCGTCTTCCCCATAAGTGGCTCCAAATCTTAGCAGTACATTGGAATCACCAAGGAGTTATAAAAAATACTGATGTTTGGTTCCCACCTGCAGAGATTTTCGATTTGATTGTCCTGGGGTGCAAGCTGGGCATTGGGATTTCTGAAAGCCTTTTAGGTGACTCTGATGTCAGCCAGAGTTGCAAACCATTGCCCCAGGACCCTTGTTATTCAAGGTGTATTGATGCACCATCTGCATCACCTGGGAGCTTGTTAGAAATGCAGAATTGGGGTCTGCCCCATACCTGCAGAATCTGAATCTGCATTTTAACAAGACTCCTAGGTAATCTGTAGACATCTTAAATGTTGCATAGCCCTGTCCTGTGTATTGGTGTTAAAAATCAATTAAAATTGGTATAAAATCCCTGAGTATTAAAATCAGTTTAGGGGATAGGGAAATTCACTCAAGTGAAAATAGCTATGGTTTAATGTCTTAGGTCCCCCAAAGGTGATTGAATTCTAGTAGGTGTTCACAGCACTGTTTGATTAAGTCAGAAGTGAAAATTCTCACCTGAAGCTAACACAACATTGTAAATTAACTGTACTTCAATTAAAATTTTTTTCCAAAAAAAAGTGAAAGTTCTACTTATGGGACTTCCAGCAACTGGAAGCTGGATAGGATGGAGTTTTTGATCAGGAGCATTCGTGGTTCCCTGAAATCCCCTCACTTGGGCAAATGCCTTAGTATCCCCAACACTATGCCCGTCCCTGCCCAGGCCCTTGGAGTCAGATCCCAAGCTCATCCTGTGAACTGTCCAGAGCCCGGCCTGTGCAAAGCTGTGTGTTTTAGGCAAGGAAAATGATAGTATCCTTCTAGGTTCAAATAGAGAAACACCAGTGCTTAAAGCAAAGAAAACGTATTTTAAAGACTTCATTTCTCACCTGAGCAAAGGCTCAAACAGGAAAATGTTTACCAAAAAAGCAGAAAGAAACTTCAGACAAAAACTAAAAGGTAAATTTTCTTTTCATGTGTTCTGAAAAGAATCAGCGAAAGCTGGGTTCAAATTGATGCCTGTAACCATGATAAATTATGTACCGTCTCTCACTTTTGGTTTTCTTAACCAAATAAAGTGAGGATGATGATACGTACCACTAGGTTTGTCGTTCATTTTAAGATGTGATGTAAGTGTTTTGGCCTCAGTTTCCCCAAATGGAAAATGGAGCTCACGATTCTGACTTCAGGATTGTTGTGAATATAGGTTAATATGTACAGCATGGTCCTGGCTCAATAAATGCTTATCATGTGGAAGGTGATTTTTCTGTATCACTAGTGGCAGGGAACGTACTGAGTGGTGATAAAAGTAGCAGCAGTAGTAGTCGTCAGCAAATATGAGTTTTCTCCCCTTTTTTCTTATGGGGGCCAGATTTAACAGAGAGTTTATGTAATCTGCCTACATTCTTACACTGAACCCTACTTTCAGATTCTACCAGGATTCTTATCCAAAGAGGCTGGTGGGAAAATGTCTCAATGTGAGGCATTGCCATCTTGTGTAGGGGGTGTGTGTGTGTGTGTGTGTGTGTGTGTGTGTGTGTGTGTGTGTGTGTATGTATGAGAGAGAGAGGGAGAGAGAGGACTTGAGTAAACCTTTTAAAATTATACATGCCACTCCCTGGAGATTCTGAAACACCCTCCGCCTAGCAAAGTCACCCTCTCTCCAGCTGGACATAAATATTATTGAGTGCTAAAATAATGTTGCGTACACTAATATCATTGCCCTTTACCTAAGAATAAGAAAAGTTAAGCTCCTTGTCCAAGGTTACCACACGATATGTAGCAGAATCAGGATTTGAACTCTGATTTATCTCCAAAGCCCAGGCCTCTCTCACCTGTCTTAATGTAATCTCACACAAGTGATGGAACATAGGAGTGGTAGGTAGAGATGAAAATTACTTTTGCCTCAGACCATTATTCTTCAAGACTACTCTGGAGAGATAGGTGTAAGCGCACTGTGCTTTGCTCTGAGGAATAGACACCCAGAACTCCTAACTGGGCTTCTATGTGGTAGACGCTGCATTACATCTGTTGTTTCATTTGGGTTTCACAGACTCTGAAGTAAGTACTGTTCACCCCATTTTAAAGATCAGGAGACTAAGATGAAGTAACTTGCCAAAGGTCTCACAGCTAATAAATGACAAACTAAGATTGAATTTGGGTCTGTCTGATTCCATAGATACACATTCAACTTTTCCAGAATCATTTCATACCTCGTTTTACAAATAAATCTGGAATATTTGCAAAAGGCTAAAATATGTTTTCTTATATGAGAAAATTGGCCCAGATATTGTGTCTGTTAGCTTTCTTCCAATGCCCACTTACCCTCCCTCCTTAAAAAAAAAAAAAAAGGTTTGTTTCTGTTTTGTTGTTGTATCTGTAGCTGCCACAGGGAATGAAATGAGAATAATGATCCAGAACTTTTCTGGGAGGTGAGGGCACAGAACATTTAGAGTACAGTATCTGCTTAGTTCTCTGAGCTGACAAGCTAAAACTGAATGAGAAAATGCCAATTATCTAGAAACAGACTTTAAGGCTTAATTTTGGATGTTTTGTTAAAAAAAAAATGCTGAAAATAAAGTTGCCACCAGCATAGATAATACCTATAATTCCCAGTTAGAGGTAATTTCTGTAGCTTAAAACCTTGTCCCAGCTAAAATGTAAATGTTCCAGGGAGGAGGAGAGGCATCATACTGTAGGATGCCCCAGGGCAAGAATGTAGTTTTCCTCTTATCTTTCTTCCCAGCATACTTCCTTCCTGACACATAGTGAGTGCTCAATAAACATCACTGAGTGAAGTGGTGAATGCATAAATGAGTGAAAAGTTAGCAGAGGACAAATCCATCTGATACTTTTATGAAAGCCAAACTTCGACAGTGAAAGCATAAAGCCAGAGGTACCCCAGAAGACATGAAAAACAAACTCACTGCACACGTTTGCCCAGAGTAGGCTTAGAGCTCTCTTCAGTTTAGTTTATCCTAGATTTCTCTTTGGACATAGAGGGTAGAAAAGATTTTTGTTATCTAAAATGTCAGGGAACAAAGCCAAAGGTGATCTGTGGAAGAATGCATATTCAATGAGTTTTTGAACTCTATCACTGAATTTCTGAACTCTGATTTTTTTTTTTCTTTAGAAAGAAAAGCCCTCATTTTTCTTTTTCTCTCTCAATACCTCTCTCTCTCTCTCTTCCTCCCCCCTTCTCTCTCAAGTCAAAGAGGTTGTAGCTGACAGCCGTGCCATAAGTGTGTGCCTGATCCTCCCAAGCTAAGTGGCAAACAGGGAAACTCAGTGTTACCCCCGGACCCCTCCGCATCTCAGATTCAGGAACACTTGTGCTTGCGGCATGTTACCACTAGGGGTCGCCAGCAGCAGGCGGTGTGAACTGGGACTTGGGTAGCCGAGGCGGCCTCCTTTGTCTGCACCCCAGGTGTGGACTCCTTTTGTTCAGAGGCTGGGCTGCTACCTGCGGCGTCTGAGCTGTCTGCTCCAGTCACCCAGCCCTGGGCTGCCTGCGCACCTCTTCGGAGGACATGCACTGTTTCTCAGCTTCTGCCTTTAGTTACACCTGACGTTATCCCGGAAGAGCCCGTGTTTTCTCTTTAACAGGACTAGGTATCTTTGCATTAGAAACACGGCTTAAACTGCAAAGGGAAATATTTCTCACTACAACAAAGAGTATATCTATGTTGAGAAATTAATGGCAAAAGGACCCCTTTTCTATAGTAGAGTATTTGCCATAAAATATTTAAAGCTAGTTGACAAATAGCCCCACTCTTCTCCCGCGAAAGCTGGCCCCTGGATTAATCTTCAAAGTCAGGAATGTTTCATTCTATGCTTAGCAGAGAAGAGGAATGACCTTCACAGACACCCCTGAGTGCCTGAAATGTGGGAGCCCAGCTCCAGCCACAACAGCCGCATGCACCCTTCAGTGTTTTCACGTCTGCCTTTAAACTTCAAAGGAAGGAACAGTAAAGCAAAAATAAACAAATTACAGTAACAGAAGAGCTACTCTGTAAACAATAAATTACAGGAGTTGTAACAGCTGGTGATGGGAGTGGGGGTGGGGAATGCAGACATTTGCTCCATGGAAATTTATTCTTGTTTTCACCATTTTAGTTTTTCTTGTTCACAGCAAAATAGTGGGTCCTTAACATGCACGTCAACTTTTTTGTGCTCCAGATGCGTCACTTATCACCTAGCTGCTCAGTGGTCACAGCTACTGATGTGAAAATTAATTGGTGTACATGAGAACCGTTCATGGATTCATTTGTTCCTTGGTTTACTCACTTCTTCCACAGATATCCACTGAGCACCTATTGTGTGTAAAGCATGGTAGAGACTACAAAGGCCGGCCAGACAAGGATCCTACCCCCCAGGAAGCTTTTAATAAAGTAGGGAGGTCAAATATGTTCCACAATTGCGACCAAAGCAAGACAGAGCATCTGCCATTTGAGAGGTGCAGAGAAAAGACTATAGGAATTCAACAGAAGGAGAGCCAATTTCTGGCTTGGGGTTCAGGGACGATTCCCCAAGAAGGTACATTCTTCTTGAACCTTCACGGTCTGTAGGAGGTCCAGCAGGGAGGGACGGGAAAAGGCCAGTGCCGGCAGCCCCAACTGTTATGGGACGAGGTGAGGCAGGTTTACGTTTGTGAACGGTACAACAGGAAATATGTTTGGAAAGGGAAGGTGGGAAGGCTTTAAATGCTAAGCTAAGCATGAATGCTAAGTTAAAACAAAATGGTAATTTTTAAGCCTAAATAGACCAAGTTATCAACAAGACTCCTTTCATCCCATAAGTACTTTACTGTTTGAAGAAAGAAGGTAGAAATATCTTCTAAAAATCCCTACTTCTCAAACAGACTTAAGATCTTTGTAGCACCAATATTCCCCTTTTTACCAGCAGATAGGCATTACCTAGAAATAATGCCGTACATGAGTGAATAAAATACATGAATGAATTTTCTTATTGCTTCATTTAGAGGATGCTTTGGAAGGTCCACAAACAGGTTCCTGGGCCTACTGAGGAGGAGGTTAGCATCTTGTTTCCTCCACCTTCTGCTAATATATTGATATTAAACATTTTTGCAAGTAGCAACGAGCCATTAAGCCTCTGAAACTAAGTTGATAGTGAGTGATCGTGCCTGCTGAGTTTTCTCTGTTGGTTATGACTTTAACAATCCAAGTTATTGATTAACTTGCAGATTTTAGTTCTGAACCTAGAGCTTTCCTTTTGTTCTTCAAAATAATGGACTTCAGAGTTTCCGTCCATCTCCTACCAGTTAGCTAAGCCTCCCCAGTCATCCCATTTCTACTCAGCAAGCATGTTTGTTGGTCTTGTATTCTTCTGACCTCTGGACCCAGTAGAAAAAAATTATTTTCCATCTTATTCTACTTTTGTACAGCACAGAGTGCCTTGGGGTGATGCCTTCACAGCAAGTGTCCCTCTGTCCCTTCATCTGTCAGTTGGGAATAAAAAAATAATCTACTTCACAGGGCCATGCTTTACTTTCTCTAACTAAGGACTGTAAAGCTCTATGAGGGTAAATATTATCATCCAAACTGCAGAAATAGAATTTGACATCCCTTTGTGAGACTTCTGAGTGATGAAACCTGTTGCATATTTCTTGATTTGGGACAAGAAAGATACAAACATTGGGCCAAAGATGAGCATTTCCCCTGGTAGAACAAGTCACTGCTGATTAGTTATCTCCAGTTATCTCCGGATGCAATGGAGAAAGCAAAAGTTGTTCAAATCATAGATTCCATCTTTCAAGTAAAAAATTTACAGTCACTTATGGAGCACAAACTGTATGCCAGGTACACTGTGACTTTACACATCTCATGTCATTTAATCTTCACAATGCCCTACGTTATCAGGAGTTTGGTTGCGGGTGGAGAAACTGAACCTCAGCAAATGTGAGCAATTTGCTCAAGGTCACACAGCTAATAAGTGGCAGAACCAGAGTTTGAATCCAAGTGTTGTCTCCTTCAAAGCCCAGAGGGAGACAACCCTACTAGGTGACATAGCCAAGTCAGACAGTCCGCCAGCTAAAGATCTGGAGGGATGCATAGATTACTAGTCAGAGAGGTAGATGATGCCTTTGATCAGAAGAACTCTGAAAAAAACAGGAAGTTCTATTCTGACAGAGAGGTCAAGGTTGTGATGGGCCATATGTCCTTGAAGGGCTCCACATTAAGCTGCATCAAGGCTGCATTACACAAAGAAGAAGAAAAATGGAACGGGGGCGGAGTGGAGGTGCTTGGGTCTCCGTATACCAGGCTGGGACGTTTCAGGTTCCATGTAGATGAGCGTCAGGAGGACTCAGTCCAATGTGACTGCAGAGTGCTCCAGAGCCCTCAACTATTCTGCAAGCTGCATTAAAAAAAAAAAAAAAAAGAGCCTTATTGGGAACATACACTGGGATGGCATGCTGGAGGGAATTAAAAAAAAATGTTTAAATCAACTAGAAAATGTGACATGGGTGCATACTGTGATTATTTACCATTTATTATTCACTGTGTGTTAGGTGCTTGGTTGAGGTGGACCCCCTAGGATTGGCTGCTGTTCCTGTGTCACTCCTGATAATTTTTAAATTGACTATGTCCTTTTAACCATGTTTTGAAAAATTGAACTACCACAACGTGAACACTTTCCACTTTGCTACATAATGAGAGTACTTTCATTCCTTTAATGTTTGCTTTTTCCTTTGAACTAACAATTTTCTGTTCAAATTTCACAGTTTTCTGTGGCTTCAGGAATGAAAGAACCGATTACCCTGCTGGGAGCGTGAAATAGACTTTAAAAATCTGCATGATTTCCTCCCAGTTAAATTAATTTAGGTTTAAATACAGGAGTAAAGTACACACCTTGTGCCAGAGTCTCTTTTTCTCACACACCTGAGTAGTTCCTTATCCAGAAAGGGCACAATTGGACCTGCTGCTACGTCTTAAGTCTTTTGTGAGGCTCCTTTGCAAGACTGCAGTGTGAGAACCTCTTTTTCTTTGACACCCGTCTTTGTGTGGGCCTGATGACATATCTGGAACGTCTCTATTTCTTTGAAGGCCCATCTCCAAAGCCCAGTGGACCCGTCGGGCACTGTCCATGGCTGGGGTACTTAAGAGCAGCCGGATTGGCTTGCCGGGTGTTTTGAGGGTATTTTAGGAAACGCACCTTCTTGCAGGGCAGGAATCCTCAGCTCCAGAGCAACAAAGGACAATTTGGAGAGGGGTGGAAGGAGCACTCCACAGCCGCTCTGGCATCCCAGGCCCCCTTCCGCCTAGCATCGTGTCCTTAGTGACCCCGCCTTCGCCCTCTGGATCGCACCCCGGCTGTCTCGCTGCTCCCTAGTCCGGCCGGGCGTCGCGAGCCCCGCCACCTTCCCCCACGCCCCACACCCGGTCGCCCTCAAACCTTTGGAGCCGCGCTGCGCACCGCAGCCATGCTCGCCCCGCGCCCCCCAGCGGCCTCCCCGGCACCTCGGGGTCCGGCTCCCCGGGCCAGTGTCGCCCCGCCCTGCAGCCCACAGCCTCCCCCTCCAGCCCCCGTCGCAGGAGCTGTCAAGCCCGCGGCAGCTGAACCAGCCCCCGAGCTCCCGCGTCTCCTCTCCTTCCTTTGTGTGCGCGCGAGCGGAGTTGGGGCGGAGGGAGAAGGGGGAGGTCGCTCTGTCTGTCTGTCTCCCGCCGCCTTTGCCCGGGCAGCTTGAAGTGCCGCCGGCGAGGCGGGAGCCGGGGGGAGGGTGCGGGGAGCTGGCGGGGCGGCTCGGGGCCGCCCGGGCGCCCTGGTCCCAGCCGCGCGCTGGGGAGCGCGGACTGCAGCTGGGGCTCAGCTGGAGGCACGATTCGTCTGCTCCGGCCGTCCCTCGGCCTCCCTCCGCTCCCACCTACCCTCGACACTCGGAGAAAAGCGTGTGAAGGCGCCGAGAGTGACGGAAACCACAAATAAATAGCGGCGGCAGCAGCGCGTCATCTGGCGGAGCAGGAAGTGCAGGCAGAGTCCGGAGGCTGGTGCTTTCTGCGCGTCCCCAGGACTTTGCCATGGGCTGGGGGCCGCGGAGGCTGCGAGCTGCCGGGCCAGGACAGCGGCGGCGGCGTCCGCACCGGGGCTGAGCGAGCAGCGTCGCGCGGGGCGCGCGGAGATGGCAGCGTCCAGCAACTCCAGCCTGTCCGGCTCCTCGGTGTCCTCCGGTGAGTTTCAGCCCGTCGGGCGCGATTGCCCCGCTGGGTCTGTCGCCCGCTGCCCTCGCCCCGCACTCTGGGATGGAGAGAGCCTACCTGTGGCCGTCTTGCCCGCTCTCCCGGGGTGAGGGCAGGCGGCCGGTGTGACACTTGTTTGGCTGGCCAGCACCCTCGGTGCCCACAGCACCTTTCGCGCCTGGCGTCTGACAGCGCAGTGGTGGGGGAGCGGGGCGCCCTTAGTGTGCAGACGCGGGGGTTCTGGGGATTTGGGGAGCAGCAGGCGAGAAGCGAACCGGGCAGGGGCGGGCTCGCACTTTCTGGCGCCGCTGGAACCCGGGCTGGCGGGGCGGGGAAGGTTAGGGTGACGCTGGGCGCCCCGACCCGCTGGCTGTGCGGTGCCCGCTCCGCTGGATGTCCAAATTCAAGGCAGGGGGGGAGCAAACCCTCGCTTCTCGCAGACTTGATTTTCTTTGTTTGTTTCGGAAATTAGCTCCGTGGAGACACACGCTTGGGGTATGGGTTTGAGATAGAGGTAATTCTCTTTCTGCTTCTGATCGAAGCGAGTTAGGGGACGCGAGGTCGAGCCCAGCCTCTGACAATTTGCCCGTTTTCAAGTGTGCAAGTGTGTGTGTGTGTGTGTGTGTGTGTGTGTGTGTGACTTTCCTCTGTGGCCTCTTGGAATACGTTCTGCGATTTTACTTTCCAGGCATACGTTTTTTTTTTCCCAAGTGCGGCTGAGGAAGGAAGGGCTTCTTTCAGCTTTTCTACGTTGAACAGCGGGTCTAATTGAAGAGAAAAAATTGCTAATGAATCTGAAGGAGTAGGAATCAATAGAAGCAGACGCACTGGATTCTGAGTATGACAGGTTTCTAATCAGGATGATGCATTAGGTAGAATTCTTCTACCTCGCTAGTCATTGAAAACTTTAATGACAAACCCTAAAGGGTTAGCTGATAAGACATTTAGTGTAGTTCACAGTATTCAGGGGTCAAGAAGGTCTTGAAGTCCTAATGGAAATGCTTAATATATCAATATTGTATTAATTCCTATTGTGTGTGTGTTTTAAATTATTACCCAAAAATTAAACTCAAAGGAAGAAACACTTTGTTGGAGGCATTGGACAGCAAGCCAAGCATTAAGGAACCATATCTCTAGATATGTGACTAATTAAATCATAAATGCAAGGTGATTTGACTAAGGTGCAGTTGTGACGTGGAACAAGGTGATCACTTGAAAGCCATTTATTATCTTTTTTGGCAGGTTTTAGTTCCAGGGAAATAGCACTTCCTTTCTTGATCACTGCCAACTAATGAAAAGCACAGTGTTGTTATGTGTACGATGTAGTTGAAGTTTCTGGTAGTAGCAACCAATGGGGCAGAACAGTCATATCTTATTAAGAGCAGCAACAAGTTGACCGCCTGTGGGTTTAATTCTGAGAACTCAGCAAATGCTACAGCGTATTTTTAGTACCCCCAAACCACTGCTGCTGCTTTTCAATTCATTTTGGTTGACTAACATTGAATTTAAAACACAGTGATGTTAGCTTATGATTAGCATATGGTTATCCCTCTCCGAAAATGGCCCACAAGAAAATGAATTGGTGGGGGAGAGGTGACGAAGGGAAAGAAGAAAGGATAAAGGACAATAAGGCAGTGTTATCACATGATTTACTGATGGTATAAATTACAGGTGCTGTGGCATCTGAATTTTCAGATCTTGATGAAAGATCTCCTTAAGCTTAAGGAATGTTATTGAAAAACCTAACTCAGCCTTAGGAAGAATACATGGGTTTGAAGCAGCACAGTATAAGCTTTAGATGATGTTAATTGCTTTGTAGATATAATAGAGATGCTTGTGATGGTTCTCTTTTCTGCTTTAGTTACCACTGTTTTAAATCCTAATGAAAACTGGAAAATTATGCAAAAGCTTAAATTCAAAAAGTGGGCAGAGGTATATTTTTTGGTATGACTCAGCCATGGGCCATGAGCTTATATTGGCTAATTCACGAATTAATCAGGCACTTGGTCTTGAAAAATTTGAGAGCCAGAATTCTCTTTTTAAGCTCACTTACCATCGTGTGGATCATGAATAATTCAGGTGACACAAGCAATTCACACCTGTGGGAGGTGTTGGGCAGGAAAGAATAGAGCCTGTTTGTGGTGGCAGCTGGGTTCTCTCAGACAAAGGCCAGAGTCTGAAAAATTAGGACACTCCATCAATCTATTAATCACCGTTTTGGAGGGCCTACTATGTGCCAGGCAGTAAGTTATAAGCCTCAGATTCAAGGAGGTTAAGTGAGGAAGATAATTTAAAGGATTCCTTCTAGTTCTGAAGTTCTGGGATTATTGTTCTTGAGTTTGGCTCCAGCAGTGGGTAACTTGGGGTAAGTTATTTAACTTCTCCAAGCCTCAAATTCCTCATCGATAAATGAGACTGATGCTAATAATAGGAACTATTTCGTAAGAATGTCGTGGGGATTAAGTGAGATAATGTGTATAGAGCGTTTAGCACAGGGCGTGGCACTTAATAAGTGCTTGGTGTGAATAAAGTTTGTTCCTTGGAGGAATGAAAAAGAAAGCTCTCACTGACTCAGACTTTAGGTACAAAAATAAGTCCAACACACATCAAACCTGCCTCTTACATTGCATGTTAAGTTTGGTCTTGAGGTTTGAGCTCCATTAAACAAGCATTTATTAAGTTTCTTTTAGGTTTCAGGCATAATCCCAAGTGTATGGAATAGAAAAATGCATCAAGATGCTTTCCCTCTCCATCCAGCAGCAGAGATGGACAAGCAAATAGCAATCTATTTTCCATTTTGATAAAATAAATTATGGGGAGGAGAGTGCAGGGAAGAGAGTGATGACCTCAGTTGTGAGGGGTCAGTAGGGGTGACATATAAGTTGAGCCTTGAAGGATGAGTGGAATGTTTTCAAAAAGCAGAGTGTGGGAAAGGCATTTCAGGAAGAGGTAGGATCTTAGGCAAAGGTCTGGAGATAGGGAAGTTCATTGCCTAATTTTCAACTCCCTTCTTAGGACTATTGACCCATTTTCTTGGTGGTTCCTCTTCTCTGGACAGTTGTGCTTATAGGCCCATCAGCAGCCTCATGCACAGAGCTACCAGATCACTCACTTTTGGTGCCGATATAGGACGCTTTCTTTCTGCTCAGGCAGCAATGGGTTTAATGGCACGGCTCTCCAACACCTTAGGACATACTTGGGCAATTGAGCCCTGAGAAAGGAATGGTTGATTCTGTAGTGTCCAGGATATGGAGAGGTGAACTTGAATAGAATACCATGGGTTAAACCTCTCTTAGAGGAATAGCCGTGGGAGGTTTAGGTTTGGATGGATTTGTGTGAAGAGTAAAAATCTAATAATTTACTCATATTAAGCTCAAAATTATTTGATTTTCCTGAGAATATGTTCTTACCTGCTGTTGTTGGACCACATCACCCAAGCATCTCATTTATTCTACATTACCAGCTGAGACACAACAGATGAAATAATCAAGTTAAAATTAATTTTTAAATACATTTTCTGAGAACTCTTTAGAAATTTGTTTCTGAAGTATTCAATTATGTGTAAAAGAAATTGCTTTGCCTTTGTTTTAATGATAACTGCTGGTGATTAAATTTCACAGTCACCTAGATTGGCAGGAAGGTTTGATTACCTGTATTATTTTAAATTGGGGGAGAAAAATCCCTATCCTTAAGTTTTTCATCTAGCCTGTGGTACTTGATTATATTCTGAAATAAACAGTGGTTGACTTGCAAAATACTTTTCTTAATAATCATGAATTAGATTTGCTTTTATAACTGAAATAAGAACTTTTTGCATATTAGTCATGTGATCACCAAATGGATAATTTCACAAAGTAACGAAAAAAATCAACTCAAGTAAAGTAATAGATAAAGAAGCTATGAGATGTTTTCCAGTAAGTGAACAAAGTAAAAAATTAAATAATAAAGGGACTCCCAGGATAAGAAGTTGTTAAGATTTTGGGAACATAAACATTACTGTATTATAGAAATGAAATCGACAGGGACTTTTGAAATTAAAATGCAAATAGAAAAAGGTAAAAATCAGTGTTATGTGCAGAGTCATTGAAACCTTAATTGGGAAAAGAACATTCCTGAATGGATTGAGAGATTTATTTTTCCAGATTCTATACAACAGTAATTGTGTGCCAGGTAAGTAATGCCATTTTCTGCTTGATCCTAGAAATGATAAATAGGAATTTTCATTACTTGTTATCGGCGAGTCACAACCAGCGGCATATACAAATCTTTCACATTCCTAGATGCAGAAGGCAAAATTGAACTATAGTAATGCTGCCAAGACTTATATATGTGTAATTAGAAACTCCATGGATCCAATGCTACAAAGCAGGGTATCTTTGTTGAAACAGACACTCACACTGAGAAGTCTTCTAGTCGTTTAGACTTCAGAAAGAGTCAATTATGTGTAAGCAAAATATCTTTACCTTTGTTTCAGTGATAACTGCTGGCAATTTAATTTCAATCACCTAGAACGGCAGGAAGATTTGATCACCTTTATTTGAAATCGTGTGCACAAAAAAATTGCAATTTCAAAAACACTGCAAATATTTTTAAATCACAAAGCTAAAAGTTAATCCCCTGAGAGAAATCATTCACTCAGATGAAGAATATTGTTTTTTGCTGTTTTTTCTGGTGACCTTTCCACAGCTTATTTTAACTTATTAGATTTTCACTGTACTTTGTGGTACCTGAGTTGAACCCAGTGATATAAAATCTGAGAGAAAAGGAGGCTCTTCTTAATCATGACAGCTTGTTTGCAGTGTTTGACAAAGGCCCACTGATTTGTGTACTTTTGCTAAAACGCCAGATGCCCCCCCCCCCACCGCAACTCCCACTAACCCTATGAAGAGTTTTGAATGACCTTGACATTTGTTCAACTTTTGGGGGATGCAAACCCCAGGTATTTTCTGAGGCCAGTCTCTGTGGGGTTTAACTGAACAATGTGTTCTTTGCGCTGCCTCCTGGGGCTTGGCCCGAGTGTCAGTCCTGCTGAGGGCCGTCTGCTGCTCTGCAGGGTCTCCTGTTTTCACACAATGGTGAAAATAACCGGACATTAGCATTGGAAAACCTATACATGAGCAGTGTCATCTTGGCGTGGTTTGGGAAAGCGTTTTCTGCCAGAACGTTAAGATTCCTGCCAAGATAGTTAGATATAAAGAAAGAGAAAGGAACTGAGTGATAGACATAAGATTAATAGCACCCAGCTATCACTCACCCATGATTTATCTTTTATGAATGTATTCACATTTCATGGCTCCTAAAATATGTCATTGAATTTTCAAAATGAATGGCTGGCTTGCCTTCCTCCCTCCCTCCCTCCCTCTCTCTCTCTCTCTCTTTCTCTCTTTCTTTCTTTCTTTCTTTCTTTTCTTTCTTTCTTTCCTTTCTTCCTTCCTTCCTTCCTTCCTTCCTTCCTTTCTCCCTTTTGCTTTTCTCATCAGTTATTGTGTTGGTCAGATTTCTATTTAGAGATGTTTTCAGAAACCCTGCCTTTGGTCTACTTTACTGTTAATAGTTTCCCAGTCCTCCAAGCACCTTGCTGCTTCTGCTTCCACTTGCTCAGTGGGAAAGGCAACTACTGTTCTGCTTCTCGCATGGATTCTGGTCAGAGCGTCAAGATGGACGCCTCCATCTCTGGTGCAGGCTGGTGGGTGTGACAGAACACACTCATGTGTCTCAAAGTTACTAACGAAAGCAGAGGTTTATTTAAAGTTTTCATGGCTAGAGGAAAACCCAGTTGGAATGTGCTGAACCCACATGCAGTCTGCTCTGCCAGGGGACCTGTATGGCTGTCCACTGGGGTCTGAGGCTGGAGATGGCATGTGTGCACTGGGGGAGAGCCATCCACCAGCTGCTTGTGCAAATAACCTGCTTCTTCCCTCATTTATTACTAATTGAACACCTTCGTGGGGACCAATCTTCTAATATAGTCTTTACAGTATGGCCTAATGACAGCATGGCCTTGCTTCAACAGTTTGGCCTGTCAAAGTCACCCAACTTCAGCCCATTCACAGTATCACCTCCACAGTTTAAAGTGTTATTTTCAATCATCCAATGTCTGAGTTCCCATAGACATTCTCTAAGAAAGGTGTTCACTTAATAACCTTATTTAAAATGTCATCACCACCTCAGGTCAGAGGGGACATTGATCAGATTCCTGGAATTGAGATATTGCCCACTCACTATGCAGGCCGCCAAACACCCCATGCCTTTGGTGGGCCTGTGGAGGAGAGCATTTTGTCGAGGGGAGAGGCTGGATGCCAGTTGCCTGGCAGAATCAAATAGATCTGAATTGATACAGCCACTATGGAGAACAGTATGGAGGTTCCTTAAAAAACTAAAAATAGAACTACCATATGACCCAACAATCCCACTACTGGGCATATACCCTGAGAAAACCATAATTCAAAAAGACACATGCACCCCAATGTTCATTGCGGCACTATTTACAATAACCAGGTCATGGAAGCAACCTAAATGTCCATCAATGGATAAAAATGAATGGATAAATAAAGAAGATGTGGTATATATATATATATATATATATATATATATACACACACATACATACATACATACATACATATACACACACACAATGGAATAATACTAACTCATAAAAAGGAACGAAATTGGGTCATTTGTAGAGATGTGGAAGGAGTCTGTCATACAGAGTGAAGTAAGTCAGAAAGAGAGAAACCAATATCATATATTAATGCATACATGTGGAATTTAGAAAAATGGTACTGAATAACCTATTTGCAGGGCAGGAATAGAGATGCAGATGTGGAGAATGGATGGGTGGACACAGGGGAAGGGGAGGGTGGGATGAACTGGGAGATTAGGATTGACATATATACACTACAATGTGTGAAATAGATAGCTAGTGGGAACCTGCTATATAGCACAGGGAGCTCAGCTCTGTGCTCTGTGATGACCTAAATGGGTGGGATGGGGGGTGGGTGGGAGGGAGGTCCAAGAGGGAGGGGATATATGTATACATATAGCTGATTTACTTCGTTGTACAGCAGAAACTAACACAACATTGTAAAGCAATTATACTCCAATGTAAAAAAAAAAAAAAAAAATCAAACAGATCTGGAGAAACAGTCTGCTTCCTTGAGCTGGGGAGAGATCCCACCTTCTGAAATGTGTCTTCGTTAGATGTCTAGATGTCGTAGGAAGAGCCCTAAACGTGGAATCAGAAGATTCCGGACATTTAAACCTTTAACCAGGATATTTAAACCCTTAGCCAGGGCACCTACACCTTTTACCAAAGCCCTTAAATCCTCTGTCAGAGCCCTTAAGCCCTTAACCAGGACCCTTAAACCATTAACCAAGGCCCTTGAACCCTTTACCAAGGCTCCTAAACCCTTAACATAGGCACTTTAACCAGATACTTAACCAAACCAACTAGCTAGCTATGTGGTCTTTGGTAAAGTTAGCCCCTCTGAGCCTTAAATGCCTCGCTGCAAACTGCAGTTGTGAGAGTCTGTTTCTGGAGCTGAGATGAGCATCGACAGAGGTGATAGAAGCATCCCCTCTGCAGACCTGGCCAGCATGCCTGCTTATTAGAGGCCAATTCTCTTTTCCCTCTCTCCTTCCCTTACTGTCTCTGAGCCTCAGTTCTCTTGGCTGTAAACCAGAAATAGCGATATCTGACGAATTTATCCCATGGGGTTGTTATTCCTGAAGTACTGTTTGGGAAAATGCATAGTAAACTGTAAAAGCAGCTAACACTACTGAATGGCTGCTACGTGTCATTCTGTTTACATTATCTCACACAATTCTCGCAATATTTCTCTGAGGTAGACATTATATCCCATTTTGTAAACAAAGAAGTAGGTTCAGAGAGGGATGGGGCTTGGATTTGAGGTGATAGGATTAGAGCAAAGTCTTCCTAATTTCAAAGATCATGCTTTTCCCTCTTGAAACATAAGGGGTTGGTTCGTTTCTGTCTATTTACAAAGTTGCTGACATTAGAGTTTACCGCTGAAATCCATGCTCATGGTTGACAGAGAAAATACAGTTACATACTTGTGCTCTATTTTGTTGCCCTCAGTAGTTAGCCAGACCCTCACCTCAGTCTGACCAAAGCTTATTCTCACCAGCGATACGAACTGGGAAGTGTTACCAAGTCATTACTCTTCAGAGTGAACACCCAGGATATTGGACTTGTGAGTATCTATACTTGAGAATAGTCTTGCAAGGTGAAGGGTGTATAGGTATCCATTGTACTATTCTTGCAACTTTTCTAAAGGTTTGAAAATTTTCTCAGTGAAAGAAAAAAATGAGGCAAAAAAAGAAAAGTATTACTTAGCATTCAGTTGATTTTCTTCACTGGCATTTCAAAAGCGTTCCATTTTGTGTGAGCATATCAAGTCCTGTTATCATCTCATGAAACTCCCAGATTCTGAATCCTCAGGCAACAGAATATCTGTTCCTTAGCTTATATCTTAAGCGAAAGCATAAAGGAGCTGAAATTACAGAAGCAGTTCAGGCAGAACACACGCATCAATTTCTACCTGAGAATTGTTTTTTTTTTTTTCTCCCGACCTGGGTCGACTTGACATTTCACTGTAGGTTTGGACCAAGGAGGGACCTTGGAGGTTGTTTAGAAGATGCCAGCATAGTATAAGCAAGAGAATCAGGGTCCAAGGAACTCCGGGAACTGCCCAGTGCCGCTCAGCTAGTTGGTGGTGGGGCTAGAGCTGAACTGTAGTCTAGGACCCATGTTTCCAGAACATCGTTCTCCATCCTCCTTCCTGGCTCATCCTAAAGAGTAGTATCATCCTTGGAGAACTTCTCGCATATGTTTTTTCTGTCTGGCTTCATACAGGCTGTTCTATTTAATTATTTAATATTTTCAACAAAGAAGTCATAAAGTGCTTTGTATGTTAAATGGGCCTTAGAACTCAAGGCTGTTGTGTCAACAGAGACAGAGACTTAAGTGATCTGGTGTCTGCCCTAACTATATATAGCTATGCTGTCCAATACGGTAACCACGAGCCACATGTAGCTATTTAAATTTAAATTAAAAACATTCCTTTCCTTAGTTGTAGTAGGCACATTTCAAGGGCTCAGTAGTACACATGGTACTACTGTGGTAGCTAGTGGCTACCATATTAAGGCCACGCAGAAATAGAACATTTCCACCATTCTGCAAAAGATTCTATTGGGCAACACTGGTAGACAGGGTATGAAGTTCTAAGACAGGGACTTTACTAACGTAAAATTAATTAGCTAAGGATAGAAAATTTGGTAAAATGTTCTCCCATTCTTGTGTTTGCTCCTTGTGCTGCTTGGGTTGGATTTTACTAATTTTGCAAATTGGCTTTTCGTAAGTAATTTTTTCATAACTTTGAGGCAAACTGTGGAATGACAGCTAGAATATAATGTTGGGGAGAGTAATTAAAATGTTGATAAACACTGCTAGTCCTGAAGTTTGATTCAAGCTTTTTAAAAAATGGTCTGTAGTTTCCTTAATGGCAGCTCCACTTCTTTTTGAAATAAACCCACAGTGAGTTGTAATTTCACCCTCAAAGAGGAAAAAATGCCATATCCAGAAGAAGTTTGGATCTTATAATTGCATTTCTTCCCCAAAATTATAAAGAAAATAGGGAAATTGTGAATGTGTGGACTGAGGTTGCTAGTGGCATATCTAAGCTATGCTATTTAAAAGATTTTCTGCCAACTTGGCCATCAGCAAACCATTTGCCTAGAAGTATTTTGCTTCTGCAAAAGCCCACATACAGGGCAAAGAAAATGCACTGGTTTTTGGAAAATAAAGTTAGCTTTTGGAATTTTCAGCACATTTAATTGGGGGGAAATGCATGCATATAAGATGCAGGAACATGACAGTTCCTACGAAAAGGAAGCCGCCCTCCTCCTTGAACTTCTGTTACCATCTTCAAGTGGAACAAAAAAATGGAAAGGTGGAGGGTATCTTTCAAGTGTCAAGCAACTGTCAAGAAAGACGTGGATGTTGAGGCCACTGGCCTCAGAAACCACACTAGCCAGAAGCCTGTGGCATGAATGCTTGTTTTTTATTGACATAACTCAGATCACAAATTTCAGGCAGTATGAATCACAGAATCACTTGGGTGATAACCTTACGTAGTTCTTTTCTCTTCAGAGGCCCAGTACCTAGATTTCATCATGCCCCATCATTGCCCTCTACCCTCAGTCCTGGCTGAACACTATCTTCTTCAAGGAAAGGAAACCTAGCACTTCTTAGTTATTTCACATAATGCCACTCTAACAATGTAAAGTGCTTTTTCTTAAATAATTTTGCTTCCAAGGAATAAACCTGAGAAAGATCAATTTTGGGGCAGCAAGTAAGCAGGAAGCAGGGAGCATGGTTTTGGGTGTAAATCTTCTGCAGCATCTCCTAAAGTGTGAGGGCTGCAACACTGACCTGTAAGGGTCTTCTCGAGACCTAGACCTGCACTGCCCAATATGGTAGCCACCTGGGCAATCTAGCCCTTGAAATGTGGCTGGTCTGAGATGGGCTGCAAGCTAAAATACACACCAGAATTGAAGACTTCGTACAAAACCAAAAGAATGTAAAATGTCTCATGAATAACTTTGTTATATTGATTATATGTTGAAATGATAACATTTTTTGGATATTAGGTTAAAGAAAACATATTTGAAGAAACTTATTTAAAAATGTTTAATGTAGCTGCCAGAATATTTAAAATTACCTATGTGGCTCACATTACATTTGGATTAGACAGCACTGGTCTGGACAACTCCAGTGAGAATATTCTAGCCTTTCTCACAGAATCTACCGTACAAAACCTGCTGCTTGGCTCAGTGGCTCTCATGGTTGCCGTCCTGTCCACTTTCCAAGCCAGAAACTTACCCTCCCTCCCCCTCCCCCCAGGTCCAGTTCAGCCCTGATTCTTAAGTCCCTGTTTTGGATTAGTCTCAGACACTGAGAGACATCCTTCATTTTTCTGGGTCTGTACAGTGACTTTGAAATGAAATACTATAGAGAGGGACAGACTGGGAGTTTCATCAGATTCTTGTTTATATAGGTTTTGTGCTTTGTTTTTTGTTTATTTTTGGTTTTTGCTTCACGATAGTTCTAGACTTTACATATTTACTTGTGAGTTTTACGTATACCCCTCTTTCCAAAGAAAGCCTGCCGTGCGATAATGCTATGAAGTTGGAAAGAGAAGCTGAGAGAATAAGGAACACATTTTCTCTTGACCTGAAGCTTCTTGCCATGAGTATGCCTATGTGTATACATGCGTGTACACACGTGGTTTATGTCTGTATGTGTGTGTTTATGTGTATATGTATACACAGAAAGCCAAAGTGGATTGGGTTGCAAACAAAAGTTATTTCCCGCCAAATGTATGTTAATATCAAGGGAAGTGAAAAGTCAAGCCTAGCATTACTTTCGGTAATGAAAAAATTCACTTGGGATTTTGCTAATGATGTGTAGATATTAATACACATAATTTGGCTGCCTAATATTGATTTAAGGTGCTCATTCAAATTCATTTTATTAAAGAAAAATTAGCCATTTTGTTCTACAGTGTTTGTCCCTGCAGATAGTGAGACTGTAAAACCGTGTTTATTGGGTAAATAATACTATTTTGCTGACTTTCACATGCAAAGAGAGCATTATGATGTCTCCTTCAGGAAGTGCTGTGAGCAGTTAGGTTCTCGTTGGGGGTCTGGTGAGTTCAATCCGGGTGTCCTCTGGTTACCTCCCTCCTGATCCGTATCTAGGGTTGAAGGTACTGTCAGTAACCTGGGCACAGGGGGTTTTTTTCTTATGTGATGTTACTATGCCTGAGGGTTGAACTTTGTCCCTGTGAGAGCCCTATGCTTGTTTTAAGCAACCAAACTAACCCACGTGCTTTTTTTTTTTTTTTTTAAAGCAAATGTGAGTTCTTCCTCAGAGGAAAAAGCAATTGACAGCGGCTTTGTCAACTCTCTTGAAATAATATCAGGTTCAGATTAGGAGCATAACCACAGCAAATCCTAGGGAATTATGAACGGAAGACATGATTTGGAACTAGACAATGTAATTTGTCACAAGAACATAATAATTGCCACCGTACTTATTTGGTTCTATATTCTAACCCCAGGAATAACATTAAGGGGTATTTTGTAAAAATGCACAGCAGTCTTTCAGGGAAGAGATGCCCTGCAGATATCTTATTTTTCATAAATAACTGAGTGTAAGCCTGTCATTCAGGAATTCATGTAAACATGTTTCTGAGAGCATATGTAGTTCTAGCTTGTGCTTCTTATAGTAATGAGTTCCATCCATTTTCTGTCCTCAGAGTGGACTTGTATTTCTTTTTATTGCTTTAAATGTAACTCTCTGAAACTTATTTTTAACATCCATTCTTAGGCTTTGTAAATAAATGTGGGTTCATTTGAACCCTGGACTTCAAGGGTGATGTGTCATGTATCACTTGCTGTGAAGTTGGGGATCTGGCTCAAACACTAGCACCAACAGCTGTGTTAACTTGGCCCCCTCTGAATTTCCATTTTCTCATCCATAAAATGGGCTAATAATACTTGTTGTGAGAATCAGATGGGAACATGTCTGTGAAAGAAACTTGAAAATTGAAAATTTGTGAACAAAACATAAAAATCTCTGGTCTCATGAAGTTCCCATTCTAATAGATGCTCCATAGGTTCCTTTCCTGGGTGATAAGTTGATCATCCAGAGTTCATGATCATCTAATATAACTGGAAAAATCTCTTCTAAATATATTATTTTGCTCTTCAACAGCCTTTCAAAATCTTGAAGCGTAATCCCACCAGTTTAGAATTTCTCCACTCAGTGTGAGACTCCACTGTGCATCCCATATTCCCATAAACATTTTAAATGAGCCTGGACAAATCTCTCATCCAAAGGCACATCACTGTTTATACTTTCCAATCCAGAGGAGTGGCTCTTTTATAAATCAAATTTGATGTAATAATCAATATATGCAAATGAATATCTGTAATAGATGTGCAAGTTACAAAGCACAGCAAGGTAACTCACATAAGGAGAGCTACCACCCAACCTAAAACACTTTGTTCCCTTGCATCTTCCTGGGTTCTCTTCTCCCTTCTCCCTTCCCTCCCCCACCCTCTTTCTTCCTTTCTCTCTCTCTTTCTTTCTTTCTTCCTTTCTCTCTCTCTTTCTTTCTTTCTTCCCTTCCTTCCTTCCTTCTTTCTTTCTTTTTCGTTTTTTTTTAATTGGAGTAAAATTGCTTTACAATGTTGTGTTAGTTTCTGCTGTACAATGAAGTGAATCAGCTATATGTATACTTATATCCCCTCCCTCTTGGACCTCCCTCCCATCCCCCCCCATCCCACCCATCTAGGTCATCACAGAGGACTGAGCTGAGCTCCCTGTGCTATATAGCAGGTTCCCACTGCTATCTATTTTACACATGGTAGAGTATTTATGTCAAATCTAATCTCCCAGTTCGTCCCACCCTCCCCTTCCCCACTGTGTCCTCCCTCCAAAGTAACCACTACTTTGA
Organism: Balaenoptera ricei; assembly: GCF_028023285.1. Taxonomy (NCBI): domain Eukaryota; kingdom Metazoa; phylum Chordata; class Mammalia; order Artiodactyla; family Balaenopteridae; genus Balaenoptera; species Balaenoptera ricei. Next base: position 48,041,183 of record NC_082647.1, on the reverse strand, counting down.
ATTTCCTGCTTATTATTCCCTTGGTTTTCTTTCTTTAAATGATTTTATCACATATCACTAAAATACATGCTCCATGATGGTGGATATTTTTTGTCTGTTTTGTTCAGTCAATCCCCAGTGCCTAGAACTGTGTCTGGCATGTAGTAGGCACTCAGTAACTAGTTGTTGAGTAAATGAACATGTCAGTATCCCAAGTCTATCAAAGGAATGCCGCTATAGTCCCTCTTTTATCTCTTGTATCAGTTCTGTAAGTGATGTAAATTCCATCACTGTCTCACATTAGCTGCATTCCTTTAATGATTTTTAGAAAATTAGTATTTTTTAAACTGATAATATAGATTATTTGCATTTAGTTGCAATAGGAGACTCCCAGAAAAATTACATAGACTTTTCTGAACCAGGACTTCTTTTTAAACTTGATTTGTAGTTCACAAGCATTTTTCAGGTGTGAATAGTGAACACTCAAGAACATAAGTAGTAAAGCTAGCGTTCAACAGGGAGAGCTATAGAGAAATTTGTTTTAAATGGATAAAATATACGTGCTACAACAAGGATGAACCTTGAAAACATTATACTAAGTGAAAGAAGCCAGCTAAGAAAGACCACATACTGTATGATTCCACTTATGTGAAATGTCCAGAATAGGCAAATCATAGCGACAGAAAGTCGATTAGTTATTTCCTCCTGCTGGGAGTGTTGGAGGGAAACCAGAGTGACTACTAATGGGTATGGCTTTCTTTTGGGGGTGATGAAATTGTTCTAAAATTGATTGTGATAATGGTTGCACCTGTGTGTGATTACACTAAAAGTCATTGAATTGTACACTTTTAAAGAGGTGAATTGTAGGTGTGTGAATTATATCTCAGTAAACCCATTATTTAAAAGAAGCCAAAAAAATTAATAGAGTAGGCATGAGAGGGTGAAAAGACTGGAATGTACGTAAAGATCAAGTCCTTTCCAGATAGGATGCTTGTAATCAGATAGGAGGCATTCACTACAATATTCACTGATATCTTTATCAACACATGGAGGTACCTCTCCTCTTCCCATTATTGTTTGCACATTCATCTTTTTCTGCTGCCAGCCTCCGATCTCATGTAAAGGTTCCACAGAAAGGTGTTCTCTGTGGCTGGTTCGCAGGGTCAGCTCCGCCTGCACTAGGCAGATACCTCCTTCCCCAGTGTCCCCTAAAGGCCACGGTGTCCTCCCTCCTCTGGCTGAAAAATGAGGGACAGCAGCAGGTCTCTGCTGATCCTGGACAAAGCAGTTAATGCATTTCTCATGACTAGTTAATTAGATTTTTATGCAGCTTTTCAAGCCCTGGGCACAGCTCTTATGCCCTCCAAGTGGAACGGAGGTCATCTGGGAACCAAGTTTCCCACTGTGTACGTGGTGCTGCTGAGTGTTATCAGTGCAGTGATGCCGCTGTTCCTCTCTTCCATGCCCCACTAGATGGATGCATGTGCAAACGTTTCCAAGGGTATCATCTGTTGGCTCTTTTGTTGTTTCTAATCAAAGAGCTGACACCCTTTGATCATGTCAGATCACAGTATTGTACTGTAAATACTTTGTTAGAAAGACTAAAATATTACACGGATACAGCTGTCTCAGCTGTTCTGATAGTGCTTACTTTCACCCTGAACAAGTAAAGAAAAATGCGTTTGATCAGATCAGATGTAAAATATGAATATTACAAATAGAAATTTTCTAGAACCACATATAGTTCACTACAATGAATCCAGTCAATAAGCATTTTAACAAGACCTGTTGGTTTTGAGTACCAGGTTGTTGTAGAAATCCTCCTTTCCCCACAAGTTTAGAGTCTCCTAGAGCAAGATAGACTTCCCGTTGGTTGGAGGAATATCTGGCTCTGGTGGGGAGCTTATGGAGATAGAGACTGGCATCTTTGGGGAGCAGAGTCCCTGGGTCATCACTTTCATGGGCAGGCTTCAATCTTCAAAGGCTTGTATGAATTTATAGGATGACTGGCTCCACTTCAACCTGTTCATGGCCTGTCCTCTTTCTTTCTCCCCATGGGAGAGCTAAGATGGGTACCCACACAAAATCCACATAAATACCCATTCATGGGAGTGTGAAGGCAAAGCAAGTACCGAAACGTCTTCCTTAGTTCTTTCCTTAAGGTCCCATTTGCAGCATTTTCTTGGCACCCAGAGGAGGAAGTGGGTATGGGCTACAGTGGATTTGTTGTTCTATGTCCTCCCTCAGGGGAAATCTGGCTGCCCTGGGTCCCCTGCGACAACGTCGGCAGGGTATTGTGCCTTGTGCTGGCCTCTGCAGCTGCCCTCACGTCTCACCCCAGGTGTGGATTTTATACGTTGGTCGTCCTACTTGCTAATGGCCCTGGCCAAGCTTTCCCTAACAAAAGACACACTGTCCCTGGGACATCCTGTGCGTGTAATTTTTCTCATGCTGACACCACCATGCCTAACGCATTCACACTTCCTAACTTCCTGACTAGAACATTCCAGGGCGTGATTATTGCATGGGTTAGGATGCTTCTGCAGAAAACCCCCAAAGAAGTGGGAGATAGGGATACTATATACACTGTGGCATTCCACTCTGTCTGCTTCTCTGCAGTTCTGTGGGCTCTCCCTCTTGGTGGATGGGCTCTGTCCTCAGCCTCGCTCTCCTTTTGGCGTCAAGATGACATCGGCAGTCCCTGGCATCACGTTTAGAAAGAGAAAAGGGATACTGTTTTCCTACTGACTTGGCGGAAAGTAAGAACACCTGTCTCAGAAGCATTCCTCCCCCCAGCAGACTTCCCCTTGCCTCATTGGTCACAGTTTTGTCACATGCTCATATGCGAGCCAATCACTGGCAAGAATAGGATTCCCATGGTGCACGCGGTCATGACCCCCTTCCTGGAATGGAGATGGGGCCAGCCTCCTCTGGAAACGTGAGGACATCTGGAGGGAGCAGGGTTCTGTGAAGGAGGGTGGAGGAACAGAAAGTGTCTGCCACAGGTAGGTCAAGAATGTCCGCAGCCCTCGAAATCTCTAAGGGCACCTAGAAATACTGAGAGTTCTAAGAAACCTGGCCTCCCCCAGTCAAATGACTTATTTCGTCTAGTTGAGAACCCAACGACTAGTGAACCTGCTCATTCTGTAATAATATTCAGTCCCTGACAAAAAAAATGTATCAGCTTCCCTTCCAAGTTAAGGTGACTGACAGCTTTTACTGATGTATTGTTTTCACTTGTTAGTGCCTTATGGTTTGAAACATTTTGTTTTATGGTTATGAGCCATTCATTAAAAAATGGATGGATTCTTCAGCTCTAATGAAAAGTAGGACAGTGAGGGTTGAAGGTTTTGATTCTCAACTGACTTTAACACCCCTGAGCCTGGTGTAAGTTGGAATTGTTTTATTAGAAATTCAGGGAATAATAGTAGATGATTCAACCACTCCTGGTTGCTATGGTGAGGAATTTTTAAAGCTTTGATTTATGAGAAATGGTGATCATTAGCAGCTCTTTGTTTTTAAAACAGAAAGCCCCACAAATTGTGAAGGCTTGAGTGGAAGAGATGACTGGCAGCTAATTGGAGAAAGAATCTCAGGTTATTTCCAAAGAAAAGAGAACAGGCAGAAGGCTTTTGGAGAGCAGATTCCTGCTTTTCATTTTTATGGCAGGCCAGAGCGTGTGAAGATCGTTGGACAAGGGGTCATGTGACCCAGGTCTATGCTAGTTCTGTCTCGGCATTTGCTTTTCATATGGCCTGGGGCCAATTACATTATCATTTTGTAAATTTTTGATGCTCATCTGTCAAATTATTAGGTCGGACCAGATCATCTCTGTGGGTCTTGAAAATTATTTTGTGATTCTGCCGATATCCTCTTGCCAATTTACAGTGTTTTGGTAGTGTGCTCAAGGGAACAACCCTCTGTCCTCCCACGTGTACTTCACATGGCAGTTATCACTGGCCCCATTTGCTCCTGGCACCCAGTCTGTAAGATATGAAGAATTACTGGGTGCCTTTCCTGCACCCACTTTTCAGTCCTTACAGTAAGCCCAGAGGTATCCCAAGTGTGCTCCGGGGGAATATTATACAAGCCTTTTGGAATTTCTTACACTAAGAAATATATTTTATACTACAACCCAGAACACACAGACACCGTGCACGCGCGCGCGCGCACACACACACACACACACACACACACACATAATTCAGTGTATACTTATTGAGTATTTATGATGTTCTAAGTGTTAGAAATATTATTGCAGTGAACAAAACAGACAAAAATTCTGGTCCTTATAGAGCTTCTAAATACAGAGAAATAATAAACCAAAGAAACTATATGTAATCTGTATATTTATGAAATATATGCATCATTATTGTATTATATATAATTTATAATTTCCGTAATATATTAGAAGGTGGTAAGGTCTATGGAGAAAAATAAAGCAGGAAGGGAGATAGGAAATAGTGGGGGGTGGTGTCTGATTATTAAATTGTGTGGTCAGGGAAGGCCTTACTGAGAAGGTAACATGGATGGTGAGGGAGCCAGCATGCAGATATCTGGAGGAAGAGCATTCCGGACAGAGGGAACAGCAGTTACAGATGCCTGCACGTGGACGTGTGCCTGATGTGTTCCAGGAACAGAAGTGATATCAATGGGTCTGGGGTGAATAAGGGGTAAATAGGACTGAGCAGAAGGGGGGTGGGGCAGATCACGGTGGGCTGTACAGGCCATTGTAAGGACTTGGGCTTTTTCTCTGAGATCCATTATCCCTTGATAATCCGTAGGGTTCTAGAAGAGTGACATGATCTGACTTGGGTTTTAACCAAGAACCATTCTGGCTGTTATATTGAGAGTAGACTAAACATGAACACTCTGTGTGTGTGAGCAAGTCCACAAGCTGTGCTTACCCCTTCATGTGTGACGTGCTGTATTTTCTTTTCTATTGCATTCTAATTCATTCATCTAAAAACTGGTCAGCGCCCACAAATTGATTTCATTATCAGGTGGCAACTGGCAGTTTGAAAAACAGATTATAAATTGGCCTAGAACCCCGAAGATGTAACGGTTGAGCTTCCTTGCTCAAGGCATAGTTGTGGTATACATGGCACCCTATGGAAACCTCGTATTCACACTCAATAATAGTTTTCAAGGAGCTTTTGTTCATTTTTTAACTTACACCGAATAGCTATTTTATTAAATGCTGATTTAAAAGTTTCATCTTTTCCTACATATTCAGCAGCTTTTATTACCAATTTGTATTTTAAATAACTTTCTTTTTATTGAAGTGTAGTTGATTTACAATCCAGGTGTACAGCATAGCAATTCAGTTTTTTTTTCTGATTATATTCTATTATAGGTTATTACAAGATATTGAATATAGTTCCCATGCTTTCAGCAAATCCTTGTTGCTTATCTATTTTATGTAGAGTGGTGTGTATCTGTTAATCCCATACTCCTAATATGTTCCTACCCCACTCCCTTTCCACTTTGGAAATAACTTTTTATATAGAGCATTTTAAATATACTTAAAGTAAAGAGAAAAGTATAATAAAACAACTTGAACAATTGTAGACTCATGGCCTGGTGTCATCTAAACTCAACCCCTATAGTTCGGATCATTTTGAAGCAGGTCTCAGGCCTGGTGTTATTTCATCTGTAAATATTTCAGTTGTTATCTTAAAAGATAAGAACTCTTTACAAAAATATGCCACATTAGTATTCTCTCACACACACACAGACACACAGACACAGAAACACAGACACAGACACACACACACACACACAGACACACACACACACACACACACACACACACACACGAGCAGTAATCCCCCCTGTTTAGTCTGGCCAGCAGTGTCTCTCTTCATTCGCCTGAGGACAGAAATGCAAGTGACTTTAATGAAATGAAGCTGTGGTCATTGTGGTCATGCTTTCCTGATGCTGAAGATGGTATTTCTGGATGCTGCCAAGCCCCTGTTGAAGAACTACTTTCTTACTTTCAAAAATGAGTCACTTCAATCCTATTCCCCTTTTATACTTTCGTTTTTTCTGAAGTGTGAGCTCCTTTTCTGTGGCTCTTGACTAATCAATAGTAAGCGCCTTGAGAGAAGGTCTTGGGTCTTATGACCCTTGTACCACCCAGTGGCTTGACATGGTTCCCCGCACACAGCAGCCATCACACTTTTGTTAATGTTCTTACTTCCTTTTCTAAATGCAGAATTGGGGTAACCTCTCTTGGCCCTTTGGCCCATTACTCCTTTGGCCATATGCTGTAGCATCATTAAAATCTGACTTTTCTAGGAAGCCTCACTTCTACCACGATGGAAAGCTTTCTGGATCAGTATTAACTCTTTGACAGGAGCCTTCAAGTTGATCTCTGTTCTTACAGAGCATTTTTTGTCCCTTCTATTTCTTGAGCTCATTATCCTCAATCAGTAGAGTGTGGTGTTTCTCTTTCTGTGATAGCGGCCCTAATCTCCACCAATTTATTGACAAGAGACTAATTTGCTATGGATTACATTACTGGAAACATTGTCGTTTCTAAATATGTGTAATAGTCATAATTCCAGATAGAGGTAAGTAAATATTTGTATGTTTGAGTATATGGTGTATACTAATTCAGTGTTGAGTATCCCTTATTTAACAAATTAATTACCCAAATATTTTATCTGTAAGATTGGTAAGGGAAGTGGCAATACTCCAAGCCTTATTCTTTTCATCCTTGCTTTCTCCAACCTTTTCCCCTTCTCTTTTCCATAAAAATTGAGTGCATACTTGTGCCAGCCACCATGTGTGGCTCTGGGCAACACAAAGATGGGAAGCAGCGTCCTTGTAGTTTCTTCTTCAGAGTTTGTCCCCAGTGGATTGTCAGTCCATAAAGGCAGGGACCCTCAGGTCACCAGCTACTAGCAGAGGGCCTGCCATATAATAGCTTCTTAAGAACAGTTTTTGGGTGAATGGTTGAATGAATGGAGATATGAACTTCACCACAAAGGAGTTTACAGCCCAGGATTTGATAGTGAGTGTGGAGTTGGTGGAACTTGGTAGAACTTGTAAGGTCCTTATCATTTATAAATATTTGCAGTTTGAAACTCTTCCCTTAAGTTGCTACCCCTCCTGGCCACTATCTCCTGAGTTTTCAGTACCCTCTTAAAGATGCCAGAAGCTTGACATGGGGATTCTTACACACAATGGCATAGGTATGGCCTCGGACAACAAACAAAAAAGACTGAAACGGGGGGGGGGGGGGGGGGGAGGGCTCCACTTCCTTCACTGTCTACCTCTCCTGCGTATGTGGCTCTAGCTAGATGAGACACTCCCAGTTGCTCATCCTCTCTGGTTCTGGAAATGTCTCAGTCTTGGGAGGCCTCCCGGATGTCCTGATTATGGGGCTTGTTTAGCCTGGAGGCAACCCTGTAGTTGTAACTCGTTACCATGAGGAAAGCATTTTTAAAACTAGCACACAGATCTACGTCTGTCTTTTCTTCTCTCTGAGTTACAATTTTATGTTTATGCTCTGCCAGGAGACGTTTACTACTGGTTAAAGAGGAATTAAAAATACTTGTTGTTCTGTCATTCCAGGGCAAGGATTCACTCTGGTGGAAATTAATGTCGTGTGTGTGTGTATGTGTGAATGTCTGCATTTATGCGTGTCAGGGTGTGTCTGTGAGTTGCTGTATGTGTGCACATGTGTGTGTCTATGTCTCTTTGTCTCGGTTTGTGTTTGTGTGTCAGTGTATGTGTGTGTCTTTGCGGGATATTTGTGTGTCTTTGTGTCATAAGGCAGATTCAGTTCCCAAGGGAAAGAAAACTTTCAGAGGCCCACAACCCATGGGACACGTTTTCAGCTACTATCTTTTCTTGTGGTTTTAAATTATTTACTCCTCTTCCTGAAGTGACTGATTCAGAATATGAAAGAGTTCTCTCAGAGAATGGAAAAGATATCATTTAACATTTTAATGGTTATATGTAATTAATCTTATTATGTAAACCAATTATTTTTGATCCCTGGTGGAGTTTGTAACTAAGCCTAAGTAATTCTCCAGGTATGATGAATGACAAGCCACAGAGTCAAAATGTCAAAGAAGCAACTATTTTGAGGGGTTGGAACATTTTCTTTTTAAATAGACGTTTTTAGTTGCTGAAAGAGTCCTTGTAGATTCCCCTCAAAATTAAAAAAGCAAAAGGAAGAGGAAATTACAATGAATAGTCTTAAAATTCCAATTAATCTCTCAAATAGTGATTAATTTCCAGAGACATGGAGACTCAGCAGTATATCGGAGAGAAAGGAAAAGACAATTAGGATTGGGGAAATTGGTAGAGGACACTTGGGTAGGTGGAAATCCCACCAGGATTGAAGACTGCACTAGGATTGAGATAATTGACAAGGTTGGAAGCCTGCCAAAAACTATCTGGCGTTGGCTCTTCTTCGTGGGACAAATGTGTCCATTTGGAAACCCACGAACCATGTTTTCTAAAACTGTCTATTGTCTCTTTATGGGAAACCTCAAATAAGATCTGTTATCAAATTAGAGTGCTTTCTTTGTCACCTTTTAGCTCATCCTTTGGCTGAAATGTTGGCCCCCTGCCCTTCTTTGTGCTCAGGGCATTCTTGGGGCTCTCCTCTTCCTAACAATCAACATCTCAGTGAGCTGGTTCAAATCTGTGTTGGTTTAAGATAGTGGATGCTTTAAATTTCTGAGACCACTGATGTAGCCTGGAAATCACAAAAACCAATTGATGTATCAACTTTTTCCTCTATAAAGGCAAAATAACACCATTGCAATTTTTTTTTTTTTTTTGGTGCAAATTATTGAGGACAGGATAAATTGGAACAAAGAGAAAATTAGCATGTTCTCATAGAGCTGGCTATACTTATGAAAATAATACTTACTTTAACATGCAAATGCTAAGATCGAGTGGATTCAGTTTTAAGTCGTTTGGAACTTACTTGTATGTACCTGAAGTTTTAATTACAGGGTAGTGAAGATGGTGTTAAACTTTTACGGTAGCATGGCTTTTGATCTGTTTCTTCTTTCCAATCTCCTAACAGTACTTATTAGGGGGAAAAACTCTCTAGAGAGTGAGGAATAAATATCACAGTCCCTTAAACTTCTATGTGTATGCAGCACTTTACAGAAATAATGTTAAGTGAAGTAACCATTTGTGGTCAGCTGGAAAATGTAACTTTCAGAGGGATTTGACCAGCTATACTGACCTAGAAAACTAAATAAGCAGTTTGGAAAATCTGGTTTGTGTGTATAATTATTTTTATATTATCTCAGGCTGTGCCTTGCAAAGAGCAGACCACAGTAGTTATCTGACCTATTGCTCTACCCTTGCCTTTTCTTCAACACAGTAATTATGTAAGACTCAGCATGTTTTTCACTAACTATGTGCCGTATGCACATTCCTTAACTTCAGCAGCCCTCTATCTGGAGGCGACTCAAGTGCTCTGTAATCTCTCAGTTTGAATAGGAAAGATATCTTAAATTGGGACCAGTGGTAACATTTATAGACTGGGAGGACCACTGGGAAAATAAAAGCATTTGGCACTTTTATTAGCTGAAAATGTCTTGAAAGTTGTGAGGTCTCAGCTATTTTTAATTAAAATAGAAAAGTAATCTTCAAGATCAAAGAGTCCTAACAATGCTTTTCATTTGAATATAAATATTTAGTTGGGATATAGGTTACAGGATGTCTTTAAGGACCTAAGGTCCTTTGGGTTTACTGTTTTTAATTCTGGTTATTCCTTTAGTTGCTTGGAGCACAGAAAAATGATTTCCTTTAGATTGTATGCATGCTCCTAAGGATATCTGAATAAAAGATACATTTCTGATAATTTGCCATCTCAGCTTCATCCCTTGGGCAGCAGGCTGGAATGCAGTAACTTAACCTGAATGTGAATGAATGCATATGTGCAAGAGGGTGTGTGTCTCTTCCTGGATTTGAAGGAATTGGCATTAAAGCAGTTTAATCAGGATACCTTGGATGGCTTATCATCTTGATTAGCTAGCATTGCAATTAGAAGACGTTGAACTTTTGTTTAAAACATGAAAGTGACTGGTGGAGTTCAGATATTAATAAAACTAGGCTTAGCCTATAGTTTTAACCCTCTACTATCTTACGTTAAGAAGAAATAAAAAGACGATTCAAGGGAAACAAGGAACTGGAATTAACTACAAAGCTGTAAAGGGCCCTGGGTGATTTTAGTCTTATTTGGCATTCTGATATCCCCTCCCACCCATCCACAACCCTGACCCCCTCCAGCACAGCAGCACCTCTGTTCTCAGCTCCTGAGTTGGTTCCTTTTTCTTCTTTATTGTAACCATAAATACTAGATGGTAGAAGTCATGCTTAGTGAAGGGAGGCATGAGGAGTAGTGGAATCACACAATATCTGTGTTAAAAGGTTATGTCCTATTAAGATATGCTTTTTAAAGTTAGTTATTAATATAGACAGGACATTTAGATTGTTTTCGATGAGACAGGCTCTGTCAGAGATTGATCCAGTGGTCCTTAGTCCTGATTCACCAGGGATGGTTTTTGAAAACACAGTGGCCCAGGCCACATTCCAGGTCTAAAGAATCTTTTCGAGATAAGGCTGAGAGATACTCATGTGCAGTCAAGGTAATGAAACACTCTGTGTTTCCCCAACATTGAGAATGATGAGTCACCTAGAGCCTTGAACAGTCAAAGGATGGTCCCTGATGACTGCATCACCTAAAGCTTGTTAGAATTGCAAAATCTCAGGCCCACCCCACACCTACTGAATCAGAATCTGAGTTTTAACAAGATCTCCAAATGATTTTTATGTACTTTCAAGTGTAAGAAGCATTTATTAAAAGCCCTTAAATACATGAGCAGGAAATAGAGTCAGAAACACAGATGATTAGGACCATGGTTAAGTGAGGAAAAAGCTCTCCATACAATGGATTGCTGCTAGCTTAAATGAAGTTTGGGTAGAGTTTTTGATGACTGATTAGTTTTGATTAGAGCTCTTAAGAGAGAAATAGAAAGTTAGAGAATTGTATCTATAGTAAGACACTGTCTCTACTTAAACATTAAAGAAAGAGTTCCCACTTTTGAGGTCCCAGGCATAATGGTATAAAAGGTACTGGACTTAGCCTTCTGTTATGAAAAGCTGTGAAAACTGGATAATATATAAACAACTCATTCAGGTATTGGAAAACAACCAGTACAGAAATACAGTAATTGAGTGAGAGGTGGAGGAGCTCTCTAGGAGATCCCACATGTACGATGACATTTTCTCTGAGACCATTTTTCAAACCAAGATTTAGGAAAATAGGACCCAAACAGAAAACTTCAGTCTCCCTAGGCAGAAGAAACAGAGGTCAGAGTTTGAGGGCATCAAGGATTTGAGAGTCAGAGTCCCAGAGAGGAGGGAGCTAGAGAGAAGGAGCCCTAAATATCTCCATAAAAATGCTTTTAGGATCTTTGTTCAACTACTAAGCTGGGCATGTGCAGGGTGAGAGGTGGGAAGTAGCAGAGAGAAGGCTGGAGAGAAGACTGGAGATTTCAGAGGCCATATGGTGCTAAAGAGATGTTGGAGTTTGGGCTTAATGAGAATAGACAGACCTAAATGAACACTCTGAGCATTCATGTGAGGCTTTAGAAGACCAGGGTGAGGTCCTAGGGAGGGAGGATTTCACCATTGCCTTGACAGGATCAAGGTGATCCACAGGTAACTTAACAGGTGAGCAAAACAAAACTCAACCCTCTGTAAGAAAAATGACATAATACCGAGTTCTATAGTGTACATCATAAAATTAAAATTATTTCATCTGTGAAGAAGCAGAAAAAGTGACCAACAGTCAAGAGATAAAGAAGGCATAAAAACAGATCTGCAGATGATCCAGATGTTCGAGCTACTAGAAATGGGCCTCAAAATAATCATGATTGGTATTATTAAATTCTTTAACAGTTAAAGAAAATGGAAGACTTGTATTAAAGATATTTCTTTAGGCAGAAGGAAAATGATCTCAAATAGAAAAATATAATTGCAGGAAGGAATGGAGAGCTATTAGAAATGGTAAATATGTGCATGAATAGAAATAAATATTGATTGTTTAAAATAACAGCAATAGTCCTTTTGTGGGATTTGCAACATTTATAAAAGTAAAATATATAACCATAATAACACAAAGGATGGCAAGGGTAAATGGAGTTAAACTGTTATAAGTTTCTTGCATTGTTTAGGATGGGGTAAAATTACTAATTTAAAGAAGACTGAAATAAATCGAGAATGTATTTTGTAATTTTTAGGGTAACCTAAACCTAAAAATTTATTTTTAGGGTAAAATAATAATTTTTAAAAGATATAACTAAAATGCTAACAAGGGATAAAAATAATTTTTTTAAATTTTGATTAATTTAAAGGGAAGTGAAAAAACAGGAACAAAGGATAGATATAGATGGGACAAACGGTAAACAAATTGTAAGATGGTCAACTTAAAAGCAACTATATCAGTAATTACATTAAATGTACATCAACATTCCAACAAAAATATAAAGGTTGTCAGAATGGATAAAGAAAACCAACTGTAACAGGTTTAAATTTTAATATACTTTATAAAGACACAAAAAGGTTGAAAGTTAGAGGTAGATTTACCATGCAAAAACTAAACAAAATAAAGCTTATAACAACATATTAATATCAGACAAAGCTGATTTTAAAGCTAGAATTATTATGAGACATAAGAAGGGACATTTCTTAATGAAAAAAGGAAGTTATAACAATCCTAAATTTGTAGGCACTTAATGATACGTCTTCAAACATTGACAGACTCAAAGGAAAAAATAGACAAATCCAAAAATCATTGTTGGAGATTTTAAGCAGATAAAAGTCAATAAAAAATAGAAGACTTGAAAAATATGATTATGTAACTTGATCTAATTGACAAGTATAGAACGCTACATCCAACAACTGCATTCTTTTCGAATGTACATGGGCCCTCCTTTTAAGTGCTCATGGGACGTTTGACAAAATAGATCACATCTTGGCCATAACATATGTCTCAGCAAATATCAAAGGATTGGAATCAGTGTATATGATCTGACCAGAGTAAAATCAAATTAGGACTTGATAACAGAAAGATACCTAGAACATCTCTAAATATTTGTAAATTAAGCAAAACACTTGTAAATACCCCACACAAGAAAAAATTACAATGTAAATAAGAAAATGTTTTGAGGTGAATAATAAAGGTAATGAAAATGCAACATATGAAAATTCATGAGACGGAACTAAATCAATACTTAGAAGGAAATTTATACTTTTAAAATGTATACAGCATAAAAAAGGAAAAGTTGAAAATAAATCATTTAAACATCCATTCAAGAAACTGGAAAATTAATAGCAAATTAATCCCAAAAGAAAAAAAGAAAGGAAATCACAAAAAGAAGAGCAGAAATCAAAGAAATAGGAAAAATATATATGATAATAAAAAAATTGACAAAACCAAGTGTGGTTCTTTAAAAATGTTAATATAATTGATAAATCCTTGAAGACCAACCAAGAAAATAAGAAGAAAAAGCACAAGTAAGGAATGTCAGCAAAAAAAAAGAAGGGATCACAACTACAGGTCAGAGATATTAAAAGGAAAGTAAGAGGATATTACAATCAACTTTATGTCAATAAAGTTGACAACTTAGAGAAAATTGATAAATTCCTTCAAAAACATAACTTACCAAAGTGGACATAAGAAGAAATAAAAAATCTAATAGTCCTACATATTGAAATTGAAACCAAATTTAAATGTCTTCCTACAAATTAAATTCCAGACCCAGACTGTTTTAGTGATGAATTATTCCAAATATTTAAGGAAGAAGTAATGTCAACCTTATACAATCTTCGACTCTTCCAGAGAATAGCAAAAGATAGAACATTTCTTAACTCATTTTGTGAGTTCAGCATAATCAAACTCTGACAAGTACTTACTAGGAAGGAAAATTACAAGTCAGTATCTCTCATGAACCCTAGAATTGTTTTTAGCAAATAAAATTCAGTGATTTATAAAAGGATAGTACATTATGATCAAATGGGATTTATTTCAGGAATCCATGGTTGTTTTAACTTTTAAAAAATAATCAAAGCCTCATTAAAAGAATAAAGGAAGAAGAAAAGAGATGGAGAATTTACACTGCCAGAGATTTAGATTTACCATAAAGCTACAGTAATTAAGATAGTGTGACATTGACTCAAGGGTACATGAATAGAACAAACGAATAGAATAGAGTTCTGAAATAATTGTTACAGATATCTGTGAATCTGACAAAGTTCTTAAAGCCAGAACACATAAAGAATCCTATCCTACAAAACAATTGGAAAAATAAAGTCAACTCGATTAAAAATTAGGCAAAATACTTGAAAGGGCCTTCACAGAAGAGAATATCACAATTGCCAGTAAACATATAAAATATGCTCAACATCATTAGTCATTAGATAAATGCAAATAAAAATACCAAAAAATACCATTACGTACCCACCAGAATGGCTAAAATTAAAAAGGCTGACAATATCAAGTTGATATTTTAGACTTTTTGGTGACCTGGAGAAAGGAATTCACTCTGTCCTCCCTGTCCTTATAGTTAAAACTCTATTAGCAGCTCTTCTTCCATTTTCTTGGCTGTAGCATCCCAAGTCATTTCCCCATTGATTTAGTCTTTTTTTTTTTAAATTTAATTTTTATTTTATAATGGAGTATAGTTGATTTACAATGTTGTGTTAGTTTCAGGTGTACAGCAAAGTGATTCAGTCATACATATACACATATCTATTCTTTTTCAGGTCCTTTCCCCATATAGGTTATTACTCTTGAGTAGAGTTCCTGTGCTATATTGTAGGTCCTTGTTGATTATCTATTTTATATATAATAGCGTGTATATGTTAATCCCAACCTCCTAATTTATCCCTCCCCCCGCTTTCCCCTTTGGTAACCATAAATTTGTTTTCGAAGTCTGTGAATCTGTTTCTGTTTTGTAAATAAGTTCATTTGTATCATTTTTTAGATTCCACATATAAGTGATACCATATGATATTTGTCTTTTTCTGTCTGACTTACTTCACTTAGTATGATAATCTCTAGGTCCATGGCATTATTTAATTCTTTTTTATGGCTGAGTAATATTTCATTGTATATATGTACCACCTCCTCTTTATCCATTCCTCTCTTGATGGACATTTAGGTTGCTTCCATGTATTGGCTATTGTAAATAGTGCTGCAGTAAACGTTGGGGTGCATGTATCTTTTCGAATTAGAGTTTTCTCCCCATATATGCCCAGGAGTGGGATTGCTGGATGATATATATAGTAGTTCTAGTTTCAGTTTTTTAAGGAACCTCCATACTGTTCTCCATAGCAGTTGTACCAATTTACATTCCCACCAACAGTGTAGGAGGGTTCCCTCTTCTCCACACCCTCACCAGCATTTATTATTTGTAGACTTTTTGATGATGGCCATTCTGACTGGTGTGAGGTGATACCTAATTGTAAGTTTGATTTGCATTTCTCTAATAATTAGCAATGTTGAGCATCTTTTCATGTGCTTTTTGGCCATCGTATGTCTTGTTTAGAGAAATATCTGTTTAGATCTTCTGCCCATTTTTTGATTGTGTTGTTTGTTTTTTGACATAGAGCTGCATGAGCTGTTTGTATATTTTGGAGATTAATCCCTTGTCGGTCGCTTCGTTTGCAAATATTTTCCCATTAATTTAGTCTTGCCTTTTGCTCAGAGCCTTCTCACATCACCCAGGTAGATATAGCCAATCTACTTAGGCCTTCCAATGAAACACTGATTCGCCATTATTGCCATTCCCCAAATTAACCACTATTCTGACTTTCTCACCATAGATTAATTGTCTGTTTTTGAATTTTATATGCATAGAATCATACAATATGCACTTATATACTCTTTTATATCTAGATTCTTTCACTCAACATTATATCTTGAGATTCATCCATATATTATGTCTACCCGTGGTTCATTCTTTTTTACTTTTGTAGAATATTCCAATTCCTATATGTTTATCTCTGTATACTTATGTATTCTTTTACTGATGGATTCTTGGGTTGTTTCCAGTATGGGACTACTACCAAAAAATGCTGCTATGAATATTTTTGTATGTGCACCTATGTACATTATCTGTTATCTATATACCTGAAAGTAGAATTGTTAGGTCGTGGGGTATGTATATATTCAGTTTTATAAGACACCGCCAAATAGTTTTCTAAAATTGTTTTACCAGTTTATATTTCCACCCAGAAGTGTATGAAAATTCCATATCTTCTCCATTTTCATGTCCCATTTCTTGTTGACTTAAAATTCTTTTGAAGGTAATCACATTTGACTAGACTGTTAAAACCACCACAGTAGCAGAAGCAGCAAACAAACATGATAGGAGAGACAGTCCCAACTGATATTCCCAAGTCAGATCATCCTGAAGGCCACTTACTGAAAGGAAAACAATTAGGTGAAATTGCTCTCCCATTTAAGAAGACATTACCACTTAATCATTAACTTAATTCTTATTTTCCCCTAGAAATGTCACAATTATGAAAAATTATGAAATGATTCCTGATTAAATGACACTACATGTGAAACAGTAAATATAACTGAAAAGGGTAGACTTTTTTTTTTTTTAATTTTATTTTATTAAAGTATTGTTTTTTTTTGTTTGTTTGTTTTTTTCACACACACACACTGTATTTTATTTTTACAAGAGATAAATAGACTGACACCAAGCATTGTACATGGATGACCACAACCAAAGCAACAATGATTGCAATTAAAAAGGGTAGACTTTTAGGCTTAGTCAGATACTACTATTTTAACTAAGTTACATATGTAACTAAGTAACATAACTAAGTTATGATGAGAAGAACTCTCACAGTAGAAACATTTTTTTCCTGTTTGTTGAAGGCATAAACTGGGTTTATTTCTAAAACCCTGCTTTGCTTAAGGAGAGGTCACAGGAGAGAAAAGTCAGAAGCTGTTTCTGCTGTTACTAACTTTGTGATCCTAGTCACTTAATATCTTTTGTCTCAGTTTCAAGTGTCTGCTAAAGCTATGGAACATTATACCTTCTCTGTTCACCAAAAAGATTATTGTGAGAAGCAATTGAATGCCTGTAACAGCTAATCCACATAGAGATTTAAAGTCAACAGAGCATTTTCCACATATTCTCATTTCTATATTTAAAATAATCTTATAATGGGTAAAATGCTATTCTAATGGAAGGTATTTTTTTCATACGATAAATCATATTTTTCATATGATAATCTTATTTGTTATACATCTTATGTCGTAAGCAGAGCCCATTGCAGTGCAGTCTAGAAGTACATTTGCTCATTCTCTTTTGCCTCAGTAGAAAGGAATAGAGAGGATGATGAATAATGAGTAAAACACGTATCATCTCCTGGAGATAGAAAATAAGGATAGAGGCAGATTTTCATTCAGGAGAATTTATTTGGGCTTTGGAAGTAATTTAAAATGGCTATTCCCTCTATTGGCAATTTGTAGCCTGCCTGAGTTGACACCTCCATTTTCAATCACAGCAAGATTGCTTTTAGTTGCAGGGAATTGCTAAAGCCAGAGCTCTGAAACCCTGAATCTGAACCTTTTTCAAACTCGTTATAGATTTAAAGCAGATGGAACAAAAAATAGGATCTTCTCTTGTAATTGTCATCACATGCTTTACAAATTATTTAAATTAATCCATAATTTGTCTAAATCAAGAAGGGGAAATATGGCCCAATTATAACATTGACCTATTATATCTAGACACGGCAAATTTAGTCCAGAAAGGTATGTTAGCCATCAAATATGCAAACTTAATGTGAAGTAGTTGTTGGGCTTTTATATACATATGAGATCTAAGAAAGACAATATTATTATACATACAGTGACTAAGTTCCCAGATCAGTCAATCCAAACCAATATATGGAAAACTCTGTGTGTGTGTGTGTGTGTGCGTGCGTGCATGCGTGTGTGTGTGCCCGCACACACATACCTTCTGACTGTCTATCTGTATGGAGATATGTACCTATCTGTTTAGAGCAAAATCTTCAAAGATTCTCTTTGTAAAACTGAATTAGATTCTAGAGGACACTAGTGTTGTAGTTTAGCATCTCTCTTGGTTTCCTATCCATACCGTGGAAAATCTCTAAGGCAGAAGGAGACCGAAGCTGATCTCCTGCTGTGAGCTCTTTGAGACCCATTTTGAGGAATCACCACTAATCACACTGGGGAAGGCGACTTACCTCACATGGGGGAGAGTTATAATTATTGAGTGGGTGTTATAGTCACCGAGCTTTCGTGTAGTTAAAACATTATTCTGAGACATGTCCTATAAGCCATGGGATTAGGCCTTTATTAATAAAACTCCCCAAGTGGTATTTGCAATGTTTCATTCCACTTGAGAAGATAAATAGGACAGAATTAAACTAACACAGAAAGATTACTTATCTTATAATTAAGAACATTGTAGAAGAATGAATTTTGAATTTATAGCAGATTCTGGGTTGGCTGGGAAGACATATTAAATAACCTTCCTTTTTTAAAAATATCTTTTGAGACATAAATTCTCTGTGGGGAAAAAATATAGAACAATGAGCTGTCTTTTCTCAATTGATTGCCTAGTGTTCCAAACGCTTTGAAAAATGAAGGGAAATGTAACATTTTAAAATGATCTTTTAGAAATCTTTTATTATGAGTGGGGAAGAATGAACTAAAGTCCTAAAGTATTTAGACTTTTTGGAAACTTCCATGATGTAAGCTTAAGTAAGTCTGAGATAGTCCAGCCCACAGAGCATGGTGGCATGAAATGCAAACATGAGTCACCGATTTTTATAGTCAGCTAGAAAAGCAGCACATTTAGTGTGATTTTTAAAGAAGAAAAATAGACAATATTTCCTGACGTGAAGACACTTACTATCTTAGTTTCTCCTTGGAAACTTCACAGAGCTTTATCCTGTTTATTTACTGTGTAGAAGTGACCCTGAGCATCAGCTTGGGTCTGTATTTTAAGATCTTGGCTAAAATGTCATATGTTCTTAAGCAAACCAAAGTAGAGAATTCAACAGTCACCCAATTTATACCATTAAGGTAAAAATAATCAATTTATACAAATCAGAATCAAATTCATACCAGTTTATCTATGGTATGAATTTTCAGGTTTTCTCTGAAATTATCCTGGGGATCATAATTTTGCTTTTAACTTTCTCAATGTAGACCCCAGATAAGAAGAAGATAATTTTATTGTAAGCGTAGAAGATAGATTTTGATGACCCATTTTTTCTTTGTTCCTCCTAAAATGAATTTCTTAAGCTGGTCTTTACTTTTCCCATCTACAAAGTGGAGAATATAAAAGGTTTCCTGAAGCTGTGAAATACATAGAGGGCATTCATGTTTTCGGAAGCAAGTTGGAATGTATAATTACACACAATTCCCAGCATTTTGTGCTTATGAAAGGAGTAATAGCAGTTCCCTGATCTCAAGTCATTAGATCTGTGGGGAGATGTAATGTGATGCTGCCATTTGTTAGAATATTTTAGGACTATACTACTTCACTGTTTGGTATGACATTATGACCGGCTGTAACTGTTTTGGCAGAGTTAATCGGACTTGTTTCCCCCTGGCTCCCATCATCACAGCATCCCACTGGCAGCAGGAAGCTTCTTGAGGAGATGTCTTCGTGCCTTGCTGGGTACTGTAGCCCACATCAAGCCATCAACTTTTCCATTTTCATACTTTTCTAACTTGGAGTCGTTTTCCCAACTCAGTGATCTCCTTTCTGCCATTAGCCACCTGCACTCCATTAAGTTGTCTGTTCCATAGAAATAGAAGCATCGAGTTCCTTGATAAGGGTTGTCTACTGTCCACCATTACTCTCCCTTCTTGTAGCAAAGCCCCTGATTTTCTTATGGGTGCCCACTTTTCCCTAACTCCCTCAGTCCATACACGTTCAGAGCTTCTGAGGGTGGCTTGTGACTCCAGCTTCACAGAAAAGAGCTTCAGGGATTGGGCGGGAAGGGGCACAGGAACCATCGGCCGTTTGCTCTGGCTTTTGCCTGCCGGATTTAAACTGTAGTCACCTTGCGATCATCCACATGGGACCTGAGAGAGACCACACCCACGTCGGGGCAGAGGTGAGAGATGGAGACGTGAGCCCTGCATCACGATGTCTGAACCTGAATGGAGTAGTGGCTGAAGTTCTACCTCTGGCCTTTTAGCTACCACAATTTTTTTTTTTTTCTTTAGCTCAAACCAGTTGGAATTGGGGCTTCTATCATCTGTCACTCTCAACAGAAATAACCCTGAGTAATCCAAGCCTAGTATCTATGGTCCAAATTCAAAAGAATTTCACTTCTTTGTTTTATCCTGGGTATCCCCACTAATATATCAAGGCTGCAGAACCTTTCTTCACCCATGGATGCTGGCACCAACAAGATTGTTCTTGAATTTGAGGCCTCAGATTGTGCAACAAATAAGTTCTCAGCCCCATGTACTCAGTGCTAAGCATAGTATCAATTTGCTTAAAATCAGGGTAACTACAAGTCACTGCTTCTAATTCACAGAGAAGCTGCCTTTTAAAATGTGTGTGTGTGTGTGTATATATATATGTACACACACACACACACACACACAAATACACATATAGATGTGTGTTATACCTTTGTAATGGCTAGGTCAACAATATTTAATTAATTAAATTTGTTAGATTTAAAAAAATAAGCTCCCCATTGGGCAATATCAGGAAATAAATACACCAAGGTAGAGAATTTGATGTGATCAAAGTCCAAGATGATTTGGCTGCAGGCACAGTAGCAAAGTGGGGGATTGTTTGTCCCTTATGACCCCAGGTTTCAAGGAGGCCGATCCACCCACATAGCCAGGGCAGGGTGCCAGATAAATGAGCCTGTGGCACTGCAGCCCCATTCTCCTTCCTGAACTCTCGGTTCACGCCTACTCTTCCTTTTGCTCCCACTCTGTTCCAGTTTCGCCTGATTTCCAAGCCTAGTCACATGCTTTCCTTTCTGGCCCATGAACTCAAGGATGGAATCGATATCCAACTTTAACCCTTAAAGCTCCCAGGCCCATTAGCTTGGCTTGACCAGCTCCTGGCCACTCTTTCCCTGGGCTAGGGGTGCTGTTTCAGTCTTCTTTGTAAGAGGACGGTGGGGTGAAGAAGAAAGTTGAGATGAAAGACTAGCAGATAGAAAAAGGGCAAAGGTAGTATGTTCCCACACAAGTCTTTACCTTATCTGAAAAGACTTCCCATTGACAAAAAAGATGAAGCTGAGCATATGGCATATGCTTCCTAGTGCACCAGATTGTAATATTATACACTGGGATTACAAAGTCTGGATATTACAACCATAAACGTATATAAACATTTTTGTGTTTTGTGCAAAAGGAAAAAAATCACCAGTGATGTATTATCCTAATGAGCTGATTACAAAGATCAATTAGCGATATTCCCAAGCTCTAGATAGAAAGAATGGCACCCACTTCAGTGACATACTACATAGCTGCATTAGTGAGTATGATGGTATTTCTCATTGGTTTGATTGTAGCTGTTTGCTACAGCTGTGTTTTATAGGTTAGAATCCTAGGACTGGAAGGAACCCTTAGATGAGGGATTGGAAAACTACAGCCTACTGCCAAATCCAGCCTGCCCCCTGTTGTTGTAAATACAGTTTTATTGGAACCCAGCCACAGCCTTTCACTTAAGTGTTGTCTGTGGTATGTAAGTGTGTAGGTGCTTTCGCATACGCCGGCAAAGCTGAGTACTTGTGACAGTGACTGTAAACTGTAAGGCTGACAAAGCCTAAAATATTTACTATCTGGTGTTTTACAGTGAAGATTTGCTGAGCTTGCTTTAGAAGGCAATTTAAATCCATTTGCCTGTTTTCTGGAATGATTGTATTTTTGTTGCCTCAGAAAAGTATTTGCCCAGTTAGTAATGATTCCTAGGGATGAAGATTGTGTTGTCTCATTGGTATTCCAACTCCTACTACCCAAAAATTCTTTGTAGAGATAACTTACCTAAATCCTTCATGGTACAAGGTAGACCCAGTTCCTCTTCTTTTGTCTTTAGTTTGGTTGTTTTTGTTTTAGCTGCTCAATGAAATCTTTTCATATATTTAAAGACTATCAAATGGCCCAATTTTTGTCTTCCCTCCCCCACCCCCCTGCCCACAGGATAAAATCCATCCCTTTTAGCATTCCCAAATCTTGAATTTTTTTTTTTTTTTGCATGGCTCATTTACACAGCCTTTTCCATTCACTGTGATGAGATTTCTTTATTATACCAAGAACTGGACATTGTACTTTGATAATATTTACCTATTAAGAAGTGCATTCAGGTATAGAATGAATTTGGATCTCAAAACATCTTGGGAGGCCAGCTAGGGTTTTTACTACACCCATTTTGCAGATGAGGGGCAATGAGGCTCAACAAGGTTAAATACACAGCCCCGTGATCACATAACCAGGAATTGATAAACCTCTTCTAGCTTACTGCACTGCCCTTTGCTTTGTAATGAGCCTGGCAGGAGGACAGTTTCAATAAACTATATTGCATGTGTCTGGTGCAATACTGAGCTTGCTTTGGGGGAGATATTCTGTCCTTCATTGTATATCTGCTGGTTCAACTTCAACTCAAAGTTGTTTGTCCGTGGGGCCAGTGTGAAGTGGGTCCTTGGTGCACTATTTAAATATTGTCACTGTGTTCTACGGTCACAGCAAGCAGGTCATGTGTTAGAAGGACTGGAGGAGAGTGTGGTTAAATTAGCAAAAATCCATCACCAGCAGGAGAAAAGGTGTGCGTTTTGCCGGGAGGAAGATGTTCCATGGTGTCATCTTTCTGTACAGTGGGCAATGTTATCTACATATCTTTCCTGTGTTAGACATAGCCAGCCCATCCCCCTGTTTTATTTTGTGCCGTTTATTTTCCTCTTCTGATGTACTAAATTTAGTAGTCTAATTTGCCCAAATTACTTTGATTTTGGAGTCTATGTTTGAAGTTATTCTCTGCTGTCCCCTTTTTTCATCATCATATGGTGTTACCATGAAATTCTTCTCTGAGTCATTAATGAAAATGTTAAGCAACAGAAACAAAACGATATCTCCTTAATAATAATATATCGTTCTCAACCAAGCACAAAGATAGCGTAGGGGCACTGCTATAGAAGTATGAAAAAACAATCGTTACTGCACTTTGGGGGTGGATATTTTCCAACTTATTTACTTTAGCCTTTTAGATGTTTCTTTGTGGACCAAATTATAGCTCTGGTACTGTCATTAGCACTTTAGATTATCGGTTGCAGTGTATTAAGGGAGATACAGGCTGCTTCTTGAACATTCTGCATTTGTATTTAAGTTTAGCAGTGTTTCCTTTTTTGGTTGTATGTTGCCTGTTGTTCACCTTTTATCCTGGCAAAAGGTCATGATTCCTATACACACAGATCATCTTACTAATTGAGTTTCTCGTTGTGTGTCTTCAGGTTATTGCAGTTTAAGTATTTATTTTTATTACTAATAATATTAGTCGATAATTTGAAGCCTAAACCACTTTTCCTTACACAAACAGCAGCAACTTTTCCCTCCAGTGTATTTGTTTCTGAATCATGCAATTCCCGGTGATTGTGTAAGGAGCAGAAAGGGCACACTTTGACTATGAGACCCAAGGCTGGGATTGAGAGATGCCAGCAAGGACATTCATCCTTGGATTTGCAAACAGATTTGTAAAACTGTGACATTTTATGAGGACATCATTGGGAGAGAATAGATTCAGGACCTTGCTGTCATTTTTATAGTCAGAATTAAAGTGAGATGGGACTTTAAAATGGGAATTTCTCTTTTCTTACCCTTTCTTCCAGTCTTCCTTTAAAAGCTACTAAAAAAAAAAATTCCTTTGTATTTTCCTAACCTTCTCTCTAGTTTAGTGGCCAGCTCTTATTCTCATCTGACCAGATTTCTTCTCATCCTTTTATGTGCACAGCCAGGAAGCCTTCCTAAATCACTCTCCCAGCATCACAGCTGCTTTCTCCCTTTGAGAAACAATATACTCTAGCTCTTCTGTTTTTTTCCCCTGTAGAGTTGCATTCAACAGACAAAATTTCCATGTCTAAGAAGCAGTCACCCTTGAATTTTGCATACCTAATTTCATTCTGGTAGCTTCAAACCTACAAACAAAATGAGTGACCTGATACGTATTTTCATTCGAGAATAGAGGTGCATCTTTTTTCGTAGTGCTGGGGTTTGGCTGAGGCGATCTCTTTCCAATCTGAGCTGACCGTGTGATCTTTTGTGTGCACTCACATATTTTAGAGTTGTCGAATGTCCATTGAATGCAGGATGCCATTAAATTTTGCAGGCTTCTTTCTGAACTGTTATTTATACACCCTGTGAAAACTTCAGTTATTTTTATGACAAACATTATTTTAAAGGAACAGTGGTGACAATGACTATTCATTGATTATTTTCATTGAATGGTCCTCATACATCTATAATATGGGTACATTGTCCTGTTTTTGCTTGGAGGTTTATGTTATTTCTACAGTTTATATTGTTTTTGTTTACCCAGTTAATGCCCTTTTCTCTTAAAGTTATATTAAAGAACACACTGATCATAGAGGTTCAGAGCTTGGGTTCCAGAGTCCGAGTGCCTGTATTTAAAACCCATCCTGCCACCAAACTAGTTGTGTGACCTGGACAAGAAACATTGTCTCTTTGTGCCTCAGTTTCCTTTTCTCTAAAATGATGGTAATAATACTACCTAACTCCTGGGGTGGTTGCGAGATTCAATGAGTTAAGTCATATTATGTGTTTAGAAAGGAGCCTGGCATACAGTAAATGCTCAACAGTGGCAGCTGTTAATCATCTTTATTGTTCTCTCCTGAAGAGTAAGGACTATGTGAAACACAGTTTTTTTTTCAAAATCCCTTACAAAACCTCATAATAGAAATGGGTACTCCACGTCCTGGCTATTGTAAATAGTGCTGCAGTGAACATTGTGGTACATGTATCTTTTTGAAAGAGAAAAACAAATACCGTATGCTAACGCGCATATATATGAAAACTAAAGAAGTGGTACTGCTGAACCTAGTGGCAGGGCAGGAATAAAGATGCAGATGTAGAGAACGGACTTGAGGGCACGGGGGTGGGGGGCGGAATGGGAAGCTGGGATGAAGTGAGAGAGTAGCATTGACGTATATACACTACCAAATGTAAAATGGATGGCTAGTGGGAAGCAGCTGCATAGCACAGGGAGATCAGCTCGGTGCTTTGTGACCACCTAGAGGGGTGGGATAGGGAGGGTGGCAGGGAGACGCAAGAGGGAGGGGATATGGGGATATAGGTATACATATAGCTGATTCACTTTGTTGTACAGCAGAAACTAACACACCACTGTAAAGCATTTATACTCCAATAAAGATGTGGAAAAAAAAAAAGAAAGAAAGAAATGGGTACTCAAGGAACGTGTTAAGTAACTGTGGCAGGTAGAATAATGGTCCCTCAAGACGTCTACATCCTACTCTCTGGATCCTGTGAATGTGTTATGTTACATGACAAGGGGGACTTGAGGTTTTGCAGATGGAATTAAGGTTGCTGTCAGTTGACTGGGATGGGTAGATTACTTGGATCTTCCTGGTGGGCACAGTGTATCATAAGGATCCTTTAAATGTGGAAGAAGGAGGCAGAGGAGTCAATGGCAGAGGAATTTGAAGTAAGAAAAACTCAGTGAGCCATTGCTAGCCTTGAAGATGGGAGGGACCACCAGCCAAGGACTGCTGGGCAACCTCTAGAAGCTGGGAAAGGAAAGGAAATGGATTCTCTTTTCCTTAGAGCCTCCAGAAGGAACACATCCCTGCCAATACCTTGATTTTAGCCCAGAAAGACTTCACAACTGTCATATAATAAATTTATAATATAAACATATAAAATTTATAATAAAGTTATATTAGTTTAAGCAACCAAGTATGTGGTAATTTGTTAAAGCAGTAATAGAAAACGAATACGGTGACCAACTGACTGAATGAAAAGATGATTTTTTGAGACAATGACACCAAAAAAAGGTACCAGTGTAAGAATTTGTACATTAAGAAGACATAATGGCTAGAACCAGTTCTTAAAGCAGTGGATTTTAAACCTTCCTTGGTCAGAATCATTCCTTTAAAACAGCTCACATGCCCGTAAATATAAAGTTTTCCATAAAATTTAACAAGGCCCACAGACCACGTGGAAACCCTCCATTGACCCCAGGTTATAACCCTAGGTTTGTTCAGGATTTGTTAAGACTCAGCCAATGACAAGTTTTAAACAATGACCTAGGAGCATTTGCTACTAGACTGTTAGAGTTGTCTGGTACTTTGAGGTTCTTCTGAGTAGCTGAAGACTCTGTGAATGCTAATCAAAGCTATAAGGTAACTTAGAGGTTTGGGCCCCCTTTTCAGTGAAATTGAAAGTTTAGAACCTTGTTCTCTGTTTCTCAGTTTACTGTGGCAATATTATATCCCAAGTCACATGATCCTTCTGTACTCATATTCTCCATTTTTAGAAAAGATTAATCATCACTAAAGTAATTAAATTGGTGTTTTAAAAGGTGATTTGAAAGCTGAGGTAACGTTGGAGTAGTGGTCACCTTTAGTATGCCTTATTCCAAGGTTTTGTTTGTTTTAGGGCAGTCATGAAAACAGGTTTTATCTCCATATCATAGGAAGTGCTAACATTTATAGCAGATAGTATAGGTGTTCTCTCTGTTGGTATGGTTTCATTCATTCATTCAGTAAGTTTTGATCCAAGACCAACTAAATTCCAGGCATGGTACTAGGGATGAGGGATACCAATGAAAAAGAAGTTGAATGTAGACTCTGTTCTTGAGTTTACAGTCTTGTGATCTTTGTTAAAAAGTAAATACCCCTTGGAGGTATGGTTTAAATGTCACAGCCATTGTGGACTTTATAGTGAATGAGTTTACCAGATCTTGTCTTGAAAATAAGCTTTCACTGGAGGAGGAGAAGAGGTTAGAAGTCCAATAAGAGCCAGAGGGGGAAGAGTAAGATTTCTGTAAGAAGATAAGAAAGGATGGTAGTAGCATAGCATCATGGGGTCAGTGAATGATAACTTTCACTCATACCGGATTTCTCTTCGAGTGGATCCAAACTATTCTTTAAAAGTTCTGGTAAAGAGTGGATAAGTGGCAGAGAGGGTGTGGGATGGCCAAAGGTGATCAGTGTGACCCACCCAGACCTGGCTTGAAGCCCATCTTTGTGACTCATTGAGCACATGGGTTGCATTAGTGAGTCTGGCATTTCCCACAGGCTCTGCTGCACCTAGCCATGGCTGTTTGTAAGACTGCACCTTTGTAGACGATGAAGAACTGCCACAAAATGAGCTGTGATTTCACAAAAAACTTCCCTGTCTCCACCTGAGCCTGGTTGCTAGAACATTCAGGACATTCTCAGCCATGAAATGCTGAAGGACTGGATGTGAGAGTGAGAGAAGAGATGTGTATTGGTTTCCTGTTGCTGCTGTAACAGATTACCACAAATCCAGCGGCTTAAAACAACACACGTTTGCCATCTTATAGTTCTGGAGGGTCACCATTCTCGAGTGGGTTAGCAGAGCTGCATTTTGAAAAGGCAGAGGGAAATCTGCTTTCTTGCCTTTCGCAGCCTCTGGTGGTTGCCCACGTTCCTTGACCCCTGACCCCACATCGCTCTGGCCTCTGCTTCAATTCTCACATCTCCTTCTCTCTCTCACCCTCCTGCCTCCCTCTTATAAGAACTCTTGTGATTATATTGGGCCTACCCTGGTAATCTAGGATAATCTTCTGTCTCAGAATCCTTAATCACCTCTGCAAAGTCCCTTTTGTCATGGAAGGTAACATTTTCACAGGTTCCGGGGATTAGAATATGGACCTCTTGGGGCTATTATTCTGCCTACCACAAAGTGTCAAATATGATGGCACCCAAACAGCCAAAATGTTTTGCTTAAGGCCTTGAAACCAAAATCTCAGCCCCATCCAGTTTTGGAGCCAGACAAACATTTGTAACCCCAAGATGGCCCATTTTCCATTTCCCATTATAATGAACATGATATGAAATGTTTTAATGTGAATGGAATCAGCAATGTCTTATCTCACGTTTGGCTCAGTGGGGAAAGTTGGTGGAAAATGGCAGATTTCCAGGCTATCTGCCTTGCCTTTGCAGGTCTGTAAATTCCTCATCAGACTCCAGACTGTTTCAGTAACTCCTCATCCCGTTGCCTTTTAGAGTGTGCTTTACACTGCTTTTTTGGACAGACATGACATACCTTTTCAGCCTGTGTTTTTCTGAAGCTGTTATGAAGATTTCAACTTTATTTTCTCATAGTTCGGTGTCACCACGAAGCTTTGTATTTTTTTCCAGATAACTTCAAAAGTCTGGTGGAAAAGAGAAAGGGAAAAAAAAAAATTTGAAAAGAACAAGTGCCTTTGCCAAAAACTTTCCTGGGTTCCTTTCTGTCTAACATCTACCCTCCAGGCTAAAGCAGAGAGGAAAGCAGGTCTCAAGGCCAAGCCTGGAGGCAGGAGATCAGCTGTGAGCCAGGACATGAGGTAACAGGGCTAGCAGCCTCAGGACCAGACAAACAGAGGTTCCAAAGCTAGAGAAGCAAAAGATGCAAATAGGAGGACAAAGGAGAGGCTGAATAAAGTGAGGTGCAGAGTGGACACATCTTGTACATGAAGAGTTCTCTCCACTGTGTCTTTCAAGGGGCCAGAGCAAAATCTAAAAGGAGAAGGCCTGGGCTTTGTACTGCACAGCATTGTATATGTGGTGTTTTAAGTTACTGTTACTCCATCTTTTGAATTTTTGTCAGTCACTCATACTGTGACATCTACCCTTTTTTTTAAAAAATATCTATTTATTTATTTATTTGGCTGCGTTGGGTCTTAGTTGGGCACGTGGGATCTTTGTTGAGGCATGCGGGATCTTTCATTGCGGCACGCAGGCTCTTCGTTGCGACACGTGGGCTTCTCTCTAGTTGTGGCTTGCTGGTTTTTCTCTCTCTAGTTGTGGTGTGCGGGTTCCAGAGCACATGGGCTTTGTAGTTTGCGGCACGTGGGCTCTCTCATTGAGGTGCGAGCTCAGTAGTTGTGGTGGGCTTAGTTGCCCCGTGGCATGTGGGATCTTAGTTCCCTGACCAGGGATTGAACCCGTGTCCCCTGCATTGGGAGGCGGATTCTTTACCACTGGACCACCAGGGAAGTCCCTGACATCTACCCTTTTTAAAGCTTTAGGCCTAATACTATGTGTATTATCCCCAAATTTAATGTTATCAGGCAAACTGGTAAATTTTTTTTCCACTGGGAATGATCATATGTAAGTATGATCTTAAGAATGTAGAATATATATATATGAATTCATTTTATTTAACAAATATTTGTTGATCATCCAGTATTCATTGGACTATGTGCCAAGGAGTCTTCTAGGCACTGATGATACAATATTTAACAAAACACATTGAAATCCTGTCTTTTTTTTTTTTAACGTCTTTATTGGAGTATAATTGCTTTACAATGGTGTGTTAATGTCTGCTTTATAGCAAAGTGAATCAGCTATAGCAAGGAGAATCAGTCTCCCTCCCACCCTCCCTATCCCACCCCTCTAGGTGGTCACAAAGTACCGAGCTGATCTATCTCCCTGTGCTATGCAGCTGTTCCCACTAGCTATCTATTTTACATTTGGTGAAATCCTGTCTTTGAGGTGCTTATGTTCTACCTGGGAGTGACAGACTACAAACGAAAATAGGAAAAATTTAGTGAAGGAAAAACAGGGCATGGGCAGGGTTGTAAAGTATTGAAGAGGGTTGAATTTGAGATAGGGTGATCAGAGAGGCCCTTCCTGAGATGGAGGCATTTTTGTAAAGTCAGAAGGAATTGAGGGGGATGGTTAGTGGATATGTGGGGGAAAAGAACATCCTGGACAGGGAAACAGCAAGTACAGGTGGGAATATGCTTGCAGCTTCAAAGAACAGCAGAAAGACCAGTGTGGCTGGAGTAGAGTGAGCGAGGCAGGGAGGGTAGTAAGAAATGAAGGTGGCGTGTGTGAGTGGAGGGTGGTTCACAGGTCATGGGAGATCTTGAAGATCCCAGCAGGGGCTCTGTTCCTCTGAATGAATGGGAACTCATTGGCAGGTGCTGAGCAGAGCAACGATATGACCTAACTTTTATTTTCATAGGATCGTTCTGGCATCTGTGTTGAGAACGGACAGCAGGGTGCATGGGTGGAATTAGCAGTAGCATTTAGGGGCCTATTTCAATAATTTAGGAGAGAGATGATGGCTTGGACCAGAGTGATGGCAGTGGGGCTGGTGACACAAGGTTGAATTCCTGGGATATTTTGAAGGTAGAGCTAGAACAGGATTTGCTGATGGACTAGACATGGGAATGAAAGCATGTGGCGTCAGAGGTGACCTCAAAGTTGTTGCCCTGAGCAACTGGAAGAATGAATGGAAAAGATGGCAGGAAGAGCAGGTTTGGTGGAAACCATCAATGGTTTAATTTGGATATTCAATTTGATACACTCATTAGACAGGTCAAGCAGGCAGTTGGATATGTGGGTCTGGAACTCAGAAGAGAGGTCCTGGCTGGAGATACGAATTTATATTTATACATACACATATACCATAAAGCCATCAACTCGGGTCCCCAACACCACACTTCCTAGAAACCATTAATTCTAGCCTCCATTTATCACTGCTCTTCACAGCAGCCCCCCTACCTTGGCCTAAGTAATGAAGATCTTATAAAAAGCTCTTGGCCGCTTGGTCCTGGGTTTCTTTCCGTATTCTGGTCTGATTTTTCCATTTCCCACCTCCTTCCATCAGAGCTTGGATTCTCTTGCTGAGCCTAGCCCTGAGGTTACAGACTCAGTTGCACAGTGCCTAGGCACTTAAAGAAACCGACCCAAGTGAGGAGCGTGATGGACTCCAGAATACATGCCCCACCTACAGATAACAGCGTGATTCAGCTCCCACCAGGTGCTCCGCCCAGGGAGGGGAACCCATTGTAGCCAGTTCTTCTCAAAATCAAGCCAGAAATCCGTGATTTAAAAAAATGTACAGTCTCCTGGTTTTTAAACATTGGCAGCTAACTTACACATTTTTCAAGACTCTGTGGGCCAAACAGAATATATCTGGGGGCCAAATGTAGTCCACAGGCCGCTCACCTTTTACCAGTGAGGAGAAGCCTGTTGGACAGGCTGGCTGGCTGGGTTTGGCTCCTGAACAGAACCGCTTGGATTGTCCACCTTGGTTTCCCGCAGTGCAGGCAGAGGGCACAAGCCCCCCACCCTGGGGAGGTTCCCAAGGAACACTGTTCCCTGAGCCTGGCTCCTAAAGGCCCTGCTTTTCTGGAAAGGGTAACGAGACATCTTCCCCAGCACCTCTCTCGAGAACATTTTATGTTCCGTTTTCCTTCATCCCCTTCCCTCCTGATACTGTATCTCATTTCAAAAGCAGAATGAGTATTGATCCTATCTCATAGGTGAGACAGGTAGGGACTATTGAATCAGCACCTCTGTCTGAAATGCTTGATGGTTAAAAAAAAAAAAAAAAAAAAAAAAGATTGCAAAATAGTAGCTGAATGAGTCTAAGAGCACAAGTTAGTCTGAGGGCAGGTAGAAGAAACTATATATTTTTTCAACAATTATGTATTGAATACTTGTGAGGTGCCAGTTCTTTTACTACGTGCTGTGTGTACAGAAAAAATAAATAAACCACAGTCTGCTCCTAAGAGAGTCACAGCCTAGTAGAGGAGACAAATATGAAAGGAAGCAAACTGTAGCAGTGAGAGGAGAGCAGCAGGACAGAAATGCCACAGAGCAAAGAGCAGGGGTAGAGGGAGGGTGAAAACAAGTCTTTCTGGAGGCAGTGATTGCTGGGCCAAGTTTTGAAAAATGAGGAGAAGTCTACCAGGTAGACCACTGGGGGAAAGCATTCTAGAAAAATGACTCCCATGTACAAGGTTTCAGAGGTATGGTGTAACATGGAGTAGTTAAGGAACTCTGGTCATTGCAAGAGCTTAAAGTGTGAAGGAAAGGGCAAATCCCGGCCTGAGGGGACAGGGCAGGAGAGAGTGCCAGGGACCAAGTCCTGAAGGGTCTTGTCAAAGAGGAAGAAGGAGGGACCAATGCATTCCCATCTTCGCTAGAGGGCTGCTGGGGCAAGCATAATCTTGGTTGAGAGGCAAACAAACAAACAAAAATCCCCTTTTTCTTCCAAAATTTATGCCAAGAGGAGAGCCACCATCAACCTGAAGCCACTTAGAAAGTTTGATGTAACCTTCATTAATTTCCCTTGAGACCTGCCAATCATATAAGACATAGAACATGATAATAATATCAAGCACTTGTATGGTGTTTACTCTGCAAGGCATTGTCCCAAAGGCTCTATATGTGATGCATTCCTATAACTCACTGAATTCTGAAAACCACCCTATGACGTAGTAGGTCCCAATGTAGTTAAGTGACTTGTCCAAGGTGATATGACTTATAAGTGACAAAGCAAGAGTGGAACCCAGGCAGGCTACCTCTAGTGGCCTTGCTCTTGACTGTTCTTCTACAATGCTTCTGTCTGCCACATTGTGGTGTTTCTCACCAGAGGCTTTGTAAGGCAGATAGCAAATGTCTAGCAACCAGAGACGGGGCTGTTGTATTTGTATAAAACCATCTCTTTGGCATTGTTGGGAGTGACGATTATAAATGCAAATCGTCAGAGACCCTGCCTTAATTCAAAGGCAGTGGGAGCTGCACATTTACCTATGGCTGCCTGCTGCACACTGCTGATTTGGATGTCACCGTGTTTACATGAAATGGTGCAGCCCATGGCCACATCTTTTAAGGCAGTCAATGATCTGTCTTGGTGGAAACAGAATAGGTCTCTCAGTATTTTAGATAATTTTCTGCAAGAACTCTGGAGGGCTGGATTCAGGGTGATTAGACTCTTTAAATAGAGTAAGTATCCATTATGTTCAGAAAGCTTTGCAATTTCTCTTTGATGCTTATTGCACATTAGTTAAGAACTGTCTTGGATAAAGAAAGGAAGAAGTCTAAATGCTAAAATCTTGAAATGAGAGTCTTTGATTGTTGTCTGGAGAAATCTGCAGCACTGACTTTTCTTCT
This sequence comes from Balaenoptera ricei, assembly GCF_028023285.1. Classification (NCBI taxonomy): domain Eukaryota; kingdom Metazoa; phylum Chordata; class Mammalia; order Artiodactyla; family Balaenopteridae; genus Balaenoptera; species Balaenoptera ricei. The sequence continues at coordinate 48,008,015 of NC_082647.1, read as the reverse complement.
TAAAAATAAAGGAAGAGAAAAGTCAAAGAATCAGATAGTATTTCTATGAGGAAAACAGGAATTGCAGTTCTCAGGGTGAATGCTAGTCTTTTTACAGCATGACTTTTTTTTTTTTGGAAATAAACTTCAAACCTTCTACACATGTTAAAAGTATTCCCCTCTGCAGGGGAACAAATTCATTTCATTAATGCCTTCATTATTTATGTAGTCAAAAAACAAGTATGGAAATAAATATCACTGAGAGAGATTTGTAAAAACAGACATGTTTTGTGTTTTCTTTGAGACGGCTTAGTTATTTTAGAATTCTGTTGTAACCTAATCAGTTAATAACTACATTTGAAAAATATGGTAACGGGAGGAAATTACTTTTCAGAAAATGTAACTTCTTTTTTCAGTGCCGTGAAGAAACACACAAAAAAAATCAAAAAAGCAACCTTTCAAAAATAAACTACTTCTGTTCTTATGTCTCATTTTTCATAGAAAAAAAAGCCCATTTCTGGCATTTTTCACCAATTTGAGACCATTATAGTTCACCTTATGTAGGTGCATTTCACTTTGGGTCACAGGTGTAATCCTGAAAAGTTATGTACAAATCAGTTTCCTAAGCTGCACCATTCAGGATGTACTCACATAGAAAGAACTCCTCATTTGAAAGGGGTTCTATGGGGAGTGCTTTTGGGAAATGAATAAAACATTTTATGTGAAAATACCTCAATATCCCAATTTTTAAAATTCAGATTTTCAGTATGCCAGTTTACCATAAGGTAGGCATGTTTGTATTCATAAATGACATCGTTTTACTTTGTGTATGTTATACAGATTCTGAATTAGAGGATCTTAAAATACTCCAGAAATTTGCTTGCAAAATATGGGCAGATAGGTGTTATCACCTGTAGGGTTGGAACAAATTACAACAGAGAGCCAAGAAGAATGTCACCAAGTCTCAAGACTATCGAGGGAAGAAAATCCCCAGTTTCCACATTTGTTGTTAGTGTGCTTGCCAGATATATCCTTTTGATCTAAAATTACATAATTTAAATAAGTCTGAAGTTAATTGCAGTTCAGTGCTATCACAAATCTATTTTTAGACGCCAAAAGTGCACCCACATCGGACTACCAGGCAGGGTTCCCGCAGGATCTGAACATTCAGTGCCTCTTTTTTTTTTTAAAAAAAGAAGTTGCCCTGAGTAACAGCACACTGGATTGTTCTATTGTTAACACTAAGGAGGGAACTTCCTGATTTTTTTTTTTCAGTTTTATTTAGTGGTTTCTAAACTGAAAAGGAAATATTGAATGGTGCTTAATTTCAAGTTTGTGGGTTATATATTATTTGCTTTGCCACACCCACTTTCCCCCTTCCCTGTCATTTCGTAAGTGGTGTGTTCACTTATTTACGCTCTTGTGCTCTCATTTCCGAGGCTGGGATTTCCCCTTCTTCTTCTTGAATTTTGATGTAGAAGAGAAACTGCAGGGGAGGGAAGGTGGCACAGAGAGCAGAGGTGGCCGAAGTTAACCACTCACTGGCTGGGGACGAAGCGTCTGAGGCTATGAAGGACACAATTCACCTCCCACATGGAGGGATGCACCAACCAAGTGACTCCTCCTTGGAGGAGTAAGTGGTTGAATCCTCCTTGGTCATTTCTGTCATTCTCTGTGAGAATTTCAAAGCAAGCATTACAGTATTATTAAGGCAGCAAGGCTTGGTCCAGCGTGATGGCTGATGGGTTTTGCTTCCAGGAGCAGTGCAACCTTCTGGCAGACTGGAAGGCTGTTTTGAAGATGGCAAGGCTGGGTCTGGACTCAATAGGAAAGAGTGCCCTGATCGATTAGAAATGTCTGCTTTGGGTGAGGGGTAAGGAGGTGTGGTGTATATGCCATATGTTGCCATTTCCCTGTGATGGGTGTTCCAGCTTCTGATTAATAATTAGGAAAACAGCATGCTCATCCCAGTTCTGTTCCTAATGAGCAGTGTAACTTCAGGCAAGTTAACTTCCCTTAGACTTGCTTTCCTGGCCTTTCAGAGGGGACTAGACTATATGAACCTTCCAGGACTCGGATTCTGTGAACCCAGGCCAGGTTACATGTGCCTGTCCATTGTCCATGAGCTGAGCCCTGAATCTTCATCTTGGCCTCTAGGTTTCTTTCCAGTCTGACCTTGTACTACTTTTCAGGCCATGTCTTCAATTTCCTACACTTATTGGCCAGGCCAGATACCCCTGGTTTCTCCAGCTTGCTCCACACTTTCCCGTCTTGATCTCCTTTCTTCAGAAATGTCTCTAAATGTAATGCCTCTGCCTTCTCCTCTTCTTTGGTTATCAAAATCCTACTCATTTTTTTTAGACTCTGAGCCTCATAGAACTTTTTCCCTCGTGGAACCTTTAATACTCAACAATCTATTCCAACTGGCTATGCATTTGTCAGGTTGCCTACAAATCCTGCCTGAAATTCATGGTGGACAGGATTTGTGTTTTATTCATTCACTTTAATGTCTAATCAGGCTAACAAATTGTAGTAAACATTTCTTCAAAGAGGAAAACAAAAACCAAGGAACAAGGATAGAAATAACGTGGCAAGGAGATTCATTTAAGTCAACACACACTTAGTACCTGTTGAATTTGAGCAAAACAGGACGAGGTACTTCAGTGGGGACAAGTAAGAGTAAGAAATAGTCTCTGTTTTCAAGGAGCTTATGAATCATTATCATCATCACCATAATCACCATAGCTTCCATTTATTTAATGCATATTCTTTACCACATCCTTTACCTATATCCTAAATTCTTAGAACAAACTTGCAAGGTATTATCATCTCTATTTTACTGATAAGGAAGCTGAGACCCAGAGAGTTTGAGGGACTTGCCCAAGGCCACATAGAGTTGGTAAGGGAGTGACTGACTTCAGTACCTCTGCTAATTCTAATACATGCCTCCCACGTGGGGAGCCTTTGATAAGGAGGGGCAGTTCCCTGAACACACTCTACTTTCTCATCCTCAAGCCTTTGCTCATACTCTTCAGGCAACTTGGAACACTCTTGCCTTCCATGACTCTCAGCTCATGAAAAGGTTTTCTGTGCTTCAAATATGTCTCAGATATCTCCCTCTTCAAGTCTTGCCTGTCTCCCTTTTCCAGCTGGGTCCCTGATAATGTGTGAATCTATACATACATAAAATGAACGCATTAATACCAACTTCTCTTTCTTCATTACGAGGTTCTAAGGGTGAGGTAAGAACATCTAATGAAAAGTGAGCAGAGAATTCTTTTCCGTTCAACAAACATCTATTGAGCACTTGGCAAGGCTTTGACAACTTAAAGAGGAAGACTCTCCCAGCGTTAGAACAACTGTTCTCTGCTTTATAGGAGAAGAGGCTGCGGTGACACCCATGATGAGATCATCGTCTGGGATTTATGTTGCATGGAGAGAATTACTTGTTGCCTCAGGCAGAAGCAGAAGGTTCCCAGAGTTCTCTTGTCCTCTTCCTGGTTCTGGTCCATGCAGCCCGGAGGGGTGAGGGGAGATGGGCACTGCGAGGAGTGGACAGTCTCAGAAGGAACTGATTTGCTGGGAGTTGCACAACAAGAGTAGGTTTCTGGAAGCATGTCAGAGCTTCTTCCCTCCATCCAGGAGTGAAGGGTCAAAGTAAGGCCGCTGTTGGCATAGTTTATTATATTCACTGATCTTCCTGTGAGTAAGTGGTGAGGTTGGTCTCTATGTCTTCTGCAGGGGCTCAATTTTTTGAGCCACTGCTCACAGTGCTGTGGATTCCAAGGTTAATAAGGCACAACTGGGAGAGACCTTCAAGACGGCGGAAGAGTAAGAGATCACCTTCCTCCCCACAAATACATCAGAAATACATCTACATGTGGAACAACTCCTACAGAACACCTACTGAACACTGGCAGAAGACCTCAGACTTCTCAAAAGGCAAGAAACTCCCCCACGTACCTGGGTAGGACAAACGAAAAAAGAAAAAACAGTGACAAAAGAATAGGGACGGGACCTGCACCAGTGGGAGGGAGCTGTGAAGGAGGAAAGGTTTCCACACACTAGGAAGCCCCTTCGCAGGTGGAGACTGCGGGTGGTGGAGGGGGGAAGCTTCGGAGCCACGGAGGAGAGTGCAGCCACAGGGGTGCGGAGGGCAAAGCGGAGAGATTCCCACACAGAGGCTCGGCGCCGAGCAGCACTCACCAGCCCGAGAGGCTTGTCTGCTCACCCGCCGGGGCAGGCGGGGGCTGGGAGCTGAGACTCGGGCTTCGGTCGGATCCCAGGGAGAGGACTGGGGTTGGCTGCGTGAACACAGCCTGAAGGGGCTAGTGCGCCACAGCTAGCCGGGAGGGAGTCCGGGAAAAAGTCTGCAGCTGCCGAAGAGGCAAGAGACCATTGTTTCGGGTACGTGAGGAGAGGGGATTCAGAGCACCGCCTAAACGAGCTCCAGAGATGGGCGCAAGCCGCGGCTATCAGCGCGGACCCCAGAGACGGGCATGAGATGCTAAGGCTGCTGCTGCAGCCACCAAGAAGCCTGTATGTCAGCACAGGTCACTATCCACACCTGCCCTCCCGGTAGCCTGTGCAGCTCGCCACTGCCAGGATCCCGTGATCCAGGGACAATTTCCTCGGGAGAACGCACGGCACGCCTCAGGCTGGTGCAACGTCACGCCGGCCTCTGCCACCGCAGGCTCGCCCTGCATCCGTACCCCTCCCTCCCCCCAGACTGACTGAGCCAGAGCCCCCGAAGCAGCTGCTCCTTTAACCCCGTCCTGTCTGAGCAAACAATAGACGCCCTAGACGCAGAGGTGGAGCCAAATCCAAAGCTGAACGTCAGGAGCTGTGCGAACAAAGAAGAGAAAGGGAAATTTCTCCCAGCAGCCTCAGGAGCAGCGGATTAAATCTCCAAAGTCAACTTGATGTACCTGCATCTGTCAATACCTGAATAGACAACGAATCATCCCAAATTGAGGAGGTGGACTTTGGGAGCAATGATATATATATTTTTTCCCTTTTTCTCTTTTTGGTCTTGTTGCTCTGGCGGGGTGTCAGGCCTGTGCCTCTGAGGTGGGAGAGCCAAGTTCAGGACATTGGTCCACCAGAGACCTCCCGGCTCCATGTAACATCAAACTGCGAGAGCCCTCCTAGAGATCTCTGTCTCAACGCTGAGACCCAGCTCCACTCAACGACCAGTGAGCTACAGTGCTGGACATGCTATGCCAAACAACTAGCAAGACAGGAATACAACCCCACCCATTAGCAGAGAGGTTGCCTAAAATCATAATAAGGTCACAGACGCCCCAAAACACACCACCGGACGCAGTCCTGCCCACCAGAAAGCCAAGATCCAGCCTCATGCACCAGAACACAGGCACTAGTCCCCTCCACCAGGAAGCCTACACAACCCACTGTACCAACCTTACCCACTGGGGGCAGACACCAAAAACAACAGGAACTACGAACCTGCAGCCTGCTAAAAGGAGACCCCAAACACAGTAAGTTAAGCAAAATGAGAAGATAGAGAAACACACAGCAGATGAAGGAGCAAGGTGAAAACCCACCAGACCAAACAAATGAAGAGGAAATAGGCAGGCTACCTGAAAAAGAATTTAGAGTAATGATAGTAAAGATGATCCAAAATCTTGGAAATAGAATGGAGAAAATACAAGAAATGTATAACAAGGACCTAGAAGAACTAAAGAGCAAACAAACAATGATGAACAACACAATAAATGAAATTAAAAATCCTCTAGAAGGACTCAACAGCAGAATAACTGAGGTAGAAGAACGGATAAGTGACCTGGAAGATAAAATAGTGGAAACAACTACCACAGAGCAGAATAAAGGAAAAAGAATGAAAAGAATTGAAGACAGTCTCAGAGACCTTTGGGACAACATTAAATGCACCAACATTCGAATTATAGGGGTCTCAGAAGAAGAAGAGAAAAAGAAAGGGACTGAGAAAATATTTGAAGAGATTATACTTGAAAACTTCCATAATATAGGAAAGGAAATAGTTAATCAAGTCCAGGAAGCACAGAGAGTCCCATACAAGATAAATACAAGGAGAAACACGCCAAGACACACATTAATCAAACTATCAAAAATTAAACACAAAGAAAAAATATTAAAAGCAGCAAGGGAAAAACAACAAATAACATACAAGGGAATCCCCATAAGGTTAATAGCTGATCTTTCAGCAGAAACTCTGCAAGCCAGAAGGGAGTGGCAAGACATATTTAAAGTGATGAAAGGGAAAAACCTACAACCAAGATTACTCTACCCAGCAAGGATCTCATTCAGATTTGACGGAGAAATTAAAACCTTTACAGACAAGCAAAAGCTAAGAGAATTCAGCACCATCAAACCAGCTTTGCAACAAATGCTAAAGGAACTTCTCTAGGCAGGAAACACAGGAGAAGGAAAAGACCTACAAAACAAACCCAAAACAATTAAGAAAATGGTAATAGGAACATACATATCGATAAATACCTTAAATGTAAATGGATTAAATGCTCCAACCAAAAGACATACACTGGCTGAATGGATACAAAAACAAGACCCATATATATACTGTCTACAAGAGACCCACTTCAGACCTACGGACACATACAGACTGAAAGTGAGCGGGTGGAAAAAGATTTTCCACGCAAATGAAAATCAAAAGAAAGCTGGAGTAGCAATTCTCATATCAGACAAAGTAGTCTTTAAAATAAAGACTAGGGCTTCCCTGGTGGTGCAGTGGTTAAGAATCTGCCTGCCAATGCAGGGGACACAGGTTCGAGCCCTGGTCCAGGAAGACCGCACATGCTGCAGAGCAGCTAAGCCCATGTGCCACAACTACTGAGTCTGTGCTCTAGAGCCCGTGAGCCACAAGTAGAGAGCCCGCATGCCACAACTACTGATGCCTGCGTGCCTAGAGCCCGTGCTCTGCAACAAGAGAAGACACCGCAATGAGAAGCCTGCTCACCGCAACGAAGAGTAGCACCCCCTCGCCACAACTAGAGAAAGCCTGCGCACAACAACGAGGACCGAACACAGCCAAAAGTAAATAAAATAAAATAAATAAAAAATAATAATAAAAATAAAATGAAGACTGTTACAAGAGACAAAGAAGGACACTACATAATCATCAAGGGATCAATCCAAGAAGAAGATATAACAATTGTAAATATTTATGCAACCAACATAGGAACACCTCAATACATAAGGCAAATGCTAACAGCCATAAAAGGGGAAATCGACAGTAACACAATCATAGTAGGGGACTTTAACACCCCACTTTCACCAATGGACAGATCATCCAAAATGAAAATAAATAAGGAAACACAAGCTTAAAATGATACATTAAATAAGATGGACTTAATTGATATTTATAGGACATTCCATCCAAAAACAACAGAATACACTTTCTCCTCAAGTGCTCATGGAACATTCTCCAGGATAGATCATATCTTGGGTCACAAATCAAGCCTTGGTAAATTTAGGAAAATTGAAATTGTATCAAGTATCTTTTCTGACCACAATGCTATGAGAGTAGATATCAATTACAGGAAGAAATCTGTAAAAAATACAAACACATGGAGGCTAAACAATACACTACTAAATAACCAAGAGATCACTGAAGAAATCAAAGAGGAAATCAAAAAATACCTAGAGACAGATGACAATGAAAACACGATGACCCAAAACCTATGGGATGCAGCAAAAGCAGTTCTAAGAGGGGAGTTTATAGCAATACAATCCTACCTCAAGAAACAAGAAACATCTCAAATAAACAACTTAACCTTGCACCTAAAGCAATGAGAGAAAGAAGAACAAAAAAACACCAAAGTTAGCAGAAGGAAAGAAATCATAAAGATCAGATCAGAAATAAATGAAAAAGAAATGAAGGAAACGATAGGAAATATCAATAAAACTAAAAGCTGGTTCTTTGAGAAGATAAACAAAATGGATAAACCATTAGCCAGACTCATCAAGAAAAAGAGGGAGAGGACTCAAATCAATAGAGTTAGAAATGAAAAAGGAGAAGTAACAACTGACACTGCAGAAATACAAAGGATCATGAGAAATTACTACAAGCAACTAAATGCCAATAAAATGGACAACGTGGAAGAAATGGACAAATTCTTAGAAAAGCACAACCTTCCGAGACTGAACCAGGAAGAAATTGAAAATATAAACAGACCAATCACAAGCACTGGAATTGAGACTGTGATTAAAAATGTTCCAACAAACAAAAGCCCAGGACCAGATGTCTTCACAGGCGAATTCTATCCAACATTTAGAGAAGAGCTAACACCTATCCTTCCCAAACTCTTCCAAAATATAGCAGAGGGAGGAACACTCCCAAACTCATTCTATGAGGCCACCATCACCCTGATACCAAAACCAGACAAAGATGTCACAAAGAAAGAAAACTACAGGCCAATATCATTGATGAACATAGATGCAAAAGTCCTCAACAAAACACTAGCAAACAGAATCCAACAACACATTAAAAGGATCATACACCATGATCAAGTGAGGTTTATCCCAGGAATGCAAGGATTCTTCAATATACACAAATCAATCAATGTGATATACCATATTAACAAACTGAAGGATAAAAACCATATGATCATCTCAATAGATGCAGAAAAAGCTTTCAACAAAACTCAACTCCCATTTATGATAACAGCCCTCCAGAGAGTAGGCATAGAGGGAACTTACCCTAACGTAATAAAGGCCATATATGACAAACCCACAGCCAACATAGTTCTCAGTGGTGAAAAACTGAAACCATTTCCACTAAGACCAGGAACAAGACAAGGTTGCCCACTCTCACCACTATTATTCAACATAGTTTTGGAAGTGTTAGCCACAGCAATCAGAGAAGAAAAAGAAATAAAAGGAATCCAAATCGGAAAAGAAGACATAAAGCTGTCACTGTTTGCAGATGACATGACACTGTACATAGAGAATCCTAAAGACTCTACCAGAAAACTACTAGAGCTAATCTGTGAATTTGGTAGAGTAGCAGGATACAAAATTAATGCACAGAAATCTCTTGCATTCCTATACACTAATGATGAAATATCTGAAAGAGAAATTAAGGAAAAACTCCCATTTACCACTGCAACAAAAAGGATAAAATACCTAGGAATAAACCTACCTAAGGAGACAATAGACCTGTATACAGAAAACTATAAGACACTGATGAAAGAAATTAAAGATGATACAAACAGATGGAGAGATATACCGTGTTCTTGGATTGGAAAAATCAACATTTTGAAAATGACTCTACTACCCAAAGCAGTCTACAGATTCAGTACAATCCCTATCAAACTACCAATGGCATTTTTCACAGAACTAGAACAAAAAATTTCACGATTTGTATGGAAACACAAAAGACCCCGAATAGCCAAAGCTATCTTGAGAAAGAAAAACGGAGCTGGAGGAATCAGGCTCCCTGACTTCAGACTATACTACAAAGCTACAGTAATCAAGACAGTATGGTACTGCCACAAAAACAGAACTATAGATCAATGGAACAGGATAGAAAGCCCAGAGATAAACCCATGCACATATGGTCACCTTATTTTTGATAACAGAGGCAAGAATATACAATAGAGAAAAGACAGCCTCTTCAATAAGTGATGCTGGGAAAACTGGACAGCTACATGTAAAAGAATGAAATTATCACTCCCTAACACCATACACAAAAATAAACTCAAAATGGATTAAAGACCTAAATATAAGGCCAGACACTATAAAACTCTTAGAGGAAAAGATAGGCAGAACACTCTATGACATAAATCACAGAAAGATCCTTCTTAGTCCACCTCCTAGAGAAATGGAACTAAAAACAAAAATAAACAAATGGGACCTAATGAAACTTAAAAGCTTTTGCACAGCAAAGGAAACCATAAACAAGGCGAAAAGACAACCCTCAGAATGGGAGAAAATATTTGCAAATGAAGCAACTGACAAAGGATTAATCTCCAAAATTTACAAGCAGCTCATGAAGCTCAATATCAGAAAAACAAACAACCCAATCCAAAAATGGACAGAAGACCGAAATAGACATTTCTCCAAAGAAGATATACAGATTGCCAACAAACACATGAAAGGATGCTCAACATCACTAATCATTAGAGAAATGCAAATCAAAACTACAATGAGGTATCACCTCACACCAGTCAGAATGGCCATCATCAAAACATCTACCAACAGTAAATGCTGGAGAGGGTGTGGAGAAAAGGGAACCCTCTTGCACTGTTGGTGGGAATGTAAATTGATACAGCCACTATGGAGAACAGTATGGAGGTTCCTTAAAAAACTAAAAATAGAATTACCATATGACCCAGCAATCCCACTACTGGGCATATACCCAGAGAAAACCATAATTCAAAAAGAGTCATGTACCACAATGTTCATTGCAGCACTATTTACCATAGCCAGGACATGGAAGCGACCTAAGTGTCCATCGACAGATGAATGGATAAAAAAGATGTGGCACATATATACAATGGAATATTACTCAGCCATAAAAATAAATGAAATTGAGTTCTTTGTAGTGAGGTGGATGGCCCTAGAGTCTGTCATACAGAGTGAAATAAGTCAGAAAGAGAAAAACAAATATCGTATGCTAACACATATATATGGAATCTAAAAAAGAAAAAAAAATGGTTATGAAGAACCTAGGGGCAGGACAGGAATAAAGATGCCGACGTAGAGAATGGACTTGAAAAATATATATATAAGGCAAAACTGCAGCTGAAAAGCAGCTTACTTAACTGAAGTACAATATCACACATCATGTATGGGTCATGATGGCCTTGTGCACCTAATGCCTTTAGTAGACCACAGGAAGGAACAATCTGTCATGCCTGAGAGTGTAAGAGAAGGTTCCACGGAAGTGGTGACACGTTTGCCAGAAGTTGAAGGATGAATGGGATTTGACCAGGCTCAGAAGGGGTGGGGGAGGGGCACTCCAGGAAGAGGGACCAGCAAGTGTAAAGAGTAGAGAGAGCAGGTTGGCATAGCTGGAGCTTGGGGAGTGCAGGAGTGAGGTCCAGTGAGAGCCACAAATTCTGGATTTTCTGTTTCAAATATTGCTGATATGTATGCAAATTACACAGTCGCCCAAAGATGCCAGCACAGGGCTCTCCTCCGTGCTACATCTGGCGCACAGGCCTGCTGTTGGTGCCTCCTTCCCTGCCTTCATCACTTATGCAAGTGGCTGCCCAACACCCTCCAGAGAACAAGTGCCCATTTGTCCTGTGACCACATGCTTCCCTCGCCTTCTGCCCACGGCCAGTCTGCCCCGCTTCCTGAGCTCAGCTTGCCAGAAGGATGCAGGCTGCTGTGCTGTGCCACTGCGGGGGGCACTGCAAACACAGACCACCCTGACGACCTGGCATTGTGCAGTGGCCTAGAAGGGGCCAGAACTTGTTTGTCTTGCCCCCTTACAAAGATTGCCAGCCCCTGGGTTACAGAAAACAAAACAAAACAAAACAAACTAACAGAAGCCTTCCTGCCCCTGATGGTGCATCACAAGTCCTGACCTTTTACCACCCAGTCTTGACCTTCATCGTATCACAGCCTGATTCATTGAGACAGGAGCGCTGACACAGTTCTGTTGTTTCCTCGGCCGGCTTTCCCTTTCCGAGGCTTTGCTCTCCAGTGAAAAACGAAACAAGGCAAAATGAAAATCCAGCAAGCCCCAAATCCTTCCCAACTCCTGATCCTCAGGTGGTCAGTGTTACAGTATTTTGAATTTTGGTTTGTTCTTGCTGTTGTTTTTAGTGGAAGCATTGTTTTTATAGAAAAAGCCTTATTGTCCGTGGAACCGTGGGTTTGCTGTGCCTTGTTCTGGTTCTGTGTGTGAGGAACCGATGCACCAGCCTGTGAGAGCAGAGCTGAGGCCAGGCAGCTAGCGGGTCAGTTTGACTTGGGGCTGGAGGGTGCCTGGGTGCCTGGGGCTTGGAAAACAGACCCTGCCCATTGCAGCCAAGTGCAGTCATTGGGTGTGACTTTGTTGCAGGAGGTGGGAGGAAGTCTGGCAGGGCAGCTGGAGGTGAGGTCCGGAGAGTCTGGAGAGGCAGTGCCAGGCAGGCAGTAGTGATATTCGGAAGAAGCAACCCCTGATATCCAACCCCAGACCTGAGCTCCAGACTGGCCGCCTAGGACGCAGCCTTGCAGTCAGACCTGCTTTCAGGCTACTCACCTGCCAATTTATATCTCTCTTCTGCCTCTAGCTCATTAGCCATTGCTCCCCCAGTTGTCTCCAGCATCCATTTCTCCCTCTCTGCTTCTGATGCCGTGACCTTCATGCAGGCCCTGCATCTCCTCCAGGTTACCATCATTGACCTAGTGATGAATTAATTCCCGGCCTGGAGTCTCTCCCTATCATGTCTGCCTTTTGAATCACTGCCAGATGTCTTTACCTGAAATGCGGTTCTGATCACGTTATTCCCCTACCCACAGATCTTTGGGGGTTCCCACCCAGTAAGCCTGCTATTTCGAGGCCTCAGGCCATCAGCTTTGCCTCTCATACCACTTCCTGTCTCATTCTCTGCAAGGAGTATGATCACCTCTTGTGCTCTGAATATTTCCTGTAGATTCCCACTCTCATCGCTTTGCCCAGTGGATCCACTGGGAAGCTTGCTAACTGTTAAGCATACAGTTTCTCAGGCTCCACCTCGAGGGACACACAGCAGTAAACTGGGGGCTGGAATCTGGATGCTTCATGTTTAAAACTCTGGCCCCGTGGCACTGTGGATGAGCCAGGTTGGAGAACCAGCGCCTTTGCCGTAACCGTTCCTGTGTGCTGGTGTTCTCTCTCCCATCACCAGAACTCTGTTCTTCAGTGTCCAGATCAGATGTTACTTCCTTCTTGAAGAACTCCCTGAGCCCAGCAGTCAAAAATGACTTCTTTCACCCTGTAGGTTGGTCCTGTGGCCTTTGTGCTCTAAGCTGTTTGTCTTTCGCCTGCTTGACTATAAGTTCCTCGAGTGTAAGGAGGGCATTTTATTCATCCATGTGTATCTTACAGCTTCCAGGAAATTTAACAGCTGCTCAAATGTGAAAGATAGCATGCAATCGAATAACCAAGTAAAGATATAAAGATATTACATTCACTTACCTGCTATTTTACATCTACAAGAAAAAAAGAAAAGATATCTCAAGAATGGTAGTGGCATGAATACCTCCAATCAACTCCATTTTAAAAAGTTTTGGAAACATGAATTTAAACAAGTAGCATTTTCAGTTGTTAAGCCTTGTATAAGAATTTTTTTCTTCACTGTCTTGCCTAGTGAAGAGAGTGTAAAGCTTCTGAGAGTATCTGTATTGCCAAGACTTTGCTGATGTAATATATAACATAAGGTTTATGATTTTATTGTTTGTCTGCAACCATTTTTTCTGTTATATTTGCTTTTGTTCACCAGCAGAAACACCTATTAGCTCAGACTTCTGTTAACAGGCATAGTTTTATGGAATTCTCTGAGATGAAAGGAAGACATCAGGAGTCAGCTGTTTATAGCTTTTATAGCAACACCTTTATTGATATATATGTGTGTCTTTAATATCCTTTTATCTACATTGCAAAAATGAAATTATGTATCCATTACCAAAATTAGATAGGAGATGTATTGGATTAGAAATGCCTTCTTCCTAATCCTTAAAAGACCAAAAGGCTCTTCTTTGATAATTCTATGAGAGTTAAAATTCCTTTTTATTTTCAGATGTTACAGATAGGAGATTAACCTAGTTATGCTTTGGCGATATAAGGAGTGCATGTCTCAGGGAACCAGGCAACGCCAACAGAGATTTCTGGTTCAGGAATGTACAGAAGATATGAGACTTGCATGAATTATAGCATGATTCACTAAAGGACATAAGAGTACTTTGCAAGTAATTAAATAATTAAATATTTTAGACTAGGAATTCTGATTTCCTGTAAGTCTTCCTGCTATAAAGAGTCTTCCTTTTTTGTGCATGTCTGAATCTTCTTTATAATTTAGTAATAGTTCTAATACATATTAATTATAGGCAAGGAAGGCAAAATTGAATGAAAATACTAAAATGAATAAACCAACATTTGTTATGTATCTACTGTGCAGGACACCTTGCAAAGGACTGTGACTTAAAATAAAATACCTCTGATAAGACCACTTTTTAGGGTTGTTATGGGGCTGAGAGGTAGTAAAGCACCTGGCATGGTGAGTGCTGAATAAATGGTAGGCAGTGTTTTTCACGTAACTTTGTGTAACCTGTGCAGAATTTCAGAGAGAATGAATTAAGGCCATCCAGACATATTAGTACTGTTTGGATAAACAGAGATTTCACTCTTTCTCCACACAGTGTTTTAAGCTTCATATGAGGAGAAATGTGTCAGTATGTGTAAACTGCGAATGTTTGTTTTCAGCTATGAACGTGAAGCCAAATTTGGAATTAGGAAGATTTTCATCATAGACATGGAACTAATTATGTACAATTCAAGACAGTGTAAGACTTGGTGCACGACACTTAAAGATACAAGCAATTAAATTCAGGTGACAGTGGTTTGTTTGTTTAGCTTTTTGAAGGTGCTTTAAATTTTACATCTCTCTCAAGAATCGTATGTGCTGTACACACAGGTTTAGACACAAACGCATTATCTTTAACCCCCAAACAATGGTAGAAAAGCCCTGAATCAAGGCTCTGCCACTGTAGTGGGTCAAATAGTCGTCCTCCCCAATTCATGTCCACCTGGAACTTCAGAACGTGAACTTATTTGGAAATAAGGTCTTTGCAGATGTAAGTAGTAATAAGATGAGGTCATGCTGGATTAGTGTGGTTCTTAAATCCAATGTGACTGATGTTCTTACAAGAAGAGTAGAAGATGCAGACAGACACACAAGAAAGAAGGCCATGTGAAGATGCAGGCAGACATAGGAGTGATGCTGCCACAGCCAAGGCACACCAGGGATTGCCCTCAACCTCCAGAAGCTGAAAGAGGAAAGGAAGGATTCTTCTCAAGAGCTGTCAGAGGGAGCATGGACCTGTTGACACCTTAATTTCAGACTTCTAGCTTACAGAACTGTAGAAGAGTTCTGCTGTTCTAAGCCAATTTGTGGTGCTTTGTTACGGCAGCCCAAGGACACTAATACAGCCACTTATCAGAGATGCACTTAAATGCACTGATGTGCTATTTTCTATCCTTAAATTGGGCCCAGTAAAACCTACCATGCAAGATTACATGAGGATTACATGAGATAGTCTATGTACAAGTATTTGACACATGCTTTTTGTGTTAAGTTCTGTTCTTATGCAACAAAGTGCTACCCCTTGTTCAGGGTGAGATTTCAGCTTAGGGAGAGGAAAAATTATTTTCTACAGGATCATCCAAAAATGTAAGCAACATCTTCTGGGCAGTGAATTTCCCCTCGATGGAAAGATTTAAGATCCAGGGTATGGAGGATAGTGTATAAGTTAGAGACTGTACTTCAGTCCAAGTACCAGAAACCCAATTATAGTGGCTTAACCAAATAGGGATTAGCCAGTAAGGATCTCATATAATAAGATGTCCTAAATTATGCCTTCTGAGCTAGGAAAGAAGCCCCAGGGTGCCATCCAGGACCCAGGCTGCTTCTCTCATTCTGCCCTTCCATCCTTACATGTTTTTCATCCTTGCTGCCTAAAGTTGGTTGCCCTACTTCCAGCCTCACAAAGTCATTCCAGCAGGAAGAAGAAGGCAATGTCAAGAAGGAAGGGACAGCCCATATTAAGAAAGCACAACTTCCAGAAATTCTCAGTACACTTAAGTTAATTCTCATTGGCCAGAACTGGGTCACATGACCTCCCCTAAACATGAGGGTGTCCAGGAAATTTAACTTTTAGCTGGGCTTGGTGCTGCTTTGAACAACATAAACATTCTGTTTGTAAGGAAGCAGGGGATCATGGATTTGGGGTAGCTAATTAGTAGAGTCAGCCATAAAAGGGATTCTGGAATACGTAGGAGATTAGACTAGATGAGTCTTTCCAACTGTGAGTTTCAAAGATGCAATTAAGAGATCATTTCCTACCCTCAAGGCATTTACAGTTTATATTGGAGGCAGGTTCTGGAGTCAGCTGTGTGGATTTGACTCCCAGTTCTAGCCCTGACTAGATACCATAATCCTGATTGTGGGAAAGTTATTTATCCTCTCTGTGCCTTAATTCCTTCATCTGTAAAATAGGAAGGATAATATCTACTTTATACTGTTATTTTGAGGATTATATGAGTTAAATGTTTAGAGTGTTAATTTGCTAAATAAATGTAGCTATTATTTTTTCCACTAGAGTGTAAGCTCCATGAAGCCAGAAATTGTATCTGACATGCTCGCCTGGTAACTCAGGACGTAGAACATAGTCAGCCTTTAACAGATCTTTGTTAAGTGAATGAATGGATAAGATCACCAGTCCTAATGCTAATACAGCTGACCCTTGAACAACACGAGTTTGAACTGCACTGGTCCATTTATATGTGGATTTTTTTCAATAGTAAATACTACAGTACTGCACGATCTGTGGCTGGTTGAATCTGTGGATGCAGAACCGCTTATACAGAGGGCAGACTATAAGTTACACTAGGATTTTTGACTGTGCAAAGGGTCAGTGCCCCCTAACCCCTGTGTTGTTCAAGGGTCAGCTGTATAAAGATTACTCAAAATAACTGAGATCTGTCATTTCTCAAGTGAGGTTTTGGTGCATGTATCTGAAGCACCTTCTCTAAATATGAGGTGGGAACACTCTACATTAAGGGAAAAGAATGAAGGCTTAAGGATAAGAAGTTGTCTTGATCAGTGCTGTTAGTTTCAGACAATAGAAGCCACTCTAACAAATTTAAGCAGAAAATGATTTGCTACAGGCTATTAAGAACCTTAAAGAACCAGGACTGTTCTAGCAGTAACTTCCTTGCCATCACTGCTCATACTCACCTTTGGTGTTATGGGGTAGTGGAGTGAGAATCTCTGCCATAGCTGCCCCAGACAAATCACACACATCAGGTCTATAAGAGCCAATCTCGCTGTACAGCCACGGCTCAACACCTACTCCTTCCAAATCTCATGTGAATGTGTCTGCTTGTCAGAGTCTAGGTTACATGCAGACCTGTAGCTGCAAGGGAGACTGGGAAATGTAGTTTTTAGCCTTCCAACGTCTGTAGTCCAGGCAGGTTTGCTAAAGGGGGATTGGAAGGGGTGCTTAGCTAGCTAATGCTCAGTGTCTAGCACAGAGGTCGCTCTGTGCAGCTGCATGCAGTTGTCCCACCAAGACTACGGAGGGAAAAAAAAAAAAAAAGACTACGTAGAGGTCACAGGGGGGTGTGGCCACTGAGAGGAGGCTCTGGAAGACCAGAGGAACGCATTGAAGAGTTCAGGCCCACATAACCCAGGAGCCTGCAGAACAGCCACACAAGAATGGACAACAGGATGCTGATGAGGGGATGCAGGGAGTCACGAGAGGAGGAAAGGTGAGGGTAGTTCTCCCTGGGCGTGCATGATTGTGTGCAGAGGGAGACCTGCTCCTGTATTTCCTGTTGCCTTGGCACGGTCCCAGCTGCTCAGCTCCAAGCAGGGCCATCAAGCTCACCTCACTGCCCAGCCACCCCCATCCATCCCAAAGCAGGGATGACAAAGGAGGGGCAGCTGTGCATTGTGGCTCCCATGACCCGACCTGTATGACCCTACAGCCGGTCCTAAAACGTAGACTGTGGGGAGGAACGATGAGGAAGCAAGGAGGAGGAGGGGTACCCGCCGCACTGGAGAGCCTTTTATTAGGACCTTTCAGGCATGAGGTTGGAAGGAAGGAGCTGGGTGATCTTTAAAAAAAAAAAAAAACCAAAAAACTTGGTTGAAGGTGTGATTTCCCTTTCTCTTCTTTTTTACCTTTTGTCTTTTCAGTTTGAGTCATGTTTTATAGACTGTGTGATATAGGCAGTGGGGCAGCTGAGCAATTAGCTGGAATTGATCTTGTAGACAGCCAAAGTGGCAAGCTGATAATTCAAGTTCAGAAAGGATCTTTTACAGAGGAAAAAAAAAAAAAAGCCTCAAAAAACCAGCCATGATTTATCCCTACCCCCCTTTTATTTACTTATTTATTTATTTTTGTAGGCCTTGTGGAGGATTTGGCGGATTTACTGATATCATTTCTTCCTTTGCAGACACATCCATGTTAGTCCTCTACTCAGTTATACCTTTCATGAGGACGAAATCTATAAATGCAACTTGCAGTGTGCAAAAACCATTTTCTAGAAACTGATTCAGTTTAATGCCATTAAATGCAATCAGAAGTTCCCAAGCATCTTACTGGAACTCTCTTCCAAATGTAACCTAATCCAGTTTACCTTTCCTTTGGTATTTAAGTTCCTGACAGCCAGAGTGGACATTTCTCAGACAAAGCAGCTTGGCTTGTAACAGGTGCCTTTTCTTGCTTGATTCTTCTTCATTCACTTCCTATTACCATCTTGGTGTCATGTTACAGTGAGCGTTCACCACTGGGTTATGGTCAGCTCTAGACACAACGATGCTGCCATATCAGATATGATCCCTTGATTTCAGTGTCCTGCGTGTGTCAGATATTTGTGCGTGAGTGAATGAGACATAGCCCTGTTCTCAAGCCCCAGGCGACTTCTCACTGTTTTAGAATCACAGAATCGTGTGATCATGTGAGAATACTTTATCTCTAATAAACCTGGAGTTTAATGACTCTTTCCCAAATGATTTTAGTGTTTCTTTTTCAATTGAAAATATTCTTTTTGAAGAAGAAAAAGTTTGCGTATGAACATTCAAGAGGAAGGAAAAAGCCATTCCCCATTCTCTCAGCTTGAACACAATCGCAGTATTTTAACTCTCACTTTGCAGTTTTGAATGTATGCCTCGAGGTGATTTAATTATCTGCTTCTGATCTCCTCACAGAGAAGTGGTAGAAGCCTGGGGGGTGGGGAGCTTTTCATTCCCCAGGATCTTCTGCTAGAAAGCTGGTGCTCATGGATCATTTATTCGAGGAATTATTTTAAAGCCCATTTTCTATTTCACATAAGTTAGAGCTGCATCAGGCTGGTCTGGCGAGGATGCTCTTTGATGATCTTTTGAGACCTGGACACGTGAGCTCCGGATTAGGGGACTTGGATAGCCTAGGAGCCAATCCTACTAGCGTATGAGGGGGAGCTGACACCCCATTGAACCAGATCTACCTGCAGGGCCCTTCATTAACCAAAGACATTCTAATAATAAGGAGTTCTGGCTGCACATCCCTTTTGTCATCAGGGAAACCCAAAGGAATTAGACATGGTACTTTCTTGGAGTCAAAGCCATCCAGTTATAGGTATGGGTTTTCCTTAAATACATCCTGAGTTAAAGCCATAGATTTCCTTCAGAGCCATCGGAGATAAAGACTGGGACTGTCAATTGTCCTTGCCGTCAAAAACCTACTTGCTTTCCCAGGCTGTCTGACCTGAAACTTAGACTGTCAACCTTTGTCTACTTACCTGCTGTCTTCGCACTCATCTTCTTTGACCACACATGAGCACCATGAGTGAGGGCCGACAACCTTCTCCGAGTCCATCTGCTAGAACTGTCTAAGTATGGTCCAGCCCAGCCCTGGTTTCCATTTGGCTTGGTTACGTCACTGTGCCCTCTTATGTATATCTTTAAATTGCCACTTCAGTGGCCTGCTGTCATCTCAAATACAGTGTGTATGAAACAAACTTCATGGGCTGTCTCACAATTCAGCTCAATAGTCCACACAACTTTTATATGCCAGTGGCAACAATTCTGCTGTCCTTGTCACCTATGCTCAGCTGTCTTGACTGTTCCCTGTACTTCACTGTTGCTTCTTTTTTTTCCTTTCTAATTTTCCACATATCCATGCACCTAGATTGTAGCAATAATCTCCTAGAGCCGTGAGTATTAGATCTGAAAGTCCCCTTTTGCAACTAAACCAATATCTTCAGTGTACAAATGAAGAAATGGCAGCTCCAGAGAGGTTAGATAAATTACTTTGTTTCAAACTAGGAGAGTCAGGCCTAGCATCCTTCCTCCTGGTCCTGTTTTCTCGCTACCCTGCCAGGTGATGTCCTGGTCCCCCTTCCACTAGCCTCTCTCCCTTCATCCATTCTGTGCACTCAGCATTCACATTTATTTTGCTGAAATATTTCTTTCATCATCTCTCTCTCTCTTGTCCACAAATTTTTGGTGGTCCCTATTGCTAGGATGGGACAATATAAATTTTGCTACAATATTGCTAGGATGATGACAATATAAATTACCATTCAAGCTGGGACCCTTGAGAGTGAAAGAAATGCTAAGACAACAGACATAAACCGGGACATATGGTCATACTTCATGTAGTATAAATCATAAAGACCAGACTTTCCCCTCTGGAACTTAGGGTTTTCCATATTCAGCCCCCAATTACATTTCCAAGCTCTGTCCTTAGTAACCTGCACAGCACTTTGCCCCAGCCAATGTGCTCATCCTTCGTGGCATACTTCATGTATATTTCTGCTTTGGAACCTGAACATTTTTCTCTGCTTACTGAACTTCTCCGTGTTCTTTAAGGGCCCAATTGGGTCCCCTTTCTTCCATAAAATCTTCTAAGTTGGTTGCATCTCCCGAAGATGTCTAGCTCCTCCTAAGTCATGCACTTGCTGTCTCTACTACTAATCTGACACTTACAAGTGGTGAAATGAGCTGTTCTGACTTCTTTCCTCCATAGTGAGGATGTAGTCTCTGATCAGCCTCACTATAAATGTGTCTGCCTGAAAAGAGAGAGACCCAGAAAATAACGAAAATGAACAAAACTTTCCAAATGGATATAAGAACTTATTGATGAATGTGGAAAACTGTACAGCCTCTGCAAGGGAGAATGAAGCATTATGTAACAGAAGTTTAAATGCAATCCCACTTCTGCCTGCACAAGTGTGAAATAACATATGTACCAGGTTATTGCTTGTGGCATTACTGTAATCCCAAAAGGTTGGAAGCAACTAAGTGTCCAGCAGTAGGGAACTAGTTGAACAGACTGTGATATAGCACATAGCACACAGTCGAGTAGCTGTAAAAAAAAGAAGGACAATCTCTGTGTATGAATATGGAAAGATCTATAGGACACAGAGAAGGGGAGAAGCAAGGTACAGAAGAGTGGATGTGATTTGCTACCCTTTAAGTACTTTTAATTTAACATTTAAGTACTTTATTTCATGAAATTCTTTCTTTTATAAAGTAGTGTACAGTGTGATTAATTTTGCATTCCCTCATTGGCAGTATTTTCATGTTTGGATTTGTGGAACTGAATAACCATCCGGGGAGGGACATCAGAGCTATGCTTTAGAAAGCTCTTTCTGCCACAGTTGAAGGTGTGTTGGGACAAGGGAGGAAGCCTGGAAGAAGGGGTGATCTACAGGTGGAATCGGCATCCAGGGCTCCCAGCCTCCAGTCTTGAATGTGGCTCTGTCAACCAGGTTTCTTTATAAGAAGCTCAACCATTTGCTGGCTCCGTATCTCAGCATTCCCCTCTTGTTGCCCTTGGCCTTCAAGAGTTTGGAGTTTTGTTTTCAGGTGAACGTTTATTCAGAAGCACGATTTTCCAGCCTGGTAAATTTGAGCACCAGACTTGTTTTACTTTGTGATGTATGTGGTGGTTTCTCCCAATAGCAGAGGGAGGGAGAAAACAGATCCTTTGTTCCACTCATCACGTCTCATTCTGACAAATGTAATTTACATCTCTTTAAGAATGTCATTTAAGGGCTTCCCTGGTGGCGCAGGCATTAAGGATCCACCTGCCAATGCAGGGGACATGGGTTCGAGCCCTGGCCCGGGAAGATCCCACATGCCGTGGAGCAACTAAGCCCGTGCGCCACAACTACTGAGCCTGCGCTCTGGAGCCTGCGAGTCACAACTACGGAAGCTCGCGCGCCTAGAGCCTTTGAGCCACAACTACTGAGCCCGCGTGCCACAACTACTGAAGCCCGCGCGCCTAGAGCCCATGCTCCGCAACAAGAGAAGCAACAACGAGAAGCCCGTGCACCGCAACGAAGAGTAGCCCCCGCTCGCCGTAACCAGAGAAAAGCCTGTGCGCAGCAATGAAGACCCAACACAGCCAGAAATAAAATAAATAAAATAAGATAAATAAATTTATTTTTAAAAAGAGAATGCCATTTAGAAATAATCCCCAATTAATAAACCACTTTGCAATTATATTTTATTTTCCTTCTAACACACTTTGACTCTTATGGGGGGGGGAAAAGTTAGGACATGACTTTTTAATGCAGACATCTGGAATGACCCGTTCTAAGAGAAACTCTGTAGGCAATAGTGATTCCTCCTTCCCAGCCCCTGCATCCAAGCAGTTATCAACCGTAATAATAGATTTTCTTCATGAAATGTCTTCAGGAATGCTCTATCCAGCTGGCTTTTTACTTTTCTTATGTTTTGTATGTCATCTCTTATTATTTTCTTACGGAGAAGGAAACTGAGGCTCAGAGAGGTTTAGTAACTTGCTCAAGGTCACACAGCCTACAGTGTAATGACAGGCCTGGGTTTGAACTCAGGTCCTCAGGCTGTGAAGCTGGTGTTTGCATTATATTCACTGCCTCCTTAACTTGGCCAAGCTCTGTCAGTTCTACGGTTGCTGTTATCTTTCACATCAATTCCAAACCCACTGAGAGCAGTTATGAGCACCCTCATTACCTCTCACCTGGAGCACTGTGATTGCCTCCCGGCGAGGCTCAGTTTCCAGGTTTTTCCTCTTATAACCTGGAGATCCTACGTACTGCCTAGAGCTCAGTCTCTCTGAAGGGCCACAAGTATCCTCCCTCCACTCGACACATTTTTCTGGAGTATCTCCCCAAATACATGGTGATTTTTTCCTTCAAGATATCATTCCTCAGCACATAGGATTTTGTTTTCAATTTGAGTCCTTACAAAGTCTTCCATCTTCAGTAGAATGAAAGTTCAGTTATTTACTTGGAACCCCAAACATTGTTGAGGCAAGACACAGTAGCTTGAAATTACCTAAAATAAATACCAGCAGTGGATACTCATAGTGGTCATCTAACGGAATGACTTTTTTTTAAAATTTTTATTTATTTATTTATATTTATTTATTTATGGCTGTGTTGGGTCTTCTTTTCTGTGCGAGGGCTTTCTCCAGTTGCGGCAAGCGGGGGCCACTCTTCATCGCGGTGCGCGGGCCCCTCACTATCGCGGCCTCTCTTGTTGCAGAGCAAAGGCTCCAGACGCGCAGCCTCGGTAATTGTGGCCCACGGGCCCAGCCGCTCCGCGGCATGTGGGATCCTCCCAGACCAGGGCTCGAACCCGTGTCCCCTGCACCGGCAGGCAGACTCTCAACCACTGCGCCACCAGGGAAGCCCTGGAATGACTTTTTAAAGGAAGCAGATTTGCACAGCTCTAGTGATTGTTCATAGGCTCTGCCCTCATAGAAGTGCACATTAGATATCATTGTACACAGGCCTTTTCAAGTTTCTTTAAAAAGCAATAAAGTGGTGATCACTAATTTCGTGGTGCTCATGAATTCACATCCACACAATCAAATAAAAACCGGTCTTGTGTTACATAAATGCAGCTTTGTGGCTGGGATAACATTTCCAGTGACAACATCGTGCACAGATTCCAAAGTGCTTTGTCTCAAACTGTGTAAATGGATGTGAAGATGGTGTGCTCCAGAAATCTGTTAGACGGTTCAAAAAGTGACTCTAATGATGACTAAGATGCTGCTGACAAAGATGTGTGTCAAGAGAGTAATAAAATTGTTTCAAAAAATATGGGAATGAAAAAGAGTAATATTTCTAAACATATCATCTTATGCTGTCTATGACTGTGAATATGCAAATATAAATTAAGTAAATTAAAATTAACTATTTCATCTTCAGCCTTAGAAGTTTACATATTTAAACTCACCAAAACTCTTTTTTCCTTATTTTCTCATTGAGAAGACAGACAGTTGCTTTATTTTCAGGGTCACCTTATGGTCATGTCTCTACACTGTACTACTCACAGAAAATCAGATATAGATCCTACCCTCAGGACACTCATAACCCAGGAGAGAAGTGTAACAGCTACTAAGTGTAGCTGTTATACTTCATTGCGGTGTGCGGGCTTCTCATTGTGGTGGCTCCTCTTGTTGCGGAGCATGGGCTCTAGTCATGTGGGCTTCAGTAGCTGTGGCACACAGGCTCAGTAGTTGTGGCTCCGGGGCTCTTGAACGCAGGCTCAGTAGCTGTGCCGCACGGGCTTAGTTGCTGCGCGGCATGTGGGATCTTCCCAGACCAGGGCTCGAACCTGTGTTTTCCTGCATTGGCAGGCGGATTCTCAACCACTGCACCATCAGGGAAGCTGTACTGTAGCTGTCTGTACTAAGTGTAACAGCCACCCTCTTCTCTTGAAACTCTTCCATTTCTTGGCTTTAGTTGGCTGTCCTCCCACCTCTCTGGCTGCACCGTCTCAGTCCCCTGGGCTGGCTCCTTTATCTCAAAGCCTCCTCAAATTTAGTGGCATGAAACAACAACTGTTTTATTAGGTTCATGGATTCTGTGGATTAGGAATTCCAGAAGACCACAGAGGGGACAACTTTGTTCTGTTCCATGATGTTTGAGGCCTCTACTGGGAACACTTGAAGGCTCAGCTGGAATCATTTAGGATGTCTTTACTCATTGGCACTGGGTTTCCTCACAGCATGGTGGCCTTACAGTAGTCAGATTTCTTACATGACAGCTCAGAGCTCCAAGCACAAAAATTTCATTGAAGAGTAGAAGCTGCATTGCCTTTTTCTGACCTGGTCTTTTTCTGATGATGACTACCCATTGTTACTCCTGCCAGAGTCTTTTGGTTATAAGCAAGTCAGAATTCTGTCTGAATTCAGGGGAAGGGATCTAGACCCCACCTCTTGTGGGATGAGTGTCAATATCACATTGTAGGAGATCATGTAGGTTGGGAAATATTGTTGTGCCCATTTTTGGAAAATGCAACCTGACCTAAAGATCTTCGGCCGGCCCACATATAACAGAAAGTGAAGATAGAAAACATAGCGGACGTTCTGTGGCCTTAAAGAAAAGTGATTTATGGATGAGGCTTGGGCAAAGGAGGAAGGGTAGGATGTAGACATTTGAAAAGGTAGTGATGGGAACCAGATATAGAATTAATGAGATCTAAGCAACTGAATGAAAATGTAGGGTTAGGGAGAGAGATGGCTGGATGTTTTCGAGTCTGGATGTCAGGAAAAGGGTGTGCCTCAGTCAAAAAAAGGGAAGAGAGGCAGACAAGTGCACGCGGGAAGGAGGTCCAGCAGTTGTTCACAGTAGCATTTACAGTGTCTAAAATCCGATATCCTCAATCCAGCCCTCGGCATTCTGGCCTCTGAACCAACATTGCCTTGACACTCCAACATAGATACCTGTTTGTGGTTAATTCTAACGGCTACTTTCATTGGGTTTTCTGCCCTCTTATGGCACCTCCCCCCAAGCCTGTCTTCCAGCAGAGTATGCTTGGATAAGTGTTTCATGGGTCCTACTGCTCTACTCTTAAACCATCTGCAGCTCCATTATTTGACCCATTCACAGCATTTGATTCTATACCACCCTCTTCTCTTGAAACTCTTCCATTTCTTGGCTTTAGTTGGCTGTCCTCCCACCTCTCTGGCTGCACCGTCTCAGTCCCCTGGGCTGGCTCCTTTATCTCAGGCAGCTCATTATTTGTTGGGTTTCCCCCTTGGCTATTTTTCCTGATTGTTCTATACTCAGCCTTGCGAAGGTGGGCTTCTGGTGGACCATGGGCCACTGAGATGGGCTGTGACTTTTGTGAGCATGTGCGTAAGCACGTATTTCTAGGAGATGACCCAGAGCTTCATCACATTCTCAGAGTTGTCTCTGAATTAAGAAAAAACAAAAGGCCTAGACGCTCTGCTTTCTGCATATTTGCTCCATGCCTTCAACTCCCGTAACTCTAGGATCCCTCCTTGGCTATACGTGAGCCTCTTTGGGGAAGCTTAAAAAAAATACTGATGATCAGGGCTCAATCTCTGACCAGCTGAACAGAATCCTGGGCATAGGGTCCAGTGGGTAATACATTTTAAAGAAAGCGTTAACCCTGCTTTGTGTCAGTCACAAAGATAACCCCCATGGTTAATACTTTAAACTATTTTCTCTTTACTAGGCTGAAATAAGTTACACCACCTTAAAGAGAGTTGAATTATATCAGGATTAGACTGTCAATGTAGATGACAAAATCTGGATTAAAAAAAACATCAGTATAGAGAATAGATTGAATATAATTGTTTTCTTTGGGTTGACTTCATTCAGCTCCCTAAGTCCTTTTTTTCTTTGTCTAATTGTTCCTTTTATCTTTAATCTGTTAAAGTGAAACTTTCTTCCTAAAAAGAAAGTAGATTTTAATTTAATGGGTACAGTTTGCAGTTTTGCAAAATGAAAAGAGTTTTAGAGATGGATGGTGAGGATGGTTGCATAGCAATGAATACGCTTAACTCCACTGAACTTTACACTTAAAAATGGTTAAGATGGTACAAATTATGGTATGTGTAGTTTACCACAATTTTTAAAAATAACAAAAAATTAAAAAAGAGAAAAGAGAATTGACTGTTAACCAAAAAAGTGCAACTAGTTTTAGATGAAATAGAATCATTGGCCTTTTAAAAAGAGGTTTGTTGTTTCTCAGTATAAATTCAATCCATTGAGAAATGATATCAAAATTATTTCTCTCCAATCCCAGTGAAATCATGAGGGTTTAAAGTAGCTGTTATGGAGAATTCCACAGAGACAGAAAGTCAGAAAAATGCCTATTTCTGCCAAATTCAGTTAATGGTAACTAAACCATAACTTTTCTTTTCCCACTTCATTGTTTATTTCCTAGACAAAATATTAAAAATTACATATTTGATTTTTAAAAGGCCTTATAATGTAAGGACCAGCATAATTCCTGAAGGTACTTTTAGCTGGGGTGGGTATATTTTAAAAAGTGATCAAGAAATTACCCAGAGGGACTGTGTTCTCTATGGTTTGTGTGG
The DNA here is from genome assembly GCF_028023285.1 of Balaenoptera ricei. NCBI lineage: Eukaryota > Metazoa > Chordata > Mammalia > Artiodactyla > Balaenopteridae > Balaenoptera > Balaenoptera ricei. The sequence continues at coordinate 47,980,988 of NC_082647.1, read as the reverse complement.
TGTAGTGGTTGAACTCACAGAATCTGGAGCCAGAATGCCTGGGTTTTAATCCAAACTCCACTATCAATTATCAGTGTGATCTGGGACAAGTTAATTTAACCTGTGTATGCCTCCAGTTTCCCCACCTGTCACATTGGCCCCAGCCTCATAGAATTTAATGAGATAATACATGTAAAGCACTTAGGATGGAGCCCAGAGCTTTTATTATTTCCCTATCACATTGAATTTTAGAGGTTTCTGATTCAGCAAACATTTTCTGCACGTTGACTGTACATTGCTGGAGAGAGTCACAAAACATAGCATGAAACAGACTCTCCTTTGAGACCCTCAAAGACCACCCCCCCAATCCTAGCTCTTTGTACCCTGGCCCTTCTCCTGAGGTGTCATAACTATTTTGACTGCATAGTCAATGATGCAGCCCCTATTTCTTCAACTTCTCCTAACTCCACAGAACATTCACCTATTTAGTGAGCTTCAGGTTTTCTGAAGGCTCCAACTGTGCAGTCTCCCTGCTTGTCTGGGTGCCCTTGGTCTCCCACCTGGCTTCCTTACTGTCCTTCCTTGGGAGCTGCACTGCTTTGGGGCCCTAGATTTCTTTTCAGCCTTACATTCACAGAACATGTTAGTTAAGTGAATTTTTGAGTCTTAGGGTTTTGGACAGAAGTTGGTTGTTCCTCTTTTCATCCACTGATGGCTTGAGAGAAAGTTTATAAAAACGTGAAAGGATTTGCAGAATAATACTGCTCTTACAAAAATGTGTCTCAGAACCTAACTGAGATTCCAGTTTGACAAAAGAGAACAAAAATGAAAGAAGTTGTGAAGGGCTAGGACACAAGGTAAGAATGAAAACAATGCTTATGAAACCACACATTTTCATCCCGGGAAGAGGAGGCAGCTGGCACAAAGGTACAATCCGATGCCCAAGAAGAGGGCACGACTTTCATGTGCTCTTCTAGACTAGGCTGACCAAACTCACTGTCATGAAACCTCTTGAAACCTTGGTCTGAGTTTTTACTTCTGCCACCTTAAGGATCCTGGCTTCGAAGCTGTGGAGGCTGTTAATTAGCTAACAGAGCTTTGTATACTGCTTAAGAGATGTGGGTAGGCAATTGGGACTTGTAGAGCAAAGATGAGATGATTAAAAAAATCTTCTCTGATTAGGATTAACATACCTGCCTTGTCACTCTGAGTCCAAAGAGCTTTACTGGAGATGGGAGGAGGCTTCACGAGAGACATGAGACAAGGGGAGTAGTGTCTCTGGGTCCAGAAGTACTACATCTCCCTCTTGCATTCAGGGAAGAGAATCCTGCAGCCTGGGTGATGAGTTACAGCTGAGGAATAGAGAATTTTGATGCCAAAGAGACTAGGTACAAAGGACACCCTTTGCCATGGTGGATGAGTGTAACGAGAAGGAAAAGGCTTAAGTTTTTTTAAAAAAAATTTTATTAAACTATAGTTGATTTACAATATTGTGTTAGTTTCAGGTGTACAGCTTCAGATTCTTTTCCATTACAGCTTATTATACTGAATATAGTTCCCTGTGCTATACAGTAAATCCCTGTTGTTCATCTATTTTATATAGAGTAGTGTGTATGTGTTAATCCCAACCTCCTAATTTATCCCTCCCCCTCCCCTTTCCCCTTTGGTAACTGTAAGTTTGTTTTCTATATCTGTGAGTCTGTGTCTGTTTTGTAAATAAGTTGGTTTGTATTATTTGTTTAGATTCCACATAAAAGTGATATCATATAATATTTGTCTTTCTCTGCCTGACTTCTCATAGTATGATAATCTCTAGGTCCATTCATATTGCTGCAAATGGCAATATTTCATTCTTTTTTATGACTGAGTAGTATTCCATTGTGTGTGTGTGTGTGTGTGTGTGTGTACCATATCTACTTTATCCACTTATCTGTTAATGGACATTTAAGTTACTTCCATGTCTTGGCTATTGTAAATAGTGCTGCTGTGAACACTAGGGTACATGTATCTTTTCGAATTAGAGTTTTGGTCTTTTTATAGCTATATGCCCAGGAGTGGGATTTCTGGATCATATAGTAACTCTATTTTTAGTTTTTTAAGCAATCTCCAGACTGTTTTCCATACTGGCTGCACCAATTTACATTCCCACCAACAGTGCGGGAGGGTTCAAAAAGGCTTAAGTTTTGAGTCAACTCATAAAGTCTGTTTTAAATAAAACAGTAAAAGCTTGACTGCCACATGAATGAAGAATCATCTCAGAAAGCCCCGATTCAGATATTATGCATGCCATTGGCTGTGTGACAAATGACAGCCAAGATGTGTTTGTCCTCTACAAAGCAAACTGCCGATACACTTATAGCCTGAGATCTCCACGCAGAGTTTCCTAGGAGACTGGGCCACTGGTAGGCCTTTCTCACTGAGCACTCACCAGAAGGGGGACTCAATAAATATTTCCTTTCTCCCTAACGTCTCCTCTCTCCCCTCCTCTCTATCCTTCAACCCCCCCACATCAAAAAGACCTGAAGAATGGATGATCCAATAAGATACTAAACAGGCGATATTATTAACTTCTGATTGAAAGAATATATTTGCTAAATCACAAATTGACTATCGCCTGTCAGATGGACCAACAAGACAAGAGTTGTGAAACTATGCATTTTCTGGAAAAATCCATGACCGGTGATCCCAGTCATTTGTTATTCCATTGCAGGGCAAGACGATATATGAGAAGATTCAGGTGGGATCTAGTATTTACTGACCATTTGTGTGCAGGATATTGTGTTCCAAGTTTTCAAGGCATTCTTTAATGCTAACGAGCCCCTACGTGGCAGGCATTTACCCCATTTCACAGTCGAGGGAAGTGAGGTCCGGGGAGGACTGTAATTTCCCCAGGGTCACCTAGCCAGGGAGAGTGGAGCAGGATTTTGAGCCCAGGTCCACTCCCCAATTCTTTCCACTATAGCACATCTTCTGTATGAGTGACAAGTTGGTTTTGAGCACTGCCCTCCCTTCCTCTTCCTCCCGTCCCTTCCTATCCAAACTGCTGACCACGCAGCCAACAAGAGCCAAGCACCCTTCCAAAAAGCCTCCACTTCTCCCAACAGTGACATCCTTCAAATCCAGCCTGGGCCTCAATGATCATAGTTTGGAAAATAACAAATTGACTGTACTGGCCCTTCTCTCTTTTTAAAATGAGAAGCTAAAGTCACTTTCTGTTTGAAGTCCTGCCCATCTCTTAATGGAAGTACTCAATATGGGTCAAATCCTTCCTTTCCCTTTGATGCTTTTCCTGCTTGTCTCAAGCCCCACCCACCCCTCAGCCCTGGTAGCACTTGGAATTTTTATGTTCAGTTGGCATTTCTCACCAAGTGCCTTCTGACCTCGCCTACATTTCTCCCTCGCAGAACTGTCATCGGGATACACTTCCCTGTATCCCAGAATCTTTGGTACATTAGGCACTAAATGCATGTTTCTCATTGGTTTTTAAAGGATACAAAGAGCAAATGACTTTTCTCCAGGAGGAACTTGAGGGGTGTGGATCCTAGCACCCAGAACAAAGCCCTGGTTCCCCTTTGAATTTCCTTTAGTTCTCCATTGGGGATGTCAGTGTGTCCCTGTTCTGGGAACCTGGTATTCGTCACCTGCATAAGCAGTTTAAGCTGAGTCAGATCGCAGAATCCTCCCCATACCACAGGACAAGAAGAGGCTCCAGAGCATTCCATCTGTGTGTGTCAGGATCACGCTACTTGTGTTTTGGCTTATCTGTAATTTGGATGACTCTCCTTGAAGCAGGACAGCCAAATCAGCTTCCTACTGATAACAGTAATCAGATTTTATAGCAAAGACCCCAGTTAGACAGGGCAAACAGAGAGGCAGCCCAAGTTATTGATTTGTGCCATGGAAGGTTCTTTTCCATTGAAGGCTGAATATTTTGTGCTGAAACCTTTGTCTTCCCTGTACCTGGCATATTTCTCCTATACATGTTACGGGAGTATCTTTTTGAGTATCTTCTTTATTTTATTTGCTTAGTTAAAACCCTGGAATTAAGGTTTGGGAAACAAATTAACCATATTTAGTGTATGCAATTGGCTCAAAAGTGTCACCCATTTTAGATAACATAGGAAGAAGTGTAAATTATTTCTTAGTGTACCAACCATTTTCATTGGTGTTTTTCATGTCTTTTGTATTTCATACCAGTTAAAAAATAGATTCTCCCTGGGTACCAACATTATCTATAGAGTATGTTTTTCTAAAAAAATTACTAACTATGCCATGCATTTTCAACTTCTCTTAATCTTTGCATTTGGAAAATGCTACCTACTCTCTAGGTAGCTTTGAAGATAATAATAATGTGAGAATGCATGGATGCTTCTGCACCAATCCCAAGGAAGGCTTTTCCAGATGTGGAACGCCAATGGGGAGTTGATCTGGCTTGGATAATTGACAGCTGGCAGCCTGTAATCTTTTGTGCTAAATTGGCACTGGGGCCACAGAAGGCAACACAGCAGCTGGGCTGCTGGGATTCAAGTCCCTGCACATGGCATGGCTCCTCCTTCAACCCCGCCGGCTGCTGTCTGCAGGGACCCCATCCCCTAAAGCAGGATGCACTGCTCTGGGAAGGGAAGGAAGCCTGTAACTATTGCCTGGTAGATGGGAGAAAACATCTTGATTCACTCAACTGGGCCACAGTTGGATAATCAGAGTTAGTGTTTTATTGTATTGACTTTGGCATTTTAGTCTTAAATTATTCAGAGACCAGTTCTTAAGATGAGGCAGGACCATAAATTAAAAGAATGGAGGATATCAGCTAAGTAGAGAAAACAATCCCCTTTCAGGGCCTTGAACCATGTGGCTCCTGTTCTTGTCCCAGCTCTTCCATTTAGTGACTGTTAAACCTTATACCAAAACCTCCAAAGCTTTCTGCCCCTCCATCATGTCCTGGTTTACCAAATGGGATAATACCACCTGTCCTACCTACTTCACAGGCTCATTCTGGGGATCAGAGACGTTAATGTAAATGCTCTGCCCACTGTCAAACCAATTGAAATAGAATGCACAGATGGATTAAGAAACAGAAGCTGGTAGGCATGGTCTCTGTCTTCTAATTTTCTTCCTCTTCTGAATTACAGCCTCCATTGTAAAGGCTTCCTGATAATAATAATAGCTATCATTTGCTAAGCACTTTTTATGTGCCAGGCTTTGAGCTAAATGCTTTACAGGCCTTGTTTTATTTAATCCTCATGAAAACTTTGCTGATTGGTACTCATTCCTTCAGTTCATGTAAGACTGGGTTCTGAATCCATCATGATCTTCTAGACAAGCCCATGTACTTTCCTTTAATCTGCTTTCTAAATGAACGGGCTGCATTCTTCATTTTCAGTTTTGACACTTTTAAAATGATTAAAAATTTTATCAATAACTGAATCACTTTTTGAATGTTTGAATGCACCATAAAGCCAGAAAGCATGGTGTACAATTATGATTATTCAGCAAAGAGAGAGAGAGAGAGAGAGAGAGAGGAAGAGAGCTACAGTGACAGAGCGAGAAGAGAGCAGAGAGTAGGTGTAGAGGAGGGAGGGAGAAAGAGAATACATGACGGAGAGAAAAAGATGTAATTTTATGTGTGTGATAGGAATAGTGATTTTCTAACGTTTTACATGCAGATAATCCTTAAAAGCTTATAATTAATTAGTTAATGGGCTTTTGATGTTCATAGAGCAGGAGATTTGGAAGTACATGATCTTGATAATCTTCATAAAAGATCAGAAGATGCTTAAAGTGAGACAGTACCCAGGATTTCAAAACTTTGCTGAACAAGAAATGATTACAGTGGGGGGCAGGGGGGTAGAAGAGGTGAGAGGAGGTGGAACGAGAAAGGGGATTGAGATGAAAAATGGCTTCAGAAAATCCTTTCACGAACAACTCTCCTTTTAGTCATCTTCTTCATCTTCACTAATCGAGTGCATCTTAGCTTTGGCTGTGGCAGGTCCCTGCCTAACTCTGGCAGCAGGCAGACAAGTTTGAGCCACTGGTTGTTGTTCACATTAGTGAAAGCCCTCTGGTTGTTTGCTTCTGGCCCCATTAAATAAGCAGGTAGTGATCAGGCTGCCCATTTTAACATAGAACTTCCTGGTTCTAGAGCCTACTTTAAAGATGAAGCATTTTGCAATTCAAAAATGTTCCAAGTCCCCTTCCATTTCTAAGATGCCCTCCAGGCTGGGCAGCCCTTTAGCTGGATGCCTCTGAAGAGCCTTGTGGGTGAATCCTGCCTGGGGACCTGAGCATAACCAGGCCAGACACGGGAATTTTTAGTTTGGTCGGAAATCTCTTTCTGTCCAGGCCAGCAATTGAATTTGAGGTTAGGAAATAACATTAATAAAGAGGAAAGAGAGAGTGGCTTCTTCTGCAGAATCAGTTCTTGTATTTCAGATGTTGATTATCCAGTCTTGTGAATTATTTAGGGCTTTTGTTTCTCCGTTTTCTCCAGCAGCTTTGCTTTTTCTCTGTGTGCAGTTTCTAGAAGACAGGCAAGGTAAGAGACATGAGTTAAAAACTCAAGTCTGATCATTTTGCTGCTAATACGAAGCTCCACTAAAGGTTTGTCCTGCTCCTGGAGGGCAGAGAGGGGGCATTTCTTATGGATCTTGGCGCTTCTCCCCACCAGCACTTTACATAGTGTCAGTGATTGTTGTTTTTAGGTGGACTAGATTGAAGTGAATATTTTACTGTGATTTGCAGGAGAGAGATAGAGACAGGGCTTCTGAGGTCCCTGGAACCTGCAGAGAACATGGCCCTGCCTGTGACTTTGGTGTCAGTCATAAGGTTTTTCACACATGGAGGGGACCCTTGATCTGTATGGTACTGCCTGCCCCTCACCACAGACACGGGGCTCCCTCCCAGTCTCTGCAGTCCAGACTCAGGGTCTTGACCTCCCCAGTCTAGACACAGCTCCCTCCCACTGTCAACCCATAGAAGTGCATCTGTCTCCCCAGCCCCCATCCAGCGTTTGTGGGTTGACAGTCCAGGCAGAAGTGGCAGTCCTCATATGCATGTGGACGCTGCCTGATGGAGAGCTAAGAGGCTTGCCAGGGAGGATGAACAACTGGGACTCTCCTGGTCCCATGTCATGGGCAGAACAAAGACAAGTCAACGGTAAGGATTTGGAGCAAGGCAGGTAATGGAGACAGCCTGCATCCAAGACCCAGAAAGGGGTGAGTCTGAAGCAGGTGGATGATTGGCTGCTGAGCCGAGAAGGAAGGACTGCTTCCACCGAGGGGAAAATAAAGTTATCAGATGCTTCTAGGTCAGTGGTTCTCAAGCTTTTGGGGCTCAGAACCTTGTCATTCTTTTAAAAACTGAGGGGCCCAAATACTTTTCTGTGGGTTATAGCAATCAGTATTCACCATATTAGAAATTAAAACTGAGAAATGTAAAAAATAATTTGTCAATTTATTTCAAACCATATGCCAGATGTATGTTAACATAAATTATTTTTATTCTAAAAAAAACTATGTTTTATGAAAATAATGATTGAGAATAATGTCATTGTTTTACTTTGCTGCAAATCTCTGTCGTGTCTGCCTTAGTGGGAGATGGTTGGATCCTCTTATCTGCTCATGCGTCCGATCCGATGCTATATCCCATGTCATGTGTCTTCTGGAAAACGCTACACTTGAGGGAGAATGAGAGTGAACAAGTCAAATAATGTCTCAGTGCTTTTATGAAAATAGTCTTAACCTCTCAGATCCCAGGTCTCAGGGATGCCCAGGGGTTCCCCAGACCATCCTTTGAGAAATGCTTCCCTAGGTGCCAGCTCCCAGAAACGCGCCTCTCTCTGTGTTTAACATGTGGCCATCTTGCATGATGACATTTCTGCATTAGCAGAAAGTGGGTAATGGTGAGCCAAGCGGATAATTCTTTTTCAAGCTTTTGTCATTTGAACAGTGCCTGTGAACATTCCACAAAGCATCACAGAGACAAGCTAGAATAAGATGGACGGTGAATGTCCCATTGGGCAATCTGGCCGAGTTCTTGCTCATTGACTGGCAAAAATGATAATCCAGAGCATGAGACAGTCTCCCTTCCACACTTTTCAAAATGTGAACCTCAAATGCTACGAGCCCCACTTAGTCTGGGCAACACAGACGTTTTTCCTCTCCACAATTACTGCAAGCTTTTTAAGAGAGGAGCAGCTGCTCCACATCCTCTCTGAGGTTTGTGTTTCAGGGCCCGGGGGCAACTAAAATCTGCTTTCCAAGTGACCAATAACTGGGCAGTTTACCGACTCATCTGGTGTTTCCTGGGCAGCACAGATTTATCTCACTTAATCGTGACTCCCTTTTTCCTGCACTAATCAAGACAGTGACAGAGCTCTGACACCAGCAAGATGAGCATGGGTGGAAAGTGATGATTTATAAGGACTGTGATCTAGCTTTGCTCAGGCCCAGACTCGGCCAGCGAGAAAAGGATGGTGGATACAGCACAATGGATACAGCCAGTCTGCAGCCAACGTGCAGATCAAAGAAAGACCGTTAAAAGACAAAAGTAAAACATATTTTTATGTTGTTCTAAAGCAGGAACATCATTTCTAATGTGGCTAGGAAAATATTCAGCTTCATTCTCTGCCTCTTGGGAAAACTACATGCATCATTGCTCTGACCTCTCCAAAACTGGCAGTGGGATAGTCTCTGTAGATTCAGTTACAATCACAGAATTGTATAGTGAGAAGGAGAGTTAGAGATCATCCACTGTGAAGGCCAGGGTGTGTGTGTGTGAGTGTGTGCAGTGCGTATACATGGGAGGGAGGTGCAAGGTAGGAACAGTGTCACCACAGCAAAGGCCCATGGGTCTTGTCTCTCTGTGTCCTCTGCCAGACCTAGCTGTGGAACTCAGGCACCACACTAGGGAATTGGATTTAGCCAATTCCCACGATCTCTGTGATCCCTGCCACCTTAGAGGATTACTTAATCTCTGTATCTCAGTTTCCCCATCTGTAAAATGGGTATAACAATAACACCTATCTCATAGCATGATTTTGAAAATTGAAAGATAGTATACATAGATGCTTCTTAAAGCAGTGTACAATACATAGGAAGCACAAAATAAATGTTAGTCATCATCATCGTCTTATTAGCATTACTATTATTATTATTAGACACCTCTGAAACTCAGTCTCCTCATCTGCAAAGTAGATTTTGCCGGTTGGTGTGGGGATTAGGTTAGAGAATATATGGTCAAGTCTTGGAGAAGCTGTCAAGTGCCATTAAAAGTAATGTACTCTATTTGGGGGCCAAGTTAATAGAACAGTTTTTGAACCTGGGTGTTTTTCCATGTGTAAGACTCCAGTCCTGGAGCAGTGACATGTGATTTTCTGCACTGTTTTGAAAGTAGGGCAGTTAATTTCAATTAAGTGAATGTATAAAAACAACCAGAGGAGAAACAGCAATATAGTCACAACTGGCAATAAGAGTTAGTATTTATCTTGTGTCAGCACTGAGCTAAGTACTTTACATGTAATATATTGTGTCACTTCTCACCACAGCCCCTTTAAAGAGGTGATGTTATTATTCTCAGTTTGCACATGAGGAAAGTGAAATTGAGAGTTCACCCAGGGCCACTTAGGCCAGGGTTGAACCCAGGCAGGCTGGGTCCCCAATCAGCACCCTTAACCAGTGTAGGAGCAGAGCTAGAGGTCCAGGAGGTGGACGGGGAAACATCCAAGTTTGAGCTCAGCAGGGCAGTGTTGTGCCCTGCTGGTGAAAGAATTAGATCTTTTGTTCTCTTTAGATGAAAGATATGGTGCTTTATCAGAACTATTTGGGGAGAGGAGCTGGCTGCTTCTTAGGTGAGTAAATCGTTGACCAGACATAACCCAGGGATGGAGCCAAGAATCAATTCTTGAGAAACGGGGGAGATCAGATGAAAGGCTCTAAGCGCTCTCCAAGGAGCAGCCAAGTGAGACAGTGTAAGGAGAGGCCTGGAACAGATATCCACAAGCAGTTTCTGAAGGGACCCTGAGACCCTAGGAAAAAGGCAGAGGTGAGCCCCAGACATGAGGCAGAAACTTCCAGAGTAGAGAAGTGCAGCCCCTTTCTCAAAGGTGCCGGAGGCTGTCTCATGGAGCATGGATATTTTTTCCCTGTCTCAGTCCAAAGCTATTTGGTGGGACAAGATTATGCCACAGCAGAGGCATAACTAGCTCTTTCTGGGGAGGCTCTATAAGTTAGTAATATAGAGCTGGAGCTTTAGAGTCAGGGAGACCTGAATTCAAATCTCAGTCCTGCACTTAAAAGCTATGTGGCTGTGCCGGCACTTAATTCTCCAAGTCTTCATAGGATGGTTGTAAAGAATAAATAAGAAATCAGGACTTCCCTGGCGATCCAGTGGTTAAGACTTCACCTTCCAATGCAGCGGGTGCAGGTTCAATCCCTGGTTGGGGAGCTAAGATCCCACATGCCTTGTGGCCATAAAACCAAAACAGGAGCAATATTGTAACAAATTCAATAAAGACTTTAAAAATGGTCCACATCAAAAAAAGTTTTTTTAAAGAATAAACAAGAAATTGCATATAAATAAATAAATAAATTACCACGCACTTAGTAAGCCCCCCAAAAATGGAAGCCATTAGTATCATTGTTACCATTACAATTAGATCTTCCCATTGACTGGTTCTTGGATTTTGCAGTTGTGTAGAGGGGCTGTCCCTTAACCATGGCTTGACTCCAAGCTATCTTAATCCCACATTTGTTTATTTATTTATTTTATTTATGGCTGTGTTGGGTCTTCGTTTCTGTGCGAGGGCTGTCTCTAGTTGCAGCAAGCGGGGACCACTCTTCATCGCGGTGCGCGGGCCTCTCACTATCGTAGCCTCTCTTGTTGCAGAGCACAGGCTCCAGACACGCAGGCTCAGTAGTTGTGGCTCACGGGCCCAGTTGCTCCGCGGCATGTGGGATCTTCCCAGACCAGGGCTTGAACCCGTGTCCCCTGCATTAGCAGGCAGATTCTCAACCACTGCGCCACCAGGGAAGCCCCCAAGCTATTTTAGATCATCATATGTGATGCCCGTTTTCAGGACAGGGCCCCATGGCTAGGGGCCTGGAATGGTGCTAAGCTACCTTTCCTTATGCAGGTATTACATTCATGATAGTATTGGCCAGGCTTTTCTGAAACTAGCCACACAGCTTGATCCTGTTCTACCCCAAGCCTTAAGCCAATGTTCAGGAAGAGATGGCCAACTGCAAACAGTCATGCCCCTGGCTCAGCTGATGGAGGTCATGGTTTACCATTTCTTGAGTTGGTGGGTCTCCAAACCCTGCCAGCACTCCCAAGAACTCTGGTTGTGCCTCTGAGGAGCCTCCCATCTTTACACCAGACGGGAGAGGTTACTAACTCTGAATAAGACTCAGGCCTGCCTGTGAAATGCAGGATCACTCTCTCTGCTCAGTGTAGGTCATTAGCTGAGCAAGCAATCCCAAGGATTTTGCAGCGTTCATGTCCTTTACTTGTTAATTGAATGGTCGAGGACAGATATTGTTGGAGCATCTTTAGGAGCCAGAGAGTCTGCCCCAAAGAGAAGTCCTCTGTGTAGAGCAGGCCAGAGTCCTCCTTGTGTTCCCTGGGTACGAGTTTGGCAGACTGCAGCAGACTGATGTCAAACCCAGACCGGCACGGAGGCAGGGCAAAGGTGGGCAGGAAGCAGGAGTCTGCAGGGTAGGTGTCAGGCGCCTACCACAGCCCAGTGTGCGGTCCAAGCAGCAGGTTTCAGGTTTTAGTATCAAGGTCTCTAAAAAGCATTCACTAGGAGCTACCAGAATCTTGCAGGGAGATTCTGCTGGCATCCAGAATGTGAGCCAGGGCCCAAAACGGGGAGCCCCAGGAGCAGGGGAGATACGGGCAGAGTTTAGCCATGGGCGTCCCTCAAGCTCTCCTGGACCACGCCCCCCAACACAGGCTGGGTCATCACACATGCACAGGGCTTTCCCAGCAGCATCTTTAAAATGATGCTCAGCCTCCAACATGAACATCTCTTGTTGGACACCACATGTGGCAGCCCTGAGAATTTCTCCAGCTCCTCCAGCTGCTCTAAGCCAGGATGAAGTCAGCTTCTCAGCCCAGCTCTTGCCCATCCCCTATTTTAACTACCTTTTATCATGTCATATGCCAGGCTCAATGCTAAAAGCTCTACAAGCATTCTTTCCTGTAATCCTCTTAGCCACCCCGTGAGGTAGGTGTTGTTATTATGCCCATCTTATAGATGGAGAAACTGAGATGTTGAGGGGTCGAGCTGTCTAGGTTAGATAGCTGACAAATGACAGAGTGAGGATGCAAATTAGGCCTTTCTTCCCCAAAGCTCAAGCTCTGAACCACCCTTCCCTGTGACTTATTCAGCTAAGATGGAATCTTATTCTGTGTTCAGCTGCTTCTCAGAGTTGCTTCATCAGACTGGACCAGTGGTTCGCAACCTTGGCTGCGCACTGAAATCACCCAGGAAGCTTTAAAAAGTACCCATGCCTGGGTTTTGCCACCAGAGATTCTGATTTCAGTTGGTCTGAGGGGCAGCCTGGGCATTTTCTGGACCAAAAGTTGGCAAAGTTTTTCTGTAAATGGCCAGATAGCACATGTGTTAGGCTTTGCAGGGCCATATGGTCCCTGTCACAACTACTCAACTCTGCGTTCATGGAGCAAAAGCAGCCATAGACAACACATGAGCAAATGAACATGGCTGTGTTCTGGTAAAACTTTATCTATAAAAACAGGTGGCTAGCTGGAATTGGCCCACAAGCCATAGTTTGCCAATGCTTGATCAAGTCAGTCATTTCCTTAGTAGATTCTATCCATCGCCAGCGAAATTAGAATTCATCTTGCTTCTGTGGACCTGGTATCTGTGGTATGGTATCTGTTCCCCTTGGGCACCCATAAACCCTTCAATCCACTGCCTTCCTGCAGACTTGGAGGTGTTGGCCTAGTGTCTATGATTTGTCTTTTTTGTCAAGGACTCCCACTTCCCCATAGATCTGAAATCCTGCCATGAACCATCCCTGTTAGGCGGGGATCCTTTCTGGCTTGCTAACTGTTCCCCATGAGGAGTTAAAATTGCCCCCCTTCGTCTTGGCTGGCGGCCAGGTCCTCTATAATTAGGAGGATTAGCTGGACCCACGAGGCTGCCACCTGTCTGACAGGAGGACTGCCCCTGTGTGATCATGCTTCCCCTTTCTGCCCCAGCACCCTGCACCCCTACCCCCGTCTCCCCCCAGAGCCATCTCCCAGGGAGGTGTGGCTTCCCACCCCCTCCTCACCCAGACCCCCACTTCTTTCCTTTCCCAATTGACCTTCCACGTCTGCCCGGTGCTTGTAGTTTGAGTAATAGCATCATTTTCGCCTGAGGAATTCAGTATACCAATTAATTTTCTTTCATGGAATATTAATAGAGTATTCCTGAAATTGTGAATTGTGATTATTTACAAAGTCAAAAGGACAACTAGAAAATAAAGCTGCGGAATTGCTTGTGGCGATCGGAATTATGCCCCAACCACTTAAAAATAGCCTGCTTTCCTCATCTCCCCTCATATGTCAACTTGTCCTTGGTAATGGGGTGTAAGAGACACCACAAAAATGCCAGACTGAAAGAAAACTCTTAATATAGGTGACATCTAAGATATTAACAGTTCATGTACACAAAGCCTCTTTGTAAGTTAGTTGTTTAGACATCGAAATGCATTTGTTCCACAAACATTTATTGAGACCCTAATCTGTTCCGTGTGTCAGGGATACAGGATAAGGCTCCCGTCCTCATGAGAGAATCCATCACATAAACAAATAACTCTATAACCATATCAGAAGTGCCGTAAAAGAGGCGTGTACACAGCTCTGTGGGAGGAGAGGCTGGAGTCAATGCCTGAGGTTACAGGGAAAGCTTCTCCCAGGGAGTGAGAGGCGAGTTGAGTTGTTTGAATAAATTTCCCCACCAGGAACAGGAGGAAAGGCGTTCCTGGGAGAGGGCCTGGCGTGTCAAGGCAGGAATGGGATGCGATTGTGTGACTGGAGTGTGTGGTTCCTGGGAGAATGGTGGGAGCGGAGTCTGGAAAGGGACAAAGGGATGTGTAAACCAGTCTGGCAGTGCCAACTTTAATGGGCAATTTGGGCCAATACAAGCCTTTTAAATAGAGGGCTAATTCGATCCAGTTTCTGTTTTAGAAAGAGCTTCTGATAGCCGTGGGGATCCTGAATTGGGGTGGGAGGTAAGGAAGGAAGCAGGGGCTTCCTATTAGGAGCTGTTGTAAAAATAAAGAGGTTCTCAACTAAGAACTTGGAAGCTAGGATGAGAAGGAGCAGGAAGGTATGATTGTGCTCAAGAGATGTGATTGGATCATGAAGGCAAGTGAGGAGTTCTTTATAATTAAAAAGATAGAAGAAAGAGTGGTATTTTAGAGGGGCGGGGAAGTTAAGGGGTTGGGATTGGGGCCTGTTGAGTTTAGGGAGTCTGAGGAGCATACAGTTTGGGGTTTCCCATTAATCTGTGGGTCATGTGGGCTGAAACTGAAGAGGGAAGATCGGAGGTAAAAATGATGCATGGGCAGTAATTAAATCCATGGCAGTAAGTGAGTTAACCACAGTGTGTGAGAGATAAGAGAAGGGAAGGGAAGAGATGGGATGGTAAGAGAACAGGACAGGTCTATAGCATAACCCCAGGGAACACCAGCATTTAAGGAACTGAGTAGAGGAAGTGCCAACGGAACAGACCCGATTTCTGGATCAGTTATGAATGGGGCAGTGTTGAGGAGACCACGGGGATCTGTTTACACCTGGGACTGAACTAAGAGGTACCACTAGATGAGCTTCAGGATGTCTTAAATATTTACCCTGGAACCTTGCCATTACTCCTACCATTCAGGGTATAAGACTCCATTCATTTGCTTCTTTGTTTACTAATTGAACAAATACTCTACTGAATGCAAGACAGTCTACTGGGCACTGGGTGTAGATGTGGCTCCTATGCTCTGTTGGTTATAGTTTAGCAGAGAAGACAGACATTAAGCAATAAACTTGGAAACAGATGTTTTCATGAAAACAGCCTGTTGTTTTCAGTTGTGTGATTGTGGGCAAGTCGTTTACCTTCCTCAGTCTCAATGTCTTCATTCAAAAAAAGTGGATGAGGATGTGTAGAAAAAGGAACCCTCCTATACTGTTGGTGGGAAAGTAAATTGGTGCAACCAGTATGGAGAACAGTATGGAGGTTCCTCAAAAAACTAAAAATAGAACTACCATATGATCCAACAATCCCACTCCTGGGCAATACCCAGAGAAAACCATAATTCGAAAAGACACATGCACCCCAATGTTCATTGCAGCACTATTTACAATAGCCAAGACACGGAAGGAACCTATGATAAATGCCCATCGACAGATGAATGGATAAAGAAGATGTGATATATATATAATATATATATATATATTATATATATAGATAATAGAATATTACTCAGCCATAAAAAAGAATGAAATAATGCCATTTGAAGCAAATGGATGGACCTAGAGATTATCATACTAAGTGAAGTAAGCCAGACAAAGACAAATATCATATGATATCACTTATATGTGTAATCTAAAAATGATCCAAATGAACTTATTTAGAAAACAGAAATAGACTCAGACATAGAAAACAAACTTATGGTTACCAAAGGGGAAACAGGGGAGGAATAAATCAGGAGTTTGGGATTAATATATACACACTATTATATATAAAATAGGTAAACAACAAGGACCTACTGTGTAGCACAGGAAACTATACTCAGTATCTTGTAATAGCTTATAAGGGAAAAGAATCTGAGAAAGAATATATATATCACTTTGAATCACTTTGCTGTACACCTGAAACTAACGCAACATTGTAAATTAACTATATTTCAGTTAAAAAAATTTTTGAAAAGTGGCTGATAAGAACCTTAGCAATAACTAAGGTATGTATAGGACTTATTGTTTATAACCCCTTACACATATTGTCTAATTTAATACTTAAACTGACAACCTTGATGCTTTAAAAAATGGTATGTTTTGAATAAGCAATATATTCAGATGGTACAAAATTCCTGAACGGGTAAATAGTGAGTTTCCCTTCCATGCTGTCCCCAGTCCCCAATTCCTCTTCCCAGAGGACACCAGTGTTACTATTTTCTTGTGTGCCCTTACTGGGGTATTCTTTGCATGTACAACCTACCACTGTGTGTGTGTATCTGTGTGTATGTGTGTGCGCGTGCATGTGTCTTTCTTCCTTTCTTTCTTCCTTCCTTCCTTCCTTCCTTTCTTTCTTTCTTTCCCTTTCTTTCTTTTTTTCCTTTCTCACTTCCTCCCTTCCTTTTTTTCTTGTGAAAATTGTAGCATGCTTTTCACTGTTCTCTACCTTGCTTTTTTCACATAACAAAATATATCCATTATACAGCACAATTTTACTTAAGTAACATGCTATTTATGGACATTTAGGTTGTTTCCAGTATTCTGCTATTATAAACAATGTTGCATCAGTTCCACATATGCAAGTATCTTTATAGGATACATCCCTAGGAATGGGATTGCTAAATCAAAGAGAATGTGTATTTGTAATTTTGATGATGATGAGCAAATTTCTCATCTTGGTGATTTTACCAAGTTCTGTTCTTATCAGCAAGATCTCCCATGGTTATGAGGGTCATATGAAGTAATGTGTTTAAACATTACTTTAAATGTGAGCCGAGAAGGGGTCTATACTTTCACAGCGTCCTCATCCCTGTGCCTCCCTACACAGTAGCTCTACAGCTTGCTGTCAACACCATGAAAAGTGATGGTTACACGTAATGGGGCAACCCCTTAGAACCCTGTCCAGCCATGGCCTCCAAGACAGGGGTCCCCAAACCCCGGGCCACGGACCGGTAGCAGTCTGTGGCCTGTTAGGAACCGACTGCACAGCAGGTGGTGAACGGCGGGCCATCTGTATTTACAGCCGCTCCCCAGCACTCACATTACCGCCTGAGTTCCACCTCCTGTCAGATCAGCAGCGGCATTAGATTCTCATAGGAGCGCGAACCCCACTGTGAACTGCACACGCGAGGGATCTAGCTTGAGGGATCTAGGTTGCGCGCTCCTTATGAGAACCTAACGCCTGATGATCTGAGGTGGAGCTGAGGCGCTGATGCTAGCGCTGGGGAGCGGCTGCATGATAATGACCTCAGCTCATTTGTCCATACAAGCCTTCTGTGTCGAACTGTGTCATTACTGCTGGTTCTTCTGTTTGTTTTAAAAACTCTGTTTTACACTGGAGTTAGGTATCAGGGAGAAGGAAGGACACTAATTAAGTGGATCCATGGTAGTCTTTTAATGGGACAGATCCTCAACTCAAGAAATGTCTGCTGAGTACCTACTATGTGCAGGGCACAGGGCTGCAATGTATTGTATTTTGAAATACTGCCGACAGCCACAGCTGTGTTAGCTGTTTGCATGGACTTTGGCAGACTGACATTGCTTTGCCTTTTCCCTTTGCTAGCCTCTCATAGTTTTCATTGGCAAACTGGTTGCAAACCAGGGCTGATTCCCTTAGCGTAATAGGAGGGTTCCTGAAACTTATTTTTGAAAATGAATTGTTATAAAAATTAACAGTGTTTTAACTGTACTGCGGGGGGAGGGTTTCTATTAAAAGGAAATTCTGGTGTTGAATTGTTTTGAAAGGTGAAATGTTATTTTCTGTTTTATCTGTTTGGTAAAGGAGAAAATTTAACTAAAGGGAAAATAAGTCAAAATTTCATAACTTCAGGAATCTGAAACAATAGCAAATACAAAAAAATATTTTTAAGAGCTGATGAGTAGAGAATACTAACAAAAAGGATCACATGATAGAATGTTAGCTGATCTGAAGGAAAGACATAGTTTCATTTGCTGCGCTAATAATAGCAAATCTTGCCAGTGTAAAAAATGAGAAAAATGAAAGAAGCAACGTAGAAAAAAGAAAAGGCTGAAAGAAAAAACCCACACACACACAGAAGAGGAAGAATAACAGCAGGTGATGGACACCCAAAGTGGCAAAGGAAATTAAAGCCAAATAGTGAAAGTGGCAGCAAAGAGGAGAGCTGGCCCATCGGAGAGAAAACAGAAGCCACCTCTCCATGAAGTTGCGGATCTGACCCACTTTAGCAGCTCCTGCCTGAGAGCTCATTGACCATAGGATGTGTGACTGCCACCGGGTCCAGTCCTTCCAAAGGATACCATCTATTCCTGCACGACAATACCTTATAACTTTGCTTGGGTGAACCTGATGCCAGGTTACTCTTCCAAGTGCTTTATGTATGAATTCATTTAACCCTTCTAACAACCCCTTAAGGAATCATTATCCCCACTTTATAGATGAAGTAACTGGGTTGCAGAGCAGCTTGCCCAAGGTCAGAAGCTGTGAGTGCAAAAGCTACATGTGATTGGCAGAATTCTACGATGGCCCCCAAGATTCCCACCCCTTAGTGCACACACCCTGGAGAATGCTCTCCCCTTCAGTATGCACAGGATTTGTAAGAATGATGGGATTTCACTCTCTTGAATGGGCTCCATTATATAGCAGGCAAGAAGAGATTTTTGCAGATACAAGTAAGGTCCCTTATGAGTTGATTTGAATTAATCAAGAGGGAGATTTTGGTGGGTGGGCCTGACCTAATCAGGGAAACCCTTTATAAGAGGGTCCAGGCTTTTCCTGAAGAGAGAGAATTAAAGCAAGAGAGTCTTCTGCTGACTTCAAAGAAGCACACAGTCAGGTTGTGAAAGCCTATGGAGGGAGTCACATGGCAAGAACCAGAGAGTGGCCTTAGGAGCCGAGAGTGGTCCCTGGCCAGCAGTTAGCAAGGAAGTGAGGAGCTCAGCCATCAGCCTCAGGGACAAGAGTTCTGCCAGGTTGGAAGAGGACCCTGAGCTCAAGAAAGGAGCACAATCCAGCTGACACCTCAGTTTCAGTCTTGTGAGACCCTGAGCAGAGGACCCAGTTAAGCTCTGCCTGGACTTCTGTCCTGCAGAGACTTGAGCTGGTAAGGGCGTGTTGTGTTCATGTGTTCCACAGCAATAGAAAATGAATGCGCTGAGATTCGAACCACATGATTCTGGCTGCAGAGTTCACCTGTTTCCCCACTACTCTAGTCTGCCTCTTAAGAGAAGTCGTAGCTCAGAAATCGCTGATTCCTGGAACTTTAGAGTTAAACAGGGACCTTTGAGATCATCCAATCCTGTGGCTTAATACAGCCTTCCCCTCACAGCAGAAGCGTGTGTGAACAGGTCAGGGGAGCTACTCTGCTTAAAATGGGGTGTGGGAGCAGGAAACTTGTGTCATAATGGAGACACAAGCAGACAGCTGCCTCTGTCTCTTCTGCCCTGAGGCACTTCTGAGGAACACAGTTTGAGAACCACTGGTCTGATCCAACAACACATCTGGTCTTTATATTTCCCTCGACCACATCCTTGTCATCTGCTGACTTCTGTTAGATTGCCTCCCTAAACTTTTCTTTCGATCCGGGGACCATTCCTCTGGAAAGTTTTCTTTCTGTTGCATTAAAACCCGTTCTAAAATTCCTGCCATTGGTCTAGGTGCAGCCACAGGTGACGCACAGAACAAAGGGATCCCTTCTTTCTCAAGACGGCTTATCATATCATCAAAGACAGTGCTCCAGTTTCACATGAGCCTTCTATTTTCCATGCAAAACATCTCCATGCCCTCCTAGGTCCCTTCACCATAATGGTCACTTCTCTCCTGAACTTCAGTTCATTTATGTCTCTCTTAGAGTAAGGTCAGGAACTAAGCACAGAACTCGTGGTGTGGTCTGCTTCACATGAACTACAGCTCACCTCACACCACCCACAGTAAGATGTTCTGTTTCCATCAGTGCAACATCAGACCACAGTAGCTTCTTGGCAACCACAGTGCAGAGTTGACTCATATCGCTTGTAGTGTCAACCAAAGCTTCTTTTTCACACATGTGGCTGCTAAGGTATGTCTCCACAACAATTGACTTGTGTGTGTTTATTTTAACCCAAACACAGGCTTAACATGCATCACAATTGTCTCATCAGGGATCTGGTGTATATCTTGCTTGATCCTGATTAGGTCATCCAACAACATTACTCTTCTTCCCAGCATCACTTCAACTCTCAATTTGATCAGTATGCCATAAATATCCTCACTGGGCTTATTGACAGAATTTTGGAACTGGACAGAGCTAAGGTCATAGCCCTCTGGCATCCTAGAGGGCCAACTCCCAGTGTTTGGGTCTTTCAAACAGTTACCAGTCCAACTCATTGTATCACCTACTGGCAGTTATTCAACTCATAAAGGTACCCTCAGAAATGTAATGAAATATTTCCTGGAGTCCAGGTACAGGTATTGAGTTCTCTGACCTCCCAAGCCAGGAGGTCAGAAGAGCTCCTAGTGAGCACTCACAAACACTCGGCAGCATCTTTTCCCGGTGGTGCCTCTTACCCGCCGATCTGTAGTTTGGTCCTTCTGAGATAAACATTTCTTCCCACAACTCTGTTCTCTCTCATCTTGTTTGTTTCCACTCAGATTCGCATGGGGAAAGATAAAGACTCTTTAGAGGATAACAGTGGATCTTGGGCTGCCTAAAACTTGAGGCAGAGTTCATTTTTATTTCAGAGGAAGAGCCGATGCTAAGTGTTTTTCCGTAAGAAGTAGGGTAGTGGCTCTGGTATGAAGAGCAGGGCAAACTGAGACGTGTGCAGTTAGAGGCAAGGTTTGTATGTGGGGATGGGATGATGAGAGAGACGGGGGATAAGATGAGCGTGGTTGCTAAGGCATAAGTGCAGGTGTCTGCAGCGTCAGCCTTTTTTGCCTGTCCTTCTGTGCTTTCTGTATCAGCTGTGCCGTACGTGAAAGCAGGGCAAGTTGAGAAATAGACCAGCCTGCTAACGTGGAGGGCATGGTCCTTGGTGGCACTGGGAACAGCCTCTGTTCCATGCGGGACCTTGGAGTGGATGCACGCCGATATCTCCCGTCAAGTGAAGATTCTCTGATTTCATGATTCATTGAGGAATCATAAAAACTGATGTGAATGGGCTTGGTGGAGGTAGTCCAAGAATAGAAAATTAATCATGATGGTCCTGTCTTGGTTCATTTTTTTATATACCTTTCTCCTTTATAAAAATGAAAGTTGCCACAGGTCTCATAGGACAACTGTGATACCCAAAGACCAAGAGCTTCTATCAGATAATTGAAAAAGAAGTATTTTAATTATTGTGGTAAAATTTTACAATGTAATGTTCACCTATTGTTTACACTACCCAGTATTTCAGTCACCATCTCTGATAACTATTGCAGTTTCTCTGGGGAAGGAGGTGTACTCACCTCATCTACTTTCTGTCCAGATGTTTCTGGTGGAGTTGACTCCACATTCTGCTCCGTGGGGCTCTGTGACCCGGGTTTGTCTGGCCAATCAAAACATTAACACCCTCCTGTGTTTGGGTTAAGTCAATGAGATGCAGGGAGACTTTTCCTGGGAGTTTTGGAAAGAAACCCTTGGTCTTTTTCACTGGACTTGGAATTGTCATGATTTGAGGCTTAAGCTGTTTTGGCTGTCTACTTCCAGGAAGGGAGAATCTCAAAGAGAAGGAACCACAGAGGAGGTGGAGTTGAAAGATAGAGCAAAACTGGATCATGGTCATGTGAGGAGGCACCAATTAAAATCTAGACTCTGAAACCAGATTGTTTGGGTTTGAATTGCTCTTCCATTTACTGTCAGGATCACTCAGGACAAGTTAGCTTCCGTGCCTCAGTTTCCTTATCTGTAAAATGGGAATCATTATAATAGCTACTCACAGAGTTATTGTGAGGATTAGGTGAGTTGTGTGAAATGCTGAGAACAGTACCCTGCATTTGGTATGGACCATACAAGTGTTTGTCACCATATGAGCTCTGTGTCCAGCCAAGCCTGAAATCAGACCCTCCTCTCAATTTTTCAGTTCTAAGAACAATATAGTCTCTTTTTGTAATTAGCTAATTTGGATTTTGGTTTTGGTCACTTAACCCAAAGAATCATAACTAGTAGATTCAATGAAATCAAATTATTATTCAAGTTTAAGTTTTGTCTTCCTTAATGAGACTAAGATAAAAATAAGGCAGAGTCAGATATTTCCTGATTGTTATCCATTGGTGAGTATGATCTCAGAACAGCCTAATTCCTTCTCCTTCCCATCTTCTTGGTTGCATTTGTTTGAAATTACTTCTCAGAAATTCTTTTAAAAATACTGCAGGTCATGATTATCTAAGAAAACTCCAAACATTGTCATCAGATTTTCACAGCAAGCATATGCTTTACCTTCTTTATCCCCAATTCATGAAATATTTTAAAATGTTCATATGATAGAACATGCTAAATGCGGAAGAGGGTAGTTGGCTGGGGCTGTGGGTGGGAGGGAGTAGGGAACAAATCAGAAAACCTGGGAATCTACCTTGGCCTCAGCAAATACCTGGCTCTGTGGTCTTGGACAAGTTATTCTCCTCGGTTTCCTGGTCTGTAAAACAGGCAAGGTGCTTTCTAAGGTTCCCTCCTTATTGATTTTGAAATGTATGGAAACTTTCTTAAGCACCTTAAATAATAGATTTAATTTTCTGTGTAGTTGAAACGATGAAAAGGAAGTGAGAAAAATAATAAATCTTAATGAGACCCATCTGTATTTTGTGATTACCTTAGAATTGGTAGTATATATTTTAAGGTTTATCCATCTGGATCTGAGGGGTTTTGTTTCGCCTTGTTTTGGTTTTTTTCCCCTAATTTCTTCTCTCTAAAAATCCATGTGCCATCTCCCTAGGTCCTCATGGTCCTTGGTCATCAACAAGGATCTTGGCCATTTAGGCTGAGAATTGCAGCAGAGGCCCTGGGCCTCTAGTCAGCTTTAATTAGCAGGCAGCACGCAGAGAGAAACAATAAGGTAACCAGAATAGCAAACAAATAGTAAACTAGAGGCAATGGAGACAGAGACATGGAGACACAGCAAATGACTAGAATTAGATCAGGGAGCTGGGAAGAGGGAAGCCAGAACTGTGTTATCCTTCCTTTTTCTTAGACTGTAAAGCCAGGCCTGACGTGTCATAGGCACTCGGTGGATGTGTGTGGAGCCGGGGGCGAGTGATGAATAGATGTGAGCATTTGGCTGTGTGTGGACACACTGGCTCCTGCCAACTCAACTAGCCCAGGGACAGCGAAGGGAGGAAACAACAAAAGAAGACTCAGGATACCGATGTACCAATGCAAAACGCATTTTCCACTGCAGAAGGGAAAATATCATAGGAGGCATTGAATGAGGAACAGTGAGACATTTGAGAAAGCTCTTAAGTTGCCGACTAGCATTTGTTTTTGAAACGTGGCGCTTACTTGCAAGTAAGTATTCATTTCGTGCCTCACTATTTGGCTTTTAGGTTGGAATTAATTTAAAAAGCTGTAGCATCTTTGAGTCCAATTTCCTCTTTTCACATAGCATCTGTCCCTGACAGCTTGTGTGAGGCTCGGCCACTTGTTGAGGGCCAGGCTAGAGGAGGAAATGGCAGGGGAGAGGCAAGGTGGACAGACGCCTCTTGGTGGAGATGGCACTCTCTGATGCTGCGCGGCCCTGTCACATGCGTCCGAGGCTTCTTGGTTTAAGCAAGGCAACAGATGTCTCCGAGAGGGGGATGCTGGCAGCCTCACAAAGGCCAGCATGACTGAGGGTAGGCATGAGTGAGCTAACGGGAGAGCAAGGCACACATGCTTGGGCCCTCTACTCAGAACTAGAAGATAGGCCAAAATTGGATAAGAGAAAATTCTAGAACTGAACAGAGGGTGGATGGCAGAGAGAAAATATAATACTAATTTGGGATAAGCACTCTCCCAAGGGGAAAAGCTCACTATTTCCAGAGGCAAATATGCCCTCGTGCTTTCTATATTCAAACAGATGGCACAGAAGATAAAAGTCAGCACTGAGCTTGGCTTTCCTTAGATGTGGTCCTGTGCGACCCCTTGATGCATTTACCTGGATGTTTGGTTTGGAATGTGACTGAGAAAGAGAATTGAAGCTTTCTCCCCTTAGATCTGTCATTCTCATTTCTTGGGACAAGCGTATCAGTAAATCCAAACAAACCTGGATCTCATTTTGGAACAAGTAATTGAGTTTGTCTTAAGCAAGCTCTTACAGATGGAGCCTACACTTAATCCACTTTCTGTTTGATGTTTTTAGTGTTGCTTTTAAAGCAGTTTGTTTGAAGTTCAAGGTATTAGGATTTAGTTCTTTGGAGACCTCATTCTTAATTTAAAGGAGCCTTTGGAAATTGCTTGGGCCGTGTATTGAATCTTGTTCCTGAAATTAGCCGGAATTTCCCTAATTGTGCTGTGCTGTTTTATAGCAGAAGGCCCATTTGACCAAATATGTGCTGGGTTCTTATTCCCTTTCTGGGGCTTTGCTTGTCTCCCCTGTGTACCTCCTACCCTCTAACCCCCATAGATGTTCTGGCTACATTTTGTTGCTTTGATGCAAAGGCAACTGATACTATGACACATCCCACTTGAAGCTTATGGTTAAAGCCTGTTCTCTGTGGTTCTGTGGGTATTTGAATCTCCGCTGCTCTCCTCATTTCCTTGCACTTGGTGCCTGAAGAATACAATTGGCCTGATTGCTGAGCAGATTGTCACAGATCCATGGAAGGCCATCTGTGGGCCACATTAGGGCTTAAGCACTGACATAACCACATGTCTAGAAAGCAAGCAAGGTCAGGAGCCACAGGGGTGCCTTTGGCCAGGCAGTCTTCTTGTGAGACTGGAGTCCACCATGGATAATGTTTAGCCACTTTTACTGACAGTTTTCCAATTACACAAGTAGTAAAAGGATACTTACGGAAACATTAGAACAAAGCACAGATGAGCAAAAAAGACAACCTCCCTGAAAATCCTTCATTTAGAAATAATCACATAACTCTTTTGATGTTTATGCTTTAAATTTCCTTCCATGTGCATATATACATGTAAATATGTATTTTCTTTGAACAAAAATGTGGTCAGACCATTCATAATAATTTTATTTCAGAATCCACTGTGAACCTATTTCCACATCTTTAAGTACTTGAAATCATTTTTAATCGCTCTGAGAGTTCAGTTGCATGAATGGTACTTATTTTTTTTAACCAGTCACCAATTGTCAGACATTTAGATTGTCTCTAGTTTTTCTTTCTAATAAACCATGCGGTGGTGACCATCCTTGCAACTAAATGTTTATGCAACTTTAACTGTTTCTTTAGTATTAAATTCTAGACGTTTGTTTGTCAAAAGCCACCATGATTCTTATAGGAATCTATCTTATATGCCCTCTAGGATGGCGCAGAACATCTGGGTGACAAAAGTTAGCAGTTAATGCTTCTCAAACAAAACTTGAGTCAGGGAAAGAAGTGAAAGGGGTTTCTGCCCTTTACTGTCTGGAAGTTTTATGTGTATTATTTCCTGTTATAAATTTGAAAGGAAAGACTGGGTTCCTCATGTATTTTGGTTGTTCCAAGTCCTAAATATTAGAGGAAATAGGTTTAAAATAGGCCTCATGAAGACCAGAGGTGGACATTTTTATAACAACACTTTCACCTTGTGATGCAAATTTGTACATCCCAACTTTATCTGTAAGATTATCTG
This sequence comes from Balaenoptera ricei, assembly GCF_028023285.1. NCBI lineage: Eukaryota > Metazoa > Chordata > Mammalia > Artiodactyla > Balaenopteridae > Balaenoptera > Balaenoptera ricei. Next base: position 47,955,354 of record NC_082647.1, on the reverse strand, counting down.
TAACTGTAGTTATAAGTGGCAAAGGAGGAAGGGAAAGGGCAGTCGTCTTAGTTCTTTTCCGTGTTGCATAGAGGTGCATGTTTCTGATATGCTGTGGACAGTTACTGTAAAATGCAGACTAATAGTGTTTCACTGATGAATAGAAAATACTTAGTGAGGACGGAGTGCTTTGAGCAACTTCTCAATCCATTTATCAAAAGAGCTTATAATGGAACTCTCGTTTCAAGGGAGGTCAAACACTAATAAATATTGAGAAAAGAAAGTTAAAAGGGCATCAGGTTAATATTTTACTATCCATTCTTTGATCTTGGAAACGCTGAAATATTTTTCCACACTAATTCTGTGATTTATTGATTCATCCTTGACAATCGGCTTATTGGAACAGACACAGATGCCTTGCTTTTAACTTCAGCTTCAATTTCTATAATGCTTTACAAGGCCAGTGGATTTTTATGTGTTCACCGGCATCACTTATTGATATTGCCACAGTTCTGGAATAGTCTTTGCTGGTTAAAAACTGGATTGGTGTCAGTAAGAGCAGCTGAAATGTTACTGATTTTTGGTTTAAATGCTGTAATAACCTGTCTTGGTTTTGTTGTATTGGTTTGGGAGGAAAACAATAAAATACCCTGTACTTCATTGACTCTGCCATACTTACCTGTATTCAGATACATTCAGAATCTGATCGTTTTCCCACTTCCATTGTTACCACTCTGGTCTATTTTTAAAAACCCCACAAACATCTCATCTCCACCTTGGATTATTTCAGTAACCACCCAACTGGCTGCTCTGTTTCCACCTTTGCCTCACTTTATTCTGATCCCAGAAGCCAGAGGGAGCTCCTAAAATGTAAGTCAGATCATTTTGTAGCCCCTCTTCCCTCAGAGTCAGCACCTCTGCCCCTACATGACTCGCCCTAGTCTTCCTCTCCGACCACAGGCCCCCTGAGCTGTTTCGTTGAGAAGATAACAGAGCTGTCTGGAGAGGATCTGCATGAGCCCCCAGCACTCACCTGCATCCAAACCTTGGTGCCAGTTCCCCTGCCTTCTCTTCTTTGCCTGACCATGACTTGTTCCTGTTGCTGCCCAAGCTAACCTCGTTCCCCTGTCCACTAGATCCTCTCCTCTCCCACTCGTTCCCCCTGCTCGTTCTGACAAGTCCTCTTCTCTCTCCAGCATCACCAATGCTTCCCTCTACTGGATCCATTCCTAACAGCCTACTAACAGCCTGTTATTCCTCTCATTTAAAAAACAGGACAAAACAAAAACCATCAATCGATCAGACAAAAACCACCTTTCTTTTTTCTCTTTCCTTCTTTCTCTCCTTCTCTCTCTCTCTCTCTCTCTCTCTCTCTCTTCCTTTCTTTCTTTCTCTCTCTTCCTTCCTTCCTTCCTCCCTCCCTCCCTCTCTCCCTCTCTCCCTCTCTCTCTCTTTCTTTCTTTCCCCTCCCCCGGCTTTATTGACATATAATTGACAAATAACATTGGGTAACTTTTAGGCATACCACACGATGGTTGGATATGCATATACATCATGAAATGCTGACCACAAAAAGACTAGTTGACACATCTCTCACCTCACATAGTTACCTCTTTTGGTGTGAGAACCAAAAGTGAGAACATTTAAGATCTACTCGCTTAGCAAATTTCAAGTATGCAGTACAGTATTATAACTATAGTCACCATGCTATACACGTTTCTATGAGTTTGACTTTTTTAGATTCCACATAGAAATGAGATCATGCAGTATTTTTGTTTCTCTGTCTTATTTCACTTAGCATAACTCCTTAAGGTTTCATTCATGCTGTCAAGAGTGGCAGGATTTCCTTTTTTATGGCTGAATAATATTGTATCATATATATATATCACATTTTTAAATTCATTCATCCCCTGAGGGACACTTCAGTTGTTTCTATGTCTTGACTGTTGTGTATAATGCTGCAGTGAACATGACAGTGCAGACATCTCTTCAAGATGGTGATTTCATTTCCTTCAGACATATACCCAGAAGCGGGATTGCTGGATCCTGTGGTGGTTTAATTTTTAATTTTTTGAGGAACCTCCATACTGTTCTCCACAGTGGCTGCACCAGTTTGCATTCCCACCAACAGTGCGCGGTGGGTCCTTTTTCTCCACATCCTCACCAACGCTTGTTCTTTTTGTCTTTCTCATAATAGCCTCTCTGACAGGTGTGAGGTGATATTTCATTGTGGTTTTGCTTTGCGTTTCCCTGGTGATGAGTGATGTGGAGCACCTTTTCATTTACCTATTAGCCGTTTGCATGTCTTCTTTGGAAAAATATCTTCTCAGGTCCTTTGCTGATATCTCTATCAGATTATTTGCCTTTTTGCTATTGAGTTGTATGCATTCCTTATTTAAAATAAAAAACAACCACCTTTCTTGACATCGTTTCCCCCTCCAACGATCACTCCATTTCTCTACTCCGTTTTCAGTAACTGCTTTGTCATCCACTCTTTTCCTCCCTCTCTCCCTTGAATTCCCTGCGGTCAGGCTAGTCGGGGTCGCCAGCAACCTCCGCAGCATTAACTTCAAGGGTCCATTCTCTGTCCTCACCTTACCTGACCTCTCGGCCGCATTTGCTAACACTGATCACTCACTTTCCTCCACCGTGAGACATGTTTCTTCCTCTGTCACCCACAATCCACACTCCACTAATTGTCTTCCCGCTCCCGACTGCTGACGGCTCTTACTTCTCTGTCCTTGCATCTTACTACTCTCGCCTTCCCTCACTCAGCTCCAGGCGCACTGGCCTCCTTGTGACTCCTCACCCATGTCAGGTGCGTTTCAAGGCCTTTGCACTTGCTGTTCCTTCTGCCACAGATGCTCTGCTCTGTGACACCTGCATGGGTCTCCACCGTTCTCTTCCTTCAAGTAGTGGCTCAAATGTCCCCAGCGTTCCCTGTGTCCTTTGCCTGCCCCTTTTCTCCACAGCACATCTCATCATCTGGCTTACTATTTTATGTATTTGTTTCCTTTATTGTCAGTCTCTACCCACTAGACTGTAAGCTCCGTGGGGGGCTGGTTATCTGTTGTGTTCTCTGCCACATCCCCAATGCCTGGGACAGTGCCTGATAGGTGCCCAATAAATATTTGTTAAATGAATGGAGAAATGAATGAATGATGAATGTTCTTGGCCTGTTAGTAATGTACTTGGAGAAATACTTCAGGAGAACCTCCTGAGTCTCATACCTTATAGGAATTTCAGATTCCTAGTTTTCTTAGAGTTATTATGGCTTGGGAAAAACAAGGGTGTTTTGAGAGGCGGAATGCCTTTCTCATTTTGCCAGCCTTTCTGTATACACAGAAACACTTCCTCAGAACTCTAAATTCCAAGTATAATTTTTAGAGTCTGTCTTGTAAGCACGAGAAGGTGCCATTTGGGGGCCAAACTGAATGACGGGGGCAGAATCCGAGAGAAGCAGCTGAGAGCTTGCCTTCATGCGGCTCATGTTGCTTCAGAGGCGTTGTAAGTGCAGGTTGAGAGACTTCTGAAAAGGTAGCCAATGCCTCCTGCCTGTCTTTGGTGCCTCCTACCTGGCTAGGGCCCTCTCATTTAGTTCCTCTTCTCCATGCACATCAGCACATGGCACATGACTTGTACTATCCCCTGTCTCTGCCTTTTCTCAAGTATTTGCTTCTTTCTTCAAAAATCCCTTCTCCTTTATTTCTGCTTGCTGAAGTTCCCATTCTTATCAAGGCCCAGCACAAATACAGGCTTGCCTGTGAAGCTTTTCCAGATCCTTGCCTATCAGCGTGGACTCCCCCTGTGGACTGTGCACCTTAGAATAGCAAGCTGCAGGTGCCTCAGTTTTGCTGTGAACACACACAGACACACACAGACATACACACACAGACACAGACATACATGCACACACATAGGTACAACAGACACCCACCCCCCGCCAAATATAAGCACATCGAGGGCAGGGATTGCATTCTACTTTTCTGGAGTTTTCGACACACAGAAAATGCCCTGGACAGTGAAGCCACTCAATATAATTAGAAATGTGATAAAATTGACACAAATCCTTTTTCAATAGATAAAGTCCATTCTTATAAATTCCCCTCCTACTGGTCATTTTCCTTTTCCTCCTGTTTTGTGTCTATTCAGACATTCTGAAGAGAAGCCCCTTGTGCACCACACTGAGGCCTCCTACTAAGGCCAGGGCATAACTGTGCTACTGTGTGTTTGCCCAGGGGCCCTCGGATGTGTCTGCAGACAGAGGCTGTTCTTGTTTGGCAAAGAATGAAACAGGTTAAGCAACTTACATAAGAATGTCCTGCAAGGCAGAGCTGGATTTCAACCTCTGCTTCTCTGAAATGCTAGTCTGGGGGCCTCAGCATGATATTGCACTGATACCAGGCCAGTTCTTCATCAGAAATGACACAAGTGCAAATCTCAGGCATCAAGAAAGAAAGGTAAAACCATTCATGGTTATTGAGGGCTACTGAGGCTTTTCTTACCAATGTTCTCACTTGGTGGCATAGATGAATCCCAGTGATTCTTGGCTGTTGAGGCTACTTACCTACCTCTTTTCATGATACTTTGTTAGTAAGACCAGGAGAAATGAGCACCTGAGAAACAGACTCATGCGGGTCTGGCCTCAGTGGCACTACTGCCTTTGCCAGCAGAAAGGATTAGGCAAATTAGCAAAGGGCCGCAGGGTCTTGTGGGAGCCTCACTGATGTCTCAGACATGGCGTATTGGGTCCCAGAGGAGGGAAAGTCAGCGTGATCTTGGCTGGGCTGTCTGTGGGCACCACGTGCTGGAAATCATCCATGTTGAAAGAAACACGTGGGAAGCCTGAAGCTAGGATCACTCCAAAAAAGGGAAGCGTCTGTTCCTGTCTCATCACCGTAAAAACAAATCTAGTTGTATCATATTTTTTAAGCATAAGCTAAAATGCTCTATTTGTAAGGATTCCGATGATGTTGGGTAAATAACTTGTATTTTGCCAAGTGCTGTGGAGTAAAACAACAGTCAGTGCTGGGCACTCCAGCTGGCATGAAAGGTACTTCCAAGAGAACATTTGCCTAACAGACTCTGCTAGCTCTGGCCTGCAGGTATTTGCATGCTACAGGGCTGAGTTCCTTTCCATTGTATACTTATTTAAAAGGTTTCTTTCTAATGACTCATGTGCACTGAGGGACAAGAGATAAACTGGTCCAAACCTACTTAGCAGTCCAAAGAGGCACAACGGAAGCCAGATATTTAATGAACGTTTTCTGAATTGCCTTGCAGGGGTGCAGAGTGACTTATAACGGGTAAACTCTCCTTGGGATACTTTGTCACTAGCCTGACTTTGTGCCCCAAGTTACCAGTATGACAGGCTCCCCACTGGAGGCGAGATTTGCACTTGGGAGCAAGGCAAATCCAGGAAATGCCCCGTAAATGGCTCCCCTGGATTAAGAAAGGGAAACTGTCCTAAAGAACATTACTCGTAATGATCCATGGTGCTATCTGTTCTCATGAGAGAGCATACTTACTCTTTCATTTCAGCTGAAGTCTTGTTTGTAATGGGTGTTTGTGGTGATCCACATAAATCAGGACATTCTTGAGTTCATAGGTAGTGATGTCTGGAGACCATATCAAAGGGCCCACAGTCAGGCTGAGCTTCATTTTTCTGAATACTTTATGTTTTTCTAAGCATTTTCAGAAATTCCTGTTCACCTGATACAGGTTTTGCCTCTTGCTAGCTCTTTGTTTCATTTTGCTCATATGTCAGATAAGGATGGAGATATCACCTCTTTCAGAAGTCTTGAGATAAAAGATAATAGACCTGGAAACCACAACATGTATTTAATGTCCTATTTAATTTATTATTGCATATAACTCAAAACACTGACTTTTTATAAGAGTAATGCAATTATGAAGCAGGGTTACTGATACTGCTTGGTATCCCGTGCTAATTCCTGTATTTTCATCGAGCTTTGCTAGGGAGGAAGCATAGAGGACTGAACTATAAACACAAATAATTGATACACGGGGCAGAAAGTGGCAAACATTTTAAGAGACAAATTAATAACTCTCCATGAGAGCACAGATGAGAGCCTGAGTGTCCAAGAAGAAGAAACAGGAAAGATAGAAAAAATAGCGTGGAATGACGACTTGGAGGCAGGAACCCAGAGGGGGCCCAGTGGGAGTAGATTTCGTTAGAACTCAGGGCACGTGAGGGACAAGAGCAGAAGTTAGACTAGGAAAAAAGATGGGGGTCAGATTATGGAAGGTCTTACATGTTAGGCTGAGGAGTGTGGACTTTGGAGCAGAGGTGATAGTGAGCAGTGATGAGAGAGACTGGAGGCAGTACGCCAAACAAAAGTTGATGATGTCTCGAGCTAGGGCATTTCAGAGAGAATAGAGAGGAGGGTGAGGCAAGAAATACCCTAACTGGAGAAAAGACAGGAATTGGCCATGAATGAAGTATGAGAAAGGTGAGCTGGTGAGCGGAGGTAGGGGGAGGGGTCAGGTGGTTCACTGGGTCATGAGGTGTCTCCCTGGGCCTTTGGCACTGGCTTCTGAATGGACAACCTTGAGAAAATATTGCCCTTTTACATTCATTCTCAATTTTGTATAATGCTATTTTCTACTTTTAAGTGTGCTCAAAATAGCCAAAGGTACAGCATAGTACTTTGAGCCAACAAAACAATATGACGAGTCGAACTGGTAGAGTTTAAAAAAAAAAAAAGAAAGTGGTGATTCATTTATCAGACTTTGAAGACTTTCTCCTTTTCAAAAATGCCAAAACAAGAAACTCTGAAGTAGATAAATTAGCAGGTGATTATTTGAATAACAAAAGGAATCTTTTCCAAAAGCTTTCCTTCAAGGATTCTTTAAATAGTAAGCACCTTGTCTTCACTCATTTAAAATGTGATTTATTTGTAGGCGTTTGATAAAACACAGGAGCAAGCTCATCACATAAAGCATGATATCCCCTAGAGCTACATTTTACCATGTGCAATATTTTAAAAAATACTTATTTATATATGTATGAAGTAGCCATCACATAAATACTCTAAGAAACTTAATTAGTAGATTTTCATTTTCTGTTAGTCAATTTTGGAAAATTAAAACTGTAATTTTTTTATTAAACATAAAAATGACTAGTAAAATTTGCTAATTATTTTGATTACTGTCATTTGTATAGTCTCATAATAAATACAGAGTCTAGAAAGTTCTTTGTGATTTTTTCTTAAAGGCTTGTAATAAGAAAAGTTTTTATAATGTCAGCTCTGAAAAACCCTAACAATGGCTTCCTTTTAAAATCCTTAAAAGAGGTAAATTTAATTATTTTAGGATTTTCTAGAAGTTCCTAGTTTTCTTCTATAGAATGCTTTTTAAAATTACTCTCGGGCTTCCCTGGTGGCGCAGTGGTTAAGAATCAGCCTGCCAATGCAGGGGACACAGGTTCGAGCCCTGGTCCGGGAAGATCCCACATGCTGCGGAGCAACTAAAGCCCGTGTGCCACAACTACTGAGCCTGCGCTCTAGAGCCCACGAGCCACAACTACTGAAGCCCGCATGCCTAGAGCCCGTGCTCCACAACAAGAGAAGCCACCGCAATGAGAAGCCCACGGACCACAACAAAGAGAAAGCCCATGCGCAGCAACAAAGACCCAATGCAGCCAAAAATAAATAAATAAAGTAAATAAATTTAAAATTACTCTCTGCTACCCAAAAGACTTGAAAGGAAGGATTTGAACAGATATTTATTTGTACACCGATATTCATAGCAGCATTATTCACAATATCCAAAAGTAGAAGCAACCCAACATCAATGAATGAATGGATAAGCAAAATGGAACATTATGTACCTTTGAAAAGGACGAAATTCCAACACCTGCCACAGCATGGATAAACCTTGAAGACATTATGCTAAGTGAAATAACTCAAACACAAAAGGACAAATACTGCATGATTCCACTTATATAAGTACCTAGAGTAGTTAAATTCATAGAGACTGAAAGTAGCAGGGTGTTTGCCAGGGGCTGGTGGGAGGGTGAAAGGGGAGTTAGAGTTTATTGGGCAGAGTTTATTGGGCACAGAGTTTCAGTTTGGGAAGATGAGAAAGCTCTGGAGATGGATGGTTGCATGACAATGTGAATGTACTTAGGATCTCTGAACTATACACTTAAAAATGATTAAGATGGTGAATTTGTTATGTACGTTTTATCCCCCTAAAAAACCACAAGAACTCTCTGCTAAACTGTAGTTCTGTAGAAACTCTCTTAGAAAAGGACAGTGGCAGTGGCCAATCTGGAACCGGTTGAGTGTCCTTATACTTGCAGTCTTCCAGCCTGTGACCGTCGGCCCTTCCTCGGGGGTCCTCTGGCTTTGCCCCTGCTCCCCAAGAGGAAGTACATCTCACACACTTCCGGTGCCACAGGTGGTTACAACAGTGTTTCACCTCCCAGCCCTCAAAGTGGCCTGCTCCAGTGGGTTGCCAGATGGTTTCAACAAAAAAACCAGGAATATATTTTTAAGTTTGGAGTTTTATCAATTTGTGTCCTAGACAGAAAACTCAACTATGGGGCCTTATTTGAAAAGGAAGGGGGAGAAAAATCTACAGCCAGGTTGATAATAATCACTTCTTTCTATACAGTACATTTAACCTCAAAGAGTGTTTTCATTCTAATGCAATTCTTTGAGATTAAGTAGGGCAAGTAGTATCATTCATATACTCTAGTGAGATGAGATGAGGACTGCAGGTTTAAGTGACTTGCCCAAGGTTACCTCGCTAAGCCAGGGCCTGAAGAAGGGTCAGTCCCAGTGTTCTGAGTCCAGATCTGCAGCCCTTTTCAGTGCACCTCATTCTCCCTTCAGAGAAAGGATGAGGGGAGTCCTAGGCAGGCTCTGGGTCACCCGGAGTGCAGGACACCACGGAAAGACCAGGAGCATCTGAAAGCCTCTCTCAGGAGCAAGCATTCTGCTTTGTGCTGTGTTTAGATCCCAGGTGAACCCATAAATGGATCTCCTTTTGAGAGCAGGGCTCCCCATCAACTTCAGAACTGTCGAGGCCTCCAGTCAGATGAAAATTCTGGGTTTCCCGGGAGCCCTTGGCTTCCTCCTGTCTGGACCGGCCTCCTTGGGCTCTGGCTACCCCCCATGTCACTGGGCTACTGTGGAGAGGCAGTGTGCTTAGGGGTTGTATTAGTTCCCTAGGGCTGCCGTAACAGACTACAGCAGGGCAGCTTAGAACAACGAAATGTATTCTCTCACAGTTCTGGAGACTAGAGGTCCGAAGGTGTCAGCAGGGCTCCACTCTCTTTAAAGGCCCTGGGGAAGAATGCCTCCTTGCCTCTCTCCTAGTTTCTAGCAATCCCAGCAATGTATGGAATTCCTTGGCTTGTAGCTGCATCACCCCTATCTCTGCCTCCTTATTCCCATGGCCTTCTTCCCTGAGTCTTTCTGTGTCTCTTCTTCTAAGGACACCAGTCCTTGGATTTAGGGCCCATTCTAATCCAGTATGTTCTCCTCTTAACTAATTACATCTGCAAAGACCCTGTTTCCACACAAGGTCACATTCTGATGTTCCAGATGGACATGAATTTGGGGGAAGACGCTATTCAACCCACCACGGTGGTCGGATACAGGCTCTGGAGCCAGCGGGCCTAGCGGCCTGTCCCTCCTATCTTCAGTCTGTCTTGCTTCCGGGGGCCTCACTCTGTATCTCACACCAGGGGCAACAGGCTGACTTCTTGCTGTCATGTGTTGGTGCTGGCCTCCGTTTCCTGGTTCCCAGGCAACCTTTCCTTGGAGTCATTGCTGTGTGCGCCTAGCAAGACAGCTTAAGGTCTGCCTCTCTCTGAGTTTCTTTCATGACACACTTGATTCATAGAGATCATTCTTTCCATGGGGGACCTTGACAGTCTGTGTAAGGCTTGCCTCCACTTATGTGCTCCCTTTGGGGCACCCAGAAATCATTCGCTCATTCTTGTGATGTGTTGGGGAATTAGGGCAGATCTGGAGCCACCTCGGTCACTCCACGTGGCATCTCCCCTTCCTCCCTCAATCTACCAGGACAGGTGAGGCAGTGACCCCTGCCCTCATATGCTCCAGCTCTACCTGAGGGTTCCTTTATCCACTCCTCTCAGAGCTGTGCCTGAAGGTGGGTGGGGATTGGGGCTGCTTCTCAGGACCCCCCAATCCTGGCCTCTAATACCTTTCTTTTTTTTTGGCTGCGTTGAATCTTGGTTTCTGTGTGCGGACTTTCTCTTGTTGCGGCAAGCGGGGGGCTACTGTTCGTTGAGGTGCGTGGGCTTCTCATTACGGTGGCTTCTCTTGTTGCAGAGCACGGGCTCTAGGCACGCAGGCTTCAGTAGTTGTGGCACGCGGGCTCAGTAGTTGTGGCGCACGGGTTTAGTTGCTCCATGGCATGGGGGATCTTCCCGGACGAGGGTTTGAACCCGTGTCCCCTGCATTGGCAGGCAGATTCTTAACCACTGCACCACCAGGGAAGCCCTCTAATACCCTTCTACCACCCTCCACTGGTCTGCTGCTTTCCCCCGTCTATGGGACTTTATCAGAGCCTTTGCTTACTGAATACCCATCCTTCCAAATCTTTAGCCCATGCCAGGATCCAAGATTTTGAAACAGAAAATAATCGATTTCTTTGTTTTCTGCCATTGTGCTGTGTCATCCCTTCTCTCTAAAGTAATGAAAGCAGTGGTCGTAGCTGGTTGAATGAGCAAGGGTCACTGGGTACTGGGGAAAAATACAAAACAAACACACAAAGAGCCACTGGGTTAGTGCTTAAAAATATCCTCCTAACTCTAATGTTTCAACTCCGCGGTTTAATAGAAGTTCAGGGAGAGCAGCGGACATAAATTAGTGAACCAAACCCAATTTGCAGATGACTAAAACCTGATCCTTTGGTATCCCTGAGAGATTTATAGGATGTGAAGTGTAACTGAGAGTTAAGAAACCAAAACTGACTGAGGGAGCAAGTGAAAAAACATATCCAGAGAGGCTTAGCCAAGCTATAATTGTAGAGCGAGATGGTACCTCATAACAAAATAGCATTAAAAATTGTAAAATGTGATCAACTGAACAATAACTGTCTGCTTAATCTGCTTTGGAAATCTAGACTTTCATATTTAGGATAAAATGGAATATTATATAATATTATGTGAAAATGGACCTATTTTAATTTCAGTGTTGGCTGAGTACCCAATACAGTAAATGTGCCATTTCAAAATTTGGGAAGGACATGCACACAAACTGGTTTTGTGACTCTGACCCCTCACCCACTGAGGGTGTAACAAGATGGAGAGTTAGAATTTTGGAGCAAACTGTGTGCTATGCTCTAAATCTCGTCCTCTCCAAAAAAGGTATGAAGTGTGCTTGCCTCTTTCTTCAAGCACAGAAAGAGCAGCTTCCACCAGACCTCTTGGAGGGTTTAATATGTGTCCTCTGCATTTTGGGGGACAGAGTGAACAGGGGCCTGATTCACACCTAGAAAATCTAAAGGGCAGGTTGCTCTCAGATTGGGGGTCATTGAGTATCTGGAATTTGTCAGGGTAGAGGAGCGACTGTTTCCCATGAAGCAGATGTAAGCGGGGCCCCAGGGACAGCTGTCCAGGAGAGCCACTTGGAGGGTAAACTGACACCCAAAGGAGGTGAGCCTCTAGATTTCCAGTAGCTGAGGAAGGAGCCCTACAGCATTTGCCTGTGTTAAGGATACCTCAGATGTGAGAACCCCAGTAATTGTGGGGAAACCCATGAAAACACTCCAGAGGAAGAAGCGCATATTTTATTTTATTTTTGCCTGTGTGATTTCTCTTCTTTCTTTCTTTAAAAAATTGAAGTATAGTAGTATATACTTGAGTATATGTAGACTTACAACATTATGTTAGTTTCAGGTATGGAGTATACGCTCGGTAGTTGCTGTGGGCCCCTAAGCCATCTTTAAGCAGTACTAATCCAGTAATGCCTTTCCTTCTGCTTCTCTTCCCTCTACCCTGACCTGGAGGAATCAGAAACTGCAGTTAGCAAGAAGTATAAAAGGGCAAGGAGGGAAGAGAGATCTTCTCCCTCAGGCAACTAGCTGGAAGCAGGCTGAGACAGGAAAGTAAGGGAAGTTGTAACTTTGAATTATTACACTGGACTGAACATGTTAATTATTCCACTTTGTGTTTTGTGAGTTGAGTTGCTGACAAACTTCTTATTATCCAAAAGTAATCTGAAAGACATGGGATTTGCCCTAAATTTCTTTCAGGACGGGGAAGAGTTAACTTTACCAGAATAAATTTAAAGTTTGGACAATGGTAGACGAAAATAAAGTTGCTTATAGCCCATGGATTTTGCTTATTCAAAATAGTTGTTACATATATTAAGGTTTCAAAGAGATATAAAATGTCTATAGCCAACAAATGTTTTTGAGCTCTTAGTATGTCAGACAATCCTGTTAAGTGCTAGGGCTAGAAATTACATAGAAGCACATCCCTTTATCTGCTGTTCATATTCTACATGCTGAAAATCATAAAATAACTATTCAGCACCCAGTATTTCACTAGGGATAGTTTCTTCTTTGACGAAGATGAGTTTTGTTTTTTAGTTTTGACCCTTACCCTGATTTATTACAAAGCTTGTGATTTGTAAGAAAAATTTGCATTTGTTAAAGCTTAGAGACATGATAAAATGGAAAACTGAGTCAATAGCTGGATAATTTTTAGAGACGAAGTAATCAAAGCAATTGTAGAGTTAGCTATTTGGTTTACATTGCACAGAATGCAAAGTCTGATAAAGTTTACTTGTGTAGAAAGCCACATGGGCTGCCCAGAAAGTTACTCTGCATGCCCACATTTTATTCTTCTGAATAAGAAAGCACATCCACACACTGTGGATCTCTCTTGCTTTCTCTCCCTCTCCCTCTCCTTCCTTCTCCCCCATCTCCTCCTCTTCTAATTCCCTTCCTCTCTCTCTCTTTCAATCTCTCTCTTTTTCTCCCCTTTTCTCTCTTTTTCTCTCCCTCTTCCTCGACTCCCTTGCCCCTCCGCCAAAGCTTTTTAGACACATACTTATTTGAATCTTATTTACATGTTAGATTTCTGTGTTCCATGTCTAGAATGCTCACGTCTAGGAGGCAAAAATTGCAGAATCGGTGTCAAGCAAATATCTCAGAATGTTCCCAGGATTGTGATTTGCTTTCAATCCCGTTGCAAGTTAGGCCCCCTTTCGGATTTTGTCGGGAAGCTGGTATGTGAAAGCTCATTGATTTGAGTAGTGCACAGTGTGAGCCAAGAAAGTCCCCAAATTAGCTGTGTCTTAAGAAGCAGATCTGAAAGCATCTTATTGCTTTGTCAGTTTCCTGGGAGGGTGTTTCAAGCTTAAAAACTGTAGTCAATGTAAACATTTCCTGAGAAGTTAATTATTAGTATCTCCTGCAAATGGAAGTACTGGCATCATGTAAAAGAAAGGAGAATGTTCTGATTAAGTAGCTTGTTTAATAAACAATGAGGAGGAGCCACAAAGCAAAAAGTATAGAAGGAGGGATAGTGATGGGAAGACAAGAGTCCCTCTATGATGTATCACTAACGAGAGTGCTGATTGCCAAGGTATCAACTTGGGGACATAATAGGGAAAGGAGATCCTGGGAGCTATAAGAAAGAATAAAATGGTCTAGCAGATGCTGCATGAAGTGCTGTATCTTTGACCTGTGACAAATTCACCCTCCAACAGCAAACAGAGGTCCAGGGAATCTTGTGTCCAAGGTGATTTTTCATGTGTTTTGTTTAGTATTTAAATATTGGGCAGACCACTTAATCCCGGATGATCAGTAGGTTAGAATTGCTGCAAACTCCCTACTGTCCCAGTAGCTTTGTTAGCGTCCTTGAGGGATGACATGGGAATGTCATCAGGCGAGCTCAAGGGGAATTGTTTTGGGTGATTTGCATTCTGCGGACTTCCCAGGTTTCTGTCCTCTAGCACAATAATGAGCATTTCCCTCCAGAGGTGTGAAGTGTGTATAATAACTAGTCCTCTTCATTTTAGATGTGATTCATCATGTCCAAGCCTCTTTAGTATTAAGAATATAATTTTAGGGCTTCCCTGGTGGCGCAGTGGTTGAGAATCTGCCTGCCAATGCAGGGGACATGGGTGCGAGCCCTGGTCTGGGAAGATCCCACATGCCGCGGAGCAACTGGGCCCGTGAGCCACAATTACTGAGCCTGCGCGTCTGGAGCCTGTGCTCCGCAACAAGAGAGGCCGCGATAGTGAGAGGCCCGCACACCGCAATGAAGAGTGGCCCCCGCTTGCCACAACTAGAGAAAGCCCTCGCACAGAAACGAAGACCCAACACAGCCATAAATAAATAAATAAATTACTTTAAAAAAATTTAAAAAAAAGAATATAATTTTATTGTGTTGACATTTTCCAGGGAGCAGCCCCAAACCCCCACTGGGGGGACAACAGGAGGGGGATATACCCAGATCCATCCTATCAGTTCGTTGTCTCCCCTTCAGCTAAATCCTTTGATCAGACCTAGGAAGTTGATATTTGAAAAGCCCAGTTTCCTGTAATTCTAACGGCCCCCAACTCAAGAATCACTTCAAATATTTTTTGGAGTTCTGCAACCTCTTTTACCCATTTTGAAAGTCTAATTTAAAAATCTAAATGGAAATCATTATCTATACGTAATTATATAATACATTCCATTTGCTTTGGAAATCAAATTTTTTGAAACATCCAGTTTGAGGGAAAATAATAAAAGGGGTCTATGAGTTACAAGGTTGGCAACTATGGTTTAGTCAACCTCAATTTACAACTAATGTCATTCCTAGTGTGGGAGGCAGAACAACAGCCCCCCAAAGATGTCTTCGTCCTAATCCCTAGAACTTGTGACTATGTTGATACACGGCAAGGGGGAGGTACGACTGCAGATGGGATTAAGGCTGCTGATCGACCGACTTTGAGATGCTGAGATTATGCTGAATTATCTGGTGGGTCCAATGTAATCACAGGAGTCCTTTTAAGTGAAAGAGGGACGCTGGAGGGGCAGAGTCAGAGAGAGATTTGAGGATGCTATGCTGTTTATTTTTGAAGACAGAGGAAGGGGCCATGAGCCAAGGAATGCAGACAGTTTCTAGAAGCTCGAAAAGGCAAGAAAACAAATTCTTCTCTAGAGCCTCCAGAAGGGGCCGAGCCCTGCTAAAACCTTGATTTTAGCCCAGTGAGAGACCTATTTTGAACTCCTGACCTCCAGACCTGGAAGGTAATAAATTTGTGTTGTTTTAAGCCATTAAGTTTGTGGTAATTTGTTACAGCAGCAATAGGAAACTAATGCACTGAGTGTAGTATTTTTCTGGATTTTGGTCATTTAACCAAAACCAGTTAACAGTATCTTCTGGGTACCATGACATACAAATAACTGTACGAGGGTTGTTGTAAAAGTATAGAGGAAGTAGGATCAATCCAAACTCCTTACCACTGTCTCAGTGTCTGCATCATCTGCCCCTTCCTGGCACTCCAGCCTTCCTTTACGTTACTTCTCCACAATCCTGACTCCAGCTCTTCCAGCTTTCTGCCAGTTCTTCAGACTTCCTGCCCTGGTGTTTGGTTCATGCTGCTTCCTCTGCCATGAATGCCCTTGTTCCAGATCTCCCAACAGCTGCTTTCTTCGCATCCTTCAGGCCTTAGTGTAACCTTTCCTCCTCTGTTATCAGAGCAGTGTATCGTGTACAACTCCAAACCTTAGTGGCTTAAAACAATGACATTTATTTGTTCCTCAGGTCACAGCCCAATGTGGTTGATGCGTGTGGGAATCAGGGATAAGAATGGGGACGCCCCTGTGTTCTACATGGCCCCAGAGCCTTTCCCTCATGTGACCCCCACCAACCCCTTGGCCTTCTTGGAATCCTCTGCAGGTTCACGTGCTTTCACCCGGTGAGAAGTCAAAAACCTGTGGAGGATTGTTCAGGCCAGGCCTGGAGGTGAGAGGCATCACTTGAGCTCACATTCCACATGACCCCACCTAGGTGCAAGGGGGTAGGCAGTCTTTCTATGAGCCCAGATGGAAAAAAAACTCACCACTTGGTGACTAATTGCCCTGCTGTGCCCCTTCTCAGAGATGCTTCCTATAACATCCCTAAGCAGGTCTGCCTGGTTAGTCTCATGATGATTCCTTATTTATTTTCTCCATAGTACTTTATCCTTAATAATTTATTTGCCTCTTTGTTAACTGTGTTCTCTCCACAAGCCCAGAGCTGCGTGAGGATAGAGATCATTTGTTTTGTCATGACCGTATGCACAATACTTGGCAAAACTGGGTCCTGTAGAGTAGTTTACCAATTAATAATAGTTAATCAATGTGTGATGAATGGATGAGCCGATGACCCAACAAATGAGTAAAGAGAAAACAGAGCCCTTATCTAGAAGGTATCCACTATTGTAGGAAAGACAGAGCCAATAGCTCATGGTCTTTTACAATAATTAATTTTAAGAAGCCACAAAAACCTTTGCATTAAAAACAGCAGACCTTGTACTAGGGTTCAGAAAGTGTTTGGAATGGCACTGCTCTTTCCGCGAAGTTCAGTTCTCCTGGTGAACAGACTGGGGAGGAGCAGTGCTGTGTGTTTATTCTGGTTGATTAATTCTATTGTTGTATTTCTGAGCGGGGTGCAGACCTTTCAGACACCCTCCTAATTCACCTCATCTCCACCCCCACTCCACTCACAGAAGCCAGATGACTTACTCCTTCCCTCCCCTCCTCTATCAGTATCCTCATAATGGCCCAGGAAATGGGAGCATACCATTTCAGATGACCGAGTTTTTTATCTTTCTTCTCTTTTCCCTTCCCATTGTCCTTTTCTGGCTTAGCGTGCACCGGGAGTGTATGGCAGTCCAAGAGGCAGAATGCCCAACCCAAGGCTTCCCCTCTTGCGGTGTGAGTAGGGCTCTAAGGAGGGATGCTGTGGCATGCTCAGCTACTTTGCCGGGAAGGCTGGGCTGTTGCCTGTCTCCTGGAGGGGGACACGGGGAAGGTCCACCCTACCTAGTTCATTTGTGCGGCTCTGTCTCTGGCATGGCTCCTGATTGGCTGGGCTTTGGGGAATGTAGGAGAGTGAGGGGCCAGAGTGCAGATTCCTGGAATCGCTGGCTAGGCAGGATGCCCCCTACCGCAGATGGGTTTCTCCCATCACCCCATTCTGTCCCCCATGGGGCAAGCATATGGCATTTCCCGGGTAGAGGACCGAGGACTTGTAGTTGGGGTAATTCCTGTGAAGAGTACAGTGTGTACTTACTTCACTTTCTTTCTTTCCCTCGCTTTGGCGTTTTTGTGCAGATGTACGTTAAGATGAACACTAAAATCAAGGATGTGTACAAAGATGTAGCAACAGGTATGTTCAGTAATAGGAAAAAAATGGAAAACAACTTAAACGTTCACATAAGGGAGTAGATAAAAATAAATTATAGTACGTCCATATAATGAAATACTAGAAAGTCATTAACATTGATTGTGTAGGAGAGTATTAAATGACATGTAATTTAATTTTTAAAAATCAGGCTATAAAATAAGGGACACCGTATGATCCCATTTTTTCCAATTAAAACTTTTTTTAATGTATAATATATAAACAATGAAAACAATAAAGATCAAAATGGGGTGGTTATTGTGTAAATGTGATGATAGGTAAATTTTTCTTTTATTCTTAGTGCCCAGTGGTATTTTAAAAATTTTCTATAATGAACACACATTTCTTTTGTAGAGGGACATAAAAATCTAAACTGTTATTTTACAGATTAGATGGCTAAGTTCCCAAATAAACACTTGTTTCTGAAAAATGACTGTTGACAGAACTTAAAAGAACAAACCAAGTCATTGAAGTGCAATTAAAAAAAAAAGCCCAATAACTTGCTTTTCTGTTGTTCCCCAACCTCATCCTGGACCCTGTCTCTCACTTTTCCTCCCACCCACCCGTACTAAGTGCTGAGGCCTCCTCAGTATCTGGAGTAGTGCCATCTCTGGTCGCCACGCCCTCCCATGGCATTCCCACCGCCATTGCCTTAGTTTAGCCCTTTGTCATCTTCTGATGAGACTTGCCTCCAGGCCTTGAGTCACACTTGACACCCCCTACTCCCCCCGGCAAAGGGGGACCCTTCTCAGGAGACTCAGCTCAAAGGTCACATGTTTTCTGAGTCTTTCCTGACCGTCTCCATTTCTGTTCCCAGAATCAACCCTTCTTTATGCCTCACTCTTTGTTCTGAACTCTCTTATGGAGGCTTTAAATCTCTGCTGCATTTCTTTCTTTTTTTAAAGCCACTTTATTGTGGTATGATTGACATGTAAAAGTTGAATGTATACAACTGAATGAGTTTGGGCATAAGTATAGAGCCATCACCACCAAGGCCAGAGTCATATCCAGCACCTCCCGAAGTTTCCTCTCGCCGCTTTACCATTATTATTGTTATTTTCTATTGCCCTTCTTGGCACTTCGTGTTTACACTTCCCCCATGGTAATTTGTGTGATCCTTGCAACATCCCCATGAGGGTTATAGCCCCACTTTACAGATGAGAAAACAGAGGCACAGAGAGGTTAAGTAACTTGTCCAAGGCATCACAGGGAGAAACTGACAAGAATGGGGTCATACTCAGGTAGTACAGCTCCAGAATCTCTACACTTAACATATTTAGGTGCTGCTGCTTCTCATATTTATGAGGCCTTTCACGTGTCTCTCTTCCTTTACCATATTGTAGAGGAGGGATCCTGTTTTAAATGTATCTTTATTTATTTGATGCCAAGCCCAGGGCTGGCATATAGCAATCTCATCATAAATATCGACTATTTATGCAACAAGTGTTTATTGAGCCTTTGCCATATGCCAGGCATTGTTTTAAGCACTTGAAATACGTAAATTACAAAACACATCAAGATTTCTGCCCTCAGTGGGAGGGCAGAGCAGTGACTTAGATTCTAGTGAAAATGTCAAGGGCAAGTTGGGTAAATGACTCAGGTGTTATTTACATGACATTTTTACTTCTTCTGTATCCATGCTTCACTAGATTTCGTTTTAAATTTGGGGTATAATTTGAGGCAATAACAGTGCTGGAAATTAATACCAATCCTTCCTTTGTCACATGAGAGCTCTGTAACTGATCAAGTGTTAGCGACCTGTCAGTGGTCACATCATGACTGCCTGATGCATCTTGATGCTTTGAAATGTATTTTTTGACACTTCAGTGCATATCTGAAAATATCACCTTTCTCTCGTTTCTTTATGTTCTTCTTTCTTGCTCATATTTTTTGTTTTTTTCTGTTTTTCTCCCCTCTTTTCTCGTGAAACCATCTCAATGCCTCTCACTGCTTCCTCCTGCGCCCTCTGCCTGCCCTTCTTTCCTTCTCCCTCTACCTTCCCAAATGTATGTTTCTAACAGTTGATCAAAACTCAGGAAGACGATATGATTTTCTCTTTCAACCTGTAGTGTAAAAATGGCAAGGCATTGATCTGATCAAAATTGGTGTCACCAGCAACTATAGATTTCATTTGGGTGCAGAAGAAAGAAGAAAGGCTAGCTCTAGAGGTCAGAATAATCTCATGAGGTAGACTTTATTTCTGTTTTATTAATAACAAAGCAGAGATTCAAAAGGATTAATTGTCTAAAATCACCTAAATAACAAAGAACATGTAAAAGAATATGTTCTTCTACACTCTGTTGCTTACCACCTTATACAGAGGCGAGCTCTGAGAAAAATTTGCTTTTCCTACCTAGGGGATGTATTTTTCTGGGGTCTCATGTATTAAAGTGAAATTGAGGTGGTAAGAAACTCAGACTATTCCCAAATAATGGCATTATTTTAAAACAAATGGAGCCTTACAGGAATAGCAATAACTTATTATACTTGCAAAGCACTTGCTTAAAAATGTACCACCTGAATATGCTGTTTCTTCATTTTCCCCTCCCTACACTCCAGTCTCCAGGATTGGAAATTACTCATTCCTTAGATTCTACATTAAATTCAAATTCAAATGTCCATAGCGTGACCATAGGAAGCCCCTGAATTTATCAATAGTTTCCTTGTATCTTGAGCAATCACACAGCCTAGATTTCCAGAACATTATCTTGTGCAGATGTTTTGTCAAACTCTGTTCCAAAAATATAGTCAGTATTCCTGTATCTCTGTTAGTCAACTGTGTTCTTTAAACACTTGCAGTTGAACTTGAGCCTCGCTATATCAGCTCACAGGTCACCAATGACCTGCTCACCGCCAAGGTCAAGCCTTTCCCTCAGCGGTAGTGCTTTTCAGCCTTCCCGACATATATGCAGTTTCAGGGTCAATGCTTACCTTCAGGGTTTTCCCCCAGGAACGAATTGTCACATTTTAAGAAGGGCTGGAGGAAAAATACCCAAACCCCTAGCCTCTAATTTAGTTGATATGAACCCAAGCTGGAAGGATTCCCAGGAAATAGAGGGACTGTGGACTAGTGAGAAAATCTTCACTAAGCAGGTGGGGCAAATGATTTGCTGGTTGAGGTCCCAGAGGTGTCAGCTCAGTCTCAGAAAAATGCAGATGTACCCCTGTTCCCCACCTGAGGCTCCCTGTAGCACCCTACTGACTGCTAAGGTGGGAAGGCGCTTTATTTAAGTGACCACTGAACTCTGGGAAAGCAACGAAGTTAGAGAAGTGCTGTCCTTAGGACCATGGTACTTGGTCAAGCCAGGAAGCAAAGATTAAGCTTCCTAAACATTAAATCATTCATTCCCGTGATGCTTTACTTAGGAAAATTTCTCTCGGAAACTCTTATTGATACATTGATTCTTGATCTCCCCCTCCTCTCCCTTCTGGCTCTTCATGTCCATACCCTTATTTCCTCTAGGGCAGAACCGGGGGTCTTAAGGTAGTTAATGAGACATAGCTCACTGTGGGTGTTTATTATTTTTAGAAATTGTACACAATGAAGAGCTCCTCAAGGTCACAGAGTCCCAACATTCTGTCTGGGGGGTGCCATTCCCTATTTGATTATAGAGTCATTCGGCCCAGTGTCTTCTTGGAATCCTTCTTTTTCACATCCTGTCCATAGTGCTTGCCAATATATAACTAATGTTAACATTAGCCCGGGACATTACCACTTCTGGGTATACATCCAAAAGAATTAAAGGCAGGGTCTCAAAGAGATATCTGTATACCCATGTTCATAGCAGCATTATTCACAATAGCCAAAAAGAGGAGACCACCCAAGTGCCCATCAATGGATGAATGGATAAACAAAATGTGGTATATACATACAATGGAATATTACTCAGCCTTAAAAAGGAATGAAATTCTGGCATATGCTACAACCTGGATGAACCTTGAGGATATTATGCTAAGTGAATAAGCCAGTCACCAAAACACAAATACTGTATGATTCCACTTATGTGAGGTAACTAAAATAGTCTAATTCACAGATATGCAACATAGAATGGAGATTGCTAGGGGCTGGGGAAAGAGGGAAAGGAGGGATTGTTGTTTAATGGGTATAGAGTTTTAGTTTTGCAAGATAAAAAGAATTCTGGAGATTGGTTACACAACAATGTGAATGTACTTAACACTACTGAACTGCATGCTTAAAAATGGTTGAGACGGCAAATTTTATGGTATGTATTTTGACACAATTAAAAATAAAATAAAATTAAAAAAATAGTAACCTGGGAAGAGGAATTGGAAAGTTATACCACCAACAACAAAAATTCAGATAATTCACTGTCAACTAATACTTCTCAGCAATTACTATCTACAGTATACCTGAGCTGAGAGCCAAGAAGAATATTAAGATAAATACAGCATGGTTCTTATCCCCAGGGAGATGCTGGTGTGGTCCAGGTTATGAGACATGCACAGAATATTAATTGAATGAAAATTCCAAGAAGTGCAAGTTCACATTAGGTACAAGGTAGAACATTTGAGATGATCACTTAAGGTGAACTGAGAAGGACAGGTAGGAATCTAAAGCCAGATAGAAACAATTTTTTAAAATTACCTGCGCCTGTATTAAAGAATGAATAATTAAGACTTTATGGCCCTTTATTTTTCTGAGTTCTTATAAACTGTTCTGAGATGGAATAATTCCAGGCATCCCTTCCATAAAGTGTCACTTGATTAAATCAACATTGTGTGTTTTAGGGACAAGACGGTGCTAAGTACCAAACCCCTCAGAGGTTTTAAACACCAGCATTCTCAATATAAAAGCGCCAACCTTACTGTAATTTAGCATTCAATTGTGAAAATATTGTACAATTTCCTGAATTCTTATGAAATGATTATTTTTATCCTGTTCTTAGAAAACAAAGCCATAGATTTATTTCTACTTTTTTGACTACCTCAAAAACCAGTGTAGTATAGGAGAGACCTAATGCCATGTGTGCTTCTAATTTAAGGATCTTCCCGTAGTTGTGAAATACTTTACTTTGTGATGGGAATATCTGAAAGAGAGAATATGTCAAAATTGCCTGGCCAGGAGTGCTTACTTTGATCTGATCTATCTTTCTTAGCATTGGCAGGCCAGCAGAGATGGCAATTTCCCTGCCATATAATCCTAGGAAGCTGCTTGCTGAATCCTAAGAGTCCTAACTTCAGGCTGAAGGTGAAAATAATTCCTTCAGGGAGTAATGTCTAGGTCCAGTCTGCAGAATTAAGCTGATAGGCAATGGCATTGCATTAGGAGGTTACAATAATAGGATCACCTTAAATTAAGCTCCCTGAATGAATAAAATAAAGCTTTTACTCTGAGGTTCACCTCAGCCTTGTAAAATGCCTGGCACATCAGAGGTTCTGGAAAAAACGTCAAATAGATGACATGAGAAGGGGGTATTCTGATAATGCAGTGATATTTTTGAGGGTTATCATATATGATTCTTTTTTTTTTTTATTTAACACATTTATTTACCTCTCACTTTGTGCTGGACACTATTCTAGGTGGTATAGCTGTGAATAAAAGATAAAAATCTTTGTCTTTAGGAATCTTACCTTCTAATGGGGGAGACAGATGATTTTTTTAAAATTGTGAGAATGCCAAAGAGAAGAGATAAAGTAGGAAGGGATTTCTGAAACATGGTGGTGGGTGTTGAAATTTTAGATAGGGTGGACCATACATGAATTATGAAATTTCTAAAAATTTGAACACATGAAAGGTTATGATATTTAACACCATTTAATCAGTATGGTGCAAAGGCCATGTGTCAGGGTATGAGGAAACTGGGTACCAGGCCTTGCTTTCATTCATGAGCAAGTTATTCACTCCTTCGGACTCAGTACACAGCTGTCAGATGTGCATTTTGGACTTATGAACTCCAAATCTCTTTCAGCTCTAAAATTCTGTAAGTATTAATGTTTCTTTAATGATTTAGAAGACCCTTCAGGATCTTTCACTTCCCCAGAGTTGTCAATATGAAAACCAGTTACTATCGAACACATTTTTTGGAGCTTTCTGGTCATTTAGATTTTGAAGAAATAGTAATGTTTGCCATATATATAATGCACAATGAAATCAGGTTGCTGTGGTCTGAATGTTTGTGTTCCCCCAAAATTCACACGTTGAAATCCCAACACCAATGTGATGGCATTAGGAGGTGGGGACTTTAGGAAGTAGTTAGGACCTGGGGGTGGAGCCCTCATGAATGGGCTTAATGCCCTTAAAAAAGAGATACCACAGAGCTCCCTAGCCCGTTCTGCCATGTGAGGATGTAATGAAAAGACTGCAACCCTTATCCAACGACGCTGGCACCTTGATCTGGGACTTCCAGCCTCCAGAACTGTGAGAAACAAATTTCTGTTGTTTATAAGCTATCCAGTCTGTGGTATTTTGTTATAGTTGCCGGAAGGGACTAAGACACAGGTATTATGTTTATCAGTTATAAAACTGCCATACTTTTGTAATCGTTTTCTTCTGTAATTTCAGGTAAGGCAATTTGATTCCTTCCATTGGAAATAAATATAGGGAGAGAGCCATTTATGTAGTATGAGTTGATTATAGTGCATTTTACTACAATTTAGTAGTGAAAAAGCCCAGTTAGAATCACATATTCACTATAACACCAATTTTGTGACACAATTCAATATCCTTAGAAATTATCAGAGGAGATGGAGTTATCCAAAATGCTGAGATTACCTGATATAAACTAGCCTAAGCCTACTTGTTATGGACCTGTGGCATCTTTATGCTAAAAGCCAGTTTCCAGGCAAAGCTGAATGGCTGGAGCTGCTGCCCCCAGTGTGATATCTAACTTTATTGAACTCATACAAGGAAATGTGATTTTTGCCATAATGTTAAGATTATACTTTTAACTTGCCAAAGCAAAGAGCTCAGCTTTCATGGAGTATGAAGTTCCTCTAGATAATCTTGATATATTCTTCTTCTGTCTCTTTTTTTGGTGTGTGAGGGGATCCGGGGGGTTAGGGGAGGTTGGGAGGGTGGAGAATCATGTGGTTCCTGGAGCTCTGTAAGCAATTATTTGCTCTGCTGATAAAAAAGTGTTTTGTTGCTATAAAAAGAGGTGTAGGTAACCCAAAATAGTTTCGATTTGGTGATTGTGCTGGAGTTCTGGGAAAACAGACTGTTCTTTTGAATTTCTAAACAATAATAATTTGTTTAATACATTTGCACCGTTCATGATAAGTAATACATCTTGATAAGAAAGCCTTGCATTGGCAGAGCATCTGTAGAAAAATCACTATACAGATAATGAGAACAGTTATGTTTAAATTAAATTAAGTGGACACCAAGGGATAGGAGTAAATAGGGAAGGAGGAAGTAATTGAAACAGCAAATGGTCTGAGGCATAGAAATGGAAATGTGTGTAAACTCTGCAAATTTAAAAGTCATTTGGGTGCCATAAATTATGTTATTAATTTCTCTGGAGTTTTGAATAGGTGCAAGTAATGATTTAATGAAATGACCATGGAAAGAAGTCAACATATGTACCAAAATTGGGGAGGAAATCTCTTAGCATATGCCACTCTGGGACCAAAGGGTATTTCCCAGATTCTTGCTACTCAAAGTGTGGTCCGTGGACCAGCAGTATGTAGCATCCTGGGAGTGTGATAGAAATGCAGAACCGTAGTCCCCATTCTAGACCTACTGAATCAGAAACTGCAGAATGAAGTTGCCAGGTGATGTGTATGCACACTGAAGTTTAAGAAGCACTGCCCGCGGGACTTCCCTGGTGGTGCAGTAGTTAAGAATCCACCTGCCAATGCAGGGGACACGGGTTCGATCCCTGGTCCTGGAAGATCCCACGTGCTGCAGAGCAACTAAGCCCGTGCGCCACAACTACTGAATCCACGTGCCACAACTACAGAAGCCCACGTGCCTAGAGCCCATGCTCCACCACAAGAGAAGCCACCACAGTGAGAAGCCCACGCACCATAATGAAGAGTAGCCCCCGCTCACCGCAGCTAGAGAAAGCCCGCGTGCAGCAACAAAGACCCAAGGCAGCCAAAAATAATAAATAAGTTAATTAAAAAAAAAAAAAAAGAAGCACTGCCCTAGAGTCTTTATAACAGTTCGTTCATTCATTCAGTAAACATTTTTTGGGAGCCCCTTCCATGTGCTAGAAACTAGATTAGACAATAGGAATGCATGGTCCCTGCGCTCAAGGAACACATAATTGGAGTGGGACAAATGAGATATATTAGAAGTTAGAGTTAATAGGCTTTGTGCTTGGCTGTGGGTTGTCAGGATGGGGAATGTGGATGATGCCCCAGTGTTAGCCCCGGGCACACGAGTGCTGGTGGTATGTTTACAGGTAA
The DNA here is from genome assembly GCF_028023285.1 of Balaenoptera ricei. Classification (NCBI taxonomy): domain Eukaryota; kingdom Metazoa; phylum Chordata; class Mammalia; order Artiodactyla; family Balaenopteridae; genus Balaenoptera; species Balaenoptera ricei. The sequence goes on along the minus strand of NC_082647.1, from coordinate 47,929,613 downwards.
CTAGAGGTAGAAGAGAATGTATCTAGCCTTGAAACATTGAGTTTTGAAGCAGCTATGGAATCTGCAGGTGGAAGTGTCTAGCAGGCAGTTGGAGTTGAGGACAGGGGTTGGCAAACTGGGACTGCATAGACCAAATCCTGCCCTCTCTTTGTTTTTGCAAACAGAGTTTTACTGGCATGCAGCCATGCACATTGGTTTACACATTGTCTATGGCTGCTTTCACCCTATGAGGGCAGAGTTGAGTAGGTGCATCAGAGACCCAGACACCCCGTGGCACACAAAACCGAAAATATTTTCTCTCGAGCCTTTTACAGAAAAAGTTTGCTGAGTCCTGTTCTAGAGCATAGTGGAGAAGTCTGGGCTAGAGACAGCCATGTGGAATTCACAGCAGCCAAGCGGGTGGATAAAGACCATCCTGGGAGGTGTCAGTGAGAAGAAAAAAGGGCAAGATCAGAGCCCTGAGACAGACACGGCTTCGTGTGGTTTTTGTGCCGGGGGGTGGGAGCTCCCCTGGCCATTCAAATTCTTTTTTTTTCCCCCTGATAATTTTACAGCAGTTTTGTTTGTGTGCATGGGAAGGGGAGGGGGTGCCTTGGCACTTGCAAATTTATTAAGCCAAGAAACTTGCATTAGTTCCGTGACCCATCCTGTAGGTCATTTATGATCCTAATAATTTAGCAGATTCTGTATGGTAACAAATAACGCTTACCTTTCAATGAAAGCTGTAAGTAACATAATAGTTTGGGCCTAATAACAGAGAAGAATCTCATCATCTCATGAACTAGAAAGGAAAAATTTCATTTCCTTGTGCATTTGTTTTGCCTGACCCCTGTGGCTGGCACGGCTGTGCAGGGGTGCCCACAGCTCCTGAAAAGCCCCTGTCCTCTTAATCCGGTCCCAAAGCCGTGTGGCCACAAGCTGGCATGTTTTCTGTGCTTTGCCCAGGCGTGAGGCTGCCGTTCTCTACCAGATACAAGGAACTGGATCAGACAGAGAGGAGCTGCGAAGGGAAGCAGGGTGCTCCTGGAGCACGGAAGCAGTTTAGGGCATTAAAAAGGGAACTGCATGTGTAAAATCTGCAAATTTAAAAGCCGTTCGGTGCCATAAACTCTTACATACTCCTCAGGAGTTGTGCATGAAACATTTTAATGGAGTCACCACAAAAAGTCAAGGATTCAAGCCTCAGTTCTTAGCCCACCTTTATTAGATAAATAACGCAGATAGTGTTAAGTCCTGGGCTCCAAGGGGAGGTTGAGTTGAGGTGAGGAGGAGAAAAAAGACGCAGGTGGAAGTCAGCTCAGCACCCTCCCATCGGTGCAGACAACCTAATGTCACGTTCTTTTCGTACCAGCACGAAGGTGGTCCTTGTACTCTCCAATGCCAGGCATGGTGGACGGTGTCTTCACAGACACCCTCTAGTTTAACATCCTCGTGGACACAATTCAGATATAACGGAGCTGCCAAAATTGTTTTGATTTCAATGTGAGGTGCAAGATGCTTACTTCTGAGAAGCTCCAGGAGCTCTTTTGGTAAACCTACAGTTGCACATTGCAGTGCTCCATTAGAGGTTCTGTCACCCCTGGTTAGCAGTGTGTCTAAACCACAGGGGAGGGGAATGAAAATTGAATACCTTCCTGCAGGCAGAAAGTGCAAAACTCAGAAGCCACAGTTCGGTGGCTCTGGGACCCCAATCTCCAGTGTGTAAGGTCTGGGGATGGGCATGGTGGTGAAGAGCCGCACTGCCGGCAGCTCTGACAGAGGAGATGTGGTTCCATTAGAGGCGCTGAGTCGGTCTCCACTTCCACAAAACAAACTTCATTTTCTTTCGGCCTTTCCAGTTCCTTTGAGGGCCCGAAGCTGTCTGTTCACAGTATTGCAGTGTTGGGGTTTTCTTACAGGGCCGTGGCTCATCTGGGCTTCTGTTTACTCTGGAACCGAGTGGCACCAAACCCTTTATCACGTCTTGCTTTCCCAGTGTGAATGAGCCAGTGTTGCAATGCTCAGTTCCTTTGTGCAGCCTCCCCTCCCTCCCCTTCCCCTCCCCTGCCCTCCCCAGCCCCTATCTTTCAGCAGTGTTTCTGTGTTTTTGTGACTCTCCACGAGAGGGTGAAGTAGAAGATCGATGAGTGGGAGGATGAACTTCAACGTTTAGTGAGGAGCTGGGCTCACTGAACCCTCCCTGGCCCCCCAGGGGTAGGTCCAGTAGATTTCTCTATTAAAGAGGAAGTGATGGAGATTTAGAGAAGTTACAGAATTTGCCCAAAGTGGTACAGGCAGAAAGTAATAGAGCTGCATGAGAACCACATCTCCTCTCTCAGATTGGTCGGCAGTGGGGCTCTTCACCACCATGCCCGTCCCCAGACCTTACACACTGGAGACTGAAGTCCCAAAGCCACCGAACTGTGGTTTCTGAGTTTTGCACTTTCTGCCTGCAGGAAGATATTCATTTGTCCTTCACCTCCCCTGTGGTTTAGACACACTGCTAAGCAGGGGTGACAGAACCCTGTGGTTCTGAACGACACATGGTCATCCTCACAAAGGTTTGCCAGTAAGGCTTTTGGCTGGCATCCCCACAGATCTGTGACTGTACACTTTGTGCAACTTTATTGTAAAAAGCTCTCTTTATTAAAAGAACTAAAGCCAAATAAATATTAAAGAAACATCCAAACCCACAGAGCAACTTCTGGGATATGGCAGCTTTCCTCACTAACATCTAACAGCCAGCTGGACCCCAGACCCTACTTGGGATAGCAATATGAATGACGGTTCCCAGATTTTAACCGGTCCTCCAGACTGTCCTGCCACACCTAGGTGCACATCTCCCTGGGGTTCTTTCCTTCTTGAAGATTCTCTTTCTCTTTCCTCTAGTGCTTTCAGAGTTGTTCCTTCTGGGCCTTGGAAGACCTTTTCTGTCCCATGGTCATCATCTGGCCCTCTCCCTCCAGCCTCCTACTATGTCCCTTCTTTCTTTCGCCTCACATCCTATTTGCAGGGGTGCATCTGCTGCAACCAGAGAGACCACATTGGTCCCATCTTTACTTGTTCTCCAACACCAGAATCTAAATCACTTAAAATTAGACCCAATGCTGGGAGCACTTAGGTAAATTTCTCCCTCACGGGAGAAAGTGGCTTCTTTTAAAACTTGCTTTAGAATGGCATTTCTTTAAAACACCATCATCTCTTCTACAGAACAGACCATCTAGGGAAAATCTTTACAGATCATTAACAGTTCTGGTACAAAGCTTCCTTGGTGGAAAACAGTGGACATTTTTTTGGAGAGAGTAGATTTCTGGGTTATCTTTGCCTTTTATTTATGCCTGCTTTCCTAATATTGCCCTCTGGTGTGGACAGCCCAAGATCTTAAAGCAGGTGACGAGGGAGTAGATTGATTCTTACCACCAAGGTGAAGACTCGCTGTGCTCTGTGGTGTACAGACAGTGCAGTGGCAATGGGGGCGGACATGGGAAGCATATGCCAGGTGCCCGGCATTTATTTTATAGATTTGCTGATCTATTCCCCACAGCCCTCCTGTGAGGGAGAGGAGGTGCTCTAATGATCCCATTTTATGGATGAGGAAACCAGGCACAGAGCAGTGGACTGACTTACCCAGAGTCACCCAGCTCATGGGTGGTAGAGATGGGATTTGAACCTAGGCAGTGTGGTTTCAGAGACTGTGCTTATACCCCTTCTTCTATACCTCTTGACACAAGGACAAGGAAAGCTTGTCATTTCCTTCATGGATCTTACGGATTAGTCAGAGAGACATTTGCCAATCTAATTTAAGACATACTGTGTTAAATACCACACAGAAACACAGAATAGGGTGCTCTTAAGGCCTGGATATTTTCATGTGGTGTAAAAAGCCATTTTTGGAACTGCCTTCCATCCCAGAGAATTATCAGCCACTCAGATAACTGAGGAAAATGAGGTAAAATGAGAAGAAGGGTCCTCTCCAAGCCATTTTTCCTTGTAATTCACCACTGATCAGGGTCAAACAGCTTTTCTCATTCTGCTTCCTAACACCTCTGCCTGTCTCCACTAGTGAGTCCCTGCCTTTCCTGGAACCAAAAGTTTAAGTCAGTCCCTGATTACTGTTGCTCTTAAATGCATTGTAACAGGGACAGTGTCCCTCAGAAAGGTGGAACGTGGCTTTACCCTTTAAAATAGAGATGGCTAAAGAACAAAATTCCAAATTCCAAATACCAGATTCCCATCATGATGGAATAGCCTTTGCTAAATCTTGTCAAGCTTCCCTGGCTACAAAATGGGCAAAATCAAACTTGCTTCCTCCTCCTCTTTACCTGGTGGGAGTATTGTAAAGGTAAAAGGCAGTAATTGGTATGAAGATGCCCTGAGCTCCGTAGATAAGAGCTCTATATAATCCCAGTATATCATTAAACCTGCTTTATTGGGATTTGGATACAGTTCTGTAGATCATAGAAGTAGGTCTTTCAGCCAGTAGTTTGGAGTCCCAAGGCTTTATTCCAGAAAGAGAGCATTTATGGCAAATACAGTCAAATTAACACTATCCAGGTCACAGACAGCCTAGAGTTAAAGGATGGGCACACTTCTCTTTGGGAAGCACTTCAGTCACGCTTGAATGTCTCCTGCAATGGGGAACTCCCCACCTCCTGAAGCTGCCACTGGAGACCGTCAGAAAGTGCTTCCTTGGATTGGCGCTCTTTCTCTGCATTCCCGAACTCTGCAGAGCACATCCACATCTGGCCCCTTCAGCTCTTTGAAGACACGCACCATGCTCATCCAGAGACATCGCTAACCTAGCTTCCTTCAACCATGTCTCACCTGATGAGGTTTTGAATCATCTCATTCTACTCATTCTCCTCCAGACATATTTCAGTCCTCCCCTAATATTATAGAGTGTGGCCCCCAGAACCACACTCGACACTCCAGAGAGTCTGACCAAAGGAGATGGACACCTTTTCATCCTATTAGCACAGTCTGAGATCAGAGTTTTCTGGGAGCTTTGTTACTCTATAATAACTACTGATGTTACACCAATTACAATCTTTACATCTACATTGTATGTACCCCTGCTAGGTTGTGTCTCCCCAGTATTGGCAATGATTTTTTAAATTCTTGGCAAAAAGTCACCTCTATCCCTCTTAAATGAAATTTTATTGAATTTGGTGCCAGCCTCTTCAGTTTTTATTTTTTAATCCCCATTTTACCATCTAATATATTATCTACCCCTCACAGGTGGCAATCCAAGCTTCTGAATCTTTATTCCAGAAAGGGTAAAGAGCATACTTCTTTCAACTATAGTGACCTTTAATTAGATCTCCTGTACATGGATCATTTTGATAAAAATGCTCTCACTTTTGGTTAAAATGTTAATAAAAATATTGCCTAGGATAAGGCCAAGAAATATTCTTCTATCAGCTAATTTGCACCCTTTCTACTTGTCAATCATCAGATTGATTATTAATCTGCCTAATTGTACTGGTCTCTATCCTGTGTTTTGTAACCTTGTCCAAAATCCTTTGCAGACATCCCTCTTGTTTGCTTCATTTTCTCTGATATCCCAATCTTATTACTTTATTTCTGGAAAGATATGACTGGCATTACTATGACTTCAGTTGTTCTTAGTGAGACTGGATTGGCTTTTTTTTTTTTAATTTAATTTTATTTATTTATGGCTGTGTTGGGTCTTCGTTTCTGTGCGAGGGCTTCCCCTAGCTGCGGCAAGCGGGGGCCACCCCTCATCGCGGTGTGCGGGCCTCCCACCACCGCGGCCCCTCCCGTTGCGGAGCACAGGCTCCAGACGCGCAGGCTCAGCAATCATGGCTCAGGGGCCCAGCCGCTCCGCGGCACGCGGGATCCTCCCAGACCAGGGCTCGAACCCGTGTGCCCTGCATTGGCAGGCAGATTCCCAACCACTGCGCCACCAGGGAAGCTCTGGATTGGCTTTTATGGTACCACCATTATCACTTTCTTTTTCAATCCATCCCATTTATAATTTCTGGGATCAATTTCCAGCTCAACCACCAATATCTTAGAGAATTTTCCTTCTGTCTCTTTAAAAATAATTAAGACATTTGCCTAATTCCTTGCTTCTGGCCCCACTCTCATGGATCATGTCTTCCTCCAAGGTCTCTGTCAGCAGGTTGTCCATCCCGTTTGCAAGCCAGAGACTGTTCTCCCTGGCAAGGAAGCCAGTGGCAACTGGGAGAGGGATTGTGCCTCTTTTTGACATCCTTCAGCGTCACACCTTGGATGTCACGCAGTTGACTCAGGCCTTCTTTGATGTTCTCCTGGTTCTGAGCCTTACCAAATTCTTTTCAATACTACTTTCAGTCTTTAAGTGACCCTTATTAAAATGCAAATATCTCTTAGAAGGGTTATTAAGCTAACAGCCTATGTAGTTTCAGGGGTGAGGGTGGGTTTTAAAGGAAGACATCCTTAACGGCTCACTTATGGCTGGGCTGAAACATTAGACCTTCCTGGGACACTTTATCTGGTGCCACCTAATGGAGAAGAGCCCAAGCCTGATTCATTTTGGGAGGTTGCTATGTTCCTGTAATATTGTTGGCAGGAACTGGAGGAAGGAGAGGTGTAGAAGAAAGAGAGGTGGATTAGGAGTTAAGAGACATAGTCATGTTCCCGTGATCTGCTCCTAAATAGACTCAGAGACCTCTGTATCCATATCTATAAAATGAGAAAGTTGGGTCAACGCAAACTCATCTGGAAGGTCATTCCCAGCATGATTCTGTGATACTTTATTGTAATCCAATCCCATCTTTTCCACTATAGTTGGCTCTGTGTCCTATTAGCAAGTTATGTCACCTCTCTAGGTCTTAGTTTCCTCAGTTTTAAAGATGGAGTAATGACTAATTCCTGGGTTTTCTAAATGAGAAGGGCTCACAGAAGCCTGGGGAGAAGCAGGATAGAGATGTGGGAGAGAGACTTTGTCCTCCTCCCTCCCTGTTCAACCAAAATAACTCAATATTTACCCTTTGGTCTTCTGCAGAAGCTTTTATTCAGGGAAAGGTTTTTGTTGTTGTTGCTTTGTTTTGTTTTTGCCTACAAATGAATGTATCTTAGTACGTCCATGTAGTATAATATCACAGGACACTCTGAAGCTCCTATCTAGCTCAAAAATTAGATAATAAGCTCTTTGAGAGCAGGGATCAGGACTTGTCATTCTATCTTCATTACCTTTCGTAGAGTCTAAAGTATAGTAGATTTCAACAAATGTTTGTTGGATAAATATGCAATGATAATAATAATCACTATTACTGAGCTCTTATTCCATGCCAGGCATTCAGTGCTTTAGTGGGTTACCTCAGTTAATCCTTAAAATAAACCTATCAGGTAGTTATTATTTTTCCCCATTTTATAAATGCAGCAATGGAGGTATTAAGACTTGAGTAGAATGGAGGCAATTTGATATATATATATATATGTATGTATGTGTGTATATATATATATATATATATATAAACCAAGGCTCTTAATCACCTTGTTACATGGCCTCATTTCTGTCTATGGGACATACTGAGTAATATGGATGAGGAAGCTGAAATGCAAGGCCAACAGGATGGGGAGTGTGAATCTGCAGATAATACCTGGAGAGAGGGAGAGGGAGGGATGGTTCAAGGTGTATGAGAAAGGGCTTAGATGTGAGGTGGAAGATCAGTTCCACAGAATTGGGTTCCCTAGACCACCAGCATCAGCATCACCCAAGAACGTTTCAGAACTACAGATCCTCAGGCCCCATCCCAGACCTTCTGATTCCAAAAAGCTGGAGATCAGGCTCAGAACACGCTCACAGGGCATGTTAATTAATAAGCCCTCCAGCGGATTCTGATGCATGTTGAGAATCCTGCTGTGGACCAACTTCTGAAGAGTGGTGAAGCTTCTGGTTTTCTCACTGTTGGAATAAAAGTTCTAAATCGACACGAATATTTACCTCTTTGATATCTTAAGATGACACTCCACAAGATGTTTGCTTGGACTGAGAGACTAAGTATGCCATTCCTTTCCTACCTTCTGTTTAGTCTGTAACCCGAGGCCCATCACTTAACTCCTGATTCTTTGCCTGTAAAATGTGGTTAATGATGCCTGTTTCCTATTGGGGTAGCAGGAGAAATGTGTAATTAGTGGCTGCAAGGCACCTGGAACCCAGAGCGCCCTATAAATACTGTAGGATAATAACCAGTTTATGGCCTTAAATGCTGCCTGCAACTTGACACATTTAACATTTCTTCTCTGAACTGTAAAGTTGAAAGTTAATTTAACTGTTCAGTATTTGCACTTATTTTTTATTCATTCTTTAGCCCCAAATTGTGTGCGTGTGTGTGTGTGTGTGTGTGTGTCTGTGTGTGTGTGCGTGTGCTTCCTTCAAACTTCCAGAGAAAATGGGTAAGAAAGAAAACATTTAAAAAATCAGGACCTTCTGAGAAAGTAACCTCTCCAAAGCATGATGTTGGATTGATTGTCAAACAGATTCTTCAGATGATTTAAGCAGAAAGGTGAGAGACTCCATGGGCAGAGATGCTTGGTGCCAGAGGTAATGCTGGTTCTTTGAGATTCCAAGCTGTGATTATTTAAAGATGGTTCACCCTTTCACTTTATGAACATTTTCATTTCTGCTCATCTTTCTAACGGTAACCCTCCTTTTCCTATTTAGAATACAAAAAGTCTGAATAATATTCTCTACGAGGTCATTCTTTATTCAGCTTAGGCAAATACTTCCTTTTTTAGGCAAGACTGCTTGTCCTATGTATACACTCAGATTAGATTTACAAGAGTACAGGCTAGTTTTTTTTACTCTAGCATAAAGGTTTTTTCCCCCCTTCATCTTAAGCAGATGAATGGCCAAAAAAGACCCAGATGGAGACACAGCAAAAACATTTCTTTTGAGAGGTTGACCAGGGCACAATTTACATGGAGGATACAAATGTGAATAGATAAGCAAAGAGGGGCTTCCCTGGTGGCTCAGTGGTTAAGAATCTGCCTGCCAATGCAGGGGACACGGGTTCGAGCCCTGGTCCGGGAAGATACCACATGCCGCGGAGCAACTAAGCCCGTGCGCCACAACTACAGAGCCTGCCCTCCAGCCTGCTCTCTGGAGCCTGCGAGCCACAACTGCTGAGCCCCTGTGCTCCAACTACTGAAGCCCACATGCCTAGAGCCCATTCTCTGCAACAAGAGAAGCCACCGCAATGAGAAAGAAGCCCGTGCACCGCAACGAAGAGTAGCCCCCGCTCGCCACAACTAGAGAAAGCCTGCATGCAACAATGAAGACCCAACACAGCCAAAAAAAAAAAAAAAAAAAAAAAAAAAAAAAAAAGATAAGCAAAGATACGTGTGTAAAAGAGGCTTTTATACCAACAGTGTGGTATGGAGAAAAAAAAATTTAAATGCCAACTAACTGTAGTTTAAATTTTTTATGTTATAACTTTAATATTGGAGCATAATTACTGGGCAGGAAAAATACCTCCACCCTTTTATTACCATTTCCTGACATTTTAAATTATATGCTATTCCTGAATTTAAAAAAAAGAACAGCAGAATAGGGATCGTTCGGACCCTCAATCAACTCACTATTTTATAGAACCAAGTCTCAAGTAAACTGGCTTGTTTCTCCTCGTGCCTATGCTGGAGGGCAAATGCTTACAATAGCCTAAAATAACAAGTTGACATATGTTTTCATAAGTGGAAATAAGAAAGAAATTCAACCATCTGCTAATGGAAAGAAAAGTTTTGAAATAAAGCTAACAGCTGCTGTCGTTTCTGAAGAAACATCTCTAAATTCTTCAGAAGACAGTAATGGTGCTTACGACAGCTAAAAATCATTCAGGGCACCATTAACTAATTATGAATTACCTGGGAAATCATGTTTGCACTTAGAAGGGCCATGCAGAATCCTTTTAGAAGTTGGTCTAACTTTACAACTGTCTGGGGTTATTCATTGCAGACTGAAGTGTTTCCGTTTCAAGTCCAAATAAGTCGAAATAAATTGGACAGCGGATTCCCTGTGAGGGAAAAGAGGGAGGAAAAGAGACTGTGCCCTCCCTTTCCTTGAAAAGCACTGGCTGAACCCAAGAATGGCTTCTATTTCCACCAAGCTTCAGAACAATCTGCAAAGCACTTCAGTGAAATGAAATAGTAGCAGGTCTGGCAAATTGTGAGGGTTGACAGCAAACAAAAAGGAAGAATTTAACTCCTCCTCATCTTCCAGCACTGGCATTAAGCTTCAGATAAGGCAAGAAAAATGGCTAACGTTGGGACTGCCTGCCCCTCATAATAGAAAATGGTCCTGCCGGAGATATTTTCTCATTTTTCTGATCACCTGTCTTCTCAAGGCCTGTCTTTTCTTATCGGGAGTAAATTATTTGTTTGCAGTGTTTCTGAGATTGCTCTAAGAAGATCAGTAGAAATGTGGTGAGGAAAGAGAATATAATTTCACTGCCCTCACTTCTCTAAAATCCGGGAATTCTTGCATTGTGTGTACTTCCTGCCAGCTCGGTAGTACTTAATGTAAAGTGTGTGTGTTTAATCCTGCAGAAACAAGTGCTTTTAATCATTGTTTGGATGATCCTAAAGCACTTTAATATTACAGTGTTTAGTCGGCAAACCTCTGCAATAAAGAAAATACGTTGTTTGACTGAATTAGGTAATAAAGTTTCTTCTTGATTTTTTAAAACAGGAACCGTTGCTTTTCAGAAAAAAAGAATTTTTCTTGAGGAATCTGCATGGCAGTTTTTTGTGGTTCCTCTCTTTTCTGACCTCTCAGAGCTCTCACTGTCTGAACTATTCATTTCTCATCTTTCAGTATCTACTTTCATGTACTGTTAATTCTCTTTTTATGTCCCAACCAGACTATAAACTTCTTGAAGGTAAGCATCATTGTAATGTTTATTTCTCAAAGTGCCTAAATCAGTAGATTGTCAGGCATTTGTAACAAGATTTTATGTGTTTAATCACATTTAATGATCTGACCCATTTCTTCTTAAAATAGTGAATTGCATCTCATTCTATTTTAATATCATAAAGTCATCATGAAATGTAGTGTGTTTGACAGTCCCTCTTCTAAAATGACCCTGGCCTTCTTCAGCACAGTGGTCTGCAGTAAAGTTCTTCAGTCCTGGGCTCTGGATGGTTTGGGTATCACACCTAATAAGTGTGATTTGAAGTAGCGTCATTCCATTGAATGAGCTTCATGGCAGTGCATAGGGTCAGACTGAGTAATTTCTGTGTGAGTGTGACTGGGAATTGTTCCGACTCTGAGAATCTTCCATGATTGGAGAACATAAGAGAGAATGCCTCTCTTAGATGGATATTTATTTGTTTTTTAATTACAATTCATAAAGGGTTAATGAAATTGGCCTTTCTGAAACCTGTTTTTGGAATTTGATTTTGGTCACTGATTGACGTTCAGGAGACAAACTCATGTTCTTGGATGTTGTGTATGTGTGTGTGTGTTTCTGTGTGTATGAAAAACAAAGGAATCAAGTTAGTATCGAGAACATACCATTTAAATTCTTAGAAACCCCATAATTGCTGGTTTTGTGGCATGCATATCATATGAAGAAAAGAAAAATAGCCCACTAAACTTGGAGGCCTTGCTTAGGCTCAGAATACATCACCAAAGAGTAAAGAGGGGAGTGTTGGTGATGTTGTTATCATTTTTATTTTTAGAAAAGCCCAGAGCTCAGAGGAGAGCTTCCGTGCACTGAGTCAATTTAGAAGTGGTGTGTAGTGTAGCATGGGAAGTTCATTACAGATGTGGAATTATGCAGTACGTAGCAAGGGTAAATGTTTATTCATATTCCAAATGTAACCCACTTTAGTGGGTTAAGTTTAACCCATTTTAATGCTGCAGTGGGAAGTGGGTTTGCTGTTTTGGTTTATGGGCTTGGAAATCTCCCTAGATGGTAAGAGAGGCGCACCTACGGAAACTGGAAGGATATCCAGGCTCCCTCCTCACCTTTGGACAATGTATTTGATTCCAGTTTATAAAACGTGAGTCCAAAGTCCCTACAAAAATAAATGACCTTCGTCCTGTTCAGGTCTTGTTTCAGACTGTTTTTGCCTTTCCTGTGGTCTAGGGGATGTTGAATGGTCTCTGTCAGGGTCCTGGCAGGGGCAGAAGGCACGCTGGGGTGTTGAAGAGAAGTTAACGAAGGGGCTTTTCTACAGAGGTGTAGGCAGGCCAAGGGAACCAGAGATTCTGAAGCACCCAGGGGTTGCCAGCAGTGCAAAGCCGTGACCACTCCCGGGCCTGAAGGGGCAACAGGAGGAAACCGTGTTACTGCTGGAGCCAGGGGATGGCTAGAGCCGCAGGAGAGGAGCCCGGACAGTGGTAGCTGTGAGGGTCATCCATTGCAGCACCAGAGCAGGGAGGGAACAGGAATAAATACCGCAGCATATCTCTCCTTCCTCCTTCCCTTTCCCGCCCAAGCCTCCCATTGGCTGAACCCAATTGGCAGCCTGAAGCAAGGGAGCCTAAGGACTACAGTTCTTAGATGTTAATCTCCCTACCGCACACACACACTGAGGAGACCCTTGGGAGAAGCAGAGACCACTCCTGTCAGAGAGTCAGTTCTTCCCTTCAAACTCAGGGTTACCAACATAGTGATTTTTCATTGGATTTGCTGCGGGATAGAGGGTACAAGGGATGGATGAAATCAGAATTGGGGTGGAGCGTTGGCTTGTATGATCTGGAAAAATAATCATAAATAGTAAAATATGAGGTATATCCATAAAAAGGAGAAAATAAACAAACAGCCACATGGAGTAGTGGTTCAGAGCACCTGCACTGGCCTGAGGCTGTTCACGTGGGACCCCAGCTTGGCCTCTTACTAGCTGGCCAGTTTCTCTCTGAGGCTCTTTTTGCGCATTTTAAAAGTAGGGATAATGATCATACCTACCTGTGGGTAGGCTGAAGTGAAAAGATAATTGTAAAATTCTTGGCTTGGGACATAATCAGCACTCAAGAAATACAACTGCTAGCTGCTAATCCAAATTATAGAGAGGAAGGCTCAGTCTTGGCTTGTGGTCCTGTCCCAGAAGATGTCCTTCCTTCTGCACCAGGAGTCAGAATGGGTGAGAAATTGACTAAAGAAGGACGCGTGCTAGGTTCCCACCAGGTCAAGGCTGGATGGGGATGTATGTGGAGCAACAGCAAAATGGGGGAGGCCCACCCAGGCTGTGTGATCACATTCTTCACCGGCATCCCACACCAGATCCTGACCCACTCTTTTCTGAGCCCATGGCCTCCATCGCTTCATGTCGGGGCTGCTGTTAAAAGGATTCACAGGCCCCCCTCAGAGTCTTATCCTGAGAAAATGACCATTCTTGGGAGAAGAGGTGACAGAGTGAGTGGGAGAGTTACACGCAGCTAAGAGTAGATCAAGAAGAAATTGGGGTCTCTTGAGGAAAAAAGGATCTAATAAAAGAATCTAAAGATGTAGTTGAGTCCTCTAAACTAGCTGGCTTTCCCTTACATTTTTGTAGTTTTAAAAATAAAAACTAGAAGCAAGTTGGATGAACAGAAAGACACTGGCAGCCTTGGGAATTAGGGGCAAAATTCTGTTCTAAATTCATGAAATCGTGGCGTGGTTTCATATTCAACATGACTCTGTTTCTACCACTAGCATTTTCCTGGCTGATTTCTTCTCCATCCCTGGACTTCCTTCTGGTTTTCCAACTTATGCACCTCATCCCCTACCCATCCCCAGGTCTCCCCAACCCATGAATAAGCCAGTGGTTACAGGGGCAGCACATTTTGTGTCAGTAATCTCTGGATTTTCAGCAGTAATAGATAAGAGTCAGAGACGAGATGAGTGTGTGAGCTGGTGAGAAAGGACCAGATGATAAAAAAAAATACACTGTGTTATGGGGCTGGCAGTCCTTGATATTTTGAAGATTACCTGGCCTTTGACAACCAGTAGATTTGACCCCCCCTTCTCTCAGAAAATACTAAAACATATCTAAAAAGCCATATGATAAATAAATTCAATCTCATAGCTACTATCTCACCACACAAGATGAGTGTAGAAAAATTTGGCTGAGAGAATTGTGGCAGTTTGACATCACAAAGCTACAATGGTGAGGGATTAGAAAACATTCTTCCTATAATTCTATTTGAAAAGAAATTCTATTTAGAAAATGTCCATCAGATTCCATGCTTGTCACATCTCTGTCCCCTAAGTGTAAGAATTAGGGTCAAAGGACTAGACTGGAGTGAGAAAGTCAAATGCAGAAATACCCCTCTGGGTATATACAGGAAGCTCATGTATGGAGGAAGAGCTACTGTGTACCCTTATTATTGATACCTTGAGTCATTTACTATGTGTGAGAGATAAGTTATCTTAATCAGTGGATACATTTAGAATACTTTAGTGTAATAGCTTTGAAAATATTGTTGATATAAAATGCATTTAGAAAGACATCTAAAATTCCATAGTGAAAGTCTCAGTGGTGGTCAAGGTCAAGTATGCCTTCTTTCCGGATCCATCTATTCAGTGCATTGGTGCTCACAGGAGTGGAACAATGGAGTCCCTCCAGCATCCTCTGTCACTGTGGCAGGCAGTGGAGGAAAGCCTATTACAATGTAACAAATGAACTCTGAAAATAGAACCAACTCCTAAACAGCTAAAAGTTGCATATGAAAAAACCTACAAACAGCTCCTGCCAAAGGCTGAGCCTCTTGACCCAGCAAATTATTACTAGTATGGCATAAGTGGTTTCTTAGTGCCCAGAGGAACACCCACTTCCTACCGGAGGGTAGGAAACCCTGGACAGGGGAAGCTCCCACCAAGTGCTTGGACTCAGATGCTTGAGACAAAGGACCTTTCACTGTTGTTTAGAGGCCCAAGATCTAATCATTTCTGGCTGCTCTCTTTGCTTTTTCCTTTTCTAGTTTTTGAATTCTGACAGCCAAATCATGGCCGCACTAGTTACTGATTGGTCTGTATCAGAGTTTGCATATGTCAGGTAGGGCACACTGCACATCCTGGTTGAAGGAGACTTCCAATATGCCCAGTTGTTCTTTTCCTTTTTAATCCCATCAGCCAGCTTGTGACTGGCCATGTGGACACTGTGAGCAGTGAAGGTGATTTGTCTTGCTTGAACCTAGCCCTGAAAATGCAGTACTGATGGCTGCAATAGACATTCTTAAGGAGAATCTGATTTTTTTCCTCTACTTTGATAGTGGTCACTCAGTTGATCAATCAAACAAGCATTTATTGAGCACCTGGTGTATACAGAGCTCTGCTTTAGGGAGGTGCTGAAGAAAGTAAAGCTGCAGGGTAGCACTGGGGTTTTGGGGGCACTCGGGTGGCTTTCCACTGGATTCACACCTCACTTTCATTCCATCAGAAGCCACAGGACACCCACTGGGAGTAATCATGGTGAGGGCTCTGCCCTGAGCAGCCAGGGTTAATAGGCCACATGCCTAGAAGAGGAGGCGAGACAGCAGGTTGCCCTGGAGGAATTTCCCTGTGACCCTCTCCTCGCCCCTTGACAGGATGCAAGCAATCCTTTCATTCAAAGCCTGCTGGTGCCTCTTGTATTTGCCTTTGCATTCATTATAGGCAGGGAAAGATGGCTTTGTTAAGGCACAGACTTCCAGTGGAAATGATGATCTAGCCTTTGTGAGAAAACGCTCCTTTGTCAGAAACACTTAACATACAAACCAAGAAGTCTCCTTCCTTCTCAGAACGCTTAAAGTGAAACCAATGTCCCAATCCTCCCTTTTACCTTCACCTTCCTTCTCTTCCCTGTAATGCAGAGCCCAGTGAACTCCTACTCACCCTTCACTGCCCAGCTCCAATATAATCTCCTCTGTGAAGTTTTCCTCCTCCTTCCCACTCACCCCTGCCAGGGTCGTGGCACTTGCACACCCCACCTCCCATAGACACCATTCAATTCTTTTCCCTCTGGAAGTGGGAGCTGCCTGAGGGAAAGAACTTTCTTACCCATCTTTGTGGGCCCAGCACCTAACGTGAGCTCAGGAACAGAGTGACTGGTAAATATTTGTTATGTGGACAAATTAGGAAATTGATAAATGATCTTTTATAAAGGCACAGGTGTGTAAATATGCTATTCTTCCTTATGACAGTGCCACTGGAAATAGATAAACAGAGGTTACAAGTACAAACATCTTCAGACAGGAGGATAATATTAAGGAAAGATTTGTTTTAATATCTGGTTTCTGATTCTGGTTGTGGAAGCAGGAACTTTCACATACCAGGATTAGGAAGACAAATGTGCCACTGTGCAAACAGCAAGAGGATATGACTCTCCCGCCAGCACGTGGGACAGCTGTCCCAAGTGCCGTGAAGACAGGCGACCCTAAGATAACAGCAGGGGCCGGGGGGTGGTCTATTCTTCTTGCTCTGTTATGTAATGTAAATATTCTCCCTTCCAGAAATCATTGGGCCCGCCTGTTGTTTGCCTTATTCTTAACCCTTTAATTATAGACCTGCCAATGCTGTCATCCACCCTGCCAGGGTGACAGGAAGGCTTCCCTTCCTGCGTACATTTGTTCAAGCATGCGGCATCCAAGTGATAAATACATGCTAATGCCAAGTTGAACGCTGAGGTTTTAATTAGCATCTTGCAGCTTGTGAAGGGTTGCTTTGACTCTTGTTTCTCCTTCCTGTACATTGCTGTTGCACTTCCTGTGCTGTTTTTGTTGCTTTGTGGTACGGTGGGTGAGATGTCTGAAGTGTTGCTATAGTGTGCGTGTTTGTGATCTTTAGAAATATTTTCTCTGTAAGAAGGTATTTTTAAAGCAAGTGATAAGAAACCGCAGAGCACTGAAACCCTGGAGAAAAGCAAAACTTGAGGCTCTGGTTTTCAGGAGGCTTCAAGTATCAGAGCCACAACTACGGCCACACCAGACAACCTGACTGGGCCTCATCTGTCTTTATTTGGCTTACAGTAATAGGTGAGGTTTAGGTTGGTTATAGATGAAGACAGAATTAATGCAATCTTAGACCTAAGTAAACAGGTTTAGCATTGTGAAGCAAATGTATTTAATGCTTGTGATAAAATGATAGGTCAGCCTTCCCAAGATGACCATTGGGTGTACATAGTATTATTTTTATGGGGCACAAAGGAGTTGACCAACTTTGGGTAAGGTTCGGTTGCCTTTGATCCTCAGCGTCCATATCTGTAAAATGGGATAATACTACCCACCTCACAGTGCTGTTTGATGATCCCGTGTGATAATATATATGAAGTCTCACGATGTAGCAAGGTTCATTGGGAGAGGCAGGATTTTATAGTGGAAGAAGCCTAGTTGTCAGAGTTGGACAGACCTAAATTTGAATATTCAGCTTTACTACCTATTAACTGTCTGACTCTGGGCAACCTCATTATTCCTCGGTTTACTCACCTGTACAATGGGACTGATAATCTGTATTTTATAAGTTTGTTATGAATATTAAATAAGACTGCACCTGAAACACCTAATAACGTCATGTAATGAAAGCCTCTCAATAGAGGTTAAAATACCTGTGTCTCTATTTACGATATATGCCGCAAATGATCTTTCAGAAAGGGGGGTGTCATCTTAAAATTGTATTTATACAAAACCTCTCAGGTAGTTGGGTTTCTCTCTCAGTTACTTTATTTTGCACCCCCAACTACTTTCTGGAAGAGACACAGTCGACCTGAAATCACCTTAATCAATGATAGTTTTGCCTTCTTGTGGAGGTTACTTAACAGCCAAGCCTCCCAGTCTCTTCTGACCCGCAGTCCCCAGCTCTCTTCCTCCTCAGACACAACTCCAACCATGGCAGAATCTTCCAGAGCCGTTCTGTGCTCTGCCAACACTGGGCTGGCTGTACCTCACTTTCACAATTTAACATCTTAGAGAGCTTTTCGTATCAGCCACCTTATTCCTTTTAGCACCTTTGTGGTTTTCCATAAACAGAGTTTTTAAAGATCACTTGAAAAAAATAATGTAGCCAGTGGTTATGTTGTGGAGACCACCTACAGGATGAATGAACAGCCAGCTGCCCTCATGTGATGTGATTATGTGGCCAGGGTTGGAGAAGATGTCCAGTGGTCACATTGTACATGGATCTTTAAATTTTTTACTCTGAAAAGGCTAAGGAAGAAGTGAATATGATGCACTTTAGGAAAAAAATGTCTTAGATGCCTCACAAATGCCAAAGATATACATAGAGAACTTAAATAAAGTTGTCCTATGAAATATGAATTAATGAAAGCACTATCTCTAAATTTGTGTATTATTTTATATCTGGTTTTAAGTACATATGTATAACTGAATTAATGAATTAAATAGTATTAGTAGGTATCTGATAATTTCACTGATACCTCTAAAAGTTTATATATTCAAAAACTTTTTGTAGAGGATCTGCTCATTAGGAAAATGGAGGCTGCCTTCTGCTGGGGGTTGCTTAGAACTCCCCAGTATTTAGCAGTTCTAGTCTTTTTTTAAAATATTTATTTATTTATTTATTGGTTGCACTGGGTCTTAGTTGTGGCACGCGGGCTTCTTAGTTGTGGAATGTGAACTC
The DNA here is from genome assembly GCF_028023285.1 of Balaenoptera ricei. NCBI lineage: Eukaryota > Metazoa > Chordata > Mammalia > Artiodactyla > Balaenopteridae > Balaenoptera > Balaenoptera ricei. The sequence goes on along the minus strand of NC_082647.1, from coordinate 47,911,092 downwards.
TTAGTTGCGGCATGCAAACACTTAGTTGCGGAATGCGTGTAGGATCTAGTTCCCTGACCGGGGATCAAACCCAGGTCCCCCGCATTGGAGCACGGAGTCTTATGCACTGCGCCACCAGGGAAGTCCCCTAGCAGGTCTATTCTAAACAAACAGAAATCAAACAAAGTAAAGCAGGCATAGGCTGAAGTGTCACCTGTATTACTAAGGGCAGGCAGGAGGGTGGTTAGCCAGGTGGACTTGCACACCATTGAACCCCAGAATTAAGTAGGCTTACCTGTCCCCCAGGTACTGCAGAGCTAGATCACCAGAAAGGCAGCCCTTCACCTCCAGGGCAGCGCTCCCAGGTGCTGACACAAAGCCAGGCGACAAATGGCTTCCATCTCAACAGGACACAACATAGGCCCAGATCGAGGGCAGGAGTTCACTTACTGAGTGAGCTTCACAGGCCAGGAGTGGGGAAGTCTTCTCCACTAACACTGTGTATTTGGGCATAAAGCCTATACTCACTTTGACTGATTCTCACCACGCATGTGAGGCAATTCGATTATTCTGTGGCAGGTGAGGGGTTCACTTGTTCCATCAGCGGGGGAAGGAGGGCTTCACCAGAACTGCTGGTGTTGGCCTGCCGCCTTTTCACCTCCAGGTCACCTCGAACCTCTCTGAGCAGAGAATGCGGCAGTGGGGAGATTGTAGCTGCTCCACAACTCTGATAATTTAAGGGATTCAGGAGAGCTCTCAGAGGGCATCCCGCCCAATCCCTGTTTTTACAGATGAGAAAACTGAGGCCCACCTGGGTTGGGGTTGCGGGAGTGGGTGAAAATCACTGAGTGAACTGAGAGTGGAGCTGGGGCGAGAAACTCCCAGGGTCATTAACAAGAGCACAGATTTCTGCCCTCGCTTGAGATGCCCATCGCGAGAAATCTCTAAATCTTCCATTTTCCAGACTAGTTCTCTCCTTCACAGGAGGACACATAGCCATTGGCCCTCTGAAAGGCAGGTTCCACTGCAGCTGGTTCTGTTTTCAGTCTGTAAGACCAACAATGACCAGGCAAACGTGGCCAGAGTGAACGGCTGCTGACATGTCCATGCTTGCCATCAGTTACTATGGTTATATTAACTGTGCTGTTTGTTATGAACTGAACCAGTTGTGAGGAATGGTGGTGTTAAACCAGGGGGCCCATTTGTTGCCAGACTGGTTGCTGATAAGCCAGGTCTAGGCACGGGCTGAATATTTCTATTGATAATGAAACTGGGGAAGAGTCACACACAGAACCTGATACATAGAGGGCTCTTGAGGAAGAAGAATAGGGATGGATGGTGAGAGGAATAGAGAGAGGGAGAAGGGAGAGAGGGAAGGAGGGGAGGAGAAGAGAAAGGAGGGAGGGGATTCCAGTTAGTGAGATTTCACATTTTTTGGTCTAAAAAAATGGCAGAAAAAGGAATAATGTCCTAAGTATTCTTGCTTCTCTAATGCTGCTTTCTACAGGGTTCAAACTGTGTTATATCATTGAAGCAGAAGAGAAATAAGAAAGAGCTGAAATTTTCACTTTAGCTTCTGCACTGCTGATTCCTCTGTGGGATTAGGGCCATGGGGAGAGAAATCAATTGGCTCTGAAGCAAAACAGACCTGGATTTGAATTTTGCCACTAACTGTGTGACTTTGGGAAAATTACTGAATCTTTTTGAGTTTCATCTTCCTCATAGCTAGGAGATAAAAATACTTACAAGACCCCCGTTATATGCTTCCTTAATTAGCACCCTGAACTTTGTCTGTCATGTTTTTCCTAGTTTATTGTAATTTTTCCTTTTTTAAAAAAATATTTATTTTATTTATTTATTTTTGGCTGCGTTGGGTCTTCGTTGCTGCGCGCGGGCTTTCTCTAGTTGCGGAGAGCGGGGGCTACTCTTCGTTGCAGTGCGCGGGCTTCTCATTGCAGTGGCTTCTCTTGTTGTGGAGCATGGGCTCTAGGCACGTGGGCTTCAGTAGTTGTGGCACGCAGGTTCAGTAGTTGTGGCTCGTGGGCTCTAGAGTGCAGGCTCAGTAGTTGTGGCGCACGGGCTTAGTTGCTCCACGGCATGTGGGATCTTCCCAGACGAGGGCTCGAACCCGTGTCCCTGCATTGGCAGGCAGATTATTAACCACTGCACCACCAGGGAAGCCCTGTAATTACTTTTCAAATGTTTGTTTGCCTTCATTGCTGGAGTGAAGGCACTTTGAAAGCAGGGACTGAGTTTGCCTTGCTCATGGCTATATCTTTATATAGCACTGTGTAGCACAGTGCCTGGCACATAAGTATTTGCTGAAGGGATGGATGGATGGATGGATGGATGGATGGATGAATGGATGGATGGATGGATGGATGGATGGATAGGTGGATAGGTGGATAGAGGGATGAGTGAATAGATGGGTGAATGCATGGAGAGATGATTCAGGAAAATTGTAAAGATTAGATATAATGTATATAAGCGACCTACCCCCAAATCTAGAATCTACTGGGTACTTAAAATTCCTTCCCACTCTTGGTAGGAGACCTCACTTCCTCTTCTGTCTCTGCACTAAGACTTCCCTCTATTTGACTCCAAATATAATACAGGCAAAAAATCTTTCTTTCCTTGCCAGTAGCAACATTTCCAGGGCTCAGATTTATGAGCTGCTTTCATGAGAATTTAGTCTATCACTGCCACTACCACTATGTATGTAGAGACACAAATACCCACAGTAAGCTCAAGGCACACAAGAAAGATATTATTATAATAGGAGAAGAAAATGGCTTTTCTAAATGGCAAGAGTAGAGAGCTGCCTGGAGGTACACCTAAGTTGTCTTTTCTAAGCAAGAAGACATCTTCTTCAGGAAAGAGATGTTTAAAAGAATAATTATCAAGAAATAACTGAGCAGTGGGAAGAGGGAATGGGGGAGGGGCAAGATAGGGGCTTAAGAGGTACAATCTATTATGTATAAAAATAAATAAGCTTATAAAAATAAATAAGCTACGAGGATCTATTATTGTACAACACAGGGAATATAGCCAATATTTCATAATAACTACAGATGAAGTATAACCCTTAAAAATTGTGAATCACTGTGTTGTACACCTGTAACTTAATATTGTACATCAACTATATTGCAGTGAAAACGCTGAGTTCTAACCACTGGACTGCCAGGGAATGCCAAGAAAAGATTTTAAAAAGCCATTTTCTACTAAAAAACAGAAATAACTGAGTAAAACAACCTCTCTTTCCTCTCCCTTTTAACAGCACTTTTCGGTCTAACCTTTCTATGTAACATGCCGCTTTCTACCTTATGCTTTGGTTACAGTGCACACGTGGCTGGAAGTTAGATGCCCAGCAGGCAGTTCTTGTTGAATGGAGTGAATGAGCTGATGTCTTTATTTCATCTTCTGATTTCTTGTGATTAGATTCTGCATCCTGCCTTTATAGCTACACCAGTGCCTAGTGCAATATTTTGTGCCAAGTAGTCTGTAAGTTCTAGGTAAATATTTGTTGGATGAATAAATGAATGCCTGGCTTCTGGAGGAAAGCCAGGAAGACATTCCTCTGATGAAAAGAATTTGTGAAGAGGCAGGCAAATGCTGGAAGGGAGATTGTCGGGGGGCTGGGGGAGAAGAGAGGATTCCAGACTGAATGGAAGTAGTGAGTGTGGGGTTGTCTCTAAAGAAATAGCAGAGGAGGAAGTATGTGAATTTTAAAGGAGGAATTTATCCACCAGCAAAGCAGCTCCATCACGCTGGGAGGAACCTGCATGTTATAGAAACTTTAGGACCAGGAAGTGGGGAGAAGGCCCTGGAGGAAAGGGAGACCAGGGACACGGGCAAGAGGTAATGACAATGATATCCGAATTAAAGCTCCTATGTCTTTTATCTCTCTTGATCCCCATCCCCCTTTATTGGAAAGAGACGTTCGCCTCCATGTCACTGCCACGCCTCCCAAAAGATTTGTTCATACTCACAAGTTCAGTTTTCTCAACTTCCATTCACCCTTCATCTTATTTAACTGCGGCTTCTGCCCACACTCCATTGCAAGGTCATCATAAACCCCTTGTTGCTAAAGCAGTGGGTCCTCCTCATGCTTGTCTCACGTGAACAGCTTCTGATACACTTGACCACGTCTCCCTTTTAAAATCTTTCTTGTCTTGCCTTTCACATCACCCCATCTCATGGTTTCTCTCTTATCTCTCGGGTCTGTACTTACTCTCCTCTTCTTCTTATCCCTTAAATGTTGATGTTCCTGGGGGGTTCTGTCAAAGGCCTTGTGTGTCAACTACTTTAGGGGCTGCAGTCGCCATCTGTATGTTGGGGCTTCCGTTTCTAGATCTCTTGCCTAGATCTCTCTTCTAAACTCCTAGCCCCTTAGATATGCTCACTTGGCTGTCCCATAGACGTCTCTTTCCAACAGGGAAAAGCTGAGTGCATCACCATCTGCCCAACCTGCTCCTCCTCTGGTCTGGCCTATTTCTGTGAATGACATCACTATCCATCCAGTTCCTTATGCCAAAAACCATTCATCTTCTTCCACCAGAAGTCATGTTTCCTCCTCTCCTTTTCTGTTTACGTCCAATTTATCACCAAGTCCTGTAGATTCTGTCTTCTCAACATCTTCCAAACCCATTCCATTTTCTCCATCTCCACTGACACTGTTCGAGTTCCAACCATTACTGTCACCTGATTAGGTTACTACCCAGCTCCCTGATTGGTCTCCACCCCCCTTATCTTCCATCCCTCCCGTCTTCTCTTCCTCCAGTCTGATTTCACACTGCAGTTGGAGTGATCTTTCTGAAATGCAAACTGGATGCTGTATCCTCCTTGTGCATATTTCCCCTTCCTTCTAGAACAAAGGCAAGCCCTTAGCATGGTTTTAAAAGCCCTTCATTATCTGGCCCCTGCGTGCCTCTCTAATTTCATTCCTAGCCATTCTGAAACCTACACACACACACACACACCCGTCCCCCACACACACACCATGGTCTCTCTGTTTCAGCCAGCAGGCTGAACCACTTCTAGCTCTCAGCACCATGTTCTGTCTTGCCTTTGGTCCTGACAGGCCACACCTTGGTCTACTATTCACGATCCATGAGCCCATTTGCTCACAAAGGTACTCCTTGCCGTGGGCTGCTGTAAGTAGCTACCTGGGCGATAGCGTGCCTCCTTGACTAGGCTTAATGTGCAATGGTACTGAAGTTACTTATGATTCTCTCAGTCTTTGGGGACCCTAGGTCTTGCTCTTAGACTCCACTTTTCTGGGACGATTCTTGAAGGCCTTGAAGAGCTGCTCGAGGCCAGATGTAACTGGCCCAGGCCCCATTCAGCCTTCTGAGGGTTAGGAAGTTCTGCTAGATACTCCTTTATATATCCTCTTGCTATTGGATTGCCTCCTTATTTGTTTGTATCCCTCAACAGGAAGGCAACAAATCTGCCTTTCACTTAGCCAACTCTTTATTGAGAAGCTACTACCTCCTGAATACAAGAGTCAGGGCCGTTCCAGTCATGCTGGTAGTGCCCAGCTGAGGGGATGGGTTAGGGCTGAACCCAGTCTGGGCTCACCTCACCAGGCCTGTGCCCTGACTCAGGGCTGTGTCTCCCAAAGGAAGCATATTCTTCACACACAGGTGCTGTCCAGTGACCAAGCCATGCACCTGCCTGAAAGCGGCACCTTCTAAAATTCATCAGAGGTACTCGATAAGCTAAGGATGACCCAGACTTCAGAGAACAAGATAAATGAGGTTCTTGCTCTCATAAGTGCTGTCTAGCCTGGGCTATATTTTTGTCTCAAAATACAAACAAAGAAATACACAAGCACATAGTAAAAAAAAAAAAAAAAAAAAAAAATCAGATAGTGAAAAGGCTCTGCAAAGAATTTAAAAAGGTATCCAAGACACAGCTTTAAGTTGAAGGGTACAGGAAGATGTCTCTGGGGAGCCAGAACATTTAAGCTGAGATCCAAATGATAATGAAGCCGACCATGTATAAATCAGAGGGAAGAGACTGTAACATCTCTAAGACTGTGTAACATCTCTAAGGCTGAAACAACAAGGTTCTACTATACAGCACAGAGAACTATATTCAACATTCTATGATTAACCATAGTGGAAAAGAATGTTTAAAAAAAAGAATATATATATATACATATATATATGTATAATTGAATCACTTTGCTGTACGGCAGTAATGAACACAGCATTGTAAATCAACTGTACTTCAATAAAAATGGAAAAAAAAAAAAAAAAGGCCAGAGTAGCTGAGGTATAGTGGGCAAGAGAGGAGACAAATGAGATGACCAGGGAGAGGTGGTCAGGGGCCAGATCACGCAGAGCTTGAAGCCCTACCTGCCTTGTTCACTGAGGCGTTCCCAGGGCCTGCCTCACTGTATTTATTCAATAAATACCTGTTGAACAGGAGAAACTCATCATGCCTCTACATATGGAATAAGTGGCCCAGACAGAAGCTCCGTGTGGCCTCAGTGCCCTCTAGTGACCACAAACTCCAGCCCAAGGCCCTCGATGGTTGGCTTCATCATCTTTAGAAAATCTCAGTTTAGCCTTGGCCTTGGGGCCCAGCCTGTGGGCCCAGCAGTAATTTCTGGAATATGTCTTACTAACTATTCTCTGCAATTAGGACTAAATCAGTTACAAAAAAATCCCTGAAATGAGAGCGACAGTCAGATGCACACCAGGGCTTCAATTCCTTACCCAAGCAGCAGTTTCCAAAGAGAATGCATGGATGTCTTATTTCTCAGGGGAGTGCTGGGGGCCTGGACAGGTGACAAGTGTTAGAACACATTTCTGTATCCCTTAGCCAGTGTGACAGCAAGAAAGCTCCATAATAGCCCTGACATCTCAATGTCTCACGGCAGTTAGGATGATCTCCAGGTCATCTCACTGCTCACGCACTCTTGGGCTGGAATGGCCTGACAAGACCATAGCCGCAGGCTGCCCGCGCTGGCCCCTCACACGCTTCTGAAGACCCAAGCCTGGGCATCGTGTGTGTGTGTGTGTGTCTAGGATATGTTGCGGCATGTACACAAACATAGCATACTTCTTGGGCTGTCGTTGTTTGCTTTCGTTTGGATCCCAACCCATTCTGTGCCCATTAAGCCCAACAAATTCCAAACTGTCATCTCGTTGTGAAGCTGTCCCGTGGCTGATTGAAAAACCTGTTTCCACCCAACTTCCCTGGAAAAAGCCCATGAACTGCAGCCCATTTGCAAATGTGTGCATCAATAAATCAAAAATGACAGCAGAGACCTGGCTCTTCTGGGAGAGGGGATGGCAGAGGGAGGGACCCAATCCTTCCACCCTCTATTTCCCAAATCATCCTCCTGATGCAGTATAGGCAGCTTCGCTTGAAATATTCTTAAGGGTGGGTCATCTCCAATTTCCTTGGTAGATCATTCTCGAAATTGGTGAATCTTTCACTCCTCTCATTTTCCAAAGCCCCTGCGTGTGTTTTTCTGTGAGTCTCGTCATCCTCCACTGAGCCAAGCGAAGGAATCTGGCTCTCCTTGATGTTTACAGGTATTTCCTCTCTGGTTGTCACTTGCCCAAGTGTAGCACATGGTGTTCTGTAATTTTTCTTCATTAATCAGTCCCCAAATTCCTTTACACTTGCTCCTCAGGTGATTCCATCAAATCAACATATTTCTGGAGCTAAAAATGCTTGGAAGAATATAGCCTTCCAGCTGCAGCCACCAGAACTTGGAGGATTAGCGTGTTTTTGCCTTACTCCTTGGCCATATGTTTCCACAGGTTCATGCCCAGGAGCGTTCTGTGCAGCTGTTTGCTTCCATACAAATGTACTTAGTTTCATTTGTATATTTTTTCTAATTGAGTATTAAAGGCATCAGAAATTAAAATGTATATTGATAACAGCCAGTGTTTGGTGAGAGTGTGGGGAAATGGGCATTCTTTCACACATGATTGAGAGTTCCAACTGATACATCTTTTTGAAGGCCATTTTCACAGTAGCTTTGAAAATCAGAAATACACCCATCACCCAGCAGTTCAACTTCCCAGAATATAAACTACGTGTATAGCCTATCATTGAAGCATTATTTCAAAATATTGAAAATAACTTAAATGTCCATCAATTGGAAATGTTTACATAAGTGAATTAAGTGCATTTTGGTATTCTGGTACACAGATATAGTGGAAAACCAACCCACAGTTTTAAAAAAGGAAGCCACAGATCTGTATGTACTGACATGGAAAACATGCCTAAGAAATATCATTAAGTTCAAAAGCAAATTGCAGGACACTATATATATGAGACCATTTTTATAAATTTTTATTTTAGCCTGTTACAAGACAAAATCTGGAAGGATTCGCAGAAGTCTATTATTTATGGTGCTTTTTTCTGAGGTTAGGAACTTTCTAAAATATACATTCTTTAATTGTTGGGATTTTTCTGCTTTGCTGTGTATTTTAACAGACATATTAAATTATTTTTGTCATGCTCTTGATCTAGAAAGATGACTTTTTATGACACATACTCTCTATCGCCCGTCTCCCTCTCCTTAGGCCTCACACATGGAAGAGCTTTCCGTATGCTGATCCCAGAATTCCTCATCCTCCCTAACAGTTCAGAATGGCAGTGCTATCTTTTCAGGGTTTAGCTACTTCAGCACGTAAGGTTTTCTCAAAATTGTTTCTAAGGTTTTTTTTTTAACTTTTTATTTTATATTGGGGTATAGCCGATTAACAATGTTGTGATAGCTTCAGGTGCACAGCAAAGCGACTCAGCCATACATATACATGTATCCATTCTCCCCCAAACTCCCCTTTTTTAACCTGTACCTCCAGGCCCCTCAAACCAGCTTTTCTTTCTTTTTTCTTTTCTTTTTGTTTCATATGTTCCAGTCTTTATAGATTATTTCATTTGTGTGGTTTTATTACCTATTTTTGTAAGGTTTTGGTTGTTTTCTAAGCATCTATATCTTTTTTCCCCTTTTCCCTCCCTCTTCAATGAGCAGAGATACCTGCTTCCTAACCTGCTTAGAATTGCTCATTAGTATTTATTTCGCAGAATTTTTAAGAGGGCCAAGGGAATTGGGCTTGGCTTTTTACTGCAGAAGCCCTGGTCTCTTTTCTTTTGACTTCACCCTTAGCTCTTCTGGACTAATACTGTGCATGCTGCATGTGTTATTATAGGAATTATTTTTTATTGGATCTTTTTACTTCTGCTTTATTTTCAAGGTGGTGATTTATTTAGACAGCACGTTCAAAAAGAGAAACCACCTAGCGCTCCTATGAATTTATTTCTCATTCATGTTAATTTTTATACAAGCAATATGAACAGAAAATTAGGAAATGCAGCTGAGCAACAAGAGAAAACTAGAAATTGCCTATGTTTTCACTATCAGGAATAGCAAATGTTAATAATTGGGTTTATAGCCTTGTAGATCATTTCTGTGTATATAAATATTTATCTTTTCCTTAAAATGGGATCATATTTGTTAAATTGTTTTGTAACCTGATTTGTTTAGTGCATAATGTAGCATGAATATTTTCCTATGTCATTAAGGAAAGATAATAATAACAACAAAGATAGAGTTTACTACATGCTAGACAACCCATCCTATCTTCAAAACATGCTGTATGTTGGGTAGTAATACTACTCCCATTTTGTAAATTGAAAAACTGAAGCCCAGAGAGGTGAGATAACTTGCCTGAGGTAACACAGCTAGTAAGTGACAGACCTAGGTTTTGAACCCAGATAGTCTAGCTCTAGAGGCCGTGCTCTGGACCACAGAGCTCTGACCCATGCCATCATTTTCATGGCTATAGTAGATGGTAATTTATTTAACCCTTCCCTTCTTTCTGGGCTGTTAGATTCACTGTTATACACAAAGCAGCAATGAACACTTTGTTCAAACATTCATCTTTGTACACATGTTCAATTACTGCTTTAGGCTGAATTCCCATGAATAGAATTGCTGAGTCAAAAAGTTTACACATTTTTTAAAGTTTGGATACATATTAGTCAACATTTTTAAGCAATTTATTTTCTAAGCCTCTTTGACCTTTATAATTCATTGTTCCTTTCGAATAATGTATCACTGCCCATCTGGGTTCAATGATAGTTTTTTCCTTAGAACGTGGACCTTCTTCTGTTCTACTTCCTCCTCCTTCCTTCTGCCTTATACCCATTTCTCTAAAATGTTTAACAAAATAATACCCTTCCCCAAAGCATAATGCCTTTTGTTGTCAGCACTTCCTGTGTCTTATATCTCCTGGACTTTAACTGTTAGATGGGGTATGTGTATTAGTGGAATACTGTCCCACCATTTGACTTGATGCCAATTTTTTTTTAAATTTTTACTTTATATTGGAGTATAGTTGATTTACAGTGTTGTATTAGTTTCAGGTGTACAGCAAAGTGATTTAGTTATACATATACATATATCTATTCTTTTCCAGATTCTTCTCCCGTATAGGTTATTACAAAGTATTGAGTACACTTCCCTGTGCTATACAGTAGGTCCTTGTTGTTTATCTATTTTATATACAGTAGTGTGTATATGTTAATCCCAGCCTCCTAATTTATCCCCCCCTGACCTTTCCCCTTTGGTAACTCTAAGTTTGTTTTCTAAGTCTCTGAGTATGTTTCTGTTTTGTAAATAAGCTCACTTGTATCATTTTATTAGATTCCACATATAAGTGGTATCATATGATATTTATCATTGTCTGCCTCATACGACTGATTTTCTTTCTTTTCTCTATTTTATTTTTTCTTCCAAGCGTCACAAGCATTGCAGTAACAAATCTGTTATATAACTTTTTTCCTGATGTTAGTCTCTGTAAAGTAGGGTGGGCTGTCTGGTAAGGTTGACAGTGTGTCAGAGGCTGGAGGGCAGAGCTCCCTGCTCTGATCCCACCTCTGCCTCCCGCTTGTTTTATGACCTTGAGAAAGCCACTTCATCATTCTCGTTTCATGTTCCTCATTTGCTAAATGAGGAAGGTGAACTAAATGACCTAGAAAACCTATTCCAGGTTTAAAAGAAAAAATACGGTGTCAGGCTATCCAAGAGTAAAGCAGACTTTTAAAAACTATTGTGTGAAACTGGGACAAATGTGATGTTGGCAGGGCCATGTTGGACGCAGCTAGAGGTTCGTGTCAACATATTAAAAATGTTTTGTGCCTTGTCTCTTGGCCAAGGCCTCCTGACAGTGCGCTTTAGTGGCTCGTGAAACGAATCCCTAAGACCAAGGTAATTATAGTTGTTCCACTGAAGCATGACAAATGGCCTCTCACTTTGAATGCGTTTATGAGAAAGAGAAACCTTCCATGACAACAGCACTGGAACTTAGTTACAGGCTCCAGGTCTGGGGGCAAGAATGGAGATAGTCACTGGCTGTGGCCAAGTGAGAGAAGACAAGAGCCTGAGCTCACCCGGGAAGAACCAGGACCGGGTGATATAACAGTGACAACAGCACCATGACAACATTAGTGGGGCTTCATGGAGAACTTGCTATTTGCCAGGCACTGTCCCAAGAACTTTATATATATTATCTCATTTAATTGACACACTAACCCTAAGAGATCGGTTATGAGGTAGGTACATTTATTTTTCTGTTTTATAAAGATAAGTATTGAGAGGCTCTTAAAAGAAGTTGAGTAACGTGCTTCAAGTTATTCAGCCAATAGTTGTCAGAGGTAAGATATGAACCCTGAGAGTTTGTTCATTTATTTAACACATGCTGTTTGAATGTCTGTTATATGCCAGGCACCCTTCTAAGGGCCGATGAGACCTAAGTGAACGAGGCAAAATTTCTGCTTGTATGGAGTTTGGCTAATAGTGGGATGAGCCCAGTAATAACAAGCGAACGAATCAATAAATAATTTCAGATGGTAATAAGTGCTTTGAAGGAGAGTGAGTGGGGTTGGGGGAAGGCTGCTTTACACAGGATTGACAGGGGTGGCCCATGGGAGGTGACATTTGAGCTGAGCCCTGCATGACAGAACAAGTCAGCTGTGCAAAGCTCTATTGGAGGAGAGTTCTTACATGGAGGGTCCACAGGAGCAAAGGCCAGGGGCTCAGAAGAACTTGGCTTGTTCTAGGAAGAGAGAGAAGGCCAGTATGGTTGGATGATACATGAAAAGGGGGGAAGTGCCTGCAATGGAGTGAAGAGGAGGGCAGGGACCAGAGGACACAGGGCCTTGGAGGCCACAGTATAATGTTTGTATTTTATTCCAAGTGCAGATGGGAGACATTGGAGGATTTTAAGCAAGGGAGCATTGTGAACTCCCTTCTCTGTGGATGGCTTTCTTCACCTCTTTGTGACGTTGCCAACAAGGAGCAACCAGAAAGGGATAAGGTGTGTATGTGCAGGGAAGCCTAAATGAAAGTTTAAAGGTTAGGAGCCACCAGCATTTCAGATGAATCAAAATTCTAGGTTTTTCACAGAGCAAGACTGAAATGAACAGTGAGAGGCCATCTAATCCAAACTTCTGACTTTAGGTAAGAAGACCTTAGGAAATCCAAGTTGAGCATCTGAACTATGTTTGAAAACCTGCATTAAGGAGACTATTTGGGGGGGAACTTCCCTATGTAGAAAGCTGCACTCTAGGTTCTGAATATTCTTGACAACTTCTTGGTCTGGGGGTTGTACTTACCTTATAGAGTAAATCTCATCCAAAATAACAAGACAGCTTTGGATAGATGACATCTCAGGGATTCATACTTCCATGCAGTCTGGTGTATGTGTGTGTGTGTGGGTGTGTGTGTGTGCGTATTGATCTTTATCTTTGAAAAATATTTTTGAAGGTGTCATCAATATTTTAACATTCAGGACCTGGCTTTTCTGGTGAGATGGTATTGTATGGATGGTTCTAGAATTTTGTTGTAAACTCGGCAACATGATTTATTTTATTTGAATGTTATTATAGACAAACACTCATCTTAACCCATTAAAATTGGTCTGTGTCACATATAAGATGAAATTAATTGCTTCTTTAGGTTAAAAGCTCACTATTACATTGTCTACTTTGACAAAAGTATTAAGAGCTTCACTTTTATTTAGCAAACTAGGTTTGAATAACAACATAAACCATTATTAATACACTGCATTTGTGTGTGTGCCTGTGTGGCCGATTATTCATAGGTAGGTTCCTGACAATGCAAGCCTAAGAATCCAGATGCATTTGTATGAAACTATCTTAGGAGGTGTTTAGTTGCCTCTGTGATAGGATGGGCCCCAGAAAGCAAGTATGAATTGTGAAAGAACTTAATTTAAGCTACATAACTGTAATTGAGTAGGATTTGGGGAAGTTCACCACTCTTGAGTTACTTTTTATTGATAGTAAGTATATTTGTTTCTTAGGAGGGGAAAAATTCTCAAACTCTCTTACTGCATGAGATTAGAAAATTTCTGTTCCTTTGCATGAAAGTAGTATGTGACAGTTCACAAGGACAAGGGCAGCATAAGGATGGGTGTGGGATGCCATAGGGTTGCAGGATGACAAAAACAGAGTTTCCTCATCAAAAAGCGCTGAATTAGAGAACTCGTAAAGCTTCCCCAGCTTAACATTCTATGAGTCGGGGAAAAGGATTTTTCCCTCTGGCTGTTTAAGCTAGAGTATGTTTTACCAAGACCTTAGCTATGAGCTCAGGAGGGCTCTAATAACTCCATCAAAATTATAAATTCAGCCGTCAGCACTGGGATTGTTGAGTTGACTGAACAAGCAGATTTTCTCCATTGTCTGCTTTCTAGATTGATGAATAACAATATCGTCCTCTCCATTTTGTTGTAACTCTTTCACTCTGACACTGATTGCTGAGAGGTTTTCCGGAAATTTCCTAAGTCACACACTGGAGTAAATTCAAGGACATAATGCGATTCCAATTGAATCATCAGTGCCTCAGCTGTCAGACCTAGGAGTTCAGTTGGTTGAGTTGTACAACTTCAACAGATTTAATATTACATACTTGCCACTTTGCGTCTTGCCCTCAAGTCTTAATAAATGGGCTAAAGGTCTGACTGGAATCTGTGAGATAAATTATATGTTTATTATGCCAAGTTAAGTAAATACTGTTTGAAAGGATTACTGGAGGGTACAATCAAGTTAATTGCTTTAAAAATCTTTTTTGATTTACTGGGCTCTATGAAAATGGTTAAGCAATTGATTCTGTCATGGTAAGTGACATGAAGAAAATGGTGTTGGATCCACAAGGGTTGCCATGTACACTTCCCCCCTCATGCCTGGAACTGTCCCGTAAACGAGCTGAGAGGCCCCCGGGACCAGAAGGCAAATACTGCTGACAGACAGTTGTTCCTCCAGAGAAGACACAAGTTGACAGTTTGACGTTCAAGCTGACGGATTGATTTCTTCCTTTTTATTCTAGATGCTGAAGAATACCAGCCTCCAATATGGAAATCATACTGTGAGTATCTAAAATCAGAATCTCCTCAGAAGTCTTTAGTCGGCCTGCCTTTTGAACAATTTTTCCTGTTGATTTAGTGCACACAAACTCTCGCATCACAGCACTGCAAACCCAAATCTCTCTTTCTCTGCTAAGGAGAGATATTGGTCAGAGAGAACTGGAAGAACCCTGTCCCCTGGCCAGGACCTCTGAGAGCCAGCTGCCTGTGACCCGCTTAGGGAAATGCTTAGGGAAAAAAAAGATGGACATTCTGACTCTCTACCTTTCTTTGGGACTTTCCTTGTCTTCCTTCCTTCCTTCTTTCCATCCTTCCTTCCTCTTTTTTTTTTCACAGTTGGTCAGCAAGGGTTAGTGTGTTGACTTCCATGAATTATGTTCTTGGCTGTTCATCTTAAAGCTGTAATATCAAATGACATTTACCACAGAAAAATTAACAGATAGCAATGGATAATGTTTGGTCACTAAGGGTGACTCCTTAGAAACAGAGATCATTATCTGATCATCGATCATCAATCCGTCTCCCCTCATGAGGGCAGGCACTTGTCATCACCTCAAGCTGGTTTTCTCTTTCCTTAGTATCATCCGCCTGACTAAGTAATTCTCCAGTGACAGAGGGGAGGAGTGTGGTGTGGGGAGCCCACTGTGCTGAGAGCCAGGGGAACAGGCTCTCATTCAGGCTCTGCTTCTGGACAGCAATAATAAGAATAATTATTTCTATCATTATTGATGTTGCCCTTGTTTCTACCGCCCGTTGAGACCTGCAGCGTGCCAGCCACCATGCTAGCTCTGTGCCTGAAGTCGCAAATCGCACCACAGCCCTAAGCGACCAGTACCACTCTTATCCCTGTTTCACATACAAAGAAACCACAGCTCAGAGGGGTTCAGTAACTTGGCAGAGGTTTTATGAGAAACCTTGGAGTGGCATTCAGAGTGGAACCCAGAAGCAAGCCAGACTCACAGCCTGCAAGTTGCCAATCTTTTTTTCTTTCTATTTAAAATTGTATACATAAGTATAGAGATAAGTATATACATACACACAGACACACACACATATGCATATACCTGTGTATGTATGTATTTGTTACAAAAGCAATACAAAGCTACATAAAAGACAAACGTTAGAGAAATACATAAAGCTGAGGGCAAAAATTTCCCATAGGCCGCATACCAGCTCTCACCCCATATTCCACTCCTCTTTTCCAATCACTGGCCCTGTCAGTTTTGGAAAGCATATCTTTCCACGTGTTTAAAATACACATGCCTAAGAGTTTGTTGTTGTTCCCTTTTGTAAAAATGGGTTTATGCTGTACCCGGTGTCCTTCAACTTGCTTGTTTCACTTCACAAATACCTTGTTTTTATCTTCCTATGTCAGCATATAGAGAGGCACCTCATTCTTTATTACATGAGTCTGTTCTTCCATCTGTGAAATAAAGGGGTTGTGCTGGGTCTCTAAGGGCCCTTCCAATCTAATGTTATGCATTCTGATCTTCTATTTTAAAAGGCAATGCTAATGACTAAGTAATTGGATGTTTTTGTTTGTTTGTTTCCTAATGGAGTGTGAAGCGCTCTGGCAGTAAATCAACAAAGTATCTGTAGTGAGAGGTATTGGGGGTCCCGTGACTCACTGTTCCTTGCACACTGCCTTACACACAGCCTTGCGTACGTTAACTACGCAATAAATATTTGTTGAGTGAATGCCACCGTAGAGAGCTTTACTGAAGCGAGAAGATGGCACTGGCTCAAATTCATTTCGCTTTTTGCCAAGAGACCTTGGGCCACCCAGTGTATCTCTTAAAAGCACTTTTATGTCCTAAGGAAACCAGAAAAGGTGTTGTTAATTACATGTTCCTGTATCAATTTTACCAGAGTATATTGGTCTTAAGTTTGATTTTTTGATCTAAACAAGTTGTGTGTGTGTGTTTGTGTTTAATTTGCTCTAGGATCATAAAACTTTAGATGCAGAAGGGATAGTTGAGGCCATTTAATACAAACCATTTAGTGACATATATGAAGTTCCTCTTTATTCTGCTCAACTAATAGTCATCCAGGCTGTATTTGAGGGTCTCTAGTGATGCAGAACTCTACAACTGAAGGGAGTATGCCAACAGCAGGGCCATCCACAGCATCGAAAACAGGTTGATCGGAGATCCACAGGGTACTACTGAGAAAGCACTCTCTTTTGGTTGTCCTGAGTCCATTAATTCTTTGAATTAGGGTGTTGGACTACTATAAACTCATCTAACAATATCATTACCAAGCTCATGCTACTCCCTCTTATTCCCAAGTTTATCATCTACTCCTTTGGTCTTTCAGCAGACATACATTATAAGCATTAGGATAAGCATTAGGAATCAACAGTAGCTAAAATGTGGTCCATACTTTCCTCCAATTTACGGTCTAGGAAGGAGACAAATGTAACCAATTAACATGCAAATGGACTGAAGCAACAATATACTACTGCTCCTCTACCTCCTGGGATTAGAGAAGACTTTCTAAAAGAGGTTAAAGTTGCATGTGGGTCTTGAAGGATAAATAAAGAGAAGAAATCTGAGGGCCTTGAAGAACTTCATGAGATACATGTTAATATCCAAGTATGTTAAAACAATAGCATTTTCCTTATCTGAAAATCCAACAAACCTATCAGAATATGAAATTTGTTTGGTTTTAAATAACCTGTTGGTAAACCCATTCTGAACCTCAGGAATCACCAAGCTGTTTCTCTTTGAAATACTCACAAACCATCCTTTCAGAGATTAATTTTACATGTTGATGTCAGACTCATTAACATATCATCTATGGAATCCATACTTTCCCATCACACACTTAATTTTCTAGCTCTGGCATTTACTTGGTACTTTGAAATTTCTCATACATTTACCAGATACAGTTCATTTTTGCCATATTATAGGACTTGGTTTGAAAACTGATTATTTACAATGATTTTAGGAGTATATAGGTATGTCTTTGCTTTCATCCATCACCTATTGTTGGCTGTAATATTGACTTATTTGATATCAGATTCTTATTATGAAGCCTTAGTCCCAATTATAACGTTATTCCTAAAAGAAAATTAGTCTGCCTCATAATGATCCACTTTAAGAAGCTGTTTTTAAATTTTAATACTAATTGCAATGCTCTTAGGAGCAAGTAACAGAATATTCCTCTCAAACGCATTGATTGACATAAGCAAAAAGTCTAGAGGCACTGGCTTCAGGCATGACTTGGTCCAGCAACTCAAACGACATTATTAGAACCCAATGTGTACCTCTTCCTTTCTTGGCTCTGCTTTCCTAGGTTTGCCTCCACTGTTAGTAGGTTTTTCTCTTGTAACCCCCAGAGAGCTACCAATAGCACCAGGGCTACCACATCCACGTTTAAGAGCAACAGGCAGAAGGACAGTCTACTGCAAGCAAAAGTCTTAGAATTGAGTCTTAGCCGTATTTGACATGGGTTCCCAACCCTGACTCCATCACTGTGGTCAGAGAGTTGAGATATACTAACTGCCCTAAACCCATCAGGGCTCACCACTGGAACTCAGGAAGGTTTACATAGGAGTGACTGGAAACTTTGGAGTACCTTTAAAATGGGGAAGATGGAAATGGACGCCTAGAAGGCAACCAATGAATGTCTGATTTAGAAATTTAGAAGAATAAGGAACCTTAGAAATCAGCTCTCTAAATATTTTCTATAAAGTAGATTGCTTATTAATTTATTCATTCATTCATTCATTCATTCAACAAATGCATATTAAGTCTTTGCCTTAGACCAGGCAGTGTGCTTTGAGCTGTGGGACTGCAAGGATGGATAAGACTCCATCTTGACTCAAAGAGCAATGATGCCACACGAAGTCCCTTAAGTTCCTGCCTTTCCTGCTCCCCTTTCTTTCTTAGAAGCTAATGCTATCACTTCCTGAGCTGATTATTTGGTAAGAAGAATCTTGTCCCAAAGTATCATATATCTACATCTAGTCCTTAATACTCAAGACCAAACCCCAAAGCATTGGTGAAATCACTGAGAAGTATTTGGTTTCAATTCTTTTAAAAAAGCTATTTTCAAGTTTACTTTAAAAATAAAGTAAAGCCACATTCTAAACTTTAAGCCAGAACTATGAACTAAGCAGATGAGTTTAAAAGCCAACCGCCATGGGTATACTCTGAAAGATTTTATTGTTTAAGAGGCCAAGTGCCAATTAGGCAGCAGATGCTGTGGCCAACATCTCTCCCCGGAGACTCTCCTGGGCAGCAGGTCAGGCAGTCACAGCTTGTGCCTGTTTTTCTAAAGAGGAGTTTAGAACCTCAGAATTCTGATCCACAGGCCCCAGGCATCAGAGTCACCTGGGGAGAATAGTTATAATAACCATTCCTCAGCCTGACGCCAGATTTCTGAATCGGAAGAGTGGGGGGATCTGCAGTTTATCACACCCCACAGGTGCTTCTTATACACACTTAGGCCTGAGACCCCCTGGTTCAAGTCTACACAGCCTCATCCTCAGGCTTTTCACTGTGCCATGGGACCAGAGGAGAGCTCCATCCCCAGTAAGACTGGACATTCTGTTAGCAAGACAAAGCCTGCACACAGTTGCCTGGAAGTGGGGCTGAGCCAAGAGGCCATTGAAAGCCCCTGCTATTTCTTACTCACACCCGTGAGTTTTTTCCCATGAAAACCGGGAAGACATGGGCAGTGAGCGGGGTGGCACTGGGTCAGTGTCACAGCCAAGTGGCCAGGTTCGGCTCCTGGATCCACATGCCCTCTTAAGTGATAAGTGGCTGTTAGAGGACATCCCTGCAGGGTCTTTTAGGAGCTGACGGGTTTGGACTGGGCTTAGCATCACCCAGGCCAGGGCTTTCACTCGGCCTCCATGGGGAGTGGGTTGATTGTGTTACCAGAAGATGAGCCGAGTTTCCTTACTGAAGAAAAAAATAAAACACTCTCTCAGTGAGTTCTTGATTTCTCAATCTGCTTCAGGTTTCCTGGGGAGCAGGGAATCCCCTTCTCTTACCTCCACGTTCCCTAGTGACCATCCCCACCCCATCCCCCTGCCTAACAGCTTATTCCAGAATAAGAGTTCTCTCTTGTGCTGCAAGGACCCAGGGCTGGGGAGTGCCGGGGACAGATTTGGAGCATGGTCATAGAAGCACAGTCTGTCATCTCGCCCCTTAGCGCACAGAATCACCCAAGCAGTGACATTTGTTATTGCATTTTGCCTGTGGCGTGGGTTTGTTGAACAAAGAAAATTCAAGAAACGACATTTTCAAGATTATGTGACGTGTTTCAGTTATATTAAATGGGCCTCATGCATGTTTGTTTCGTTATAGCCAACCTTGAAAATGAGGTACTGGGGCTGAAGCTGAGATAGAGTCTAGGGACCCATTTTTTCCTGTGGCTGCCATGGCAATTGGTTGTCATCTCATTATCTTTATAGAGACATATTATTCAGATGGCAAACAGGCTTTGTCGATTTCTATTGCTTGGAACAGCACTGAGCAGATTTTGTAGATCCTGAGACCTGCTCACTGAAAAATAACGATTGATTAATGGTGTGTGCTGCCCAGAGACCAGCAAGGAGAGGTGGCACCCCTGGCTTGAGGGTTTTTCAGGGACCCCCCCCTCAAAGTTACTCCTGGCTGGGACTATTTCCGGTTGTAAGACTGGTGAATGACCATGTTTCTCTTTACTCAGAGGATACCTAGAGGATACAGCTAAGGGCTTTAGCCTGTTGACACAGGAGAGGAACTGTCCCTTACATTCCTTCTCCTGTAATCTCTGTGATTGTTAATGGCGTCTCAATCTTTCAAGCATTCAAGGCCCTTTCCTCCATTCAATTTGTAATCCAGCCCTGGCCATCCTCCTCTGCAATCAACTCACCTCCTCATCTGCATTTCTACTAGTGTTGTCCTAACTCGCACTTTCAGGATCTCCTTTACGTACAACTAAAACACAGTTCTCTTGCTTCCCTGCCTCCAAGGATCCCCCTCCGATGCTTCCTTCAGTGAAGCAAAGGGCAGTGGCCCCCACTCCTGGCTGTGTGTTGGAATCTCCCAAAGACCTTTAAAAAGAACATATTTCGGGACCCCTTGCCAGGCTGGCAGAGTGAGCATCGCCAGAGACGATGGTGTCTGAGAATCTGTATCTTATAACGATATAATTTATATTTTAGCTCTTCGAAGATTCTAATGCAAGCAACCCCACTTGGGACCGCTCCACCATCTGCCTTAGGGACTACTGGTGAGGCTGAAAAATATAGACCTTGGGACCTGGAAATCAGGCCTTAAATCTTGATTTCATCATATTATCTGTGTGACCTTGAGCTTCTTCACAGCTTGGCGTCTCCACTACTTTGTCACTGAGGTGGAGAATAACAGTTACCTTGGAGGTTGGTTGGGAGGAGTAAATGAGGAAATGTAGATAAGGTGTCTGGCACACAATAGGTCTCCAGAAAATGAGAACTTCTATTTTTCTGAACAGTCTTATCCTTATTGTCATTATTCTGAAACAGACCAGATGATGTCACCTCCCTGCTCAAAACATGTCACTGTCCCCCCATTGCTGAAAGAAGAACATCCATGCTTCCTACCATGACCTTCAAGGTTCAGTCCCACATGGCCTCCTCCCACATCTGCCCACCCCGGGGCAACAGCACACTGGACTCTCACGGACCAATCAGCACGTCATTCCCTTTTACTGCTGGGGCTCTTTCCTCTATCTGTACCCCCCTCTCTTTTCTCTACCTGTGGAAACCCTGCTAACTCTTCAAGGAGAGCCCCATGCTTCTCCCCTCGGGAAGCCATCCTGACCACCTGAGTAAAAAGAACTGCTTCCTCCTCTGCCCTTAATTAAAGCACTTGGCCCTTCCTGGTTTTGTTTCTCCACGTGCATCTCCCTCACTGGATCAGTGTCCTTGAAGGAATGGCTTGTGACCCATGAGTCAATACATACAAATATGCATTAAGCATCTGCTATGTGCCAAGCACTGTTTTAGGCGCTGAGCGTCCCACAGTGGAAAGAACAAAGTCCCTGCCCCCAAAGAGCCTACACATTAGTCAAGGGAGACAGCACACAAAATAAACAAATACAGTGTGTTAATGGTGATGAGTACTGTGAAGAAACATGAAATGGTGTAAAGGTAGCGGAGTGATGGGATGGAATTTTATACCAAGTCGGGCAAGTCAGGGAAGACCTGAATGAAGGGGGAGGAGTGCCATCTGAACATCTTGGGAAAGAGCAATCCAGGTGGAGGGCACAGCAAGTGCAAAGGCCCTGAGGCATAGAAAAATAAACCAGGGCTTTGGAATCGAAAGGATACATTTTAGCTGGATGCTCTGGGGCAAATATTTCACTCTGGGCACGTATTTCCTCATATAAAAAATGAGCATGGTAATGATACGTTCCGTCCTCGGAGCTCTTGTGAACGTTCAATAAGACATTGTTCCTGCCACATAACAGGTACTCGATATGCTCGTTCCCTTCTCTTCTCTCTTCCCCTCCATTCATCCTCAAAGCCTCCACATAATGCTGACTGTGGTATCTGTTCTACGGCAGATGTTCAAATATTTGCCGATATGAATTGCAAAGGTGAGCTTAGCTTAAAATGCTTCTCTTATAACAGCTGTACGTGCTTTGCCACCTTCAAGGGAAGCATTAAAAACGGTGTTCACAAAACTGTTCCAGCCATGCCCCCCACATATAACTGCTGGCTTCCGAGGGCATTGACAATGGGAAGAGAAGAGAGGATAGGATTCTCTGGATGTGGGTTCTGCAATTGCTCTAAAGCTCTGTGATTCTAGGGGATGCCCCCTTTGGTTCCCTTTACACTCATTAACAGCAAAACCCTGCTGAAAAGCAGTTAGTTGGTGTTGGAGCTCATTCGAGAGGAATAAAGGATTCCATGCAGGCTCTGTCGTGATTTAAGGAGAGCATGGGCTCTAGTGGGAGAGTCAGTGGAATGTCCAAAACTATGTCTCTATTTTTTTGCCAGTTCTTCCTCATGTTTCCTCCTGCACAAGAAGCCTTCTCTGACCTGTCTCTGATACGTGGCTACAGTTGTCCTTAAGTGACACAGGCATCATCATTAGTGTGGGCAACCTAAGCTTAGAAATGCGGCACGTTAAAACAGCCATATGAGGGTTAGATGGTTTCTTCTCTGTTAGGAAGCTGAGTCATCTACCCTTAATTAGGTAAGAAAATAACCATGTTGAGCTGAAGGCATTGGGGAGCCATAGGTACAAAATACATCCCATCATTTCCACCTGTTTCCACATGACCATCTGCCCTTCAATTAAAATTTCTTTCTTTTATTTTTAGACCTAAGAATAAGCCAGAAGTTTTTGCTTCTCTTATTACATTTTCTAGAAGACTTTATGTGATCTAATTTTTAACGTTTCATAGATGTATTCTATGATATGATTCATAGAATTATTTGACATTAATTATTCCCTCTTCAAGATTCTGAAGATAACATCAAGTAGGTTTATTTTCAACCTCTATTTCCATGGAAGTAGAACCCCAAGGTACCTGCATAGAGTAGCTTTTCCTCTAAGAGAAGTAATCAAACCAGCTGAGCAGCAGAAAATCACTCATTATAGTCTGAAAAATTACAAATAATATTCTGATAAATTACATTTTTGTATACAATTACCTGCTTTCCTCCATGCCCAAGCCTGAAAGTCTGTCTTTAAAACAGGATATAAGAGAGTTATTATTATTTAAGATCCTAAAGGGCCCAAGAAAAAGGAATGACAATGGGTGGGAAATAGTCAACTAGGTAAGTATCTGTGGTGATGGGCGGGGCAAAAATAGAACTCGTGAAAAGAGAAATGAGCTGGGGCTTCATTCACTCACAGAATCGGCTGTGTCTTTGTCCATAACTGTAACATTTCAGAGAATGCCACTCCTCTTCTAATGCCTGTCTTTCCCTGGTATGTCAAGAAACATCAGCATTGAGATTCAGGGATCCTATTATATGATCTTACTACCTAGGTACTCACAAGTAGAATTTCATCTTTAAAATTGTCGACAGAATTTTAGTCCTATCTAGTCTTCCAAGAAAGCCGTAACAGGAACAATGCCAGTAACAATTATGAAACTAAATTGTCCTTATAAAAATTTTAAAAAATCAGTTTTGCCCGTTTATAGTCATTGTGACTAATTTCCATGTAAATGATCTGCCTTTATTCAGTCTAAAAATGTGTCTGTATCTCCTTTGTTTTTTGGTTGAGAAATTTGCAGTTCTTGAAAGGTGGTTAGGTGGAACTGTTTGAAGGCATGTTGGTATGTGCTGATGCTTTTTAATTATAATTCTCTCTTTTCATACTTGGCAGTGTATCAGTTACAGCAAGAGGCCCCTCGTCCCAAGAGGATCATTTGTCCTGGGGAGGTCAGTACTCAGCTATTTCCAATACACCTTGTTAAATATGATGAATGGTCAGCACTATGTTGATATTGGAGGACCTTCAGATTTCCTGGGAGTTGATTTCTTTTAATGTTTGTTAAAGTGTCACCAAATTTAACATCTAAATAATCTGTATTTTGAAGTCAGGTATTATTTGAAAAATACTAACTTGGAATCAGAAGTCTTACATTTTTCACTACTACAGAGGCAAATTAAGCATCCTTTGTAAACTCCAAAATGTGTGTTCTGGTTGTTTTCTTTGTTCCTGCAGTTTTGATACTTTTATCATTTTTTAATTATGAAATGCTTCCAAAAGAGAAAATGCAGAGAATGATAAATATCTGGATACTCTCAACACCCATATTTAGCAAACCTTTACATTTTGTCATATTAAAAAAAATCCCTACGAGAAAAGTGACTGGGTTTTTATTCTTGGAGATAAGCTTAAAAATATATTGACTCATAAAAATGCTTACCAGGCACAGAACTTTCCCTTGCCCTCCTTCACTCATCAGTTCTCTTATCATCTGGGATGCCAGCAAGATTTGAAAGGCAGGACTAAGGCTCTGTTTTCTATTTTTATGCTGACTAGGTGCTTTAATAGCCAGACCAATATCCTTCAAACAAAGGTCCATGGGTCCTTGATTATTTTTGTTATTATGACTTTGATTAAATACAGAATAGCAGATTTCTTTTAAAGTGTCACATCTGCCTTATCAGAGGGAAAGGCTCTAATTCCAACAATCTTGAGATTTTTTCCCTTGAACATCAGTACTTTCTGGCAGACTGACTGGATCTGGTTTTGAATCTGTCTCAAAGACTTAGGTACATATGTACCCACACCCAGAGCCAACTTACCACTGTTTAATAAGTGTTTCTACATGAAATTTTACTTCTGTTGAAGGGTACTGAAGTTCATCAAGTAATCTGAATTTTAATAGAGTGGACATTCTCATCCCAGAAATATAGCCTGAGAAGAGAAAATATTTGATCTGTAAGGAAAAATCCAGGATGAGGTCAAATCTTTATTTGGTGCTATGATCTTGTTCTGTCACTAACCGTGCTGACTTGTCTTTTGGTTATTAAAAGTAATATCCAAGTAAGAGAAATATAGGATAAATACAAAAATTTTAATGAGATGCTTTAATTGGGTATTTTGGGTGAGAAATAAGAAACAAATTGTTAAAAATTCTTTCAATCCTACATTACGTTTAGTATTTTGCCATCAGGAAAAATATAACCGTGTGTAGGGAGTTAGAGGAGTTTAAATGTCTCCATGAAAAGAATGTTTGTAAGATTAAAATACAACTAAAGTCTCTTCCTAGGGGTATTAATAAAAAGTCTACTGGTAAGGTTGGGCACTAGAACTTGAAACCCAAGGGAATATAGTAAATATTCATCTGTTAATTTATTTTATATGTATATAATATATAGATAGAGAGAGAGACTGCTCTGTTCTTACTTAGATCTAGGCGTTGGGAATACAGCAAAGAACTTGGCTATTGGTGCTCTGAGTGTCATATTAATTGTATGTAATTAAAGATATATTTAAGATGTTATCTATGGGTGGGTGTAAAAGAGAGAGAGAGAGAAAGAAACAGAGAAAGAAAGAGAGAGAGAAATAGAAAGAAAGAAAGAGAGAGAGAGCGAGAGAGAGAGAAAGAGTCCGAGCACCTCTTTGTTTCTCAAAATCCTTGGAACCATGTCCGTTGTCCTCTAAGCCAGGTGGAATGTTAGCAGCGGAGATGGGTAGATTCAGATTAGCTTCATGAAGCCTCTTCACAGGGTTCCCCTGAAACCCTTCAGACATCCTATGGGCTGAGGGTCCACAGCCTATCTCTTTAATGTCACACTTGCATCAGAAGGAAGCGCCCCAGAGGCCTTAGCAAAGCAGAGCTGTGAGCCACAAGCCACCACTATCTGCTATGACTAAAGGATATGGCGTGTGTACAGCTTTTTTCTTCCTTCTTTCTCGTCTTTTAAACCAAGCTTTTCACAGTTTGACCTTTATCAATCTGATTCATTAATAAGTTGTGCCTGGTGGATGCTGGATTCCTAGGTAACTTGCCTCTAGGAATTCCGTATCTCATTTCTGCCAGGAAACCTAACACGAAATGGACATTCATCAACTCCATTTCCTGAGCAGGCAGCGTGGGGCCCATCCAGCCAGGCAGATGTCAGGTGATAAAAGGGCCGAGTGTGGCTGGAGGAACAGGTGCTGCCGAGGCGAGAGCCAGCCCGGGTAGCTTCAGGGCCCTTTGTCCTCCTGTGCAAATAATTCCTGCCCACACTGCTCGGCCTCCCAGGACTTGGCCTCCTTCTAGTGAAGGAGTGGTCGCTGGTGAAACCACTCCTGCTGCAGAGGGTGTTTTAGCAAACGGCTCTGTGCCTCATAGCACGCCTGCGTGCTCGGGGATGTGCCTAATGAAGAAGCCTTTCACTCTGAGTGTGTGGCCAGAAAGACTGAAGCTTTATTAACACATTTACATAAAGCCATAAAGGCTATTTCTTCTGAACAGTGAGTTATGATTTTTTCTGTGTCTTTGCCATCGTATCCCTCAGCTAGCCATTGAGTCCTCGCTTTATTGTACACACAGCCTCGCTGCCCTCCTTCTTAGTCTCCAGCCCCTGTCCTGTCAGCCACCTTGTCCCTGGCAAGCCTGCCCGGCTGTATTGCTCCAGCACACTCCATCTCTTTTGTTTCTCTGATGACTAATAACCTCCCAGGCTATGGGCCTCTCTCAGGTTCGGGTCCTCCCACTGAAAGTGATAAATCCCACATTAGAGCACCAAGTGAGTCTGCAGTTACAGTCATGGAACACTGTCGTTCAAGTGTACAGACACAGGCCAACCTGACTTGAATGCTTGGTGGCTCTCGACGGATACCAACCGCCTAATGGACTTTGTTGGAGAACTAGGCAATCGAGGGTACAGACTGATTCAGCAGGTGAAATCCAGTGAGCTTTGCAAACCCAGGAAGGGAAGCCCGGCTGCAGAGTCAGCTGGACTTGTTCTGAATCCTTGTTCTACCACTTTCCAGCTACCTGACTTAGAACCAAGCACTTACTCTCTCAGGGGGGTTAAGGTCTACCCCCAGGGCAAACAGCTACTGTGCAGGGTGTTATAAGTGGGATCTATGTGTCAAGTGTCTAGAATGGTGCCTGGCACATCAGAGGTACTCACTGTTGATGACTCATGGCAGATTCAGAAATCTGTGGAGAGCAAGTTCTGAGACAGTCATTAGGGACAGAGTCACAGTAATGACAGTATTCTCTGGATGTGAGGGCCAAAAAGGCAGTGATCAAGAACAAAGCAAGATGCCTGGGTCAGGGATTAAGCTGCCATGTAAAAAGATACTGAGGAGGAGGAACAGAAGGTACAAGTGGCTGAGCAATGGCTCTGGCGCCAGTTAAGCCAGGGAGGGTCAGTTACTGAAATAATAGTCCGTGGCTTTCTTGAGATTCATCGTGGTAAATTAATATTTATTGAGCAGCCACAGCACCTGGCACTCTTCTCTACCGGCATTTCCCGAGGGCTCCATGCCATGAGATTCAGAACATCTTCCGGTATGCAAAATTCTCACTTGTCCTTTCTGTCAATTATCAATCAGTCCTCACATAAGCATTTATTAATCACCAAATGTGTGCCGGGGTGGTCTGCTAGGAATTGTGCAGAATATCGACTCCTAAATTTGCATCTCTAGCTAAGACCTCTCCCCTGGGCTCCAAACACCTCGCTCCATCTGTCTTCTTGACCTTTTCAGGGAGATGTCCCACCGGCCATCTCTAGCCAAATGCTCAAAGGAGAACTGGACCCCACTCCATTAAATGGCACCTAACTTCAGAAACCTGCATGCTTGTCTCTCCTACCCTCACCCTCTTCTCTTAGCAAGCTTCATTTACCTCCAAATATATCTTGCATTTGTCACTCTTCTCTGCCTCCAGGACTACCATGGGGTCGGGCCCATCATCGTTTCTTACCTGGATTGTTGCTGCTCAGCAGCCTTCAGCCTCATCTCCCTGCTTCCACTCTTGGCACTCGCCCGGACACACACACACTCACACACACACACACGCACACCCCATCCTTCAAACAGGAGCCCAAACCATCATTGTTAGATATAAATCCAACTGCTTCAGCAGCTTCCCATTGCTCTTAAAATAAAAGCAAGACCTCAGGCTTCCCTGGTGGTACAGTGGTTGAGAATTTGTCTGCTGATGCAAGGGACACGGATTCGAGCCCTGGTCTGGGAAGATCCCACATGCGGCGGAGCAACTAAGCCCGTGTGCCGCAACTATTGAGCCTGCGCGCCTAGAGCCCGTGAGCCACAGCTACTGAGCCCACGTGCCACAACTACTGAAGCCCGCGCACCCAGTGCCGGTGCTCCGCAACAAGAGAAGCCACCGCGATGAGAAGCCCGCACACGGCAACAAAGAGTAGCCCCCGCTCGCCGTACCTAGAGAAAGCCTGCGTGCAGCAACGACGACCCAACGCAGCCAAAAATAAAAACAAATAAATTAATTAATTTAGAAATAAGTAAAAGAAAAAAAAAAGCAAGACCTCTTGCCATGCCTGTGAGCCATGGTGTGGCTCCTGCCTTCCTCACTGCCCTGTCTGTACCATCTTCTCGGAGCGCACTGCCTTGCAGCCCCACTAGCTCCTGCTCCTATTCATCAAACGGATCATACTGCTGCTACCACAGGGCCTTTGCATTTGCTCTTTGCCTGGAATTCTTGTCCTCGAGTTCTCTGCCTGTCCAAGTTTCAGATCAAATTTCACCTAATAAAGCCCTCCTTGAACCCCCTAAAAATTAGCACCTACAGACCTTCTCTCTCGTTTCACCCTGTTTATTTTGTTTATAGGACTTAATACACTCTCTAGTATACTTTTGATCATACTTAACTGTTTACTTGTTGCTTGTACATCTCTCTCCAGGAGAATACAAGCTCCAGAGACGTCACCAGTCTTAATCATAAGTACTTCCCTAGCATTAAGCCCAGGGCCAAGCGGCAGTGGGCAATCAGTAAATATATGGTAAAATAATGAAAAAAAGGATAGAGACTGCTAACATAAGGAATTTAGAATTCTCAAACTATTACTAATAGCATATCAGATTTACTCAATGCTGTTATTAGGGGAGGGAGTTGAACTTTTTGGCTGTTGTTGAGGTTCTTACGTAAACATGGACTAATACTTTTTCCTGGAACATTCTTTCTTTTTGACCTTTCCAAAAGGCCAAACGTCAAGATTTACTTGCAAGGTCCCCAAGAATTACCTGAAGAATACAAAATATGCAGAAATTCTTTTATGACTGTAAATGATTTGGTGTCATTTGTCATTCTTTTTTGAAATTGTTGTAGTGACATGGGATTAAAAAAAGCAATTTCAAAGCAGGGAAATAAATTACATACTATTATTTCAAATTGTTCTCCATTTTATGCGGCTTTACTTCCCCTCTCCCTTACCACAGAGTATTTTGGAAATTTTTTTTAATGCAGAAGTGAATTGTAGAACTGAAGTTTCTAGCATTTATGATCAGAACCTTTTTATTTTCTTGATTGTCAGAGGTTAAGCCAAGTACAGATGACAGTGAACTATCTTAAGTTGCCGTAGTACCTTATTTTACCTCCTAGTGAATTGTATTCACTTTTTAAATATTACCGTAAGTGCCCCTTCCCCCTTTTTCATGCATTTTCTCTAGCTTTTGGTGTTCCTAAGTATCTACCCATTTCATCCCTTCTACCTTTATTTGTAAAAACTGTCCTTTTAAGCCTATAAGGGCATTTCATTTTATCATTAGGCTTTTAAATTTTCATTCACCATACCTAGATTTCACGTCTTAGAGTCTTGTAGCTTTAGGCGTTTATCTTGTCTTAGACATGTCTGGAAGATCGTAACAAGCCATACTGATTGGCTGTATCATTCTCAACTAACTCAGTACATTTCAAATCACAGATTTAAAGTAAACTCAGAGGGGTTTTCTAATATTCTACCATCCTTCCCCCTTTTCTTCTTCTATTCATTGAAAATAAATGTTTTTTGAAAACTCTACTGATTCAAGACATCTAGACGATATGTCTTTAACGTAATGAGATTGATTCTATAAGCCACAAACAAAAATCAATCCCATTACCTTTTAATTGGCTTTATGTGTAGTAATCAGAAGGCTATTTCTTCCCTGGTCAGAAATATTTCTCTTCTTTTCATCCTAGACTTTCTCCACTGGTCTCTTTTCTCCCCTTACTATTGATACAACCTAGAATAAAAGGCTTTTCCCATCATTATTACCCCCAGGCTTTCATTTCACTTCCTAATGCAGTCAGGCGTTTTTGCTGATGTGATTTCATCCTGAGCTAGACTTACTTTGCTTGTAGACCCACTGTTGTAAAGGGGGAAAACCTTCTCATAAAACTAATGTTAGAAAAAAAATTTTAGACACATGAGTTTTATTTTTTTTCTAAAGATAAAACCAAGTTTTCTGCTTCTTTAAATAAAAAGCTGCTTTTTTTTATTAACAAGTGAGGCCATCTACCAAATTACATAACCTTCCAAAAATTTTACTCTCTTTGGAATATTCTGAATTTCTTCTAATGTAACGCAGACTTTGCACGTTTGCACCTAGAAAATATTTATTCATTTCCAAGGTGATATCGTGAGCAATGGATAAGGGCTCTTGCGGACAAGCTGCTATAGAATTCAGATGCTCAGAGGCTCCAAGCCGAGAGGACAGATGGCTAAACTAGAGAGGGCCACCAAGGAACAGCATATATATATATAAGTTGAGTGAAAGTTGAGGCAAAAGTAAAAGGTTTTTTTCCTTAAAACAGAACAAGGAAAATGAGGGAGAATTAACAGTGATTGATAAGAAGTAAAATTTCTTTCTTTTTTTTTTTGAAATGTACATTTTTTTTTAAATTTTCACATGAATTAGTATTTTATTTTATTTTATTTTGAGTTTTTGAATTTTGTTTTATTTATTTTTTTATACAACAGGTTCTTATTAGTCATCGAGTTTACACACATCAGTGTATACATGTCAATCGCAATCTCCCAATTCATCACACCACCATCCCCACCCCCGTGCCGCTTTCCCCCCTTGGTGACCATACGTTTGTTCTCTACATCTGTGTCTCTATTTCTGCCCTGCAAACTGGTTCATCTGTACCATTTTTCTAGGTTCCACATATATGCGTTAATATACGATATTTGTTTTTCTCTTTCTGACTTACTTCACTCTGTATGACAGTCTCTAGATTCATCCACGTCTCTACAAATGACCCAATTTCATTCCTTTTTATGGCTGAGTAATATTCCACTGTATATATTTACCACATCTTCTTTATCCAGTCGTCTGTCGATGGGCATTTAGGTTGCTTCCATGACCTGGCTATTGTAAATAGTGCTGCAATGAACATTGGGATGCATGTGTCTTT
Organism: Balaenoptera ricei; assembly: GCF_028023285.1. Taxonomy (NCBI): domain Eukaryota; kingdom Metazoa; phylum Chordata; class Mammalia; order Artiodactyla; family Balaenopteridae; genus Balaenoptera; species Balaenoptera ricei. The sequence continues at coordinate 47,879,875 of NC_082647.1, read as the reverse complement.
TTGAATTATGGTTTTCTCTGGGTATATGCCCAGTAGTGGAATTGCTGGGTCATATGGTAATTCTATTTTTAGTTTTTTAAGGAACCTCCATACTGTTCTCCATAGTGGCTGTATCAATTTACATTCCCACCAACAGGGCAAGAGGGTTCCCTTTTCTCCACACCCTCTCCAGCATTTGTTGTTTGTAGATTTTCTGATGATGCCCATTCTAACTGGTGTGAAGTGATACCTCATTGTAGTTTTGATTTGAATTTCTCTAATAATTAGTGATGTTGAGCATCTTTTCATGTGCTTCTTGGCCATCTGTATGTCTTCTTTGGAGAAATGTCTATTTAGGTCTTCCGTCCATTTTTGGATTGGGTTGTTTGTTTTTTTAATATTGAGCTGCATGAGCTGTTTATATATTTTGGAGATTAATCCTTTGTCCGTTGATTCATTTGCAAATATTTTCTCCCATTCTGAGGGTTGTCTTTTTGTCTTGTTTGTAGTTTCCTTTGCTGTGCAAAAGCTTTGAAGTTTAATTAGGTCCCATTTGTTTATTTTTGTTTTTATTTCCATTACTCTAGGAGGTGGATCAAAAAAGATCTTGCTGTGATTTATATCAAAGAGTGTTCTTCCTATGTTTTCCTCTAAGAGTTTTATACTGTCTGGTCTTACATTTAGGTCTCTAATCCATTTTGAGTTTATTTTAGTGTAAGGTGTTAGGGAGTGTTCTAATTTCATTCTTTTACATGTAGCTGTCCAGTTTTCCCAGCACCAATTATTGAAGAGACTGTCTTTTCTCCATTGTATATCCTTGCCTCCTTTGTCAAAGATTAGTTGACCATAGGTGCGTGGGTTTATCTCTGGGCTTTCTATCCTATTCCATTGATCTATGTTTCTGTTTTTGTGCCAGTACCATGTCATCTTGATTACTGTAGCTTTGTAGTATAGTCTGAAGTCAGGGAGTCTGATTCCTCCAGCTCTGTTTTTTTCCCTCAAGACTGCTTTGGCTATTCGGGGTCTTCTGTGTCTCCATACAAATTTTAAGATTTTTTGTTCTGGTTCTGTAAAAAATGCCATTGGTAATTTGATAGGGATTGCATTGAACCTGTAGATTGCTTTGGGTAGTATAGTCATTTTCACAATGTTGATTCTTCCAATCCAAGAACATGGTACATCTCTCCATCTGTTGGTATCATCTTTAATTTCTTTCAACAGTGTCTTATAGTTTTCTGTATACAGGTCTTTTGTTTCCCTAGGTAGGTTTATTCCTAGGTATTTTATTCTTTTTGTTGCAATGTTAAATGGGAGTGTTTCCTTAATTTCTCTTTCAAATTTTTCATCATTAGTGTATAGGTATGCAAGAGATTTCTGTGCATTAATTTTGTATCCTGCAACTTTACCAAATTCATTGATTAGCTCTACTAGTTTTCTGGTGGCATCTTTAGGATTCTCTATGTATAGTATCATGTCATTGACAAACAGTGACAGTTTTACTTCTTCTTTTCAAGTTTGTATTCCTTTTATTTCTTTTTCTTCTCTGATTGCCGTGGCTAGGACTTCCAAAACTATGTTGAATAATAGTGGTGAGAGTGGACATCCTTGTCTTGTTCCTGATCTTAGAGGAAATGCTTTCAGTTTTTCACCATTGAGAATGATGTTTGCTGTGGGTTTGTCATATATGGCCTTTATTATGTTGAGGTAGGTTCCCTCTGTGCCCACTTTCTGGAGAGTTTTTATCATAAATGGGTGTTGAATTTTGTCAAAAGCTTTTTCTGCATCTATTGAGATGATCATATGGTTTTTATTCTTCAATTTGTTAATATGATGTATCACATTGATTGATTTGCGTATATTGAAGAATCCTTGCATCTCTGGGATAAATCCCACTTGATCATGGTGTATGATCCTTTTAATGTGTTGCTGGATTCTGTTTGCTAGTATTTTGTTGAGGATTTTTGCATCTATATTCATCAGTGATATTGGTCTGTAATTTTCTTTTTTTTGTAGTATCTTTGTCTGGTTTGGTATCAGGGTGATGGTGGCCTCATAGGATGAGTTTGAGAGTGTTCCTTCCTCTGCAATTTTTTGGAAGAGTTTGAGAAGGATGTGTATTAGCTCTTCTCTAAATGTTTGATAGAATTCACCTGTGAAGCCATCTGGTCCTGGACTTTTGTTTATTGGAAGATTTTTAATCATAGTTTCAATTTCATTACTTGTGATTGTTCTGTTCATATTTTCTGTTTCTTCCTGGTTCAGTCTTGGAAGCTTATACCTTCCTAAGAATTTGTCCATTTCTTCCAGGTTGTCCATTTTATTGGCATAGATTTGCTTGTAGTAGTCTCTCAGGATGCTTTGTATTTCTGTGGTGTCTATTGTAACTTCTTTTTCATTCCTAATTTTATTGGTTTGAGTCCTCTCCCTCTTTTTCTTGATGAGTCTGGCTAATGGTTTATCCATTTTGTTTATCTTCTCAAAGAACCAGCTTTTAGTTTTATTGATCTTTGCTATTGTTTTCTTTGTTTCTATTTCATTTATTTCTGCTCTGATCTTTATGATTTCTTTCCTTCTACTACTTTGGGTTTTGTTTGTTCTTCTTTCTCTAGTTCCTTTAGGTGTAAAGTTAGATTGTTTATTTGAGATTTTTCTTGTTTCTTGAGGTAGGCTTGTATAGCTATAAACTTCCCTCTTAGAACTGCTTTTGCTGCATCCCATAGGTTTTGGATCGTCATGTTTTCATTGTCATTTGTCTCTAGGTATTTTTTGATTTCCTCTGTGATTTCTTCATTGATCTCTTGGTTATTTAGTAATGTACTGTTTAGCCTCCATGTGTTTGTGTTTTTTACGTTTTTTTCCCTGTAATTGATTTCTAATCTCATAGCGTTATGGTCAGAAAAGATGCTTGATATAATTTCAATTTTCTTAAATTTACTGAGGCTTGATTTGTGACCCAAGATGTGATCTATCCTGGAGAATGTTCCATGCACACTTGAGAAGAAAGTGTAATCTGCTGTTTTTGGATGGAATGTCCTATAAATATCAATTAAATCGATCTGGTCTATTGTGTCATTTAAAGCTTGTGTTTCCTTATTAATTTTCTGTTTGGATGATCTGTCCATTGGTGTAAGTGAGGTGTTAAAGTCCCCCACTATTATTGTGTTACTGTCGATTTCCTCTTTTATAGCTATTAGCAGTTGCCTTATGTATTGAGGTGCTCCTATGTTGGGTGCATATATATTTATAATTGTTATATCTTCTTCTTGGATTGATCCCTTGATCATTATGTAGTGTCCTTCCTTGTCTCTTGTAACCTTCTTTATTTTAAAGTCTATTTTATCTGATATGAGTATTGCTACTCCAGCTTTCTTTTGATTTCCATTTGCATGGAATATCTTTTTCCATCCCCTCACTTTCAGTCTGAATGTGTCCCTATGCCTGAAGTGGGTCTCTTGTAGACAGCATATATATGGGTCTTGTTTTTGTATCCATTCAGCAAGCCAGTGTCTTTTGGTTGGAGCATTTAATTCATTTACATTTAAGGTAATTATCGATACGTGTGTTCCTATTACCATTTTCTTAATTGTTTTGGGGTTTTTTTGGTAGGTCCTTTTCTTCTCTGTGTTTCCCACTTAGAGAAGTTCCTTTAGCATTTGTTGTAGAGCTGGTTTGGTGGTGCTGAATTCTCTTAGCTTTTGCTTGTCTGTAAAGCTTTTGATTTCTCCATCAAATCTAAATGAGATCCTTGCCGGGTAGAGTAATCTTGGTTGTAGGTTCTTCCCTTTCATCACTTTAAGTATATCATGCCACTCCCTTCTGGCTTGTAGAGTTTCTGCTGAGAAGTCAGCTGTTAACCTTATGGGAATTCCCTTGTATATTATTTGTCATTTTTCCCCTGCTGCTTTTAATAATTTTTCTTTGTCTTTAATTTTTGCCAATTTGATTACTATGTGTCTTGGCATGTTTCTCCTCGGATTTATCCTGTATGGGACTCTCTGTGCTTCCTGGACTTGGGTGGCTATTTCCTTTCCCATATTAGGGAAGTTTTCGACTATAATCTCTTCAAATATTTTCTCAGGTCCTTTCTCTCTCTCTTCTCCTTCTGGGACCCCTATAATGCGAATGTTGTTGCATTTAATGTTGTCCCAGAGGTCTCTTAGGGTGTCTTCATTTCTTTTCATTCTTTTTTCTTTATTCTGTTCCGCAGCAGTGAATTCCACCATTCTGTCTTCCAGGTCACTTATCCGTTCTTCTGCCTCAGTTATTCTGCTATTGATTCCTTTTACTGTATTTTTCATTTCAGTTATTGTATTGTTCATCTCTGTTTGTTTGTTCTTTAATTCTTCTAGATCTTTGTTAAACATTTCTTTATCTCCACGATCTTTGCCTCCATTCTTTTTCCAAGGTCCTAGATCATCTTCACTATCATTATTCTGAATTCTTTTCCTGGAAGATTGCCTATCTCCACTTCATTTAGTTGTTTTTCTGGGGTTTTATCTCGTTCCTTCATCTGGTGCATAGCCCTCTGCCTTTTCATCTTGTCTATCTTTCTGTGAATGTGTTTTTTGTTCCACAGGCTGCAGGATTGTAGTTCTTCTTGCTTCTGCTGTCTGCCCTCTGAGAAGTAAAATTTCTTAAGAAGGTACTACTAGAGATGAAGTACTACATTGTGTAGTTAGTTGTTTTAGAGAAAAAAAGAATAACCGACAGCATCATGGATTACAACACACACTCTGTTATCCTTACTTAGTCTGTGACAGCCATAACCCAAGATACCATTGCTCACAGATCAGAGGAGGGAGAGGGTTGGTCCAGACTGAGGGCACGGAGGTTATGAGGAGGTGCTGGCTTTTGTAGGGCCAACCTTACCCAAACAGAAAGCAAAGGTCTCCACACCAGTCGCTATCTAGAACAACCCACAGTATGTCTGCTCTGTGACTCAGAGGTCAGGTCCAACAAAATTTCAGGTGTGGCCAGGATCCTCTGAGAAAGGGAACAGGTACATAGCACTGTGTGCACTAGTGAGGTTTAAAAGACATGCTTCACATTTGACTCATCTGGTTAAACATTAACTGGGAAATAATGCTGATGGGGGCAGGTTACACTTTGCCCCGAGCAAGCCATGTTTCCTAGGGTAGTGTGGCCTGGCTAATCAAGCAGTGAGACGTTTGAAAAATAATGTGGATGGCACAGTCTCAGACCGTCCCGATTTGACTATGGCTGCTCTAAGGGATATTACCTAATTATTTACTGCTATCGGTCTTTCCATAGTAATCCACACATATGGATCACTTACGGCACCCTGAGCACTGGGTTAAGAGTTTCACAGATGTTATTTCTCATAACAGTGCCATGGCAATTGTTATCTGTCTCGTTTTACAAGAGGAAATGAGACAAATAGCACAGGAAGGGCAGAGCCAGATTCAGACTCAGATAGTCCAAATCCAAGACTGGCCTTCTAACCCAGTGATTCTGAAAGTGTGGTCCTAAGACCAGCAGCAGCGGCATCACCAGGGAACCTATCAGAAATGCAGATTTTCTGGCCCACCCCAGACCTACGAATCACAGACTTGGAGTTGGGGCCCAGCAATCTGGGTTTTAACAAACCCTGCAGGTCATTCTGGTGTTCGCTCAAGTGGGAGGACCACTGCTGTAGCCATTGTTCTCACTTCCTCTACTTTCTTTTTTTTTTAAATTGAAGTATAGTTGATTTACAATGCTGTGTTAGTTTCTGGTGTACAACAAAGTGATTCAATTTTATATATATATATATATATGCATATATACTATATATATACTCTTTTTCAGAGTCTTTTCCATTATAGGTTATTACAACATACTGAATATAGTTCCCTGTGCCATACAGTAAATCCTTTTTGTTTATCTATTTTATATATAGTAGTATATCTCTGTTAATCCCAAACTCCTAATTTATTCCTCCTCCCCTTTCACCTTAGGTAACCATAGTTTTTTTTTCTATTTCTGTGAGTCAGTTTCTGTTTTGTAAATAAGTTCATTTGTATCATTTTTTTAGATTCCACCTATAAATGGTATCATATGGTATTTGTTTGTGTCTTTCTGACTTATTTCGCTTCCTAGAGTATGACAATCTCTAGATCCATCCATGTTACTTCAAATGGCATTCATTCTTTTTTATGGCTGAGTGGTATTCTATTGTGTATATATACCACATCTTCTTTATCCATTCATCTGTCAATGGATATTTGGGTTGCTTCGACGTGTTGGCTGTTGTAAATAGTGCTGCCAGGAACATTGGGGTGCGTGTATCTTTTCGAATGAAATGGTCTCTCTACTTTCTGTTTCATGCTGCTTTCTCTATGCCCTGGACTAGGAGAATCAAGATGCTTTGTCTCCTGATGATGCGTACTGTTTGCCCAGCACTGTGCTAGATTTTTCATGAACTTCAAAGTCGATGCCAAGTTACCCCATAGCCGCCTTTTTTTCTAGATGTACTTCCTCCTAGATGTTATTTTCCACCCTTTAAAAGTGTTTTGCCTTTGCCTTTCTTCTTTGCTACGTCTAGCTTTCCCACACCCTCGTATGTTGCAGAGGCCAAATATGAATCTTTGTAGGGGAATGGTCAGTGCTTAATTTAACCTGGTTTTCTATGCCCACCACCGCCCTCCCACCCTTCTTAGTCTTATGTTTGCAGGACTAATTAACAAAAATATTCAAATTCAGTTCTAATCAGGTGATTCATATTCATGTTTGTCCATATTTGGTATATATTCTTATGAACTCCAGCTCTTTTTGATGTTTTCCTTACCTTGTGACTGTGCAGAAATCCTGGCTAAATCTATTTACTCTTGCTTTTTTTTTTTTTTTTTTTTTTTTGGCTGCATTGGGTTTCTGTTGCTGTGCGTGGGCTTTTCTCTAGTTGTGGCGAGTGGGAGCCACTCCTCACTGCAGTGTGCGGGCCTCTCACTGCAGTGGCCCCTCCCGTTGCAGAGCATGGGCTCTAGGTTCACGGGCTTCAGCAGCTGCAGCAGGCGGGCTCAGTAGCTGTGGCTTGCAGGCTTAGTTGCTCCGCGGCATGTGGGATCCTCCCAGACCAGGGATCAAACCCATGCCCCCTGCATTGGCAGGCAGATTCCCAACCACCGCGCCACCCGGGAAGTCCCTTTACTCTTGCTTTTAATGGACCTTTGCATTAATAAAAATACCAAATCCATTATCATTATGTCAGGAATACTGTGAATTATATTTCTATTTTCCAAGTGCTAGTCACTTCACTCAGTGGATCATCTCTGTGCTCGATGAGTAGCTCTCAATTCAGGATTGAAGGCAATTAATTTACCAATAAAAGCCAGTCCAGTGCTGGTGTAGTCCTGACCTTGCCTCCTTGCCTCAGTCTACCACTCCTTTTGCCTTCCCCAGGTTGACTGGTGCCATTGGTAATCAGTCACCTTTGGCTCTGTCCTCTGACAAACCACAGTCTTGGTATTAGCTCTCAGTACACCGTATCTCCCTGTCTTGTTGGACAGAATAGCAAGCTTTGCTTTCGCGATAGTATCTCTTTCCTCCTCCTTATTTACATGGCCAGTGTCATCTCCCCATCTACTGTGGGAGGAAATTAAATAGCCTTGGCACAGCCCGACAAAGGCATATTGGATGCCATCAAGCACCTTGTGTCTTCCTAGGTAATTACGCATCGATCGTTTGATGAAGTGTTCTTGTATCTCCAGGGATATTTCTACCACGTCTGTAATTACACTTTTCTGGTTGTCCCTTTGCTCTGCTGTGATCCTCCAAGTTCCATGACTTCTCAAAGACCATGCTTAATGACGCTCCAGCAGCACCTTTTTCAATTCAAGGATACAGATCAGATCCCTCAGGGTTTCAGTATTCTCCGTCGTTTAACAATATAATTCAACCATTTGCTGTCTTAGTTCATTTTGATTTTGTAAGTTGGCATCAGTATGCCATAGAGTAAAAATGAATGATTCTCTCCTTTCTGTGCAGTAAGAGACAAAAGGGCATGAACACAAATAGATGATTTGACCCAGCATTAAATAAAAAGGCCTTTTGAGGCACTGGCAAAAGCTCAGAGTTTTGAGCTAACTATAAGATGTCCTGAAACCGATTTTTAAGAATGGACTCTAATGTTTGTTAGTCTAGCATAGCCATTGGCAAACTATAGTCTGCCAGCTTTTTTTGTAAATAAGGTTTTATTAGAACACAGCAATGCTCATTCCTTTACGTATTGTCTACGGCTGCTTTTTTGCTTCCATGTGGAGTACTTGAGACAAATTGTATGGTCCTCAAAGCATTTACTATCTAACCCTTGACAGAAAAAGTTTCCTGACCCCTATTCTTGCACTTGAAGTAACTTTGAAGAGTGAGTTAATACATGTACAGCACTCAGAACAGTGCTTGGCATTTATCTATGGGAAGTATTGGTCTTTAATTTCTACCACTTCCCAAGCACTCGTGTAAATGTTAGCCAGAAAGGGAATTTTAGACCTGTAACGTAGGATGAATTTGATCCCAAGCCATTATAAGGAACATTTTGACCTTCATATTTAACACATGTAAATTGATGAAAGAAGCCAGGGAAGTTACAATAAGAAGTTGTAAAAAGAAAAAAAAAAGGTGTTCTTTCACCTGCTTTCTCACGGCCACTTCCTCCCCATCAAGAAATGGTAGCCTGTTAGAAGAGGTGGCCCAGTGCTCCATAAGCAGGAAATTGAAGAGGTATGTGGAATCTCTTTATTTGGTATCACCATCTGAACATGCAAACTAAGCTCACTTTCTTTAATTTCAGGAACAGAGCTGGTGTTACCTTCCTGTTAAAAGTCTATATGTTACTGAATTCTGATTAATGATTTGCCTGCTGAAGCATCTGGGGGAAAGAGTGCCATGTCTGTAACTTACTATGAAATACAGCCCCCCACAAATTTGGATTAGTGGATGGATAGAGGGATGAAGAAATAGATATGCCATAGAGCAAGTATATATAGTACCTTATAGAATCTAGGGGGTGCCTATTTGGGTGTTTGCTGTAAAAGTCTTTCAATATTTCTGCCTGTGTGAAAATTTTCATAATAAAATGTCAAGAAGAAAAACAAAGAACGTTTGTGCAAGAAGAGCAATGGCAGGGCATGCTCCGGCCCAGGGAACAAAAATGAAAGGCAGGAGGGTGTCTCAGTGTCAGAGCTGCTGCAAACACCATAAGCTCAAGAATTTTTAATGTGGAATAATTTGTCAGAAAAAGAATTTGAAAGCAAGGACAAACATTAATAAGGCACTTTTACTCTTATTTATTACCATGTTGGGAATTGTTTGGGGGAAATGCTAAATTAAGTAATTTTTTTAAATAATAGAGAACAGGCTTCTGGATTTTATGGCATCATTACCATGTAGCAAAATGAATATGGGACCTGAAATCAACTAGGTTTCAACCCTGAATCTTCTGCTAACCGTGTGTAGGACTGGGAGAAAATTAATTTATCACTCTGAACTGCAGCTTTCTCATCTATGAAAAGGAGGCAAAGATACATAGTCCACCCTCCTGGTAAAAGAATAAATATAAAAGCATTCTGAAAGCCATGAAGATGTCACCAGACAATGAGTTCTCAATGGGGGCAGTATTATGCCCAAGGAGGGGCGATTGGTTCTTGAGGGGGCTCATAAAAAAATTTTACTATTTCAATGTATAAAGCACAGATATACATATAGAACATAAACAGGTATACAATCTATCTGTAGTATTGAAATTTCACTGGGAAGAGATGATTAGGGAAGAAAAACACGTGCAAAAAAGGAAGGTTATAATGCAAACAATATTGAGAACATTTTGCTGGATAATCTTTAATTCCTACCATCTCCTAAGTTCTGTCCCCTTTTTCTATAGGTAGCTTAATTTGATCCATCAGTTTGAGCACATAAATTTGAATTCTTACATTGAATACTTACATTTGAATCTTATATTTCTAGGAGGAGGGAGAAAATAAAAAAACTTCTGGGGAGAAGAATGAGAATGATGGACATTGTCTTTTCCAAAGCACATGTAGTACCACTTAACCCAAATACCATTAAGCTTTGAAGGAAGGAATTTGCTAACAAGAATGAGGAATTAAATGAGTGTACTCACCCAATCTTTTTCCTGCTAGAAATTTAACAGTAGCATTAGTTTTCCCTTGATTTGATTCGATTCTTTTGGGTACTTCAAGCTCTTTGAGCCTAAGAGGTACGTGGAGAATTTAAAGAGAGTTCCAAGGAGAATAATGAAGATGAATTAAGGTTTGGAAAATAGGATCTATTGGAAAAGATTAAAAGGACAAGGATTATTTAGTGTGAGGAAGAACAGGCAATCAGGTGGCACAGAGATGGCTTCTAATAGTGGAAACCTCCTATGGAGAATATTCTCAGGTTCTTATCTGTACTGAAGACCAAAGGAAGGGAAAAAGTGTATTTTGAAGCAAGAGAGATGTGAGATTAGATATTAAGATAAAATAACTGTCCATGATTAAATCCTAGACTTTGACTCTCCTTTATGGGATTTTTTCAAAATAAGGTGCCTGTCTGTAGGACGTATCAGGAGGAGGGACAGGTGAACCCATCACATTTGCTTCTCCTGCCCTGGTCAGAGGCCGGCCAGCCAGCCTGGCCAATGAGGCCTCCATGGGCTTTGGCTTGATGGAATGAAAGTCATTTTTCCTGGAGCCGTGGCTTCAGGATGCCAGAGGATGACTACCAAGCCCTAGCCAAGAGATCACAGCCAGAGCAATACACCCAGCTGGGTTGTCCATACAAGCAGTGCCGGAGGTGGGTGTTGGGTGTCAACACATGGAGCCAAGGAATCAGTGCCAGAGAAGACGTAGCAAGGATGAGTGGGTCAAAGTGAGCTGCTGGGAAGATGATGTGGACCAGCTGCCGAGGAAAGTAATGCCCATGGCTAGGCTTTTAGGTTGGAAGGCTACTGTGAGAGTGGATCAAAATCCATGTAGAAGTCCTAGGAAGTTGTTCATTCTTTCCATGTTTGGAAACTACTGCCCCAAATTATGGTTTCCACTCCTATGTATGTGTCAGAATCCCCTGTGGAGCTTTGTAAACCTCACAGCCACCCTGGCTCCAGCCTTAGAGATTGGGATTTAATGGGAATATCTCTTAGGATTCTTTGTGAGCAACAGAAACCAAATCTGGCTAAATTTAGGGGGAAAAAAAAAGATTGGGAAGAGGGAGTAGTGAGGAGAGTGGTTGGAAAGATATGAAGAAAGTCTCTGTACAGAAAAAAAAAATGCTGAACAAGGGGCTTTGGGAAGGATCTGTGAATCAGGACATCTCCAGGGATCCAGGAAATAGGATGGCTGCACCTCTGAGCAGCAGAGTGTGTGGTTAGGGGCCCAGGCTCTGGGATATTATAGCCTGCTTTTATACCCTGCTTCTCTGTGCTTCAGTTTGCCCTTTGGAAATGGGTGTGATAGATTTTACCTATGGGCTAGTCATGAGGATTGAATGGGTCAACATACGTCAAGAAAGTGCTTAGAGGGCTTCCCTGGTGGCACAGTGGTTGAGAGTCTGCCTGCCAATGCAGGGGACACGGGTTTGAGCCCTGGTCTGGGAAGATCCCACATGCTGCGGAGCAACTGGGCCCGTGAGCCACAATTACTGAGCCTGCGTGTCTGGAGCCTGTGCTCCGCAACAAGAGAGGCCGCGATGGTGAGAGGCCCACGCACCGCAATGAGGAGTGGCCCCCGCTTACCGCAACTAGAGAAAGCCCTCGCACAGAAACGAAGACCCAACACAGCCATAAATAAATAAATAAATAAATAAATTTTAAAAAATTCGATCAGTGCAATGCACCACATTAACAGAATGAAGAAATAAAACACATGATCATCTCAATTGATGCAAAAAGTTTGACAAAATTCAACACCCTTTAAAAAAAAAAAAAAGAGAAAGAAAGTGCTTAGAACAATTCTTGGCACATAGTGAGTTCTTAATGACTATTAGCAATTATTTTTGTTGTTGCTGTTAGGCTCTGCCATGCATGTGAATCAGCTCTAACCATTTCTCTTAATAGTTTTTCCTCAACTTGCAAATTCCAGGGTCAGAGCATCTGAGCAGCTTATGTTGGTTCACATGTTCACCCCTTGGCCCGAGAATGTGCAGGAACTTGATTAGCGGAATCACTGACTACCAGTCGTTGTTCCCTGTGGGCTTCATTCTTCACTCTTTGGAGATTCAGAAGACTGGGAGGGGAGCAAGTTTTGTCCTATGGTGTAGAAGCATAAAGGACCAAGGTGTGAGCCAGCAGTACTGCCTATCTTGCCATGCAGGCCCCTTTTGAAATTTCAGTGAGCCCAGGAAGGGACTGTAGGGCCATTAGCAGAGCTGTCTTTCAAATAATGTATTACTTCCACTGAAGCTGAGCTCTGTATAATATATGCTGTTGGTTGCTAGGACAACAGAGGTGAAAAGACAGGAGCCCTTTCCGTAAGGAGCTCACATCCTGAAGTTGTAAAGGCCAACAATCCCAATCCTAATAAGATCACGGCCCTAACTGAGGCCTTTATAAAGTTCACAGAGAGGCTAGGAAACCATACCTAAACTGGTGTGAGTTGGCCAGGAGAGATTTTCCTACCATAGTAGCATCTTGCCTCTTAGTTTTAAGATCAGTGAGATTTTGCCAGGTTAGGGGATAGACAGGTTAGAGAGCAAGTATTAGAATTCCAGGCAGAGGAAATATCACAACCAAAGAATGGCCAGAGTCTATGAACAACCAAGGTGTGAAACTACGAGGCATTCTGTATTAGGAACTTAAAGAATTGGGGAACGAGGATGTGGTGGAGCAAGAGTGTGTGTGCTAAGGACTGTCGACTGAAAAAAATGCACAGCCTAAAAGTTGAGAATTATTTTTTATTTGGCAGACAAACTGAGGACTTAAGCCCGGGAGACAGCCTCTCAGATGGCTCTGAGGGACTGCTCTGAAGAAGTAAGGGAGGAGCCGGGATATATAGGAGTTTTCGCAAAAAAAAAAAAAGAAAAAGAAAAAAGCAGGAAGTTGGAACATCAAAAGATTACTAATTAAAGAAAGGAAGATTCTGTATACTATTCATTTATTCACTCAATAAATATTTATTGAGCACCTACTATATACCAGCTCTGTTCTAGACTCTGGAGATACAGCAGCAAGCAAAACACAAAAATCTCTGCCCTTGTGTAGTTTCTATTTGAATGGGAGAGACTGGCAAAAAGCACACAATTAAAATATATAGTATCTCAGATGATGATAAATGTAGTGGAAAAAAATAAACCAGAGAAGAGATATGGGATATGCCAAAGAAAGGAGGCGCCACTTTCAAGTTGAATAGTCTGGGAAGGCCCCACTAAGTTGTGTGGTTTTGACCACATGGCAGTGAAAAATTTGGAGCAGAGAGTAACACAATGAGATCTGCATTTTCTGCCCTCAGTGTGAAAGATAACTTGGAAGATGATTAAACTGCAGACAGGGAGACCTGTAAAAAGACAATTTCAGTGGTCCAGGTGACCATGTAGTGCAGTGAACATGAGGAAAAAGAGAGAGCATTTCAAGAGCAATTAAGAAATTACATACAATGGACAGGACTTAATGACAGTGGGGTTGGGAAAGAGGAAGGAATCTGGGATGACAATTTCTGGCTTGGGCACTGGGTGGGTGATGCCCTGAGTAGTACCATTCACTGGCATGGGGAGAAAAGGAGGTTGACCATCAGATGTGGTGAACAGATACCAGTAAGTTCCCTACATACGAACGAGTTCCGTAATGAGGGCACATTCGTAAGTCCAATTTGTTCGTAAGTCCAACAAAGTTAGCCTAGGTACCCAACTAACACACTCGGCTATATATACTGTACTGTAATAGGTTTGTAATACTTTTCACACAAATAAAACATAAAAAACAAGCAAACAAAAAATAAAACATTTTTAGTCTTACAGTACAGTACCTTGAAAAGTACAGTAGTACAGTACAACAGCTGGCATACAGGGGCTGGCATCAAGTGAACAGGCAAGAAGAGTTACTGACTGGAGGAGGGAGAGGAGGTGGGAGATGGTAGAGCTGAAGGATCGTCAGCAATTGGAGACGAAGGGCAAGCTGCAGTTTCACTCACGCCTGACGCTGATGGCACAGGTTCTGGTTCCTTGCTGGAACCAGATGCACGTTCGCATTTTTGAGAGTTCGCAACTTGAAGGTTCGTATGTAAGGGACTTACTGTATTCCTGTAACAGTCAGCCCACCCAGGTCTCCAGAATGGGCAGGTTGAGGGGTTTAACAACTGAAGATCAACCCACCTATTACAGCAGAGTCGGTGTTTTCTGTGAGTGCACCATCTCTTTTGTTCCCTGGACAATTTCCCTTCCTCTTGGTGTAGGAGAAGATTATGGGCTCTGGTGTCAATCAGATGTTGGTTTGGATTCAGCTCCACGCCGCTGTGTGATCTTCAGGTGATGTAGTCACAGGGGCTTTCTTCTTCTCATCTGTGGACTAGGAACGCCAATCTCTACATAACTTACCTGTTGGGAGAACTGAAGCACACACACTGAAGACACCTGTTAAGTGTTGGCTCCTTCTCCGCTCCTCCTGGACTGTGCCCTCAGTGGGGTTCTGGGTCAGGGTCAGTAGGTCTGAACCTGGAGAAAACCAGAACCAGGAGCAAAGGGCTGAATGTGCAAGGCATGGGTATTTGTATGGATGTGTGTCTGGGTGTAGTTACCCTTCCAGTACTTTTCAAATCCAAATATAAGGAATTTGGGCAATTCACCTTCCTCTTTTATGATGCTTGTTTTGTATAGGTGCTTATATAACTAAACCTGGGAAATCAGGACATCACTGAGGTACTAGACAGCCATTCAATGCTTCACCTCCCCGGGGTGCACTCTCTAACACTGGGAGCGTGAGTGGTGGAAGTTTTGTTTCCAACCCAGGGATCAGGGCATAGTTTCAAAGCAACATGCTGTGGTGTGGAGTCCCATGGTGTAAGGGATTTATTTATTTATTTATTTTTAAATAGATCTTTATTAGAGTATAATTGCTTCACAATACTGTGTTAGTTTCTGTTGCACAACAAAGTGAATCAGTCATATGCATACATATATCCCCATATCCCCTCCCTCTTGCGTCTCTCTCCCACCCTCCCTATCCCACCCCTCTAGGTGGTCACAAAGCACCCAGCTGATCTCCCTGTGCTATGCTGCTGCTTCCCACTAGCTAACTGTTTTACATTCGGTAGTGTATATATATCGATTAGTTCACGTGTATGCATATCGTGGTTGATATTCTTGAATAATATCTTAAATTTTTTTCTTTAGTGTTTTTCATATTTTAGATTGTTTATAATTTTTCCAAGGGGGGAGGGAGGTTGGTTCCCTTATTAATCTGATTGAGCTGTTAGTCTATTAAATTTTGTATTTATCTGAGCTATTTCCCTGAGTAGTTGGAGGTATTTCTGTCTTTTCTTAAAAGCTGCTCTTATAAATTATCAGTATTATCAAAAACAAGTATTACCTCTTACCTTCCTTTTACTCCATTTTATTTTATGTTTTTAAAGTATTTGCTGCTTATTTGCATTTTAGTTAAAAGAATGTTTTTTACTAATCTTCCTTGGGAATACTCAAGAGTTCAAAGTCCTTTTAGTCTAAAGTAGGGTTTCTCAACCTCAGCATTATAGACGTTTTGGGTGTGCTGACCTGTGTATTGTAGGATGTTTACCACCATCCCTGGACTCCCACCCGCTGAATGTCAGTGGCACCCTCCCCCTAGTCATGACAATCAAAACTGTCTCCAGACGTGGCCAAATATCTCCTGGGGAATAAAAAACACCTCCCCTCCCAGTTGAAAACCACTGGTCTATGAAAAGTCTTTTTAATTGTTCTAATATTATCACTGATTTTTAAATCATAATTCCTGGAAAAATATGAGAAAAAAAGGAGAAGAAGGCAGAAAACAAACCAAATGAATGGAAACTGCCTTGGTCCTGAGCACGCAACCTGATATTGTGCGCATCTACATGTTAGCAGAATGTTTATAGCAGGTTACTAAGGCGCCCGACTTGTGGGTACTTACATAACTTAGGAAAACCATTGGTAATCTTTAAAGAGGTTTATTACAGAAAGACTGGCCAGTAGATTTTTTATAATACACTCTAATCGAGACAGGAAGGAATGCACCTCGTCAGCACGCCATCAGAATCCTGGAAAGGTTAAAGTAATGCCATGAGGAAAACTAAAGAAAAGAAACCGGAGATTTCAAGTTTACTCAATTTTCATTCTATACTATGCAATCTGACCACAAGAATGTAAATTTCAGTACTTGCATTTTCTTTCTCTCCCTTTCAATAGAGATCTTTGATTTCTAATTAGAAGGGAATAATCCATATTTATTTTTTTCTGGATGAAATTGCCCCAGTATCACGAATACAAATCCCCCCATCAAAAGCCTTTTCTCCTACACTTGATCTGTATCTTAGAGAATCCAGCAGTCTAGCTGCCCTGTGTAGGAGGTTGCTAAATTGGGTTTTTAAATTATTTCTATTAGGCAAAAACTTAACACATACCAGCTGCTGAGGGATTATAAAAGCTTAGTTTTTTCAGTAATTGGAAACCTTGTTTACAGGGGACTCACAATATTCTTTAAATGCCTTTGTGTTAAATATAAAAGAACTTGTGTTTATCTAGGCAATGATAATCTGACTATAAAGCAAACTCATTTAAGGCTTATGCTTCCTGTCTCTCACTATGCAGCTGTCACCCTACTGTTCTTTCAAGCTTTGCAAAATGCTGAGAATTTTTCCTTAAAATTAGAAGAGTAAATTGAAAAACAAACCAGGTAGTTTGGAATACATTTAATTCTAAATCACAGGGAAATCATTGAGAGACCCAAAATATCACAACATCTAGGCAAATTTATTCCAAGTTCACATTTGTTAACTCATTGACAGAAGTCGAAGGAGATTTTAAGGTGTTCAGTCCTGGCAAAGAAAAATCAAGGACAATTCAGATAATTCAGTCTGAAACCAGTCCGTAGAATTTTGCTAGCCAATGAAGCCATCAACATTGATTGGCATCTGCTCTGGAGAAGCTGGGAAGCACAGTATTGTAGTTAAAGGTATGTGTGCTGAGTCCAAAGCCACTTACTAGATCTATGACCTCAAGCTAGTTATTTGAGGGCTTTGTGTAAAATAATCGCACTCACTTCCCTCATAGGTTTGTTTGGAGGCTTAAATGAGATCAACACGTGAAACCCTAAGGACCGTTCCTGGCACAGAATAGCCACTCAGTAAATGTTAGCCTATTACCACAACGTTCCAAGCCCTACCGGTTTTTACATGCATTATCTCACCTAATCTTTGAAAGAGCCTTATTAAAATAGTACGTTTTTATAACTCCAGTTTTATTGAAAATCGAGGGAAATGAGACGCCGAGAAGTTTAATAACCTATTCAGGGTCACACAGCAATTGAACTGACAGTGGGGCTCTTCATTCATGATCTTTGTCTCATTCTGCAAACGTTTAACGAGTACAGGCACCCTTTGCTCTCAGAACAATCACTCTCCGAATATTTGCTGTAACAATGTACAGAAGGTTTTAGCCAACATCATTCTCCCAGTTAAAAACCTGCTATCACAAGTTCTCCTATGCGTGACGGCTTCTCAAACTTTAATGTGTATATGACTCCCCTTCGAAACGCACATTCTGCATTTCTCACGAGCTCCAAGGTGATGCCAATGCTGCCGGTCCCCAGATCCCACGTTGAGTAGCAGGAAAGCTAGGTGATGGAAGAGGGGCTCCTCTCATACCTCAGAGTCCTCCCGCTCCACCTCCTGTTTAAACATTGCGCATTATACCCATAACTCCCCCCACTTTTCCCCTGAGGGTTTAGCTCCTCAGTATTTGTTTGGGCCAGGTACCTGGGGGCACTACCAATTCAGGCCTGATTTAGATAGTATCTTTCAAATCTTTGACAATATTATTTCATTGTTTATTTTTATTATAGAACATGCTCAGTGTAGAAGGATAATGAAATTCCTATTCTGTTCAGCTGAGGACTGTACATCAACATACCTATTAATTACATCATGAAGTGTTAAACAATTACATAATTGGCATTTAAATATTTTATATTATGCAGAAATTCTTATCAGATTGTTATATAATTATTTAAAAGAATTTTAGTAATATCTGGGACATTGATATTTTTGGATGCTCTAAGAATGAATTATTATTTTCTTCCATTTAAAATAATGGAATATATAGGCTCTTGCTATTTGAAACTCTGCTGCCCAACACATTTTTAGGAATGGATTTGATTCAGATAACAAGAGGTGCCTGCATTCACTCTGTGCCTGACATCAGGTGAAATCCTAGGAATACAATGATGATGAAGAGGAAAATGGCTGCTTCAAAACACTCACAGAATAGTTAGAGTAGAACCAGCCCAGTAAAGATTTAAAATATGGTGAGATGTCAAGTTTTTCAGCAGAGATCAGTAAAAGGAGCTTTAAGAGCACAGAAAATAATGGACCTACCTCTTCCTTCTCTACACAGGAGGGTCTCTCTGGGCACCAGTAATAGCTAATATTCATTGAATATCTCTGTACTCCAGGCACTGTTGCAACCATGTTGCATGTATTTACTCACTTAGTTATTACAACAACTCAGTGAAGCAGGTATTTTTGTTATCATCCCCATTTTAAAGATGAGGAAACTGAGTAACAGAGAGATTAGTAACCTGCTTATGGACACACTGATCTGGCCTCAAAGACAGGCAGTCTGAGTGTAGATCCTACCCTTTCAACCATCTTGTGATCCACCTTTAGTTTATTAAAAGAAAGTTCAGGATCTTAAAATAAGAACATACAAAAAACGATGGACTGTTGAGCGGGGTTGGGTGCATTGTATGGACAGGGCTAGACAGGACAAAAACCATCTTCAGTAGTCACAGTACTGGCAATAATTACATATGAGGTGTGACTATAAAGTCATGAAATAGTTCAACATATATTACATGAGGGTGGTCCCTTTCCAATCAGTCATCTTGGGAAGCTGTGCTTTTATTCCACCAATTTCCCATTGCCTAGAGTGTGCTGAGAATGCTCTTCTAAAGAACCTTCAGATTAAGTCACAGTGCAAATCTTAGTATCTTAGGATCATGCCCCATTTTTGTCTCAGATGTGTTTCCAAGTCGGATCACTCACCCTATTTACTGAATTTGGCTCTGAATAACTTATACCTGTTTGCCACAATAACATCCACTCTTAAATCCGTTCTCAAAAAATAAATGTATGTTTCTATTTACCAGGTGATTCTGAAACATTAGTGTATGCTTAAATATCATCCAGGGGAACTTGATTAAATAACACATTAAAGCCCCACCCTAAGTAATTCTGATTCAGTTTGTCTGAGGAAGGGATCAGGATCCTGCAGTCTTTAACGAGCATCCTGAAGTTTCTGTTTTGAATGACCAGACCACACTTTGAGAAAAGCAGCTGTAAGTATATCCAAGAAAAAGGGTAGCGATTCTTAAGGCAGTTCCAAAAGAGGAATTCCAAAAGTGTTCTCATCAACAGTGACATCAGTGTCATGTATTACCTACCTTGAGGGACTATTCTCCTGTACATGATGCTCACTTAGAATATGATGTTCAGTTATATTTATAAAAAGAATCAGCCACCATTCTTCACAGTCACACCACACACACCAAATTCACCTGTGTCTTGGGCAGGACCCATTTCAGGTGTTTGTTTGCTCACCGATCTACTTGGTATCCTCCTTTTGCAAAAAGAGGTGTTCCTTTCAGGACCAGGTAGATCATGAAAGGATCCAGTATTGGAAGATCCAGCAATATGTATACAAATTATTACTTTTCTGTCCTGAAAAGGGTGGGCTTCTTTCACTTCTTGGAGCTGGATCACTAAACCCCAAGAGCAGGCATTGCAGGTCCGATTTCTGTTAATCAAATCCTCAATGACCAGTTTCACCAAGGTGATGGGTTATCCTAGGATAATCACAGTGGCAGGGAAGTTCCAGAACCAACTTTCCTTCATGTTTGGATATGTTACATTTTTGTCCCTTCCTGAATCCACATGACTACCTAAATTTAGCCCTCCATTTTTTGTCAAGTTGCCTGACTTTAACAAGCATAATTCTCAATGAAAATGCAAGAACTTCTGAGCTGCCTTACTTTTTATTTATCAATTGTCCTCTGTCTCATTCACTGAAGAGAATCTCATACACCTGGAAATTGAAATTCAACGCTACGGCTTCTTTAATAAAACAAATCTGCATTTCACAGGTGGGTCCTGACTCCATCAGTGTCTAATGTGGGGCAGCACCTGGAGAGAGTCAGGCTCCTTTAAGGCAATACTCCATCACAGGGTAGAGGCTCTAGTTTCTCTAGTCAGGTCCCTTGTCCTTTGGAGCCCTGACATCAGCCGACTGTATTTTGTCTGGATCTGAGGATCCAAAATTATCCGCCTTAAAAAAATGTGCACATTCTATGATTTTTCTGGGGTCATTTAACTTATATTAAGCTCTTGACTGGTTAAAAGCTTAGTGAACGGTGGAGAGAAGGACTATGTTTAGATTCCTGTGAGCAAAAGTTTAGGAAAGGAAGAGGTGATGGTTGTATTTTTTTTTTTATCCCAGCCATTCTCTCTCTCTTTAACATTAACGAGGAAGCTATGTTTTCTTTAAGAGCAACGGAGACAACACAGGGATGAGAGGTTGAATCAGATCACTATCAAAACAGCCTGGATAGTGGGAGCAGTGATCAGATGACTGCCCCCATCCTCTGTCTTCGCTCTCTCTTACTTCCACATTTCCTCTCTCCCTATGTAGGGTTGCCAGATTTAGAAAAAATGAAATAAAAACAGGATGCCTAGTTAAATTTGAATTTCAGCTAAATAAAGAATAATATTCTAGTATACGTTTTGTGCAATATTTGGGACCTATTGTATGGCCCTATTCCATGTGTAGTCTCTCCCACACAATTCAGTGCTCTTATTTTCTTGCAGTTTTCATATGCAGATTTGTTCTTCAATTGGATCAAAGGGTCCTGCAGGCAGGATCTTATTTGGTATTCCTCAAGGCACCCTAGATATTGACTTCCCTATTTGGGGGCCTATGTTAGATTTTTCAAGTGTTTCCTCTTACTGCAAGTACAGAACACCCCTGAGCTCCTTATATCTTTCCTCTCACACCTGTGAGGTCATCACTTCACGAACAATGACAGGGCTGAGCACAGAGCTCTGAACATAAGTGTACCATATATTTTTATGAGTGATGGATGAACTGAAAGCAATTTGTTGTCTTCTTAAGAGTCAATTAAATTAACTACTTCCCTGCACGCCAGGAGTTAGTAGTAAGCTCCATCTACCATGCTGTCCATCTGGGAAATTAGATTAATTACCCTTCTCTTATTATAGTCTACCACCCTTTTGTTTTTTTATTAATCTCAAGGAAATATTTTCCTTTTCAACTGGTAGAGTCAGTATTCCATGGAATAAGGGTTGTGAGGGAGAAGGTCAGACTACATGGATAACCCCAAATTATAATTAAAACTGTAGTCGTTTCTTTCTTACGGAAAGACAGGTTAACAGTGTTCTGAGGCCCAACTGGGTAGTTAGGCTTGATTATTCGGCAGCTGCTGATTAGGGATGATTCCCCCTACCAACTAACTGTATTTTAAATTTCTCTAAATTACCTGAGTCCTTTGGAGGCAAATAAACTTGTCTTTCACATATTAAAAAAAAAAAAAAAAAAAAATTACCCTTCTCTTTTGGAAAGATAAGAGGATGGAGGAAGGGAATGGGGTTGGTAGCTACACCTAGATTTGCAAATCTGTGTTATGGCTCAGCCAAAAAGATGGAAAAAAAATTGTCCTGATAAATAGGGAGTCATTTAAAAATGTGGAACATTGACTCTCAAAGAAAGGAGAGATACCTTGCATATTATATATTACCTACTTCCATCAGCTTTTCTAAAATTCTAATTTTCTTCTATGGCATGTTGGTGTTGCAGCCACATTATCTACAGTATCCTGAGAGTAAGAAAGAACTGTGAAAGCCAATAGAACAATGTAAATGACAAAATGTTCAACTCACATTCAAAAGCTTTCCAGAATGTAGAGTAATCAGATAACAAGGTGCCTTTTTACACACTTTGTGCTTCGATTAATCATATTATTTAGATCTTCCTTCATAAATGACACCCAGCAGGCTTCAAACCTTAAAGATTAAGAGTGATGAATGCCCTCTCTTGGTTCAGTGCTTTTCAGGTGTAAAACGCACGGAAGAGTGAACACATTTAGAAGTATCTAGATGATTAGTTTTATGCCAGCTAGGCTTGTCCAAGGCAGGCTTGTCAAGATGATCCACAGAGACCCGGCTCCCCCTTTTGAACCTTTTCCTCTAGTCCATACCTCCCTACTGCCCACTCAGGTCCCCTGCATCCCTTGGAGAGTAAAGATAGGCCAGGAAACTGCCTTCAAATCCCACCACGGTGCCCTGCTGAGAAAACTGCCCATTTGACTGTAGACAGAAATGACTGTAAATGAAGTAGCTGCCCAGCTCATATTCTACTCTAGTAGATAAACATGATCTTGCTGTTATAACCATCAATGAAATCCATAACTTCATGTAGCTCTACATGTTCTCAGTGTCCCTGGAATCAGACTAGAAGAATAAAAGCTGAACATGAGAATTCATGTTAATTTCATACCAACTCCAACACCTTGAATGTAAGAAAACAAAGTTCATAGGAAAGTAGATTATCACATATATGTGGCAGAAATCCAATGTGATAACCCCAAGGCTCAAAATGTGATTGAAAAATCTTTTCTGGAATGTTTATGCTTTTCAATCAACTCATAAATCTTATCCTCCAAAGCTTGTACCTCTGGTGTCAAGTGAATTTCAGCCCATTCACCATTGGATGAAAAAAAATAAGAATGTTAGGATATTGATTTTATCGGGAAAGAGACCAAATTAAACTTATTTTTTAATCCGGGTGCACTCCCCATTTTTATTATAAACACATAATGAAACAATTAGGTGAAGATTGAAATAAATGTTTGTGTTTTATTCATGCTAAAAGTATTTGTTCTATCCTTCAGGATGAAGCCTTGTAATACTTTTATAAATTCCTTAATATTAAAATAAGCCCCACTGTGTTTCCTTCAAAAATTTTTTTATTGGGTGATTGAGTTTGGGTGGGGACTGAGCCTAATGATTAGAGAAATATGGCAATTCTAGGTCATTTTTACTCAAGAGAGTGGAATGTGTTGCTTAACTCCAGTGTCTTGGATCTCTGATTTGGGGAATAAAAACTGGAATAAAATTATTCCCAGGACTCTAGCTCTGTTTATTTGAATAGTATTTTTATCTATCTGATTTGAATTCAAATGCATTATTAACACTTTTCTTCTTTTCAATATAGGTGGAAAACAGACCAAAATATTATGGAAGAGAGTACGTATTATGCTATTCATTGTTTTAATAATGTAATAAGTAGTCACTTCCTATGTCATTTAAATATTAAATATTAAAATTTTTCCAATATATATAGTCTTCATCAAATGTCCATTGTGCAAGAGTTTAATAATAAGGATAAATGCAATCAGATCCCTTTGTACTGAATTTTCTTATAATATTCAGGTGCTTGGCTTCATGAATGTGGGAGGGAGACTATCTCCTGCTCACAAAAGCAGCTACTGAGTGCCTGGCAAGTACTTGAAACGTAAGGCGTAAGGCGGTATTTTCCATAACTGTGGCTCTCTTAGTATTTCATTTCACTTTCTACTTCAATACTATATAAACAGCTAGGGTGTCGAAGAATGTAAACTGAGGCTGAATTCCTTACTTTCATCTACCTCAGTAAACGTAACACTCAGGAAAGTCGTCCCATTTCCTTGCAGTCTCCTAAAACCAAAATGATGATTTCTCTTGACATGGATCTATTAGCCAAATTGCCTTAATACCATAATTATGATTTCCCCCATTTTCCTCTTTTTTTTTTTTAAGGTTTTCTTTTTTATTTAAATGTGGACCATTTTTAGTTTTTATTGAATTTGTTACAATATTGCTTCTGTTTTATATTTTGGTTTTTTGGCCACAAGGCATGTGGGATCTTAGCTCCCGGACCAGGGATCGGACCCGCACCCCCTGTATTGGAAGGCGAAGTCTTAACCACTGGACCGCCAGGGAAGTGCCCCCCATTTTCCTCTTAATTTCATCTCTTGTTTTACTTTCTCAGAAACCTACTGCAAAGCGAATACGCATTACCATAAAAATAGCTGGCAGTCTTGGGCTGTGGCATGGTACACAGCTCACAGCAGGCAGAACCACCCAGACAGAGCAAAGGGCAGAGGCGGAGCGGGGGAGATGTCAGTCAGATGCACAATTCGATTTTCTTCCCATGTCCCACCTGGAGGCATTATAAGGTTAAAGTCTCTTTCAGCTCCCAAAGCTCTCCCAGCCAATCCAAAACCTTCTTCCTCTATTCCCTTACCCATCAGAGCTTCACTTCCGTGATTAATGACCCCTCTTATTTGTCCCAGTTCAGCAGCCACTTCCTAATTGCCACGGCTGCGTTTCTGAACCTTCCCACCCGGCCTTGGGAATTCAGCTGGGGGCTCTGGAATACCTGCCTGCATCACTGGCCTCCTCTCTCTTCCACCCCCATGTCCCTAACATCTAACCTGGTTGTAATAGGACTTATTTTTCTTCAGTATACTGATTTGGATTTTGCTCATAGAGCAAAAGAAAAGAGAATTAATTTAAAAAAGAGAAAATGGGGCTTCCCTGGTGGCACAGTGGTTGAGAATCTGCCTGCCAATGCAGGGGACACGGGTTCGAGCCCTGGTCTGGGGGGATCCCACATGCCGCGGAGCAACTGGGCCCGTGAGCCACAATTGCTGAGCCTGCGCGTCTGGAGCCTGTGCTCCGCAACAAGAGAGGCCGCGATAGTGAGAGGCCCGCGCACCGCGATGAAGAGTGGCCCCCACTTGCCACAACTAGAGAAAGCCCTTGCACAGAAACGAAGACCCAACACAGCCAAAAATAAATAAATAAATAAATTTTTAAAAAATATAATAATTTAAAAAAAAAGAGAAAATGAAAACCTATTATATACTTCTCAAATAGAACATTTTTGTACATGAATTCCAAAAGAAACTCTATTTATTGTCTTTCCCTTTTTTGCATAAAAGTTTTGTTGAATAACCTTCTGGTTCTCATAGTCCAACTTCCCCCCAGTTCCACATAAACTATAGAGTGAAACGAGACCAAAGAAACATTTTCTTAACCATAAAAAAGGAACATTTTGTATTAGAGGGGAGTTAGCTTAAAAACTTCATATTCTGTGTTTCCCTTTCTTTATTAAAAATGAAAGTTTTTGTTGTTGTTGTTCCATTCAAAAAGTAAGACATGCTCTATTCAGGAAACATATGCATATTTCTTTCCTAGAAAGAATCACAAGAAAGTGTGTTCAATAGATACCATTAGGGAAAGGGAATTTTTATTTCTCTACTGTTTATATTTTTATTTCTTTTGTGCCTTTTAACTTTCGAATTTTGAATTTTCCCACTGTGGGTAGGTATTACTTTTGTTCTTAAAAAGTTAGTCAATTAATACCCAATTAATTTGGGAAAATTAGAGCATATAGGAATCTACAAGGTGGAAAATACCATAGCCCCACCATGAAAGAGAAGCATTGTTAACTTTTTTCCCTTCATCTCTTTCTTCCCAGTCTTTGTGCAGGCTCTTTTTTTTTGAAAAGTTGGGATCATAGATATATACATGATGGGTACTTTTAAATCCATGCCTAAAGGGGCTGATGAGCCACACACTGGGTCTTCAGTCTTCAGATGCACAAGATTGTCATTTTCTTCTTTTGAACAATTGAATTTAACTTAGTTCTTGACACCTGACATCTGCTGCTGGCCGTCCCTGAAACACGTCCATTCAAGGGAGTTCAAACAAAGCTGCTTTCAGGTTAACTGCCTATTTGGGATATTCCTTCTCCCATTTTTTTTTTTTTTTTTTTTGCCCTTCTCCCCCCAGAGAGTGACCTGGGTCAGGGGTGTCAGGTTTCTGTGCCCTCCTCTGCGTGTGCCTCTTCCTGCTGTGGTCACCCCCTGCCCTGCCCTGTCAGGTTGTGTCCTGGACATCCCAGTCTCAAACCTCTTGTGGCACCAGCTTTTGTCCTTTCTGATGTGGGAAACTTTCCAGTGCCCTCTGCCCTTCTATCCTCTCCATGTCCCTCCCACCTCTCTCTCTCTCTCTCTCTCTCTCTCTCTCTCTCTCTCTCTCTCTCTCTCTCTCTCGATGGCCTGGGATCTGCAGGGCTCCCCTCAGGTCTCTGCCCAAACCATGTCCAGCCTTCTCCAGCCCCAGCTCTTGCTGCACAGGAGTCTTCTCCACCTCCCAGCTTAGACCCACTGAACATGGGTTCTGGCCAAATTTCTCCCAATCTCCCTCCCAAAAGAACTGGGGACACTGGTCTCCTTTTGGACAGGAGGGTTGCTCTTATGTCACACAGCACATTCATCCTCACCCCGGAAAAGCGATGCTCCAAGACCTCCATACATTGGCTCTCAAGATTTAAAACCAAAATTTGAGAAGCCAGAACACCCCTTTTTCCCAAGCTATCACTGCCCTAGGCTTTTGAGAGTTGATCTGAGAACTCAGGCCAGAGTGTTTGACCTCACTTCCCTAGGACTAAAGCTTCAGCTTGTAAGGTCTAGTTGTAAAGAATAGAAGGGGATTAGGACGTAAGTATTGTGATAGGTTTATTTTTTTCCAAAATGTTATCCTGGTACATGTGTCCTCTGAGAATCTTTGCATTCCTGCGGAAAAAAAACAACAGCACTTCTTGTGTAGCCAGCTTCCCTCCCTCCCCTCTCCCTTTCAGGAAGGTAAAAGGGGATTCTCTGTCCAGAAAACTTCTTCTCTAATTTATTCCCCCCAATTCCCTAAGATTGGGTAATCCTAGAAAGAGGGTGGTGTTCCCTCTCCCAGGAGCCCAGGACCCCTTGGCCCTGGCCTCACTCCGCCACAACCCAGGTCCCACCTTCCTCTGAAACACAGATTGCTCAAATCTCTTGATAACAGAGGTGAGCCGCTGTCTTTGCTTTAGGGCAGCAGAGAGAGCTGGCTGGTTGTGTGTCCCTAACTCCTGTCCTGTTCTCCTCTCCCCTGGCATCGCTGTCCACTCTCTAGGTCCCAGACATCCCCTCCAGAACAAAGCAGTTATTGGCCAAGCTTGCAATCCTACCGAATTTTCTACATGCATGTGTATTACTTTTTAAATTGCAGGGGAAAAAATAAACATTATCTTTAAAAAAGAAAAATAGGTACATTTTCCAAACACATCCCTAAGTGATTGCTCTCAAAATTTAGAGGAATGGAAGACTGTTCATTACTTCTGGCTATTCTTTCCAGAGAATGAGTCTCTAAAATGAACAACACCCCACACTGAAGTAAGCAGGGTGATAATCAGTACGTGCTCATTTGAAATCAAGATAATACCTAGTGAGCAGAGTGCCAAATTGGTAAATGCTCTTTTGCTTTTCTCCATGGATGAAAGAGGAGCCATAACCTGGCTTTTGGTTACAACTTTAATTTTCAGCTTATGATCAAAGACAATAGCAGAAAGCCAGGTGGACTGGTGTTCTTCCTGTTGCCTTGCCTACTTGCATGCTTATTATCTGTTTGGGTGCATGCTGAGAGCCGGGTCCAAGCCCATCTGGAAGTATGCAGTAGTCACACCCCTCTTCATTTAAATGGGGAGCTGTAGATTCCAGGTGGACCCACCATCTTTTTTAGGTAGCTCTTTGCGGTCCATATTGGTATGTGGTCTGTTCAGAACAAAGATGGTCTTGTCTCTCCTCAGGTTTCATGGGATCATCTCCCGAGAGCAGGCAGATGAGCTTCTCGGAGGCGTGGAGGGCGCCTACATTCTTAGAGAAAGCCAGCGCCAGCCAGGGTGCTACACGTTAGCACTAAGGTGAGCCTGATTTCATCCATTGTTGCAACTGCTTTACAGGAGACTTGACTTATTTTTTTCCCAGTTTTTTTATTGTGGTAAAATATACATAACATACAATGTAAATGTACCACTTTAACCATTTTTAAGTATACAATTCAGCACCATTAAATATATTCTGTGTCCTGCAACCATCTCCACTATCCATTTCCAGAACTTTTTCATCATCCCAAACATTCTGTACCCATTAAATCAATTGCTCCCCATTCCCCCCCTAATTATTTTTTATTTTCACTTCATTTACAAAGCAGCCAGCAGCATCTCAGAGGCTTATACATTTCCTGTTATCAGTTGATGGGCTCTGAGGCTCTGTTTATGCATACACAGCATTCTTTGGAGAATCATCTGCAAAGCTGGTGCTCTAGGGCTGCTTCCTTCTGAAGCATCAAGCCTGCTGATTGAGACACACCTCTGCCTCCCTTCGCCCTCGGCAAAAGTCTTCACGTCACGTTGTGCGTGTGTGCCTGCACGGCCACGCGCTTTAACCAGGGGATTCTCTCAGAGATCACGCTGACCCACTGAGCTCCCAGGGGCAGTCATGATGCTCCGTGCCAGCGAGCCATCAGAGCACTTTACCACAAAATCACAGTATTAAAAATCACAATTTCCCTGCTTGTGATTGGTCTGTTTACATTTTCTGTTGCTTCCTGGTTCAGTCTCGGAAGGTTGTGCTTTTCTAAGAATTTGTCCATTTCTTCCAGGTTGTCCATTTTATTGACATAGAGTTGCTTGTAGTAATCCCTCATGATCCTTTGTATTTCTGCAGTGTCAGTTGTTACTTCTCCTTTTTCATTTCTAATTCTATTGATTTGAGTCTTCTCCCTGTTTTTCTTGATGAGTCTGGATAATGGTTTATCAGTTTTGTTTATCTTCTCAAAGAACCAGCTTTTAGTTTTATTGATCTTTGCTATTGTTTCCTTCATTTCTTTTTCATTTATTTCTGATCTGATCTTTATGATTTCTTTCCTTCTGCTAACTTTGGGGTTTTTTTGTTCTTCTTTCTCTAATTGCTTTAGGTGTAAGGTTGGGTTGTTTATTTGAGATGTTTCTTGTTTCTTGAGGTAGGATTGTATCCCTCTTAGAACTGCTTTTGCTGCATCCCATAGGTTTTGGGTTGTCGTGTTTTCATTGTCATTTGTTTCTAGGTATTTTTTTATTTCCTCTTTGATTTCTTCAGTGATCTCTTGGTTATTTAGTAGTGTATTGTTTAGCCTCCATGTGTTTGTATTTTTTACAGATTTCTTCCTGTAATTGATATCTACTCTCATAGCGTTGTGGTCAGAAAAGATACTTGATATGATTTCAATTTTCTTAAATTTACCAAGGCTTGATTTGTGACCCAATATATGATCTATCCTGGAGAATGTTCCATGAGCACTTGAGAAGAAAGTGTATTCTGTTGTTTTTGGATGGAATATCCTATAAATATCAATTAAGTCCATCTTGTTTATGTATCATTTAAAGCTTGTGTTTCCTTATTTATTTTCATTTTGGATGATCTGTCCATTGGTGAAAGTAGGGTGTTAAAGTCCCATACTATGATTGTGTACTGTCAATTTCCCCTTTTATGGCTGTTAGCATTTGCCTTATGCATTGAGGTGCTCCTAAGTTGGGTGCATAAATATTTATAATTGTTATATCTTCTTCTTGGATTGATCCCTTGATCATTATGTAGTGTCCTTCTTTGTCTCTTGTAATAGTCTTTATT
The DNA here is from genome assembly GCF_028023285.1 of Balaenoptera ricei. Classification (NCBI taxonomy): domain Eukaryota; kingdom Metazoa; phylum Chordata; class Mammalia; order Artiodactyla; family Balaenopteridae; genus Balaenoptera; species Balaenoptera ricei. The sequence continues at coordinate 47,850,144 of NC_082647.1, read as the reverse complement.
TTATTTTATTTTTATTATTATTTTTTAAAATTTATTTTTGGCTGTGTTGGGTCTTCGTTGTGTGCAGGCTTTCTCTAGTTGTGGCGAGCGGGGGCTGCTCTTCGTTGCGGTGTGCAGGCTTCTCATTGCGTTGGCTTCTCTTGTTGCAGAGCATGGGCTCTAGGCACACAGGCTTCAGTAGTTGTGGCACGAGGGCTCACTACTTGTGGCTCGCGGGCTCTAGAGCACAGACTTAGTAGTTGTGGCACACGGGCTTAGTTGCTCCACGGCATGTGGGGTCTTCCTGGACCAGGGCTCGAACCTGTGTCCCCTGCATTGGCAGGCAGATTTTTAACCACTGCACCACCAGGGAAGCCCTAGTCTTTATTTTAAAGTCTATTTTGTCTGATATGAGAATTGCTACTCCAGCTTTCTTTTGATTTCCATTTGCATGGAATATCTTTTTCCATCCCCTCACTTTCAGTCTGTATGTGTCCCTAGGTCTGAAGTGGGTCTCTTGTAGACAGCATATATAAGGGTCTTGTTTTCATATCCATTCAGCTAGTCTATGTCTTTTGGTTGGAGCATTTAATCCGTTTACATTTTAGGTAGTTATCGATATGTATGCTCCTATTACTGTTTTCTTAATTGTTTTGGGTTTGTTATTGTAGGTCTTTTCCTTCTCTTGTGTTTCCTGCCTAGAGAAGTTCCTTTAGCATTTGTAAATTAGAACACTCCCTAACACCATACACAAAAATAAACTCAAAATGGATTAAAGACCTAAATGTAAGGCCAGACACTATAAAACTCTTAGAAGAAAACATAGGCAGAACACTCTATGACATAAATCACAGCAAGATCCTTCTTGACCCACTTCCTACAGAAATGGAAATAAAAACAAAAATAAACAAATGGGACCTAATGAAACTTAAAAGCTTTTGCATAGCAAAGGAAAACATAAACAAGATGAAAAGACAACCCTCAGAATGGGAGAAAATATTTGCAAATGAAGCAACTGACAAAGGATTAATCTCCAAAATTTACAAGCAGCTCATGAAGCTCAATATCAAAAAAACAAACAACCCAATCCAAAAATGGGCAGAAGACCAAAATAGACATTTCTCCAAAGAAGATATATAGATTGCCAACAAACACATGAAAGGATGTTCAACGTCACTAATCATTAGATAAATGTAAATCAAAACTACAATGAGGTATCACCTCACACCAGTCAGAATGGCCATCATCAAAACATCTATAAACAATAAATGCTGGAGAGGGTGTGGAGAAAAGGGAACCCTCTTGCACTGTTGGTGGGAATGTAAATTGATACAGCCACTATGGAGAACAGTATGGAGGTTCCTTAAAAAACTAAAAAGTAGAACTACCATACGACCCAGCAATCCCACTACTGGGCATATACCTTGAGAAAACCATAATTCAAAAAGAGTCATGTACCACAATGTTCATTGCAGCACTATTTACAATAGCCAGGATATGAAAGCAACCTAAGTGTCCACTGACAGATGAATGGGTAAAGAAGACGTGGCACATATATACAATAGAATATTACTCAGCCATAAACAGAAACAAAATTGAGTTATTTGTAGTGAGGTGGATGGACCTAGAGTCTGTCATACAGAGTGAAGTAAGTCAGAAAGAGAAAAACAAATACCGTATGCTAACACATACATATGGAATCTAAAAAAAAAAAAAAAAAAAAAATGGTCTGAAAAACCTAGGGGCAGGACAGGAATAAAGATGCTGACATAGAGAATGGACTTGAGGACACAGGGAGGGGGAAGGGTAAGCTGGGACGAAGTGAGAGAGTGGCATGGACATATATACACTACCAAATGTAAAACAGATAGCTAGTGGGAAGCAGCCTCATAGCACAGGGAGATCAGCTAGGTGCTTTGTGACCACCTAGAGGGGTGGGATAGGGAGGGTGGGAGGGAGACGCAAGAGGGAGGAGATACAGGGATATATGTATATGTATAGCTGATTCACTTTGTTATAAAGCAGAAACTAACACACCATTGTAAAGCAATTATACTCCAATAAAGATGTTAAAAAAATGAAAATAAAAATCACAGCACCCAAAAGACATTGCATTTACTGCACCTTCCTAACCTGGATCAAATGTTTTATGTCCTTTGATCCTCATGGCAATCCTGTAGGGTCTGGTGAAGGTTTTCAATTTCAGAATTGGATTGTTTTCCAAAAGTTCATTCGTGAACTCTTTGGAATTGGGAAGCTCTTTCTCCATGGAAGAAATGGTACCAATGAAACACTTCCCAGGGCCTTCCCTGGTGGCACAGTGATTGGGAGTCTGCCTGCCAATGCAGGGGGACACCATGCTCTAGAGCCCGCAAGCCACAACTACTGAACCCGCATGCCACAGCTACTGAAGCCCGTGCACCTAGAGCCCGTGCTCCGCAACAAGAGAAGCCACTGCAATGAGAAGCCCGTGCACGCAACGAAGAGTAGCCCCCTCTCACCTCAACTTGGCAAAGCCCACGTGCAGCAACGAAGACCCAATGCAGCCATAAGGAAATAAATAAATAAATGTATTTTAAAAAAGGAAAGAAAGAAACACTTCCCAGGTCAGCCCACAAAGGTGTGTTCAACCCACCATCTCGATGTTGTGATTGTGGAAAGCTATATGCTTTCCAAGTTGCAACTGGGGATGGCATATCTTCAGTGATGTCATTATGAGGAAGCACTTCAAGAGTAGCAAGTGCTCTAGAGATGCAAAGTATTTTCCCAGCTTCCCAGCACCCCAGCAGCAGGAGCTGACAGTCCCAGTGGGGAGTCAAGCAGCGGCTGTGAGATACAAGACCAAGGCCAAGAGGGAACAATCAGCACTAAAGGGAGAGCACCGTAATGACTAAGTCATTGGAATGCTGGCTCTGGCGTTCCAGCAGGGAGCTCCACACGGCTCCCCTCTTTCCCTTCTGCTGGACCAACTGGGGTGGGAGGCATGGGGTGCTTTACTGATAGTGGTTAAAGATGTAATAATAAAAGCACATCAGGCCAGTGGTGATAGCTTCCCTTGCAGAGGTAATTGCCTGGTACAAGGAGAGGGTGGAGGGGCGTGGCTAGTCCCCATTAAGAAATTTAGGTAAGATATCTGTAAATCAGGCAATACTCCCTGACTTTTACGAATGAGAATGATCATGACCCAATGGCCTTAGGGATTTCTAGGACCAGATGATGCCATATGACTGGCTGGGGTTAAACCCACCTTTGCCTCTTTCCAGGGATATAGCCTCAATCAGGTACCCCATCTTTTCAAGGCTCAGTTTCCTCAGCAGTCAAACAGGGATAATAATTGCACCTGTCTCAACGGGTCTCCATGATAACTTAATGGGGAAAGTCATGTCCAAGGGCTTAGCCCAGTGCCTGGCATTCAGTATACGCTCGGGAAGTTTTAGCTGCCATTGCCTGGCCTGCCACTCACTGGCCTGATTTCTAACACTACTGTGATTTCTCCTTCCTCATGGGCAGGTTTGGAAACCAGACCTTAAACTACAGGCTCTTCTATGATGGAAAACACTTTGTGGGTGAGAAGAGGTTTGAATCGATTCACGATCTGGTCACAGATGGCTTGATAACGCTGTACATAGAAACAAAAGCTTCTGAATACATTTCCAAAATGACAACAAATCCCATCTATGAACACATTGGATATGCCACTTTACTCAGAGAAAAAGTATCCAGGAGGCTAAGCAGGTCTAAAAACGAATCAAGAAAAGCCAACGTCACAAATGAAGAACACACAGCGGTTGAAAAGGTAAGCTACGCGAGGGACAAAAACAGTCTCTCTGTTTTTCATCTATGCTCAAAAACCGGACGATTAATTCTATATGTGATTTGCCAATATGTTATAGGAGACCACCCCAGCTCCACCGAAAGAACTTTAGAATTTTCATGCTAAAAGGGACCTTGGACCATTTTCAGTTCAACCCCCTCGTTTTACAGATGAGGACAGTGAGGTCCAGAAATGTTTGATCATTTGCCCCAACTCGTGCAGTCAGAGCCAGGACTTCCACAGATAATTATCTGTGAGTTCCTTTGGAGTTTGAAAGGAAAAAAAAATCCCATCAATGTTTTATGATGAAACTAGTCACTTGCTTTTTAATTGCCATTTGAGGTGTTACTGGCTCCATCTCTAGTTCCACTCAGCTGGCCAAATACATGGTATTTGCATTTCCTTCCCTTAGGACTGGGTGACCATGCGTGATCCACAGGTCAGCCGTCTCTTGAAGGTGGTTTTACCTAGATAACAGATTTTACTGACAGAGATGGGAGCATTAGCGGTGATGATGGCTATCTCTGAGAGGCTTGGAAAGACAGGCTATCCTTTGCCCCAAAGGAGGAGTTATTATGCCTCGCCGAGGATTAGAAGCTCCTAAGTGGGTGATGTTCAAGGTGGTTGCATCATGGCAGGATGTGGCGAGGAAGATCTGATTTTCCTCTCCAGTAAGCTGCTGTTTATTTGAAAGACACCACCACAGTTTGCTAGCAGATTTTTTGGATGTGCCTCTTTAGGAACCATCTGCTTTGCCTGGTCCTATCTGTTTTCCACTGAAAGAAAGTGACAGCCAGCCACGCCAGTCAGCCCCCACTGAGTCTGTGCTGAGCCCAGCTTCTAAGGCGGGCTTGGACTGGGGCAGATATAAATAAGCAGGGCGAGCACTGCTCCTTCTGGTGGTTACGAATCCTTAATTAAACTGGAATGGCCCCCTTCGTCCCCCTGTTGTCCAGTGTTAGCAGAAAGCAAAGGAACCTCAGGTTGACTGATTGGGCTTCGGCTTTGGCGACGGGGATGCACCAGAAAGCACTGAAATGAGGAGGAGAGCAGAGGATGGCAGGTGGTCCTGTTGGCAGACAGGGGATGATCTTAATTGATTTGCTAATTAAGCTTTAGAGCCTAGGAGAACCTTCCTCAGAATCATGTCAGTTGGGCAGCTGGCTCATGAAAAATATCATTTGCCATTTTCTTTTTATAACTCCAGAGTCTCCAAAGCACCTGTTTATTCTTTTGCAAATAATTGATTTGGGAAATGGTGGGGTTTCTGATTGTTTACATTTCAACAAAAGAGAGAGAGAGAACTTGGGTCCCAACTTTCAGAGTTTGTTCCCGTCTAGGCGAAAGCCGTTCCTTACTCTGTTTGGCAAATCGGTTCAAAAGTAATTTAGAATAGAAAATCTGGAAGCTGACCTTCCTAGCCATGACAAATCAGAGGATGAATTGTAAAATAAATCTCTGAAGTGGTGTTTATATTTCTGAATTGGGGAGTGATGCCACCAAAAAGGCAATCTGTTACAACTGCAGGCAACACACTAGAACATTTCCAGGAAAAGAGGTGAGTAGGAAGTGACTCTTGTGTAGTTGGGATGAGAGTTTAGATCCTGGGTGTTGGAATTGACATTCACCGATTTCTGCCCACCCCCACAAGGGAAGTTGGGGCACTGGAAACTGATATTTCTAGATGATAGTCCCATAAGGAAATGTACAGGACAAAATATGTCCTTTCTTGTAGATCATTTTGTATTTATTTATTAAAATTAAATTTTGGAGGAAATTAATAATCAGATTAATAATCACTTTGAGTGAGCCACCCAGTACACTTTTACCTTTTTAGGAAAAGGTAAATAAAGAAAACGTTGAAGGAGGAAGTCCAAACTCAGTGAAAGGTTTGATGGACAGGTGTTGGCGGTGCGGGTTTCTTGGATGCTAATGATGCAGTGTTTGGCTTTCCTGGAGGACACTCCGAATACTGGGTCTGGTCATTTGCCAGGGGTCACTCATTTTGTTACTGGGTTTGTGAAGTAACTTGGTACGCCTCCATCTGTTTCTCTCTGACCTGTATTGACAAGTGGAATTACCAAGTCTCAGTCTTGCCAGAAATTCCATTTCCCTTAAGGGCAGGTCAGCGGACTGCTGCCATGGAGACAGTGACTAGAAAAGAGGTGGCAGAAACTTGAATAGATTGACTGAGAATGTCCGCGGCACCTGTCTGCTTCGGTAATGGCACGTCTTGAAGGTTTTAATGAGTGAAATGGGTAGGTTTCCTAATACTTCTCAAATCCAGACAGCCCAGCATTTCATTTTCCAGAGTGCTTAAACTCCGTCCGCCCGTTTATTTTATTGATCATTTCCTAATGAATCCAGAGAGACTATGTTACCTGTAAATCCAAGGATATTAACAGTGTAAATTGGCAAAAAGATATTACCTACCCCATCAGATTTGAGCGGTTTCCAGATTTACCTCCTGTCAAGATGGTTAGCAGTGAACTTGATTTTAATAACTGCAGATGAGGTGGGGAGAGGGGAGGGTGCAAAAAAAAATGTTGTGGTTGTTAGCCAATAGGGATCTGTTTCCTTTCTGATTCTTTAATTGATTTTTAAAACATTATGATCTATAAGGGCTACCATTTCATGTATTTAATTATAATGATCATGCCCAGTGTCATTTCTTTTATGAAACTTATTTCAGAATTTATTCCATAGATGGAGGTCTACTGACCTCCAAAACTGGTGCTGTAAGCAATGTAAGAATAACAACAGGATTTAACATTGGTTCAGACATTTGCAGTTCGTAAACAGAATTCACGCATGTGAAATAGTTTCCCATTTTATCCTCAGAACAACTTTGCCAGGTACATAGGGCAAGAATCGTTATCCCCACTTTATTGAAAAAGTCACAGTGGCAGGATGAGGAATCAGACCCACACTTCCTAACTCCAAGTTCAAAGCTTCTTAAATCTATAGAGCAGCTGGACCTCATTCTGTTCTTATTGCCCTTATTTCCTTAAGCAGACACCCTTGCTTTTGACCATCCTAAGTCAATTGATGGTAAGAATCACTTAATATTCACGTGATGTGTTTTTGAAAATACACTGCTATTAATAGCTCTAATAACTAAACTGTCTTGTAAACGATACACAACTGAATCAAATATATGTAACAACAATATTTTCAAGCACATATTTATTAAGTAAATTTGGCTTGCTGAATTAAATTGCATTTATGCTTTACTGGAGAAAAATCATCTGTACTCTTGATACAATACAAGCACATTTAAGAATATATTATAGTTTACCATTATTCATTTCACTGTTTTTTATAATAGCAAACATCAGAAAACAACCTAAATGCCCATCAATTGGGGATTGCTTAGATGAATTGTGGTACACTGATGTACAGGAACATCATGCAACCACAGAAAAGAATGAGGATGCTCTCATATGGACCAGTTTGAAAAGATTACCCAGAGTTAGCAAATGCAAAACCAAATATACTATAGTACGGGTAGTATGGTTTCATTTGTGTAAACCAGAAAAACAGATTTTGCACATTTTTTTCTTGCAAAATCATAAAACATCCCTTGAAGGATGCAAGAGCTAGTATCAGGGTTGCCAGTGTGGAGGGGAAGGGGGTGTCTAAGATGTAAGGGAGGGAAGGAGACTCCTGCTGCTATTTCATACTCTTTGAATTTTGAACCATGATAAATGCAAGATCCCATTCAGAAAATTAAACAAGAAAACAAAATTCATCATGTCCTAAATTCACATATGTTAAAGCAAACCCTCAGTAAAACATCTTCTCTACTCAGTGTATCACACACACACATATACAGTTCCAACCCTCCGGACCCAGAATGTTTTCCCATCCCTTCTCACTGGCCCCCTTCCCCATCCTGATAGCTCTTTTTTTTCTTTCAGTTCTCCTTTGGATTGTTAGCAAAGAGTCTGTATTTAGAAGCCTTTTGCTGAAGGTTGGGAGCTAGAAGATGGTAATTATAGCACAGAACTAAATCAGCAAATAAAGAGTGTGGCGTGACTGTCCCTGGAAATGGGGTGACTGTTGCTCCCTCCCTGATCTTGACCCCTGCCCACCTATAGACCCCTCAGCAGTGCTCCCCTGGGGTTCTTTCCAGCCCTCCCCCCATTTTTCATGCCCTTCCACCCCACCCCACCCCACCCTCCTTTCTCAAGCCGCCCCAGGCCAGCTCCCAGATTCCTCTTGCTTTCCTACAGCAGCGAGGAAGCCTTTTCCTTTTTCGTTTCTGGTTGTCTTGCTGTGAAACCAGGAGAGAGACCTTTTCTGGAGTGAAGGGCTCTGTCCTCCTGTATAGATGAGTGTTTCAGAGAGGAATGATCTCCAGCCTCCATGCCACTATTTATTTTCTTTTAGAAATAATTATTTTCTTTACGTCCAGGGTGAACCTTTCGTCTTTTATTTCACTGTTTCCACCATAGGGATCAGCTGGCCTGCAAGATATCTTTGCCTAATACCCATGTTACCTTTTTCTCCATACTCCTGGAGCAAGAGAAAGTGCCCCCCCCCCCACCCCAGGGCACAAATCTCCAGGCCTCACTTACTGGCAGAAGCCTCAGCAGTGGATTCAGCTCATTCTGAGTGGTTCTCCCCACCAGTCCCATGATGGCCCCCAATGGCTGGTGCCCCTTGGTGACTTTTCACTCATCAGAGTGTTGCTTTTGCTGTTGTTTCCATCTTGGAAACAATCTGATTTGCTTTGTCTACAGGACAAAGTTCAGATTCCTCAGCAGGACATTTGCAGCCCATCTAAGCCCAGGGTCCCCTGGAAGCAGAGCCTGAGGCAAGGGCTTGGTGCATTGGTAATTTGGGAAGGCAGCCAGGGAGCAGGAGGGAGAGTGAAACAGACAAGGAGAGAAGCCAGTAGAAATGCAGATTTTTGAGTTGGGCACCTTCCAAGGAGCCATGTAGAACTGCTCCTGGGAGGAACTGAAAGGGGGGTGGTATTTGCCCACCACCCTCTGACCTCTGTTGGCTGAGGGGTGCTTGTGAGCTGTTAAGTCCCTCAAGCACCAGGCCGTGCCTGCAGAGAACCAGGTGGGTTCCCAAGGGCAGGGAGTGAGAGATCACGGTGAGGACAGATGCTGTCGGGCTGCCGGAAGGTGAGAGCCACAGCAATGCCCGGGGTCGATGGTGGGCCAGACAATGCCCACTGCAGTCTGGCCCCGCCTTTCCCAGCCTGTCTCCAGAGGCTGGCCTCCCTCGCCAGCCTGTGGTCTACAGATGTTCCTGTGCCCCGTCTGACATGCCTTCCCTCTCCTGTTATCTTCAGCTTTCTGTTCACCCTTTAGAGACAAGCACAGCCTCCCTAATAAAACTTGCTGGGACCCACCCTCCCTCACCGACTCTAAAGGATTGATCTCATCTCACCACTTTCGAAACAAAAAACTTTTTATTGAAGTATAGTTGATTTACAATGTTGTGTTAGCTTCAGGTGTACCACAGAGTGATTCAAATATATATATTCTTTTTCAGATTCTTTTCCATTATAGGTTATTACAAGATATTGACTATAGTTCCCTGTGCCATATAGTAGTTCCTTGTTGTTTATCCATTTTATATAAAATAGTGTGTGTCTATTAATCCCAAACTCCTAATTTACCCCTCCCCCCTTCCCCTTTGGTAACCGTAAGTTTGTTTTCTATGTTTGTGAATCTGTTTCTGTTTTGTAAATAAGTTCATTTGTATCAGTTTTTTTTAGCCTAATGTTTTGCACATGATCTTTAAGATAATTTAACATGCTGTGTCTTAGGTAATTATTGAAATCAGTGGTTCTCAGTGTCTCCCTCAGTGACTGGCAGCATCACATTCCCCAAGGGACTGATTAGAAATTCACCTGCTCGGCCCCAACCCCAGCACTACTGGGTCAGGGCCTCTGGGGGCGTCACCTGCCAGCCGCTGTGTGACCAAGCCTCCAGGTGGCTCCGGTGCACGCCCAAGTTTGAGAACCCCTGGTTTAGACGCTCCTCTCTTCCTCTAGAAGTTGACCAGTTGGAGGCCCAGGTCACTCCTTGGTTTACATCTCAACTCTAAAGCCCAACCCATGAAGGACTCAGCAGAGTAAACACTGTTGAATGAACAGATGGATAATTTTCAAAATGGAACAGATTGGCTCACACTCACCCTAAGGAACAGAGTATCTCGAATACACCAAGATGGTGCATCAGGATCTCCCACCATCTTCTCTCAGTGCAGCTCCTTCCACCCCTGGGCTAAACTCTGACCTGCTGTGGCTTCCTGAGAAGCTAGAGCCTGGAGGAGGAGGGTCTTGGAGACCATCTTGTGCATCCCCTTTGTTTTACACAGCAGGAGACTAAGGCACCCAGCTCATTTGTCTGGAGTATTTCAGAGACATCTAGAGGTCACAGAGGCTTGGATAGAAAAAAATGCTTTAAAACAACCTGCCACTTAGTTCTCTTTTAATATTTTTTTTTAAACACTATTTTATTTATTTATGGCTGTGTTGGGTCTTCGTTTCTGTGCGAGGGCTTTCTCCAGTTGTGGCAAGTAGGGGCCACTCTTCATCGCGGCGCGCGGGGCCTCTCACCATCGCGGCCTCTCCAGACGCGCAGGCTCAGTAACTGTGGCTCACGGGCCCAGCCGCTCCGCGGCATGTGGGATCCTCCCAGACCAGGGCCCGAACCCGTGTCCCCTGCATTGGCAGGCAGACTCTCAACCACTGCGCCACCAGGGAAGCCCTTAGAAGTTCTCTTAAAGTTAAGATCTTTGAGGAGCACAAGTTATATGTACAGGACTCCTGTGTGAATGATTGAAAAGTGAAAAATGAATTCAGCTTGCAGTTAGTCTTAAAGGTGTCCCAGCAGTCAGGACCCAGTTAGAAATAGAAGACACATTCACTGGGATTTTGAAGAGAATTTGATTAACAAGGGATCTTTCCCAGGGACTGACAATGGCGGGAGCTGTTACCTCCCCAGTGCTGAAGGGACTATGGGAAGGCACTGGGTTTCTGGGGTCTTATGAGAGCTGGAGGGGAGACTCCCACAGGAGGGGGCTGCCACAGAAGGGGGAGACTGCAGGAGAAGGGCTTCTGTAGGTAGGGAGCTCACATAAAAAGGGAACTCCCACAGGAGGGGACTCTCATAGAGAGAGGCCCTCACAGTCAAGCAAGGGTGCAACCCTTGGGTGCTGCACCCCTCAAGCGGGAAGGGGCAGGGGAAGAAATATCTCAGCTTCTCTCTCCTGCCACCCTTTGATCTCTTGCCTGTATCTCCCATTGGACAAATCCAACCAGCAGCCAGAGGACAAAGGAGCCAGGGTTACCGTCCATAGGAGTCAGTCTCCCCACCATAGGTGAGGAGGGAATGAATGGGGGGGGGGGTGGGATGTGGCAGAGAATAACCAATGCAAGGAACGAATAGAATAAAAGTGTGTTAGCCTTGTTCTAATTCCTATAGAACGTTCAATCACCAGGTTCAGAAGCCACGATTGGCATTAATGCAAGATGACGAGGTAGCCCTTTTTGTGGGTGGGCTCCACCACTGTGCCATTATGGAAGGGGTCTTGGTCCTGGAGGGTGGAGGGGCTTTGTAACTTCATTAAGGACAGTTAATTCAAGCATGGTGTCGCCCATTGCCCTTCCCCGAGCAGAGATGCTGCATCCATTTGCCAAAGAAAGAGCCTGCATTGTTCACATAGAAAGCATCCAGGGGCCGAAAAAGATACAGTCATATTACAGGGTCTGGAGAACCTGTAGATTTGTTCCGCAGGAGGTCTCTTGGAAATAATATGTAACTGACATAACCAGTCTTTTCTCAGGAGAAAGGATAAATGAAGATGAGCATAACTTAGCTAGTAAAAGTGACAGGTACAGTAATGACTCTGATCATCCATCTTCCTGCTCACACACACGGTGTCATAAAATGGAATGCGATATAATGCTGTAAGAATGGATTTGAACTTAGATTACATTTGCTCATGAAACCAGGTTTTACCGAGAGTTATTTTAAATCAGAATCCTCTAAGGGTGTGGGATTTATCATGCAGTCTGGAAAAGAGCTGATTTGGCTTGGTCAGTGGTTCTCAAACCGGCTTCGGGTTAGAATCACCCTAGGAGCTTTTTTAAAAAAGACACATGTTAACCCCTCCTGGCTTACTAAATCAAAGCCTTTACTGGTGAAGCTCAAGCATCTCTGTTTTTAAGGTTCCCCAGGTGATTCTAAAGTTCTCAGCCCCTGGTTAGATGAAAAGTCAGATGGGGAAGTAAAGGTTGTCAGATACTTGGGAGCATTTTCTTTTAAGGACTCCTGTCCCTCTTTCTCTAATGCCTCTTATATTTCTGAGACTCTTTTATGCCCTAATTTAGGCACTGGCATTCTTTCTTACCTTTACCTCCACACAGAAAGTTCTCCATGTAAACATTCTTAAGAGAGTAAACTCTGGTGGTTCTGGTCACCTGAGTTGGTTCAAAGGTTTGCTTTGCTCCTTTTTTCCTGGGTCCTTTCCCCAGATTATTGGCTAAAATTTAAATGATGGGGAAAATTAAATGTAGTAGGATTAAGAGAATTTAATGAAGAGACAAGAAAAAGTCAGTATCTCTTCTTTAGGGGCTAGTGGGTGGTTTTCTTAATGACTAAGTTTATAGGACTAGGATTCTCAACCTTACCTGCCCACTGGGGAGTTTTCAAAAATACCAGTGCCTGGGCCATACCCCCAGAAAACAGATTTAACTACTTAGGATAAGGGCAGAGCATCTGGTGTTTATATTCTCTGGGTGATTCTGATATGCAGCTAAAGCTGAGAACCCCTGCTATGGAGGAATAACTAAAAATGAGTTAGGTTGTTCTGTACACTAGATTTATCTTTATCAGAAAGCTTCTCTTTTTTACCAGTACCTCACTATCAGTGGTCTCAAGGTTAGAGCTTTACAGGAACAAAAAGGAAAGTTATCCTAATACATTCAGTGTGTGTCAGAATAAGATGGTCCAAACAAACCTTCCTCATTCATCCCCATCAAAAATCTCTGGAAAACAGCGCGATGCACCCCTTGCTGAAGTATTTTCTATGCATGTAGTGCCATCTACTGGCTGAAAGAAGAGTTACATGCTGACTGCAATCTCAAAGGACCACACTTAACAGATGTGGGAGTAATGAGCAAGAACAAATTTTCGGCAATGAACCCACTGAATCGTCCCCATTTCCTCAGGTTTTATAGCATAGATCAGGCTATGCAGTGGCTAGGGGGTGTCTGTTTTGTGGTTCGGGCTCATTCTTTGCGTAAGCAGGTGGGCAGTTCCTCCAGCTTGGGGCGCTTAGGTATAAAAATGGTCCCAATGATCTGATTCACTGAAATTCTGGTCCTGGGTCACACAAACTTTTTGGCCTCAGGGCCCTTTTATACTCTTTCAAATTCCTGGGGATCCCAAAGAGCTTTTGTTTATGTGAGTTATATCTACTGATATTTACTGCATTAGAAAGTAAAACTGAGAAAACATTTAATTCTTTTAAACATAACAGTAATAAAGTCATTACGTGTTTGTGTAAATAACATATTTTTGTGAAAAATAACCCCATTCTCCAAAACAAAAAAAAAATTAGAATATTGGCATTGTTTTACATTTTGTAAATCTCTTAAGTGTCTGGCTTAATAGACAACATCTGGATTCTCACTCCTGCTTCTGTATTCAATCTGTGGTGATATATTATTTCCTTTGAAGTGTAGGGAGAAGCTCTGGCCTCAAACAGATAAGTCATTGGGAAAAGGAAGAATGTTTTTATAGCCTTTTTAGTTAAATTTGAATTTTTTTACTTTTTTTTTTTTTAATAATAGAACAAAACTTAACAGATGGTAGTTTCTTAAAGGTTACTTGCAATGTCAATGAGCTGGAAAAGGCAATTGATAAAAATAGTTTTGACATTATGGACTCTCTGAGAGGATCTTGGGGTCCCCCAAACGTTGGTGGACCACACTTGGAGAACTGCTGCTCTAGGCAGACGTTTGATGGACAGAAAGCACACCTTTTAAAGGTTATGTCTGTACGTCTCCAGGGAGGTGTTTGGGAGGAATTATTATGCCACTTTTAGCACCTTTGACTGTGGGAGGTAAATGATTCTGTCGCCTGGGACTGCCGTCCACCTTTGGAGACTGCAGGGCTTGCCCTGATGATGACCTCAGCGTTCTTCCCAATGGCTCTCCCTGGAGGTGGGCAGCAGCACTGATTCTGGGGCCTCTGTCATTTGAAAACAGCTTTCCAGGTAATTCTGATGCATATTCCAATAAAGAACCACCGACCTGCTCTTACTCCCTTCCCTGTACAGATGAGAAGCTGGGACCCAGAGCTCAAGGTGACATGGTGACAGTGAGCACTGGCAGACAAGACACCATTGTAGGGAATCCCATTATTCCCTTTCCCTGGCCTGGTACAGGGTGTCGGCCTCTTTCTTACTCTTCCGGTGCCTCTCCTTCCACCAGCTTTGTGTCTGTCTCATCAGGACTTAACCAGTCTCCCCACCTCCACCCCACAGTGAGTCGCTGTCATTTTTGCCAGCTAGAGCCATGCACCCTCTTTTGGAAATTGCACCCAGAGCCACTTCCCCTCCCACTCTCCGTTTATGTCCTTCTTTGCTCCCAGAGTTGGGCTGGTGGTTCAAGGCTGATCCAAGGGGTCACACTTCCATGGCCACTCTGCTTGGTTCAAGGGTTGGCATGCGGTCAAGTCAGAATCCATGAAACCAATAGACTTGCCCTGTGAATTCCCGGAAGAAGGCCCTTCTGCCCTTTTACTGCTGGGCTGTATCCAACAGGAAGTAGAGTCTGGGTGGCTAAAGCCTTCTAGCCACCACATAGAGTCTGAGAAAGTGTAGCCTGGAAATGGAGAGAAAGAAACTGAGTCCCGAGGACTCAGTCTGAGCTGCCTCTGGGGCCCGCTGCGCTCTGCTGCCTGTTTCAGTGGTTACCGAGTCATTCCTGCTTAGCTCTTGAGCCGAGCAATGGGAATGTCTGTGTTGAGTTTAGGTGTCTGCGTCTTTATAACCAGAAGAGCTCTAACTCACACCACCCCCATCCCCTGTCCTCCACACTTTTCATCCTGCACTCAGTGCTTGTCACCATTATCGAGAAAGCTCACTAGTCACATTCAGGGTCCATTTTCATTTTAATCGAATCACTCTCACTATCCTTTTACGTGGTAACATCAAATCAGAAAAAGGGACATCTAGTATTTACTGAAATGGGTAGGAATGTAGTGCCTGGATTACCAGGCAGACTGAGAAATAACCCCAAAGCCACCTCTGGAGTACATCTCTCCATCTCTTGCCCCCAGCTCTGAAGAAGTGGATTTGTAGATTTCTTAATAATGACATGCACTTACATAAGATTATGGCAATCTGTTAAAGAGTCCTAGTGAACTCTGATAAACCAGACTTTTATCTGCTCATGATTTTGCCAGGAAATTTTTTTTTAACAGAATGAGAAGAAACATAGCCCCATCTGCAGTATCGGATCTGCCCAGAGAGCCTCTGTTGAATACGAGACCTCCCAGATTATCAGTAAAACAGAGGATATGAATTGGAAACGTGCAGACCCTGAGGAAAGAAAGGTCAAAGTTCCAATCTGTAGTCTTGATTTATTTTTTAAAATAGTTTTTATTTATTATTTATTTAGGCTGCGCCAGGTCCTAGTTGCAGCACGCGGGATTTTTTTTTTTTTTTTTTTTTTTTTAGTTGCAGCATGTGGACTTCTTAGTTGCGGCACATGCTTAGTTTTTCTGAATAATTTCCATTGATATTAATGGATGTGAGATTGTCAAAGCTACATCTTAGGTGATTTGTGTCTGTTGCCTCTGGAACAGGTTGCAGAACTGGCATTACTCATTCCTCGATAATGAAATGTCTGGCTGGATTTTATGACAGCAGTTTGTAAATGTCCTGATTGGTTTTGTCTCTCTTTACAGATGATCACTTTGAAGTTTCCACAAAGCTAGTAATTCACTTTGCACCTAGTCCCCATTTATGTCGCTAATGGTGTCTAACCATCAGAAGAATAAGTTAAAGTTTAAAAATGCAACTTTTATTGCTCTCATGTGACTTGGTGGCTTAAAATAATTATTAAGAAGTCAAATCACTGTCATGTGCAACAGATCCTTCTTTAATACTCATGTTGAGAATCAGAAATAAGCTGCAGAATGATGAGCTATTGATGTCCCAGCATGCCTTTAACAGAGTAGGGTGAGTTAGAGTTTATCTCAGTTTATATAAATTCCATGTAAAACAATTCATGATATAAAATAATTCTAATATTTTTAATCTTGAATGATTATAGGAAATTTATAGTTACCAAAAAGCTTTACATTTATCAAGCATGGCATAGTTTTTAATCCATTATAAAGCTACATTATTTCATTCAGCTTCATAACAGTCTTTAAGTTTTGAGTTCCTATGCTTTATCAGTAAAATAGCAAAAAAAAAAAAAAAAAAAAAAAAACCAACAACACCCTAGGCTTGGGGAGGCCCAGGGATGGCCCAGGGTCATAGAACTAGCAACTTGCAGGTTGTATCACTAATAACTATTAATTAGAACGTGGCTTGGTTGACTTCAAAGCTGCTGTCCTTTCTATTCTACACACTGACAAAGTAAATTAACTTGCTTTGTGTCTAATTTGAAAGCTGCTAAACAAAGCATTATATTGGGAATTGTTTCCCTCTTCAAATGTCAGCCCTCCTGTCTCTTTGTGATGTGATTCTAATCATCAGCTGCTCTTGACTAATTTGTTCTTAGGAAGAAATACGTCTGGCTTAGGGAGTTCCTTAAGAAGACAAGTCGTTCATTACAGACAAATACGCCTCCCTCTGTGATTTCTGTTCTAAAATCCCTCTGTGTATCTTTAGCCTGGAGCTATATGAATTTTAAAAGGATTCGACAATATTGTCTAGCTCTATATGTGGACCTCCCCGAAATCCCAAAGTGACAAGTATGAAATACATGCTTCAGCAGCAAGCCTGCATCCCACATCTTCAGATCATGATGAAATAAATAGGGATGAGAGGAAATTGAAGCCACATTTACCCTTGTGAATGTTTGGAAGTAACACATGACCCAGTTCCCCCAGCTTTGAAACACTGGTTGAACTCTGGGATTGTAAAATGATATACACAGAGTTTTTAATTTACTGGATTTTTTCTTCCTCCAGTAAATTAAGTGTAAATATCAACCAGGTGACAAGAAAAGGAACACTAGCATTTATTGAGCATCTGTCATGCACCAGGTGCTGGAGGGGGTGCTTTGCGTGTTCCGTCCTCACAGTAGCTCTGAGAGGGAGGAATTGGGGTGATTGAAGTAACTTATTCATGACCACCCAGCTGACAAGTGAACCGGAACCCAACCCCTGGTTGACTTGACGTGAAAGCCCCTTCAAGAGCTCCTGACTACTTGAGAGTAACCTTCTTGGAGTTATATACAGGGACTTTGATGACCTTGTCCCCTTGCCCTGTCACCCTGCAAACACATGCACACATCTCTTTGCCCTTATCCACTTCCTCTCCCCAGCTGTGTCCAAGAGGCCAGCACATATGAACCATTACCATTTCCTAAGCACACCAGCTGGCTTCATGCCCCTCAGCCTTTACCCAGCCTCCTCCAGCTCTCTGCAGTGGTCCCCCTCTCCTCTCGGCCAGCCCCCTGCCCTGATGTAAGGAACTCTACCTATCTTTGTAGATAAGGCTCAGGCATTTTCTGACCTACAAAGTCTTCCCTAACCTCACCCAAGCCTTCCTGGACATGCCTTCCTTTGGCCACCTCACCATCACTTAGATTTAACTCTGTTTGCACTTAGCACACTGCACTGGAGAGTTCATTCATTCATTCTTTTTTTTTTTTTTGTATTTTTTTAAATCAGTCATCAATTTTATACACATCAGTGTATACATGTCAATCCCAATCACCCAATTCAGCCTTAAAAGAAAAAAAAAAATAAACAAATGGGACCTAATGAAACTTAAAAGCTTTTGCACAGCAAAGGAAACCATAAACAAGATGAAAAGACAACCCTCAGAATGGGAGAAAATATTTGCAAACGAATCAATGGACAAAGGATTAATCTCCAAAATATATAAACACCTCATGCAGCTCAATATTAAAGAAACAAACAACCCAATGCAAAAATGGGCAGAAGACCTAAATAGACATTTCTCCAAAGAAGACATACAGATGGCCAAGAAGCACATGAAAAGATGCTCAACATCACTAATTATTAGAGAAATGCAAATCAAAACTACAATGAGGTATCACCTCACACCAGTTAGAATGGACATCATCAGAAAATCTACAAACAACAAATGCTGGAGAGGGTGTGGAGAAAAGGGAACCCTATTGCACTGTTGGTGGGAATGTAAATTGATACAGCCACTATGGAGAACAATATGGAGGTTCCTTAAAAAAACTAAAAATAGAATTACCATATGCTCCAGCAATCCCACTACTGGGCATGTACCCAGAGAAAACCGTAATTCAAAAAGACACATGCACCCCAATGTTCATTGCAGCACTATTTACAATAGCCAGGTCATGGAAGCAACCTAAATGCCCATCGACAGACGAATGGATAAAGAAGATGTGGTACATATATATAATGGAATATTACTCAGCCATAAAAAGGAACAAAATTGAGTCATTTGTTGAGACGTGGATGGATCTAGAGACTGTCATACAGAGTGAAGTAAGTCAGAAAGAGAAAAACAAATATCGTATATTAACGCGTTCAATCTTAACTATCAATAATTAATAACAAGTAAATATCTATTGTGTACCTAATCTGTGTCAAGCACTGTTCTTCTCAAGGCTGGCCAATTACAATGACTAGCTCAGGATAGGCCAGTGTCACAAGCACAGTAAGTGAGCCCTTGGGTCTTTGCTAAAAAAATAAGGAAGAGGCTCTTCCTTTCTTAAGTGGATCTTTTGAGCTTTTTTTTCCTAGTGCCAATTTGGGTAGAGTTTCTCTTTTCTGTTGTCAAAAGAGCTCTAATGGAGTCACAAAGGAAAGAGACCCATGCCTGGTAGAGAAGGATCTTCTAGAAAAGGGAAGACATGGGGCTTCCCTGGTGGCGCAGTGGTTAAGAATCTGCCTGCCAATGCAGGGGACACGGGGTCGAGCCCTGGTCCGGGAAGATCCCACATGCCGCAGAGCAACTAAGCCCGTGCACCACAACTACTGAGCCTGCACTCTAGAGCCCGTGAGCCACAAGTACTGAACCTGCGTGCCACAACTACTGAAGCCCGCGCGCCTAGAGCCCGTGCTCCGCAACAAGAGAAACCACCGTAATGAGAAGCCCACGCACCTCAACGAAGAGTAGCCCCCGCTCACCGCAACTAGAGAAAGCCTGCGTGCAGCAACGAAGACCCAATGCAGCCAAAAATAAATAAATAAAATAGAAAAGGGAAGACAGTGGGCAGAGCCTAGTGACAGGGTTGTAAAGAGGAAGGCCCTCGGCAGACAAGAGAGCCAGGTAGGGGAAGGGAGGCTGATGAGATAGGTGAGCTGGAGAAGGGTAATGTAAAGCAGGCTGAGAAGTTTGGACTTCATACCTGAAAGCTTGAGGAGTTTCCAGAGATGTAAGTTTTAGAAAGATGAATTGATGCCAGCAAGGAAGATGGATTGGATGGAGAGAGACTAGGGCCATGTAGGAGGCAGATGCAGTAATACTGAGGCATCTGCATTTTTAGTTTCAGAAGCCAACATCTGTTGGCAAATTTTTAAAAGCCTACCTTTTCAGCTTCTAAATGTTAACACTATTATCAAAGCTAATTATTATCCTACTCTTCCCAATTTCAGAAAGTGTAAGTTTGGTAAATGGTTTTTCACAAGGCTTTCAATGTTGGGATGCAAGGGGAAGACTAGAAGCCATTGCTGCACTTCTGTACCTGAACTGGGCCCCACTGAGCTGCATTAGCCCGAAGGGCTAAACTGTTCAAGACGTGACCTTCTCTTCTCCAGAACCCTCTGCCAAGGTCCCTTAAACAAACACTCAGAAAAAGTGCTTGTTAAATAAATTAATGTGGTTGTATTCTTCCCTCATCCCTTCCTCCACCAGTAAAGAAAGCAATTGAATGCATGCCTTTCTTAGAAAAGCTGTGGCCTTGAAAAATAATCAATGTTGAATTTTGTAATAAAATAAAAATACTCATTAACTTGGACTCCACAAATCCTAACCTCTAATACCTATAAAAAATTTACCTACTAATTAAATAGTTTAGAGGACATTAAAATGGAAATGCTTATTACTTAAGAGAGCAAAGTTTTTCTTCCAATTCAGTGAGTGTATAACTGCTCAAAATGGGATAAAAAGAGGTCGACAATATTTAGTCTGCTAATCACATTTTCTCTAGTCCAGTGGTTCTCAAATTTTAGCATACATGAGAATAGTCTGGAAAGTTTGTTAATACACAGCTTTCCAGGCCCCAGCCCCATAATTGCCAATACAGTAGGCCTGGGCTAAGGTCCAGCTTCCTAGGAGATGCAGGAGCTGATGGTCCAGGGACCACACTTTGAAACCACTGGTCTAGTCAGTTATTAACTATATAAGGTAACTCTGGAACAGTGCAAAATAACAGTTGATAAGTAATATATATATATATATAATTATATGTTGTATATTATATATAATATTTAATATAATATATACTGTAATATATATTATGTAATTATATATATGTTATTTATTGTATCTATTATTAATCAACTATGATTTTGTCATAGTTTCGGAGTTAATAATATATACAATTATATATTGTTATTTGTATATATAAATATTTTATGAAGGATATATTAATATCATATACTATATGAAGAATATATTATATATTACATATAATAATTATATCTATCATTAATCAACTGTTACTTTCCCCTAGTTTCAGAGTTGCCTTATATATTATGTAATATACAATTATTATTATATATTATATTATTATGTTATATATCATAGTATATATAATATATATTATATATTAGTATATATAATATATATTATATATTAGTATATATAATATATGTTAATATATTTGCATTATAGAGGATACATAATTTTTAAATATTATAATATATAATGCATATATAATTATATATATATTCCCACTATTTTTTATACCTACTCTCCTAGAATATAAGCAAACTGCATCTTAGGTGTTCTCTGAATATCCATTGCTTTTGTGTGACACGTTTCCTTCTCTTCTGAAGCTCTCTGCGGTGCCCTCTGAAGGGCACGTCTCCTCACACAAAAGGTGCAGCACAGTGGTTAAGTGCATGGGCTCCGGGGCCAGTGGCTGTGTGGCCCTTGACAAGCATGTATACTCCCTGTGTCTCGGTTTCCTCCTTTGAAAATAATCATAACCGCCTCCTAGAAGGGTTGTGCCTGGTGACCAAGTTAATGGCAGGCACAGCCCCAGGAGCAGTGCCTGCCACATGATGCGTCCCTATGTAAGACTAGCCTTTGGTTCTCTCTTCGCTGTGACCCCTGAACTGGGTCACTGCTCACCGTGAGCTCCACAACCAGAAATACTCCCCCTCCTAAGGCATCTGCACCCCTACATCTCTGTGATGCTGGATCCCAGGCTTCCCTCATCCCCTCTGACACCACCCAGTGCCCGGCACAGAGCAAATTCTCAACCAAGGCAGGGACTGTGGAACTCTCCTTGGGACTTTCCTGAGCCCTCCTTTCCTGCCTTGCCCCCCCACCCCCGATCTGTCTCACCTACACCTTCTTGAGAGCCGGGTTGTGCACTGCTGTGAGTTGTTTCAGGCTGGTCTCCCTGCTAGTTAGGAACCATTCATGGTCAAGGGCAGCGCCTTACTTAGTTCTGCGCCGTCACAGGACTGACAGCCAAGGGACTGTTCTTACAAGACAGTCAATCAATGTTTGCTAAGGGATGAAAGGAAGAGGAGGAAGGAAGGACGACAGAAAGAAGGAATTTTCCAAGTTGCTCATTGTCTGTGAAACATTCTTCCTGTAACTTTTGAAACTAGAGGAAATCCATTAGGTAGAAAACCTAGAAATGATTTAGGCTGAACCATATGAAACTGTTGATATTTGATAGTTTTTTAACTACAAAAAAGGCAATTTCACGTGGCTCAAACTCACATCTATTTTTTTAATGAATTTATTTATTTTATTTATTTATTTTTGGCTGCAATGGGTCTTTGTTGCTGCGCACGGGCTTTGTCTAGTTGCAGTAAGCGGGGGCTACTCTTCCTTGAGGGGTGCAGGCTTCTCATTGGGGTGGCTTCTGCTGCAGAGCACGGGCTCTAGGTGCACGGGCTTCAGTAGTTGTGGCACACGGGCTCAGTAGTTGTGGCTCACGGGCTCTAGAGCGCAGGCTCAGTAGTTGTGGCTCATGGGCTTAGTTGCTCCGCGGCATGTGGGATCTTCCCAGACCAGGGCTCGACCCCGTGTCCCCTGCATTGGCAGGCAGATTCTTAACCACTGCGCCACCAGGGAAGTCCCTAATACCTATTTAATATGAGTGCTTCTGAACCCTGGTAAGTATAACACAGTAATACTTGCTCTGCACATACTCAACACACTATGAATATTTGTTAATAAGTCTACAACAAGGATGCTGGTGGACTGAAGTCCTGAATTCTGAAGGGCCACACAGGATGATTTATCAGAGTAATAGTATAGGTTTGGCACTAAGTGGCAGTTCTTTTTATTTATTTATTTTTCACTTTCTTTTTTATTGATGTATAGTTGATGTACAATATCATATAAGTTACAGGTGTACAATATAGTGATTTACAATTTTTTTGTTTTTTGGTCAATCCCAAACTCCCTAACTGGCAACTATTACACCATTTGTGTGTGTGTGTGTGTGTGTGTGTGTGTGTGTGTGTGTGTGTAAAATCGGCTTTCAGGGGCAGACACCTTGAGGGTTTGTTTGTTAATTGTTAGCCAGATAGTTTGAAATAATCACCCCCAGTCTCTACCCAGCACAACGTTCTGAACCTACTACCAGATTAACATTCAATCTAGAGAAGCAGATGGATCCCACATCTTTCTTGTACTTTCAGCGAAGGTCAGCTGGGTTCATTTCTCTCACATAGTAATCATTCTGCCCCAGTCACTAAAGGCTGATCCACAGCCAAGTCCATGCCGCTGGGCTGTTTAGGAGATCCTCAGTCTATTCAAGGGCAGACTCCCCTGCTTTCCTGCCTTTGGGCTATTTTACTGCCTCTGAGACAGGTCACCAGAGAGAAGGCTCTGAAAGGAAGTGAAAGTCAAGGCAGAGCTGGTAAGAGGTTTTGTGCATAGAGGAAGTTGAGGCCATTGGTTTCAAATAACTGGGTTTCATGTACTCGTGCTCCTGCCGCCCTAAGCACACATGAGAGAAGGGACTCCTGGGACAACAGAAGCTCCTAGTGACCATGCCTTCTGCAGCTTTATTTCCTCCAAAGTGAAGGGTGGCCCAGTGACTTATTTTGGCAGAGACATCTTAGCTCAGAGAAGATGAGCCATAAAATCAAAAATGGGTTGCGGAGAAAGCTCAGAGGTGTATAGGGTAAGCATGTGTGCAAACGCCTATGAAGGCAGGTACTTGCCTGTGCAGCTGAAGCACTGGGAAGGTGCTGGGGAAGGTCACCCAAGGGGGTGAGTCTGACTTCTGGCCCCTGGTTTGTATGAGAGCAGCCCTGGTCCTTGTCATGGCCACTTTAAAAAGAACACAGCTGTTTGAAAACCAGCCGTCCTTCTGATCTATCTTTCAGGAGGGGAAGACCTGAAGTACTTTGGGAAAGTTGACAGCTTTTTCAACTAAAAGTGTCAGACAAGCAGAACACAGAACTTTCAGTCAAATGTTTGGGGACTACTGAATAGGGGTATATATCTACTCCACATATGGACTTAAGATTCCCTACTGTTACAGAAAAATGTGTAGAGTTCTCCTTTGAAATATCTAGACTCAATTTTGTTTAAGTCAGCAAGTATTAAAGGTCAGAATTCATATACTATTTGTGTTAGTTTCCCAAGTGACGATTTTTTGAGTGACTCTCTCTTTGGGGATATGTTTATTAGTTTTATTTTAAGCATGATTTTAGTCCTTCCTTGCTGTTATTGATCCGTTTTTGAAAGAATGGTAAAGAGGGGCAGTTCAGAGCAGGGGCTGAGGAACCACACTACTCTTTGGTCAGCTCTGTCCCCGTGGCCTGGGGCACATCATTTATCCTCTTTCAGCCTGAGCATCTTCTTAAGTACCACAGTGTGTGTGAAGTATATTCTGGGACAGCAGCTGCCACCTACCAGGTGAGCTATAAATTCCAGCCACTGGTATACTGCTGGTTTAGAAGGCAGTTTCAGAATCTTAGTGAAAAATGAAGTCCTTAAATGAGTGATATCTCCTACGTGGTTAAGGTCAAATTTTAAAGTTGTTTCCATGTCTAATAGCCTGTCTCTCTGGCTGTTGCTGTAATGTGACTGTCTCTTCATTTCTAGAGAAATAGCCTCAGCTGAGATTTTCCTCCATAGATTAAAAAACAAACAAACAAACAAAAAAACCAAGAGGGTCATGTAGTTACTGATGTTTTCAAAAAGGAATATTTATTTAGAAAAACCAAATGCATTAGTAAATTGCTTGCTTTATACACATAAACCCTTTGGAATCTTGTAGTGTTTCCATGAGATGTTAAGGCTGTTACCTGTGGTCAAATAAATTTGTGTTTTACCAAGATAAACAGATTTCTTTTGTGCGGGACTTCTCAGTAGGGTCATGTAAGAATTTTCACGAGGGATTAGAGTATGAGTGATTCCCAGCGTATTTGCCCATCGAACCCTTTCAGTGCCGAGCAGCCCTCCAGACTGATGTTCTGAGAGCACACCTTGGAAAAACTGGGACCAAAGAAAATGAAAAATAGAGGAAAAGTGTCCACATTCAGGGGTCTGCATTGTAACTTGCACTGTTATGGTCCTTTTTACATATTTGCCTTGTTAATTCCACTTCCTCCTTCAGTCTGCTCCAGGCCAGTTCTTGACTTTGGTCTGTCCATACAAGGCCCCAACTCTCAGAGTATTACATGAAACATTATGGAAAAGACCCTGCGACTGAAATGGGAGTTCCAAGGGAGTGCCTATGTTCCCCGAATCACAGAACTTCAGCACTCAGAATGGAGAGAGGAGGGCAGTGATACTGGCATTTATTTCATGCTTATTATGCACCACTTCAGGGATGGCCACACTGTACAAAGTTATCTCACTTGGTAATTGATGGGCACTATAATGCACCGCCCATGGGCCCCACAGGACTGACAGGCTCATTCCCCCAGCCCTGGGTGGGCTGCTGGCAGAAGGCTGAAGAAAGGGGCTTTTGTCCACAGCCACATAGTCCTTCTCGGGGGCGGTCCGCATCAAATGACCAGGTAAAACTGAGGCATAAAAGCTCAGCTCCTTGCCCCAGTTCAGGACCACTGTGAAGGACCAGCCCGGCTTCAGAACTCCCGGGATCGGGTGAAGCCTTTGTCGAGGCTTCATCGCAGCAGCGAGCATCTCCCCTGCCCCGTCCTGCTTCCTTTCCTCCTCCGTAGGTATTGATCCTGAGTGTGCTCCCCCAGTAAACTTCCTGCACCTTATGCTCACCTTGGAGTCTGCTTCCCAGGGAACTGGGCCCATGACAATCCTACAGGGAGTATGAAATCTCAGGCTACAGACTGGAGGTGGAGAGTAATCACTCTGTCTTCTTTTTAATTGAATTTAATTTCCATCTCAATCTTCCGTGCTGCTTAATAGTGATACCTTAGTCTTTGCCAGTTCAGGGATTCCTTCTCCCCTCTTCCCCTCTTCCCCTCTTCTTCCTGGAATTACATCTCCTTTCCGTGGGACCTTAGGAGTTGTCACCTCTCTGTGCCAGCATCCACTGAGACACCGTGTTCTGTCCACTCCCTGGTTTGTGGTCCACACCCCATTTGCAGCTACCTGCTTCTTGGTTCAACCCTCAGGTCTCTCCCTGCTGGCCATCTCTTGGTGACACATCTTTGTAGCTGCATGGGAGGGGCCATTCTCTTGCCTCCCACCCCTGCTGGGCTACTTGGGGGACAACATGAAGCTGCTGAATTTTCTACTCTAGACATCATTTCTTTAAGGCAAAAAAAAAAAAAAAAAAGAAAAGTGCCATGTGGTTATAGTTCCATTGTTAGGCACTGAAGGTTCTGTTCAAAGTAAGACATTTAGGGTTGTACAGAATGTCCTGAAGAAGCAATTATTTTTTGGTGTCTGTGGGTGAAAAAGGCTATCACACATGTCGTCCTTCTGCAGATACAGGTTTTAAATTAGTTCCATGCAACTGCCCACATTCTGTTAACATATACTTACTGAGTACCTTCCATTTGCTGGACTTCCTTTGAGATTCTGGGGACACAGTGGTAAACAAATACAGGCAAAGCCCCTGGTCTCGCAGCGTTTAGAATCTGCCTCCCTGGAGTTTTCTTGGCAGGCGTTTGGCTCCCACAAAGCCAAGACCTCTTCAGCAGTGATTTCGACATTGAGGGAGACCAATGAGATGGCATTTGCCCTTCATTTCCCATGTCGTAGTTATGTGAGATCTCACTCTCTGTGACCCTCTCCCAAGGGGACATCAACGCTTCTGCTCAGTTGATTGTCACAACCGATGCCTCTGTAAGGAATCAGCAGCATACATAGAATTTCTCCATGAATTGGCAATCCACAGGCCACATCTGGCTGACAGACGTGTTTTGACTGGTGTGCACATTGTTTTTAAAACATTTTAACTTTGGAGATTTTACAAACAAACCCACATTTCCAGGTTCTTTTTTTAAAAAATCAGAATATCTAGTAGTCCGAGGTTTACAGCCTCATATTGCAATAAACCTACTGAAAGTTAGTAAGCCACCCCATCCATGGGGCAGATGCTTTGCAGTTTACTACAGTTTGGTCAACCAGCCAGCTTCCCTCCTCTACTTTCCCTCCCTGGCCTCTGGAGGCCTGTTCCTGGAGGATTTTACTTTACCTTAACCAAGACTGACAGAGCTACATCCTGGGCCTTATTGTATTGTCCCCACATAGTATGGTATTTACCTGACTGTGCTTTGGCGTCATGTTTTCCACCTTTATTAAGCAATTGTATAAAAAATAGTCATAGGATGCTCACTCACTATTACTTGTGATGTGATACAGTGTATCACACACTTTATAATGACATCTATGGCAGTCATTAGTGCTCTTGAGATGTTATGTGTTCACGCCTTTTTTGGGCAATACTAGGATGCACAGCTCGGCCCCCTTGTGCTTGGGTGGGGCGATACGACAGGAAAGGATGTATGGCGTTTGATCTGTGTTGCATACACATCATTTCCAGGCCATGGCATGATCTGCCAGTGCAAGACCCTCCAGACTTCCTTTTCCTCCAGCAATGACAAGATAGTGTCTGTTGCCAGCCTGAGTCCCAGAAGGAAGAGGCATGGAGAAGAACCCCCAGCCAAACAACAGAGGATGTGTAGCATAAGTGAGAAATAGATCTTTGTTGAACCCAAGTAACCGAAATTTGCGGATTTTTTTTTTTTTTAATTACTGCAGCAGACCCTAGCCTGTACTGAGTGGTACAGTCTATAAAAGAGATTTCACTTAGAGAACTAGAAAAATTCTTCTTCTCAGAAACTAGTTTCCTTTTATCTAAAGGACTCTAAGAATCTTCTTTAGCATCTAGGAGTCTCAAAGCCATCTCTTATGGAAGTGTAGGAACTTGTGATATTTGGTGGGTATTCTAAACCTTCCCCTAATTTAATATTATTTTTTACTTCTTCTTTTTTTAATATATTTATTTATTTCCTTATGGCTGCATTGGGTCTTCGTTGCTGCGCGCGGGCTTTCTCTAGTTGTGGCGAGCGGGGGCTACTCTTCGTTGCGGTGCACGGGCTTCTCATTGCAGTGGCTTCTTTTGTTGAGGAGCACGGGCTCTAGGCATGTGGACTTCAGTAGCTGTGGCACGTGGGCTCAGTACTTGTGGCTCGGGGGCTCTAGAGTGCAGGCTCAGTAGTTGTGGTTCACGGGCTTAGTTGCTCCGCCGCATGTGGGGTCTTCCCGGACCAGGGCTCGAACCCATGTCCCCTGCATTGGCAGGTGGATTCTTAACCACTGTGCCACCAGAGAAGTCCTCTTTTTTAAAAAAACTTTTAATTTTATATTGGAGTATAGTTGATTAGCAATGTTGTGCTAGTTTCAAGTGTACAGCAAAGTGATTCAGCTATACATGTACATGTATCTATTCTTTTTCAAAGTTTTCTCCCATTTCGGTTGTTACATAATACTGAGCAGAGTTCCCTGTGCTATACGGTAGGTCCTTGTTGGTTATCCACTCTAAATATTGCAGTGCGTACATGTCAATCCTAAACTCCCTAACTATCCTTTTCCCCCACCCTTCCCTCCAGTAACCATAAGTTCGTGCTCTAAGTCAGTGAGTCTGTTTCTGCTTTGCAGATAAGTTTATTTGTATCATTTTTTACAAATAAGTTCATTTGTATCATTTTTTTTAGGTTCCCCATGTTCACATTCTCTGACTTCACTCAGTATGACAATCTCTAGGTCCATCCATGTTGCTGCAAATAGCATTATTTTATTCTTTTTAATGTATATATGTACCACATCTTCTTTGTCCATTCCTCTGTCAATGGACATTTAGGTTGCTTCCATTTCTTGGCTATTGTAAACAGTGCTGCAATGAACATTGGGGTGCATGTATCCTTTCCGATCATGTTTTTCTCCAGAAAAATACCCAGGTGTGGGACTGCAGGATTGTAAAGAGGCTGTTTTTTAAAGAAAGAGCAAGATATAAAAATAACTAATTACATCCATAGAGTTTACTTTCAAATACATATATACGTCTCCTTTGAAAAAAATTTTTAAATACCTTAAAAAATAAAAGCCCTGAGAATCCGCTGCACACATTTTACAAGGTCTGTGTGTGAGTGTGAGGTTTAATTCTGGGACTTTCTAAGACTTCTTTTTAAGAGTAGACTATGAGAGAGGTTGATAGATTACATGAAACATGTTGCCTTAAAACATTTCTTAGTTTTTCTGTGGCTTATAATAATAAACAATTATGGATCACTAGTTTTAAAGTTGCCAGTGGTAGACTGAAAATATTTATAAGGAAATATGTGGTTTGGGTTTCTTTTACTTATTTTTATTTGTGTAGGAAAACTTACTGGTACTTAGGGTTATTTGTTACTAGTTGCCAGGAATAGGGACAAAATGGCAAAGACGTTCTTACTTAAGCAAGTACCCTGGGACAGAATGTCTCTTGAGTTACCTTCTCTATTAGTTTTGTATTGATGTGTAACAAATTACCATAAATTTAGCAGCTTAAAGAAACACTCATCTACTAACTTACAGTTCTGTACATCAGAAATCAAGGTGGACTCAGCCAGGTCCCTACTCAGAGTATGGCAAGGCCCAAATCAAGTGTGGGCCAGGGGGAGGCCCTGGGGAAAAATTCACTTCTAATTGCATTCAAGTTGTTGGCTGAATTCAGATCCCTGAAGCTGTAGGTCTGAAGTTCTCATTTCCTTGCTGGCTGTCAGGTGAGGTCTGGTCTTTGCTCCTAGAGGCCATCGTATTCCTTCTCACATGGTCCCTCCATCTTCAGATCCATCAGTGAAGCATCCAGTCCTTCTCATACTTCAGATCTTCCAGACTTCTCCTGCTGCCAGCCAGAGAAAATTTCTACTTTTAAAGGGCTCATGATCATCCAACCAAATAATTTCCCTATCTTAAGATCAATTGATTAGTAGCCATGATTACATTTGCAAAATCCCTTTTACCATATAATGTAATCATGCAACTCACTGCCATGTAACATAATCAGAGAAGTAACACCAGGTGGCAAGGTCATGAGGCCATCTAGAATTCACCCTACCAGCCCCCTCCCCCCACCAACCATTGTACCACCTGTCTCCCAGAATCCTCAGTAACTCCTTTTCACCTATTTGTTTGCTCCCAACTCTCATCTTTTCTGGAGAATCCAAAACTAGTTTCTACTGTATCTGTTTCAAGCAAGCAAGTCATTAGTGCAGGTACATATGTTTTTATTTACGTCTGCCTTGCTTGTCTGGAGTATAAGGTGTAAAATGGTGCTGGGAAATATGTAGGTAAGGTGAGTAGGCAGTATGGTGAAGTGACTGAGAGCAAGAACCCTAGAAGTAGACTTGCTTACTAGTTGCATGACCTTGGATATTTTAGTTCACCTCTCTGTGCCTCAGTTTCTTCACCTCTAAAATGGAGACTATACAAGCAACTACTTCATAGGATTGTTGAGATGACTGAATGAGTTAGTATATGTAAAGTGCTTAAACAGTGCCTGTCATAGAGTTAATGTTTTAATTAGACTAATGCTAGCTGCTTTCACACATAAATCCCCAAATCTTAGTGGCTTAATGCCATCAAGGGTCATTTCTCATTTGCATCATAGTTCAGTGGGGGTGTTTCTGGTGGGCAGCCTTCCATGAGGTCATTCAGGAACCAAGACACCTTATATCCTGTGGCTCCATCTTCCTCTGATTCACTGGGTCTCAACGTGTAATCCAAGGACCTTAAGTCCCTGAGGCCATTTCAGACTATTTCCACAAGACTCCCCCCCCACTTTTCCAGCTGTTCATCTGTGAAGGTCTTGATTTTTTTTCGTATTCTTCAACCAAAACAATATAACAGGTGGAATAAAGAAGCACACATGAGAATCCAACTGTCTCCTTTTAAATTAGACATTAGAGTTTCAAAAAATGTGAAATAATGCCACTTTTGTCACTAGATTTTTTTCTTGTTTGGGCCAATATGGTTAATTTTTATTAAAACATATTATTTACATTAATATTTAGGGCTTATAGTGTTTATAATGTTTATATTTTTATTTTTTAATGAATCAGGATTCTGAAATGTTCTTGGTAAGTCTCAATAGATGTAACTCATAGAAACAAAAACTTCTGGGGTCCTAAATAAATGGTAAGAGTATAAAGGGGTTCTGATACCAAAAGTTGGAGATCTAGTGATGTATCATGGGAAACTCTTCCATTCTGCTGGCAGAGCGAGCCCGGAGAATCATGTCAGGATGTTTCTACGGGCCAGTCCTGGAAGCAGCACATTATTCCCGCTCATATTTTACTAGCTGGAACTCAGGCACAGGGCCACACCAAAAAAAGGGAGGCTGGAGAATGTTGCTGGCTGTTGCTCAAGAGACAGTAGAAGAGGGTTTGGTCACCATCTCACAGTCTTTACCGTATTTGACTGTTGTCAAGAGTTTATTTTATCTTGCCCTACACATGTATCACACGTCTTGTTTAGTGTTTTCCAAGAGCAATAATATTTGGCTAAACATACTCAGACAACTTCAAAAAAAATTTTAGAATTGTAACATGAGCTTACTTTTTGCCTTAGTAGTTTAGAAGTTGGCTGAGGCTTATCTGAAATAGCAAAGCATTTAGCCAAAGAAGTAAAACAAGAGATATCAGTCTTTTCAGAACCAAACCCAACCAGGTGATTAAACAGTATGAGTGAAATGTTCTATAAACATTTCCTATCCCTGTTGAAACCAACAGTGAGGGAGCTGGATTGAGAGGTTCTTTGTTTTGTTTTGTTTTGGGTTCGACTTGGTTTTTGCTTTGATATCTTATACCACTCACACAAAATCTGCTTTGTAAGTTGAGAAATTGATGACCTTTGACAACCTGCAGTATGGGTTAGCCATCTTACACTTTGGGGAACGAAGCTTGAGTTACGGAGAAAGCGACACCCCTAACTCAGGGTTCAGTTGCCTGGAGTTTGTGATTGAGTTCTAGAGCACTAAAACTTTGAAAGCAAGATTTGAGTGAGTACTAGTATAGGCTTAGACAAAATTGTAAGGTGGAAATTTGATTTTTAAATTTGTTGTGACTAGAGTCAGTTTAGATGTTTATAATACATATACGTTTGGAAATTTATATGTAACACTATGGTATGCTTTTGCGCTATAAGTGAACTTTATCATATAGTAGAGGCTCTTGTATAATTAGCATGTTGTGTGACAATCCGTGGCTGTATCTTTGCTTTCATGTATTGTTCGTGCTCTAATTTATTGGAGGTATAAGACCTGAATAAGGAACATAAGCACACCGTTCCTAGGAGAAAGTAAATCCACTTTAGGACTTTTCCCTTTATGAGATCACTGCTATTGTGTTTAAAAAGACAAGCAAACTTTGCATAGGATATATAGGTTAGTAGTTTCTTAATGTTTAAAGGTAACAATTCTTCGTAAATAACAGAGTCCTGCTAACAGATTTTAATCTTCAGGACGTTTATTGTTTCCTTAACAGAGGCCAATGTAGGTGGTTTGAGGACAGGTTGGGGCCAGTGGTTTCGTCATGGACCCAGGCTCTTTTTATTCCCCCTCCGCCAACCTCACCGTATGGCCTTCCCTCCAGATTTGGTCAACAAGTGCACAGTAAGATCACAGTTCCATCACAGGCATCACATGACAATGTTTAAAGCAGAGGGCAAGGGAGGTGATAGAACAAAGGGGCTTCTCCGTTCCTCCCTTCACAAGAGAAAACCTCTCCCCAGCAGACTTTCCATCATATCTCACTGACCAGCATGGGCCCATGTCTTCCCATAAGCCGGTCACTGACAAAAGGGAACAGGGAGCCATAACTGGCTTGGGCCAGTCTTGACCAGTTCTCTGGATCCAGGTACATTGCTGCCCAAACCAAATCAGGGTCCTGTTGGCAAGTGAGAAGAAGAGGAAAGCAGCTGTGAGCAGGGAACCGAGAGGATCTGCCCCAGAGGGTAACCAGTATAAGTGTGCCGGGTTTGGAACAAGCACAACTCGCAGAAGACGATCAAAGTACAGCTGCCCAGTTAAAAATCCCTGCAGCTGGGGAAGTTTTCTCCTGCTACTGGGATAAAAACTCTGTCATGCCCCCTGACTCTTCTAGCCACTTGCAGCTGGTAGAAAGCCCTACCATCAACTTTCAATCTCAAAACACAATCTGGTTTTAATAATTAGAATTCCCAGTCCTGAATAATACTAGAAAATCCAAGTCGATATAGTTAAGTGTCTCTCCCCCAGCCCTGGCTGACAGAGGATGCCTGCTGCCTGGCAAGGGTTGTGATCAGCTTTTCTCTGTCCCCACTCTTGTTGCCAAGTTCGCTGCCCACAGGGTAGGGATGCACAGATCGGGGAGAGCTCTTACTTGACTGGTGTCATCCTAGGAAGGCTTCACACTCAATGGGCCTGGTAGGCACATTTGTGGGTTATGGAGCTTGCTCCACTAGACCCTTCTGACTGCTGTTCTTAGGACATGGGTGAATGCATAGCTGACCATATAACTTATCTTCCAAACGAGACAGTGCAAGTGAGAGTGAAGGGGGTGGAGATGGAGGAGTATTAATTTGACCAGGCCAACAGTCATGACCTGGGACCATCAATTATCTGGAGCAATAAGGGAGAATGGCCGAAGGTCCAACTTAGCAATGCACCTGTGCCTCCAGTGGCCACTTGGCCCATAGTCCCTGCTTTTCCAGCTGTCCCCTTCACCAAGAACTCTCCTTTCAAGTTCTCTTAATGTTCCAGATGATCTTGATGGCCTGAATTGGAAAAACTCCTAGACAACCCTCTATGCCATGGGACCCACTTCTGGTCCACAGGTAACATTTATTTATGGTTGCCCTGAGTTAGGTGGAAATGCCATTTCTTCCCAGATGCAGCCCTCTAACCTCACCCTGCAGGCCCACAGCCCTAGGCTCCACCTTGAGATTGTCTGGATTGCCTCAGCATCAGTCAGACACCCTTCCATCATTGCAGGAATCAGGGGTTTGGGACTTGCGGCTGAGTAGGCCAAAAGAATCTCCTCATGAATCCTTCCCGGTGTTGAACAACCTTCCATTTTCTTATCCTGCTCTGTGTTGGGAGGGAAGGGGGTCTAAGAGTTGTAAACTGGTATTCACTGTTTCCTCTGACTCTGCCTTAAGTTGGTATGCCTCACTTCATAATTCCATATTTACTCCTGAGGACAAACATTCAGTGATAACCTCCTGACCTAGAAGCAAGAACGATGTGTCTTGCTACAATATGTGATGTCCCTAAAGGCTACTGGAGTTCTGTAGTGCTGCACGTTCCCTCAATGAATGGCCCCAGGCTAACCAGTACTCTAGTCTAGTGCTGTTTGCACTTCTCTTCCTGTTGTCAGCTATGAACGCTAACCACCACTTCCTTCTCCCTGTAAATTCATTGCCTCTAGTTTGCTGGCCAGAGAAGCCCAGAAAGAAGTGGAGTTTTTCAGGGTTAGCCAATTGAAAGATCCTAACTCGGAAATCTACATTTTACTTGCCCACTACATCAGAAGTATAGGTGATCTCAACAACAAGAGATGAAGGAGGGTTACCCTGCCCTATTTGCAGCAAGAATTTTCCTAAGATCCTTGTGTATACACACGTGCATTGTTGCATTCATTCTGCTCTTATATTGGGGAGCCAACCAGAGGAAACGGGAGGGCTGTCTGTGTGGCTGTGGGTATGGGAGTGTGGGTATGTGTCTGTACTGTATTTACATTTTTAGTAAATAAATATGGAAATAGGATAGATTTAGCTGCACCTGTCAATCAACCAGACTGACATTTAACTAATATTTTTGAAGTGAAGAACAGAAGACAAAAAAAAAAAAAGGAAAATCATTTTATAATAGTCCCTGGAATATTTTGGGTTAGCTATGCATCATGGGTAATCCTTATTCAACTCTTGTTGTTTTGTTCATAGAGTATTTTCAACAGCTATCCCTGGCCTTCTGGAATTTAATTATGTTTTTCTCTTGAGCTATAATTCGGCTGCTGCAACCAGAAGAAAAAGGTTTGTGTGGAATCAGAGCTGACAACAGGGAGTCTGCAGCTCTGACATTCCTCTGTTGGCTGACAGCTCTGCAACTCCTAGTGCATAAAAAGACATTCCAGAGCATGGTTACCAATAAGAATTGCAGCTCTTGCACATACTTCTTCCATCAGAGGAACCGGCTCTTACTGGCAGAAGTGTTTCATTTAGCGCTATCTCTTCTATTCACTGTTTATGCCAGCAAATATTTGTTTTGCACCTCAAGTGCTGAATGCATGTGCTGCACACTGTGGCAGTGGATTTCTTTTTTCAAGTACACTTTGGTTGACAAAAAGTGATGTCTACACAAAGAAGTAAAATTCAAGGTATGGTTGACTTACGCTCTATCGTGATTATAAGGTCTGGAAACCCAAGAGGAGCCTTTGTGGTATCAAGGAAGGACTTGCAAGGGGAATGAGATTTGAAAGATGTGTGGAATTGGGAACAACTGGGCTGAAGGGAGTTGGCAGGAATCAAAGGCGTGCAGGTGGCAAGTACCAGGTTATTTTCCTCGTGTTGACCATAAATGATCATTTGTACTAGGGTGACTATTAGATGTGTACCTAGACTTTTTAGACTGAAATGAGACATACTTACAGGAATAAATCTAGCTATAGGGTCACCTGATTTGAGAAGGAGCCTTACAGTTCTCTGTTAACCTCAACAACCAAAAGATAAACTGGGTAACGTGTCCTCATGTGCAACGAGCATTGATTTATCACTGAGAATCTTCCCTCTTGTCTGCCTTTTCTCTTTTTTCAAATCTGGTACTTGTTTTCTTGGTAAAATGAAAAGTGTACTAAGATAAATTAAGCGGTTAAGAATGTTGTACCTGACCAGAAAAGTCTATGCAGTTTCACCTTCCTTTTTAAATGTCTTCATTCTTTGCCCTGCGTCATTACACCGGTCGGCTGAATGTTACTAACGTGGTTCTGGTGATCTTGGTGACTTGTCTGCATCCCGGAGAGTTACTGACTGTCTGTAACCCACATTCTCTGCCCTGGGAAATGCAGAGGCCTGTATTGGTTTCCCAGGGCAGCCATAACAGAATACCACCACCTGGGTGGCTTAGAACAACAGAAATTTATTTTCTCAGTTCTGGAGGCTGGAAGTCCAAAGTCAGGGTTTGTGCAGGGCTATGCTGTCTCCAAAGGCTGTAGGGGAGGATCTTTCCTTGCTTCTTCCCAGCTTCTGGTGATTGCTGGCAATTCTTAATGGAACATTAAGGCTTGTAAGACACATCACTCCAATCTGTGCCTCCATCCTCACGTGGCTTTCTCCTAGTGTGTCTCTGTGTTCAAATTTCCCTCTTCTTGTGCTAAGGATAGCAGTCATTGGATTAAGGGCCCACCCTAATCCAGTGTGACCTTCTCTTAACTTGATTACATTTGCAAAGACCCTATTTCCAAATAAGTTCACAAACACAGCTTATAGGGATGAACATATCTTTTTGGAAGGGGATACAATTCAACCCACAACAGATCTAAAGACACAGTCCTTGCCCTCAGGGAACTTGCCATTTGCAGTATTTGGAAAAGTTATAAACAGACCATAATGAGAGAATAAACAAGAGAAATCAGTAAGTATATCCCCTCTCAGTCTATCTGTCCAATCAATTTTTTTTAAAGGTCCAAATGAGAGAAACCAAAAGTCAGCACTCTAGGAAAAGAGAGTGATTTCCAGTGTGTGGTCCAGGGACCAACAGCATCAGCATTGCCTGGGAACCTGTTAGAAATACAGATGCTCCGGTCCCACCCCAGACCTATGGAATCAGATACTCTGGGGTTGGGCCCAGTAGTCAGTATCTGAAGCCAGGTGACTGTAATGCAGGCAAAGGTTAAGAACTACTGGTCAGGGCTTCCCTGGTGGCGCAGTGGTTGAGAATCTGCCTGCCAGTGCAGGGGACACGGGTTTGAGCCCTGGTCTGGGAAGATCCCACATGCCGCGGAGCAACTAGGCCCGTGAGCCACAACTACTGAGCCTGTGCTTCTGGAGCCTGTGCTCCGTAACAAGAGAGGCCCGTGCACCGCGATGAAGAGTGGCCCCCGCTTGCCACAACTAGAGAAAGCCCTCGCACAGAAACGAAGACCCAACACAGCCATAAATAAATAAATAAATAAATAAATAAATAAATAAATAAATAAATAAATAAATAAACCCAAAGTTTAAAAAAAAAAGAACTACTGGTCAAGGAATTCAGAGATGTCACCTTCCTCAAAGCTGGAATGGATAAGACTTTGTGCAGCATCTAAGGAAATCATTAAGCTGAGAGAGAATTCATGCACACTTCTCCGCATCTTACCAGAATAGCCTGCCACTTTTTTTTTTTCATGTTTTAGATCATGGTGAGGGGTGAACATTGGACTGGTGAATTCTAGAATAGAGTTAATCAGCCCAGCATATTAACCAAGGTGTGGGATGAAGTGGTCCTCTCACTAGGTTCTGCTTGCCCTAAAGTTGTAGCATCTGTACTGCAAGGTCAAAGTCAGCGTGTGTGCCAAGCTGTGGAGTGAGGCCTTGGATTGGAGAACACAGAATACTGGAACAGTGCCCCTCAAGCCTTCATATTCCCACCAGCCCTGGGGATCTCCTGGAAGGACAGATTCTGATTCCTTGGGTCTGTGCTGAGGTCCAAGATTCTGCACCTCTAACCAGCTCCCAGAGATACTGAGGCTACGGGGTCCAGGGATGCCCCTGCCCTGTCTGTGTCTTTAAATAGTAAGACTAGGCAGCATGTTAAGGACCCCACTATTTATCCACGCTTTTTAAAGTGGGCATATTAGCTTTTATATGACTGTACTTACATTTGAATATTATGTTTAAATATTGAATATTTGAATATTATGTTTAACATTGAACATTATGTTTGAACATTGATGGAAAAAAGCTATCAATTTTTAAACACTCCACAAGTGTTTGTGAAGGTAGAGTTTGACCTCAGTTGCATTGTAGCTATATGTCAAGTGAGTGAGGCCCCAGTGTCCCCCACTTGGCTCTCTGAAGGGCAACCTGATGCTGGGGTAAACTGAGGCAGCCTTGCCTTCTGACAATTGATGATATTTGGTCTCATGCGCTCAGAAGGGTTGTGCCTGGTGACACACCACGTGAGACACCAGGAGGAAGTATCCGAATTCTCCAGAGAGAAACTGTAGAGAACAACATTTGTCCCCAGAGTTGTTAACCAATTCTATCCATATATCCCAACAAGCTTCTACGGCTTCTGATTCTCTCTTTAATGGGTAGAGGGAGAGAATCTGAGTAAACAACTTTATTTCAAGTGGATATGCAATGAAATAGTTTCCTATGTATGGGGCTCTCAATACGTTCTTTGTTAAGAGCGAATTCCCAGGGTTTCAAACTTTTTTTTTAAAGTATAGTTGCTGTACAATATTATAAGTTACAGGTGTACAATATAGTGATTCACAGTTTTTAAAGGTTATACTCCATTTATAGTTATTATAAAATATTGGCTACATTCCCCATGTTGTAGGGTTTCAAACTTTTGTATCCCAATCCCAGCTTTCTTTTTAGTAGAAAGTACTTTTAATCTAAACTTTGATTTCAGATAGTTGTTTCTGTAAAAATTAATAATAATAAACTTTACTGTTTGATCCTGTTGTTACCTGATATTTGCTCACTGAATTATGAGATACAGATAAGCAAAAAAGATGATATATATAATTTTTGTTTTTTGGCTGCGTTGGGTCTTCGTTGCTGCACACGGGCTTTCTCTAGTTGCATCAAGCGGGGGCTACTCTTTGTTGTGGTGCACGGGCTTCTCGTTGCGGCGGCTTCTCTTGTTGCGGAGCACGGGCTCTAGGCGTGCGGGCTCAGTAGTTGTGGCACATGGGGTCAGTAGTTGTGGCTCACGCGCTCTAGAGCGCAGGCTCAGTAGTTGTGGTGCACGGGCTTAGTCGCTCCACGGCATATGGGATCTTCCTGGACCAGGGCTCGAACCCGTGTTCCCTGCATTAGCAGGTGGATTCTTAACCACTGCGCCACCAGGGAAGTCCGAAGATAATTTTTTTAATAATCCATCACATGGAGATACTGTTTCTTTCCAACATTTACATATAGAGAAATATATAGTTGCCCTATCTTTTAAAAATTAATTTAAATTTTAAAATAATTTCTATTATTTTTATTTTCTTACCAAATAATTTAAATATTATATTTTCATTGTATACAAGTTAGAAAATATACATTTTAAAATCATTTGTTGAGTATCCCTAACCTGACCTTGCAGAGACAGCTACTATTTTTATCTAACAAGCACTTAGGCCATTTAAAACCATAATAGACCCCAGTGGCTTCTTCCTGCCAAGGAGCTTAGCATAATTTCTCTGGGTAGATAAACCTTTGTTTAGGAAAATACCTTGATAGGTCATTTATGAAAGGGAAAGCTCTCAGGAGAAGGTTGGAAAAGGAAAAGGGAAAAATAGAAAGCTACCTTTTTGTTTATGTTTAAGTTTTTCAAATTTATATGTGTATAAAATTGATAGTATATATAAAATTGTTTTGGATCATTATATATAAAGAGAGACAGCACAAGTGCCTGGATTGTTGAGGAGGTGAGGTCAGAGTAAGAGCCTAGAGCTTTGTGAGGCCAATGAGAATGGTTGAGGAAATTCAAAGAACACAGACTTTTAATAAACAATTCTGAGTGGTTTGCTAGGTGGTGCTTTAAAAACACTGTTCTTCCCCATCCCTTACCCTGAATCTTCAGTAAAATCCGCTACACACATACTTTTAGAGTGGAACATGGTGGGGAATAAGGGAAATGCGGTGATGGCTAGTGTAGGACAATGGTGGGTAGAAAAAAGATAGTGAAGATACAGAGCAGCGTGTGACTTTAGCAAAAACAGGGAAGCAGATCCAGAGTGGTGGAGAAATATGCCTCATAACACCTGCCACTGCCCAGATATATTTGAAGGGCCACTGAGGTTTCTGCTGGTTGAAATAAATACCATTCAGATTCAAGAGATTTATGCAGCTTTACTTCAATGTTAACAGTCAAGTAACCCTAGCACTCATTCATTACCTGACAACTCAAAGTCTACTTTTTCTCTCTTAACTATTTATTATGAATATTTTTCTATATTTTCAAGTAATCCTTAATAAAATCATTTCTACTGGTTGCATAGCAATCCATTGAACGGATGTACTGTAATTAATTTAACCACTCCCTATGGTTAGATGTTTGTTCTTTTTTAAAAAAAATTTTAGAAACAACTCTGCAGTGAACATTCCTGTAGTTAAACCTTAGCAAATAGGTTTAACTGTTTCCTTAAGTTAAATTTCATGTACCTACTTTACACATTTGCACTCATATTAAACTGTATAGCCAATATAACTTTACTGTCTTTGCACTGTGTTTTGTAAACCTCTTTCCTTAACTATTATCCCATCAAGATCATGTTTTTGTTTTGTTTTGCTTTGAGGAAATATCTTTATATTTTGCATCTCCTTTTGGGACATTCTGTTTTAGATGACCATTACTGGTTGATTAAACAACCTTTGTGAGAAGTAATATTAGAAACAGACATTGTGGAAACAATTGTGCAGAACTATTCAAAATATCTATTGAATTATTACCCTCAACTGTTGGAGAAGAACAGATAGTGTTTTACTATAACTGCAGTTCTATTAATCCACTAACTGGCCTGTTACCAGAGACACTATTTCCCTGAAATCAGAGAGCTAATGAATGTGGCATTTGCCTCATTCATCTATTATTGGGCATGAAAAAAACTACTATTTCTGGAGAACCTGTTATGTACTAAGCATGTTTGGGGGTTTACCTGTATTGGATTTCAATGAATGAAGAAAGACACTTTCCTGGTTATACAGAAACTAAATAACAAGAAAGTCTTCTGTCATGAGATTGTCATCATGAATATCTACACATATGTAAGAGCCATTGGAATAGCATGCTTACATTAAACAAAAAACAGGTAGAAAACCACATGCCAAACAGACTGTTAATGACAGAGACTTCATCTGTCTCATCTTTCTGGGCACTTAGGATGGTTCTTTGCCTGGTATGTACCAGCCATTCAAAAAAATTGTTGAACTGAATTTAACTGGCTTCCTCATGTTCCTTGACTCTGCCATACCCTTTCCCACATTGAGCCTTTCATGTCATGTCTGGTTTTCTCTCTAGAGTCTTCTTCCCCTAGACATTCCCACCTTTGCTCTTTCTTGTCCTTCAGGTGTCAGCTCCAATGGCACCCCTTTAAGAACATTTTTCTCAGCTGACCACCCTCACCCAGACCCTCCTTATTCACATCCCCTGTATGACTCTTCACTATCTCGCATAATCGTCTTGGGTCATTTGCTTGTTTATTTATTTCCTGCTTTTGCTTAGTAGAATATCAACGTCTTTGTGCCTCTTATTCACTGCTTTATCCCTAATAGAGTCTGGGACGTCCTCAGAAATATTTCTTAATTGAGTAAATGAATTAGTTGTAATGTAAAACAACTTCTCTACCAAGTGGCTACAAGGCCTCCAAAGTCTTATGACATCTCTTCTGCCATATTCTATTGGCCAAAGCCAGACACAGGATCAGCCCAGATTCAAAAGCAAGGAAGCTTGACTCCACCTCTCAAAGGGAAGAACAGTTCACACATACAAAGATGGGAGGAAGTTTTAGTACCCATCTGTGCAAAGAACCCACCACACCACTCTTGGATAGTTTGCCCACCCTCAGCCTTGGACCAGATAGGATCTATGGTGCCAGATCTATTTCATGCATTTCTGAGGTTGTTAGTTTCTAGTGGGTCACGCCAGGATTTGGACAACTTTGAAGACACTTTGAAAGGATTATAAGAAAGGAAAGGAATCATGAGTAGAAGAGAAGAAGGGTTTGTTCTGGATCCAAAGCCTATCTGAGCAGAATCAGGAGACAGAGACAGAATGCTACCCCAAATTCTCCCCTCAACCTGTCCTACTGGCCTCAGATGACATGGTTATACATCTTTCTCCCATGCTTTCTTTCACGAGCAGGAAGTTAGTGTAGATTCTGAAGGAAATCCTACCAACACACAGAAAGATGGTGGTCTAGTGTGAGAGACAAGACTCACAAAATATGTAAAAGTCCTAGCTGGATTCCTGTTGGGAACACTGAGAACCCTGCCTTCCAACTAGATATAAGGGGATAGAGACCCCCCAACAGGCCTATCCCATCCCAAAGTCAGGTCTCTTGTTAATGGAGGGAGGTTCTGGATTCAGTTAAGATGTTTTCAATATCAGACTCTGGAAAATCATGAAATAAACTCATCTAGCCACCAAAAATGTATTGTCACGTGTAGATTTTTATTACCACCATTTGAATATGCAAAATCTAGCTCTATAGTATGCCCTTAAAGCATAGTAGCGCTGTTAATTAGCTGTTAACCAATTAAGAATGAATGATTAGCATAATAAATCCAGCACTGTAAGATCATTCATTAAGACCAATCTGGAAATTTTTTTTTTTAAGTTTAGGTGTTTACCCATCATTGTTTCTATTGTCGTATTGTAATCACTGCTACAATCAACACAGGTTTGGTTTTTGTTTTGGATTTTTTTTTTAACTGAACAGTATATATTTTTGAACCCCAAAGAGATAGTGAAATACTGTAGCTTTCACTTAACAAGTTAAATAAACTGATTATCAAATGTGAGGGACTGATTTCAGTTTAGTCATCACTGAAGTACCAAAAGGCAAAGAAACTTAGGCGCCTAATTACAGAATTCCTTGTTTGAAAGGACCCCCTACACACTGCTATATATAAAATAGATAACTAATAAGGACCTACTGTATAGCACAGGGAACCCTACCCAATACTCTGTAATGACCTATATGGGAAAAGAATCTAAAAAAGAGTGGATAGATGTATATGTATAACTGATTCACTTTGCTGTACACCTGAAACTAACACAACATTGTAAATCAACTATACTTCAATAAAAATTTTTAATAAAAGAAAAACAAAAAAAGAAAGGACCCCCAAGATTCTTGTCTTACTCTCCAGCTGGGAGTGGCTATACCTGCACCTCATTAGAAATGTGACCATCTAGTCCAGTGGTTCTCAATCTTGGAATCGTATTATCATCACCTGAGAGCTTCTAAAAACCCTGATGTTAAGGCCATATGGCAGACCAATTACATTAGATTCTTTGGGGTAGGACGGTAGCTTTGAAGCTGCCCAGGTGATTTCGATGTACATCCAAGGGTTAAGACTCACTATTCTAGACTAACTCTTAAGGCCAAAATAGAATAAGGACCAGATTTACCCTCACAACTAAAACAACCATAGATTGATTGACAGGTAGGTAGGTAGGTAGATAGATACATAGACAGATAGATGATAGAAGGAGAGAGAGAGAGAGGAAACGGTTTGTAAGATACTGGACATCAGACAACAAAGGACGCTGACTGGAAACAAATGAGGGGAGCCCTATGACTGTCCCAGCTTACTGCCTTCAGCGAGTGCCCAGGCAGTGGTGCAAGGAGAGAAGCTTAGGCAGAGCCTAGAGGACTCTGAGATGAAGAGGTGGACCTTAGAGTCCAGGTAGAGCAGAGCAGCTGGAGTTCACAGGACCGAGTAACGAGATGGGAGAACTGCACAAAGAGACACCCAGAGATCTGGGTTCCTGTTATAGGTGCCCTGGAGTATTCAGCAGATATCAGTGCAGCAGGTTCAGCAGTACCAGGGCATGGGTGTGAGGAAACTGGCCAAGGTCAGGGAAGAACCATGCAAAAAGATTAAAGGAAACATTGCAGATGCTCACACTGGGCCAAGAACAGTGGCTCTTTCCACCAGCTGGCCTGGAAAGTCTCATAATTCATGGGGCATTGGGTTGAGTACTCAGGGCGTTCCTGCCTCAGGAGTGGGGCAAAATTAGCCCTAGACCCAGCACTGTGCCAGATCCACCTAGCAAATCATAAAAGCAAGACACGAGAGGATCAAATTGTTTTCAAGCAACTTAACTGCATGCGAGAACAAAGCTGAAGAACATTTATATTTATATTTATATTTATAGAACACATATACCCAGCACCCAGCAAGGAAAAAATCAGAATATATATCATCCAGTGAAATATTACAGATATGGGAAGAGGCAGAAAAATGTGACCTATGATAAGAAGACATATCAAGTTAGAACTAACAGAGATGTTAAAATGAGCAGACAAGGACATTAAAATGGGCATTATATCTGTATTCAAACTGTATTCCATGTATACAAAGAGTTAAGTAGAGACATGGTATATATATAAAAGATACAAATCAAACTTTTAGAGATGAACATTACCATGCTTGAGATGAAAAATACACTAGATTATATTCACAGCAGACTAGAAATGACAGAAGAAAAAATAGAGAAATTAAAGACAGAAATATAAACTATCCAAAAGGAATTTTTTTAATGAAAAAAGCTTCATTGAGCTACTGGACAATTTCAGCTGGTCTGATATAGTTGGAGTTCCCAAAGAGATAAGAAGGAAAGGGAGGACAGAAAAAAAATCTTTGAAGAAATAATGGCCAGAAATTTTTCAAATTTGATGAAAACTGTAAACTCAGGGATCCAAGAATCTCAACAAACCCCAAGTGCCAAAATCTACACCAAGATACATCATAACCAAATTGCTCAAAATCAGTGACAGGAGGGGGTGATTATCAAGGAACAAAAGGAAAGTTTCAGGGGTGATGGATATGTTCATTTTCTTAAATGTGGTGGTAGTTCCCCAGCTGTGCATATATGTTTGATAACTGATGTAAGTGAAACTATTTCAAGCTTTAAATATGTGCGATTTATTATATGTCAGTTATATCACAATAAAGCTGATAGATTTTAAAAAGCAAACAAACAATAATAATTCAACCCTGGCTGCACATGAGAATGATGGGGAACTTTGTAAAAATACAAGGCTCCGTCCTCAGAGGTTCTGGTTCAGTTAGTCTGGGATGGGACCCAAGATCCATATTTTTTAGAACTTGGCACAGAGTTCTTATTGGCAAGCTTTTTTGAGAATCATTGCCAGCAGGAAATTTCAGAAACTTCCCCATTAATCTGATCTAGAGGCTAATGACCTTTATTCTAAATATGTACCTTTATATTTCAGGGATGTGGCCACTTGATACACAGCATTAACATCTGAGTTCTGGGTTTCCTGTGTCTGGTCTTTTTCCTTATAGGCATAAAATACCTTATTTTATAAAAGGATGGGATTCTGACGC
Organism: Balaenoptera ricei; assembly: GCF_028023285.1. Taxonomy (NCBI): domain Eukaryota; kingdom Metazoa; phylum Chordata; class Mammalia; order Artiodactyla; family Balaenopteridae; genus Balaenoptera; species Balaenoptera ricei. The sequence goes on along the minus strand of NC_082647.1, from coordinate 47,805,260 downwards.
CTTTTTCCTTATTTTCTAAACTTTCTGAGTTTTTTTCCCCTCTGAGAACATTCACAGCTTCTGATATTCCCAGAACTTTGTGATGTCATGCTCAAATTGGGCCCTTTGATTTTTAGCTCCAAGAAGTGACTTCTTAGAAGGATACTGTTGGTGTTACAGGTCAGAAATGGTCCAGCGCGAGCCTCCTGAAGACTTCTAAGCTCTCCTTAAGGAAGCACATGACAGCTTTATCTTCACTCTTTTAACATTTATATATCCTACCATGTCACTTCCCAGCCACTCTACCCCAGGTTTTTAGTATTTAGTCCAGCCTCCCTAATATATCCTGTAAGAGTCTACATGATATCATGCATGCCTGCATCACTCCCTTACCTTCTTATCTCTAACCACACTCATGTGATGGGTCACCCTCTAACTCACTTCCAAGTCCTTGCAAATTCTGTTCCCTGTTCCTAGAATACTCTCCTGGACTCGTTCTCACTACATGCTTCTCATCCTTTAGGGACGACTCTGTGTTCCCAGAGCACATTACACCTCCCCAACCTTAGCATTATTATAATTATAAAATTATATATATTATACATATAATATATATTATATATAATATAATATATAATTATATTATATAATTAATATATAATTAATATAGCATATTATATTTATATAATGTAATATTACATAAACATAATTATATAATTATAATTATATACACAATTGTATTATAATTGCCTATTAACTTCTATTATCACTAACTTGACTGTAAACTCCTTGAGGACAGGAGCCAGTCCTAGCTTCCCTCACAGGACCTGGACTGATGATTTGTCAATCAGAAATGCAAGGATTGATAAAGTGCTGGGTAGCACCATTTTCTTACAGTACATTTCTGATTTGCAAATCACCAGTCTGGGTCCAGGAAGTTACCACTGAAACTCAACCATAAGGGCTTCATTCTGTAAGAGAGACTTGATAACTTTGCAAAGTTAGGTTTTTTCTGTTAACTTAAGCTGAGCAGACTAAACCCAGAGGGGATAAATGAAATGATTCCCCATTGTTTCACACACAGAGAGAAGCAGACAACTTGAGAATTATAGGAAAAGTGGAAGTCTCTAAAAAATTAAGTTTTATTAGGATTATATAAACCCAGTGAGTGTCTGAAAAATAGTTTATGTGTCAGGAAACCCAGTTTGGAGAGGTAATAATGGAAAGCAAATCTGAAGTTGTCCTTAAATCAACAGAAATGGTTAAACTTCTTGTGGTGGGAAGTAAGTCAGAATCTGTCCTTTGGGCCTAGAACAGGAATAACTAAACTTTATTTTGTAAATAAGGCTTTACTGGAACACAGCCATACCCATTTATTGAGGAATAGACTATGATTTCAGTATTGACCAAAGCTCTGGTCTCCAGTGGCAGAGTTGAGGAGTCCCGACAGGACAGAGACCATTTGGCCTGCAAATCCTAAAATATTTACTCTCGGCACTTTACAGTGGCTGGCCCTCCACCTAGGAATGCATGAGACTACTTACATTCATTTCGAATCACTGATGGAGCTCTACAATGCACTGAGCACAGTGTCTGGCACATAGTTAACCCAGATAAACGTTGGCTGTGATTGGTAATATGGTGGCCAGGCACTGAGGAACGAACACTGGGCTGTAGGCAAAGGTACAGCCCCTCTACATAAGGCAGAAACACAGATGTTCATGGCATGTGGAACAGTTTGGGCAAGGGCCAAGCAAAGAGAAAAAGAGGACTACAGGTGGGTGGTAACCCGGTGTTTACTCCGCTCTAAAGAAAAACAACTCTTGGGGAATGTTTATATCACTTCCTTTTCTCTACCTCCAGAGAAAAGGATGGAGGGCCAAACTCAGTTTGTGGTTAGTCAGTATTTCACTCTGAGTTTCATGAAGTGGCTTCCAGGATCTTCCCCAGCGGATGTGGTCGAGGTTTAAGAAGTCCAGGGTGTGTATTTTACTTCACCTGATGGATATCTTTAGGGCAAATAGGCAGGTTCGTTTTGTCTGTTTGCAGTGTACACGCATCATCAGTCTCCTCACGAAGCACCAAGTAACCCGAGAGGAAATACTGCAGGAGGTAGGGAGTGAGTGGGTTGTTAAGGATGTGCTGGTAGGCAGAATAATGGCCCCAAAGATATCAGGTCCTAATCCCTGGAAACTGTGAAGGTTCCCTTATTTGGAAAAAGGGTCTTTGAAGATGTGACTAAATTAAGACTCTTAGATGAAGAGATTATCCTGGATTATCCAGATGGGCCCTAAGTGCCACCACAAATGTCTTTATAAGAGAGGCAGAAGGGTATTTCACAGACAGGCATAGAGGAAAAATCAATGTCAAGATGGAACACGGAGAGATTTGAAGATGCTGGAGTGGTGTAGCCAGAAGCCAAGGAACGTCCGCAGACACCCGAAGCTGGAAAAGGCAAGAAACAGATTCTCCTAGAACCTCCAAAGAGGCACTTGATTTTTGGCCCACAAAGACTGATTTCAGACCTCTGGCCTCCAGAACCGTGAGAGAATAAATGTGCATTGCTTTAAGCCACCAAGTTTGTAATCATTTGCTACAACAGCCATAGAAAACTGATACCATGTACTCATTTGGTGAATAGTGTGTGCATGATAAACTACAAAGAGAGAGACAGAGAAGCAAAAGCCTCCCCCCACCTTTTTCTCTATCCATACAAGCAGGGACAGGTGTTACATAGTACACGTACATAGTACACTGAACTGGGGATCAGGGAAAATGGAGGGAGAATTAGCAAAGCAATGGATGGAGACATGGAAGGGAAAACTCACTGAAGCTTTAGATAACTGGGCAGAGACACATGGCTCAGCCATCTCCCCTCTCTGTTTTATTTTTCTCCATAGCACATAGCATCTATTAAATATATTTGCTAATTCGTTTAATGTCTGGCTCTCCCTACGTGAGGACATAATCTCTGACATAAAGTCAGAGATTGTTGTATATTATATTCACTGTGTCTCCAATGCTGAGAGCAGTACCTGGAACATAATAGGTACTCAGTAAATAGTTACTCAATACATGAATGAAATAAAGGCAGGTAAGATTCAGGATTAACTGTAAGCTTGAAATTTTATTGGGAGCCCAAATTAATACCCTGATTAAAGTGTGATACATAAGACAGGTGTCTTTTTGAGAACCATTTATTATCAGTCCATGGTGAAATAAGTACAGTAGTACAGAAGCCTCCAGAAGAACTTCTTAGTGCTTTTTAAAAAATATCACTGATGAAGAAAATAACATAGTTGATAAAAAGCTACTGTAAATTTGATGTTGTTTTTCAATGAATTTGTATTTTTATAAATCACAACATATTTACCACCTTTTATTTTTTTTTAAGTATAGTTGATTTACATTACTGTGTTAGTTTCAGAATATATATATTCTTTTTTTATTCTTTTCCATTATAGTTTTTTTTTTAACATCTTTATTGGAGTATAATTGCTTTACAATGGTGTGCTAGTTTCCACTGCACAACAAAGTGAATCAGCCATATGCATACATATATCCCCATATCCCCTCCCTCTTGCGTCGCCCTTACACCCTCCCTATCCCACCCCTCTAGGTGGTCACAAAGCACCGAGCTGATCTCCCTGTGCTATGCAGCTGCTTCCCACTAGCTGTCAATTTTACATTTGGTAGTGTATATATGTCCATGCCACTCTCTTACTTCATCCCAGCTTACCCTTCCCCCTCCCCGTGTCCTCAAGTCCATTCTCTACGTCTGCATCTTTATTCCTGTCCTGCCCCTAGGTTCATCACAACCATTTTATTTTAGATTCCATATATATGTGTTAGCATATGGTATTTGGTTTTCGCTTTCTGACTTACTTCACTCTGTATGACAGACTCTAGGTCCATCCATGTCACTACAAATAACTCAATTTTGTTTCTTCTTATGGCTGAGTAATATTCCATTGTATATATGTGCCACATCTTCTTTATCCATTCACCTGTCTATGGACACTTAGGTTGCTTCCATGTCCTGGCTATTGTAAATAGTGCTGCAATGAATATTGTGGTACATGACTCTTTTTGAATTACGGTTTTCTCAGGGTATATGCCCAGTAGTGGGATTACTGGGTCATATGGTAGTTCTATTTTTAGTTTTTTAAGGAACCTCCATACCGTTCTCCATAATGGCTGTATCAGTTTACATTCCCACCAACAGTGCAAGAGGGTTCCCTTTTCTCCACACCCTCTCCAGCATTTATTGTTTGTAGATTTTTTGAGGATGGCCATTCTGACTGGTGTGAGGTGATACCTCATTGTAGTTTTGATTTGCATTTCTCTAATGATTAGTGATGTTGAGCATCCTTTCATGTGTTTGTTGGCAATCTATATATCTTCTTTGGAGAAATGTCTATTTAGGTCTTCTGCCCATTTTTGGATTGGGTTGTTTGTTTTTTTGATATTGAGCTGCATGAGCTACTTGTATATTTTGGAGATTAATCCTTTGTCAGTTGCTCCATCTGCAGATATTTTCTCCTATTCATTCTGAAGGTTGTCTTTTCATCTTGTTTATGTTTTCCTTTGTTGTGCAAAAGCTTTTAAGTTTCATTAGGTCCCATTTGTTTATTTTTGTTTTTAGTTCCATTTCTCTGGGAGGTGGGTCAAAAAGGATCTTGCTGTGATTTATGTCCTAGAGTGTTCTGCCTATGTTTTCCTCTAAGAGTTTTATAGTGTCTGGCCTTACATTTAGGTCTTTAATCCATTTTGAGTTTATTTTTGTGTATGGTGTTAGGAAGTGTTCTAATTTCATTATTTTACATGTAGCTGTCCAGTTTTCCCTGCACCACTTATTGAAGAGGCTGTCTTTTCTCCATTGTATACTCTTGCCTCCTTTATCAAAGATAAGGTGACCATAAGTGCATGGGTTTATCTCTGGGCTTTCTATCCTATTCCATTGATCTATATTTCTATTTTTGTGCAGTACCATACTGTCTTGATTACTATAGCTTTGTAGTATAGTCTGAAGTCAGGGAGCCTGATTCCTCCAGCTCAGTTTTTCTTTCTCAAGATTGCTTTGGCTTTTCGGGGTCTTTTGTGTTTCCATACAAATTGTGAAATTTTTGTTCTAGATCTGTGAAAAATGCCATTGGTAGTTTCATAGGGATTGCACTGAATCTGTAGGTTGCTTTGGGTATAGTCATTTTCACAATGTTGATTCTTCCAATCCAAGGACATGGTATATCTCTCCATCTGTCTGTAACATCTTTAATTTCTTTCATCAGTGTCTTATAGTTTTCTGCATACAGGTTTGTTGTCTCCATAGGTAGGTTTATTCCTAGGTATTTTATCCTTTTTGTTGCAGTGGTAAATGGGAGTTTTTCCTTAATTTCTCTTTCAGATTTTTCATCATTAGTGTATAGGAATGCAAGAGATTTCTGTGCATTAATTTTGTATCCTGCTACTCTACCAAATTCATTGACTAGCTCTAGTAGTTTTCTGGTAGAGTCTTTAGGATTCTCTATGTATAGTATCATGTCATCTGCAAACAGTGACAGTTTTACTTCTTCTTTTCTGATTTGGATTCCTTTTATTTCTTTTTCTTCTCTGATTGCTGTGGCTAAAACTTCCAAAACTACGTTGAATAGCAGTGCTGAGAGTGGGCAACCTTGTCTTGTTCCTGATCTTAGAGGAAATGGTTTCAGTTTTTCACCATTGAGAATGATATTTGCTGTGGGTTTGTCATATATGGCCTTTATTATGTTGAGGTAGGTTCCCTCTATGCCTACTTTCTGGAGGGTTTTTATCATAAATGGGTGTTGAATTTTGTCGAAAGCTTTTTCTGCATCTATTGAGATTATCATATGGTTTTTATCCTTCAGTTTGTTAATATGGTGTATCACATTGATTGGTTTGTGTATATTGAAGAATCCTTGCATTCCTCAGATAAACCCCAGTTGATCATGGTGTATGATCCTTTTAATGTGCTGCTGGATTCTGTTTGCTAGTATTTTGTTGAGGATTTTTGCATCTATGTTCATCAGTGATATTGGCCTGTAGTTTTCTTTTTTTGTGACATCGTTGTCTGGTTTTGGTATCAGGGTGATGGTGGCCTCGTAGAATGAGTTTGGGAGTATTCCTCCCTCTGCTATATTTTGGAAGAGTTTGAGAAAGATAAGTGTTAGCTCTTCTCTAAATGTTTGATAGAATTCGTCTGTGAAGACATCTGGTCCTGGGCTTTTGTTTATTGGAAGATTTTTAATCACAGTTTAAATAACAGTGCTTGTGATTGGTCTGTTTATATTTTCTGTTTCTTCCTGGTTCAGTCTCAGAAGGTTGTACTTTTCTAAGAATTTGTCCATCTCTTCCAGGTTGTCCATTTTATTGGCATAGAGTTGCTTCTAGTAATCACTCATGATCCTTTGTATTTCTGCAGTGTCAGTTGTTACTTCTCCTTTTTCATTTCTAATTCTGTTGATTTGAGTCTTCTCCCATTTTATCCTGATCAGTCTGGCTAATGGTTTATCAATTTTGTTTATCTTCTCAAAGAACCAGCTTTTAGTTTTATTGATCTTTGCTATTGTTTCCTTCATTTCTTTTTCATGTATTTCTGATCTGATCTTTATGATTTCTTTCCTTCTGCTAACTTTGGGGGTTTTTTTGTTCTATATTCTCTAATTGCTTTAGGTGTAAGGTTAGGTTGTTTATTTGACATGTTTCTTGTTTCTTGAGGTAGGATTGTATTGCTATAAACTTCCCTCTTAGAACTGCTTTTGCTGCAACCCATAGGTTTTGGGTCGTCGTGTTTTCATTGTCATTTTTTTCTAGGTATTTTTTTATTTCCTCTTTTATTTCTTCAGTGATCTCCTGGTTATTTAGTAGTGTATTGTTTAGCCTCCATATGTTTGTATTTTTTACAGTTTTTTTCCTGTAATTGATATCTAGTCTCATAGCATTGTGGTCAGAAAAGATACTTGATACGATTTCCATTTTCTTAAATTTACCAAGGCTTGATTTGTGACCCAAGATATAGTCTATCCTGGATAATGTTCCATGAGCACTTGAGAAGAAAGTGTAATCTGCTGTTTTTGGATGGAATGTCCTATAAATAATCAATTAAGCCCATCTTGTTTAATGTGTCATTTAAAGCTTGAGTTTCCTTATTTATTTTCATTTTGGATGATATGTCCATTGGAGAAAGTGGGGTGTTAAAGTCCTCTACTATTATTGTGTTACTGTCGATTTCCCCTTTTATGGCTGTTAGCATATGCCTTATGTATTGAGGTGCTCCTATGTTGGGTGCATAAATATTTACAATTGTTATATCTTCTTCTTGGATTGATCCCTTGATCATTATATAGTGTCCTTCTTTGTCCCTTGTAATAGTCTTTATTTTAAAGTCTATTTTGTCTGATATGAGACTTGCTACTCCAGCTTTCTTTTGATTTCCATTTGCATGGAATATCTTTTTCTGTCCCCTCACTTTCAGTCTGTATGTGTCCCTAGGTCTGAAGTGGGTCTCTTGTAGACAGCATATATACGGGTCTTGGTTTTGTATCCATTCAGCTATTCTATGTATTTTGGTTGGAACATTTAATCCATTTACATTTAAGGTAGTTATCAATATGTATGTTCCTATTACTGTTTTCTTAATTGTTTTTGGTTTGTTATTGTAGTCTTTTCCTTCTCTTGTGTTTCCTGCCTAGAGAAGTTCCTTTTGCGTTTGTTGTAAAGCTGGTTTGGCAATGCTGAATTCTCTTAGCTTTTGCTTGTCTATAAAGGTTTTAATTTCTCTGTCAAATCTGAATGAGATCCTTGCTGGGTAGAGTAATCTTGGTTGTAGGTTTTTACCTTTCATCACTTTAAATATGTCCTGCCACTCCCTTCTGGCTTGCAGAGTTTCTGTTGAAAGATCAGCAGTTAACCTTATGGGGATTCCCTTGTATGTTATTTGTTGCTTTTCCCTTGCTGCTTTTAATATTTTTTCTTTGTATTTAATTTTTGGTAGTTTGATTAATATGTGTCTTAGCATGTTTCTCTTTGTATTCATCCTTTATGGGACTCTCTGCACTTTCTGGACTTGATTGACTCTTTCCTTTCCCATGTTAGGGAAGTTTTCAACTATAATCTCTTCAAATATTTTCTTAGACCCTTTCTTTTTCTCTTCTTCTTCTGGAACCCCTATAATTCGAACGTTGGTGCTTTTAATGTTGTCCCAGAGGTCTCTGAGACTGTCCTCAGTTCTTTTCATTCTTTTTTCTTTATTCTGCTCCCTGGCAGTTATTTCCACAATTTTATCTTCCAGCTCACTTATCTATTCTTCTGCTTCAGTTATTCTGCTATTGATTCCTTCTAGAGTATTTTTTTTTAATTTATCATTTTTTTAAAAATATTTACTTGGCTGCATCAGATCTTCGTTGTAGCATGTGGTATCTTTAGTTGCAGCATATGAACTCTTAGTTGCGGTATGTGGGATCTAGTTCCCTGACCAGGGATCGAACCCCGGTGCCCTGTGTTGGGAGCGTGGAGTCTTAACCACTGGACCACCAGGGAAGTCCCTAGAGTATTTTAAATTTCAGTTATTGTGTTGCTCATCACTATTCTTTTGCTCTTTAGTTCTTCTAGATCCTTGTTAAATGTTTCTTGTATTTTCTCCATTCTGTTTCTGAGATTTTGGACCATCTTTACTCTCATTACTCTGAATTCTTTTTCAGGTATGTTGCCTATTTTGTCCTCATTTATTTGGTCTTGTAGGTTTTTACCTTGCTCCTTCCTCTGTAACATATTTTTTTGTTGTTTCATTTTTTCTTTTTGTTGATGGGTGGGACTGTTTTCCTATCTTACTGGTTGTTTGGCCTGAGGCATCCAGCACTGGAGTTTGTAGGCAGTTGGATAGAGCTGGGTCTTGGGCTGAGATTAGGACCTCTGGGAGGCCTCACTCTGATTAATATTCCCTGTGGTCTGAGGTTCTCTGTTAGTCCAGCGGTTTGGACTCAGAGCTCCCACCACAGGAGCTCAGACCTGACCTCTGGCCTGGGAAGCAAGATCCCGCAAGCCAGTCACTGGGAGTTCCTCCCATCCCCTTAGGTGTCTGTGGTCCCCCACCGGTGCCTGGTAGGTGCCCTAGTTGTGTGGAGACATAAATTCTATGTCCTCCTAGTCCGCTGTCTTGACTCTGCCCTCTTCCATTATAGTTTATTGTAAGATATTGAGTATAGTTCCCTGTACTATACAGTAAATCTTTGTTGTTTATTTTATATATGGTAGTGTGCATCTGTTAATCCCATACTCCCAATCTATCTCTCCCCCACTTCCTCTTTGGTAACCATAAGTTTGTTAGTTTGTTTTCTATGTCTGTGAGTCTGTTTCTGTTTTGTAAATAAGTTCATTTGTACTGTTTTTTAAATTCCGTTTATAAGTGATATCATATGGTATTTGTCTTTCTCTGACTTACTTCACTTAGTATGATTATCTCTAGGTCCATCCACATTGCTGTAAATGGCATTATATCATTCTTTTTTATGGCTGAGTAACATTATATATATATACACCACATATTCTTTATCCTTTCATTTACTGATGGACACTTAGATTGCTTCCATGTCTTGGCTATTGAAAATAGTGCTGCTATGAACATAGGGGTTCATACATCTTTTCAACTTAGTGTTTTAGTTTTTTCTGTATATATACCCAGGAGTGGGATTGCTGGATCATATGGTAACCTATTTTTAGTTTTTTAAGGAACCTCTATACTGTTTTCCATAGTGGCTGCACCAATATTTACCTCCTTTTAAAATGGCCATAGATACGAGAAAGAGACAGATACTTGGAAGGGGGTGTATTTATTCCAAATAAAGATAATTCTCCAACCACATAGAGTAACCATGAACCATTAGGACTCCATAGCCTAAAGTTTCAAAGTTATAAGCCAACCCAAACAAGGAAACCAGAGGGTAAAGCCATTCGGTGATTATGACCTAATTAGCATCTGAAACAGGCCCAAACCCAGGATCCCAGCTTCTGAATCCCATCCCGTGCTATTTCAGCGGCCACTGATGAAACATCTTCATGAACTTCCTAAAGGTCATCTCCTAGGCGACTGGGAGTGTGCTTATAAACCTGAATCTGGCTAACGGAGGATGGTATGAGGGCCACGCCTCTGATGGAGGACAGCAGGACAGTTAGGACATGCCTGGGCACAGGGCCAGCTTCATGAGCATGAGGCCTCACAGAGCCTGGTGCTTGGAAAGCCCTTGCTTGATTTAATGCTCTGCCGTCACCTTCTTGAGATTCTTAATAATTTTTGAAAAAGAAGCACACCTTTTGGGCTTCCCTGGTGGCGCAGTGGTTGAGAATCTGCCTGCCAATGCAGGGGACACGGGTTCGAGCCCTGGGCTGGGAGGATCCCACATGCCGTGGAGCAACTGGGCCTGTGAGCCACAACTACTGAGCCTGCGCATCTGGAGCCTGTGCTCCTCAACAAGAGGGGCTGCGACAGTGAGAGGCCCGCGCACTGCGATGAAGAGTGGCCCCCACTCGCCGCAACTAGAGAAAGCCCTCGCACAGAAACGAAGACCCAACACAGCCAAAAATAAATAAATAAATAAATAAATAAATAATTTTTAAAAAAAGAAAATAAACTTGTTTAAAAAAAAAAGAAAGAAAAAAGAAGCACACCTTTTCATTTTGCACTGGGCCCTGCAAATTATGCAGTCAGTCCTGTCTGGGTAAGACAACTTGGCTTTAACTGCATTTTATCCCTAGTTTGCTTCCAATCTCCTTCTGGAGATACAGCCTTCATTATTGCATCTGAGGATTTGACCGACCATTCGCTCTGGGATGAGGAGACTTGGTATACCAGGGCTGGGATGTGGGTGAAGCAAGGGAGGAGCCGAGAGCCCAAAATGTAAGGAAGTGCTCACTCTCAGGATTGTGCAAATACAGGGTCAGCACCTGAGAGTGAGTGCCCCTTAAATTTTGCACCCCATTTGTCTCACTGAGGTCCTACTCTGCAGTACACCTGCGACATACCTGTACCACACCTGCACTACACCTACCATATACTATTCTCTCCTGCTTCCTTTATCTTTGGAAATGAGTGTGTGCCTCTATGGTGGCTGAAGTTTCATCAGCCAGATCAGGTGGCACACAGAAACCTACCCTATTGACTTTTTCTTAGATTTTTTTCTGAAAGTGTTCTTTATTTGTCCAGTCTTTGTTGAGGGAGAAATATATTTCCCCTTTCTCTGCAAGACTGGCCATGGTTGGCAGGTGAATGCTCTATTGTGTAAATGTAATTTGATATAAAGCTGAATTGTCAATACCATAAAACATTTTATAGGAAGGGTGAGTCAATGGCACCGGTAATCACATTCCTTGAGTCACCAGAGACTGAGAATGGTGTGATGTGAAGTCACAAAACCTTGGTTTTTGTCCTGAGTTCCCTGCTTACTTGCTGCATGACCTGCAGAAATGCTTCATGCCCTCTCAGCCTCAGTTTCCTCACCTATAAGATAGGGATAATAAAGCTATCTCTATCTCCAATGATTATTATGATGGGATGATGAACTGATGCTTCTGAACATGCTTTGCAAATTATAAAATGCTAGCTGGTTATTGACACTGTTATTCAATTTTTGGAGGGCAATGGTTTTGCAGGATGGGTCCATTCTGAGTTGCCACCTGCCATCCACCAAGGTTAGGGGTGAATTCCACAACATCAAACAATATGAGCTAGGCCTTGGGATAGGCTTTATTGAGGAAAAGAAGAAATTTCCAAAGCCAGGGTCAGCCAGATAAGAGAAGATGGAAAGTCCTGCTGAGGCTATAGGCTCTTCTAGATGGATTTGTGTTCCAGGGGAAGAAACCACCCCCATCCCCATTTATTTCCCTTTTCCTGGGGCAAGTGTGAGAGCAATTTTGTTAGTGGGGAGATAATGAAACTACTCTGGCACCAGGCAGTCTGGATTTGGATGCCAGCATTTACAGGAATTATCAAGCTCTCAGCACCTGGAGACCTTGGAACCCAAGTAATGGTACCCTGGAAGGAGGACACGGCTTGTCCTGTGGTAAGGGGACCTTGGGAACAGCCTCTGCAGCTTGGAGAGGGAGTTAGGATCCCACGCCCATGGCTCTTTAACCAAATCACCTAGGCTGAGCACCTAGGGGTATTTTCAGACACTCCTGCTCCGTCTGTCACGGGAGCACCGAGGACACCATGCTAACCCCAGTGCTAAACTCTAACTAGGTCACATAGGGGGTTTTTGGTGGTTGCTTGAGAATTGATAGAGCGATCAGGGTCCACCTAGGCTAACTCCAGATCCATCGATTAATAAACTATTTAAAGAGGATTCTCTACAATTTTCTACAATTTTACTATTTAAAGAGGAATCTCTACAAAGATTCACTTGGACTTTTTAGTTTAAAATGCAGTTACAGTTGATTCCTTTAACCAGCCTTGTTTTTGCCTTTTCGTGATTGATGTTGAGACCTTACCCACCCAAAATGCTGCCCTGGCTCATCCTTTCCTCCCTGGCCTGAAATCCCACCCTATATAAGTGCCTCAGCAAATACATAGTCCACTTGAGGGAACAGGGTGTGGGGAACCACAGTAGACAAATAATAATAGCACAATATCAGTTTTGCACCAAATGCTCAGGAAAGCTTAGTAGTGGAGCAATTAATTTTATCAGAGAGAGGGTCAGGGACACTTCAAAAAAGAGATGATATTTGAACTGTATCATAAAGGGTAAGTAGGATATTGTAGGACAAAGAAAGAGGGACGTGCATAGTAGAGAAAACAGGGAGAAAGGTGTGGTACCTCAGATGAGCTGATACCTGTGAAGCGTTTAGAACAGTATATGGCACATAGTAGGTACTCAATAAATAGTAATAGGAGCAGTAGTGGTAGTTATATGTTTAAGGGATTTCAAATACCCAGTATGGCTAGAATATAGGAAGGGAAGTTCTGGAAATGAAACTGGAGAGGTAATTTGAAATTTTTTTGTGAACGGCCTTGAACAGTATGCTAAGGGAGATAGATTTTTATTTGCAGCACATTTTAGCAAACTAATCCATCTGCTTTGTCATTCATTGGTAATCATAGGTGTGTCAGTGGGGATGGTCTAGGTTAGGTTGCATTAACGAACAACCCCCAAGTGTCAGTGGCTTAAGGATTCAAACATTTATTTCTTACCCACGTTACATACCCATCACAGTATTTGCCCAGTACTGTCCTTTTTCTGTGACCTGCTTCTTCAGCCTTCTACCTGAAAGTGACACCTATCACTATTTCCATCTCATTGGCCAAAGCAAGTCACATGGCCACGCTTAACTTCAGAGGGACCAGGGCACTGCAGTCCTACCATACGGTGATGGATACAAGACTCTGTACATTTGTCAATACTCATAGAACTGTATGTTTAAAATGAGGGAATTTTACCATATGTAAGTTATATGCCAACAATTCTGATTTTAAAAAACACTTCAGTGCATTTTTTTTAAACAGCCATCTTTTAAAAACTATGAAAATCACTATCCAAACAGTCACTTAAATTATTATTTGATCCCTAAAAAGTAATTTTATGGATCCTTTTAAAAATCATAACCTGTGATATGCTGATAAACGTCTAGCAACCGGGAATGTTTTCCCTCTGGGAGAGGGAGGGAATAGTGGTATTTGCCTATTTCCATGGTGTAAATACCCCTACCATGGCTGATTTCAAGCTACCAGTGGGATGTCACTGAACTGAGCTAGGAAGAGATGCACACATTTTAAGCCAATCCCTGCACACCACTAAAAATATTAAAATATGCTATAATTTGACATTATAATAAGCAGGAAGATAATGACTGATTTCCTAATGTCCCAGTCTTGCCTTGTACAAATTCCCAATTTGCTAGTAATGCAGAATTAGTAGTAGTAATAATAATAATGCCAACCAGATACTGCAGTTTTAAAAAATAATCTGGCAGGGCTTCCCTGGTGGCGCCGTGGTTGAGAATCTGCCTGCCAATGCAGGGGACATGGGTTCAAGCCCTGGTCTGGGAGGATCCCACATGCTGCGGAGCAACTGGGCCCGTGAGCCACAGTTACTGAGCCTGCGCGTCTGGAGCCTGTGCTCCACAACAAGAGAGGCCGCAACAGTGAGAGGCCCGCGCACCGCGATGAAGAGTGGCCCCCACTTGCCGCAGCTGGAGAAAACCCTCGCACAGAAACGAAGACCCAACACAGCCATAAATAAATAAATAAATAAATAAAAATTTTAAAAAAGCAAAACTGATGGGGCTAGAAAATTATAAAAAAAAAATAATAATAATCTGGCAGAATCATACATTTAAAGCTAGATGGGGTCTTGGAGATTACCTAGTCACTTGAAAGTTGAAGACTCAGAAATGTAAAAGACATGCCGGAAGTCACCCAGCTGACTGGTGACAAAATTGGAACCAGAAACTAAGTTTCCTGATTTCCTATTTAATGTATGTGTGTGGTTTTCCCCACCACTGCAGGAACTGTGGGATTCCAGGTTTTGAATGTGTACCATTGTTCCTACTCCACTTTCTGACAGCCATCTTACAAGTATTGTTTTTAAAAGGTCAACATTCAGCTAAACCATGCCTGTGGTGAACGAGTGGCAGGGAACAGAGGGTGCAGAGGGGTGTCAGGTGTTACTTGATAGCTGTTTGATCCAAACAATGCATTTCGCCCTGGGAGAGCAGAGGATAAGCTGGCACCTTATCTGAGGACTGTGGTTCACCCCCAACCCCCATGGGAACCAGTTTGCATGGGCTCCCTGGCCTTTTGCTGCCAACTTCCCAGCTCACCCCACGTTAAGAACAGCAATGGCAGCCATGTGTTCAGACCCAGACCACCAAGCATTTTCCCATCTCAGCCAAACTTTGAGGTAGCTGAGAAGAGTCTTTGGGGAGAATGAGTGCATTCTACAAGTCTCAGGGTAGAGTCAAAACGAATAATAACTCTACCATAATCACGACTGATTGGGGACCAAGCCAGACTTGTCCCCAAATATATTTCAAGCTTGTGTGACTCTCTTTGGTCGTACAATTTAAGTGCCTTTTTCTTCTTTCTCACTCTAACAAATTCTTGCTCTTCCTTCAAGGCCCATCCCAGTGTCATTTCTTGTTTGAAGACTTTTCTGACCTTGATCTGACCTTGATGGGAGTACCTCCCTTCCCCGCCTCTAAATTTATTGCTTCTTCTACCCTGTTCCTGGAACACTTTGCTTCTACCTTTACTACGGCTCATATCACAGTGTTTTGTGATTGTTTGTTCAGCTGTATGTCTCCGCAACCAGACCGAATATTTGCCCCTTGAAGTCAAGACCCATGTCTTACTCATTTTTAGTTTCCTGAACCCACCATAGTGCCTGGCCTAGCCCGTGATTGACACCAAAGAGAGAGGGTGAGGAGAGAGGAATAGAGGGAGGGAGGAAAGACCATTCTGGAATGAGAGCAGACTTGGAGAAAAGTGAAGCCTCCCTGTGCCCGTCATGCTCTGAGTTACCAGATGACTGTGTACGCCCCAGGGCAACAAGTCTCAGCCGTACTGTGTAGGAAAGTCACCAAGGCATACCTGTTTAAAAGGTAGATTTCTACCTCCCTTCCCTCACCCTTATTGCCATGTTTAAGGGTGGCAGGGCAGAAATCTGTGTTTTTACAAGCATTCCTGGAGATATTCTGCTCAGATGGTCTGCCCAACACTTTTGCGAAGCATTGGTCAGATGGTTCCAGGAATGCAGACAAGATAAGAGCCAGGAGGTGGGTACGGACTCAAGTCCAATGTACCCCCCGGGCTGTAGAGGACTATCTACTGCCTGCAGTGTTTCCCCAAAATCACAGGGAGCTGGAAGGTCCTAGGGGAGTCGACCCAGGACCCTGCCTGACTCACTCAGGCCACGGTCGCACAGCAGAAATGCTGGCAGACCTCTTGCACTTCTTGTTTCAGAATATTTGGCAGAATTTTGGTATGTTAAGGACACATCTGAATATTTCCAATTCTAGTCCATTATTTGATTATTCTGGGCTGTGGAATAGCCACGTGGGATCCTGGTACTAGCCATGGTCTGACTCAAGAACATGAGCCATGACCCTGGGCTCAGAGACCTCCAGCAAAGCTGCGACTGTAGCCAGTGCCACTGTCAGAGCACTTCCCAGGCTGGCCTGAGCCTCCTTCAGGCCCTCCTACCCCAGCCTCAGCAATAGCAGTGTCCTCTGGTCAAGTCCTGCACCCACCGCCAAGGCTGCCACATGCACGGCGCCAGCTGCCGCCTCTGTCTTCAAGGCTGAGCCACAACAGGGCTGTCACCTCCTTGGAAAGGTCTGGTTCCCAACATCTTCAGCCTCCGAGCCCTTCTCCAGGCACCTCACGCCCCTCCAGACCCCCACGTGAGCCCATCTCAGAACTGAGCCCTAGAAGAGGTCTGACACGTGCCGAGCAGTGCATGTCACACTCACTCACCTCACAGAGTACAGTCGTCTCCCAGAAGACGATTGTTTTATATTCCCTCTCATTAAGTGACTATAATTATACCCACATGGGGTGTAATTGATTTTAATTTTCACTCTGAGGTAGCTCCAGGTTACAACCATGAGTCTCTTGCCTAGGATAGCTCTCTCCCTTTATTTAGCATTTAAATGAGTATCCGGAGGGAAACACAAGAAGTAATTATAAGGAGAAACCAAGTGTTGAAAGGGGCAGCTTTTGAAGTGCTTGGGCATCCTGACATGGCAGTGCGCGGTTCCAATTCACTACTTGGGAAGTCAGCTGGGTGGCCTTGGGTGGCCCGGGAAGCCTGACACCCTGATGTTAATGAATCGTGCAGCTGTGCTGGGGACCCAGCCTTTTGCTGGGTGCTGGAGTTATTCTCATGCAATGCTTTTCCATGGCTCACAGCCTCTGTTTATCAATTAGCACATATTTTTAAAATCTTATACATTGCTCTACCTAAAGTTTACAAATAGTAGCAGTGCCACCATTTCAGTTGCCCACTCTTTTTTTTTTTTTTAACAATGTTAGTGCCTTATATTCATAGATCCCTTATTAACCTTTCAGAGCCCAGGTCCCTGTTATTATATGTCACAAAAAGCAGTGAATAATTTTTTCATTGGTGCTTAATTTCAAACTTTCCCAGTGGAATGCAGATACAATGATTTGTGATTTGGGGTCTTTGTTGTATAATTGAAGCATAAGTCTCCATTTATTTTCAGATGGTGAAGATTCTAGAAATAGTGGGATGTATTGATTCTACTGGAGTTTCTAAACTATGGGGCAAGTTACACAACTAAATAATAGGTTTACTAAGGGAATACCACTGGAGCTGTTTGTATAACACACCCACACACCCATCACAAATGGACCTAGAATTCTAATGTTAGCTGTCCCATCTCTGTTCTCCCATGACTCCAATATTATATAATTATCCTTGTTAGTTGTCTCTGCCATCCCCAACTTCTGACTTCTCAAGGACATCTGTATTCCTAGGGCCTGGAGTTAATGTTTATTGAACATTTGCAGATGGAAAGTGGTCCTGGCTGAGCCTTCATTTTGGCAGAGATAAAACCAAGGCCCAAATACATCAGATTATTTAGCCAAGATCACAGCAGTCGGGACAAAAAATGAAACACACAAAAAACAAGTGCATGAGTAATGAGCAGGAGAATTTTTAATCAAATCAAAATATTTATCAAATGTCCCCTATCAAAATTCTTAGTTTCCCTCAATCACTTGGATATGTGAAAGGATGTGCTTTTAGTATAGCAAACACACCCAAGAAGATAAGACATTTCCTTTGCCTATCTCATCTGCAAAGTGCTTTGTGTAATGATCCAAGGGCGTGACGAAATATCAGAATTCAGGAATGGACAGATGTAATGCCCAGAAAACACATTTGTGAAATTCAACCAGTTAAGAACTCTGTTACCTTGAATTTGACAGTGATTCTTTCACAAAAAGTCTCCCCTGGTTTTGAATTAAGTTACACTAAACTAGGAGAGACCAGTTTCTTGTTCCCTTTCAAGTAGTCTCAAGTTTTCTCAGGAATCCTTCGGTCTCTCCCATAGCCATGCTCCTTGCCAGGAACGTGGTAGATCAGGGGTCACAATCTCTCCCTCTGAAGGCTGTGAAGGGCTCACATCCACACGTTTTAATTATTTTTAAAATTTATTCTCAAACGTCTTTTCAAAGACTTTCAGGGTTTTGGGAAGAATTGTCATATTTTTTTCCTCATGTGTTTTTATCCTCACTTCTTTTTCATGTGGCACTAATTCTCTTTCTCTCACGATACTTCCCCTTCTCTGGTTTCCCATGTAATTTGGAATTTTCTTTTTCTTTTTCCATTGAAAGGGGAAGGTAGCCCTAGAGAAATCAGGGTGAGGTTATCCTGGCTAATCCTTCTCCCCACACAGATCAAACGTGTCCAGTTCATCTCCCCTTCCAAGTTCTTCATTAGGTGAGACCTCCATGGACCAGCCAGAGAGGCCCCAATTGCCTCAGGACACGATAAAACATCTGGTTAAGTGTGCAATGGGAGAGGAAACAAAGAATTCCTTTCTGAGGTCAATAAGCCAATTGCAGGAGCTAACCCAACCTCACAAAGCAGCCCACACAGCAACAGGTGGGAGCCTCTGCTGGGACAGCTGTGCACGCCCACTGGCCAGGTGTGACATCAGCCTGCAGCCCAGGCGGGCTCCATCTCACCCCTCCTCCCCTGCCTGCATGCCAAGCTCCCAGAGATCCAGAAAAGCAGGAACAAAGCTCCAGCAGACTCACGAGTGGCGTAGGAGAAGCCTCTAGAAGCTTGTATATCCTGCATTCGAAAGTCCTTAGATTTTACTGCTACCATTAGAAACCAGGCAGCCAATGAGGCAGCAGCAAGAGGAAGAGGCCAGGAGGAGAGGAAAGTGGAGGAGGAGAGAGAGGAGCCATCAACACATGAAGTGCGATCAACCGGGCTTCCCTGGTGGCGCAGTGGTTAAGAATCCGCCTGCCAACGCAGGGGACACGGGGTGGAGCCCTGGTCCGGGATGATCCCACATGCCGCAGAGCAACTAAGCCCGTGCGCCACAACTACTGAGCCTGCGCTCTAGAGCCCACGAGCTACAACTATTGAGCCTGCGTGCCACAACTACTGAAGCCCGTGAGCCTAGAGCCCGTGCTCTGCAACAAGAGAAGCCACCGCAATGAGAAGCCCGCGCACTGCAACAAAGAGTAGCCCCCGCTCGCCGCAACTAGAGAAAGCCGCGCACAGCAACAGACCCAACGCAGCCAAAAATAAATTAATTAATTTAAAAAACTACAATCAACCAATCAAATTTGCATCCACATGTCAACATCTGTCCTCCACCTCCTCCCTCTCAGTCACTAAGGCAAAGCACAGCTGCCCCTCTTCCAAACCAGCAGCCACAATCTCACTGTGACCCTTAGCGTTCTTCTGAAGAAAAACTTTTTTAGCACATGCACATTGGAATCACCTGGGTATCTTTAAAAAATATTGATGCCTGGCTTCCGCCCCCAGACATTCTGATTTAATTGACCTGGGGTAGCAAGTAGACATCTGAATTTTTAAAGCTCCCCAGGCAATTCTAAAGTGTAACAAGCTTTGGGAACCACTGCACTATTAACCAGGTAGTTCCTGGGGTCCATGCCCTACACACTCTCAGAACAAATCTCTCAGAACAGGCTCCACTTCCTCCCGGGGACCCATCACCCTTTTGTAAGGGACAAGTTCAGATCCAGCCAGTATTTATTGCGCACCTGTTATGTGCCATGCCCTGTGGACAATACAGTATGCATTGTCTAGCATAACCCAGTTTGGGGAGCGGGGTGCTGTTCCTGGCAAGTACCTGTTCCAGAGGCACAAAGCTGTCTTGTAATGTAAGTGTAAACTGTCTGATCTTTATGTTCTGTGGCTTCCTGCTTCCAAGATGCTCCTCAGACGGAGTGATTGACAGGTATCACTGTGTTCACATGTGAGAGAGGATGATTTGATAAGGCCACAGGTCATGAGGGGAAAGTGGGAAGAAACAAAGATCCCAGAGGCTCATCCCATCGATACTGAACACGTATACAAACTTTAAAGCGGCTAATTTTTTACGAAAAGTGCAAAAGTCATGTAAAGGTTAAAGACATGGGCTCATGAGCCATACAAATCTTGGCCTCAAAAACTAGCTCTGTGTCCCTTAACAGCTGTGGAACTGAGCAAATTATTTATCCACCCAAGCCTCAGTTTTTCCATCTCGGTATCTACTGCATGGGGTTGTTTTAAGAATAAAATGAAGTAATGCATGTAAAGTACAAAGCATGCTGTCTTGATAAGTGTAATCTTTTTTTTTTTTTTTGGCTGTGCCTCATGGCTTTCGGGATCTTAGTTCCCCAACCAGGGATCAAACCCGTGTCTCCAGCAGTGGAAGTGCAGAGTCCTAACCACTGGACCACTAGAGAAAGCCCGCAAGCAGCAATGAAGACCCAATGCAGCCAAAAATAAAATTAAGTTAAATTAATTTTTAAAAAAAGCATCATTTGAGCTAAAACAGACACAAAGGAAAGCTTCCTGCAGAAAGTGATGGGAGGCCAGAGACTGCTGGAAGGATGAATAGGAGTTAGCAAGGTGAACAAAGAAGGATGATGTTGGGTGGGTTGGAGTATATCCTGGGAGATCCAAGTTTACAGTGTGACCCCACCTTCCTAGGATTCTATGCATATAGAGATATATAAACTCGAAGCTTAAGTTATATACTGAGCACAAAAATTTATTTTCAGGCAATATAGGTTTGTATTCTCAGGACAATGCCAAGTATGGACATTAGTCAAGACTAAGCAATAGGCCTAGAGAAAGAGAGACTTTCAGGTATGAAATACAGCAGTGATGAACAGCAAGGCACTGCACGTGTCACACTTCCTGGGCTATAAACACGTCTCCTAGTCTATGAACTGCCTGAAGTGAGAACAGGTACTGGATTTTACTTGCATTTTGATGCTCAGAGCCTAGCACAGTGCCTCACACTTAGGAGATGTTCATTTGATGTTGGTTGATTGTTTGGTTTGTTGGTCCATTGGTTGGTTGATTGGTTGGGTGGGTGAATGGATGGATGGATGGATGGATGGGTGGATGGTTGGATGGGAGAGAGGGAATGTAAAGTGTCTAGAGCAGTGTCTGACATAATAAATTGTAATTATATATTTCTATTGCCCTACAGCATAAACACCTTAATTTTCATAAACACTAAAATAGTTGGGTCTATAAATTCCTACTCATTTAACCTATTTTAATACAGTCCTTGGAATAGTGTTTTTCTTATAATGGAAAAAATATAGCCATTGTTTCACATATGTTTTGTTTGTGCAGAGAAACTAAAATACAAATGCATTCTGAATAAAACCTACCACCATAACACTGTAACACTGCTGAGCATTAATCCTTTAAAGAAGACTTGTTGATTTGGCATATACCTGAATAAACAGATGTGCTTGGTCCCCAGGGCCATTAGCTTTTTTACTTTGGGAGTGGAAGGGACTTTCACAGACCATGTTACTAAAACCTTGTTTTGGATACTATTGCTGAGAAACAAACCATTTCAAAACTTAGTCATGTAAAATATCTGTTGTATTATGGTTACAGGTTCAGTGGATCAGGACTAGGACCGGCTGTAGTGGGGATAACTTCCTCTGCTCCATGCTGTCTGGGGCCACATCTGGGAAGGCGCAAAGGCTGGGGGAATGTGATGGCTGGGGACTGGAATTATTGGGAAACTGCTTTGTTCACATATGTGGCCCCTGACGTGGGATGACTTGAGCACTGAACTTAGCAGGAGTGTAAATCAGTGTCTACATGCGTCCTCTCCATGAAATGTGTTTCCCCCAAACTTGGCAGCCTCAGTATAGTTGAACTTCTTCTAAGACAGCTCACAGCTCCAGTGTATGGGTTTCCACGGACAAGGCAGAAGCTGCATTGCCTTTTATGACCCAGCCTTGGGAATCATGT
Organism: Balaenoptera ricei; assembly: GCF_028023285.1. Classification (NCBI taxonomy): domain Eukaryota; kingdom Metazoa; phylum Chordata; class Mammalia; order Artiodactyla; family Balaenopteridae; genus Balaenoptera; species Balaenoptera ricei. Next base: position 47,783,280 of record NC_082647.1, on the reverse strand, counting down.
CATGTTGCCATCATATATTCTACTGGTTGAAGTAAACACAAGCCCATCCAGCTTTCCTGGGAGAGGACATCCACCCCATATCTTGATAGGAGGAATGTTTTTGCAGGACTGTTTTGTTTTTGATAGGAGTTTTGCAGCCATTGTTAAAATACCACACCCCTCATTCTTAGAAACTGAACCCTAGAACCCAACAGAAGGAAATCTTACCTTAACTCATTTCATCACCCTTTGAGCCTCATTTTTATTGACATGTATTATTCGCTTTTTGTGAGGGAAGAATTGGATCGCCAACACCCCCTCATGCCTGGAATATGCCGGCAACATGGTGGCAGGAAAACCTCCCCCCCTTTTCCTGAATTCAGTGCTCACCTTGGATGATGCCAATTTTGAGAGAAAAGCCCTTGGCACCAGATTTCCGTTGGAGCAGTAGCAGGAGGCCTTCTTAACGCAGCAACAGAACCCATGTTAGGAAGCCAGGGCCAAGCAGTTGAGCCCAGAGTAACAGCCGACGACCGAGCAAGCGTGCCCAGAGCAGTGACACCCCCCAAGCTTCCACCTGCCCCACACATGCACTCCTTCTCCTTAGGATCTTGGCAGCCGGTTTTTGTGCTTTTGCCAGATCGCAACGATTTTCTGGAAGGACTCAGGGCAGCAGGCAAGTGGGCAGTTTCCTGTGGATTCAGATCCTTTAGGACATGTCATTTGGGGCTAAGAGACTGTTTCTTATACATCAAGGAGTTTTGGAAAATAAGGTGAGTGGACGCCAGGACCTTGTGTCAGGGCCCAGAGATCTTGGGACTTCAGACTAACTGGCACCAGGGAGCTGAGAGGTCAAGATATGGAATGCTGGGATTCAGATGACACCCTGGGCTCTGTCCAGCGAGACATCACAGTGACTCTAAGGGACCCACAGGAACCAGCCACGCCGTGTCCCATTTGCACTGGTGTACAAATCTTGGAATGAGTGCCCAGAGGTGGTGCTTCCTGCCCTACCCGCCTGGAACCGACGTCCTACCAAGCACTTTAGGCCATCAGCTGTGGCCAGTCATCCTGTGCTTACTTTGCCTCATGCTGCCTTGAATGACTTGCCATGTGGCAGACAAAGAACCATCTCCACTCCCCACAGTGTCACTCAGGACCAGTTAGCAGAACCAGTACCAGCCTTCTTAAATGTACACCATTCAGGATACAGCAGGATCACTAGCTAAGCTTATTTAAAGAGTAGTTGTTATTAATGATAATCATAGGTAACCTCTGTGAGCCCTTGTTGTGTTTTGGTTACTGCAGACAATGTGGGTTATCTGTCTTAATTCTCAGAACAATCCTGAGTTTCGAGGATTAGTGTCCCAGACACTAGTACTGCTAGATACTCATTGGCCATATATGGTTACAATTAAGTTTAGAAAATGCTGATACTTCTAAATGGTAATACAAAAGGTAATTCTCCAAGAAGGGGATATATGTAGAATTTTACAAACTTCTTTAATCGTAAAACAACTGGGATAACTGATAGTTTAGAAACACCAGTTTGAAACCTGAGTGGGTCACCATAAAATATGTTTAGTATTCTATGAGTTCAGTCTAAGAACTATTTGGAAACAAATATAAGTCTAAATCATTATAGCTGGATTTAGTGTAACTGTCTTTGAAAATAGTTACTGGGGATATACCAAGGATGGCCTGGTGACTCCTGAAAGTAGCTGATGGTTTGTTTTTAGAAATCTGTTATCTGCTCCACAACTCTCCGAAAAAGCCTGCTGCATCACAGGGGCAAGGAGCACCCTGTGCTCCCCACACCCAGTCATATTGTACAAGGTGAGGAAGCTGAGAGTGAAGATTTTGAGCCCATTCAGCTGTTCACAGGCTGTCCTGCTACTGATCACCCCGTTCCCCAAGAGTCTTGAAGGCTCTTCCCTGAGTGCCAGGCTAGAGCCCAGGACTAAGGTGACCAGCCATATTTTAACCCCCAAGATCAATATAAGCTCCAACTTCTTCCTTCATTCTGTTTGTTTTTTATAAACTCACATCCTAACATACACCCCTGTTACCTTTGTTCCTTCTGATATCATCAAAATATTTCAGGAGACAAGCCTACTTTTGCAGCATTTACACATCTTCTGTGCAACCCGCTATGTGTTCTACCGTATGCCTTGAAGAACTGCCATTTGTGGTTAGTATACTTCTAGCTTACACTTGGCTCTCTGTTGATTCTGCTTGAATTTAAATGACCATGCGTTTTTTAACTGTGGCAGATCAGAAAAGAATTTTTTCTCCATATCACATCAAGTAAAGGTAGTCTTAGTTAAACTCAGTTGTCAACACCTTCCTAAGATTAGGCCTTACTTTGAAAGCATCACCTGCATAATCGTTAAAGTTAATTTATTCATTGAATTATATATGCATATATACATATAAAATGATGCCAGGCATGGATCTGAGCAATTTACAACTCACAACTTAAATTGCACATTTAGTCGTCTGTGAGGCACTACTATTATTATCCACATTTCATACTTCAGGGAAAGAGGCACAGAGAGGCTAAGTAACTTGGCATGAGGTCTCCCAGCTGGGAAGGGTTGGAACAGGAATTTGAACACAGACAACTTAGCTCCAGAGTCTTTACTCTTACCAAGGAATTCTTAGCAAACAAACACCGTTGTATTTGCCATTTCTATGACCAAGGGGTTTGATAAGCTCAAAGCATTTTCAACCAAAATAGCGCATGGTCGATTACTGTGTTAGTTTCTTACACAACCCTTCAGGAGATGGCTGGAAACCTTCTTTACTGATAAAAAGTAAAAACGGAGCCCTATTTCATTTTTATTATTATAAGACTGAAGTGAAAAAATTAAACTAGAAAACATTTAAATTATTTAAAATAGAAGCTCCTCGATCCCAAATCATTATTGAAATATTACAAAAGCTAAAGTCTCATAGGTATATTATACATGCTAGGATGTAATTTTGGGGGGTTGAATAAATTTATTTAGAGAAAAATCTATGTTATGCAAACCTGATATTTATTCCTTCTTTTAACTCCTGACTCTTACAAACAATTATATATAACAGAAAGAGTATTTTTATCTGAAAACTTTAATTTCAAGGTCAAAATCTCTTCAGAGGTTTAAATCTTGTTTTTACATAAAATAGTGTTCTGTCTTGCATTTTGAAAAGATTTTAATTCATATCAAGAGATGCTATAGGGCTTCCCTGGTGGCACAGTGGTTGAGAATCTGCCTGCCAGTTCAGGGAACACGGGTTCGGGCCCTGGTCTGGGAAGATCCCACGTGCCGCGTAGCAGCTGGGCCCGTGAGCCACAATTACTGAGCCTGCGCGTCTGGAGCCTGTGCTCCACAACAAGAGAGGCCGCGATAGTGAGAGGCCCGCGCACCGCGATGAAGAGTGGCCCCCGCTTGCCACAACTAGAGAAAGCCCTCGCGCAGAAACGGAGACCCAACACAGCCATAAATAAATAAATAAAAACAAATACTTTAAAAAAAAAGAAGAAGAAAAATACCAGTACAGTTTAAAAAAAAAAAAAGTGTGAAAGGTTTAAAAAAAAAAAAAAGAGAGATGCCATAAAATGGCAGGTATTAAGCCCCACCGAAAGTGAATCCTTTCTTAATACCTGCTAGGTTAAGAGTTTTCATGTCTAATAACATTACTTAACCACTTGCTTTGTACATCTTAGTTTCTTTAAATATATTATAGCTGTGAGATCCAGACCACAGAAAACTCTAATATTTTAGATTTATTTCGTTTCTAGTTATGCTTAAAACTTACCTAATTTTCCCTCTAAGGTAAAGACCTCTTAGTACAAAACAAAACTGATGCAAACTTGGGGGAAAAAAGGTTTTTGTTTCTCTGGCAAGTTTTTCCTTTTTTGTCTCATTCCAATTATAATGGTAATTAATTAAAGAAGCTATGAAAGATACAGAAAATATATACATTGGGCTATTTCCTTACAGTGATTTCCTATGCATGGGGCTTTTTAAATATATTTGTAATCATAGTACATTTATAATTTTTTATCCTGCTTTTTTCACATAGTATATTACAACCTGTTACTGTGCACTCTTCACAAAGATTATTTTTTATTGCAGCATGAGCATCATACTTATTTAGCTATTTCCTAAGGTTAGGACATGCACAATATATTCCATTTTTAATATTAGAAATAATGCTGCCATGAATGCCTTTCTGTATTTAGGATCATTTCCTTAAGATAGATTCTTAGAATCTATAATTCTTGAATTACAGAATATTAAAGGATATTAGTATTTTGAAACTCTTGATACAGATGGCCAAATTACTTTCTGAGATGATTTTAACAGTGTACATTGTCTAGCAATTTCCTGCCTATATTTGATATGCTTTTTAGTGTGTGTGTGTGTGTGTGTGTGTGTGTGTTTGTGTGTGTTTTAACTTGTGCAGCCTGGGAGAGCATGGATATTGACCAGATCCATTGCTGCACAGTGGAAAGAGCTTGAACCTGCCTTCCAAGGACCTGGCTTTTTGTCCTGACTCTACAACTAACTGCTGTGAGAACCTGGGCAGCTAACTTACCTTAACGTTCCTTGTATAATGGGGAGATTTGGCCAGACCAGACACATTCATTTATTTATAAATCTTTGCTGAGCGCTTTTTGGTTCTTGATGCCAAAGAGATTAGAAAATATGAGTGCAGTGTCCTTTCTCAGGATATTACATCCTCCTGGCGGACAAATATGTGGAAGCAGAATCACATGAAGTTTAGGAGTATGAACTACAGAAGCAACTGATCCTGTGTTTAAATCCTACTTATTAGCTGTGTAAGCTTGAGCAGTGAGAGCCCTCTTACCTTCGGTTTCCTCATCTATGAAAAGGGGATAATAATATCTTTGTCACAGTGCTGTCGTGCAGATTGAATGAGACAATGGTTAATGTGCCTGGTGCAATATGTGTCCAGTAATTGTTAGGGTTGCTTTTTCCTCTTTTGTTGCTGATATGAATCTAATATATTTGGTAAGTCTTAAGTGGCAGGGAGCACGTGTACAGAGGCATGGCTTCACAAAAGAATATCATGTGTTCAAAGAATGGGTCCTGGGTTCTGAGCACTGAACAAATGTGGAAGAGCAGTAAGCAGCAGGTGGAAGGTCAGGGTCATGGGCCACAATGAAGGTGCTTTTCAGTTCTAATAGGCCATTGTAGCCACTTCACAGAGGTGGATGGACCTCCCCCACCCAAAATTTGCCTTGATGTTGATACTGATGATGCCACGTGCCCATCAAGAGGATGTGAAGTTTTATTACTCACATAATGAGACTTGCTGGAGAGAGCAGGACAGATTCCCCAGCAGGTCTGGAAATGGCCTGAGAGAGCTGGGAGGGACAACTGGCTTAGGGCTGTGCGGTGCTTGGTGGAGGGGGGTTTGGGGGGTGGGGGGGAAGGGGGAGGGGGGGGCTAGAGGAGGGAGCTGCACCCCCAGAGGCTTGTGCGGTTTTGACGTCCTGCTGGCAGCAAGGGAGGAGGCAGGCGGGCCTTCTGGTTGACATGAAAGCATCAACAGTCATTAACCCAAATTGGAGTCAGACTCTTCTCCACACGGGCTATGGTTTTATGATGGACAGAGGGAATCACAGTGGCTTCCTTCCCTTCTTAAAAGTAAAAACATTCTCTCTGGACCCCACCTCTCCCCACCCCTTTTTGCTGTTCCTCTCGCTCCCACCTTCTCCATTCCTAGCTTAACAATAGTCTCTGCTCCAAACGCTATCTCCTCCTATTCTCTCTTAAAGCATCTGCAATCAGGTTTCCCCTGCCGCTCCTTGGAAACTGCTCTTGTCAATGTGATCACTCACTTGCCTAAAAGCTGCTAAATCCTATGGTCGTTTCTCAGTCCCCATCACACCTGACCTGTCAGCGGTACTGGGCACAGTTGGTCATCTTTTCCCTCGGCTTCGAGGATATCAAATTTGCCTCCCCTTTCTCTTTGGCTAGTTCCTTCTCAATTTCCTGACCTCGTAATGCTTGGGGTGGCCCACGGCTCGGTCCTGGGGCCTCTGCAGTCCTCTGTCTGCACTCACTCTCTTGCTGTAAATCCATCTGGTCATGGCAACTCTCAGGAGTGTGTCTCCAGCACCCTCCTCTCCCTGGAACCCAGGTTGTATGTCCAGCTACCTACTCAGAGTTCATACGCTCCAAACAGAGTTCTGCCCTTCCCCCTCACTCTTGCCTCTTCCGTGGTCTTCTTCATCTCTCGTAATGGAAGTGTCATCTCTCTAGTTGCTCAGGGCCCGAACTGTGCCATTATCCTGGAGTCCTTCTGTTACCGACCAGGGTTCTTGGCCTTCCTTAAGCAGTAGAAATTGATCAGAAGCCAGACAAGAAGTTCAGGCAAGGCTTTATTGGGGCTGCAGCAGGGGGCAGCGAGAACAAACCACAGGTTCGCTTGCTTGCTTGCTCGCTGAGGAGGGGGCAAGCTTGTTTCTTATATGGGGTGAGGGTAGGGGTGTGTCCAGGGGTCGGGCCAGAAGGGTGGCTTAGGTGGTCTGCCCATGCCTTTGGTGGTGCTGTGTGCAGGGGGCATGCGCAGTGCCCTGCCTTTGCTCCAGGCTCTTCAGAAGTGGCAGTTGGGCTTTTTGGTCTTTTCTTGTATTTTGTTCATAATTTGCCCCAACTGCACATGCACACAGTTATTTTTAGTCCCTTATAGTTTATTTGTATTTTGTTGCTCCAGGAGACATTTGTCCAGGTACAAGCACTGCAGCAAAGGGTCACAGGCCCCAGCCTGGCTCACTTCCTCTTTTTCTCTCTCACTCCACATCCAACCTGTCAGCTGATCCTCTGGGCTCCACCTTGAAATGATATCCAGAATCTGGCCCCTCCTCACCACCTCTGCTGCTCCCACCCCGGCCCAAGCCACTGTCTTCTCTTCCCCTGGATTTCCATAATAGCCTCTAACTGGCTGGCCTCCCTGCCTCCACCCTTGCCCTCCTACAGTCCTCAACACAGCAGTCAGAGCGATGCTTTTGAAAAGTAATTCAGATCATACCACACATCTGTTCAGAGCCCCGCAGTGTCTGCTCACGTCACTCAGAGTAAAAGCGAAGCCCTTCCTCTCTCCCGCCAGGCCCTTGGGAGCCTCACCTCTCCTCCTCGTCCACGCAGCTCTAGCCACTCTTGACCTTTGCTATTTCCTGAACGTGCCAACCTTGCTCCTGTCTCAGGACCTTTGCATTTGCCGTCCCCTCTGCTTGCAATGCTCGCCCTCCAGATATCAACACGGCTCACCCACCACCTCCTACCAGTCTTGGCCAAGGTGTCACCTTCTCAATGAGGCCTCTCCTGGCCATCCTGTTTTAAATTGCATCCTCCCTCCCCATCACTCTCTATCCTGTATTTTTTTTTTTTTTTTTTGCTTTTTAAAACTTTATTTCAACATAACTATACTTACAGAAAAACACTCATATCGGTAATTAGAACACAATTTAACTTATCCTACACAATTTGGACCAGAAAACTTGGTACATGGTTTGCTTTAAAAAAGAAAGAAAAAGCATTTGCAATCTGGTTTATTTTTCATCTATTACAAAAGTATATAAAAGATCCACCATCAAATGCTGCTAAAGCAAACAGCATGAACCTTGAGAAATTAAACTTTGGTTTGTCTCTGAAAAATAACACGTATTGCACTGTAAAAGTTTATAAAATTGGTGCAACAAAACATTGTTGTAATGTTTCAATGCCAGTTCACAAATTTCGATAACTAATGTCTATCCTGTATTCTTGTTTATTTTTCTTTGTAGCATTTATCACTTTCTAGAATACTATATAATGTATTTACTAGTTTTGTTTCTTGTCTGAGGGCAGAGATTTTTGTCAGTTGTCCGCTACTGTATCCCGTTGACCTAAAACAGTGCCTGACATATGATTGATACTTAGTAAATATTTGCTGAAAGAGGGAAGGAAGGGAGGGAGGGAAGGAAGGAAAGAAGGGAGGGAGGAAGGAAGTAAAAAACCTATATTTAAACATACTAAAGAATAATTTTATTGCATTAAAACATAGCTGAGGTCAAATTGGATGTGGTCATTTCAGACTGAACTGCCCCTCTGCAATACTCATGTGCACACACTAGGATGACAGTGTCTCTCCCCAGGGCTGGCCAGTGGCTGGTAGAAGTGCCTGCATCATCACACGTATTCTGACATTCCACCTGGGAACGGGCTACAGGGCCATATACTTGGCATAAGGCTGGTCTTCCCAACACACAAGTATGAGGTTCAATTGCAGAATTTGAAAATCCCAGTCACCACTCACACAGGAGGCCAGAAATCATCTTAGGTTCACATTTGGAATGCGCAGGCATCCGTATTTCAGAACTCCTGAGTTGGTAAATATCGCCAGGAACTATATTGGGCAGGATCAGCTGCACGGCTGTGAGTGGCCTCAAGGACTGTTTTGTTTGGGTGATTGTTCACTGTAAAAAACACAGTGGGGGATTTGAGGTGTTTTGTGTGTGAAATTTTGAAAAAAACATTTAATAGGTGTCTCTTGTCATTTGCAACGTGGGACAGTTTGCATGCAGAAAACAGCTGGTTAATTTGATTTTTCTCTTTCAGTAAAGGTACATCCTAATCCAGCTGCTGACCAAAGAACCTGGTGGAAAAGCAGCTTGAGGCTCTATGTGGCACATTATGCTCTACAAATTGCCAGACTGCAGTATGGCAAGAAAGTGTAATTCAGCAAACTTATAGCCTCTGGCAGAGATTTCTCAGGCTCAGTTGAGTGAGCGACAGTGGCAGGGAGGGGGTAAGAGAGAAATACATTTGGATTCTACTATACTGTTGGGGGCCATAAGCCAGAAATTGAGCATCTTTGACTTTTGTAATAAAACCCCTAAATCAATCGTTTGGGGTACCTACTTCTTTGGCCGGAGATGGGAAGGTGCAAAGGAAGGAAAATAGAAAGCAAAAGATATAAATACTGAATAAGAGAAGAGAGTCACGTCAGGCAAGAAGGAAAATAGCAGCTGGGAACTTTGTAATAGCTGCTTCTCCCTTAAAATTTGCATTGACTGTTTGGGTCTTAGTTTTATAAAAGGTTACCTAAAGTGTCGTAAGGCAGGTTTAGCAATTTGATTCCACAAATGCTCCATTCTCTTGAAAATAACCTTACTGTCCTTTCTGAAACTCAGCATTTGAGAAATTTGACTACGATTTTTAAAGTTCTTGTGTAAGGAAATGGGTTACTACATTGTGATGTAAACCTCTTTTTTTCCTCATTCAAAAATTGTGCACAGAAACAAAATACCAACAACTACATGTTGAAATGTGTGAAATGCTTAATGCAACCAAAAGTCTTTCTCTGTAACAGGGAGTAACTTTGTGTCTACATCGAAGCAGACTGTGAGAAACAGGAGCAATTAGCCAAAATTGTTGACATCAGCCTCAATAAAACAGGTGGAGAAATGAAGTGGGAAGAACAGCAATTTCAACATTTCACAATCAATCACCCCAAGAAGCATCAGATTATTTGAGTGCTTCCAAACAAGGTGGTTTGGTCCATTTTGGAGACCACACAGGCCTTCAGTTTGGGATGAACGCTGACTTTTGTGGATGAAGGGAAATGAGTTGTAAGAGAGGCGGCAGGACCAATCCTCCAGGCTTTTTGTGTCTCTTGTATTGAGAGTGGCCCTCTGTCCCTGGAGAACAATTAGAGCAGCAGCTGGGCGTGTTGTGCCATCAGAGTCAAAGGTCTCTCCTCCTTGGACCAGGACACAGCAGATTTGGAGGTCACTGGGAGTTTTAGGAGACAGCCAGTTCAGCCCTTGATACCTGATGCTTTGACAGACTCCAGTAAAGCCAGTATTATTCAGCTTTAACTGGCACGTTGGTGGGAAAGATGGCAGGGTCCCACCCTGGTCTCTCATTTCTTTTGCTGTCATGGGAATGAGTTTGCAGTTGAGTCATATCCCTCTGTTGTCTTTCTCCTCTTTCAGGACTGAAAACCACAAGCAAAGAATATAGCAAACACTAATGGGGCAGTTCTTAGACAAAGCAACAGAGATTCGGCAGTATTGGGGAAATGTTCAGAGTTCATAGGATCAAACAGGCTGGGCTTAGTAGTGTTGATAAAGGAAAACTACCGCTTTGATTATCATTCAGCAATTTGGGATTTGGGCTTTTTCACTTAGTATTTCTAGTTTTTTCACTTGCAAACAAGAACAGAGAACCAGATGTAGGATGCCACAGCAAAAACCACAGTGAAAATCTCCGTGCCCCTCTATCCACTGTCCTCTCATAAGCATTCTCTCCATCTCTCTCTCTCAATCAGACACACACACACATACACACACACACACACACACACACACGGGTGTGTATTTTAAATACTGAAATAATAAGTAGTAAGCATATATTTAATATACCAATATCCAGCAATTAAAAATATTTAAGTATGACCCAGAGAGAGTGAAAACAAAAGGAAAAAACAGATTTCTTACCAGCATTCTGGGCTGAATGAATGACTGCAGCATATTGCTGGGTGTCTCTGAATCTGGGCTGGATTTCACATTTTGTAGCTTTGGGGAAATAATGTGCAGTTCAGACTCATCACTCAACCCCAGAACCTCAGATAGATGTGTGGGAAATACACTGATGGTCTAAGCAAGAAAATAAAAACAACCTTTTAAAATTAGAAGTCATTTTGATGGAAGGCAAGAAAAATAGACTGCAAAAAAGTGGGTTTGTTTATTTTCATGAGACAAAACTTTCATGAGAGCTAACGTTGGCCTCATGCTAGTCACTGGAGGTATAGCTAGTAGAAGAACCCTGGGGGGGGGGGGCCCATTTTAAAAGTTTGTAATAAGTCCTCTAGGAAAAGAGAGGAGGAATGAGCCCCGTGTCAGCTCTGAGCGGTTTCCACTGCTGATCTGCTGCGACAGGAGGGCCAGGGATTTCCATGGGAAGAAAATCAGGAGAGGGGACTTCCCTGGTGGTCCAGTGGTTGGGACTTCACCTTCCAATGCAGGAGGTGCAGGTTCTATCCCTGGTCAGGGAGCTAAGATCCCCACACGCCAGCCACCAAAAACCAAAACATAAAACAGAAGCAATATTGTGGCAAATTCAATAAAGACTCTAAAAATGGTCCACATCAAAAAAACTTTAGAAAAAAAAAAAGGAAGAAAATCAGGAGACCTGATTCCATTCCCCAGGACACGCCCGTTAGGACCTCGGTTTCTTCATCTGTAAAAATGAGAATAATGATTCCCGCTGTACCTTCCTCATAGAATAGAGATGTTACCGAACCAAACTTGGGTCCACTCACCCACGCGCCGTAAAGCCAATCTACTGACACCAGGTTGTGGTGAAGGAAAGTGCAGCATTTATTGTAAGGCACCAGACAAGGAGTCCAGGGCAGCTAATGCTTGAGAGGCCCAAACTCCCCAATGGGTTTCAGAGAAGCATTTTTAAAGGCAAGGTGAGGGAGGGATGTTGCAGGGTATATGATCAGCTCGTGCACAATTCTCTGATTGATGGTGAGGTAACAGGGCAGTGTCACAGGTGTTAACATTATCAATCCTCACCCTCTAGCCCGACTGGGGGCTACATGCTCATGGTCATCATGTAGTTAACTTCTTTCATTTGGTAGGGGCTTTAGTATCTGTAAAGTGACTCAGGAATGTACATCAGATACTGTTATCTGTGTACTTCTGGGAGGAACTAAAGATTCTGCGACTGCCATATGGCTGATTTACTGTTTAAATTGTTTCCAGTTCTCCTAGCCCAACTGCTATTTTTGTCACTACATGTTCACATCCTTTCAATCATTAATTCTTGAGCCAGGCTTTTTTTGTGTGACTCAGGGGAAGCCTTGGAGACTACATCTTTTCTACAAACAAGAGGCAGGCAGAGGACATGGTGGGGGGGAGGGGCGGGGTCTGTCCTGGGAAGGCCCCTAGGGTTCTGCTTGGTTACAGAGATACCATATAATATAATATAGTCCACAAATATACAATGGTACTTTTAATATTTTTCTAGACCTGAACTTGGTTGTGACCCTTAGGGCCTCACCCTGGGGCAGAGTCCCCCTGTTTCCAGTACCCCTTCTTGTGATACCAAAAATCTGATAGCTTGGTCAAAAGAAAACCCCAAAGGGCATGGCCACTGGATTTTATATCAGAGACTCAAAAGAGTAAATTGACTAGATGAATAGGTAGTGATGATGATAAACCTCTATAGTGGTACTTTGACTTCAAGATATCTTATAGCCATGGACATTCATTCAGCAAAATTTAGCAAGCACCTACTTTGTGCCACGTTTGAGGTATGACACTGGAGTTTTAACTGTGACCTGAGCACACACAGTATCTGATCTCATAAAGTTAGCAGTCTGGGGAGGGTCGTAGGTAATAATTTAAAAATCGTACTGCTAGGTCATGGTTATATATTCTTAAGGTGGCGGGAAGAAAGGGTGGAGGGTGAGGCTGGGAAGGTGGCAGGGGCTGGACCACGCAGGCCCCTATAGGCCATGGTGTGGATTTTTGCCTTTAAGTGTCTGTGGAGTTCTAAGTGGCATGATGGGAGGTGAGGGAGGGGTGGGCGTGAATAGAAGCATTTTCACATTCTGTGTTTGAAAAGGTGTTGATTCCTATGGTGGGGTGGTTTTCAATAGCATTTACTCCATTCATACTTCCCTCTTCTCTGATAATCCCCCTGAATTGAAGCGCTTGAGATTAGTGCAGTGGTTTTCAATGTTAGGAGCACATTTGAATCCCCTGGGGGATTTTTTTTTTTTTTTTTTAAAGCCCAGGCCCATCCCCAGAAATTTGGATTTCATTGGTCTTAGGTGGAGCTTGAACTGGCTTTTGTTTGTTTGGTCATTTGTGTTCCCCAGGTGATTCTAATGATCAGGTAAGGCTGAGACCCACAGGTACAGAGGAAAGCACAAAACGGGTCCTCAAAGTGTGGTCCCTGGAGCAGCAACGTCAGCGTCACCCGGGAACTTTTCTCAGTCAGATTCTTAGCCCTGATCTCACACTGACTGAGCCGGAAACCCTGGAGCTGGGGCCCAGCAGTCTGTGTTTGAACCAGACCTCCGGGGGTCCTGAGATCCACCTGAGTGTGAGAAGCACTCGCTGTCGAAGGTTGCAGGCAAGAGAACCTGGAGTCTGGACCTGGTTCTAGATCTAGTTGTAGAATAGCTCTGTGATGAGGGGAGGGAGGTGCAAATCATTGAACTTCTCTGACCCTCAGTCCCTTCAGCTGTGAAAAGAGCAGGTGGGATTAGGTGAGCTCAAAGGTTACCTATGATGTTAGTCTATCATCTGTGCACACGAAAGCTAACAAAGTCTTTATAATATACTTTTTAAAAATCTGTATTTTTATATAATAGAACCAGAACATAATCACTGTAGGAGGCTCAAAATATACATGAAACAATAAAGAAGAAAATAAATGTCAATTAAAATTTCTCCACCTAGAGAGAACTGTTGCCCCCTCCCAATTGTTTGGTGTGTTGGAGATATTTTGGTGTTTTTTCTTCTGATATTTTCTGCATGCATCTACTTACAAACCTGAAATCATGGTTCAAGAGCCTGCTTCTCACCTAACATTATATCAGGGGCATATCCCTTCATCACTAAAAGTGATTTTAATCATCTTTGTTAGTGTCTACCTAACGTATAAACATTACATGTTTATACCATAATGTATTTAACCTTTCCCCTGTCTTGGATGTTTAGGCCTTTTCTCATTTCTTGTTATTATTATGATGAATATCTATCTATCTATCTACGTATTAATTCTTTGTCTGAAGACCTTCTTAAGAGAATCCTAGAAACAGAATCATTCGATCAATGCACATGAGGCATTTGATACATTGCCAACCTTTTTCCCCAGCAATGGGCCACTTCTTAAAAACACCATCAGTCTGTTAGCGAGCTGTCCTCATGACACCCTCACCAGCATCAGTAATATTGATTTTCATTTCATATACTGCCACAAGGCAGCAGATGCCTACATCTACAGGGTAGTATTGGTAGCAGGGGTAAATAGCTCAGGCTTTCAACACCCAAGGGGGGGACTCAGGCTCAAGAGATGGAAGTGAGAGGGGCCCCAGGATGACTAGGACCAGGATTGGAATAGTGGGGAGAGACTGTCTTGGGATTGATGATGACACTTTCAAAAAGCCCTCTTTAAAATGTACCACAGGAATTTACTTGAAGTCTATGGAAGAATTGCAGATGAATGGTAAATCACCTTTTCTAGAAATTGGTACTAAAAAGGCAGACTGTTGTGGTCCCCAGAGGCCAAGACGTGGGTCTGCCTGCAGCCAGGTGGAGAAGGGGCCTTTGATTAGACGAGCTTCTGAGGTCCCGTATGGATTTAAGATGCTAGGTTACTAAAGTCAGAGAAGAGAGAAGGGTTTCCTTTCTTGCACCATCCTGGGCACTTTATACGTACACATGCACCCCAACAGGCTTCGTTTCCCCATGTTTTCCTGCCCAGTGACCCATTCGTGCTTCCTTGTCTTCATCTGACAAACTTCCACTGCCTTCTCATTACCTGATTCTTTCTTGGATCCAGGATCCTAATCATAGAGACAAAGAAGAGTGAGATGCCATGCATAGAAAATAGAATCCAACCCTTATTTATAAAAAAGGAAAAGGGAAGTGGTAAGCTTATGTCACCATTTATTTATAGCCCCACCTACTTCCAGAAGTATCTTAAGTCATGGCTGCTTTGGCAGAGGACTCAAGGAGAAAAAAAGTCTCCTCTTTAAAACCCAGACCAGGGAACACCAGCCCTGTGAGTTGTTAACAGGTTAACAATGGGGAAGAGAGTAATTCTGGCATTTAATTCCTGAATATTTTAAAATGTGAACTTTATTTGGATGAGAGGTAGTTTAGAGGGTGGTTAAAAGCATAGATTTACTGTTATACCCAAAAGAACTGACACAGGTGTTCAAACAAAAACTTGTTCAAGAATATTCTTAGCAGCACTATTCACAATAGCCAAAAGGTGAAAACAACCCAAATGTACATCAGCTGGAGAATGTATAAACAAAATGTGGCACATCCATACAATGGATTATTATTCAGCAATAAAAAGTAATAAAGTACTGATAGATGCTACAGCATGGATGAATCTCGAAAACAAGCTAACTGAAAGAAACTAGGCACAAGAGACCATAGATTGCATGATTGCATTTACATGAAATATTCAGAATAGGCAAATCCACAGAGAAAGCAGATTAGCCATTGCCAGAGTCTGGAGGGAGAGGGGAATGGTGAGTGACTGCTTAATTGGGTAAAAGGTTTCATTTTGGGTGATGGAAATGTTCTGGAACTAGATAGTGGGAATGATTGCAGAATTTTGTGAACGTATGTAATGCCACTGAATTGCTGAATTATACACTTTTAAATTATTAAAATGGTAAATTTTATGTTATGCATATTTTATCACACACACAAAAAATAAACTTATTCTTGGGGGGTGGGGGGGAAAGCATAGACCTAGTTAGTTGTGCCCAGGTTCTAATCTCAGCTCTACCATTTACCAGCTGTGTGACCTTGGGCAAATCACTTAAACCCTCAGTTCCCATTTCCTCTCAAAGTGGGGGTAACTGTAACAGTACCTACCTCAGAGGGTTATAAATCTTAAATAAGCCAACATATGCACTTAAGCATATAAGGAATATAAGCATTTGCTTAGCATAATACCTGGCACAGAGGAAGCATGCTGTAAATATTTGTGTTATTAATCTAGCCCCGGTATTCTCAACTGGGGGCAGTTTTGCCTCAGGAGAAATTTGGCAGTGTCTGGAGAGATTTGTGATGTCACAATTGGGGGATGCGACCGGCATCTAGTGGGTGGAGGTCAGCGATGCCGCTTCCTATCTTACAATGCACAGGACACCTCCTCCACAGCTAAGAATTATCCAGCCCCAAAAGTCAGCAGTTCCAAGGTGGACAATCCCTGATTTAAACGGAGCATGTAGGGACATGTGCTTCATCTAATGAATATATGAATAAAAATACATCAGATAGAAATTTTTGTTCGAAAAAGACTGCCAGCCTGTCTCTGTGTATAGAGAACGTGTGTTAAACTTTGTGAGGATGTAAAAGAAACCCAGCCTCAGTCCTGGAGGAGTTTGGATAAGAAGAGCTCTGTGTGTGGAGGGCTGTTTAAGAGGGAAGTTTTTACCAAGAGACTTTTGTCATCATTTTTCCTTTAATAAGAGGTGATCTGGGGTCATCCACACTTCTCACAATAATGCTTGCTCAGATGCTAGCACTTAACAGTTCCCTATAAAGACGCATCTTAAGTGAGGGAACAGTGTCTGTTCACATATCTGAATGTGTCTTGTGTTTGAGTAAATTCTATTGAACAAATATCTGAAAAAGAAATCACTGTCAGAAATAAAAATTACTTGTTATAAGTAAAGGCACAGACACAAGAAAAATATTAAATCTTCTTGTATTCAACCACGCACACACCAAAAGGTAAAGGAGACCCCTTTTGCCCACTTTCCATTTAAAGAGTTATTTTATCAGATTCCAAAACCATATATCCATATACTTAGTCTAGTTTGGATCACAGAATATCTTCTCACACAGAATGACTCGCCATCAGAAGGTCTGTCCTGATTTGCTAGCAGTGAAGTTTGGGAAAGGGACCCTTATTCCTCCTCTCTGTCCTTTTGCCTTTAGGCTAAGTATTGGAAGACTGTTAAAGGCATGCCAAACCTTCAGTCAGTCCCTGTGCGTGGCAGATGTCCTTTAGGATTGGGCGATGGGAAGGAGGGCTAAGGAGTGTGGTGGAGACCATGAGGAGGGCAGACCCCTGGAGGTTCACACCCTTGGAAGCTAAAGCATGGGGATGCATGGGGCAAGAGACCCCACTCCATGCACCACCTTTGCACACCTTCCTCCATAACTCTGGTTTCCTGTATGTATAAGTGCTTTTGACAGCTTATTTAGTGCTACTATGGCAGGGAATCTTACTAGACCCTCTTGTAGGAGGAAGCAAAGGTAAACCAGACATAGAACATGTCACACAGAGTTCTCAATATGGCAGACCATAAGACCTGTTATAAATCACTCTAATAAAGTGATTAAGTGCAATAAGAAAAATGTGGGGAAAACACTATGGGATTCCAGAGGAAAGTGTTTGCCTCCAGTGGGGAGTTTGGAGAAGTCTTTTTGGAGAGGGTGGCATCTGAGTTCGAATGTGAACATTGGTGGATATGTAGATGTGGAAATGATGCTGGAAAATGGTAAAGGACAGAGCAAACTACCAAGGTGGGAAGTTGACTATGTCGGAGAAGAGGATTTGTAGCATTTGTGGCAGGGAGTATAGGGAAATAAATAAGATGGATAGATTGAGATGAGCTCATGAAAAACCCACAATGCTAGGACGCAGTCAAGCCATGGGGAATCAGTGACATTTTCTGAGCAGAGGTGGAGTGGTGACTGGACTAAGGCAGCTGTTGTGCAGCTGTGTATAAGGTGGACTGGAGAGATATCAAGGGTCTGAGTTATTGTGAGGCAAGTATAGTAAGGAGAGGCCAGACTTGACCGATATTTCAGATAAAGAATTTGGCAAGACAAAGTAAAGGAGGCAGCCCTGCACTGCTTACCTAGGCGCTTGGACATGGGGTTCAGAAGCACGGGTGCTGGATGCAGATGTTTTGGGCTGTAGTCCTGGCTCTGCTGCTTAAACCAACTGCATGTCCCTGAGATACCTCTTGATGTCATAATCTCTTCCTCCACAGAATGGGAATAAAAGTCTTGTTTTACATACACATGAGAAGATTAAATGAGTAAGTGCACTTAACACATTCTAAATCTCGTCTGGCATAACATAAGTTAATGTGCTCAAAAGCCCAATGTAAAAGTTGGCTGTTATTATTATTGAAAGTAAAAAGAGGATGAAATGAGAGGATGGACTTCTGAACCAAGTTGGAATGACAGTAATTGCCAGGAATAAAGAATTACACAAGGAAAAGATTGATCTTTTATTACTCTCCCCAAGGCTGCTTGGAGGGGCTGGAACATGGGGCCACATAGAGGATGGGGTGAGATTCATGGACAGTCCCATCTACATCACGGTCCAACCATCTATGTTCTTGTTTTCTAGTTCCAAAAGCATTGATCATACTGTCTGGAATTAGCTGCATTAAACTTTGCCAACAGATTAGGAGTACTCCTAAGACATAATGATTTCCTCACTTCTATCAATGCAGAGACCTGGAACCAGAAAACCAGGGTCCCAAGGGAGACCATCAAACAGATGATGCTTTTAAGAGCAAGGAGGGCATTAGCTTGGATACTAACAGAATTAACACGGAAAAATTTTTTTTAAAGAATAAAACTATGATGTTTTGGTTTTAGTTAAGGAATCTTGTCTTGTCTTTGTATGGAGGAAGCTGTTTGTGGCTGGGTCAGGGGAAGATGGGGGTATCCAAAATAAGAGGCAGGATGGGAGCAAGACATCCTGCCTCTTATTTTGAAACTTTGACTGCAGAAACCAGAGCTGAAATGCTATACCATTCTCTTATGCCTCATTCAGTGGTCAGACTGTTCTAATTTAATGCATGCATAAGAATAAAAATTAAGCTTTCCAGTGCTGGGGCAGATTTTTTTTTTTTAAAAAAGAGACGCAGGCTTTATCCCCTATAAGATTAAACATTAGGGTTTAAAGGTTTAATCTGCTGGAATTCAGCCCAGGATGGGGTTCAGAGCCCCAGAATAATTGGATACAGCCTCAGGCTTTGAACATCAGAGCTGGTTGGGGGTTGTGTGTGTGTGTGTGTGTGTGTGTGTGTGTGTGTGTGCGCGTGTGTGTGTGAAATATGCTAGCGAGCGTTTGAGGTCTCTCCTTGGCAATGAGCTGTGGCAGGAGGAATAAAGCTGCCTGCCCCTGCCTCCTGCATTGGTTCCTCAGTGGCTAACTGGATACAGCTTCTGGGGGGTGCCGTGTTCATGAATGTGTGCTATTGTTCCAGGCACACGTCGGCCTTAAGAAATAGCACAAAACAAAACAGGCCCGTCCTTATTCAGATGCAGAGCCCCCTCCATCACTCAAACCAGCCCTTCCAGGTCACATGCCCGAGGCCTCTGCAGACAGGACGCAGCTGCCTCTAATCTGCTGCCTAACATTAGCCGCGGTTCAAAAAACCTGACAGCGCTGAGCTTCCCAAGGCTCCGCAGAGGAAACTAGAAAGATCTGGGGTCCAGGCACTATGTTCTCCGAGGAGCTGTGGCTGGAAAATGACAAAAAGTGTGCTGTGGTTCGGAAGCCTAAGCAAGGCAGGAAACGCCAGGAGCTGCTGGCCGTGGCCTTGGGGGTGAAGGTGGGAGTCAAAGGCAGCTTTCTTTGGCCCCCTCTCAAACTCTTTGCCTGTCCACAGATCTCCTCCCTGGTCCGAAGGGCCGCCCTCTCACACAACGACAACCACTTCAACTATGAGAAGACACACAACTTTAAGGTAAGGGAGCCTCTGCTTTCTTTCTTCTGTGATAAAAGGGCAGGTGGAGAGCTCCAGTTTATGCTTTCCATCTGGTCTTTGATGGTAAAGTAACGAGACAGCAAACTCCTCTGCTTTCCACATTTAGTTACTTGCTTTGAATCAAATCAGACGGGAGATTTCAGAAAGCAGTTTGCTTGATGCTGATGCTTAGAAACACCTATATGTATGTATGTTAACTTAGTTCTGGAGAACTGGGCCCATTTCCTCTTCACATTCCCACGTCCAATGAAAGAAAAACAGAGCATGCCCAGTCTTTGGCATTTAGAGCTCATCTGGTGAATATCAAGCAGTACTTTTCCACTCGGAGTAGCAGTAAAGAATATAGTTATCTCTGAGCAAGTGAAAACAGTTGCCCGTTTCACATTTTGTGTTTTGTCTTTTGTTTTCTGGGACGCTAACTCTTTTGGTTTATGTGTAGACAGCTGTGAAAGCAAATGACGACAGGAGATACCATCCAGTAGCTTTTGTCTGTGCTCTGGGTGCAGGGGGCACCCTGGCAGCCCCACCAAGCTCCTTCGGGTCACAGCCTTGGTCCTGCTCACCAGACCAAACAAAAAGATACGGAGAGCTGGTGGCGGTTTAAGTGGATTTTCCCATGTGAATTTATAAACTGGAAATACTGCTATCTTCATTTCAGACTAGCAGTTGTAGAAACGGCCTGCCATCAGAAAATTATGCGTGTTTCCTTTGCCCTGATGTGTTTTCCGAGAAGCGCTGGGAGGAGGTTCTGATGCCAAATGGCCTGGCTTGAGACGCCATTGAGTGCAGGAGAGACAGGACAGCGTTAGAGGTTTTACCCCAGCAAATGGGCTGACGATGTGGAAGTTGGAGAGAGTGGAGATGAGGGATCCAGGAAGAAAAGAAGAGACAGGGGCAGCTAAATGTAAATTGTATTCTCTTTTAAAAACTCGTTTCCCTTAGGGCCAGTAGCCCGAGTAACAACTGGAACTAGATAACCCTTTGTCAGAAGTGACCAGGGAGACCTAGTTTATTCTGTTGCTTTCCTATCCTTCCTACGGACAGATGTGTGTCTATTAAATATATATTTGTGTTAGTTTGGTCTGTTTGCCCTGCTTCTGTTTTTAGAAAGCAAGCAGCTCAGGCATTTGCATGCTATAATTGACCTGAGGCATGGAATTTATTCAGCTCTCCATATTTAGCATGAGGGTGAAGAATTGCATTAGATAGGTCCTCATCCATGCCAAGGCTTTTGCTATTTCTCTCATCACTGAATAGTGACAGGTCTAATTTGGGGCATCACTGAGTAGAGACGGGTCTAATTTATGTTTTTTCTCTTTCCTCTTTTCTATCTTTACCCTAATTTTTTTTTTTTTTTTTTTGCCTTACGAAAGTATTTTTCTGACTTCTGGCAGAAATCCCTGATTTTTTGCATCCTATAGATGCACTACCATGAATGGGAGGATGGATCTTGGACTTGCAAATTTTTTTTCCTTCCTCTTGAAAATTCTGATTCTTTTGGCTTTAAGATACAATTGGAATTTTGCCCTACGCAGTTATGTGTTTACATGGGCTAGCTTCTCTCTGTAGATACTCTGTCTGAGTTTGTGTGAAAAATACCCAAGTGTATTTAGTTGATTGATAGTTGCAAAACTAATTTCAGTCTTTTTAAATCTTAGATCTCTGCATGGGACATAAAGACATTTAAAACAAAAAGTTAGTTGAATCTTATTTTCTTAAATAGTTCTGTTGCTAACATGAACTATATTAATTATTTATCACTGAAAAACACCAACAGCTTTTTAAACGTTTGCTTTAAAAGTCAGTATCTATTAGCTATATCTATTAACAATATCTCTTCTAACTTACTGCTATTAAAAGAAGAAAAGGCAGAGAACAGACAGGTTGTTAGAGGGGAATACACAAGCCAGACAGGAGCGTTTCTCTTCCGTGTTTTAAATAGACATCTTTGAGACATAACAGACCCTTGAGTCGCTGTGTCAGTTGATTGTGGCTTTCAATGGTACTGCTCGTGCCACTGTCCTCAAGAATGAGTGGCTGAGGCAGGAGGAGGGATGGCTCTTTCTGTCACTCCTTTCCCCATCCCCGCCTCATTCAGCCCTCTCCTCACCCGCCAACCAACTTTAAGTGGGAACTCTGCATGGTCTTTAGAAGAACATTCTAAAAGCAGGTCCCTGCTATAAATAGAGCAGTGGGGTTTTAGTAACATGCCACTGACCTAACAGAAGAAAGAAAGCTCTTATCAAAGGCCCCTGCCATCTGCTTGGAATCTGTTTTATATCTTAAATTTGCAGTAAGTTTTTATTTATATTAACTTCTAGTAGGCTTTGTTCTGAAACTTTCTTGATTTGTAATTTGGGTTATTATTGGAGGGTATTATGTGTCTGGCAAAGAGAAAGTGTTTAAAAAGAACAAGTAATCACATTTTCATGCTTATCAACAAATAAGCCTTGCGAGGCCCTGTCTGCACTCTCGCCTAGAGGCCTCCTACCAGAGAGTCAGATCTGCCAGCAGATCTTGATGCCTCACTTCAGAACAGGATTTTCTGCCCCAGTCAGGACTATTCCCCGGGTAAAAAGCCCTCTCCTCATCACTCTCCCCAGGAGCTTCATCACAAGCAATGAATAGATAACCTATAATGAAAAGGATCTGAAAAAGAATACATACATACATATATATATATATATATATATATATATATATATATATATATACATATACATATATATATACACATATATATATATGTATATATATATATATATATAAAACCGAATCACTTTGCTGTACACCTGAAACTAACACATCTTTGTAAATCAGCTATACTTCAAATTTAAAAAAAAAAGTACAATAATTACAATTTTTAAAAAGAGCAATGAATGGAAACTCCTGACACGGTACAGGTTGGAGCCCCTCCCGCTGCGCTCTTTGAGGAGGCTCCCTGTCACTGCTCCTGAGGGCACATCTACTGCCCTTGCTTTCCAAACAAGGCGTGTCTAGGAAAAGCCGAAATTCAGCTCTGGAAACAAAAGGTTTCGGCAGCAATTTAAAGTTGCGCCTCATTTCATGCAGTAATTAGATACTTCTCAACACTGTATACAAATGCGAGTGTTGCTGATTTAAATCCTAAATTCTCGGGTTACTTGTACATACTAGGAACTAAGAGTAGTTGCTGAAGGAATGATGACATTAGAAGACTCCTCTCTAAAATGAAAACTGTTTGATATATAGAAAAGCCGTTCTGTTATTTAACGTGTCTTATGTCCGCATCTCTGTTTGTCCATGGGACTGAAAGAGGCACTCTCCCGTAGGTAGACTAGCTCTCTTTTAGAGGATCTGCCCTAAGAACACCTTATGGCTGAGCTCTGAAACCCTCGAGAACCCTGCAGCGCCATCAGTCTGGATGACTGGCCTTCCTTCCCCACTTAGCACAGTGATGAGGTAGCTGTGGCCAGCTTGGTACTCCTGCCCACAAAGTGCTCTTTGGCAAGGAGCTTACTTCTCTGAGCATCAGTTTCCTCATCTGTAAAATGGGAGTGCTGTAAGGTTTAAAGAATACATGTAAATCACTCAAGGTCACTGGCACCCAGTAAGTTTGGCTACTATTATTACTTTATTGTTCATCTTTTCGTGTCTCTCATTTTTCTTGAGTTTTGATGTTTAGCTTTCTCTGTCTCTGTATTTCTTATTTTCTACCTTCACTTCTTCCTGTCCTTCTTTTTTCTATCATCCCTTTCTTCTTCTCAACATAATGTAGTTAAAAAATGAAAGAGCATTCCAGGCAGTGCAAAGGACATGAGTCAGAACTTGGAATTAGAAATGAGCCAAGGGTGAACAGGGTACAGGGAAGATACCATCCAGGAGAGAGAGTTGCTCACTGCACATCTGGAGAGTCGGCTGGGGCGGGTCGGGTGGTCACAGCCTGCTGACCCATTGGCACTTTGTGCGCTTAGCCCACTCACGCTCTCAGCCTTCCCAATCTGCATGTGTGTGTACATCACTCGCTCCTTCTCCTGAATTCTCTCCCTCCACCCAGGTACTTCAGGGGCACTCTTCTCTCCCTATATGCAATATGCATGGAGAGCAAAGGTCCAGAAAGTTCTAAACGTTAGAGAGCAGACCACCCGATCCTGACCTCACCTGTGTTCCCATCCCACCAATCCCTCCCCCAGCCCTCCCCCAGGCCTCCCCTGTCCATCTTCCCTTCAATCGTCTTCTATCCCCATCCATCCCTTTCCCAACCCTCTGCCAACTTTACTTTCATCCATAGCATTGATCACCAGCTGACATTGTACACATGTATTTATGTGTTTGCCTTCCCCTTATCAGAAAGAAAGACCCCCCTGGGTGGGGGAAAAGGGGTGGAGATAGAGACTTTGGTCTGTTTTACTTTCTGCAGAAATCCCAGTGTCTCAATCAGGGCCTGGCCCAGAGCCGACTGTCAGTGAATATGTTGACAGGATGTGTAGCAGGTATCTCCTGACCCTGCCTACCTAAGCTTGCACTTTCCCTCCTCACTCCCCGTCCCACAGTTTGCCCTCATCCGGGGCTTGTTGTGCTTGTGTTAGTTGTGCTCAAGTCTTTCCAGGTGGTGGGTAGCGGTCCTTGCCAGGGTCACCAACCGTGCTACCCGGTATCTTACATGCAGGCAAGCGGGGGAGACACGTGCCCGGTTTACTCCCATTGTCCCAGCTTCCTGTGTGGTGACTCTCAAAAGTGGCCTTGACTGCGCTTAAGTTAACCAGTTGCCAACTTGCCCTTTTATGTCCCCCACCCTCCACAGACGAGGCTACACCAGCAGCATCCTTTTCCTGCAGTACACTGTGTGTACGCACGTGTGCGTGCAGCACCTCCCACCCCGAAGATTCTGGGGGCCAGGACAAGAAGTCCAGGAGGCTGAGAGTGTGTCCCAGCTGAGGCTGGGACACCCATCCAGGGTGTGGCAGCACCACGACCTCCCAGTTTGGGTTTTGTGGCTCCTTGACGGTTTCTTTGCCTATCATCAGTTTCTGCATTCTTATCAATCTGGTGGTCATTTGCTTTGGAACAAGCCATATTTGCTTCCCACGTGCAAACCCCTTGCTTTTCCTCATCGTTGTTATCCTCATAAAATGTGCTAGCACTTCACCCCCAATATCTTGCCCGCCCTGCATTCTCGCGGGCGTGCAGGGGCCCCTGCCTGTCCTGGTCCCGCTTCCGTGTGCCTGGGGAAAAGGGTGGTTGGATTTTGCACCTGCATTTTGGCACAGGCAGAAATCACTTCAGAAATGGTTGTGAGTTTTATTTTGTTTCTTTTGTTTAATAATCAGAAAAGGCTGTTTTGGCAGAAGCAAGTCTGGAAGGAACAGTTCAAGGAAAGGCTAATAACTTCATCACCTTGAATATAAAATGAGGGACTCAAAGTGAGACTGGAATAAATAGGCTTGGACATACTGGGCTTTATGAAGAAAATAAGGCTTCTGCTCTCAAAGTGCTATGAAGATGAGTCATTTTTATCTACTGTAGCCTGGCTCCCCCATTATAGTTATTAGAAACCCCTTATTTTCAAATAATAGAACCCTTGGAAACCATCTTAAGTGAAATAATAGGCAGGCCTCATAGAGCCCCCAAGGGACTGCTCAGAACTCAGGCAGGGAGGAAGCAGGAACTGGGGGTACACCTGGACCCACTGTCTCCTTCTCTACCCCCTCCCTCCCTCTCTTCCATTCTCTTCCCTCTCCCTCCCTTCCCATCACTTCATTGCTTTCTACTCTCATTGTTCTCTCCCTGCACAAAAAGTCTTAGTCCATATGGTCTGCAAAATATGGCTGATGATAACTCCCTAGTTTACATATTACAAAGACCGGCCACAAAATCCCAATTCTAAATTTCCAGAGAGAGAATCGGAATAGCCTGACTTAGACCAGGTGTCTACTATGCTCAGATAACTCTGGCCATGGAGGTCACCCCCTCCCCGTAAATACATGGATGGGGCTATAGTATGTCTGGAGGATGGATGGTACCCAGGTTACGTGTGAAAGAAAGGAATCCTCCCAAGTAGATAGCCTGGAGATGTCAGCTGTAATCCTTTCCTCCTTGTTTTGAAGAATTCCACTTAAAGTTTCACATCAAAGTCCAACTCTTTCCACTGGGTTCTGCTTGAAGGAAGTCATGAAGCTACTCTGAGCCTCGATGTTATTATTAATATTAGTATCTGAGAGCCTGGGCATTCTGCAGCACAAGTTAGTCTTGTCATCTGTTTGGGTATAAGGAAGAGTCTCTATTCTTTTAGTTCCATCTTTTACAAAGTGTACCCATTGCTGCTGTGCCATTTTGGAGCTAGGACTAGCCCTCAGCAAACCTGGGAAGTAAATGAGGTTTGTGTCTGGCAAACTCTCCACCCTCTTCCCCTGGATTGGTTCTCTTGCCCCCCTTCCATTGCTCCTATCTGCCGAGTTACTCCATGGAACCACCCTGCTGAGACCTGCCAGCCCTAGTTTCTAGATCTTAGCTTCTCCTTCTCCACGTTATCTGGAGGCTTTGCATTCTACAAATTGGCTACACATTAGGGTTAATTTGAAATATCATCTGTTTCCTGACAAACCAACCTGGTAGGTTGCACGAAAACCCTTTCTTCTGTGATTCACCAAGATTTACTATTACTCCACAGATAGTATGTGCTCAGTTTAAAAAGGGCTTGTTCATGAAAATGACAGCTAAATTAATCCAGTAGTCGTGTTTTAAATGAGTCCTCTTGAGACCAGCAGCACGATGCCTTTCTGCAATGGAATTTCATTCATGGCAGGGATTTTGGCCAAGTGAGGAAACAAGTTTTGGACAAGGCTCTCACATAGGTGAGTACCTTCTCTGCCTGCCAGGGTCTGACCTAAAGCTTATCTTATACCTCCTTGGCATGTTTTTATGTAAATACTGGGACACTGTCATTGTAAATCCTTTACAAACCAGCAGAGCCTGGTAGAAAGAAAATAGGCTTTGACAGCTAACCCAACAGAGACTCCTTGCTTAGGCCACATACCAGGCAAGTGGCTTGGCCAAGGTGTTCCACAAATGTAAATCATTTACTAACAAGTCTGGCCCATATAAAATGCTTAGTTGTTATTAATTTTATATTAAGTTTTTTTTATGCCAAAGAACATTTCATTCAGAGGGACTATTCTAAATGACTAAATGGCTGATTCTGGCTTTTTAAGTCCAGAGAAATACTCCTTTTGTGTTTTGTGGAGACAAAAAAAACACCAGTGATCACTGTACGTATTAGCTGGGTATAAGTTCTAAGAAGAGGTAACTATTTAGACATTCTTTTTTTTATTCAGCAAATACAGACTGAGGGCCAATTATGTGCCAGGCACTGCCAGGTACAAGAAAGATGGTGGTGACGTAAGAATGTGAGCTCTTCCCCTGCCAGGTGGTTCTCAACCAGAGCAGTTTTGCTCTCCAAGGGACATTTGGCAATGGAGACATTTCTCATTCTCATGACTGGCATCTAGCAGAGGCCAGGGATGCTGCGAAACATCCTACAAGGCCCAGGACAGTCCCCACCACAAAGAGTTATTGGCCCCAATGTCAGTAGTGCCAAGGTTGAGAAAACTTGCAGTTGACAGTGGGGGCCCTGGTGGTCTTTGAGCAGGGAAGTGTCAAAGGATGTTGGTGCTGATGCCCTCATCAACCTGAGAGGAAGTCAGCCAGCATAAGGATATCTCATTATATGCAATGGGGAGAATCCCAAAAAGCTTTGTGGCAGTCAGTGTTTTAGAAATGAAATCCTGTTTTAAATGTACTAGAACAGCTGCTGAATAGACGCACCTTGGGGGGTGGTGGTCAGTGGTGCCACGATGGAAAAGCCCGGCTGTCCCACGGCGTCTGCTCAGCAGGCCTCACAGGAAAACCCGGAGTCTTCAGTCACAGGCCCAGTGATTCCCCTTGGCTATTTCCCTACATCTGAAAAGGTTCACTTCAAGGCCAGTATTTCATCTGATCTTGCAAGAGGGAAAAGTCCAAAGTTTAACCTAATTTCTCACACAAGTTCAATGTCACATGATGATGGGAAATGCAGTCGATTATAGGAAAAACCCTTGGCTGAGATCAGGAGGCCAAGTGCTGCTGACCATCTGGGGGACCGTGGACAAGCCGCCTGTCCTCCAGCCACCCAGGTAACTCTGGGCAAAAGCTAGACTAGATGAGCCCCAAACCCAGAGACTTGTAGCTGAAAATGACTTTAGCCATCTCCAGCCCCTTCTTCTCTGCATATAAAGCAGCTAAGAAAAAATTGCCTTTGATCCAGAGTCCTTTTCATATCAAAGTAAAAGAATAAAGTTCTCATTTTAATAGGAGTAATAAAAATGACAAACTGAGGTGATGTGGTTTTAGTCTATACCCGTGACTCTCTATCAAGGTTACTTTGTCCCCAAGAGCATATTGGGCAATATCTGGAGACATTTGTGGTTGTTCCAGCTGAGGGGTTGCTACTGGCATCTAGTGGGTAAAGGCCAGGGATACTGCTAACTGTCCTACAATGCACAAAGACTTATCCAGCCCAAAATGTCAATAGTGCCAAGGTTGAGAAACCCTGATGTATACTGATAAGGAAAAGCAAAATTTCTCAACTGTAGCACATCATAAATAGCACTTTCTGTTTCTTATGGTCTAGAACCTGGGCTGAGCTGATTATACACTTGGGCAGTGTCTACACTGACCCATCAAAACATATTTGTTATGAAACCACCAGAGAATACTGCTTTCCAGATTCAGCAGATGTGAGACAAATAACATCCTGCTCACTTAGAAAGAGTCAAGTTGGGGGATACTTGCTAAATGCCTGAGATTTTTCTTGACAACTCTTCTTGTTCTTGTTTTTCCTAAGTGGCTATTCCTGGGCTATTTGTCAAACAGACCTTATCTCCTGTAATATCATCTTTTTCTGTTTGGTGTGGTTTTTGAATTCCAGGCAGACCAGGCCCAGTATAATAGTCTTGGACAGACATTCTTCCTGTCTGGGGTATTTTCTTCCTGTCTGGGGTATTTTAGTTACTGCCCTAAAGTTTGCAAAACGTTCTTTTTTCTGAAAAGATATTCTTGAAAATCAATAAACTTCAGAGAATGGAAAAAGCTGATCAGTGACTTTTCAAGATATGGGGCATTTCATTGGGAGAGTAAACATAATAACTCCAAATAATCCAAAATAAAATGGATCCAGAGAGTGTACCCTCAGCATTTACATATAGCCTACTGTCTAGAGATTGTCCTTGTTAACCCAAAAGAAAATTGAACGATATATCGGCCGTGAAAATAAACAACGTCGCATCACAAAGCGGAAATTAGGCAGTGGACCTAAAATAATGTTTAACTAACTTTACATTCCCTTCTGTCCCCATTTTGCTATATTTCTGGGGAATGTGTATTTGTGGGGACAATGAGTGGAGCTATTTGCTATTCAGAAATGTCTGCCTGCATTTGTTTGGCTGAAGAAATGAGATGGAAGGCAGTGGGGAAACACTGATGGGAAAGGTTGTTGGTAAATATGAGCAGGGCTAATAAGCATTAAATGCAATCTTGATATGCTTAATTATTTTTTAAAATATGGCGAAAAGTGAAATTTTAGAAAATCTGTGATTAGCGTATCCTGTATTTCCTGAAGCATCCAGTAGACCAGTTTCCATTTTGTCAATGTATGGTGAACACTGTAGCTACTCTCCTAATTCCTAAATATTGCATTTTTATTTTTACCTCAAGGCATGTTATTTCCCATGTGATTTCTTCATCCATTGGAGATGTTCCGGATAAGAATTTTGTCACTCCTTCTTTTTTTTTTTTTTTTTCACATGACCTACACGAAAAGAATGCCTTTAAAAAGCCAAACCCACCTTCACTGGCCTTTGGTTGTGCTGTTTCCTCTTCTTGGAATGTTCTCCCCGAGTTATCTGCCTCTCCAGGTCAACATCATCAGTTCCCCTCAGCCTAATCTTTCCCAGTCTAGTGAACTCCTATCCATCCTTCAAAAACCCAGTTCAAATATCTCTTTCCCCAGCCTTCTCAGGAAGAATTTATTATTCTCTCCAGTATCCTACCATAGGATAATTATTTATGTTGCCTGTTTATTCCTGTAGATGAGATCCTTGAGTGCAGGAAGGTTTTGCTCCCCTGATCTATTTTGACTTTGTTATCCAAGGACTAGTATAGTGCCAGGTTAAAAGTAGGCAATCAGCATGTAAGTATTGAATAAATGAGTGAATAATGAGTGGGTGAATAGGTGGATGAACTAGGAAATAGTTCCCCTCTCTGACATCCTTCCCCCACCAATTTGTAATGCCATTTCTGAGATATACCAAGTCTCCATATATGTGTGATTTGGTTTCTGATCTTTCCACTCGGTACCACTGGTCTGTCTGTCCATCCTGCATGGTGTTTTACTTTTTTTTTTTTAACTATAGAAGTCTTGATATATAGTCGGATGTGTTTTCTTATGTTCTTCTACTTATTCAAAATTATCACCGCTATTTCTTTCTGCTCTATTCTTCCATATAGATTGTAGGGTCATCTTGTCAAGTTTTGTGAAAAGCACCATGGAGACTTTGCTTGAAATTGCATTGAATTTAAAGGTTCATTTGGAGGATAATTGATATATTTGCAGTATCGAACGTTGCCATACATGAATATAGAATATCTCCTTACTTATGTCATTAATTTATTTTATAATTATTTTAGATTATTGCTGATGCTATAAATGGAGTCTTTAATTTTTATGATTTAACAAAATGAGTTATTGCTGATGTATAGCGATGCTACTGATTTCTTCTTATTGCTCTTATATTAAGTAAACTTGATGGCCTTGTTCTTTCTTCCAACCATATATGATGTATTTCTTTGTCTTGTTTTATTATGCTGGTTAAAACTCTGAAGGATAATGCCCAAGAGAAGCACTTATAGCAGGCAGCCTTTTCTTTCTGCTGACTCTAAAGGAAATTATTCTAATGTTTTATCTTTAAATGTGATTTTATTATATGTGTATCATAGATATCTTTAATCAACCATTTTTAGGAGAGTTCCCTCTATTTCTAGTATGCTAATTGCTATTACTATGAACAGGTGTTGAATTTTATTAACTGTTGGTATTCTAATTTTTTAAATGATTATGTGGTTTCTCTCTCTTGTTTTATTATTGTTATGAATTCTAGTAATATGTCAACTACCTTAAATCTCTGAAATAAACCCTCCTCGGTCATGACATTTAAATATAATGCTACACTCAGTAGGATTTTTATATTTATGTTCATAATTGAAATTGATGTATAATTTTACTTTTATGTACCATTCTTGTATGGTTTTTGAATCAAGATTACATTAGCTTCATTAAGTGAATTGTGGAGCTTTTCTTTTTTTTCCTCTCCGCTCTGCAGTAGTCTGTATTGGCTAGGGATTGTTTTTTAAAAATTCGATCAAACCTAATAAGATCATTTGGGATCAATGACTATTTGAGGGTAGATGTTTTACTGCAGATTTAATTATTTAATGGGTATAACTGAATTTAGGTTTTCTATATTATTTTGAGTCATTTTGATAATTTATATTCTTTAAGAAAATCATCCATTTCATATAACTTTTAATTTTGTGGGTAGAAAGTTAGCATTCTCGAGGTTTTTGTTTTATATCATTACTGCATCTGCATTCATGTCCTCTCTTTTATTGTTTGTGCCTTTTTTCTTGATCAATTGCCCAAGGTTTGCCTATCTTATAAATCTTTTTAAAAATCACCTGTTAGTTTTTTTTAATCCTTTTTCTTTTCTTTTTCTATTTCATTATATTCTACAATAATCTTTTTTGTTTCTTTGTTTTACTGTTTGAATCTTCCATATCCTTTTTTTCATCCTGTTTTTCAGTCCTCTGAAATTAGTCATCTTGTTGTTGTTTCATAAACAGGCTTGATTAGATTGGCCTGTGTTTCCCAGTTTTCTTGCTAACCCTGGCTTCTTGAATCCTGTCCTTTCCCACTAGGTTCAGTGTGCTTCTTACAGAACTATATTATCCCTAAGTGTATCTTTGAGTGAGGACCTGTGAGTGGAAACTCTTGGCATTTGTCTGAAAATATCTTTATTTCACCCTTGCTTTTGAATGGTAATTAGCTGTGTATAGAAGTTAGGTTGGCAGTAATTTTCTCTGAGCACTTTGATGAAATCTGTAATCTACTTGTCTCTTTTTTGCTGAGGAGAAGTCTGTTTTCATCCTAATTGCTGTCCTTTCGCAGGTAACCTGTTTTTTCAGGATTTTGCTTGTCTCTTTGGTATTCTGCACTTTCACTCAAATCTATATAGGTCTAAATTATTTTTTATTCATCAGGTTTGAGGCTCATTTAGCTTTTCTTAATCTGAGGGGTTTGTGTCTTTTAGCAATTCTGGAAAGATCTCAACTGTTTCTCTTTTTGAATATCGCTTCCATATATGCCCTTAACCCCATCATCTCTCAGCTTTTCAGGATCATCACTCCTTTGCTTCTCTCTCTTCTGCAACTCCAGTCTCTTCTACCTATTGTGTCAATCTCATTGACAAGTCAACATGCCCTAATGTCTCCCATCTTTTATTTAAAAAAAAAAAAAATCCTCGCAGGGCCCACCCCATATCTCCCTGGAGCTATCTTTGTTGCTTTGCTGGACATCACCACCAAACTTCTTGATGACTTTGCCTACACATTTCTCTACTTCCGTGCCTCCCAGTTATCCTTCAGTTCCCTCGAGTACGACTTCTGCCCTCAACAATCCAGAGACAGCTCTTGCCAAGGTTGCCAATGACTTCCATGTGTCTGAATCACAGTTCAGCCCTCATTTAACTGGACCTCTTTCCAGCATTCAACCTGGTTGGCCACTCCTTCCCTACAACACGCTTCACCTCTTGACTTCTGAAACGCTTTACTCTCTTGGTTCTCTCCAAATGTTGGAGCACCATGGGCTTGGAATTGAGCTCTATTTCCCTCATTTTCTACTCTCTATTGCTAATAGGTTTTTTTATTCCATTCACACGATTTTAAATACCATTTACTTGTCACGGATGGCCAAATGTATACCTCCAGTTCCACTCCTCCTCTGAGTTATTGAATTGTGTGTGAATTCCTGCTTGACCTAACACTTGGAATCTCAGCAGCATTTTACCTTAAACTGCTCAAAGCTGAATTCTTGAATTTCTCCCAAAAGAATGTCTTCCATATCTCAGCAAGTGGCATCACTATCTACCCGGTTTCTAAAGCTAGAAGCTAGGAGTCACTCTTGATTCCTCTCTCCTTCAAAGACCCACATTTATTCTACTGTCAAGTCCTTTAAATTCTATCTTCAAAAGAGAACTCAAATCCATTCACTTTCCGTCTCTTCCTCCAACATCCTGGTCATGGCCTCTATCATTTCCCAACTAGAAACCACTACCCAGTTTCTGAATCTTTTCTGCTGTTAACACTCTCGCTTCCATTTTCAACACAGTGGTCGGAACATCTTTTTTAAAAAATCATCTTCCTACTTGAAGTCCTTCAGGAACTTCCTATTGGACCTAGATTACAACCAAATCCACACTCGTTAATAAAGGCTTCAAGGCCCTGTCCTACCTTCAACCGCATCCCAATTTCTCTCCCCCTCACTCTGGTGTTCTGGCCACCCTGGCCTTATAGTCCCTCAGTCACACCAAGCTCTTTTGCTCCTGCAGGACCTCCGTAGATTCCTTCTGCCTGAAATGCTCCCCTCAATGCCCCCACCAGACTGGCTCCTTCTCTTCCTTCAAGCAGCTTGAGGTCACCTTTCAAAAGATGACTTCCTGACCGTCATGGATAACACCGGGGCCTTTCTTAAATCTCTCTAGTAACAGCCTCATTTTTTCTTTTATAGCCCTTTCCGCATCTTTTCTTTTCTTTTCTTTTTTTTTTTTTTTTGAGATATATTATTTACATATTATTTTATCGATCTTGCAGTTTCAACAGTATATTAACAATCAACTTTGTTGCCATGATTAACCAGCAGGTCCCTTTAGAACATTTCTAGTAAAATATTAAGAAACCTTTGATTGCTGAATTTGTAAAATGTTCAGCTTTCAGCAGGACACTTTACTGAGGAATTCTTTTAGTACCACATTTAATGTGAGTGGGCCTTTCAGTGAATCATGGCATTTGGCTCTGGGAGAATGCAAGCGCTCCCTCGGATGGACTCTCTGCATTCCAGCAAGGGGTGCTCTGTCAGAGCTTAGTGTCATTTCCTTGCAGCACGATTCTCCACTTTAGTAAAAATAATTCTGAGAGGGTTTTTTTCCCCCCATCATTTTTCAAAGCAGAAATAGTATAAGGTGTGCAGTTTGCATGTGACAAACTGAAATACCAAAAGACTATTAGAACTTAGTTTTATTGCATAGAAACCGTGGTCAGAAGTTGCTCTTTTTGATGGGTTAATTGACTACTTTCTCTGCCTTGACAAATCTGTGAGTGCCATTAGGAGGGAACCAAGCTTGTTTCATTCGTCACTTTATGTATACCCAGTTACTAGTATATATAAATAAAGACCTCAAAGTGATGCCATTTTTTCTTAAGTAGAGCTCTGATGAACATCTTCCCAAATTGTGACCGTAGTTGTCGTCCTGACTATACAGGCCTGTACAGGCCTCCCAGTCTCTTAAAAAAATAATATTGTCTGCATGTCTTTTATTTGTTAATGGAGGTTTAAAACTTTGAAAGTCCTTATATGAGCCACACAGTCTCATAATATTTTAATTTTGTAAAAATTCAAGACCTTTTCACATAGATTGATGTGCCCCAAATAGACTGCCTGTGATGGTTTCTGGCTTACTTCAACCACATTTGCTTTCAAGGAATCCCCTAGCTCTGCTTCTTGCAGCTCATTGGTGCCAGGGAACATGTATTTTTTGTTTTGTTTTAAATCATGACTTAATACATGGTCCTGTCACAGGTGGACCTGTACCTGAATAATGAGAGATAAGACCATCCTTACTTCATAATGTTCAAAATATTTAACAACTGACTTGGCCACCAACCAATGAGACTGGCACCTTGGCCAATCAGAAGGCACTTTCAACCTACACACACCCAGAGGCCACACCAGGGCCCGCTGAATACAGACACCTCTCTGGGGAAGGCAATTCTATAGACCGTATTGGTAGCCTTCATTTTCAGCCAACTCCCTCACTTTTTAAAATGCCTTTTCTGGAAGTGGCTTAAAGCCTTGGAACCTTCTAATTTTCCCACAGTCATGTCTTATTTATACCTACCTGGATAGTCTATAAATAGGGCAACTTTGGTCAAAAGGCCACAGTAACCGAGGTCTGCCTTCCAGAACTTGCTGAGCTAAATGCAGGTTATAGCAACCAGCTCAGGCTCTCTTGGGTTTTTCCATACAGTGCCTTGTTTTGGGTAGGGAGAGTCTCATTCTTTAGCTGATGGCATGGCCCTGTCCTCTTACTGTTTCTCCACATTCCTTTCTGGCTCTGGTATGGGGCATGGAGGCTCAGTGGAGGATTTTCCAAAATCAAAGCACATCTATGTTTTTTCCAGGTCTGTTCACAACTCATCCCCACTGGAAAGAAAACGCCCAGTGAGGAATGCTCACTCCCACTCAGGCCTTCGTTTCTTGGTGTCATCTATTCGTTTCACGTCCAAGGCCACCTGCCTCCAGGTGACTGACTTCTCTAACACTTTTCTTCATCTTGGCTCACAGGTCCACACGTTCCGAGGCCCGCACTGGTGTGAATACTGCGCCAACTTCATGTGGGGGCTTATTGCCCAAGGGGTCCGATGCTCAGGTAGGCACGGAGCTTTCCTACCCCTTTTCCATTTACATCAAGTGCCGCAATGATGAGCTGGAGGGCATCTCTCCAGAGCGGGGAAATAGGCCCAGATTAGCTCAGAAGTCTAGCTTTCTGGAAGATTCAAGGCATCTCTGTGCTTAATGGAGAGACCCCTCTAGGTGTTTGCTAGAATGAAAAGGAATATCTCTGTTTATACAAGAAAAGAAAAAAATCCAGGGCAGTATATTTTCGTAGGCACCTACCTGCCACCCAAACTAGGTAGCTGTCCTTAAAAGAAAAAAAATAAATCAATTCCAATGGAATTGCATAGATAGAAAAGTTACATTGCTTTCCCATCTTCTATTTATCATGCCATTTAGCCTCACCAATGAACCTTCGGGGAGATGCAATTATTCTCCCCATTAAATAGATGAAGAAACTGAGTCTTACTGATAATCATTAATTGCCCTTGGCTACATAGTAAGTGGTGGAACATTGATTTGGCTCCAGAGCCCATACCCAGTATTTTTCTGCCATCAGATTAGCAGTGAAAATACACACCTTGATTTGATATCACATATTTTCAAAGTACTTTGAAACCCTAGGTGTTTTTCCACCTAGAACTAGACGCACACACCCATTGCTAAGAGCACACAGCACATCTTATTAAGATACATCTAACAAAACAGCAAAGAATTGCCAAATTAATGTTTAACCAGGCTTCCTAATTCATCATGCCATGCTTTTTCTGGCAAACAGTTCCGGCCGGGAGCAAGAATAGCCTCCTATGATATGTTGACTGGGTTTCCACTGACAGCATGACTGATTTCTTTCTTGCTAGGGTATGATTTTAAAAAATAATTCTTATGAAGCATTTAAAATAAGCTAATGACACTACGTTAAGATGATCTGTTTCCTACAAATGAACTTATTTACAAAAAGAAACAGACTCACAGACATAGAAAACAAACTTATGTTTACCAAAGGGGAAAGGTGGTGGGGGAGATTAATTAGGAATTTGGGAGCAACATATACACACTACTATATATAAAATAGATAAACAAGAAGGACCTACTGTATAGCACAGGGAACTCTACTCAATATTTTGTAATAACCTATATGGGAAAAGAATCTGAAAAAGATAGATATATAACTGATCACTTTGCTGTATACCTGACACTAACACAACACTGTAAATCAACTATACTTCAATAAAAATTTAAAAAATAAAAATTAAAAATGATGATCTGTTTCCCCATACTGCCCATTTTGGGTCACAGGCTCATGGGACCTTACGTCCTTTCTCTGCCTGGAAAGGGCTATTTCAGCTTCTACTATATAGATACAGCAGTCACCTGTGGTGATACCTGGACGGGTCCAGGAGTGCTCGTGCATGTCAATTCCTCTACCTGCCCGCATCCGAGATCCATGAGGCAAGCAGTAAATGTAGGTTTGGAGGCAGACTCTCCAGAAATGTTCCAGATACCCCTGATTACCACAAAAGTTACAAAGTATCTCACAGTTCAACCACTGAGCAAAGTGGTGGAATATCTGAATTGCTCAGTGGTCATTAGTTCAACCTGTTCAGATTATACCTATCAAAAATATCCCTAATTGCTTCTATTATCCAATTTCAGCAGGAAACTGGTCCAAAGTCAATATTATGAGAACAAAACTCGGGGGATTCAGATTAGCTGTGAACAGCAACTTGCTCTGGGATAAGAGAGTTTGGGGGTTTTTTTGGGTTTTTTTCTGTGTTTTTTTTTTTTTTTTAATAAAACATAATTCTAAGGCTATGTTACTATTCTCCAGTGGCCACTGTTTAACCTCATACTTCCTCTGGGCAGCAGGAGAACTGAAAACTGATCATTAAATGTTTGGAATATCCATCATTACCTCTCAACTCTCCATATTTTACATAATTTAAATATTTTTAAAATTAACTAGACTTTATTTATAGCATATAGAATTGTATTCGTTTGCAAAAACTGAATATTTTTATACTTGTTAGAAAACATCTTCATTTTAATAAAATATCAGTATTTAACTCTACATAAAAACACTGTCATTTCAGACCTTAAAATGAAGTTTATAAAGAAATTAAAAATAGAATTATCCTGTAATCCAGCAAGTCCACTTCTGGGTACATACCCAAAAGACCTGAAAGGAACAGATCTTTGTACACCCACGTTGATAGCAACATTGTTCACAACAGCCAAAAGGTAGAAACAACCCAAGTATCCATCAGTGGATGAACGGATAAACAAAATGTGGTATATACATAAAATGGAATATTATTCAGCCTTCAATAGAATGTTCTTCAGGAAATTCTGTCATGGGCTACAATATGCATGAACCTTAAGGACATTATGCTAAGTGAAATAAGCCCGTCACAAAAGGACAAATACTGTATGATTCCACTTCTGTGAGGCATCTAAAGTAGTCACATTCATACACGCAGAAGGCAGAATGCGGTTGCCAGGGGCCGAGGGGAAGAGGGTCCAGGGAGTTACTGTTTTATGGGTACAGAGTTTCAGCTTTGAAAGATGCAGAAAGCTTTGGAGATGGGTGGTGTTGGCCGCACACAGTAGGAAGGTACTTAACACCACTAAACTATACACTTAAAATGGCCAAAATGGGGAATTTCACGTATATTTTACCACATTTCTAAAAAATTGTTTTAAATGAAGTTTATAAGAATTCAGTGAGTAAGAATGACCAATGAAATAACTTAAGAACAGCTGGGCAGGTATCCTTATATTTTCTATCACCGTATTTGCTGTTTCTTCTCTTTAACTCTCATGTAATGCTCCTCACACTTCAGACTTCACATATATTAATTTATTTGATTCTCATGATAACCTTCAGAGTAGGTGCTATTATATCCAAACAAGAAAACAAGCCTATTCTATTTAGTTCAGTTCACCAACATTTATATTCACTAAATAGATCTATCAAATGTTATTGAAGTTTACTTGAGCTTTGCTGAATTTCTCATGTTGATAAAGCTAAGATAATTAGAACTGGTTTTGTCTTTGGAAGGGGATAGACAGAGAACTCAGCCAGTAAACATGACATGAAAATCATGTAATGACAAAAATCATTTTCTGATGATTCTACAAAAGTGTAGATCCTCTCAAATCCTTGGTGTAGTTAAGTGCTTTTATTTAAAGCAACTGATTACAATATTCATTATCATGTGTGTATAATATTATATAAAATATAAAAATGATATTATTATTCTTTACACCTATAAAAACACTCAGTATTAGAAGGTACTTTGAATAGATACCAAATCAACTTTGAACATCTTCAGCATTAAATTTTTATTTTCCAGAACGTAGACTGTGCCTTGTTGTTGTTAGAAATTCCATCAGGGGATACCAACTGCTAATAAGGCTTTTAATGTGCACACTGAACTTAAAAGCACCTTTTCAGCTTTGCATCTTGATATGAGCTTTATAAATAATTAGTCTTATCATCACATTACATGGCATTGTTCTAAATTGTAAACTCTCGGGTACTCCCACCGGTGTCCAGTTAGACAGTATTTCCACTCAACAGGTGTCAAAATAAGGCAAGTAGAAAGGAGAACGGCCTACTGAAACTGCCCAGCAAGGAGGACAGGAGTGGAAAGTATGGGCAGCTCTCCAGGAAGGCGAAAGAGGATGCCAATGGTCATGGGTCTCTCAGACCAAAGATTAGAGATTCCTACAAAGAGAGTAATCAGGTCTTCCATAAAAGGAGTGTCACGAACTTAAGGGAAACAACCTAGCAAAAGTCCTAGGCGCCCTTTATGAGACACAATTTGCTCTGGGAATCCAAACCCAAAAGCCCTCATATGGACCCAAAGTTTCCAGTTCCAAAAGGGAAAAAAAACATACAAACAACCTGGCTAATTACCAAAGCTATCTCCATGAGATGTTCTATTCTTATGGTCCAGCCGCAGAGAAGGCTTATTGAGAAAAATGGAATTATATAAGTTTCATGAGTAAAGATAGATTTCATACTCACCTTGTGGACAGCATCACCTCTAAGTGGGATGGATGTTTCAGAGAGATACAGCAAACTCTGGGTGTTTTCATTTTTATTTTTGGTAACGTATAATTTGTGTTGAGCTTTGACAAAAGGGCCAGGCAAGCTTAATGTGGCTTCTTTGTTTACAGACTGTGGATTGAACGTACACAAACAGTGTTCCAAGCATGTTCCCAATGACTGCCAACCTGATCTCAAGAGGATCAAGAAGGTGTACTGTTGTGACCTGACAACACTCGTGAAGGCTCACAACATGCAGAGACCCATGGTGGTAGACATATGCATTCGGGAAATTGAAGCAAGAGGTTTGGAAAAAAATCCCTGCTTATTATAGTGATTTTATTTTTACTGTTGTCAAGGAGACTTTCTTACAATTGTTAAATTGACTCTCCAGTACCAATCTTGGGGAAATGGTCTGCCCAGGCCCATGCACACGTGTGCGCGGGCACACACACTAAATCCAACCAACGACATCAATTTCTGTGTCGTACATAAACCATGCATGTATGCATTTAACACACGCTTGCTAAGCATTTATCATGTGCTACACACTGGGGATATAAAAGTCACAGTTCACACCTTCAGGAAATTCGTAGCATAATTTGCAGAATCGGGGGTTGGGGGCAAATAAATAGATGCTGTGAGTACATGTATTCAAAACACTATTAAAAAAGAACCACGGAGTCACAGAGGAAAATATTTTAATCTTATCTGAGGAGAGTTCAGAAAGGGTTTATGGCAGAGGTGAGGTTTGAATCGAGTCTTTGAAAGTGCTTCTATTAAATAAGTAAAGAAATTTTTGGTCAACACATATATTTTCTACCATATAGAAATTCACTCCAAGTATTGGTTCTGTTTATTTCAAAGAGGAGAGTTAAAAAATTGAAAAGATCTATTCATTGAAAATTGAGAAGGCAAGGAAGATAGAAACATTTCAAAGAAGAGATTCTTTATATTATGCTTGAGTCATCTTTCCTTTATTTGTGCTTTGGCCACTTTTCAGTATCAAAATGTTCAGTGATATGGTGGATAGAGTCTGGTTAGGGAGAACTGGATTGTTGGATGTAATCTGGATAATTGGAAAGGCTTTTACCATTGTTGCCATGTATTTACCCTGCTATAGTTGGTATCCATCATTGTGTCCAAATTGGCTTAATATAGTCTGCAGGTATTCATGCATTTGCCAACCATCCCATTCTTTCCAAAACAAAACAGGATATTATAACTTGTTATCCCAAACCTTTTAGAGATAGGAAATTATTCCCTCTTCCATACAGGATGAAAACGATAGCTATTCTGTTCCCTTAAGACTTGCTCATTTCATCTCAAATTGTAAGAAATGCCTCCTGCCTTTTGACTGCTGTGTCTGTCAGAGATGAATGGGAGCTTTGGAATCTGGTGAAGCTGTTGATGCAGGGGCTGAGCTGAGTACGAGTTGAGGGCGGTGCCCTGACTCTGGATGAGTGGCTGGGAGGAGCAGCCCTGTGTCCTGCTGTTAAGAGGACTCCGCGACCCCAAAGGGTCAGATCATCAGCCTCTCCAGAGCCTGCAATCAGGACTTGTGCTTCTCTGAAGAAGCTGGGATCATCCCATAGTGATCCTCATCAGAGACTACTAATAAATCGGGCAAAGTTACTACCACATCTGGTGTCTAATGTGTCCATGGGGAGCACAGCACTAAGCATGTCTAGTACAAGAGCTAGAATAGCACAAGTTAGGAATTTATACGGAAGTCACAGCGAAGGGACTGGAGCTACAGGCATTAGGGGCCTGTGCATGAGAGCAGAACCAGAGGATGGGCTGGAAGAAATTCACGTGATGCTGCCATTCCCAGCTTCATTGCCACCACTGCCAACATCTTACCCTGTCTTCCACCCATAGCAAATTTCTTATTGTTCTCCAAATGCTTCTATCGCCACTTGTTCCTGCATGATATGGCGGAGTGAAAAGATCATGAACTTGAAGTTAGATTCCCAACCCCTTCTCAAGTTAGCTATAGTATGACCTTGGGCAAGTTACTTACTCCATTTGAATATCTATTTTCTCATCTTTAAAGTAACAGAATCAGTTGTACCTCCTAAGGTAGTTACGAGGGTTAAAATGAGTTGATCCATATAAATGACCTAGTACAGGGCCCAACATAATAGGAATCAACTGTGTTATTTCTTTTGGCTTTTTCTTGGAATGACCAACTCCCCTAACTCTACCTCCAAATCTGTGTGTCTAACTGATGTACTTAACCCATAGGTTTCAGTGCTGTTACAGAGACCCCAAATAATAGTGTCTTCAAAAAGATAGAAATCTCTGTGTCCGGCAGCAGCCCAGGGCTCATGGAGCAGCTGCCCAGTGACAGGAACCCAGGCCCTGCAAGCTGTTGCTCTGTCTTCCCTGAGTGCTGCCCTCATCTGCATGGTCCCAGATGGTTATCACCGTCTCATCTGCATTCCAACCAAGAGCAAAAGGGAATACCCTTTCTCTTCAAGTCCATGACCCAGGCACTATACACATCACTTCTGCTCTCTTCACACTGGCCAGGAGTTAATGGCCTCTGCGATGGATGTTGTTCTAAAAACCAAGGGTTTCATCACAACAGAGGAAGTGGAGAACTAGTATTAGACGGGGAGCTGGCAGCCTCTGCTAACTCTGGCAAACTCCAGCCTGTCCTTCATGATGTCCTTTAAAGAGAGCTCCTCAGTAAGACCTTCCCCATGGCCTGTTCTATCAAAAGGCAGGGCTAGTGTCCACTGCACTGTGCTCCCCTGTGCCACTGTGTCCTTGCCTCTGCTGCAGTGCAGGTTACAACTGGACTGGAGCGTGCTTACATGCACCGCCGACTAGAACAGGATGACACCTGGCCTCATCTTGGGGGCCAATTCAGTCGATCAGTAGTGGCATCCTAGACAGCTGTCCTGA
Organism: Balaenoptera ricei; assembly: GCF_028023285.1. Classification (NCBI taxonomy): domain Eukaryota; kingdom Metazoa; phylum Chordata; class Mammalia; order Artiodactyla; family Balaenopteridae; genus Balaenoptera; species Balaenoptera ricei. The sequence goes on along the minus strand of NC_082647.1, from coordinate 47,741,083 downwards.
GACGAATTCTGAGTTCTGCTCAGTGGGAGAAAAAGCTGAGGTCAATTAAGAATGTCTCCTCTGGTCACAGGAGAGAGGAGGGGTAGTATTTATGCCATGCATTTGTCGTCTCTGATGCAGACCCGATGTCAACCCTTATATATGGCAGATAGTACATGTGAAAAACAGAAACGCATGTTAGTTATCAGGAGTTTGACAGAGTATACTGCAGCAGCAGTAGAAGCTATTTATTTGCTTATTTATTATTGCTGTAGCTATAGTTTGATAGCAGCTAGTTTTTGACATAAAAGGTCTGAAATCTTGTCCTCTATCCCTTCTGATACTTTGGAAATATCTTAACAAATCAATGAGATCTAGGAGCAGAACCCACATCTTTTTCTTAGCCTAAATATACAGTGATCAAGTTTCCAGAATCATTCAATAGAATTTTATTTTCCTGCATCCGTTTGTATGATCATTTATTTGAAGGTATACCAATTAAATCAATCATATGTAGTTAAACATTTAACATATTGTCATGTTTATGATTAAACATACAAGGCTATAAAATCTGGATAGTTCCAGTAAAATCAGGATAATATGTACCACACACATGCATACTTGTATTGTGTACCTAGTACACTGCTACATGCAGTATGGCATATGGATTGAAATGATGCTGCAGGGAAAATAGTTTGCTGCAGTGAAATCACATCCAGCTGTCAGATGAACAAAGGAAGCAGACCACGGTTGATGAGAATCTTGACCATGGGTTCACTTTGCAAAGCCAGGCAGGAGGAATAGCAGATCGCTGAGGTCTCCACTGCCACACAAGCAAATGAAGACAGACTTGCACAGAAACCGAGATGGACAAGTTCAAGTTCTGACGTGACAGTATGTAATATATAAGAACACTGACTATATTTGCTCATTTCCTGATAGCACGCAGTGTAGATAGGAAATCAGATTCTTTTTTAGACGTTTTAGGAAGCTAAAGTTAAAATCTGTCTGTCCCTTTTTTTAAACAGGACTAAAGTCAGAAGGGCTTTATAGAGTTTCCGGGTTTACTGAACACATCGAAGATGTCAAAATGGCATTTGACAGAGGTAGGCTTGCACTTTCTTGAGTGCCAAATGATTTATCCTTAGCATCCTCTCTTTTGGAACCAGATTTTACTCATAATGGGAATGGGTTTTTAGAGCTACTGAGAGCTGTTCTTTAGGAAGCCAAGGAGTAACGGTTTACAAATATCATAGTTCTCTGCTTCTCTGGGGAAAGTGTTTTTTTAAAAGTCATGCACAGTTGACCATATGGAGAAGTGAGTTTAAAATACTCCTTGAAAATGATCAGACAGCATTTGGTGCCATTAAGGTTCTTGACTTGGTTGCCCAACATTTATGGTCAGTTCACATGGCACCAGGGTACCTTCTGCATCCTCCATCTCAGATCCCTTTGATTTCTTCTCCCAAAGCTCTAAAGAAGAGAGCACAGGGATGGGGGTACCCCTGGCACTGAAGTAGGGGAAGTTTAGGAGGTAACTCCTTTTGTTCTTTGTGACTGTGCCATACATCCTCTAGGCCATATTCTTTCATAGGTCAGATATCATGAGCCAACTTGGGAACTTATTAAAAATACAGATCACCAGGGCCCACCCTGAGGACTCATTCAGGAAGCTGAGTGAGCCCAAGAATCTGTATATCTGTTGAATGATCCAAATAATTCTGGTACAGCCAATCAGAGATGGAACATCTAGCCCACTAGCTAGGACCTCCACTCTGCAGAGTAGTAGACAAGGTCTCTGATGATCTAGCTGCCCTATCTGTCCAGGCTCATAGCCAGTTCCTCCTGTCTGTATACTTTGTACCCCAGCAGTACTGAAATACACCCTACCTCTTTTCATGAACAAGCACCTGGGCTCACGTTGCTCTGTCCATCTAGAATGTGTTCACATCTCTGCCTGGCAAGCACTTACCTATTCATCAGGTGTCAGCTCAAGTCCTTCCTCTGTCATGACTCCTCCCCAACCACCCCAAGCTGACCTAAGAATTCCATTTCCTTTTCCTCTGCCCGCCCCCTTGTTTCCACATGTCTCCAGCATAGCAGTCTTATTTCCTTGTAATTGTTGAGTTGCAGGCCTGACTCCCAGTCTAACTAGAGTTATTTGAAGGGAGTACAGTTGGCCTTCTGTATCTGCAGGTTCCATATCGGTAGATTCAACCAATCATGGATCAAAAATATTTTTTTAAATTCCAGAAAGTTCCAAAGAGCAGAACTTGAATTTGCCACATGCTGGCAACTCTTTATGTAGCATTTACATTGTATTAGGTATTGTAAGTAATCTAGAGATGATTTAAAGTATACTGGAGGATATGCATACGTTATATGCAAATACTAAGCCATTTTACATAAGAGACTTGAGGATCCTTGGATTATAGTGTCCACACAGTGGGAAGTTCCTGGAACCAATCCCCCTTGGATACTGAGGGACAACCATATGTCTTTTCTTCTTTGATGCACTAGGGCTTAATAGTGCCTGGCACATGGTAGATTCTCAATAAATATTTGTTAAATACATAAATAAGGGGATCAGATGGCATATCTGCTACACTCTTATTGTTTTCTGTACATTAGGAGCTTTTTTAATCCTCAGAACCAAATTTGCTGAGGCATTTGTTCTTTCAATTCTCTGTATAAAGGAAAATGCTGATAGTCCCTATATGATTGAAACATTTTTCTATCCAGAAAGTTTTATAGACTGCAACAATTAAATTGGACCGATATTTACTAATGGTAAAACAAAAAGTCAAAAAATGTCTTCAGAATGATTGTAAAAATAGTAAGAAATATAACATTACCTATACATGAGGGAAGGTTAAAGTTTCCCAGATTAAAGTCCTAGGGACTAGGGGAGAAGTAATCAAGTGAAAAGAAACTTCAGTAAGCCTGAAAGAGACATTAGAAACTGAAGATATTCAACCATTATTTTCTGTATGTGATCTTCAAATCCAAGTCCAAAGAATACTAAATAAGAGATTCTTGATTTTTTTACTTCAAATTAGATTGTTATTCTATTATGAACCTTTGTGTCTAGAATATAAATTACTGTGCTAGATTTCTATTTAGCAAATTACCAGGGGCTGGGACCCAAAGAACTATTTTAAGTCTATTTCACTACTTTTCTGGCTACACTTACCCTCAGACCCAAAATCCCTCTCACCAAACTTCTTTTGTTACTTCCTGCATCTCAGTGTTATTAGAAGCCAAAGTAGTCAGCTGAAACTTGTAAAGGAGCATTCATTGTTGGATCTTTTTTTCTTTCTGGGCATGCTTTAACTTGGTGAAATAAGGTCCTAATTAGGAATTGGATCATTGATTGTTTTTCAGATGGTGAAAAGGCCGATATATCTGCCAACATCTATCCAGACATAAACATCATCACTGGAGCCCTTAAACTGTATTTCAGAGACTTACCCATTCCTGTCATCACCTATGATACCTATTCCAAATTTATAGAAGCAGCAAGTAAGTATGGAGAACTAATTTTTTAATGGCACTAAAGTTTTAAGTGCAATGCTTTTGACTTCAAGAAAATTAAAACTCAGACCTGATTAAATTATTGCATGAGAATTTGCTTTGCCAAGCGAGGGCACAATGGTACAGTTAAGAGAAAACGAGGCATAGTTCACCAGCTGAGTTGACCCAATACTAAGCCAGCTCTACTCGGCTGAAGCTGGGTGCCAGGCAGTTGTGTCTCTCCCCATCGTTTCTTCTATGCTGGGAACCAGCACAGTCAGGCTTACTCTGTTATATGTTGAAAGCAGAATGTTTCTGCAGCAAACAATCAGATGTTCTTCAATGAGGACTGTATAGATTAACTACTTTCATCTATTAGGCAGAATCCCATTGCTCATCAATTAAAGTTATACCCCAAGTTTTGCACATTGATGCTGTTCAAAGTTAGTAATAGGCCCAGAATATACTGTGTCAAGTACTATACTAGGAACTCTCACCAATATCTCCTTGTTTAATCTTCCCATCTACCTGATGAATCACATACTCTAATCCCATTGTACAGAGGAGGAAAGCTAGGCTTGGAGAGCTGAGCTCACAGGTCCAGGAATGGAACGTCAGCATTGGACTTCCATCAGTCCATAGCTGCTCATTCAGGGTTTGGCACTTGGGTCACCGCTGTCAGGAGAGAGAACCATAGTGTGTATATGTGTGTTGGGGAGTGGGGGGAATTGCACTACACTTTGTCCAGGAGCATGGTGAGGAAGGGGAGATTCAGGTGCTAGAATGAATGACGTAGAAGTCAAGCACACCTCAAGGAACTTTTTATTAAAAAAAATATAACCTTTAAAGGTTATGCGTTGCTAAACATAATAACAAGATACCTGACGGGGAGAGACGTGGGCCGGCTGGGATTAGTGCAAGGTGTACTTTCCAGATGAGCTGTGGCCCTACTCCCTGGTGAGAGCATTCTTTCCTGGGTCCTGGTGGTCTTGGGGGAGAAGGTTCTGGCAGCAGGGTGCCCTCTGCCCCAGGAGGAGTGACCAGGGGAGCTTTCTTTGAGTCGCTGCCAATACCTATCAGAGTCCTAAAAAGCAGAAGCATGCATGCTTCCTCCCATTGTTAACGTGCCTACTATCTGCTTCCTAACCTGGACGGCACACTGGGGTTAACCATGCCAACGTTCTGGTGAAAAGTGCCATCAGTGCAGACTGAGTTGGCTGGCTCACCTGCCAGTGCCCTTGCATTGTAGAGTGTATTCCGTCATGGAAGCCTGCCACGGAAAGAGCTGGTAGACAACTTCAAGAGAACGCTCCCAAGTGTGGTCCAATTTAAACTAAAGCTGGGGATAGTGAGTTTTCTAGCAAATCCAGTGTTCAGAAAATGGGCAAAACACAGTCGGTGCGTGTGCCACCAGCAAGCATCTACAGGGCTGCAGATTCATGGAGGGCAAGGACCGTGGGCAGCCTCCTGCCACACAGCCAGTGGACATTCAATACGCACGTGGTTCCCAGCCTCAAAGCCTTTTCTGGAATACGGCAAGACATGAACACATTGATTACTTTAAGTGAAATGTTAGTAGACTGCCCCTTTTTCTGCAACCTGAACAAACCAAACTTCTTGTTACTTCCCTGAAGACTTTAATGTTTCAACACTGCACGAATATTCATTACGTATGATCTTCACAGAAATCTCCAGTGCGGATGAGAGGCTGGAAGCAGTCCACGAAGTGCTCATGCTGCTTCCCCCTGCCCATTATGAGACCCTCCGGTACCTGATGATCCACCTAAAGAAGTAAGCTGACTCCTCCTCGGCGCTGCCTCTGCAGCCCCTACCTGCCCCGGGCAGTTAACGCATCAGGAAAGGTTCACAGCCTCCCCAACCCGCTGAGTGGACAGACCGCCCTTCAGAGTGAATTAGGCCGCCTTCTCCAGGCCGGCCCCATTCATAACTGCCAGCCACTCACTCCGTGGCAGGGGCTGCTCCGTGCACTTTAGATGTGTTATCTCTGTGTGGGGGGTACTGTTAGACGATATTGCTGAAACTTGGGGAGGTTCAATAAGTGATGCAGAGAGATGCAGTAAAGCCAGGACTGAACCCCAGTCTGAGCCGTGGCCCTTACTCTGTCTTAACCATTTGCTTGCACTGCCTCCGCCTCTGCACCTTCCTCCCATGCCGGCCTCATGCTCTGTGTTCTGTCCGTCCTCCTGCGCACTAGCGTCCCAGATTCCTGAGGCTGCCTTCCTTCTGGACAAGTACATTCCCACTCTGATCTCTTGTTTTACTTGACGTGTTAATTATCTATCACTGAGGAACAAACTGCCCCCAAACTTAGTGGCTTAGAACAATAAACATTTATTATCACGCAGTCTCTGTGATCAGGAATCCAGGTGGCTTCACTGGGTGCCTCTGGTTCAAGGCTTCTGATGAGGCTGCAGTCAAACTGACAGCCAGGCTACAACCTCCTCTGAAGGCTTGAGTCGGGGAGCCTCCACTTCCAAGGTCAGTCACATGGTGTTTGGCAGGATTCAGTTCTTCAGTGGCTATTAGACTGCAGGCCTCTCTTGCTGACTGTTCTCTGGAGGCCACCCTCAGTTCCCTGTCCTATGGGTCTCCCCATAGGCAGCTCACCCAAATGGCAGCTGGCCGCCCTTACAGCAAGCAAGCAAGAGCACCCAAGATGAAAGATAGTCTTTCTGTAACCTAATCTCAGAAGTGATATCCCGTTGCTTTTGCTATACCCTGTGGGTTAGAAGCAAGTCACTAGGTCTAGCCCATGCTCTAGGGGAAGGGGTTACAGAAGGGTATGAATTCCAGGAGGCACGGATCACTGGGAGCCATCCCAGAGGGTGCCTGCCACAGAGGGCTACACACCGGGTTATCTGTGTGAGAGCACGTGAGACAGATGGAGATGGGTGCTCACAGGATACTAAGTCTCTGGTCCCAGACTCTTTTACCTAAATCATGGATCTCTTTCCTTCACTGTACTTGTATAGTGAAGTCAATGAGGTGGTCTTTGAGATGTTGGAAGGATCAGGGTGCTTCTGTGTGCCTTCCTCTGTGTTTCTGGAAGTTACATGGCAACAGCCCATTCTTAGATTAAAAAAAAAAACATTGTCTATACTGACCAACTTACAGATCCATTCAGTAAGTGAAAGGAAGCAAGTGGAGAACAGTGTAGAAACAGTAAGGCATTGAAGTTTTAATTTTTCTACCTTTAAAACATATAAATACTCTTGCTCATATTCAGCGTGATCCGGGATGTAACGTGTAGCTTAGAAGAGTCCCATTTTGATTAATTTATTTTTTAAAATTTATTTATTTTATTTATTTTTGGCTGCATTGGGTCTTTGTTGCTGCGTGCAGGCTTTCTCTAGTTGCGGAGAACGGGGGCTACTCTTCATTGCGGTCTGCGGGCTTCTCATTGTGGTGGCTTCTCGTTGCGGAGCAGAGGCTGTAGGTGTGCGGGCTTCAGTAGTTGTGGCACGTGGGCTCAATAGTTGTGGCTCGTGGGCTCTAGAGCACAGGCTCAGTAGTTGTGGTGCATAGGCTTAGTTGCTCCGCGGCATGTGGGATCTTCCCGGACCAGGGATTGAACCCATGATCCCTGCATTGGCAGGCGGATTCTTAACCACTGCACCACCAGGGAAGTCCCTGATTAATTTATTGAATTTAAGAGTACAAGTAATTTTTGGATAAAAAATAGACTTGAATGTCAGCATGGCTTTTAAATAGCTCTAAGTTATTTCTTTCAGTGCCCAACTGTTACACTTTGGAAGGCAAAGTATCATTTTCAGGAGAAATGCTGACATGTGCCAGTTGAATCTTAAATGCCAATTATTTAGTATTTTTACTATGGTGGGTTTGCTAGCCATCTTGTTTGGTCAGGCGTGATGCCTGACTTAGCAGGGAAATATGAGCAGTTTGAAAGTGAAGAATGTCCTCTTTCTTACCTCCCTCTTAATTTCGCAAGGTGAAGGCAATGCAAGCTGAATTAACCTTCCTAAAATAATGCTAAATGGCTAGTCTTAATTACTTTCAAGAGAATAAACACAAAGGGGTGGCTTTCTGTGCAAAACCTAAGCATATGTTAATCCTATTTTGCTCTTCTTTGGAGAATGTAATCCCTTTTAGATCTGTTAGGAACATCCTAAAACCTAAATTCCTTAAAGCAAACTATCAGAGAGATCATAATTTTATTCTACTTGGAAGGTATTAAGCCAACTTTGGAGTTTGAACTTCATGTTTTAAAGGCTTTGCAGTTCTTGAACCTGGATGTTGAAATGATGATTTTCTTTTTATTTTTTTAATAATTTTTATTGGAGTATAGTTGATTTACAATGTTGTGTTAGTTTCAGGTGTACAGCAAAGTGAATCAGTTACACATATACATATATCCACTCTTTTTTAGATTCTTTTCCCATACAGGTCATTACACAGTATTGAGGAGAGTTCCCTGTGCTATACAGTAGGTCCTTATTAGTTATTTTATATACAGTAGTGTGTATATGTCAATCCCAATCTCCCAATTTATCCCTCCCCCCCACTTTCCCCTGGTAACCATAAGTTTGTTTTCTACATCTGTGACTCTATTTCTGTTTTGTAAATAGGTTCATTTGTACCATTTTTTTTTAGATTCCACATATAAGTGATATCATACGATATTTGTCTTTGACTTACTTCACTCATTATGACAGTCTCTAAGTCCATCCATGTTGCTGCAAATGGCATTATTTCATTCCTTTTTATGGCTGAGTAATATTCCATTGTATATATGTACCACATCTTCTTTCTCCACTCCTCTGTCAATAAACATTTAGGTTGCTTCCAGGTCTTGGCTATTATAAATAGTGCTGCAATGAACATTGGGGTGCATGTATCTTTTCGAATTATGGTTTTCTCTGGATATATGCCCAGGAGTGGGATTGCTGGATCATATGGTAGTTCTATATTTAGTTTTTAAGGAACTTCCATACTGTTCTCCACAGTGGCTGTACCAATTTATATTCCCACCAACAGTGTAGGAGGGTTCCCTTTTCTCCACACCCTCTCCAGCATTTATTGTTTGTAGATGTTTTGTTGATGGCCATTCTGACCAGTGTGAGGTGATACCTCACTGCAGTTTTGATTTGCATTTCCCTAATGATTAGTGATGAAATGACGATTTTCAATTCCAACAATAATCACTGCTCCAAGACCTCATCCTGTGGGAACCAGAAGTAATGTCCAACTGCTTTTTCGTTTGGCCACATTCCAGCCATTTCCCAGTCCCATGATGATGGCTTGACCTTTTTCCTCAGGCACTAGCCCTGCCAGCAGACAGGGAATCTGCCCTCAGCTTCCTGGTTTGCCAGCACACAGACCAGTAGACAGCGACAAGAGGGAAAAAAAGACATCCATACAAGCCTAGACTAAATCTGTATGCACTATGGGCCACCTAATAATATACTGCCCCTTTAAACCAATATTCCCTCAATGAGAGTTCCACGTTTATTTAGTAAGAAGGACCGATTTTATAATTTTGAAAAGTGTGTCTATACCAGATTGACTTAGTAGTTCACTTCTACTGGCTGAGGGCAATGTCAATAATCTAAAACTTTTTTTAGTCAGAAAATTCCCTTTTAAAAAAATACTTCTCTATAATTCCAATTCTCAATTTTCTTTTGCAAATTCCCAAACCAGAGAAGTTCATAATCAGTATACAAATCCACCCTCCAGTCTGTATAATGCCTCTGTGTATATGTCTGTCTTGCAGGGTGACTCTGAATGAAAAGGACAATTTCATGAATGCTGAAAATCTGGGGATTGTATTCGGGCCCACGCTGATGAGGCCCCCTGAGGACAGTACCCTCACCACCCTCCATGACATGCGGTACCAAAAGCTGATTGTGCAGATTTTAATAGAAAACGAAGATGTTTTGTTTTAATTCACCAGGGAAGTGAGCTGAATGGCCCCAGACCCATCTAAGTTGATAAGGCTAAAGAAATAAAAACATCTTTTACACTTGATTTGTTTTCCAAACAAGTGGCGGAATTTCCTGGACCACAGAGGATCGCCATGTCGGCTCTTGTGTCTCATAGACACTGGCCCCCTCCACAGGAGAACAGCAAGGATGAAGGTGAGAAAAAGCCCTCGCCTGGGTCTTTGCTGTGCTTTGTATGTCTGTTTTGCTGGAAGAGTGATTAATAAATCTTTCTTTAACTTATTAAAAAACAACGTAGACCTTTAAACTTCAGTCTTATCAGTAATAAAAGGGAACTTAATTCATAGAGGTACTTGATACAGTTATACATTTTCCACTGACAAAAAGAAGACAATTCTATGTTAAATGTTAAATGAAACTTATATTGTAAAATGTATTTTTATTTTAGCTGCAAGAATGTTACTTTATTTTAGCAAATAGAACTCAATGCAGTGCATTGATTATTACCCTGTGTACCTTGTCCTGCCTTCTTGCTGTGATCCCTGAAAAGTTTACCATGAATGCAGTATTATCTTGACATACCTCTGTCCTTATCAGTGCTTTGCAATGAAATTTCACCTCCCACCTCTGTCCCTGCTTTTGATAGTTTTTGCTGTTAAGCACTGGCATTTTGCTGTCGTGCGGTGTATGTTTATAGCAATTGTAGGATTGTCTGAAACATCCACAAATTTTCTTTCCATAAAAATTTTGTGAAATCCCAAAGTATGTTCTGGAATTGGTCATAGTCTTTCCATATCATGTGTGTACATCACAGAACATGCAGAACATGGTCATTTTACATAAAATGATTTGGAAACACTGGTTATATCTGGGCCATGTAAAAAGTTAGCACTTCTTTCTTTTCAGGCAAGCATTCTGAATTCATCTGTTAATGTCAAGTTGCATTTTCGCCACATTTCTGTATTTATGAAAAGTGAATCTGCAGTCGTTGATTTTTTTCATTTTTGTTTTATAAACAAGCCTGTTTTTTAAAGAATGAATGTTTGGTTTTTACAAATGTGTGTTCCTCCTTGATCAAAGTAACTCTGATGGATAATAATTTCATATGATTTGATTACTATAGTTCTATCTTATTGGTTATATTTATCTATCTTAGCATGAGCTTTCCACACCAAGATTTCTATATTTTGTAACATAGGTAAAATATTCAAAACGTCAAAAACTGTCAATCAATTTTTTTTTCTTAACCCCAACTACAACGTCTTTTCCTCTGATTATCTGAGATGATTCATGTCATTATACTCACTAGTCTTGTTTCAGAGTGACCAGAAGAGAATTACTGTGTGGTAAGTGAGCTGAAAGGGGAGAGGGCAGTGCAGTTGTCATCCTAGAAAGTCCCGAGGGCTATGTGGATGGACTCTGCTGGCACACGGGGGTCAGAATGGTTCTACTTGGTCCCTGCTAGTTTCGTTCCTCCCAACTGTACAGATTTGTTTGTTGTAGCTTATGTACTTCTTGATACTGTCAAAAAATTATCTGGAAATGGTTTTATTTTGTGAAGTGATCAATACTTTGTAATTTATGATAGTGTAAATGGAAGGAAAAGCATTAAATGTATTAAATTCTTCTGTCTATCATTTTGGAAGACGTGAAGGAAATTGATGTTGGGGGAAAGGGGGGCAGAATATTCAAAACACTGCTCCCAGATGGATTGTGGGCAATAAAGTGTCTACCATCACCAAGACGTGATGAAAAAACAAACAAACAAACACCCCACGGAGTCCACACCTCCTGGCCCCTCTCCCTCCTCCAGCTTCCTCCTGAGGAGCCTGCCTGCAGTTAAGATTCCAATACTCCAGCTTCCCTTTCTATAAAGACCCATTGTGTTTGTTTATGTCCTTCATTGAGAGATGTGGTGCTTAGAGCAGATCACCCTGGGCAACTTGCAGGAGGGCAGAAAAAGAGAAAGACTTGACTTTGAATAGCAGATCTGCCTCTTATCAGCTGCATATGACCTTGGGAACGAGTTCGCTTATCTGAAAAACTGGGTTTGGAAATATTCTGATTGGGACACCTTAGATGAAATGATGATCTAAAGTAATTAGTCATGGTTACTTCTTATTATCATCATTATTTTAAGAATGATGACTTAGGAGGGGAAAGGATATAACATGAGGTGGAAAGGAAAGCACATGAGAGAAAAGGATTTGTCCCAGGTTAAATCCAACTCCGAGTAATAATAAGGGGTATTATTATAACGGGCTCTATAATGTGTAATGAGGTTCACTTGACTCCTTTTCTCGAATGTGATTACAACACCTGATCCCCTCTACCTGCCTTTAGTCTGAAGCCTGCTCACCCATGCCTATCTTCCCCACCATCTGGCAGCCTGACGTGGCTCCTCTTACCTGGCTTGAAATTCCTGCCATTGAAATAACTCTAGTAGTTAGACCTGAAAGGAGGCAGCGTTGTTTCCAGAACCCACTGTTAAATTGCCCACAGGTGGGTTGTGGGAGACAGGACAGGGCAGTGTGGGTGGGGGAAGACCTTTTTCTTTCTCCCGTTAACATAAATGGGCACCTGGTCTCCAAGCTCGGAAGGGGCCTGGTGCAGAATTTCAAGAACAGCAGCCTGGAAGGGACGAGGGAAGGGAGATACGGGGAGTTGAGGAAAGTCACATTCCACTATAGGTGTGTTGCCTGGGCCATCCTGCCTCCAACTGAAAACCCAACTCAGGTAGCTTACAAATTCCCAAGATCTATCAATCCCCAAATTTACAGTCAATCTTTTGATTTTTAAAAATGTAATGTTCATTAATTTTCAACCAACATTTATCAAGCACTTATTAATGGGCCAGACACTGTGAATACTGGCAAGGAAAAGGTTTATCTCACTGGAAAAATTAAATAATAAGTTTAGTTTGGCTGGAGAGCGAAAGCTGGTCATGCTAGGGATTTTGGACTCTAACATAAAAGGCGCTGGTGCTACAAATTTTTTTTTTTAAATAAACTTAATTTTGGAGTAGTTTTATATTTACAGAAAAGTTGCAAAGATACTACAGAGAGTTCCTGTGTACTCCTCACCCACTTTCCCCTAATGTTAACATCTTATATAACCACAGTACATTTATTTAAACCAAGAAACCAACATTAGTACATTACTATTAACTGAACTCCAGGCTTTATTTGGATTTTATGAGTCTTCCGCTAATGTCCTTTTTCCGTTCCAGGATACAGTCTAGGACACCACATTGCCTTTAGCATTCATGGGTTTTAAGAAACAAATGACACAATCTTGTTTACATTTTTTAAAGATCACTTACTTGACTGTGGATCCATCAGAGAATATGCAGGCAGATGGGCGTAGTGAAGGTAGATGCAGGGAGTCACTTGGATGTTCGTTGTTGTCATTATAAGTCTAAGGTGATGTAGCCTGGATCAGGTGGTAGCAAGGCAGAGATAAATAGACAGAACTGAGTTATATTTAGGAGGCAGAGTTGAAAACGTTTGGTTATAGATTGGATTAGAGAATCAAGGACGACTCCCACACTGCTTAATTTGACAACTGGATAATATTTCTTGAAATGAACACAAAGAGAGCCAGAGGTTCTTGAGGAGGGGTGGAAAAAGTAAGGAGGATGATGAGTTCCATGTTGGACATGATGAACTAGAGATACCTGTGAAATTTCCAGGAAGAGATATTTCATGAGCAATTGCACTAACAGACCCAAGCTGGAGGTAGGAATTTAGGAGCGACACCAGAGGTACTAATTGGAACCAAGGTAATAATTGAATAAGAGTGCCCAGGGACCCAGAACAGAGAAATACAGGAGAGGCCTGATTCAAAGTTCTCTAGAGCACCAACATTCAGGAGAGAGGATGAGAAGGAGAAGAGGGCAAATGAAGTCCATTTTGATGAAATATAGAGGGTTTCATGAGTGTGGTTCAGAAAGACTCTTTCCTTGTCTTCAGGTTCGTTTCACAATGTGCTAGTCCATTTCGTTGTTCCCCTTCGATGTATTTTGCTACATGCGAGGCACCATGTTAGACCCTATGCTTTGGAGGGGTTTGCTTCATTGGATGCTTTGTAAATGCAAATAAGCCAGGGTCATTTTTTTCCTGAGTTGAAAAGATATTATCATACTCAAGGACCTCCTTCATTGCCTTCTACTGCCATTTGTACATACTTCTAATCCATCGGTTATCACAAAGTATTGCAATTGTGTGTCCATCTGTCTCCCACTGAATTACAGACTCCGTGGGATCAAGAATGGTGGACACCACATGCTGGTCAGGCACACTCCTACTCATCCTGCAAGTCTCAAGTCGAAGTTTCCTCTCTGCTGAGACTTTCCCTGGCTTCCCCAGGCAGAGTACGTAGGTGCCAGCCGTAAACACATGAAAGCACGGAAAGTTCAGAGAACTCTCCAGAGTTGGGTTTAACCAGCACATGAAATGTGAGGGAAGAGGAGGGGGAATGAGATTAAACAAGCAGGTCTGTGCCAGGGAATAAGGAACCTTGTGTGCCAAGTATGAGTCAAACTTAGAAAGATTGGTCTGGTGACACATGGAGGATAGGCCAGAGGATGTAAGATTAGAAAGACAGAAGCTAATCAAGAAGATGTTATAGGCAACAAACTGAACTTGACTCCCAATAGGAGGGATGGAGAAGAGTCATGATAAGAGAGATATTTAGGGGGTTTAGGGGGTTGTCAGGACTTACTGATTTGATGCCATGATTGAACAGATGAAGTCACAAATGACACCCTCATTTCTGGTTTTTACAATTAAATGACTATTTAGGAAGATAAAAGAATACAGGAAGGAAAGGGGGTTCAGCAGGGAGAAATCATGGGTTCAGTTTGCAGGATGCATACGGTGTTAATGGTTCACCCATGTAAAAATGTCTAGCAAATGGCTGAACACATGGTTTTGGAGCTCAAGAAAGAAGTATGAGATCAGACTGTATAGTCAGCTGAAATAAAGAAGACCAATAATAGGTCCCTGGGTAACAATAAAGTCTGAGGAACAGGCAAAGTTAGAGAACTTTGAAAGGAAGGTCAGAAATGGCCAGAGGAGGAAGCAGAGAGTCAGGAGTGTAAGAAGAAAGCAGAGAAAGATAGAACCTCAAGGATGGAGAAGATGATACTGCTACAGATGATAAGGTGGGGCTTCCCTGGTGGCGCAGTGGTTAAGAATCCGCCTGCCAGTGCAGGGGACATGGGTTCGAGCCCTGGTCCGGGAAGATCCCACATACCGCGGAGCAACTAAGCCCATGCACCACAGCTACTGAGCCTGCACTCTAGAGCCCGCGAGCCACAACTACTGAGCCCACGAGCCACAACTACTGAGCCCACGTGCCACAGCTACTGAAGCCTGCACACCTAGAGCCCGTTCTCCACAACAAGAGAAGCCACCGCAATGAGAAGACTGCGCACCGCAACACAGGGTAGCCCCTGCTCGCTGCAACTAGAGAAAGCCCACTCACAACAACAAAGACCCAACACAGCCAAAAATAAAAAAATAATAATAATAATAAAAATTTAATAAAGTGACCGTTATAGTTTGTTGGACTTATAAATTGAAAAAAAAAAAAAAAAAAGGATGATAAGGTGATGAGTCCCCTTTGGATATAGTAACTAAGGAGTCCCTGTAACTTAACGGGAGCTTTTCAGTGAGGACAATGTAGTGCACAGCACATTGCTAAACCTTTACAGTGAATGGGGTTAAAGAAAGAAGATAAAACCTGTATTTTTAAAGAAAAACCCATAAAGCTCTCCTTTCATAAGCTTATAAACCTCATATGTATGATAAATCATCCACGGGAGCAAATTTTTCATTGCTGCCGAAAATTTATAACCTTAACATACTTTCTTGAAAAACTGTGTACTTCAAAATGCTCTTAAAGAGTTAAGCAAGTATTACTGGAATAGATTTTTGATCACTCAAATTACCTGATTTTTTTCTATGTCCTAATTTACACAATGGGTATAATCTTGGTTTGTTCTAGTTCCCTAATCTGAAAATGGGCACAATAACAGAGTACCTCATCTCCCCTTCTTGTCAGAGTGCCTCTACGCAAGGATCCATTGAGATCCTGAATATAAAAACTAAAAGCTCAGTATAAACTGGATAGTAATGTACAAATGTTGATTATTGTACGCAGGACCATCCTTAGGTAGGGCAAGCCCAGGTTAGTCCATAATTGGCAGGTTTGGAGGATGTGGAGGCATGGGACTGGAGCAGGGCATTACTGCCAGGGGCAACGTAGGGCTGCAAGAATCAGAAGCTCAGGCCAAACAGCCCACCAAGGAGAGATGCTCAGACTCCAAAGTCTAAGCAGAAAACACGTGTGACAAGGCAAAAATAGACCACTTTAGGCCAGGAATTCAGGAATTGAGTGCCATGGATCAAGTGAGGAATAAGCGTGTGTGTGTGTGTGTGTGTGTGTGTGTGTGATATGGGTTCTTTCCCACAGGGGTCACATGCTAAAACCCATCAGGTTTTATGGGCCAACAGGTTCTTGACTCTTGGAATGGTCAAGATGATCACCTTGGAACAATCAGGAACAGTCACAAAGTCCCAAGTCCCAAGTCCATGGCAAGGTCAATATAATACCAACAGCCTATACAGACCGCTGCTTGAGCATGGATTACTGACTTCTAATAGTAAGGAGATGATCATTAACCTCTAAGAAGCACTAGATTCATCCGTCAGGAAAGTATCTGTTGCACATAATATGAAACTATGATGCAAAGGGCTTCAACAATAGGGACATTAATTATCTCAACAAGGAATCCAAATGTAGGGCATCTCCAAGATTGGTTCTGTCTTTCTTTCTATTCCATCATGCTCGGTTTATTGGCATTTTCCTCAGGCTTTGACAAACGTCGTATAAGAAGATGGCTTCAAGGAGAAGCAGGACAATGTCTTTCTCATCCTGCATGTCCCATTTAATAGCTAAGAAATCCTTCCCTCGACATATATTCCCTCACAACACCTTGGCCAGAATTGCATAGCATGTTTATGGCTAAACCAGTCACTAGCAAGGGGAATGAGATTACCATGATTAGTTTAGGTCAGTGTGGCACGAAGTATAGTCCCTTGGCCAGCAACACCATGGCCTGGGACTTGTTAAAAATGCAACTTCTCAGGCCTGAATCATTGACTGGGGCTGGGGCCTCACAATCTGTTTTTTGTCCCAGTTTACTCTCCTTTTTATTTATGCATCATTCAAAAAAATATTTATTTTGTGCCTACTTTGTGATAGGCACTATCAACACAATCATTATTAACATATCAGAGATAGTTTCTGCCCTCATGGAGCTTACAACCTAAAGAAAGAGACACCCACACATACCTCATCACAAATTCTTCATGATAAACTGAGGTAAGCTAAGAAGAAAAAGTACAGGGGTTTTCAAAGATCACAGGAATTTTAGAAGAACTTGATATAGCCTGAAGGGTCTGGAAGAGTTTCCACAGGAAGAATGGTTCCCAGTGGGGGGCTAAAATTTTCTGTCGTAAATCCTATGAAACCAGGTTGTTAGAGAATCCTGGCTAAAATACTCTAAGCAAAGGGAGCAGCATGGACAAAGCCCCTGAGGAGGGAAGAGATGTGACCAATTTGAAAAAAATGTAAGCAGCTCACTGTAGCTGAGGCACAGAGGTAGTGGAAAGAGGAAGGCAAGGACCAGACCACACAGGCCCTCCACAGCAGCAGACTTTTCCCAACTGGTAAGGCCTACTTTCAACACCCATGGGCTAGAACAGTCACATGGCAGTCAAAGCCTAAAGAATTAACAACTGAATAATGACACAATACACCATAAATCAGAAAAAAAATGGATGTAAATAAACTTACCCTGAATAAGGAATGCACTTTCAAGCTGTTCTAAAACCTTTAAGCATACAGTATTACGCCATGTACTTCAAACTGAGACAGGCTGGGCCCTGGGCCCTGGGCCCTGGGCCCCTTTGCTGCAGTGCTTGTACCTGGACACACGTCTCCTGGAGCAACAGAATACAAAGAAACTATAAGGGACTAAAAATAACTGTGTGCATGTGCAGTTGGGGCACATTATGGACAAGATACAAAAAGACCAAAAAAAAAAAAATCCCTTCTACTCCCTCAAAAGCTTTTTTTTTTTTTTGCTTTAAGATAAAGAAAAGGCCATATCCCTATGATACTCTTTGTGAAAATTATCTCAGTACGAGATCCAAAGATTTCCATTATTCACTGTCCGTACTCAAAATCAACCTCATGTACCAGGTACAATTTTCTAAACTTCACCACTGATGAACCTATCCCAAAGTAGAATTCTTCAGCAATACAAAAGACACAGGATAAAACAGTCCTCAGAATTATACTTTAAGTGTATTCAAAATATAAATATAATAACTCTCCAGACCCTTATTTTTCCTAACAACTAAACTCTAAATTTGAAAAAAAAAAAAAAAAAAAAGGACTTTTTCAAACCAATGATGTGTGCAGCCCATTCTCAAGACACAGTCATTTAAACTTCTCATTCTGCATGAGAAAGTTTTGTTTCTTCCCTTTGTTTTGCAGAATAATTTAGGTTCCCACCTTGGATATGATTCACCAAGTGGAGTAAGACCACAGATAACAGTGACAAAGAAACACAGGCAATGGAGAAAACTTCCAAAAACAAATATCCCCGAGTATCCAATATCATGCCAGCAATGATGGAAATGAGGGCCAACCCAAGATTCTGAATGGGCTGCATGAAGCCATATGCGGTTCCCAGTTGATGTTCAGGAACGACAAACGCCACCATTGGCCACAATGCACAGGCAAGCAACGAATAGTAGAGTCCCAGGAGACACATAGCAAGCCAAGTGTTCCACAGCATAAAGGCCAGCATCATGTGGGAAGCAAGCGTGGTCACCACTGCACACAGATGATGTTACTTCCTGTTTTATCCACCAGGAGCCCAAACATTATACTGTTAATATCACTCGCTGTCTGGGAGAAAAATCCAAATTTCTCTGTAAAGAAATCTTTCCTAAGTCCAATGAAAGGGAACACGGCAACATAATAGCAGACACAGGTGATAAATATGAACCACAGGGGTAAGGAGAAGTCCTTCACATCAGTCAACTTAATAACTTCACCTGTTTTTCTTTGTTCTTTATGAAGGATTCTTTCCGCTGTCTGATCCAAACAAGCAAGGGCCAAGGCACGGACTAGTGAAAGAATACATGTTATATCCCCAGTCATAAGTGTGACCCCAAGGGTTGTGTGACCAGCAGAGCCCAAGGAAGCTTAAACCTTAGAATGCAGCCAGCTCATGAGGTTCATGTTTACCGTTCTTCCAATTCCAGCCATGCTAAACTGGAGTCCAACTTACACCAAACACCAAGTTTAATTCTTTGCCTTTAAACCAACTCACAGCATACGTATTCTGGGCAACTGCTAAGGACTCCCCACCCATCCCAAACATAACCGTCCAAAGTCCATCGGCCAAAAAGCATTAAATATTCCACCCAGAGCAAAAACAAATAGCAACTAAAAATAATGGTGCCCCATTGTATTCCAAATGCTTGGTCTATCAAAAAGCCACCAAAGAAACACAAAACTACATTGGGCCAAGAACACCAGGCATACCGCAGCATGAATTTCGTGGTATTCACCTGCATATCCTTTTAATCTGAGTCTGAGGGTCAGCAGGATTATCATAGCCGAAGCCAAGGAAGGAAGCACCAGCAACAGCACCAAAAGCCTGTGCGCCAGGAACTGGGGTCGCAGAGGTCCGGCAGCCCCCCGCGGGGCAGCGGGGCGGCGGGGGCTCCTGTGCTGGCGTCGTCTGGGCCGCCTGGCAGCGCCCTCGCTTCCTCCTCCTCCTCCTCCCCCGCTCCCCCGGGCCGGCGGCGGGAGACCGAGAGATGCCCGTGACCGCAACTCCCGGAGGAAGCCGCCGCCAGAGCCCCGCGAAAGCTGTGCTCACGTGACCGCGGTCGTTCATGTGATGCTTCACAATCTTTTTAACAAGCCCTTCAGGTGATTCCAATGCAGGATAAATTTGAGAACTGGTTTAGAACAGTCAGGGTTTCACCTGAACTGGGGCTAAATCCACCCTTTCCGAGGTGTTTGGATACCTGAAGAAACTCAGGACTTATTAATGAAGAAGGAGAAATAGTTTTGTAGCATTGGGAAGGATGTTCAAACTTTCAGAGGCTGAATAAGACCCTCCACATCCACAGACCACGGTCCCCAAAGGACTGTCACCTCCATAACCATGGAACCACCTCTATCTCTAAAATGACACTGTCTGACCTGTAAACTTCGTGAAGGCAGGAATTGGTCTACTTTGCTCACCAGTCTACCCCTGTCCCTAACTGGCACTATGCCTCGCATACAGTAGGCACTCAAACATTTTCTAAATTAATAGAATAATCCTTCTACAAATATTCAAATATCCTATAATATTTTGGTGTCATGGAGGAGGGGGTGATTCTAGAAGCAGAAGAATCTGAAAATGCATATTGACTCGTCTACCATTTAGAGTTCTGTCCAATATCTGAACCCTTCGGTTACTGAGGATTAACTCACCTAATCTTCACCATATTCTCTCTCCTTCTATCCAGTAGGCATGATTAAGCCTCAAAATAATTGTTTGGAGAATCTGAAGATCTAAGTCTCTAGTTCAATTGCCTGTTACACAAGTTCAATTGCAGGTTACAACCCCCTTGTTTCAATCCTGCCTCTTATCACTTTCTGATAGTATAATTTGGGAAAGTTACTTTACTTCTTAAGCCTCAGTTTCCTTGTCATTTTAATGAACTAGTGTCGGTACATATTCCGTGAAGTAATTGTGAGGCTTAAGATAATCTACGTACAGCACTCAGTAGAGTATTTGGGTCACACAGTAAGACAAATGTTTGTCTAAAAACTCAAGAGCTGTGGGAAAGTTTTATGAGAATGCTTACGCTATTAGTAAGCATTAGTAACCTTTCTTCAGTTACAGGGCATCACTTATCGCTGCCTAGCAAATTATAGGGGGATTCTAGCAGTTTACTGCCCAATGGGTTTTTGAAGCCAAGCCACACCTGCCCTGTGCTGTGATGTGGTGGAAAGCCATCATGGGAGCCCTACAAGAGCACTGAATTTAGAGCCACAAGATCTGGCTCGGTCCCAGATCAAGGCTTCCAACATTTCTGAGCCCCAGGTTTCTCCCCTCTGAAACTTGAAAATTAATGCCTGCTTGCCTGCCCGAGCCACCAACCTCACAGGTGATCACTGAGGCCAGATGGCATGGGAGCAGGTGTGGAGGTGCTGCGACTCACCTTCACACCACCAGGTCCAGCTTCAGTGCTTGTGCTCCCCCCCAGAGTGCTCTCCCTGGAGCCCCATCAACCTCACTGCAGCTTTGGGTCTCTGCTTACTTGGCTTCTCATTTGCTGGCACAGTTGACCACTCCCTTCTTCTCAAACCCCCTCTCTCTCGGCTGCTGTGACACCACCCTCGCCCCCATCCTCTGCTCAGGCTCCTCTGCCCAGGCTCCTCTGCCCATTCTCCCTCTAGAACTCTCCAAGTCCCTTGGAACGCTCTCCAAGGCTGCCTTCTTGCCGTACTTTCTCTGTAGGCAATCACATCTACTCCACCTTCCAATGCTATCTGTCAACAATTCCAAATGACTCCTAAGATTCAGTAAACTATCCTTTTCTATTGCTGAGAAATATTCCATGGTATGGATTTACCACAGTCTGTTTTGCCTTTCACCTACTGAAGGACATCTGGATTGTTTCCAGTTTGGAAAGGGTGTAATTTCTGGGTCATATTTGCATGTTTAGCCTTTTTAAGAAACTATCAAGCTGTTTTCCAGAGCAGCTGGACCATTTCACATTCCCACCAGCAACGTGTAAGTGATTCAGTTTCTCCACACCCTCACTAGCATTTGGTGTCGTCATTATTTTCTATTTTAGTCATTCTGATAAGTTCATATTGATATCTCATTGTGGTTCTCATTTGCATTTCACTAATGGTTAATGATGTTGAACATCTTTTCATGTGGTTATTTGTCATCTGTATCTCCAATTTAGTGAAACAACTGTTCAAGTCTTTTGCCCATTTCATAATTGATTCTTTTTCACTATAGAATTTTGAGAGTCCTTTATATATTTTAGGTATATATGGTTTGCAAATATTTTCTCCTAGTCTGTAGTGTGTCTTTACATCCTCTTAACAGAGTGTTTTTCAGAGCCAAAGTTTTTCTCAGTTTTGATGAAGTCCAACTTAGTTATTTTTTCTTTTATGGATCTTCGTTTTAGCCATGTCTATGAACTCTTCACTTAGCCCTAGGTCCCAAAGCCATTCTATTATTTTCTTCTAAAAGTTTTATATTTTTACATTTAAAATCCATGATCTAATTATTAATTATACTGTGTGATGTTCACGTCAAGATTCACTTTGCACCTTTGGCACAAAGGGACTGTCCAGAATAAGGGTAGAAAGATCTCCCGGGAGGATGGTGTGTGCGAGGCATGGAGGATAAACAGTCCAGATGGAACTGTGTGGCTAAAGAGACAGCCACGTTGAAGACGGCCACCACGATACCTTCTGCTGCTGCCCCATCTGACAATGTGCTCCAGCAAAACAAGCAACTCCACCAAGAAAGAAGGAGACTCAAGGCATCCCCAGCAGGAGACTGTGCAGCAGAGAAAGGTCAGTCCCAGTGGAAGGAGAAGGAGGTGTCCAGGAGGGATATTTTTAGGAAAAACAAAATGGAACACATATATACTGATAGGATGGCACTTGCAGAAAAGTGTACCAAGAAGCCATTGGAAAGTGTAGAAAGAATTAGAAATAGGACTAAAAACAAGCAGATTGAAAGGGTTGAGGTGGGGGGGAGGGCGGGCAGGGAGAGGCCATTATTAACTTTAGGAAAAGACAAAAAGTAGGAAAGCAAATATAATGTTCTGTACACTATCATGCTTAGCCTGAACAATATTTACAAAGGCACAATAATATCAACATGGAATTGTCAATTAAACAAAGGCTGTAATATGACCACCGTACTGGGATATGAGAGAAAGGAAGCAGAAGGCATGGTGGTATAAGAGAACAGAATGCTCAAATACCATAATAGGAAATTAATAGAGGTCAAATATCGATAAATCAAAAGAGAGCATAATACACAAATTAATTAGAAATGTAGAGATGTGCACATGTCGGAAATGAAAAGGCAAAATTGTTGAAGGTGGTTGGGGAAGAGAACTAAGGGAAGGAATGAGATAAGAAACCCCTGTAACGTGCTATAATTGCCTTAATAACATTTGACTTTTGAACTCTGTGTGCATATATTACTTTAATAAAATAAAAACTAATTTCTTAAAACAATAATGCCATGTCTACATAGCAGAGACATGATGCTCCTGTTCTTTCCCTCCTTTGGGTCTGATTCGGTGATGTGGATTATATATTAAGATTCCAGGAGCTAATGGGGCAACACATATTAAACATATTCCTTGGCTTGTGCCTCAGCCACAGTCTGGTAGTGACCTTACTTCTAAGGATTCTGCCTTATGATTTGTTAATCCTTTTCTGGTAACATTGCTTTCAAGCTTAACTGAGCACACTTCCTCCTTCAATGACAGGTAATGCAATTTCGGTGCCGAAAGGATGAAGAGCATTCTTGAATCACATACAGAAAACTTCTGCTTGATTTGATTTAATCATTAAGTATGTTCCTGAAAAAAAAGTTAGATTCAGAGCAAATTGTTGTATATTAAATACTCTCCGGTAAATTTTAACCTTATGTTCTTGGGGGGAAAGCAATGGGCCCTAACCAACAATAATGACAGTGAACTTTAAGACTCTCTACCCTTTTTATTTTCCAAAAGCACTTGGAAGTGATTGATCTGTAGAGTCTGTTTACATGATTTTCCTACACAGCCAATGAAAGAAATCAGTCAAGGAGAAACTAACATTTACTGAGTGCCTATTACGTGTCAGGCACTGTGCTGGGGACTTTAATAAATGTATTGTCTGCTTTAATCTTGGCAACGATCCAGAGAAGTAGATAGTATTATCCCCACTTTACATTTAAGGAAACCAGAGCCTAAAGATATTAAGTAATTTTCTCAAAGCCACACAGCTCGTAATTCAAACCAACCATCAAGTCTTTTCACAAGAAATGTATATAATTACAATTCCCAGTGTTAATTTGAGCTTTGAGTGCTCTGTGATTCCATAGGGCTTTAATATTTAAGCAACCACATATGATTTAGCATTATTCTAAGTGGGAAACTTAGAAGACGATGACCTAATTCGAATCTTTTAAGTATGACTACCTCTTTTGATGTAATAGCCTTGATACCAACAAATATTTATTGATCTAATGATTAACTAAAAGGCAATATGAGATTCAAATAGCAATATTAAAAGAACATTGTATTAGGAAAAGAGTAACTCAAACCGAATCAAAATAACTGCACCTCTTCTGGTCCTGTGACTTGGAGCAACTTGCTTCAAATTTCTAGGATAAAACTGTAGAACTTGTAATATCTCTCTCTCAGCGTTGCTCTACCATTAAAACAGTGAGAACACTACCCACTTTTGGATAAGCACATAGTAAAGTGAAAGCCCAGAGTAAGAACTTAAAATTTGCCATTATTATAAAAGTTTTATAGCTGCAGCTGAAGTAGTTTCCCCCAGTATGTAAGTGAAATGACATAAAGTAGATGAAACTGAATGTTCACTGGAGTGTACAATGTGAGATTTACCTGTGTTGGCACCTAACAGAAAGCTGAGTCCCAAAACTTTGGTGCGCCTCCCCTGACAGCCTGTGACTTAGGAAAGCAGCTATTTCTTACAGATTTCTAACTATGTTTTGACACTGGCCTTGATGCAAGTGAGGAAACCAAAAGATTCCCTTCCTGCATCATGTTACCCTTCCATCAGATAGCCACCTCCTCCCTGTACACATGTGACGTAATGAGCTGACACATCGACAAACCATAAAGAGAAGATATAACCTGGCGAATGGAGCATAACCGAATCAACCCTTTGAAAATGGAAATGAACAACTGCAGGCAGCAAGTCACCCTTTACAGGATCTAGTTTACCCTGGCCCTGACCTGGAACCAGGTGACCAGCCAGAGAACATTACCTTGCGTGGTAACACATGACCTTTATTTACATCAGTGATTTTCTAATAAACAATGAAGTGGAATCATCTTTGTTTCCTGAGAGAGTCAGGATGTGCTGTGGAGGCTTGTTCTGCAATGTCATGTCCTCTAGATCATTCATTTATTCCCCAAGTACAATATTTAATAAAATCTCAGCAGCCGTCCTCTGGTGTTACATTATTCTTCCCCATCCGCATCTTAGCACCTAACCACATCTCCTTCAAAGGGTATTGCAACATGATAGTGCTCTGCCAATTTTAAGAAAAAAGCAAAAAAATGTATCAGATAATTTGGTCCACCTACTGTACTCACTCCTCAGAATTAAAGAAAATCGGGCTATTATTACCTGTAATGACAGACTGAAATTTTATTTCATTGCCACTTTTAGTACATTTCTTTGTACAAGTTGGTCATATTATAACCAAGAAAGCATTCACATTTCTGCATTGGATGGTCATGCATTCAACAATATTAAGAACTGTTATTGTCAGGCAGATGCCAGGTCCTAAAGACTCATTAGTGACCTGTCCTAGTGCTCATGGAGAGACACAGCACAGAGCTTTATATTATAAAACTTTTATAATAATGGCAAATTTTAAATTCTTACTCTGGGCTTTCACTTTACTATGTGCTTATCCAAAAGTGGATAGTGTTCTCACTTTTTTAATGGTAGAGCAACACTGAGAGAGATATTACAAGTCCTTAGTCCCTGGACTCTGAAGCCAGGTTTCCTGGGGTCAAATGCTGGCTCTAATACTTACTGGCTGTGTCACCTTGGGCAAGTAACTTAAGTTCTTAGTGTCTCAGTTACCTCATCTATAATAATAATAGTGCCTATTTCACAGGGCTTTCAGGAAGATTAAATGACTTAATATTTATAAAGCAATTAGAAATGTACCCAGCACACAGAAAGTGTTCTGTAAATGATCATTAAATAAAATGGAACTCATTTTCTAGTGAGGGAGTCAGACAATAAATAAATAAGAAAATTATAGTCTAGTCGTGGGGACAAACACCAAGCAAACAATTTACAATAAAATTAAAACACACCCACTCCTGTCAGTGGCAGCTAGGTTATTTGGCTGAATTCTCCTGCTGGAAAAAATTGGGCACCAAAACAACTTCAGTTTTGATAGCCCCCTGGAGCATAAGGGACAGAATTATAAGTGAGTGTAGGGCTCATCCAAAAAAGAGCAATTAATAAAAGATTTTTCCCTTGATAAGTGTCAGACCCCAAAGGGCCATACCCTCAGGGTCCGGGCAGCCCAGAAGTAAACTATACCCATCCCCCCAACATGTCTTCATGGACAATTAAGTTAATTTGGAGCAGAAAAGATGGGGGGGCGGGTAGGGAGGGAATGGACTTGTCCCTGGAGTGTGACTACAGGCTAATGGTCCCATGGATCTCTTGGTTTTGGTTATCCCCAAATCCTCAAGCCATGAACTTAGTGTAAAGTGGTCCTGCCTGGTAGTGTCCCTAAACTCTTGAAAATCCTTTCTAGAAAAAGTGACTTTTGTCTTAGGTCTTAAATTTTCCTACAAATAATTTTTTAAGGAAAATGAGGAACATACAATGATATCCAAGAATACTAAAGGAACCAGATCCACAAAAGGAGGAGGCGTGGGAAGTTAGGAAGAGTCAGCTGGTGTCGACTGAATTTCGGAGGGAGGCGGACCTGTACAAACCAGCCTTGCTTAGGTCAAGTGTGAAACTGACATGATTAGTCATATTTTGTGACTATAATTTTTATACTTCTAGGTATGCATTCATGTTAACCTGACAGGGCACAGGATGAGATAATGTGAACAGTGGCTTCCAACTTCAGGCACAGGTGCAACACCCTCTCTTTAAAAGTTTACAGACTAGAGACTTCCCTGGTGGTGCAGTGGTAAAGAATCTGCCTGCCAGTGCAGCGGACACAGGTTCTAGCCCTGGTCCAGGAAGATCCCACATGTTCCAGAGCAACTAAGCCTGTGCCTCACAGCTACTGAAGCTCACACGCCTAGAGCCCGTGCTCCGCAACAGGAGAAGCCACCACAATGAGAAGCCTGAGCACCACAATGAAGAGTAACCCCCCGCTCACTGCAACTAGAGAAAGCCCGCGCGCAACAACGAAGATCCAACGCAGCCAAAAATAAATAAATAAATAAATAAATTTTAAGAAAAGTTTACAGACTAAATCCAACAACACTGATGTGAATACACAGAAAGGAGAAAAGAAATATTAAACTACCAGTACATGGGTGACTATAAAGGAAAAGGCCATAGGAGAGACAAATCTAATTTTCAAAGAATGGAAGAGTCCATAAAAGAAAGGGATGATGGAAGGGAGGGAAGGGGGGTAGGGAAGGGGTAGGATGAATGGAGTAAATGTGAAAATGTGGGCCATAGTTATCCTTGGGTGAAAAGAATATAAATGATCTTTATTTTCTTCATTTTGATTAGCTATATTTTTTTTAACATCTTTATTAGAGTATAATTGCTTTACAGTGGTGTGTTAGTTTCTGCTTTATAACAAAGTGAATCAGCTATACATATACATATATCCCCATATCTCCTCCCTCTTGCATCTCCCTCCCACCCTCCCTATCCCACCCCTCTAGGTGGTCACAAAGCACCAAGCTGATCTCCCTGTGCTATGCGGCTGCTTCCCACTAGCTATCGGTTTTACATTTGGTAGTGTATATATGTCCATGCCACTCTCTCACTCCATCCCAGCTTACCCTTCCCCCTCCCCGTGTCCTCAAGTCCATTCTCTGCGTCTGTGTCTTTATTCCTGTCCTGCTCCTAGGTTCTTCAGAATCTTTTTTTTTTTTTTTTTTTAGATTCCATATATATGTGTTAGCATATGGTATTTGTTTTTGTCTTTCTGACGTACTTCACTGTGTGTGACAGACTCTAGGTCCATCCACCTCACTACAAATAACTCAATTTCGTTTCTTTTTATAGCTGAGTAATATTCCATTGTATACATGTGCCACATCTTCTTTATCCATTCATATGTCGATGGACACTTAGGTTGCTTCCATGTCCTGGCTATTGTAACTAGAGCTGCAATGAACATTGTGGTACATGACTCTTTTTGAATTAAAGTTTACTCAGGGTACATGCCCAGTAGTGGGATTGCTGGGTTGTATGGTAATTCTATTTTTACTTTTTTAAGGAACCTCCATACTGTTCTCCATGTGGCTGTATCAATTTACATTCCCACCAGCAGTGCAAGAGGGTTCCCTTTTCTCCACACCCTCTCCAGCATTTATTGTTTGTAGACTTTTTGATGATGGCCATTCTGACTGGTGTGAGGTGATACCTCTTTGTAGTTTTGATTTGCATTTCTCTAATGATTAGTGATGTTGAGCATCCTTTCATGTGTTTGTTGACAATCTGTATATCTTCTTTGGAGAAATGTCTATTTAGGTCTTCTGCCCATTTTTGGATTGGGTTGTTTGTTTTTTTGATATTGAGCTGCAGGAGCTGCTTGTAAATTTTGGAGATTAATCCCTTGTCAGTTGCTTCATTTGCAAATATTTTCTCCCATTCTGAGGGTTGTCTTTTTGTCTTGTTTATGTTTTCCTTTGTTGTGCAAAAGCTTTTAAGTTTCATTGGGTCCCATTTGTTTATTTTTGTTTTTATTTCCATTTCTTTAGGAGGTGGGTCAAAAGGATCTTGCTGTGATTTATGTTAGAGTGTTCTGCCTATGTTTTCCGATTAGCTGTTATTTCTTAAATTTTCTCATCATGTGTCTTCCTTTGCCCAGTTCCCACCATAAATACTTTAAAGGAAGAGAATCAATTTCTCAGCCTCTGATGCAATGCCAGATTTGCTAGGATTGCAAATGCCAGGTTTAACTTCTAAAGTTCCTCTTTTAATTTCTAGTATGCAAATCCTGCTCTCCAGAAATTCATTTTCTATTGTCTTTTAGTGTAATCATTTATTGCACTTAAAGGGCCACACAAGAAACAATTTAATTTTTTAAAAAAAGAAAAGAAAAAAGAAACTGTGTCCTTTCTCAAACCATCAACACATTTTTGAAAAATAAAAAATGACAAGAAAAAATATTATAAAGAAATGTAAGCATTTCCCAATCTAAGCATATTTAAATTCTGTAACATTGAAAGTCACCTACTATTCACTGGGTAGATAAATCAACTTTTACATGCATCTATACTGTATTCATAGCTTACCAACACAGAGGTTAGGGCAGCCCATGTTCTCCTTATAGAAGCAAACAGCAGGATTCCTAGATCAATAGTTACAGAACACAACTATATTTGTTTAACACTAACTCTCTTTGTTGTTTTTTGGTTTGGGGTGGGGTTTTTTTTCATGGGATTGGTTATGAAAATTTTTATAGATTTAAACAGTTCTAGATTCAAAAAATGGAGGAAAATAAGTCAATTGTTCTGATTTAAAATTCTATCTTTAAAAGTCAAACTACCATGATGTCTCAGATAATCTGATGCTCCTCGCCACTGTATGTACACATGTACACATACCTTTATCCACTCATTCCCTTAACTCCAAGCCTCTTTTTTTTTTTTTTTGGCCTTGCCATGTGGCATCTTAGTTCCCTGGCCAGGGATCAAATGCATGCCCCCTACATTGAGAGTGTGGAGTCTTAACCATTGGACCTCCAGGGAAGTTCCAACTCCAAGCCTTTTCAATGAAGTGCCTTCTTTTGCAGATGCATTCCCCACCTCTAAAAACTTCCCCATCGGGCTTCCCTGGTGGCGCAGTGGTTAAGAATCCACCTGCCAATGCAGGGGACACGGTTCAAGCCCTGGTCCAGGAAGATCCCATATGCCACGGAGCAACTAAGCCCGTGCGCCGCAACGACTGAGCCTGTGCTCTAGAGCCCACGAGTCACAACTACTGAAGCCTGCGTGCCACAGCTACTGAAGCCCGCGTGCCACAGCTACTGAAGCCTGTGCGCCTAGAGCCTGTGCTCTGCAGCAAGAGAAGCCACCGCAATGAGAAGCCTGTGCACCTCAACAAAGAGTAGCCCCCGCTCGCCACAACTAGAGAAAGCCCGCGCACAGCAACGAAGACCCAACGCAGCCAAAAATAAATAAATTAAATAAATAATTAAAAAAAAAAAAAAAAAAAACTTCCCCATCACTTAAACATTTCACTAAGTCCTTCTTCCAGGAAGAACTTTTCAGATTGGTCAAGGAAAGAATGTGAAACTACCTTTTTGCCTTTTGAACAATATCATGTTTTTTCTATAGCTCTACTAGACTGTACCAAGAAGGAATGTTTTGGGCTGCAAGTAACAGAAAACTGTGTTTAAAGCTGTGGTTAAATCATAGCAATCCGCCTTATCTCACCGAACTATTAGTCAAGAGATAGGTCATTCCAGGGTTCTTTCAGGGGCTCACCAGTATGATGAAGGACCCAGACACCTGTCACGCTCCCATGCCATCATCCTTAGTGCGCTGGGTTTTACTTCCATGTCTGTTGCCTCACTGTTGCACAATGGCTGCTGCACATCCTCACACTGTGCTTAAACATAAGAATCAAGGGTATTGCAAAAGATGTTCTTCTCTCAGAAGGCTCTGTCCTTTATTTAGGAAGAAACATTTCCAGAAGTCTTCCTTATAGCCCCATAAGTCAGAACTAGATCACATGCATGCTCCTAGTTACAAGGAAGACTGTAAAAGCATCTCTGTTTTAAGCCTCTAGTTAAACTCAGGCTCCTCTTTTGTATGAACTGAATGAAAGCACGTCCTGTTGATTTTACCTCCTAAATCTCTTTTGCATACATCTAATTCTTCTCAGCTCCCCCACTGCCAGCACTCTCCCACCAGCCATCAAAATATCCCACCTGAACTACTCCAACAGTTCCTAACTGGTTTTCCTGTAGCCCCACCTCGTCCACTCTACCATCCACTCTTTACAGTTTCAGTGATATTTTAAATGCAAATCTTACCATGTCACTTCCTCTATAATGGATTATGTTCAAAACTCCTACCATGAGTGATAAGGTCCTGAAGGGTCTGGTCGCACCCACCTTTCTAGCTTTGTCTCCTGCAGTGCTTCAGCTCACTTTGTACTCAGATTACACTGACCACCTCTTTGCTCCTTAAAAATCCTAAGCTCCTTCACAGCTCATAGCTTTTGCATGTGCTATTCCCTCTGTCTGGAGGGACACCCATTCTCCACCTCCCTAGTCCCTTCTGCCTCATTTCTCCTTAGTTTTCATGTCTCCATTTAAATGTTTTTACTGCATGCAAGGGTTACTTATAAGGTGTTATCAAGTCAATGAAATGTAGAAATATTTAAAGTTATTAAATATAAATGGGAGAGATGTAAGAGAATGAATTTTTTAATTTCAGCAGTTAGTTGATGTTCATCTATTAAGAAAATGCTGGCCCTTTGTTAAATCATGCTAGATGAGAAGCCATTTGCAGGACTCATTTTCTTTTCCTAAATGTCTTCCTTCTTTCACCCATTTGATCAACAAACAATGTTTGGAACCCAGCTCCACCACTTTCTAGCGGTGAGGGTTCTTCAGACAGGACTTTCCTCCTTGGTCCAGTGTCTCCTCTGTAATGAGATGGCACTATGACGACGTGTCCCGTCCTCCTCTCATGGTTGGTGGCCTGTCTTTGTTCAGTTCTGGTGCTATGATTGCAAGTTTCCTCTCTAAAACTAATCCCAAGAAATATATGAAAATGTATCACTTTCAAATACACGCTGCTGTGCATATCATTTAAAAATCCAAGAATGCTAAACTAAGTTAAGGATATAAAATATTCAATTTTTACCATATTTCATACATTGAAATACTCTATAAAAATTTCTTCCGGGCTTCCCTGGTGGCGCAGTGGTTAAGAATCCGCCTGCCAATGCAGGGGACAAGGGTTCGATCCCTGGTCCGGGAAGATCCCACATGCCGCGGAGCAACTAAGCTCGTGCGCCACAACTACTGAGCCTGTGCTCTAGAGCCCGTGAGCCACAACTACTGAGCCCGCGTGCCGCAACTATTGAAGCCCACGTGCCTAGAGCCCGTGCTCCACAACGGGAGAAGCCACCGCAATGAGAAGCCTGCGCACTGCAACAATGAGTAGCTCCTGCTTGCTGCAACTAGAGAAAGCCCGCGTGCAGCAACAAAAACCCAACAGAGCCAAAAATAAATAAATAAAATAAATTTATAAAAAAAAAAATTTCTTCCTATTAATTCCATATTGTAAGTTATGCAATAGGTCGGCATCATGTCTTTTACTACTTCACTGCTTTAGAAAATCCTCAGAACAAAGATGCTCGGATTTCAGTTGCTCCATACGCAGTCCTTCAGAGGAGTTACACACGAGCTCAGGGAACATCAAGATAGTTCTTTGAAAAAGAAAAGCATCCTTGAAGATGCAGCCGGTTGCACGTCTGCCTTATTAGTGAAAATGCCCTATGTCAAAACCTTTCCGTCCGGGTAATAAAAAGCACCCATATGTTCCTGGGAACAAAAGCATCCTGAAACTTGACGCCATCCGCGGGTTCACTTGACTTCCAGCTCAGGGCTGGATTTGTACTCCCCGGGCGGTGGCTGTCCACGGACTTCTAGACCTGGGGGAAGGAAATTCACATCCTCACTGAGTCGTGCTAAGAGACCGACATGGACTGGCAGGCTGGGGTATAAGGTGCCGGTTAAGACCGCAGGAGCCGGAGTCAGGTCTCCAGGGTACAAATCCGGCTCTGCCACTCACCAGCCGTGCAACCTTGGGCAACCGTTTAGCCTTTCAGAGCTAAATTCTCCTCGCCTGTCAAGTGAGGATAATAATAGTTCTTACTCCTAGGGTTGCTGTGAGGAGGAGTAAATAAATTAATCCACAGAAAGCGCTTGGAAGAGCGCCTGGCTGGCACATGACGAACTTGTTAATATTGCAGCCTTTCAACTCAGGGCGCCTGCAACTCTGCAACATTGTGCCTGGGTATGGAACGGCTCCTGTAAGTTACAAAACTTGAGATTCTGGGAGCTGAGTGGCCGCGGTTGGGGACGCGGAGAGGAAAGGAAAAAAAGAAATTGGGGTAGGAGCAGAGGGAGAGAGAGCTGCGACGACGTTTATCCACCGGAGCCCACCTGCAGCCTCGGTCTCCCGGCCTCCGGTCTCCTCTACCGTTTCTTCTTCAGGAGTCCGACTCGCGAGCGGCGCACGCAGCCTTTCTCCAATCAGACATCCCAAGGCTGGCGCCACGTAGGCGACCTGGTCCAATCTCGTCCCTGGAGGGCGGGAACGCGAACTTCCTACCTGCACCTGTGGCAGCAGTGGCCGCCTCCTGGGTTATTATTTTTTTCTTCCCGCTGCCCCGGGGTTCTGGCTTCTAGAATCACTTGGCGAATAACCAGCAGGTGAGCAGATGTCTTTTCCCGCGCGGAGGACCGACGCGGTAGGGAGCTTCAATGCATCAGAGTGAGCCCCTGAGATCCCATCTCCCTGCGGCTCCCGGGCGGCGCTATCAGGGAAAGGGGACGCGCCGGAGAATGAAAGGCTACTAGGCGGGAGAGCCTGCCTGGCCATTCACCTGGGGCAGTGAGCCCGGCACCCACTCGCAGGGGCGGCCTCCGGTCGGAGCCAACCGTACTTCGAGCTCCGGGCTACTGCCGCCGCTGCGCCAGGAAGTTGGAGGAGCCAGGGGAGACCAGCAACAGCAATCGGCTTAGCTGGACTGCGGCGATTTCGGCTAGCACACCTTCCAGAAAGAAACCCGACCTCTCCAAGACCGCGCAGAGGGACGCCGCGCCCCGACTTCCAGATTAACCCAAGTGCACCCCCTCCCGACTCTGCGCGGGGAGAGAGGCGTGGAGCCGCGGGGTCCTGGGAAGCCTGAGCAGGTGAGCGATCAGGGTGATTCTCCGTCCGCCAAGACAGAGCCCATTCCGGGGTGTCACGCTGGGGCGCTCCCCCAGCGCCCGAGGAGAAGTTACTAGCTGCAGGCGTTCTGCGTAATTTGAGTAATTTGCAGTCTTTCCCTTGAGCAATTCGTGCAAAACCCTTCCGTGCCTACAACGTTGATTGTGGAGAAGAAAGCGTAGG
Source organism: Balaenoptera ricei (assembly GCF_028023285.1). Lineage (NCBI taxonomy): Eukaryota > Metazoa > Chordata > Mammalia > Artiodactyla > Balaenopteridae > Balaenoptera > Balaenoptera ricei. Next base: position 47,707,491 of record NC_082647.1, on the reverse strand, counting down.
GTAGAAGACAGAAAGCAGCATCAGAACACCCACCACTATCACCACCACCACCACCAGTGAATAACTTGGGGGTGCTTTTCCGATCTATAAAGCGGAGGGGGAATGGATGTTTGCAAACCCAACTGCAAACTGTGCCTGAGGGTGTGGGTGCCTCCTGTAAGGAAAGAACTTTTGGCTGTTTTTTCTTCTATTGTTTTCAAGTCGCAGCCCAAGTGTGCCCTCGGGGCGTCCTGGGGAGGAGCTGGTGCCAAGGTCTCCTTGCTCAGGGAAGGCCGCTGCGGCCGCCGGCGTAGGCCCTCCGGCTCTCTCCCCCGGTTGGGGGGAGGAGAACCTCCAAACCACAGACACCGCCGAAGTTTCGCTCTCCAGCGCCGGCGAATCCCAGCAGCGCCGGGCGCGTGGGATGGGAAGGAGCCCAGCGGAAACCTGGAAATGAGCCGCGGCGCCAGCGAATCCTGCTCCTTCGTGGAGTTAGTGCCGCATAGACCCAGCACAGAAAATGAGCAAAGGAGCCTCGCTTCCGATATTCGCACCTTCAGTGCTAACAGACAGCCTTTTCGCTCAGCAGTGCTATTTTAAAAGCTGGGAAGAGGCAAATTGGAGTTCCTGGTTGTGCGCTCTCTCCTTTGGAGGAGGGAATTGCGCAAGGAAAAGAACAGAAGCCTTTAATTTGTAACTAAAAATCCCAAGAGTTGAGTTGCCTAGTACAAACAGACGCGGTGCATATTTTAATACAGAACTAAGGGAAGAGGGCTTGGGCTCATCTCAACCGCCGGCAGCGGGTGGCTTCAAAGAGACGCAAGATTGGTCTCTGGGGAATAAAAGGAAGAGTTAGGATGGCGGTTTTCAAGCGGAGTTAGGTCTAGACATGCTTCTCTGAAAGTCGTCAGACAGAAGTTTTGTCGAAAGCAGAATTTAAAAGAAACAAACACCATGAGCTTGTCCCTCGCTCTTACTGGCCTGTAAATCCGCGCCCCACGCCCCGCCCCGCCCCGCCCCCGAAGAATCACATCAAAAAGGATCCCGGGACAAAAGTTTAGGGAGCAAAAACCTTTGAAGGAGATTTCGGAACTGTTTGACAGGGATCTAACGTTCATTGCTCACCTATAGCGGGGGCGCGCTTGCTTCCGGGCGCCCTCCTCGCAGGTGCCGTTCTGGACCCGGTGGGTCACCTTTGGGCTTCGTCTACAAACGGGCAGAGTGACAGGACAGGCCATTTTCCCTCTGGGGCCTGGTTAATCCAGAAGCCCCGGTACCCACCCCTGGGTGGCCCTCGCGCGCGGACCACTGCGCTATCCTGGAAGCCAGGCTAAGGCTGAGGCCAGGGAGTGCCAAGACTCAGTCTCGAGACCAGAGGGTGGCGCCCCGGAGGCCCTTCGTCCGCCTGCGCCCTCGGGGGGGCGCGGCGGTGCCCTCTGAGGCCCGCGCGGCTGCGGACCCTCGGACCCCAGCCGCTCCGGTGCCAGCCGGAGCCAAGGGGAGGAAGTGGGATTGAGGGGCACGTGACTTCGACAAACCCAGTAACGAAGTTGTGTTTTCCTCCCCAGCACAAGCCTCTGCTTCGGCGGCTCCCAGCCCGCAGCCCGCTTGCGAGAAGCCGGGGCAGGGCCGGGGTGGACGAGAGAGGGGCCGCTGCCGCTGAGGCCCTTCCCCGCTCGCCGCGCCCCCCGCCACTTGGCCCGCTGGCCATGGCCGACGGCGGCGGCACCAGCAGCTCGGGCTCCTGGTGGAGTTCGCTAAAGAACAGCAGGAAGAAAAGCAAGGACGCCGCGGGGGGTGCGAAGCCTCCCGCCCAGCCTGACCCCGGGGAACCCGCGGCGCCCGCCCCGCCTGGCCCCGACTGGACAAGCAGTTCCCGGGAGAATCAGCATCCCAATCTCCTCGGGGGCGCCGGCGAGCCCCACAAGCCAGACAAGTTGGGCGGGGAGAAATCGGGCAACAGCCGCCGAAATTTGAAGATCTCGCGCTCGGGCCGCTTTAAGGAGAAGAGGAAAGTGCGCGCCACTCTGCTCCCCGAGGGAGTCAGGTCCTCGGAGGAGGCGAGCTTCTCTGGCGACCCGCACGACGACAAGCAGTAGCCCGAGCGCTCCAGGACTCTCTTCGCACCACGCCTCCCAACCCCCAGGGCTAAGCCCGAGAATTCTGCCCCGCCCCTGTACTTGGAGTCTCATCCCACCAAATTCTGAATATTCGCACAAGGCCTCCAGATTTTATTTTCCTGGAAATTGACGTGACAATTCCGTATATCACGACTCAAGGGTGCATTAAATATTTATTCGTGGTAAGAGAAGATAACGCAGAGGAAGTTGGCACAATTTTTTTTTTTTCAAAAAACTTCAATGGCCACCTTTGCGTCGCCCGTGGGAGTGAGAAGGGTACTTTTGTAAGAGACCTTAGCTCAACTGGAATTGCACAGCCCTCCACTGAGGATGGCATGCTCTGATTCCGAACTTGCTATTGGAAAGCAAATCACAGTGCTATCTTCAATGCCTGAGAAATGCACTTTAGGAGTACTTCTGTAGACATACCTTAAGAGAAGGGATGGGAGACAGCAGGAAGCGTTCTTAAGTAGAAGCATTTTAAGTAAGGCAAGATTGCTTTTAATGTTGAACTGCAAAACTGTACTGCCTGTTTTAGCGTAGACTATTAAAACTGTTGCACTGTAAGACTTAAGGTGACTTTTGTAATTTTTTTCTATTGCAAGACTGAAGCTCATCATACTTAAAAGCAGGCATGCAAAATCCAGGGTGACAGAGTTAATCATTTGCCACATAACCTGACAGTTCCTCTTGAAAAGCTGCAGGGAGGAGAACATGTCTAGAAACTACCAACACCCAGATTGGAACCAGCTAGCTGGATATCCCTATTTACACACCAAATTCGAGGAAGAGAGGGAGAGGTACCAATTAATTATTCCTGTTTTCTTTTATACTTCAGTGCATCTTCATAGAGTAAGTCACAATGCTAATAATAATTCTTTATGTATTCATTATTAACCTGACTCACAATTGTCTAAAAATACTTATTCAAACAGGTGGACTGAACTCTCAGTTTGTGCAAAGCTGGCTTTTTCCCACCCTCTTTGCTTCAAAAGCTAATTTCTTTAGTCTGAAGTACGCATTTATCTAGGTGCAAAGCCTTAAAGATCTACCAACCTGTAGATTTTTAACAAAAATCTACCTGTTTGCTTTTGTTATGAACTTCAAGTAAAAGAGTAAATCAATACTGAAATCACTTGCTTTCAGCAAATTACAAGAGATTTATTTTAGTTGTTAAGATCCCTGGGACCTCTTCCCACCACAATTCAGTTCATTTATAACCATTTAGAAATGCATAGCGGGGAAATTATAATGATCAAAGTGTGTGTGTGTGCATATATATATACACACACACATTGTGTATATATATATATATATATATTATATATATTATATATAAATATATTATATTAATATATTTAATATATTAATAACATATAGTTATAAAGCAGAAACTAACACACCATTATAAAGCAATTATACTCCAATAAAGATGTTAAAGAAAATAACATGTAATATAATATATATAATATATATAAATATATAAAATTCTGATTTCACTGAGTTGGGATTAAATCAGTCCATTCCTCCCACTGCATAATTAGGACTGCTTTAAAACTATGTAATTACAAACCTCAACTGCCAGTTGTGCATTGCACTCATATATATATAATATATAAATTATATATATATAATATATATATAATTTATATATATAATATCTACATTATATATATAATTATTATATATATTATATATTTATAATGTGGATAATGACAGGCAAGAACTTGATTGGAGCTCCTGAATTTGTTATATATAGTTTTTGGTTTCTCTTAAATTAGTAATTTATAACAAAACATGTTGATTGTCCAAAGAGATTTAACAAAGAAACTTGATGAAAACGGCTAAAATGGATTTAAATTAGTGAATCAAGCTTGGATACCAGCAAAATCATAGAGTTTACCATTTGATACATGCGCTTCCACATACTAAAGGCTTACTCCAAAGGAAATTGTTTACGTGGGGATTATGAACACCTTAGTTTCTTAAAAGAGAGTTTGTGAGGGTTTTTTTTTTTTTTAAATCATGAAAAGTTTTTTTTTTGTTTTGTATTCAGAACTGGGAAATATGTGACTGAAGTCTCATCAGGGTGAGCTTTCTGGATGAGGAAGACTTCACATCAATTTTAAGTGGGCCCACCTACCATCTCTAGACTCTGATGAAGAAGAGGGAGTCGGGATCTTGGACTCAGAGGAGCGGTTCGTGGTAAGGGAGGGGATTGTGGGCTGACCAGCAGTGGGAGTGAATAGAGCAGACGCTGTCAAATCAGGCTTTGGAACACCTTCATAGTATTTTAATTTTTGTAGAAGGTAATCAAAATTAGAGTGGATAACTACCCAAAATACTTCTCCCCTCCCAGGAAGACCAACAGATTAGATCTGTACCCATTTATAAAAGTAAGCCAGCCATTGCATACTTTTAAAATCTTATACTAACTCTTTCATCCAGTTTTATTGTTTTAAAGAATTTTTTTTTTCTTAAAAATTCCTTTAGATTCACAAAACATTGGCATTTTCCTGGGTTCTGTCTAGTTTTGGATCCCGTCCAAGTCTATAATTGCTGCAGATAATCAATAGCAGGCATATAGCAGTGGAACTTATTAACATGACATCTTTCCCCACTGTTCTGAAAGAATTTAAAACCATGCTAATGGCAGTTATGACAATGAATGCAATGCACGATTGGCAGTTGAGGTTTGTAATTACATAGTTTTAAAGCAGTCCTAATTATGCAGTGGGAGGAATGCACTGACTTAATCCCAACTCAGTGAAATCAGAAACCAAGAAAAATTGGTGGGATAAAAGGATCATGAGTAAGATGAGATAATTTGACAAAGTGTCTTGCTGGGATTTATGTGCTCTGCAGATGATTAATTACATTCCCATAACATATATACAGATTTTGAAAATGTTTAAACCTCAAGATATTTTATAGTAAATAAAAGGAAAATGTTGAATTAAATTTGGAGTTAATTAGGTTGGAGACTTTTGTTTTCTTAAAATCCCTCACAAATGAAATTTCACTCACAAATTTGGAAACGATTAAAGAAATTCTTATGCCATGCTTCCAAATTATGTGAAAAAGGGACAAAAATCTAGCAGCGTGTTTCCTCAATATTTTCATAACCATGATAATTATACACACAGGGTGGTTTTTACCTCAGTGACTGTCCTTGCAGTCGGTGGCTGAGCAGTAACTCATATTACAGGTCACCTGAACGTCCCTTTGTGTTCGTGCTTCTGTTGTTCATCCCATTCTGATTTGCATTTCAAGAGCAGAGACCCTATTTTGTATACAGTTAGGACATTCCGCTTCATATAACACTGGGAAATATTTTTTTTCTGCTTTGAAATGTAATGCAAACTCAGAACGCTGATCTTGCCGAGTCCTTAGAAGGGAACTATAAACCTAATGAACAGTAGCATGGGCTGAAGCTTTGTCAGAAATAGTTCTTCTCATGGGATACACAGAAGAAAATTTGGGTGGCTTGAAATAAATAAATAATAAAAGTGGGCAGAAAGTGGGCACCTTTCAAATAAAAGGTGAACTGGAAAGGAATAAGGGGGAAAATAGGGCACTAATATCCAGTGATCACAAGGCACCTTTTATGAGAAAAAGAGATAGAGAATATTATTTTTCCTTAGTTGAGAAGTATCAGCCAGACTAGAAACAAACACTAAAAAAAGCTAGCGTGATAGAGATGTAGGGGTAACTGATCTTTAAAAACTCTTATTTTATTTGCAGAGCATCTTATGATAATTACCCAGAAATGTAAGAGATTCTTCCTTGGGATAAGCATGAGTTTATCTCCATGGCAAGTAGAGGGTGGGACCAGAGATATTTTATACCCTTGGGTGTCAACATAACCAGTACCTTAGGCTAGAAACAAGTGTGCAGCCCAGGGTACACTGTCACTGACAAGCTGGCTGTCCCATCACAGCTTTGTTCTTCTCACCTGTTTCCTGTACCCTCGGCCCCATTCTCACCTCGCCTCTGAGCAATTGCCCATGCGTCCCCATCAGGCTCATAGACGTGGAAGAGGGGCCACCCGGAGGGAGGCACAGGGCCCTTCCCCAGCCTCCTGCAGGCACAGTGTATTAACAACCACTTTGTCAAAAGATGGCCCTGTACATCTGGAACATGGGATGAATAGCATTCGTGGCGAGAGAAGATTATCATTAAGGAGATAAATTGTGAGGAAACCGCACAGGTCTTGCCCTGGCAGAGGATAGTTGACCACTGTATAGAAGTGGTAGTAGCTAAAGATCATGATAAATAAGACTGACAGAGGATATCAGCGATCCTTCCAGGTATTCAAAACAAGGAATTCAGCCATTCTTCCAAACCAAATTGTGCTGCGGATGACAAAGTGATGGACGCGAAACTGTCATGTCAGAATTGTTGACATAACCTCGTGCAATAAAAAGATGGAGTATCTTTATCTCTGACATGTATAACAAGACTGTTTACCCACGAGACAAAAATTTCCGGCCCTTAAATTAGAAAGGTTCATGTTGAAGAAGATGAAGGTTCCTACCCCTGAAAGGAGCTGCTGACTCACCTGCCATTAAGTGGGGAATACGGGACCCATCTAGGACCTCCCTGTGCTTTTTCTGAAGGGATATTCCTTGAGTTACAAGTACCCTGGATTATTAATCTTTTTCTCGTACCAGTCATCAAGCATATCCTACAAAGGTGGCAGCAAAGAGCTCCTGCAAAGTTTTCCAAGACACCTGGTCATAATTCTCTCTCTCCCTTGCTCCTAGATGAGTCTTAGATGATCTGGGTGTTGGTTTGCTCTTCTGTAAAATGATGGGATGGAGTCTATATTCCCACTTTAAAACTCTCTCTTAGGAATTTGCTATTTTGAACAACAGGCTGTAAAAGCTAATTCACAGAGTGATCATTGTTTACTATAAAACACAAAGGCACCAACTGTCCAGTACTGATGGTCAGGTGGGAAGTTGGGAGGGAGGTAGAGAAGCATAAATTGCAATAAAGCTACCACATTATCATATGGTGCTGTCACCACACTGTCATCTGGCCCAATAATCAGGGTAATTCTGCTGTATAGGAGCATGGAGCCTCATTATTCATGCTTAGAATCAAATTGCAGCGAGGCGATATAATTATATACATATTATTCAAAAAGTGTGCTTTCACAACTATAATCTCAGTTCCTCATAACTAGCCCCCAAGGGCCCCAAATCCTGCCAATCTACCTGATTCTGTACTCTTGTTTAAACTCATCTTTTTCCATTCTCATTGGTGTTGTCCTTGGTCAAGAATTCATCCCCTCTAGGCCAGGGGCCTGGAAACAATCATTTTTTAACTCTTCTCTACACTGTCTTTAAAACTGTGAAGGATAAGGTCAAACTCCTTCACTACGGCTGCCACCCCTATCCAGCCATTCCATATTACTGACAATTCCCGAGAGTACCTTGTCATGCCTGCAGGCTTCTGTCTGTCCTGTTGCCTCTGCTTGGAATATTCTTTCTCCACTACCTGCCTGGCAAAGCCTCAATCAACCGTTAAGATTCAAGAGTCTCTTCCCACGCAACTGTCATGGTCCTCATTCACTCTGTTGGGAAACACCTATGAATAGTACATTCAAGCGCGTTACCGCTCCCACTGACCATATTATATGCATGTGATCACATGTCTCACTGCCCTTTTAGTCGAGGAGCTCAGGGAAATTCCAAGGGCAATGTTCATTCTTCATGCCCCGTCATGAACTCCTGGCTAATCTACAAGGGCATGGGCCCTCCATGCTGTACTTGCATGTAGTTCTTGGTAGGGCCATAATCTTTTCTCCTCTAGGAAAGCAGGTTGTGTCTGGCTGATAGAAAAATTTAAGAGGGTTGTGAATCAGTCAGAGTCTGATCAGGAGAGAGAAACCACGCAGTAATTTGAACAGGGAGCATTTACTATACAGAACTATTACCCGTGATACGGATTGCAGTGAGAAGGGATTGCCTGGTAAGAAGTAACGGGAACCCAAAAGAACACAGGAATAATATAAGGTGCAACTATGACCCCGGAGCTGAGATTAAGCACTCAAAGGAGGCCCCCTCTTCGCTCTAAACCCCTGCACCTTGTTGGAAAGGGCATGGCTAAGACACACTTGTAGGCAGAGAAATCACACCAGTGAAACTTGTTGGAAACCCACCTACCAGAACTGGTTTTTGTGTGCCAATGGGCACTAAAGCACTAATCACTAAATTCTTTGAACAGCATTGGTAAAAATACAGGAAATATCGCTGTGTTAATACAGTATGGGAGGAAACTGGTGTTTCTGTAGGCTGGGCCACATTCATTTCAAGAGGGCAATTGCTTGCCTATAAAGTGCCTGTGAGAGTGAGAAAAGGGGGTTACTTCCTCTGGGTGGGCTTCAGCCCCCGCCACACACTCCTGTAGCAGGAACCCTTGTCCAGTAAACAACCTACACAGCCTTATACAGCAGCTGCAAGTCCATGAATAGATGGAACTATGCCCTGAAGGTGATGGGCTTTGGTAAAGGACAGACTGGCCTGCCTGAAAGGAAGCCCAGGCTCTAGACCCATTTTTCTAACTGGTAGTTGTGTGGTCTCAGGCAAATCACTTAACTGCTCTGGGCTTTCATTTTCTCACCTGTAAAACAAGAAGTTCAGACACTTCAAGTTCAAAAATTCTGTTATTATAGTGTCTATTAAGAGAAGCAGTGTCTACCTTTATATTCAAAACAGACCAGATCTCCAATTGCATGCAATAAATTTTACAGTAGGATTGTGGTCAACATCATGTCCCTCACCATTGACATGATATTTTTCTGGGCTGTGATCAGATGTCCCAATACCAGCTCTTCCAGCTAACTTGAAATTTCCTCCTTTGCATATATATTATTTTTATATATTATAAATATATATATTATAAATAGCCATACAACGCCTACTCTTCCACTAAGTCTTAACTGTGACATTGGTTGCTTCACTAAGAGCCTCCAAGATAGAGTTAGATGTCCTCGTCTGTGTCCCTGCAGCGGACACACAGACTCCTGCCGCAGCCCATCCCACGGACAGTATTGTTACTGTCTCTACCACCAGATGGTAAACTCTTAAAGGGGAGGGACTCTAATTTATGCTGGCTCTGCTGTGGCCAGCGCAGCGCCTAGCACGTAGTACTCATTAAATATTTGTTGAGTGAATGAGGACTTAAATTTCTTGCAGGAGAAGTGAAGTAATATAGTAGTTAAGACAGAGGGTTCTAAAGTCAGATGAGTTAGATTTAAATCCTGGCTTTTCCATTTACTGTCTGTGAACCTATTTGAGTTATACAACCTGCCATGCTTTAATTTTTGTTGTTGTTATTTGTTAGTTTTGTTTCGTTTGTGTTTGTGTTGTTTTTTTTGGTCCCGATATTGAGATATAATTGACATATAACATTGTATTAGTTTAAGGTGGACAACATAATGGTTGGATAGATTTATATATTGTGAATTGGTTACCACAGTAACTCTAGTTAACATCCACCATCACACAGTTACAATTTTTTTTCCTGTGATGAGAACTTGTAAGATCTACTCTTTTAGCAACTTCCAAATATACAATGTGATATTGTTAACGGCAGTCACCATGCTGTACATTACATCCCCAGAACTTACTCATCTTACAACTGGAAGTTTGTACCTTTCGACCACCTTCACCCATTTCCCCCACCCACTCTGGCAACCACCAGTCTGTTCTCTGTTTCTATTCAGTTTGTTTTAGATTCCACATATAAGTGAGATCATACAGTATTTGTCTTTGTCTGATTTATTTTACTTTAATTTCTTTATCTTCAAGAATAATTGTACCCAGTTCACTCATTTGCTATGAAGGCTGCATGGGATGTATACAGAACTGACCTCCTTAGTAAACTCTTAATAAACATTAGCCTTATTATTATCACCAATATTCAATTCTACTCATGTAACATTTATGGAAGGAAGTGAGAAGGTAAAGTGTGTCTTGCCCCAGGCTCTACATAACTTTAAAGAAGACCCTGGAGCAGTTTAGAAATTCAGAGCCTTTCCTCTAATTTTATAAATCCAAGACAGCTCAGACCAACTCACTCTGACAGCTTATCATGATCTGAAATAGTGGTCACCTTTAGAATTATGTACATATTAGAAGGAGAAGAGTCACAGATGTAAGGTCCCTTTCTTGTCTGGAAAGAGCACATGTTCTCACTATTCACCTACAGTCTTATTGTTACAATCTTCAAAGTTAGGATTTTCTTTTTGCTGATTTTTTTTTCCTTTTCCTGTTACTAATGCAAATTTATCATGAATCCTTTAGAAAATACTTAATAAAATTTTTTATCATAAGCCCACTACCCAGAGTAAGCACTTCTGAGTGTATTTTCTTCCAGTAATTTTTTAATGGATGTCTTATAGGTGTGAGTTTATGTGTGTGTTTAAAAACCCTGAGACAAAGCTTTATTTTTAATTTTTCCCCATTTGCACCCACTTACTATCATTGACCCATATTCTTAAGTCAGAATAGTACAGCCAGGTGAAGGATGGTGGGGAACACGGGGTTATACCACTGACCTAGAATGATTGCGCCATGATGGTTACTATGTCCCTTTTGAGACCAACCCTAAGAAGCCTCTCTGCAGTCCTTAACCCTGTTGACCAGTCTCCTACTTGCAACGTTCCTATTAACATCTATGACTCAACCTGCTCCTGAGTTTCCTCCCCCTCTCTTGCTGTTCTTCCTTCAGTGCTCTTAATCGCTCAAACCAGAAAACTGGAAGTCATTCTTGGTTCCTCATTCTTCCTAAATCACTGGCTCTCTTCATTGAATTGATCAGTCTGTTCTGTATTTTTAATAAACTCTTTCAAATCTGTCCACCTCTCTCCATTTCCCCTGCCACAAACAGAATCTAAGGCACCAGTTTCTCTCCCCTGGCCCAGCCCAGCGGCCTGCTCTCTGGTCCTTTGTATCCACTCCTGCCCCCACTATAATCTGTTCCCCAACCCACCACTGAACTGAACTTTGTAAAAAGTTAGATTTCAAAACTTTTTAACATAGAAAGCTAATCCAGTATCTCCTTCCCCTGGTTAACACTCTCTGATGTATGATGAGACAGTATCCTCCAGATAAAATCCTAAACCAATAAACGTGCTTTAAGCACCCCGCTGGGTCCAACCTCTGCCCACTCCTCCATGTCTCTCTCCCTGCCATCCCTTCAAACACCCTCTATTCCAGCCAAAGCAGGCTCCAGGTCTCGCAATATGTTCTCCCTTCTGCCTTGGAGGTCAGGTTTCCCAAGGTCCCAAGAGCTTGATGAACCTCTTTAGATAGACCCTTTGTTTGCAGACTTTCAGTGCTTTTGAGGACATTTCTGCTGCTTGAGCAGCCACATGGAATGGAACTGGAGTGGAGTCATCTACCTTCTCCAGCTCAGGTTTCCTTGTGAATAAATGCAAATACCACTTCATGGTGTTTTGCTTGAACTAAGCACACATAAAAGCATATCTCTTAGAGATAAACTGCATAGCCCAGAGGAAGCCCTCAGTAATATCAGCTGTTTTTATTCTAGTTCCTGAGTGATGGGTTGAGATTGGCCTGAAGGAATTATTTCAGCGGTTTCCTTTAAACCCTGTCTGGAATGTGAAGGCTCCACTCCTTGGGGAATGCCAAGAGGCATTTTGGAAAACTGTGGTCATGTTCTTGTTTCAAAAACTCAAGGGCAGTTGGACATCTAGGAGGTGGAGAAAAAGAAAGAACCTCAGGTCCAAGATGACAAAAAAAAGAGAATCGGATTCCGTGCTGTCATCTATATGTTTAAGAACATACCCTGAATCTGGGATTATATGATGAATGCATTTTAAGGTGTTGCCAGATCCCCCAAAAAGGGAAGTAAAATTGGGAAGAAGAGGCAATTAGCTTAGTAGGGAAATGCAATGGTAAGTTTCAGGAATGCCTGGGGGATGGCTTAGGGTTGTGGAGACACCACATTGTCAACAATAAAATCTCTAAAGCCCTGGGAGTGACCATTCTTTCTGATCCTAGAGACGGTGAAGGACGAGGAAGCAGCTTCTTCCCCATGATCCACATGCTCTCCTCTAGCTGTCCACTGCTGTATTACTGCAGGTGGGGACTCTACATGGGACAACTTTTACAGATGGTGGAAATCCAAGGCAGCCTTAGGTAGCTCACTGTCAGTTCCGTGGAATATGTCAACACCTATGAGCCTTAACAGACCACTCTTTGCAAGAAATCTCTCTCAGTCTGATTTTGCAGAAGGGTATGTTTTGATTGAAGGCAGCCGCTCACATCTTCACCCTTGGACATATTCTAAGTTTCTTTTACACTGAAGCCAATTCTCAGGAATTAGATGGAGAGATTGAGGCAGAGGGAGCACAGGAGGAGTAGGAGATGTAGCCTAGTGAGGGTCCCAACAGGCATGAGTTTTGAAAGAAAGTTCCCTGTCAGCCCCCCACTGATTGTAATGAGAACGAGGGGGCTATAGATGCCCCTGACCCTGGTATAGCCAAGGCTACAGGCACTAGGAATTTTTTGGAGGGAAGAAGGTAGTTCTTTCCAGTCTACAGGGGCACAGAGCTATGGCTTTTCAGGAATGAAGGGTAGAATTTTGCCCATTGTACCTTTTAATTGTTGGGACAATTAGCTGTCTTATTTTTGTAATGTAATATTTAATATGGGGGCTAGGTAACTTTAGTGCAAATCAACAAGTATTTACTGAGTACATAGTACAAGGGCCTTGGGACAAAAAATAAAGTAGATACCAATATTTTTAGTGCTTCATATACTTTATAAATTTAAACCCTGACTGTGTCCCTCATTTATTTTGTATTGATTTATCGATTTATTGAAAAAATATTTATTGAGTTCGTTCATTCTTGTATTTATTCAGTGTGCCTATTAGGTACCAGGCAGTGAACTAAACTACAGATGCAGAAGAAAGTAAGATCTTAATCTATACCTACTTATAATCTTACTGCAATACAGTGTAATACAAGCAATAATAGTTTGGAGACAGGCGTTGGATCATTCAGGAACCATTCAAGATGTTTTGATGAGTTAATTACATCTCAGGTATTGTGAGTGACCTGAAGGTGTTAAACATGCTCCCAACCCTGGGGGCAAATCACCCCCCTTGCTTCTGGACCAATACACCTGCCTACTTAAGCCAATACATAGGAGAGACTGCCAGCAGAGTGTGACGTTCTGCCTCTTAACTCCTCAAGTTTGCAGATTTCCAGAGGCTGAAGCTGCCTTCGCTGGGAGGGGGGATCTCCCTGAAGGTCCTAGAGTCATGCCAAAACTGGGGTTTTTCTCTTCAGCAAGACCTCTTCCTTTATCCTCTCAACCCTTTTGACTTCTCAAGGTACACAGATCCACTTCCCAGAAATCACTATGTCTCCATTGCAGTCAGAGCGCCATGTCTATTCTCACCAATGAAAGAATGATGAAATATGCTATGCTGTATAATTTAACCTGTTCGCAGTTGGAGCAGAAGCACTAGCTTGCCAGGCTATCCGTTCTGACAGAATAGCCTCTCTTTATCACAACTGTCAGTAGGATTTCTGCTTGTAGCTCTGCGCAAGGACAGGAGATGATCAGGGAGATGATCAGGGCAAAGGCTTGTGAACCTGGACACAGTCTTTAGGACTCATGGGCAGGTCTTTCGATGAGAAAAGAGTCCAATGCTGTAGCCACAGATATTCCTTCCTGGCGGGCTGCCTCTTTGACTTAGCAGCCTCGTTTTTCCCTTGGTCTCTCAGGGAGGTGGTGAGTATGGATGACTAAATTCACTAAATCCGACCTGATTTGCATCCTTCTTTTCTACTATTCATCCAGCCATCAGACTTCCTGTTCCTGAACTCACTGAGTGGGATACTCATTCAAATACTTATTTTCAGGCTTTTCTAGCTATGAAAATGCAGTCTTGCTTTCCTAAACCATGCTACTTCTCTGGTTAATTATAAAAATTATAGGACTTCAAAAAGGACAAAAATAAATAAATACACAAAAATTTTTATAAAAGAATTATAGGACTTCATTCATTAGGCAGCGATTTTTACTAACTCCCTGGGAACAGTGTACTACCCAGACACATCTATACAACCACATCACCTGGTAGTTAAGAAATAGGCACAACTGCTACAAAGCGAGACAGGCTGTATACCATAGTTAACATTGCTATAGGGCTTTATGATTAAGGAAGTGCCTTCATATCCGTAATTTCATGTGATCCATACAAAAACTATGTGTGGCAGATGCTTTAGATTATTATTGCTATATCCATGCCCCTTTGATAGGGGACTTTGCGGCTCCTCCCATCAAGATGTGGAGTCTATTTCCTAACGCTTTGTCTTTGGGCTCATTTCTAGTGTCTTGCTTTGGCCAATGGAATGTGGTAGAAGTGATATTTTGCCAACTCCAATTGTATTAGTCTGCTCAGGCTGTTATAACACCACAGACTGGGTGGCTTAACCAACAGAAATTTATTTGCTCACAGTTCTGGAGGCTAGAAGTTCAAGATCAAGGTACCATCAGGGTTGGTGTCTGGTGAGACCTCTCTTCCTGGCTTGCAGAACTTCTCACCTTAACCCCACATGGCCTTTCCTCTGTGCTTGTGCAAAGAGAGAGAGATCTCTGGCGTCTCTTCCTCTTCTTATAAGGACACGTCCTGTTAGATTAAGACCCCACCTTTATGACTTCATTTAACCTTTATTACTTCCTTATAGGTCTTGCCCCCAGATACAGTTACACTGGGGATTGGGGCTTCAACGTATGAATTTGGGGGGGGGGGGACACAATTTGGTCCATAGCACCAAATCTAGGCCCCAAGGGGCCTTATGAGCTTTGACTCTCTCTCAGAAGCTGTCTCCAACTTAAGACAAGTCCAGGCTAGTCAACTGGAGAAGGGACCTCAAGGAGCAGAGATAAGCTGTCTCCCTGAGGCTATCTGAGACCAGCTGGCTTGGCTGCTCACTGCAGTAGCAGGAGAGAGCCTAGATGAAACCAGAGCCACCCAGTTAAGCCAGGTCAAATGGTGACCTGCAGAATTGTGCATGAAATTAATTGTTTTAAGCCACTACGTTTTGGGTGGTTTGTTAGGCATCAAAAGCTAATTAATGTTGCAGATATTACTTTGACCCCCATTTTGTTGATGAGAAATGGAATCTCAAAGAAATTAAGTGATTGTTCAAGGTTCTATGGTTAGTGAGTCCTAAAGAGCTGCATCTTCTGAATTCAAATATTTGCTTTTTCCATTGTCCTCTGATTCTACGCCAGGAAAGATGGACTCAGAGTCTGGAAACATAAACATACTGATGTGGGGCAATTTATGATCATTTTCCTGGCAAATTAATTCCTAATGCGTTGGACTTTAGATTGGGCAAATGTGTATGTGCATGTGTGTGCATGTGTGTGTGTACGTTTACATGTACCTGTATTTCCTCTGAAGGGTACAGACCCAGGGTTTATCAAGCTATTTTATTCCAAATGAATAGTTTTATTGGCTGTGATAGATCCAGGCCCTGCATGTTTATGTCAGTGTGACTGGACCAGCCTCTGAGTAAAAGTGGACATGGGCTTCAATATGCCCCTTAGGTGTGGACCTCAATGAGAATGTTTCCCAAAACTTTTCATGAAATGCTGAACACAGTTGTAAAAACTTGGTCAGGAAGAAAGCAAGGCTGCAGAGACACCCTCACTGGAATGGAAGATGATTTGCCACTTGAGAAGAATGATGGACAAGGGCCAAGAAGGGAGGCTTGAGTCATGGGACTTCCCCCCTCATAATGACTTCCCTGGTACTGGGCCTCTACCTTCTTTGACAGTCATATTCCTCAGCCGCCTACTGCAAAATCTCTGGCTCATTTCCAATATTTTGCTCTTTAAGACAGTGCTATATAGAATAATTTGAACATAGATCATTTTGCACCTGTGTTAATTTTTTTGTAAAGTAACATCCTAGAAGCAGGCATGCTGGATCAAAGAATATATACTTCACAACATTTTTATAGATAAATTTTAGAGATATCATCAAATTGCCACTGTCAGGGTTGTTCCAATTTACACTTCACCAGCAGTGTATGAAAGTGACTCTCTCCATCGCCTCACCAGGAGAGTATTACCAAACTTTTGGATTTTAGCTACATAATAGGTAAGAAATAGTATATATCCGAGGTAGTTTTAGTTTGCGTTTCTTTTCTTATGAGTAAGCTTGAGCATCTTTTGGAACATTTAATTTCTATGTCTTTTATATGAACTCTCTGTTCACACCCTTTGTCCGTTTTTCTATCACGTTATTAGTTTAATTGCTCTTTAATCATGAGACATATGCTAGTCTTGTTTCTCTAACTAGATTACTCTTAATTATATTTTACATGACATTATTGAACTATTGTGTTCTTTAACTTTCTTGTGTTATGTTTTATATGTGGGGGGTTGGGGGGAGGATTTATTGTGAATTTCCAACCACACTGTTGATTCTCTAAGTACAGGGCCCATGAATTGCATTTACTTTTTACTTGCTCCATTCTAGTGTGAGGCTAAGTAATAATTCATCGTCAATAACTACATGGCTTACTGAATGAGTGAGAACAGAAGAATCAAATGTTGTGTGGAGGTTGGAACCTCATTTGTCATGCGTTAAATGCTGCCCCTCCCCCCCCAAAAAAGATATGTCCTAACCCTCAGAATCTATGAATATGATCTTATTTGGAAAAAGGGTCTTTGCAGATTCATAAATTAAGGATCTTAAAATGAGGTCATCCTGATTACCCAGGATGGCCCTAAATCCAATAGCGTCCTTATGAGAGGCACACAGAGGAGAGATGCACTGCGAAGAGGCCACGTGAAGAGGGGGGCAGAGATGGAGTCAGGCAGCCACAACCCAAGGAATGTCTGGAGAGGAAAGGAAGCATCCTCTCCGACAGCCTGCAGAGGGACTGCAGCCCTGCCAACACCTTGATTTCAAACTTTTGGCCTCCGGAATAAATTTGGGTTGTTTTAAGCCACCAAGTTTATTGTAGTTTGTTATGGCAGCCACCAGAAGCTAATCGTCCTTCACGCCTTTGATCTTGTCTCTGCCATGTTCACTGAATACATGTTATTCAGTTGACTGTGAGGAGAGAGAGGAATGAAGGAGATACAAAAGCACAGGAGAGGAGGGGAAACACAGGGTTGTGGGTGTAGGGGTGGAGAATGAGAAGAGAAGAGAGAGGAGGAGAAGGAAGAGAGAAAGAAAAAAATGAAATAAAAAAAGAGAAAAATGAGGTAAGGATGGGTTGGCTTCTGCTCCGACATTTGGCCTTTTTCTTGGTCCTCATCTTTCTCCAGATGGCATCTCTTCTACTCTCCCTCAGCCTCTCCCGGCCCCTCAGGCATTCGGCCACACTAAGCAAGTTTATTTTTATGCTCTTTACATTTTTTGTCCCATCCCACGTTTCTGGTTTCTAATCTGCAGGCACCAGTGGGCTGGTTAGAAGCCTGAGCAGAGACACACGCTCACCCAGAAAGCTCCCCTCCACTGTTCCATCAGTCACCCTTAGCAGAGGCCTGGGATCCCGGCCATTCTAGTATTTGGGGCCTCCCCGGCCCAGGCAGGGCATTCCAAATCTACAAGCACCCACTTGGAATGCTTCTGCGGTCACATCAGCCCACTATCTGCCGCCCACAATACAAGTGAGGGAACAAAGGAAGTAACCCAGAATTGCCAAGTGTGCCCTCTGAAAAATTCCAAAGGCGGGAAGAAGGTTTTGATTAATTTGCCATTTATCTTCTGGGTTTGACTAAAGTGCTTTAGACATCTCTGTACTGCCTCTAGTGGTCACCAGCCGTTGTGTTCTCCTAAAGGACCTCATGGTTTGTAAATTCCTCACCCACTTTTTGAAATTTTCTGTGTTTCAGTTAGGAATTTTATTTTAAATTATTTTTACATAGAGAAGATATCTAAGTATTTTTAGAATCAATTCCATTTTTTTCTTTTGTGATTTCTATTATTTTTAAAAATTATTTCAAAATATTCATTCTGTGAGTTTTGATAAATTATAGCATGGTATAACAACCATCACAGTCAGGATACAGACAGTTCCTTCACTCCAAAAATTCCCCCGTGTTGCAACTTTATAGTCAAACCACTCCCTGCCACACACACACCCTTAAATCATAGTAAACAACTTTTGATCTTATTTCTATTCCTACGGTGTTGTTTTTTCCAGATTTTCGTATAAATGGAATCATGCAATATGTAACTTTTTGAGCCTTGCTTCTTTCACTTAGCATAATATATTTGATAAACATAATGCATCAATGTTGTTGAGAATATCAATAATTCATTCCTTTTAATGACTGAGTAGTATTTCATTTAATGGATGTACCTCTTTATCCATTTGCCTAGCTAAGGATATTTAGGTTGTTGCAGGTTTTTGTAGTTATGAATAATGCTGCTACGATTATTTGAATACAGGTTTTTGTGTGAACCTGAGTTTTCATTTCTCCAAGGTAAATACATAGAGGTAAGAGTGCTACATTTATATGGCAAGTGTAAGTTTAACTTTACAAGAAACTGACAAACTGTTTTCCAGGGTAGCTGTAGCATTTTCATTCCCATCAGTAGTGTATGAGAGTTCCAGATACTCCATATCCTTGTATTCTATTGGACTTGGTATTGTCAGTTTTTGTTTTTGTATTAAACATTTAAAAAGATGTGTAAAGGTATCATATTGTGGTTTTAATTTGTATTTCCCTAATGACTAATAACATTGAGCATCATATCTTGTGTTTATGTACTATCTATATATCTTCTTTGGTGAAGTGTCTGTTCAAATTTTTGCCCATGTTTTTAGGGGGTTTTTTTGTTGTTGAGTTATGAAACTTTATATATTATGGATATAATTCCTTTGTCAGAAATATGATTTGCAGATATTTTCTCCCAGTCTGTATCTTGTCTATCACTCTCTTAACAGTGTCTTTCACAGAGCAAAAGTTTCTAATTTTGTGAATTCCAAGTTAGCAAATTTTTCTTTTATGTCTTGGACCTTTAATGTCATATCTAGGAACTTTTTGCCAAACCCAAGGACATAGATATTTTCTTTAAAGTTTTCTTCCAAAGTTTTATAATTTTATATTTCATGACATTTATTTTTTGCATATGTATATTCAATTGTTCTAGTACCATTTGTTGAAAAAACTATACTTTCTCCAGTGAGTTATCTTGGCACCCTTGTCAAAAAATATATTGGGCATATTTGTATGGATCAATTTATGGACTCTATATTCTGTTCATTCATCTTTGTGTCTATCCTTTTGCAAATACTTCACTGTCTTGATTGCTGTGACTTCATAGTAACTCTTAAGATCAAGCAACATGAATCTTCCAACCTGGTTTTTCATTTTCAAAATCATTTTGTCTATTCTAATTATTTTGGCTTTCCATATAAAGTTTAGAATGATATTGTCAATAGCTATTGATAAAAAGAATCCTGCTGGGATTTTTATTGGGATTGTAATAAATCTATAGATCAATTTGAGGAGAATTATCACCTTAATATTGTCTTTCAGTACACAAACCCAATAAATTTAGTTCTTTGATTTCTTTCATCTGTGTTTTGTAGTCTTTATCATGCAAATTCTGCAAATATTTTGTTGTTTACACCTAAATATTTCATTTTGGGGGCCATTGTAACTGATACTTCAGTATCTTTTACTTTTCCTTGCCTTATTGCACTGAGTAGTATGCTACTAAATAGGAGTGGTGAGCATCTTGTTTCAGTCTTGAATCTTATTCCCATATCAAGGCAAAAGTATTTATTCTTCACCATTATGTATAATTTAATACATATAATTTATAATGTCTAATTATGTATAATTTAGCTTTAAGTTTTAGTGTATGCTTGTTATCATATTGAGAAAAATTGCTGCTATTCCTAGTTTACTGAGAGTTTCTATCATAAATATATTTTTTATTTGTCAAATGATTTTTCTATATATACTGATATAATTATGTAGTTTCTCCTTTTCAGTCTTCTTTAGTCAATGTAATCCACATTAATTTTGGAATGTTGAACTAGCCTTGCTTCTTGGTGTTCACCCCATTTTCTCATGATGTTATCTTTTGCATATGTTGCTGGATTTAACTTGCTAAAATCTTTTTGAGAATTTTTGAATCTATGTTCATGAGAGTTATTGGTGTATAGTTTTCTTGTGTCTTTGTCTGGTTTTGGTATCAGGGTAATATGGGCCTTATAAAATGAGTAGAGAGGTACTCTCTCCTTTTCAATTTTCCTAGAAGAGCGTTTGTAGAATTGATATTATTTCTTCCTTAAATTTTTGGTAGAATTCACCAGAAAAGCCATATGAGTCTTGAGTTGTCTTTGTTGGAAGGTTTTTAACTACAAATTCAATTTCTTTAATATATATATGACTAGTCAGATTATCTATTTTTGTGTATGTAAGCTTTGATAGTTTGTACCTCTCAAGGAATTGGTCTTTTTCATTTAAGTTATTGAATTTATGAGCATAACGTTGTTATAGTATTTCCTAATTATGCATTTAATGTTCACCCCTTCTTTGTCCAGCTTTTGCTTCTGGTATATTAATTTGTGTCTTCTATCTGTTTTTCTTGGCCATTCTTACTAGAGCTTTATCAATTATATTGTTCTTTATAAAGAACCAGTTTTTGGTTATGCTGACTTCCTCTATTGTTTTTGTGTTTGCAGTTTCATTGACTTTCTATTCTTATCTTTATCCTTTTCTTTCTTTGCTTTGGGCTTAGTTTGCTCTGCTTTTTCTTATTATTTAAGGTGGAAGATTAGATTACTGATTTGAGACCTTTTTTTCCTCCCTAATATAAGCATTTATTGCTATAAATTTCTCTCTAAAAACTGTTTTAGCTGCATTGTGCAAATTTGATGTGCTACATGTTACTTGTCATTCAGTTCAAAATATTTTCTAATTTCCATTGAGACATTTTTTTGTCCCATGTGATATTTAGAAGTCTGTTGTTTAATTTCTAAATATGTGGGGATTTTCTAGATAAGTTTGCTATTAATTTTTGGTTTAATTTTATCATAGTCCTGATTTCAATTCATTTCAATGTGTGCTAAGGTTTGCTTTATGGCCCAGAGTATTGTCTTTCTTGGTGAATGTTCTGTGTACACTAGAAAAGAATGTGTGTTCTGCTGTTTTTAGGTAGAGAAGTAGAGTCTGAAAATGAAAATATTTCAGTTCAATCAAGTTGCTTGATAGTGTTATTTAGGACTTCTATAGCTTTAGTGATTTTCTGTGTACAGTTACCCTTGAACAACATGGGGGTTAGAGGCACTGACACCCCGCTGAGTTGAAAATATGAGTACTGCTATCTCTGCCTCAAAAACAAAGGAATTGATAAATGACTCACCCAAGGGCAGGAAGCTGAAACAGTTTGGATAGAATCAGGACTCAAACCCTAGTTCTTTTGATTCCACATATTGTGATCCTGTTGAACAGAAACATTTCCCCACGTTAGTTAATTTAAGATTTGTAAAATGAAAATACAGGTACTATATTTATTTTCTTAAATCTGCGTATAAATGGACCTACACAGTTCAACCTGTGCTGTTCAAAGTTCATTATCTGTCCCTCCCTACCAGAATGCGAATGTCCGAAGTACAGGACTTCGTCTTATTCGCTGCTATATCCCGAGTGTCTACATGCCTGATCTGACCCATAGTAAGTATGCAGTAAATATATGGTGAATGAAAGAAAACCTAGTGAGAAAACAAGCAAAAACACTATTCTCTTGTATATTTTAAAGAAGTTGATTTGCAATGACAGAATTTTGAAATATCTAAGAGCGCATGAAAGACTTTGAGATCATCTTATCTGGAGGTTATCAATCTTTATTTCTCTGAGCATATCTGAAGGATACAGCACAAGCCAAAGCCATAGATCTCAACTGGAAGGGATGCCCTTGCTGGGGGGAATATCAGAATAGGAGGGAGGAGAAGGACCTACGTAGAGTTTATGGTTTGAGGAACCTTTCCAGGTGATAGGCTTTTCTCGGGAGACATGTTTGTTCATGCTCTTCTTTTCTAAGCTCCTTCCACTCCTACTTCCAAAGCCCCTTTGAAAAATACCAGTCTGGTCCAACTCCTTCCTTAAAGACAGTGATTCTGAAAGGTTAATGATTTGCCCAGAGTCAAGAAGTTAGTGGAACAGCTGAATTAGAAACCAGTATCCTGACACTGTTCTATAGGATCAAATAAGGAGCATTGAGAGTCCAGATTGTCAAAATCCATATCTCTAGAGAAGAGTTTCGCACAAAGATTTGAGAAGGCGGGCTTCCCTGATGGCACAGTGGTTGAGAATCTGCCTGCTAATGCAGGGGACACGGGTTCGAGCCCTGGTCTGGGAGGATCCCACATGCCGCGGAGCAACTAGGCCCGTGAGCCACAACTACTGAGCCTGCGCGTCTGGAGCCTGTGCTCCACAACAAGAGAGGCCGCGATAGTGAGAGGCCCGCGCACTGCGATGAAGAGTGGCCCCCGCTTGCCACAACTAGAGAAAGCCCTCACACAGAAACGAAGACCCAACACAGCCAAAAATAAATAAATAAATAAATTTGATAAAAGAGGGAGTGATTTAAAAAAAAAAAAAAAAAAGATTTGAGAAGGAGAATAGTATAGTTGTTAATGGAATTTGGAGCCAGACCGTCATGGCTCCAAATGAAGTTATTAACTTCATTCAGTTTCGTTTCCTCATATGTAAATTCTGGATTTACTTGAATATTCAATAGCCACCTAAAACTCAGCACATCAAAAGTAAGTGCTCTCTTTTTCCTCACTCCAAAACCTTCTCCTACTCCTCTGTTCCGAATTTCATTAAATGCCAACTGCCTCTCCACAGAATCCCTTTCTCTTTCAACCTCCCTCACTCCCAGCTTTGAGACCTACCAAATCTACATCCTAAATGTCTCTCGAATCAAATCACATTTTATCCATTCACATTGTCACTCCCCTGGTGTCAGACAATCATTTTTTGTTTTGTTTTTGCCAAATGACTGCAACCTTTCTAATTCATTTTGTTGCCAACAGTCTTGCCTCTGCCCCCATTGTTCATCCACATGGTAGCTGTGTAATTTTTCTAACGTACATGTCTGATCATGACACTGTCCGCTCTGATCCCAAATTTCATTTCCTCAATGTGGCTTTCATGGCAGCTCAAACTTACCCCCCAAGCTTATGTTTTATTTTGTCCATGTTGGTCCTCTCTGCTCCTGCCATATTGAAAATTTTTTCAGTTCTCTTGGAAGTGTCATGCATATTCCACCCTCTGGATATTTCTTCATGCTCATTTTTATTCTGGGGTTTGTTTTTTTTTTTTTTTTTGGTGGCCAATTCATCTTTTTATATCTGTTTTTGTGTTTGTGTGTGTGTGTGTGTGTATGTGTGTGACACATACCTTCTCTTTATGCCTCAATAAAATGTGGGTCAGACATCCCTCCAGTGTGCTTCTGTAATACCCATACTTCTCCCACACAGCCCTCACCACTCTATATCATAACTGTTGATCTGTTTACACCTTGTCACTAATCTTAATCTCTATAAGGTCAGGGACTGTGCCTCCCATGTACACTATTATACCTCAGGTGCCTAGCAGGTACTAGGTACATAATGGCTGCTTAACAAATGATATCTATTGTCATCATCTTCCTTATCTTCATCATCATCATGATTGAATAGAGTCGTGATTTACGTAAAATGCTAAGCATGATGACTGGTTGACAGCAATACATAGTAGTTTTAATTATTTAATATTCTTATTTTCTTCAGCAAAATTTAATATTTCTGAGCACATATATTATAATAAAACTCAAAGCAAAACACAGTTACATCTCTTTGGTATTTTATCATAAGGTAAGAAGTAATAAATATATAAAATACTTTAGCATATACATGTATACGTGGACGTACTAGTGATATTTTCTCCCCAAATTCGCTGATGTTCTTGAGGAAGAGCAAAAACATGACTGGAAGTTCTCTTGCACTCTGTTGACTCACATAGTAAAGGTCAAATATGACTCTATGCATTTAAAAAATCCTTTCTGTAAACAAATCATTTCAACTTTAGCCACACCTTAACTATTCCAAGAACAGATACATTCTTAGTAGATGAACAGCTTGTAACAGGCAGCCTTATCTTTCCTAATTCTCTAACTTACTTTTAACACAGTATTGAACGGCAAAGGTCTTATAATAAGAATTGTTCCCTCTTCTATAAAGTTGGGAGAAGCAAGTTAATTATGATTGAGTTTTAAGATAATACAAGATCACTAAGGGACTCAATTTAAAATACTGACTAGCTGAAACAGAAAAAAAATCAGTTTAATCGTTTAGCAAAATTTTATTTTCCTTAGACTAATTCTAGAAATATACTTAAGACAAATAATTTTCTTTCTATGGGGAATTAAAACTTGAAAGAAGTATTAATTTTCCCTCTGTTTGGGTAGATTCTAGGAGGAATTGTAGATTTTAGATTCACAGTGAGTGCCATAGTGTTTTTTTTTCCTAATTAGCAAAATTAAATGATAAGGGAATTCCTTGGTGGTCCAGTGGTTAGGGCTGGCTCTGCGCTCTCACTGCCGAGGGCTCGAGTCCGATAAAATCCCACAAGCCTCACAGTGCGGCCAAAAAAATAAAAATGTCATAAAAACCACTCTTCTATACAAAACTTAGTTTATTTCACAACAAACATAGCATGTTGAATATTAACAAAAATTTTGGTTTTTATTAGTTTGATTCCATGAAGTAAAGTTATTTACATAGATATTTCTACAGTGAAATCTCAACCTCTATATTTCAGGATTCACAAGGAACATTACTTATCAAAATCTTATATTTTTAGGTATGTCCCAGTGTAATAAACTGTAAGTTAAGAAAAGTTTGAATAGCTTGAACAGATGACTTAGGGACAGAAGTTTTTTTTCATTACCAAAATTCTCTGCCAAAAGATTTGCCAAAAATATTCTTGAATTCAGAACCACCATAGTGTTTGTAGGTGCAGAAAAGACAAAGGGGAGAAATTCCCAAAATGAGACTAATGAAGCCCCAAATTGAAGATAAATTTATAAGCAAACAAAAATGGCTTGACTTTTAATGTAAGCTAATAGAAAAATCTGATTTGCTTTGCCAAACATTTATTTATATAGGAGATAGTACAAAATCTATTAAAGGAAATATAATGCTTTACATAGCAGATTGTATGTTTGGAAGATTTTGCACCTTAAAACAAACAAAAAAACAAACAAACAAAAAACCTTTAGTCAGGGTTAAATATAAACAGATACTAAATATTAGCTAAATTGGTACATAGAAATGTCACAATATTAATTAAGCCAATAGTTTATTTCTACCTTATCTTGTTTCACAAAGAGTGTTGAAGAGCTTACAAAAATAACAAAAACAATAAAATTAATATTTAGACACCCAGAAATCATGGTCTTATAGTAAGTTACTTAATAAACATTTTCTGATTTTATTTGATAACTGATTATCAAATGGAACAAAAAACAAAGGTTATAATCTCCAGTGGGGGAGATGCAGCGGTGGGCCAGTGGGCCAGAGGTAGCCGCTTGGAAGGAGAGGGAGATGGGGGGTTTTTTGTTGTTTTTTGTTTGTTTGTTGTTTTTGGCCACTGCCGTGAGGCATGCGGGATCTTAGTTCCCCAACCAGGGATCAACCCATGCCCCTTGCATTGGGAGCACAGAGTCTTAACCACTGGACCGCCAGGGAAGTCCCGGGAGCAGTTTTTATGGTTCCTAAAATATCTCTAGGATAACTATAAAACATGATGCCAATTAATTCGGCTTGCCATACACAATTTCTCTTATGGTAAAATACAAATTAGTTTTATACCTTTGCGTTAAATAGAAAAACATTTCTCTTTGGTGCTGACATTTCCCCTTCTCATTTCTTAAAATGTTGAGCATATTTTAAAAGAATAGGATATCAAATTATTAACCTACTTTGAGCACCAAGTTTTTATCAAACTCTGGGTTTGCACACATCTTGGTTTGGCTTAAGGATGGGGACCATATCTTGTTTTCAATGTGCTACAACATTATAGGGGCCCAATAATATGTGTCAAATGCATGAATTAACAAATTAATGGTACTTGTAATCTCTGAAGATGACATGGAAAAAACTAACATATTCTTCAGCCAACAAAGACTGAATGGTACTATTGTCAGATTCAATATGATGTGTTATACTCATTAATTTCCATTTTCAGGCTCTAGAGCACATTAGAAGTCTTTCTAATGACAAGATGATCTGGGAAACCTCAAGATTATCTTGAGCAGTCCAGCTAGAAGCATAGAGTGTAGGAACTTTTCACCTAAAAGGGACTCTAAAGGATATTTTGTCCAACTTCAACCTTTTCAGATAAGGACATTAAGGCCTAGTTGAGTCACTTGCCTAGATGACATAGGTAATTAACATTATCGATGAAAATAATACCCTGTTACCCAGTCTAGGGCTCTTTCCACCATACAGGCTGCTTTTCCTAATTCAATTATGGAGATGATCAAATAAGGAAGAAAAATTTTGCCTTGCTTTTTACCGTTTTTTAAAATTTGATTTCTTTCCCAAAATCAAGATATGTTGAAACTGGATCTAGTCAAATGTGGAGAGCCAAAGATGCTGGGAAGTTCCTGGAAGGCAGTGCTGCAGAGAGAGAAATGGACAGGAACTATCTTGCTCCACTCTCTGTGGTAGCTGGGAGGGGAGTGGATTGGGGAGGATTCAGGTCTGGCTTTCACAGAAGGGTAGCGCCCATCTCTGGCAAGATCTGACTCAGTTTGAGTGGTCGTTTGAGGGTATTGGCTATGTTGACATGGCCAAAAGAGATCTGAACAGAATATTATGTCCAAAAGTCAACTTACCAACTAGATAACAAACTCTTGGACAGATTTCTGGAGTGAAAATGTTGCTTGGAATGCAGTCGTAGTCCAAGTGTTTTTGCAATAAAATTCACAATTTTAGCCTACATACACCCACTCTTCCAAGCAGTAGTTAAGCAACATTATCATGCTGGTACAATCAAATGATTGCTGATCAAAAATATTGCTAGTGAAACAAAAGATGAATTGTAGGATCTTTAAGCCCTAATTTTAAAAAATGTACATTTTGGAATGGTAATAGTTTTCTCTAAAAATCATTTATCACTGAATAACGTAGAATTACAATTCCAGG
This sequence comes from Balaenoptera ricei, assembly GCF_028023285.1. NCBI lineage: Eukaryota > Metazoa > Chordata > Mammalia > Artiodactyla > Balaenopteridae > Balaenoptera > Balaenoptera ricei. The sequence continues at coordinate 47,680,158 of NC_082647.1, read as the reverse complement.
GCCTCACTGAATTAGCATATAAGGCGCTACACAAATACACACATGCATACATGCACATGCACAATACACCTATAAACATACAGTTGATTCATACAGTTATTCATGGTAGTTATGTCCTATAAAGGTGCCACAAACACCAAATTGGCAAATACTGAACCACTGATGCTAGGGGAAATATCAATGCTAGGGGACTCACAGGGTCCTGTGAGCCTCTTGTTGCAATGCTTAAGTCAACTGATTAATACATAACTTTATTTTGTGTGTGTTTGTGTTTAAAGACCCCTTATTTAATATACACTGGTGTTTCATTAGCACTGAACTCATGGCCAACAACACTGTAAGTCACGCCTGAACGAAGCTCATCTAACACACATTTTCTCCATAAGGCACATCATAGCCTTCTGTGCTCAGGAACACTTCAGACACTTGGAGACCATTTGAACTAGGGAAATCACCAACAAACAGCACAAAAATGTGAATAACATGGCATGATAGAGACCACGAAAAGGACACTGTTTATAGTATGAGAGCTGAGACAGGAAGCTAGAGAGTCACTTTGACCTCAGCTGAGAAAGTGCACGTCGGGCAACTCAATTTTCCACTGCTCTGTGCCTGTCTGTGAATGACACCAAGGTGCCCTGAGTGTGAATTTGAGGGATTACAAATAAATTTTTGCAAGCAGGCAAATTCACAAATATGGATTCTATGAGTAATGAGGACCAAGTAAACACATATCCTGTGTGTACATGCGTGTGTCTGTGTGTTCATGTGGGCATCTCTCCAATCACCGAATAAGTCAGGCCAGTGTTGTTGGCAGCTGTGACTATTTGCAGTCACAGTGTCACTTCTAAAATGTAACACGAGCCTGTTATTCCTTCACAGCAGGTTGACTATGTAAGTCCCCCTGCGTTTTGGGGGTGTTTAGATAGCTATAAAGTTTCCTTTCTTCTTACTCCTGCAGTCTTAGAATTGCATCTTTTCTTGAACCTTTTTCTCATTGCTATGCTTGAAATGAGATAATACTAAGGTTCCTCTTTTTTGAAAGTAGAAGGAAATCTGAAACTTAAAAACTTCCTCTATCTTTCCGGAGTTGGGAAGCGTGCGAGCCTACAGCCTTGCCCCGGTCAAGAGCTACCAGGGCTTTTTATGTTACTTGGCATAAATCCATGTAAAGAGGGAGGAGTCTACAGACTTTAGATCTATGTGTTGACTGGCTCTTTTTATTTCCTGTGTGGTCTTCATCTGTGAAATGAGAATAATAATGTCCACGTCATGGTGGTGTTGTAACAAATAGAAACGATGCATGTTAAGTACTTTGCATTTTGTTCTCATTATCATTAACAAGAGCAATAAAAACCATACCCATACTAAACATGGAGAATATCGCAAATTCAGCTCCAAAAGGGATTCAAAGGCAATTTAACAAGATAAACATCTCCCTCGGTCACAGTATGGCTATTGTATGTCCCTATAAACCTTGTCATGATTAGTTTGAGCCTCTGGCAGGACTGCTGTCTCCAGCACACTCACGTGCCAATCATTCCAGGCTGTCGAAGCCGTCAGCTCTTCCAAGAGCATTAATTGTTGCCCCACCCTCTGAAGAGCTCCGGTGTTCAAGGTCCATGTAAATGATTCCACCAAAGACAGCTGATCTTAGCTTAAGGCCAAGGGAAGGAATGCTCAGTGCTAGTGAGGTTTCTTCTATGCCCCTTCTGTCTGTCCTTCACTCTTTTTGGTTTTGCTGTACCTTTTGCATCCACATCACCACCTCCTAGCTAGTAATTCTCATCTGCTATTGCTAAAGCATAAAGAATAGAAAATTTTGAGACTAAGGAATATGATAGGAAAAGAAGGTTTTCTGAAAAGAGGCAGAAATCAGAAGAGAAATATATATACTAGACAAATGTTAATATATATTTCACATTTAATATATGTATAATATACAAAGAGAAGTCCAGATATTTGCTGTAAACATTTATCAGAAAACAAAAGAAGAGTAAAATTATTTGAAATCAAAATTTTCCTATGCAAAAAATGGGAGGGATTCACAAACAAAATCACCAGCAGCCTTGCATGATAATGAGTTTCCTATCACTTGAGAAAATCAGAAAAGACCAGTGACAACTTGCCAAGTGCACAGCAGTGAGGGCTGGCTCATTCCCTCATTGAACCAGTCATCAGTCATGGAGTATCTGTGGTGTGGCTGTCACTGTGGGAAGCATGTGGTCTTTGCTTTTTGAGGAATTCATTGTCTGGAGGCATCACTTAGATGATTTCTTTAGAGACTTCCAGTATCTCCCAACTCAGGGATTCTATAATTCTGTATCTCTACTTTCAGCACTGACACTTAGCAGGTACACACTGATAAGACCCTGTTGAATATTAAAATATTAAAATACTTCCATACTGGTTGGTAAACAGCCACTGTGGACCCTACCATGGGCTCCCATCCCCCAGGAGCCCTGGATCTCTCCAGGACCCAGTAACTAAAGAGTTAACTCTGTCCCAGGATTCAAACCCTAGGATTTGGCTCCACCCTAACAGCTAGAGTCCTCCCAATTGATCGGTGCCCATGTTTTACCAATTGCTAAGTAGTTTTTTTTTTTTTAAGATTTATTTTTATTTGTTTATTTATTTTGGTTGTGCCGGGTCTCAGTTGCAGCATGTGGGATCCTTGCTGAGGCATGCAGGATCTTTAGTTGCGGCATGCATGTGGGATCTAGTTCCCCGACCCGGGCCCCCTGCATTGGGAGTGCAGAGTCCTACCCACTGGACCACCAGGGAAGTCCCTACCAATTGCTAAGTAGTTTTAACATCACTTGTCCCTACATCAGTGTCTCTCAAACTTGTTAGACTTTGCAAAAGATCCCCTGCCCTTCTAGGCCACCTACTCCCACATCCTTTAGGAAAGGAAATCAATGAAAACAATGGAGTGTTTTATATAAACAAATGGGAGGGAGAACAATCATGTGTCTATCTATCTACTCTAACAGTAGAGGATTAGATGATTCTTACATGAAACACAATATAAGGTATCTCAAAAATCAAGTTATTGAAATGTGATGGACCCCAACATTACTGATAAAAATATTCACCACTACCCACCGTTGAGTTAAACTACGTACAACAAAGTAAACCTTGAAGTTAAACTAAAAGTAATGTATAATTAAAAAGAAAAACATCAGTCAAAAATTACAATCACCTAAGACAGCAAGATGCTCACAAAGAATTCTCCCCCAGTTTGCTGAAATCACAGTATCTAGGTGTCCACATTCACAAGAGAAGCCTTTTATCTTTACAAGCCTTGTATGGCAGCGACTTTAACAGAGAACTGAATGAGAGAACACAGCGAACTCTAGAGTAGGAGGGGAAACCCTGCTGCTTTAAGGACCCTTCGCTGTTTATGCTCCTTACTTTGAGTAACTGCAGAATTCTTTGGAAGAGATTTTTTTTTTCAAACATCTAGATCAACATAACTCTTTTTTTTATATATAAATTTATTTATTTTTGGCTGTGTTGGGTCTTCGTTGCTGTGCACGGGCTTTCTCTAGTTGCGGTGAGCTGGGGCTACTCTTGGTTGCGGTGCGCGGGCTTCTCATTGCGGTGGCTTCTCTTGTTGCGGAGCACGGGCTCTAGGCACGTGGGCTTCAGTAGTTGTGGCTCACAGGCTCTAGAGCACAGGTTCAATAGTTGTGGTGCATGGGCTTAGTTGCTCCGCGGCATGTGGGATCTTCCCAGATCAGGGCTCGAACCCGTCCCCTGCATTGGCAGGCGGATTCTTAACCACTGCGCCACCACAGAAGTCCGGAACAGATTTTTTTTTTAATTGGGAAAACACTTTAATGGGTGTTCTACTTACACTTAAGTAGAAAGGGCAGGAGTGGTTTGGACAAAACAAGGCTAAAACCTCTCTGTGTTAAAAAAGCTACTTTCTTTGGACAGAGATACATATCTGTTGTGCTGAGAGCTCCTAGGGTGTCCCAAGACTGGGTAGGAGTAAGCACTGGGGACCAAGGGGTGGGGACTCCCCATGGAGCAAAGATGGGAGAAGAGGCTCTGATTTGCAGAGAGTAGATGCCAGCCAGGGACAGGAGAGAGGCAGTATTTATGATGCTCATATGCCGTCACCCTCCCCCAAGCTTTCGTTTTCTGCACTGTGAAGCCTCCAATATTCAGTCTGTTAAGCCAGCAGCCTTGCTTGGTGATCCTGAGGAATTAGGAAGTGGCTGGGAGAGAAATCTTCAGCTTGCAGAGTGATGGCAAGAATGCCAGAGGTAACCAGCGGGAGACCAGGAACCGCCAAGCAAAACAAGACGGGATGGACGACAACCAGAAGGCCTTGGTAAGACCTTCCGAGATGAGGGCTGAGGCGCTTATTTGGATTTGAAAGGCTGGAAAACGTGTGGAAGCTTGAATTACCCTAGAAACACTGCAATTTCCTTTATAAATATCAAATTGTAATTATCCTTAATAATTTATTTAGGAGGTTACCTGTGGTACATAACTAAAGTCTTACATAAAAATGAAATCCTTGGATGTACATTTGAGTCACTCACAAGTACCAAAACCAAAACCAAAACCGAGGAACTTGCTTTTGGTTTTATCGGTCAGTGGGCGGCAGAGGACACTTATGGCCCACCAGTGTGGCACGGACCCCATTTGGACTACACAGGGACAGTTAGTTGCCTTTTTTCTACTCACCCAGTCATCTTACAGACAGTTCCATCCTTCCTTTTTTTTTAATGGCTATAATTTTTTTAATTTATATTTTATATTGGGGCATAGTTGATTTACAACATTGTGCTAGTTTCAGGTGTACAGCAAAGTGATTTAGTCATACACATATCTATTTTTTTCCAGATTCTTTTCCCATATAGATTATTACAGAGTATTGAGTAGAGTTTCCTGTGCTATACAGTAGGTCCTTGTTGATTATCTATTTTATATATAGTAGTGTGTGTATTTGTTAATCCCAAACTCCTGATTTATCCCTCCCCACCCCCTCCTTTCCCCTTTGGTAACCATAAGTTTGTTTTCTATGTCTGTGAGTCTATTTCTGTTTTGTAAATCAGTTCATTTGTATCATTTTTTAGATCCCACATATAGGTGATATCATATATTTGTCTTTCTCTGACTTACTTCACTTAGTATGATAATCTCTAGGTCCATCCATGTTGCTACAAATGGCATTATTTCATTCTTGTTTATGACTGAGTAATGTTCCATTTTATATATGTACCACATCTTCTTTATCCATTCATCTGTCGATGGACATTTAGGTTGCTGCACCAATAGTGGCTGCGCCATAGTGGCTGCACCAATTTACATTCCCACCAACAATGCAGGAGGGTTCCCTTTTCTCTACACCCTCTCCAGCATTTTTTGTTTGTAGACTTTTTGATGATGGCCATTCTGACGGGTGTGAGGTGATACCTCCTTGTAGGTTTGATTTGCATTTCTCTAATAATTAACGATGTTGAGCATCTTTTCATGTGCTTTTTGGCCATCTGTGTGTCTTCCTTGGAGAAATGTCTATTTAGATCTTCTGCCCATTTTTTGATTGGGTTCCGTCCTTCCTTAAAGAGCCCCTGTGATAATAATCTCAGGTGCTGAGCACCAGTGCCCTTGAAGCACAGAACAGTACAAGTGTTCGACATCAGTCATATCACAAAACAATAGCATTTTTGTTCACTCTGACCATGTGAGTAAATGTGCTTTGTAGTAACTTTGGAAAATAATAAAATTTATGAAAAGAGTTTTAACATTACCTATAATTTCAACTCTCCAAATCACATTAATATATGTAGGTATTTTCTCCCAGGCTTTTTTCTATGTATTTTTAAAAACAAAACAAGTATAATACATTACGTATGATTTTATATTCCATTTTATTTTCACTTACCATATAATGAATGTTTCCATCATTTAAAAATCCTTTGAAAATATAGTTTTTAATGACTACATAGTATTCTATTGCATGAAATGTATTAAATTTATTAAACAACTTAGTTATTTCCAAGTTTTTAGTTTTATAAATACACCTAAAAGAAAAATGGGTAAATAACATGAACCAGGAGCTCACAGAATTTGAAGTGCAAATATCCTACAAACATAAGAAGATATCCAAGTTTATTAATATTAAAGAACTGCAAATTAAACAATAAGATGTTAGTTTTACTTATAAATCACATTTAAACATTTAAAACACTTGATAATTCCTCACGTTGGTGAGGACAGAGAAAGAAAATATTCTCCAAAACCAGATAGCAGTGTAAATTAGTATAGAATCTTCTAAGGGCATTATGGCAATTGCAGTATTGTTTGTAATATAGAAACCTTAGAACAACCCAGATGTCCATAGAAGACTAACCAGGAAAATTACAGTAAATTAATATAAAGGAATATTATCGAGTGTTTAGAAAGAATGAGATAGATTATATATATGCTGACATGGAGAGATATCCAGAATATATTGATATATTTTAAAGTTAAAAATTAAAAGGAAATGCCAACATACTTTGTACTCTATACACATACTCTATTTAGTGTAAGGGACTAATCAGTTCCTGGAAATGGGAGATGTAGCTGAGTCAGCTGGTTATGCACGTCCTTACAGCCCTGCCCGTAGGGAGCTGAATTTCTTAGATTCTACATTTGCAACTGCTTTTCCCTGCTCCTCACATTCCTTGAAATAATCGAATGATTCCAGCTACAGTTTATGTAATTGCAGGTCCATTCTTCCAGTCTAAGCTGTTGTTTATGATGACCTTTATGATGTCAAGAGTTCCTACAATCACTAATTGCCTATTAATCTTTAGCCTCTGTTTCCTTGACTGTTTTCATGGAAGTACCTTGAAGATTCATAACACTTTTCATTTTAACTTCTAAGCATAATTGTCTTCTTCTGTCTCTTTGGGCCAGGTGTAGCACCACGAAACCCCAGCAAGTGTTCAAGCACTCCCTGTAGGTATTAACCCACCAGTAAACCCTCTGTTAGTCAATAGTAGGTTAAACTGTCTTCCAGAATTCAAGATAAATAGCAGAAAAAGAAGCCATAGGTATTAAAGAAAATCTTAGGCTGTGATACACACCAAGGGTCCACGGCACTGTGTTGCATAAATTAGTTACATTCTTGATTAGTTAGTTTGGGTGGGGATAACAGGAGCTATCAATATTTAGATCCAGTTCCATGACTGAGAAACTAAGGCTTCAGAAAATAATCCTGTGAAATTAGCAGTTTTACCACTACTTCTCATAGTTTCCATTTATCGAGCTCTTGCTAAGTATCAGGTATGTGTTAAACACATTTACATACATCATTTAACCCTCAAAATAAATCCATCAGATTTGTGTTACTATCTCCAGTTAAACATAAAGAAACAAAGGATCAAATCAGTTAAGTATTTTTGCAAGTCATCCAGCCTATAAGTAGCAGAGGGGAAATCTGAGCTGTTCCAGGCATGACATCTCATGAGTTCTCTCTGGGAGACTACTGAGGCTCCTTAAACTATACTCCTACTTAATTATGGGGGAAACAATCTGTAATGGGGGCTCCATTTTATGTCTGGGTCCAAATACAGTTGAATAAAATGCAGTGCTTCCGAAAAGTTTGGCCCCATCAGGCTACTTTGCAACAATGGATCCAAGTAAGGACCACACCTGAGGGGCTCAGTCAGACACAGCGCAAAGGCCTTCACTTTCCCTTATTCTGTTCGAGAACTGCATTCAACTGCTGACTCTCAAGACAGATGTTTAGAATTATAGAACTGGGAGCAAATTTAGAGTGCCTCAGATGGAGCCATTTCATTTAATGGATAAGAAAACTCAGGGACAGAAATATTAAGGAGCATGTCCAAGGCCACAAGATGGTTAGCAAAAGAGCTAAGACAAGAATTCAGGCCTCCTGACCCTCACCAGGACTTATTCCACAACACCACGTTCACAGTTATGAAAAGGAACCTTTTGCTTTGCTCTACCTTTGACATTTTCATAAAATCTTTGTGTCAAATTAATGACTAACGACTTACTTCCTCTTTGCTTTAGTGAGAAAGATTCTACCAGGACTGCTTTCCAACCTCAGGAAAAGTAAGTGTGAAGCAATATAAATTGCATGCACTATTTAAAATGAGATATGGGTAGAAGAAAAGAAATTTCATACAAAACTCTGAAAAGTAACACAGGCCTATAGCAGCACGCAGGGTGAGTCAGAGGGCGCGGTGAGAGAGCAGAAACAGAAAACTGATAATCATCCAGCCAGCCAAAGTGAGTGCCATAGAATCTCCATTCTTCTTACTCAGGGACAAAGGCTAATAGGCATCTGGTGCTTGGAGGCTGGTATTTCATCCTCTGTAAAGAACAGGTCAGGAATGGAAGAGCTAAGTGCACAGTGCTGAGAGCAGCTCCCCTTCCTCACCTCCATCACTGCGGCAGCCTCAGAAATGGCCTCCTCACCACATCACTGACAGCAGGCGGGGATTTGTCAGATAAATGCTGATTTGTCGGGTCAAGCCAGGTGGTCAATATCTCCCTGCACCTTACAGGGCAAAGTCTAAGCTCTTTAGCCAGCACCTAAGCTCTGCAGTCATCCAGGCCTCAGCCCGGCTGGCTGATCTGTTTTCCTCTCATTCTACTGATTGGCTATCTCAGCATGCCCCAAGTATGCATTATCCATTACTACTTTTACTCCCTCCACCCGAAATTCTCATCCCTTCCCAGTCCCTCTTCTCCATGTTTCCCTGCCCTTTCTAAACCGTCAGACCCTTCATGAAGCTTCCTTGAGCATCCTAATACTCCATGTTAGTGACTCCTGCGGCTGCTGGGGCTGGTGGAGATGGGTAGGGCACATTGAGCTCCCCTATGCCAGACACTGTGCTGAGTCCTCCTGGATTATCTCATTAATCTACACAACAATCCTGTGTGATAAGCATTGATTTCTTGGTGGCAAGTGATAGAAACTCCAACTCAAACTGGATTAACGCGTGGAAAAGTTATTGTCTCACTTAAAAAGTCTAGGGAAAGAGATGGCTCCAAAGAGGTCACGAGGAACCAGTCTTTCCTCATGTCTTCGCTCAGCTTCTCCAGAGCGGCTCCTTTCTAAGGCTCAGGGAGGGGATGCTCAATTTCAGGTTCTCATCTCTCAACACTCAGTCCAGCAGAAGGCAATGGGAATCTTTCCCAGAATTCCCAGCAAAGGTCTCATTCTATCTCCAAGCTCTGAATAGGTGATTTGACCATCTCTGAGTTAACCATTGTGACCAGAGGAATGGGACTTGTGATTGCTTTTACCCAGATTCATGTGTCCTGCCTGACCTTGCCACTTCTTCCAAGCACAAAGGCCAAAAGTCCTGTAACAAGGATATATTGTACAACACAGGGAACCTAGCCAATATTTTATAATAACAATATGTGGAATATAACATTTAAAAATTGTGAATCACTATGTTGTACACCTGAAGCTTATATAATGTTAGATATCAACTATACCTTAATAAAAAAAAGAAAGAAAGAAATGGTCCTATGAAAGGAAATAGAGTTGCTGGAAAGCCAAAACCCACACATATCACATGCGAGTCTCTGAAACATTTTAACAGTGAAAGAATTTCTGCACACTAAAAATAAAATGAGTCCTGCTTGTCTAGACAGCATGGGGAAGAGCTTTATTAATCAGTTTAAATGACAGATTACCATTGGAGATTGGCCACCTGCAAGTATTTTCCAGAGTTGCCTTTGGTTGAATCAAAAGATGAAAAATGTGAACTCAGTTTCCAAGTCAAATCACAAAGCATTGTTTGAAATCTGCTAAAATAAGATTACATTTTATTGTTGGAACTAGTGTGGAAATGGACTTAAAATTTATTCATTTTTCTCAAAGAATTATTAGACTATTAATCTGAGTAGGTTTTCCTTTATTAGTTCCGATTGACTGAGACATTGTGGTATCCACGTGCCTGCTGAACACATATTTTCATGGGGAGCATGGCTACTTAGCAAATGTAGTAAAGCAAATCTCATTACTCTGTCTAGGGCTTGGTGGTTATTCTTGCCATGAGGTAGCAGTTCTTCCTCTTCTTCTGGTGTGTGCTCCAGCTTCCACTTACTCAGTACTTTTGTAGTCCTTGAGTCAGTTTTTATCACACTGTATAATTTCTTGTGTCTGCTTTGCAAATCGCCTTTCAAAATCAATTGTAAATTGACCTCTACGAGAAAGTATGCAAATAAATTCATATGTTCATGGAATATTCATTAAGGCTCCTTTTGAAATATTGCAGAAATGCAAAAAGAAAAGTTGTCTATGTTATAATAATTGTATCATTGATAAGTCTGTATCAGGCACTAGAGTGACTGTCTTTTATACTATCTCATCTACTTCTTACAGGGCTCTATGAGGCATGAAGATAAATTGGAGATGTTGGAGATAACAGATGGAGAAACTGAGGTTTGTAGAGATCAAGTCAATTACCCAAGGCCACTGGGCCAAGATGCAATCCAGACTGTTTGCCTTCAAGCTCCTTAACAAATGTTCTAGAAAATTCATTATTGACAACTAAGCAGGCTTTAGCAGCAATGAACATGCGCTAAAACAATAGCATCAATGGTGAGGATAAAGGCGAAGGAAAGAAGCACGTTGACTAATCATGCACTGGCACAGGGGGGCATGTTTTCCCCCAGTCTCAGGAGAATATGTACTTCATGCTCTTAGACTGAGTCAACTGCAGATATTTAGTGAGATATTGCAATGGCATCACATTCTCAACGTGGCAAGTTCACACGTTGGCTCCTTTTTAGTTTTTCCCATCTCAGGGACTGCTCAGTACATGCTCAACCCCTCCTCTCCTCTCCCTCCCCCAGCACAGAGGAGGTGAAACCTGCAAAAGTAACCTCAGAGGCAAGAAGACTTATATCTTACCTTGAATGGTTGCTGCCTCTTTCCCCTGTACCCACCTGCAGCCCCAGATTCAGACCCGATGGATGGGGTGTGAGCAAAGAAGGCCAGTCAATGTCCCACCACTACAGTCCTGTTTTTCATGTTTTGGGGACAACAGGACTCTGGGAGACCCTCTTGCTCAGTGCACGACTCCCGCACCCACACCCCCATCATCCTAAAAACCGCAGCCTGCCTCCCTCCCAGTGACAGGCAGCTCATTGTCTTGAAGAATTAACCATAAGCCTAAAATGTTCTCACATCTCATGAATAGCTTCTCCTTCAGAATTAACAGAGTAAAAACAACAATGGATGCATACCTGCCCTCACACTCCAAACTTCCTAGTAACCCTAAGCTATGTTCTCACTTATCCCACCTCTGCAACTCAGGGAGGAGAAGATATCTCTGACAGTTGAAAAGTAACCAGGTGTGGGTTCAGTTTTGGCCCAGGTGTGTATGGCTCAGCATTCAGAGGCTGCTCCCTGGACACAGCCCTCAAAGCCTCTTGGCCTACAAAGGAGAGGAGGCATCTCTTTTGGCTTCACAGCATGTGAAACAAAAATAAAGCCCTCCGCTTTTTAGTCAAATGTGAATCACTTCCCCTTTCCTTCTGCCAGGTTCTTGTTCTGTCCTTTGCCTCTCTCTGTCTCTGTCTCTCTCTCTGCCTCTCTGTCTCTGTCTCTCTCTTTCCCTCTTGACCTTTCCTTTTTGCTTCTCTTTCACTCTCTTTGTCTTTCTTTCCTCTTCTTTCTACCTCACTCTTTCCATGGACTACATTCCATACTACAGGTCTAGATGGAGTATGTGCCTGGCTAATAGAGTAGTATCAGTCCAAGTAATTCATCCCTCAATGACTGGGCTTAAGTTAGGAGGTACAGAACCTAGTGATGGGATCACCAACACTTAGGTAAACATTGAGGAGTTGGGATGGTGGTATTAATGAATTCTGATGCTTTTAGGTGGTAGATGAAGGCGTCTCCAAATAGTGCCATCTAGTGGTTCACTGGAGTAAGATCTGCCTCCCAGGGTCTTTCCCAGTGTCAAAGGCCAACAAGGGAAGGGAAGGCAAAGATCTTGTTCACTCACTTTGAAGCAGGTACTCGGCCAAGCAAGATGCTATTTGTCATTGCCTTATTGAGTCCTGACAACCATCTTGTGTGGTAGGCGTTATAATCTCTCCCGGTGAGGCACGAAGCAATTAAGTACCATGTGGGGCGGGGATCCTAACCCTCACTTGACACCAAAGCCGATACCTTCCCCATAACACACCAAGGAAACTACAAAGCTGCATAGATGTGGTTTACAGGATTTGCACACCAGAATTTAGTAGGGGTGATATTGGCTTTTCCACGATTTTAAGTAGAATTTTTAGTTTACAGATTTTTTTTTTTTTTAGTTTAGACTTTAGATTTTTAGATTTAGTAGATTTTTAATTTAGAAGAGGAAGATTTCATAAATTTAAGGTTGAATGTTTAGGCACATTTTAGATATGTGGCTTTCTATTTCTATAGAACTGATAGAACTTATAAGATACACTTCTGATTATAATAAAGACATACTTCGCCTAATTCTTTAGTTTTCAAGACAGAGGAGTATTTACATTTCTGTTCCCAGAATTGTGTTAAGTTCATTTTTTTCATCAATGGTAAAAGAATATACCATCTCTACCATCGTGTTCAATTAAATATCAACTTTTACCACAAAATAACAAACCTTCCCTTCTTCAGAAAAAAAGATTGGCGGTTTTTGAAGAAATCTCATTAAAGTTTATTAGATTGAAACAGCAGAAGTCTCTCATGTAAATCCACACAAACAAAACTACAGGCCACTTCAGGAGACCCTCACCCCATGTGCTGGTGGAGTCCAAGGTCACAGCGGTCATTGAACTAAACCCAAGATGCACTGCTCTTCGGGACCGGCCTGAGGAGAAGAGGTTGAGGGTGGACACTGTACACTTTCTAGTTGTCATCATGGTCTCTCCAGGGCCTTTGCCTTGAGGGCCTGTCTCTCCATAGCTGTGTGGAGAAGCGGCGTTCTGTGCAGCTGCCAAAAAAGTGATGCTGGGGACTTCCCTGGTGGCTCAGTGGTTAGGAATCCGCCTGCCAATGCAGGAGACACGGGTTCGAGCCCTGGTCCGGGAAGATGCCACATGCCATGTAGCAACTAAGCCCGTGCGCCACAACTACTGACCCTGCGCTCTAGAACCCTCGAGCCACAACTACTGAGCCCACGTGCTGCAACTACTGAAGCCTGGGCGCCTAGAGCCCGTGCTCTGCAACAAGAGGAGCCACCGCAGTGAGAAGCCAGTGTACCAAAATTAAGAGTAGCCCCAGCTCACCGCAACTAGAGAAAGCCGACGCGCAGCAACAAAGACCCAAAGCAGTCAAAAAAAAAAAAAAAAAAAAAAAAAAAAGTGATGCTTACGGGCCCAGCCCTGGGGAGACGGCAGAAATGGTTGTTTCTCCCACCCAGGATTGCAGCAAGCCCTACTGGGCTCCCAGTGCATATTCACCACTATACCCTCTCCCACTGTGAGGGAAGAGAAGTCTTCCTCATTGTACCTGTGTCAAAAAAGTACAGCACTGGGGCCCAGCGCTGTGGGTTTACTTGGAAAAGAGATTCGTTGTTAGTCATGTGAAAAAGTCCTTGCAGATGAACTTCTTTGGGGCTCTAAGTTTTTTAGGACTCCCCACCTGAGTGAGGAGAAGGATCTTAGAGAAGACTTTTGTATGTCATTCAGTGGAGGTTACTGGCTGACTTTCTTTTTTTCTAAATCCCTGTGAAATTTAGTCCTGATTTAGTAATGATCCCACCGTGCGTCACTTCAGATGGAGTATGATATTTGAAACAAAGCCCTCCAACACCTCACTAGAGTATCAGACAGAAAGCAAGAGAGAGAATCCAAACACAATAACCCAACTGACTCATGAAGTCCCCAAAAAAGTCTTTGCAGGAAGGAGCATAAAGAAAATGTCTCACACCTCGTCCAGTCCCCTAGGCAATGAGCGCTGAGTGTTTATATTGAGGAATCATTGAGACAGGTGTGTCTACCTGGACACCTGGTGTGTCAGCAGCTAGTTGGGAATGCTTGCGTCACTCTTGGGTAAACCCTCCATGTTCAGAACTGGCAGAGAAAGAGAGAGAAGAGGAAAAGGAGAAGCAAGGAGAGAACAAAAGCCCACAGCATCTATCTTTCCAGCCCCACTCGAGGAAGAGACAGTTTCTGTGAGCAAGAATGTTTGCAGCAGCCCCCAGAAGGCCCCAGTGCCCTAGTTACACAGTAATGCATCGGGGTGGCTGAGAGTCTCTGCGGGGACTGGGCTGTCTCTTGTTTCACAGGCTGGCTGGCCAAACCTGGCCACCAGGGGTTGCTGGGAGCAGGTAGTCGCCGGGCACCTGCTGTCCTGGCCTTGCCTTGTTCTCTCTGTGTGCTGACACCCCTCCCAGGCTGCAGGATAGACAGTCGGTGGGAAGGCAGCAAGAAATCCCCCCAGGAGCGGGACTTGGTTTTCCAGCTAAACTGTCAATGTCGTGAGAACCTCGGTGGGAGTGTGGAGTGTAGCCCTTGGGAGGACAGCAAAGAAGGGGGAACACAATTGCCAAAGAGAAGCTTCTGTGCTTTGCCGTCTCTGCTTTCTTCCAATCAATAAGACCTCCTTTCCCCTTTCATTTGCTTTGTCCAAATTGAGGACAGATGCTGCTCTGAGGCGGTGCACCTGGAAACAAGAACTTTTCTTTTTTCTTCCTTTCTTCCCACGCCCGCAACAGTTTACAAGAAAGGTTGGCTCAAGTCTTTTAAAGGGTCATAGAAACCCAAAGTTGACTGTGAATCAGAGAAAACAAAAGACATTAAAAAGGAGGAAGGTTAAATAGAAAGAGAGAGAAAGATTTTTTTAAAGGGTCAGAAGACACAGGTTACTTACATTTCAGGTACCAGCTTTAGCCACATAGAAAATAAAGAATAGAGGAGGCACATTTTCCTCCACCTATGTCTCCTCTGTGCACTAAATCCCAAGCAGCTCTCCCATCAGAATCTTAACATTTCCAAGCTGGAAGAGACCTCAGAGATCATCTCTTTGCATCTTTCATTTTCAGGATATAAAAAATGAGGCCAGCGAATTAAATCCCTTGTCCCGGGCTGGGCAGCTTTTCCATGATGCCTGCAGCTCAATGAGACACTCCTTGAGTTGCACTGACCCACGCAGCTGAATGGCTCAGTGCAGCTGTAACAATGGGCTTGAATTTCTACAGAGACCACTTTCTGCATTTTGATACAGGCAAAGGGAAGAAGGGAGGGGATGGCCTTTTCACGACCAGCTCTTTTATTGAATAGCAGAACATCATGGGAATCTGCCTGCACTTTTTTAGTTGAACCGTATTACTTTACCCAATACCATATCCTGTGCCAACAGAGGTTCAAGAAGAAAAGAGGAGGCATCCCGTGGTTTGTAGACCCCTCTGTAGCACCACTTTCTCCACCATCTGACCTTGGGGAAGCTGCCTAACATTTCTGGCCTCAATTTCCTTATCTGTAAAATGAGGCCATTGGAATTCCTATTTGGGCAGCACTTCTTTAAACTGACGTTAATCCAGGATGGGGCATTATATTTGTTACATAAATACTACACATTTAGTCTTGGTGTTATCACTTTTATCAGTGTCATAGTGCCTGTTTTTATTTCCTGTGATCAAAAAATGCTTGTTGAATAAATGAATTTTTTTTCTTCTTTTTGGCCTCACCATGCACGATCTTAGTTCCCCAACCAGGGATTGAACCCATGCCCCCTGAATTGGGAACGTGGAGTCTTAACCACAGGACTGCCAGCAAGTCCCAGGAATGAATGAATTTTTAAATTCCTAAGGCCAAGTCATTACAAATTGCACCTGATTGTTTGCTTTTAGTGACTTTGAATATAACTAGCATTCTGTTTTTAGTGTTTCCTCACAGGAAAATTTGGCTTAACAAAAATTCTTATAAAATGGGAGGCAGGTGGAGGTCAATTAAACCTCCACCCGCTCCTATCTCTCTGGGAGTAAAAGCCAAAGTCAGGACGATGACTTATAAGGCCCCACAGGACTTACAAGGACCCCCTGCCCAGACCTCATCGCCTGCTACTCTTCCCCTTCACTCACAGTGCTTGAGTCACCCCAGCTTCTTGGGCACATCAAGCAGGCTTCCACCTCAGGGCCTTTGCACTTGCTATTCCCTCTGCTAGGAATTCTACTCCCTCATTTGCTCTTCTCCTTCACCTTCAAATGTCACCATGTAAGTAATGCTTCCCAAGAACATCAGATCAAAAATAGTTCCACCTTATCCCTGCCCCCAGCACTTTATTTTCAGCTGTGGAAATCTCCTCTCTATCTGATATAGTATATATTTTACTTAATTATTTTGTTGATTGTCTGTACCTCCCTCACCTCACTAGAAGACCCAGAATTCTGTCCATTTTGTCACTGCCATTTCCCCAGCACCCAGATCAGTGTTTAGCAGACAGTAGGCACTCAGTACATATTTCTGGAATTAATGAATCTTGTCTCATTCAAATCCTTAGGGAATCAGGTTGTTAAATAAATAAGTAATAGAGGCTCACATTTATTAAGCACTTCCTATGTGGTTCTAAGTATGTTACATGTGTTCATTTATCCCCTAAGACCTACGAATTAAGAGCCCTATGAATAGGGACTTCCCTGGTGGCACAGTGGTTAAGAATCTGCCTGCCAATGCAGGGGACACAGGTTCGATCCCTGGTCCGGGAAGATCCCACATACCATGGAGCAACTAAGTCCGTGCACCACAACTACTGAGCCTGCGAGCCACAACTATTGAAGCCCACGTGCCTAGAGTCCGTGCTCCGTGACAAGCCACCTCAATGAGAAGCCCGCGCACCGCAGCTAGAGAAAGCCCACACGCAGCAACGAAGACCCAACGCAGCCGAAAATAAATTAATTAATTAATTAATTAATTAAGTAATTAAAAAAAAGAGTCCTATGAATAAAGACCTGTTTTCCTTTCTTTGGCTGGTTCCTCTGCACACTGGTGGGTCCCAGGATCAGTCTCAGAGGCTCTTCTCTTCTGCAACTATACTCACTTCCTAGGGGATCTCATTCAGTCTTGTGGCTTCAAATGCCTTCTATATCTTGACTATTACTAAATGTATATCTCTCACCTGAGACCTCGCCCCTAAACTCCAGACTCATTTATATTGCCTATTCAATATTTCTCTTTGGATGTTTAATAAGGATTTCGATCTTAACATGTTTAAATTTGAACACTTAGATTGTATCTCCCCCTCACTAAATATCTTCCCTCTCTAAAAAGGGCAATTCCATTCTTGTGGTTTTTCACGCTAAAATGCAGGAGTCGTCCTTGATTCCTGTCTTTTCTCAGGCCCACATCTAGGGTTGTCACATTTAGCAAATAAAAATACAAGATGCCCAGTGAACTTTGAATTTCAGATAAACAATACATAGTGTTTTAGCATAAGTATGGCTCAAGCGAGATTTGGGACACACTTAAACACTAAAACATTATTTGCTAGTTATCTGAGATTCAAATTTCATTGGGCATCCTGTATTTTATTAGGTACCCCTCCTCACAGCCAATCAATCAGAAAGCTCTCTGTATCTTCAAAATGTAACCCAGATCCAACCACTTTTCACCACTGCCATCTCTGCCACCTCTGTCCACCCTAGGATGATTGCAAGAGCTTCCCACCTGGTCTCTTTGCTCCTCCCTTTGTCCCTTTCCTTGCAGCAATTGGAGCAATCATTTTAAAAGCAATGTCAAGTCATGTCACTCACCTGCTCAAACCCTCCAGTTGCCTCCCATCTGGTTGAGTTAAAATTTAAAACCCTTCTTTCCACAGCTTAAACAGCCATTGTGCTTTGCCCCACTTCTCTCTTCCCCTCTCATCTCATTTCTTACTTCCTCTCTTGCTTCACTCTGCTTCAGCTACACAGGCCTCCTTTCCGCTTTTTGAATACAAGCACTCCCTACCTCAGAGCCTTTGCAGCAACTTTGCTGTTCCCTGTGCCCAAAACCCTCTGCCCCAGAAATCTTCAGAACAAAGACCTTCGGAATGAAGGTTCTTGCCTTCATTTCACTCAAGTCTTTACTCAAATGTCAGCCTCTGACCATGCTCTTTAAAATAGCACCCTCCCAGCCATTCTTTTTCCTATTTTTAAAAAACTTTTATTATTAGCACATATCACCCCAGCATATATTTATTTGTCTCGTATCCCAGAATATAACTGTTTTGAGAAAAGGAATTCTGTCTGTTTTATTCACTGTTGTAACCCTGTGACAAATGAGTGCTGGCACGTAGAAGATCCTCAATAAATCTCTGTTGAATGAATGAACCCTCATTTATAGGTGGAGAAACCGAGCCAAGGAGAGGCTAATTATTTTTCCTGAAGTCAAGAAATATTCAAGATGCTCTACTTTTGTCACAGCATTTTCAGTGTGAGACCTTGTTTGTTCTTTTCAGGAACTCTGTGAGTTCAGAATGGACAGTCTTTAACCCCATATCACAGATGAGGAAACTGAGGCCCAGAGTTCTGTGATCATCATCCTAAAAGTAAATCCCAGGTTGTCTCACAGGTCTCAATCCCGCTTGTGAACTTTTTTCACTTTCTTCAATCTCCAAACATGTTTTAGGTCTTGTGTTTTAAAATTATATTTTCAAACCATCTCCTTCACATGTCAAAGATGGAGTTGTGGGGTCTCATAAATCCTTGCCACCAGAGGAGTCAAGGAAATGTATGTCCTTTTTTCCTCAAATAACCTGAAATTCTTTCTCCCTATTCTGGGATTCCTTAAGCCTCAGATAATGAATAGATATTACCGGTGGGGACCTCCTTGGTAATACTGGCATTTGCATCGTGAAAGCAAAACCACTCTTAGAAATGACATTTTAAGATTCCTTCTAAGTTAGTAAATTCATGGACTATTTGTTGTTAATTTACACATTCTATTAAACATTTACTGTGTCTACCAAGTAAAGTGAGCAACCACCACAGTTTACTGAGTCTTGAGGGACCTCCCGGGATGCAAGACTTCCAGGGCTGAAATCCAAGAAAGTTTAAGGCAAACCAGGATGAGTTCATCATCCTAATAAACTGGGGGGTTTCTGTTATTTGTTTGTCTGTTTGTTTGTCTTAATGCTACTATGGTGGGCTGAAGGATGGCCCTCCAAGGGTCACCATGTGGCACTTTCTTATTGGTAAACATATATGTACTATATGACCGAGTGTATTAGTTTTCTGTTGCTTCAGTAACAAACTATCACAAACGTAGTAATGCAAAAACAATATAAATTTATTATTATATAGTTCTGTAAGACGGAAGTCAAATACGAATCTCACTGAACCAAAATCAATGTGTCAGCCAAGTTGCATTCCTTTCTGGAGGCTCCAGGGCAGAATCTGTTTTCTCTATTTTTCCAGGCTGCCTACGTTCCTTGGCTCATGGCCCCCTTCCTCCACCCTCAAAGCCAGGAGCATCACATCTCTCTGACTCTTTTTTCTCATCATATCTCCCACTCACCACATCCAGACAAGGTTCTCCACTTTTGAGGACTCATGTGATTAGACTGGGCACACTAGATAATCCAGGGTAATCTCCCTATTTTAAGGTCAGCTGATTAGCTACTTTCCATCTGCAAACTTAATTCCCCTTGGCCATATAATATGACATATTCATAGGTTTTGTAGACTAGGATGTGTTCATCTTTGGGGGATCAATATTACTTCCATACCCAGCAATTCTACTCCTAAGTATTTGCCCAAGTAAAATGAAAAATGATGTTCAGATATAGGTGAATGTTTATAGCATATTTATTTGTAATTGCCTCAAACTGGAAACAACCCCAATGTCTTTCCATTGGCGAGTGGATAAACAAACTGTACATCTATACCAGGGAATACTACTCGGCACTAAAAAGGAATGAACTATTGATACACACAACAATGTAGCTGAATCTCAAATACATATATGAAAGAAGCCAGACTCAAAAAGCTAGGTATTGTATGATTCTATTTATATGATATTCTGGAAAAGATAAGACTGTATAGACATAAATCAGTGGTTTACCAGTGGATAGAGAAGAGGGGAGGGGTTGACTACAAAGAGACATGAGCAAACATTTGACGGTGATGGAAATATCCTATATCTTGATAGTGGCTATAGGTTTACAAGTATATGTTATAAAAAATTCATAAACAGAAACCTAAATTAAATAGAGTCAGGAGACCAGAAGGGGGAGCTCTCATGCCCTATGAAGATAGCAGAGCCACCGGAAAAAGAAAAACTTCCTCTTCTTTCCTGGCAAGAGCTCAGCCAATGAGAGACCGTCACAATTCAGTCAATGAAAAGCCATGGGCTCTTTGTTTACTCTAGCCCCTCCCAGCTTCCTTTTCCCCTTTATAATAGAGTTCTCCTCTCCATTTTTGCTGTGAACTTGCACATGGCTCACCATGGTTGCAGACCCCAAATTGCAATTTTTTGTGGATCCCAAATAAACCCATTTTTTTTGTTGGAGAAATAACTGGCAGTCTATTTATTTTTAGGTCAACAATGTATTTGTCAAAACTCATAGAGCTGAACAGTAAAAAGAGCGAATTTTACTGTATGTAAATTAGACCTCAATAAGCTTGAATTTTAAAATGGGGCATTTGGGGGAGGGGGAGAAACTCTGGTTGAAAGGTGTTATTTTTTAAAATTGGTTTCTGTCTTACACTGATGGTGGTGTCTGTTGTCCTGGAGAGGGACACGCCAGTCTGTTTCCTTACTTATGTAGTAGGAGGTAGCTGTGATCAGGGCAGCATTATGACTTCGTGGGCCCCTTTCTCCATGCAAAAAATGTTGAAGATGATATTTTATGACTGTGTTGATATAACTTTTTAAAAAGTTATTTTAAAAGAAAGTATAATAAATCTTTTTTTGTGGGCCTTTAAGTGTCATGAGACCCAGGCACTGTGACTAAGGGAAAAGTCAGCCATGGATGTGACCAAAGCCTGCCAAAAAGGCAAATCAGGCTAGTAATTTCCTACAAGTGAATGACCAGGAGTAGAAAGTATGCATTCAGTTCCTAGTGCTATCACTGATTTTCCAATAGTTTCAAAAAACCCAGTTAACGTCTCCGGGTCTCAGTTCTCCAGTGTGTGAAAAAAGAATAACAAATTCAGCCTTCACTTAAAACCTGCTCCTAGTGTCTTAGATGTTAAAAATTCATTCAACAAAAATTTGCTCTGTACCAAGCACTGTGTGGTGGATGGGGAATCTGGGATAAATCCTACATAGTTCCTAACCTTAGTTTGCTGCTGCATTCCCTTGAAGGAACGTTCATCATTAAAAATGCACAAAATAGAGGATTCTTGAAAAGGCACTTCTTTTTACTTTGTCTGCTTTTTTTCATTGTTCATTCAAATATTGATTATTCTGCATATATATCCAGGCTTAGAGCCACAAGGGTTTAATTATAAAAATAAATTCTGGAGAAATCATGCATTTCCAGTGGGAGATTTCCATCAACAATTCAAGTGAAAAAAAAAAAAAACAATTCAAGTATTCAAGTGAGATTTCCTACAATGTATGTGTCTATAAACCGTTTATGAATGTCTTCATAAGTCAGTGCATTCGACTGTTAAATTTTCTTTGACTCTACTCTTTAAGAACTGAGTTGATGATGGTGGTAGTGGGCATATATAACGTGGCATGATTAAAGGAAAGACCCTTTATCAAGAAACATCTCTCCTGCTAGCCCTCCCCTGATGACCCACTGCTAACTATTCTTTCCTTTGCTTAAATATCTTTCCCCCATGAGATCTCTCTAAATTTTCAAATACTTCCTCTACCTATTAAGTCAAATGGTTTTCCACTCTACTCCACTCCCATTACAATTGTACCTTAGTCTTGAGAGAGATTCCTTGTCAGTCAGTCAATAGATATTTATCCTGTAGCTCCTGTGCTGAAAGCCTAGGTTGAGAGGAAATATGTCTGTCAATGTCAATTAAAACTCTGTTGTCTTAATGTCATCAACAACAAACTACCTCAGATGTCATCCATTATGTGTTGCTCTGTTTTTAGAAATGAGCTGTGTATGCACTTCTTTCCCCATTTCTTTTCTGATTTTGTTCTAGCAACTACAGATTCAGAAGTACCCTGAGTAGCACAGCGCATTTTCCCAAATAGGCAAGAGCTTGAATAATACTCATAGTCGACTTTTTCATTATCTTAGTTTTCTATTTAATTATGTTTCTTAAATAGAAAATTATGTTTCCCTTGCTAACTGATCCCTTTTGAGGTAATAAATGTACTACATCAATCACTCAGTCACTCATTTTAAAATTAGTCTTTTTTCTGCTCACTAGTTCCTCCTTCCTGGACTCCTAGAGGTGAAACAGAATGTGCTGGTGCCACATCTGAAGGTTTTATTATATATTCATTACACTGGGAGGAGAGGTTGAAACTTTTACCGACAAATATTAAAAAGAATATTTCTCATCAAAAGAGTTTCATAGGGGCTTCCCTGGTGGCACAGTGGTTGAGAATCTGCCTGTCAATGCAGGGAACACGGGTTCGAGCCCTGGTCTGGGAAGATCCCACATGCCGCGGAGCAACTGGGCCCGTGAGCCACAACTACTGAGCCTGTGCATCTGGAGCTTGTGCTCCGCAACAAGAGAGGCCGCGACAGTGAGAGGCCAGCGCACCGCGATGAAGAGTGGCCCCCGCTTGCCGCAACTAGAGAAAGCCCTCGCACAGAAACGGAGACCCAACACAGCCAAAAATAAATAAAATTAATTAACTAATTAATTAAAAAAAAAAGAGTTTTATAACCTCAACAACTACAAGAGTTGAAAAACATTTCGCTTTCTCCGTAATATAACAACTCTGTTTCTCTATGGTCTTTCTGATCTCCAGTCACGTACATAGGTTTTACTTCTGTAACCTGAGTTTCCCAGGGTGCACAGGTCCAGGCGGACAATTAAGACGGTGTGACTTACTGTTACAGTAGCAACAATCACATCCCTGGTTTGAGCTTGTCTCCTTCCCCTCCCCAGCAGAATCACTCCCTAAATCTATCTGGTCTCTGAGAAGGGTCCGAGGTGGGGAGGTCATCCAGTTCACGGGCATCTCACCAGTGAAGATTTCCTTTCTAGGGCTGGTGGCAGCCATATTTGTTCTCCCGGTCTGATAACTATGAAGGGGAGCAGATAATGGTACAATCGGCTGCCCTCAAGGGGCTCACTGTCTGTTGACTAAGATCAACATCTAGAGAAATAAGTACAGTCCATGTGCTAAAGGCTATACCACATCCATCTGGAACAAAGCAATGATGGGTGGGAGTTTCGGGGAGGAAGGACGTAATGGTCTGTGGGACTCTGGAAGATTGAACTGAGGGGCCAGTTCATTGAATGGACTTCATCAAAAGGACAAATGGGAAAGGCCACCCTAGACAGTAGTTCTCAATCCTAGTTGAACCATTAAAATCTTCTGGAGAGTTTAAAAAAAAAAAAAAAAACCAATGGAGGCAGGACATCCCAAGTTTCTGATTTAACTGGCCTGAGTTGAGGCCCAGACAAAGACATTTAAAAATGTTCCCCAGGGAAGGTTAGAATGTGGTGCTGGATTAGAATTGAAGATATTAGTATGAGTTTATGTTTATTTTAATATATATACAGGTAGACACATGAATAAATAAATGTAAATATGTATGTATTCCTGGGGTAGTATGCATATGTTTCCTAGTTCTGTCCACTGAGAGGGCTTAGAGACAATGATAACCCAGCAATAAATGAACACACTTAACACCAGATCTTAGTTTCTAGACACCAATCTCCAATAAAAGGAAACAGGGCTCCCTGCAGAAATGACATATTCTCAGGCCTGAAGCAGGGAAAATATAAGACGACCCTGGAACATCTTTGTAGAAAATAAGGAAGTGTTATTTAAAAGAAAGATGAGGATGGGAGTAAGGGGAGCATGTCACAAAGATATATAGGGGCCAGCCTGAAACAGCTCCCAAGGGCCAAAGCTGGAATAATTTGAGCAACAAAATAAATAAGGGTAGTACTGGGTTATAACCCAAAGCATAAAATAAATATCCATGAGTTCACACTGATAAATAACAATTAAATAATTAAATAAATGGGACGGGGGTAGAAACTTCCTTACAGAAAAATTTCAAATTAATAAATGTAGAAGAAATGAAATAGAAAATCACCTTTAGAACACCACAGTAATAATTGCTGTAAGCAATATCCATAGATAAATGTTAAAATCATCAGACAAAACTTAAGTAAAAAAAGGGATGTTTGCATAGCCCCAAAGTATTTCCTTCAAAATATTTATTTAACTTATGTTCACATTTTTAAAAATATGCTTCTCCCTCCAAAGGGTGAGGCTTAATTCCCTTCCTTTTGAGTGTAGGCTGGACTTAGTGACTCACTAACTAATATGTATTGCAAAAAAAATTAATGAACGGAAATCTCAATTAAATAGAGTGGGGAGACCAGCAGGAAGAAAAAAGACGACTCTTCTTTCCTGGCAAGGACTGGGCCAGTGAAAAGCCATGGACTCTGTTTACTATCCCAACTTCCTTTTCCTCCCCATAAAAGCATTCTCCTTCCCTTGCCGGGCAGGAACTTGCAAGTGGTTGCAGACCCCGATTGCAATGCTCTGCTGATCCCGAATAAACCTTTGTTTGCTGGAGAAATATCTGGCAGACTATTTGTTTCAGCTCAGCAATATGGACCAAGAAAAACAGTAACTTTTCAGTAGAAAAACCTGTCAGACACCACCTGATCAAGTGATCAAGGTTAACATCACCAAAAATAAGTCCTGTTGCTATCACGTGTCCCCTGACATGAAGCAACGTAAGGGCACTTAGCCTCTATGGTTTTCTCCCCCAAAACCCATAACCTCAGTTCAATCATGAGAAAACATCAGACAACCTGAGGGACATTCTACCAAATACCTGACTAGTGTGAAGATCCTGAAAAACAAAGAAAGATGGAGATTTTCACAGATCAGAGGAGACTAAAGAGACATGTCAAGTAAATACAATATGATTTCCTAGTTTTGCCCTTTGAACAGACAGAAGACACTAGTGGAAAAACTGATGAAATTCAAATGAAGTCTTGTAGTTTACTTACTGATGTGCCAATGTCAATTTCTCAGTTTTGGTAAATGTACCTGGTAATGTAAGATGTTAACATTAAGGGAAGCTGTGAAGGGTATATAGGAACTTTATATACGATCTTTATAACTTCTGTAAATCTACAACCATTTAAAAATTTAAAATATGAAATATAAATAAATAGAAATTGTTTAAATGTGCTCCAGGTGGCGCTAATGGACGGCCAGGGTTGAGAAGCCCTACTCTAGGTAAAGGCAGACGTTTGAGCTGAGTCACAAAGGGGTAATATATCCTGAGCCATTTAAGGGATATGATGAGAAGTTTGTTATCGTAGCATTTTTCTCCAGTGTACATAATAAGGTAGAAAATGAAGAAAGATGGGCAGTTGGTCAGATTATAAACAGTCTTCTTACCATGCAGGATAAGTTCTCTGCAGGCTTTGGGAAGCCGTTATAATTTTTCAAGCAGAATGAAGTCAGAACTCATATTTGGTGTTAGTTTTTAAAGAACTCTACTGTTACCTAAATGTTTTATAACAATAGCAATCATTTTAAAACATCTTGCAAGTTTATTTTTTGAAGGGTGTGGATTTATGTGTGGATGCCATAAGAAAAATATTTTTAAAAATGTCAATGTGCTTTCCTTGGTGCGTTTCCTTCTGCATTATGCCACCTTCTCCCTAGTTGGGCATCCCTGGCAGGGACTAGCAAGTGTTAGGATTACAATAGCAGAAATGCAATGGGAGAGTAAGAGTTAAAGCTAAGCTTCCAACACACAAAGTAGGATTTTGCAAGAAGCAACTCGCAAGCTAGGCTGAGTCAGGCTGATCAGATAGACCACAGAGTTTGTGGTAAGGTAACTCCTGATCAGAAAGGAAGAAGCAAGGCAAGCTCAGCCCTCTAGCTCCAGGAGTGACCTCTCCACAGTTTAAAATTTTTCCAGAAGCAGCTCTTTATTAGAAATGGGATCTTTCTCTGAGTCTTCAGGACAATGTTCCTGTGGAGAGAAACAGGCAGGATTGTCCAGTCAGCGACTCCATGTGCCCAGTTGCCCCGGAATGGGCTCACTGGCGCCGGTAAACTCAGCTTCTCAAAGGAATGAGGGCTCCCTTCCCTCTGGCAGCTTGAATCATGTTTCTTAAAGGGTTGCCTGGAGCTTGCAGTTGGTGATGTCAGACAACCCTTTGCACAGCTGGTGTATCACTGAGAGTCCTTGGTGCCTGTGTTCTGAGAGCTTATCACCTACATACAAGATGTTCTCCTATTTGCACCATAAGAAAATAGACTAGAAGGGGACAGAGACTCTCCCCTAAAAACAAGCTCACAGCTGCATTGCTCTAACTCTGTCTAATTGTTAAAAATATCCATCAATGGAAAACTAGTTAACTAAATTTTGGGACAAATATGAACCAGAATACTATGCAATCATTACAAATCATTATGGGGACATATAATTTTGAGTTGGAAAGAGGTTTATGAATATCTTGAATGAAAGGAAATAAGCTAAATTCAGCTTGAGTATGCTGCAGTTCATGAAAATAGTATTATATAAATTTGTGCATGAAGGTGTGTGCCTCTGTATAGGCACAGAGACCTATATGGAAGAATATTCATTAATTTAACATCTTTCATCTCTGAGAGATGGTGTTTTGATTCACTTTAACTTTTCTCTTTGGGCCTTCTGTGTTGCTTTGTTTTTTTACTTTAATTTTACATTTTATTTTTTATAATCAGAAAAATAAACTATTTTCATTTTGAAATAAAGTTATTTGTTACACCTCAGAAAGCTCATGGTACTCTGAACATTCCTCACGTTGCTAATTATAATTTTAAATAACTATTAACACTTTTAAAAATTAAATTAATAATTAAATTCAAAATAAATAATTAAAAATAATATTTTTATATGGCTGTACTATAGTTTAGATAAGATTTCTCTTTTCAAATTTGATGAATTAATGCATAAATATCTTGATATATAAATCCTTGAGTTTCTGACCAGTTCATTAGAATATAGAGGAAAATTTACTGAAGTAAAGTAAATTTTGACAATTATGGCCAAATTACTCTACCCAATAATTACAAGGTCTTTATCAGTTATATTTGTATACTATCTTTAAAAAAAATTAGTTGCCATATGATAATTTTTTTAAAATCTTGTTTTCATTTAGATTTGTTTAGTTACCAGGGAGGCTGGGCATTTTAATACATTATTTGCTATTTTCATAAGAATTAAATTTTTGAATTGCCTTTTCATGTCCTGTGTTCATTTTATTTAAATTTTAATTTCTTGTTAACTTCCATGAAATCTTTCTATCATAAGGCCATGAGCTCACTGCTATAATAATTGTATAAATATTTATTCAATTTTATATTTTTATTTTGTTTGTAGTGGTTTGTAAAATATATATACAGAAGTAATATGTGTTTTATGGTCAAATTTATTATGAATATTTGTTTTGTAATATTTTTCTATTGATTTTTATGCCTGAAAGGTTCTTTTCCATCTCAAACTCAGATAATGTTTCTTATTCTTAGTTATTTTATAGCTAAATCATATACATCTAATTCTTTAGTTCATCTGGATTTTGTTTTGATGTATGATATGAGATGTGGGTCTAACTGTTTTTTCCCCAAATGGTTAACCAACTATTGAGATCCTAAACTATTACAATCTAAGGTCAGCTTAGACCTTAGGGTCTGTTACCTAATGGGTGGACCAGTTAGAGGGTGCTTTCTTCCAGAATTATTTGAAGTAGTTTGTAGTTCATTGTTTGCTAGAAGCAGTGTATAGAAATGAAAACCACTGGCAACTCTACTCCCCTGAACTTTCCTGGATCTGCACCTGTATTACCTTCCTGCTCCTGGCTTCGGTGAGCCACTGATAAAGTGTGTCCTCCTCCAGGTGCATGCATTATGTTAAACTGCAGCCCTTGAACAGAAGTGGAGAGAGGAGGCTGGTCTGGAGTGAGACGGCCCTGGCTGCCTCATAGAGTGGTCCGTGTGATAGAGAGGTAACCGATGGTTGCTCATCTATAAAGGCCCCACATCTCTGGAGCTTAGGGATGCAGGGAAACCTCTTACCATCCTGATGAGGAGCCACTTAGACACTTAGGTTAAGAAAACTTCTCTTGGAATGTGACAGAGAGAACTAATGTGTCTAATCTGCAGGGCAGTTGCAATTTGCCACTGGTTTCTTAAATTATTTTAGAAAGCATGTTGGAAATGCCCAGCATCCTTCTTAACCCAAAAGTCCAGTAATTATTTTCATACTTATTATTTACTTCATTTGAACCAGCCCTTTAGAGGAGACTTCATATTTGCTGACCCATTGATTATGTAATAAATTTGTAATGTATGTAAAATATGTGAAGCATCTTACAGTGCTTTGCTTCACTATTCATAAGCTTGGGGCTTTTTTATCCCGGTATATTTGCTGAAAAGATAAGTATATTTTAATTCTTGCAGCCATTGTAACTTAAGGCTAATTATAGCAAAGGGAAAAAAGAGAAGGTTTCCAAATCAAACCTTTATCCCCCATAGCCCTCTCTTATCCCCCCAAAAAACTCTTCACCATAAACTTTCCTAAAACTTTACTTTTTGTGAAAAAATCTGTGCTCTGCTTTAATGCAGGTCTAATTTGTTGTGTGTCTTCAATAACTGTATCCCATTCCAGAATATGTAGCCAAAAATAACCCACTGGCAGTGGCGGCAGCTTCATCGTCTCCTCAGGATCTCCTGTACTTTATGGCTATTTGCTTTCTGAAAATGGTACAATCTCTCCTTAGTGAATTAGTCTTTTAACAGAATTTCTTCTGCACTATTTAGCAAAATAACTCCACTCAGCTCTACCCCATCCTCTATAAGTAATTAGAGATAAGTATGTCTTAATGCATTTCTGAATATTCTGCTCTAATACGCGCTTCAATCACAAATAAGCCCTGAAGCTACGTGCCTCTGGCACTGTTGAGTCTGGGTTTGCACACGTAATCGTGCAGCACTTGATTTGCCTGACCGTGCTGTGACTCAAATTTGCCTTCCAAAGGGGCAGAAAATAAAATAGCTAACAGGCTATCCTGACATCTCAGATCAATGGTGTATTTCCTTCTCCCTTCCACCAAATGTTAAGAAACTTAGCTGAGTTAGAAAAGTCGCTTCCACTACTCCCTCTGTCAGTATGTTCTATCCTCCACGACTCCTAATTAGGGTTCAGCTTGATTTTTTTCCTACTCTGGCTCAAGGTGCATCTCTGTGGCTCCATCCACCCCCACTTGCACATGTATCACTCCCTCTGTTCCCGAGTCTGGCTGTTCATCCAACCATTATAGTTTAGTTCATCCAAGATGAGTCCAAGCACTGCTAGAAAGGCCAGAGATGAGGCTAATGGGCATACATGATTTCCAGACCACTAGGCACGTTGGAGCTCAGTGAGTCATTTTTAAAAAGTAGATATTATGTTTATTTTCCATTCTTTAGGAAAGAAAGAAAACTCAAAGTGCTTCTGAAACAAAAAGTAGACCCCAATGTTGGCATTAAAAACAGAATCCATAAAATGCTGTAGAACTAGACTTGCATAATTTTCATTTTCTTAATCCAAGGGGAGTTTTGCATTAGATCCTGTTGCTCTGGTTGTGACGATTTTTCAGATTCCATTTAGGATCATGGACATCTTCCCATGAAAGGCTTGGAGCAGTCCTGCTCAAAATATGGTCCACAAATTGGGGCTTGTCCACGACAAGACACGTACAGAAATCAGGGGCGATGCCCATTGTTGGCAAGGCTGTAGGACTCTCAAACATTGCTGGCCGGAGGGCAAAACTGTCTGGCCACTTTGGAAACAGTTCGACGGTTTCTTATAAAGTTAAGACACTTGGTACCCTTACCATACCACCTGGCAGTCCTACTCTGAGGTAGTTACTCAAGAGAAATATCATTTATGTCCACACAAAGACTTGTATGTAGCAGCATTATTTACAATGGCCAGAAACTGGAGCCAACCCAAATTTCTATCTGCCAGTAAGTGCATAAATAAACTGTGATATATCCATATTATGCACTATTATACAGCAAGAAAAAAGGAATGAAGTAATATATACAACCACATGGATGAATTTCAAAAATATTATTTTAGGTGAAAGATGCCAAAAACAAAAGACTACATACAGTATGATTCCACTTATGTGAAGTTCTACTAAAGGTAAAACTATACTGACAGCAGATTAGTGGTTGTCTGGGGCTGGGGATCAGGGTAGAGGGAATCTACTGAAAAGGGACAAGAGAGAACTTTTTAGAATGATGGAATTGTTCTATCTGATTTTAGTGGAAGTTAAATGACTGTATACAATCATCCAAATTCACCAAATACACACTTAAAGTGAGTGAATTGTATTGTAGTTGTTTGAAAGGGAAGAAAAATTTCACTGGGTCCTAAAAGGGGAACAATTTTGGGCCACAACCAATAAGCCTGAGGTAGAGGTATCTTTGATTTTGTGTTAATCTCAATGAGTTCTGAGAGTCCTCTGTAACCCAGGTGCAGGCACACAAGACTAACATCCACATTTCAGTCTTGCTACATCGTATCAGCTGCTGAGTCGGGAGCATCACTAGACCTAGGGTCAAATCCCTGCAATAACGTGCTGTGCATACCTTCAGATCCAGCCTTGAACGTGTGGGCCACTTACTCTGAAAACAAAATGTCATTCTTACTGTAACATTTATTTTGTGTTTTCCTTTTTACAAGCACCTCAAAGAATAGCATCAACAGCTTAATGTTTACATCAATGAATCAAGGCTGTTTCCATAGCAACACCTCTAATTCTCTGGAACTGCAATTTTATGTCAATTTACTATTAATGGAAGACAAAACAAAAGAAAGCAGACAGAACAGAGAAACCTTAACACCTAACACTGACAAGCAGAACAAGGAGGAAGGGAAGTAAACATGTCATTTGCAAGGTTTTTAATACTTAGTGGGCTATGATGTTATTCAGTAGTTAACCGTTTCATGCTTAGATTCAGATAATGATTTCAAAGGACTATAAAGTCTTTGAGTTAAAATGGCCTTGAGGGCTTCCCTGGTGGCACAGTGGTTAAGAATCCGCCTGCCAATGCAGGGGACACAGGCCCTGGTCCAGGAAGCCCTGGTCCAGGAAGATTCCACATGCCACGGAGCAGCAAAGCCCGTGCTCCACAACTACTGAGTCTGCGCTCTAGAGCCTGTGAGCCACAACTACTGAAGCCCACACGCGTAGAGCGCGTGCTCCGCAACAAGAGAAGCCACCTCAATGAGAAGCCTGCGCACCGCAACAAAGAGTAGCCCCCGCTCGCCGCAACTAGAGAAAGCCCGCGCGCAGCAACAAAGACCCAATGCAGCCAAAAATAAATAAATTAAATATAAATAAATTAATAAATAAAATAAAATGGCCTTAAAAGCCAGCTGGCACCTTTTATTTTAAAGTCTAGGAAACTCGTTCCCAGAAAAGGTAAGGGATTTAATTAAGGTCACTGGGCTGGTAAGGTGCAGAGCCAAGACCAGAGCACGGGCTACAGACTTGAAGCTTGGGGCTCTTTTTATGCACCACATGATACTGTCTCTGTTAGAATGTGATTTCTTTTGTGTTATGATTCCTACTCATCTTGTGTGAAAATTATAGGATTTAACCTAAGCTGTGTTAAGTAGTTCAAAATGGAGTCACAGCGTCCAGTGTGAACTTCCATGGTAGTTGTTTTGAAACGTCTGGTATAGGACTGAGTGTCTTAGAATGATAAACTAGGAGTGTTTGGTACTGATGAACATAGGGGCAGGGCAGGAGTAAAGATGCAGATGTAAAGAACAGACTTGAAAACACAGGAGAGAAGGGGAAGCTGGGATGAAGTGAGAGAGTAGCACTGACATGTATACACTACCAAACGTAAAATAGATAGCTAGTGGGAAGCAGCTGCATAGCACAGGGAGATCAGCTCGGTGCTTTGGGACAACCTAGAGGGGTGGGATAGGGAGGGTGGGATAGGGAGGGTGGGAGGGAGGCTCAAGAGGGAGGGGATATGGGGATATATGTATACATATAGCTGATTCACTTTGTTGTACAGCAGAAAGTAACACAACATTGTAAAGCAATTATACTCCAATAAAGATATTTTTAAAAAAGACACATGCACTCCAATGTTCATTGCAGCACTGTTTACAATAGCCAGGACATGGAAGCAACCTAAATGTCCATCAGCAGAGGAATAGATAAAGAAGATGTGGTACATATATACAACGGATATTACTCAGCCATAAAAAGGAATGAAATTGGGTCATTTGTAGAGACGTGAATGGACCTAGAGACTGCCATACAGAGTGAAGTAAGTCAGAAAGAGAAAAACAAATGTCATATATTAACGCATATATGTGGAATTTAGAAAAACGTTATAGATGATCTTATCTGCAAAGCAGAATAGAGACACAGACATAGAGAGCAAAACGTATGGATACCAAGGAGGAAAGGAGGGTGGGATGCATTGGGAGATTGGGATTGACATATATACACTATTGATACTATGTATAACATAGATAACTAGTGAGAACCTACTGTATAGCACAAGGAACTCTACTGAATGCTCTGTGGTGACCTAAATGGGAAGGAAATCCAAAAAAGAGTGGATATATGCGTACGTATAGCTGATTCACTTTGCTGTACAGCAGAAACTAACGCAACATTGTTAAGCAGCTATACTCCAATAAAAATTAATTTAAAAAATAAAAAACAAGGGACTTCCCTGGTGGCACAGTGGATAGGACTCCGCGCTCCCAATGCAGGGGGCCCGGGTTTGATACCTGGTCAGGGAACTAGATCCCACATGCATGCCGCAACTGGGGGTTTGCATGTCACAACTGAGGAGCCCGCGAGCCGTAAATGAGACCTGGTTCAACCAAATAAATAAATATTTAAAAATAAATAAATAAATAATGAAAAATAAAAGTAAAAAAAAAAAAATCAGATGCCATGTAGCAAGTATGTATTAGTCAGGATTCAATTACAGGAAGCAGAGACCACCACAGGGATTTAATGCAGAACAGGATTTAATAGTAGGAATTAGGTGCTCAGGAAATTGGTGGAAGGACTGTTGGACTGGGCTGTAGTCTAGGTCTCCAAGCATGATACTCAGAACACTACAGAACTGACCCACCAGGGAAGCTTTCACACCTGTCCCAACTAGGGAGGTGGAAAATCAAGACGCTGCCATTGGAAATATTGAGTCCAAGAAAATGTCAGTGCACATAAAATCCAGGATCAAGTACCTGGTATCCAGAAGTCACTGGCACTCTCACCATCCACAAATCTGGGGATTAGACACTGGACCACTTCTCAGGGGTGAAAACACTATATTCCATAATCATACACAACATCAGAAGCAGCCCCTAAAGTAACAGGAGATGCCTCAACCTCATGTCCACTTTCAAATTTCCAATGAATGCATCTTATTGGCAGGATCTAATTTGTACCCAGAACTTTGCCTGTAGGGAAGTGTAAAAATCTAGTTTGTTTTAAAAGTTTTCTGATTTCTGCTGTACTGGAAGGTGCACTAAAAGGAGGAGTAAATGAAGGCTGAATATCAGTTGACTTCTTTCAGGTGAAGGAATTCATCAATCCAGTTGGTTAATGGATATTAGTATAAACCCACAATAACTGGAGCATGATATGGGGAAGTAGAAGAATACCTGGACTGCTGAAAGTGGGGTAGACTATCCCAAAACACTGTGGATGGAGGGAATGGGAAGTGAGGCAGCCATGATACAGAGCAGTTGACAGAATCAGTTAAACATTTTAAAGCATGTAGCCTTTGACTCAGCAATCCAACCTACCCTTTTCTAACCGAGAGAAACAATTGCACATGTGCACAAGGAGACCGGTATGAGAATGTTGACTTCAGCTCATTTGCAGCAGCAAAATACTTAGGAGTACCATAATACTCATCATTAGGATAATAACTGAATGAACTATGGAGAATCTTTCCTAGGGAATTCACTGTAGCAGTTACAAAAGTATAAGATAAGATGATATGCCCTGTCATTGAAGGATCTCTAGGACACACTGTAGAGTGAAAGAAATTAGTTTTAGTATATGAGATATGATGCTATTTACACAAAGAAAAGAGAGCAACCATGAAACAATTAACAAAGTTGTATGGGTACATAATTCAGCTACTAGAGTGACTGTGAAACAGCCCCACATGAAAATGCACAAAGGAAATGGTCAGCACCAATTCCTAGGCTTCTGATCCCCTCAGACAGATCAAGGATATAAAAAGAGGTCAGAGTGATGAGAAGAGAATTCGTAAGATTTCTTTGGGAGAGATTCCCAGGGGAGGGGAGAATCCCTGTTACTTTCTACTCTGGTCTAATGAGAGGGGTTCCAGTAGAAAACCTGGTGCGTGGTCCCTGAGGACGTTGAGGACGGGGGACTGAATGGGTGGCGTCTGAGTACCGCCCAGGAAATCTGAAGGGTGGACAATGGCTGACTAAGTGCTGAGGGGGAGCCAGAGAGCGCTACGGTGCTGAGAAAGGCTCCCACTGTCAGCAGGAGAGATAAAGGATGGATGAGGGCATCTTGGGGCCAGGGCGGCCATGGGGGACAGAGAACCTTTGAAGTCCTGCCCAAGGGTACCCATCCACCGGGGTGAGGCTCCCAATTGCAGGAGACTATGTTAAATGGACTCTTGAGAACCACAGTTGGAGCAAGCAGCCCAGGGGAGCAAACACATCCCATGCCACAGAAGGGGAGCACCCCCAGAGCTGGGAATGTCTGAACAAAGGTGTGCTCCTTTTGCTCAGGGCTGCTGTAACGAAGTGCCACAAACCTACAAAGTCCTGAGTTAAACAGTGAGTCGGTAGTAATAGAGAATGGCGAGAGCTCAGAAGCTGATTCCAGAAGCCATAAAATAGAGCCAGGGAACCTGCAGACTATGGAGAGGAAAGCAAGAATGAATTCATGGAAGAGATGGAAGTTTCCAGGCTAACATCTGGGGCAGTGGTGCCACGCATGTCTATATTTAGTTTGCCCAGATGGGTCAGGTGTGGGTGGGCAGTCAGGATCTAGGGCCAATCCATTTCAAAATACAGCTTAGTACAGAATGCCGAGCAAATGCATCTTTTCTTTTCTTGAGTCGTTGCTGCCGTGGAATTGTCATAGATCTGCCCTCCCCCACCCCTTACTACTATCCCCAGAAATAGCCAGCTGAGCAGGTTGTAAAAGTCAGTGCCTTTACCTTTCCTGACTGCTCTGGAATAAATAAAGCCATCTCCTCCTGCCCACTATGATGAACTACTCCTGATGGGGAAATTGTGACTTCTCACCTACGAATTTGTGCACCTGGAGAAGGATTTACTTTATTTAGTTAAGAGTTTGAGAGAAATGCTCCTAATTGCATACTGCATAGTTATCCGATGTCTCTGTTTCTCAGTTTTATTTGCATGATAGTTACCGCTGAAAGAACAAAATCAAATTGAAAGATGTAGCAACATGGCCTTCTACAAGACAGAAAAAAAATCTTAAGGATATTTGAAGAGGCAGGGGTATTATTTATTTAAATGTAAAGTTATTTTTTAAATATAATTTTATTTTTTGTTAGAGACAGCAGGCAGATAAGCCTAAGAGCCTTTTAACATATTTTTCTTGGTATTGCTAAACAGAAAATCTATTTTGTGTAAGTGGCAGCAGAGGGCGCTCTTCTTACAGATTCGTTTCTACCATAACTTTTCTTCTCAAAGGAAAAGTTGTTAAAATGCCTTTGTGTATGTTAACAAGTTTATGACTCTTCTTAAATATATGCATATATTTTATATAAAATTTATTTATACTAGTATATATCAATAAATATATTTTATATATTTAAATTATATACAGGTAGGTTACATAATATTTATTAATTTATATAATTATATATAAATATATATTTTATATACATATATACATTTATATATTTAAGTAGTATATATGGCCATAAACTTGTTAATATACTCAAATATATATGTATATTGATTACTTTTATGGTTTTTTTCTTCCCTATTCGTTAATACTGAAACCTGAAACCACATGTGATTATGTTCTCTTGAATAATTACCACTTTTTTCTCCTTAAGCATGTCAACTTCCTGTTTCATCATGGAAACTTTCAATCTTGAGCTCAGAAAGTTGGGGCTTTGGGTACTGCCCTTCCATTCTCCACTTTATGTGCTTTCTCCTGTCTTCCAGACAGGACGCCAAGCCATTTTTGGAGCATGTCCAGGAGAGGAGGTAAATCTAGCTCCTCTTGTACAGGCTTTGGTCATGCTCTCTGCTGTGGACACGCTGCAAACTCCTCCAACACTCCTTCCCCCCTTCTCTTTTCTTTGTCTCACCTCCTCTCCTATATCTTTACTCCTCCAAGCCTTTCTTCACTATCCCATGCTTCTATCATTCTCCGCCCCTTCCAAGTCATAGGCATCACTATCTAAGCTTCCCACTTGTGGAGGCCAGCCTCCAAGATGGCCCAGTGATCCCTGCCTACTTGTATATATAGCACTTGCATCAAGCAGGGCTGATCTGTGTGACTGCTAGGATATTGCGGGAATGGCGTTGTATGACTTGCAAAGTTAAGGTCATAAAAGACATGTGGCTTCCACTTTGCTCTCTCTTGGATTACTGAGCCAGATGCCATGTTGTGAGAAGGCTCAAGCAGTCCTAAGGAAGGTCCATGTTTCAAAGAACAGAGCTTTCCTCCCAACAGCCAGCAGGGCCTTATCAACCATGTGAGTGAACCACTTTGGAAGCAAGTCCTCCAGCCCTAATAAAGCCTTTAGATGACTGCAACCCCGGTGGACATCTTGACTACAGCCTCATAAGAAACCCTGAGCCAGACCACCCAACTAAGTCACTTCTGAATTCTTGAACCACAGGAACTGTGAGATAATACATGTTTATTGTCTTAAGACATGAAGTTTGGGATAATTTGTTATGCAGCAATAGAAACTAATACTCCCCTCATTATGCCTGATGACATGTTTAAAAAGGCTGTGTGTGGTTTCACATCCTTGTGGTTAAAGCTCTCCAATGGCTCAACATTAATTTCAGGATAAAATCCAGATCCCCTGACCTGGCATGAGGTCTTTCTTCTGATGCCTCCCAGCTTCACTCAGCTCACTCTCCCTTTCCTCTCCCATCTCTCCAGCTACCCTGAAACACCTTTCATTTCCCTAGATGGGGATAGATAAAAATGACAGATGAAATACAAGAGGCCCAGTTAAATTTGAATTTTAGATAAGCAAGTGATTTTTGCTGTTGTACAATATTTGGGACCTATTTATATTAAAAATCTTGCATGGTACATATGTATTCCAAAAAGTTTTGTTGTTTATCTGAAATTCAAATTAAATGGGGCATTCTGTATTGTTAGTTGCTAAACCTGTCGACTCTACAGATGGGAAATGATTTCTCTCAGCTCCTGTTCCTCCCCCTGCCTGGATCACTGCAGGTCCCCCTAACTTCCTGTCCTGCAAGACTTAGCCCAGACAGAGATGTCTCTAGAAAGCCTATGCTGTCTGACTCCACCACACACACCTAGGATGGCTCAGATGTGTCTGCTGCAGGCTTCCACCCCCACCCCACCCCCGTCATGCCTCTTGCATACCACACACATCACAATGATTAATTTGCTTGTCTCTGTACTAGACTCCGAACATCTGGAGGTCAGGTACTGTCTTAATCATTATGTAGCTTCACTGCCAAAAACATAGTATGATTATAGCTTACAATTATTGAACACTTACTGTAAGCTAATCATTGTTCTAAGATATTTGCATATATGACCTCACTGAATCCTCACGTCAACCTGAAAGAAGTACTATTAATATCCCTTTTACTTTTACTGATGAGGAAACCGAGGCATGAAGAAGTTATGCAAAGTCACTCAACAATAGCAGTGAGGTTGGAGTTCAAGTCCAGGAGTCTGACTCTAGAGCCTACTCCCTAATGATGAACTAGGGGCATTGCCTCTCTGTGGTGTTTGATGAGTATTTATCGAATGCATGCAAGAACTAATTATCAATCTAAGTGTCTTCCAACTAGATAATTTCCTTTAAACAGGGACCATGTTGATCTTGGTCCTTTCTGCCTCTACGCTTCCTCACTCTCTCTCCAGCCATCACTGCCTAGCACAAAGCATGATACCTTCCTTGTGGGCCAATAGCAAAGAATCATTCTGGTCTTTTTTTTCCTCCTCACATCCTTATCACATCCATACCAGATGAAGGGTACCACTGTGTACCACATTTCCCTAAGGAAGAATGGACACAGCATGTGCTTTAGGAATAGAAACTAATAAGCCCTCTGGTTAATAGCATGAGTTCTAGAGGAAAACTTCCCAGGTTCTGATCTCAGCGCTACTACTTATTAGCTGTGTGGCTTTGGATGAGGTCCTGAGACTTAGACTCTTCATCTGCAAAATGGAGATAATGATAGTTCGTAATTCATAGGGTGATGAGGATTAAATGAGATTAAACGAATTCCAGTGCCTGGAATATAGCATGCATGCAATAATAAGATCCAGGATGTTAACAGGCTTGCTTCTGTTGCGCCATATCTACCAAGCCAAACACCAAGTACAACACATTTCTTAGTAACATAAATTCCACAGGATGCTTGCAAATTAGGAATATGTGCTCGTATAAATTTGAGAAACTGCATTCTCTCTAACTCCAAACACTTCTGTTCCATTTTACAGATTATTCTTGTCCAGTGTTTTGATTCTATGTTTTATTATCTACATAATAATATTATTATGTATATTATCTATTACATAATATATAATGTTATCTATATAACAAATATATATTTCAAATATTAGTTTTATACGTAAAAGTTTGTTTAGATTTATCACCTTTTGCAAATAACCTTTTTGCTCACCATTCCTTCTTATATCTCAGACCTTTCTCCTTTTCTTTTCCTAAAGGACAATCTTTTAGTGAAAAAGAACTAAAAGTTCCTTTTAGTGAAAGTCTGTTGGTGGCAAATTCCTAGTTTTTGTGTGTCTGAAATTGTCTTTACTTCTTGGAGGATAGTTTGATGAATATAAAATTCTAGGTTGACAGTTACCTTTTCCCAGCATCCCACTCAATGTTCCACTGTTTTCCAGCATTGGTGTTGTAAATAAGTCTGCTGTCATGTTATCAGAGTAACGGACATTTCTCTGTATGGAATCTGTCTTTTACCTCTGACAAAATAAAAGATCTTTTCTTTGTCTTCATAGTTTCATTACAGTAGGTTTAGACATGAATTTATTTTTATTAGTTATGCTTAGGGTTCATTGTGATTCCTAAATCTATGGATCTGTGCCTTTCTTAAATTCTATACTATTTCCTACCATTATCTATTCAGATATTATCTCTTTTCTTTCTCTCTGTTCTCTCCTTCTGGAACTCCTATTGGACATAGTAACATCTGCACATTCTACCATTGCTTTTAAACTCTCCATATTTCTGTTTCTCTGTGCTGCCATCTGGACTTCTTCAGATTTATCTTCTAGTTTACAGATTCTTTTTAGCAACATCTTGTCGACTACTTAATATGAACATTGCATTTTTTGAAATATAGTTGCTGTACAATATTATATAAGTTACAGGTATACAACATAGTGATTGACAATTTTTAAAGGTTATACTCCATTTATAGTTATTATAAAATATTGGCTATATTCCCCATGCTGTACAATATATCCCTGTAGCTTATTTTATACCTAAAAGTTTCTACCTCTTACTCCCCTACCCCTGTATTGTCCCTCACCTCTTCCTTCTCCCCACTGGCAACTACTAGTTTGTTCTCTATATCTGTGAGTCTATTTCTTTTTTTCAACGTTGAATTTTAGTTTCAATAGCAATGTTTCTTATTCCTAGAAATTCTGTTTCTTTTTCAATTCTACTTGTTCTTTTTAAAAAGCATCTATCCTTGTTCATGTTTTCCATTTCCTCTTTCCTCTCTTTAAATAATTTAAATACATTTATCTCAGACCCAATAATTTCAATATCTGAAATCCTTGGAGAAGAAATTCTGATGTTAATTGTTTCTGCAAACTCATGATAGTTTGTTTCTTTACGTGTTTTGTAATTTTGAATTTTAAACTTGTATTCAAAGGTGTAAGTGGAGAAAGGTCCCTCCAGAAAGGATTTTTGATTTCTTGTTCCAGGCGCATGAGAGCATCATAATCTGAAACTACAGTAAGTTAATTTCTTCCTTTGTGGTTTCTCAGATGATGAAGGTGGTCTCTTATTATGAAATACAATGTGAGACTTCTCCCCACATAAATAACATAGCTCAAGATAGAAATACTCCTTGTCATCTCCTTTTTCTTTAATGAATTTTCCCCCCTAGTTTCCCCTTTTATCTAACAGAGTAGACATTTGAGGATCCAAGCTTGGTGCAGGTGTCTCAGTTCCAATCCCTCTCTCTCATGCAGCTATTAAGCTTCTCAATGTTGGGTTCCAGTTTTGGAAAATGTTCCCAGTTCAGACATGGCTTCAGCACTAGCTTACTGGTCTGGTTTCCTCCTTTTTATTTTTGCCTGTAGACATTTCCCTAATTTTGCATAGCTGTGCATTTTATTTTTTTAATATTTATTTTATTTATTTATTTATTTAGTTAGTTAGTTAGTTAGTTAGTTAGTTAGTTGCACCAGGTCTTAGTTGCAGCAGGCGGGCTCCTTAGCTGCGGCTCACCAGCTCCTTAGTTGTGGCATGCGAACTCTTAGTTGCGGCATGCATGTGGGATCTAGTTCCCTGACCAGGGATCGAACCCAGGCCCCTGCATTGGGAGCATGGAGTCTCAACTACTGCATCACCAGGGAAGTCCCTGTGCATTTTAAGTTACA
The DNA here is from genome assembly GCF_028023285.1 of Balaenoptera ricei. Classification (NCBI taxonomy): domain Eukaryota; kingdom Metazoa; phylum Chordata; class Mammalia; order Artiodactyla; family Balaenopteridae; genus Balaenoptera; species Balaenoptera ricei. Next base: position 47,639,218 of record NC_082647.1, on the reverse strand, counting down.
TATTTTATCTAGAACTTCTATGTGTTTTGTGAAGAGAAGATTCTTTTGGATGTCTGGTTCACCATTTTATTGGAAAATGCATTCCCAAACTGCATTCTCTAGTTCACTCTTGATTCACCCTGCATATCAATCAGCATATTCTGAGGTCCTGAAATAAATATACTCATGAAGACTTGTTTGAAACAGTATTTCTTGACCCTGAAACCCTTTGTTCAAATAATACCTATCCTTTAGAGCTAGTAAGTCCTGGGACACTCTTCAAGAAACAGTGGTCTAATGATCTGAACAGTGATAGTAATTGAGAGAGTGTGTCTGCTAGTGAACAGAACCCTTCTTGATAAACTTGGGGAATGGCCAGGAAAACTTCATAAACTAATTGTTTTTGCATTCCTGAGGAATATTTTGTTTTTGTTTTTGGTCCTATGTGAAATCCAGAAACACTGTGTACGTTTGCTCCCCTCTTTGCCAACACACAGAGCTAATGTTATCTCTCTTTGCACAAGGAAGGAAAGGAAGTACTTTCCATTCTACCCCTTGTTTTCATGCCCAAAAGTTTCCATGTTATTATTCTGGGTGTTGAAACTTTCCAAACCCAGTGTCATGCAGTAAATTTGGTGGAACAGTTGTATAAAATCTGTACTGCCATTTTAAAATAAGGGAACTTATTATATTTATTTTTACACCATAAAATGTCTATTTTTCTGGCAGCTCAGGAACAACCAACACTGAAATAGAACTTCACATAGAGCTACTCCTGATTAAGGGACAGAAGTTAAGCTAGTTCTCCAAAAGTTGAGAAAAGTTTAAATGAGCTGCCTAAACAGAACATAATTCTACACGATGTTCAATTGAGTCACAGCAAATTAAATGGACATGTCATAAAATTCTTTCACCCAGAACACAGATAGTCCATGGACTTTTAGAACAAGAATTTTTTTAAATTGTGGAGTTGCATAGTTAGGGAAATTAATGCTGTGAATATTTTCAGGGACTTGGGGAGTAGGTCATTGTTATGGAAATTATAATAATGCAATGTTAAAATTAAAAATTATATATGAAACAAACAGGAAAAACAAGATTTCTCTAGGGAATGGGTTTTTGTTATAATAAATGGTGTATCATTTTTCAAAAATTTTATGGGAGTATAGTTGATTTACAATGTTGTGTTAGTTTCAGCTGTACAGCAAAGTGATTCAGTTATACATATACTACATTCATTCTCTTTCAGATTCTTTTCTCATATAGGTTAACACAGGATATTGAGTAGAGTTTCCTGTGTTATACGGTAGGTCCTTGTTGGTTATCTATCTTGTATATAGTAGTGTGTGTAATCTAGGGAATGTTTTTATTGTTTGGCTGGTTACAGTAAAAATTTATCAGAAGAACTGAGTCTCTTTCAGCCCTAAGGTCTGTCTGTAAATTTTCTTCACTGCACTTAGGAGTGCAGATTTACTAGACAGGCCTCTAAAACAAATAATCCAGAACAAAGAATGGCTGTCCTATTGGCAATATCTCCCTGTGGTTACTGGAAGAGATTTCATCATGCACTTGGGAAGAAAATCTGGGTAAAATGGTTAACACTTTATCCTCGTTCTTCCCAGGGAAGTCCTGACATTGGAACCAGAGTCTAAGGATGTGGCTGCTGTCATCAAGGCTTGGGTCATTGTGAAGGGTCATATGTAACTCCCAAGGAACAAGCAGAATTAGGTTCAAGAAAAAGGCAAAGATGGGCCTGTCCACCGCATAGAGAAAGAGAAACCAGTCTTGGGGTCACACAGTGCCAACCTGAGTCTGGTTCAAGGTGACCCTCTGCATCAATTTGGCGTTGACATCAACTGCCCAGGGGACAGGAGCCCAATTGTGTAGGGCCAAGGTAAGCTGTTGTACCATGGTTACATGGAATCTGCTCCTGTGCCATTATCTGAGGGAGTAGAATATTGATAAAATCTCGTGTCCAGTTCAAGTTAAGGATGGCATACACAACAGACCATTGCCTGTGACACCCACAGAAGGCTGTTCTCCATTGCCTTATCATATCTGGAATGGGAAAGAAGTAAAATAATTCATCCCTCTAGTTCCACCATCTTCCTGCTCAGACATGTTCACTTGTAACCTTACTCTGGGTTGGTCCAGACCATCTAAACTTTCCCCCCAGTAAGAGCTCCATGGGGACAGGAGTGATCATTACGCAAACAGGCTACCTTCTCAAATGAAGGAGGGTCACTACAGAGAAGAGGAGCCTCGCTACAAAGGCCTTATGTCAGAGGTATGTCCACTTCACAGAGGAAGAACATGGTAGAAGCACAACAAATTCAACACAAAAAAAGTGTCAACTTGCCTGCCTTGTGGCAATAACACGGAGATGATCTCACAGGAGCATAAAGCATCCAAATTTACATCCATGAAGCTGTTCCCAAACCAGCAACCTCATCTGCCCGGTCACCCACAGAGATCCAGGCAGGAATGAAAAAGGGAGGAAAGTGAGTAGGTATAGAGACTCTACGGCTCTAACATGTCCAGTAGATTCTTCATCCCTGCATTGCTCCCTATACTCAGGTTCTGTGAAGTTTATCCACCACTTGTGAACTGGTCCTGATGTGCATCCTATTATGCCACTTTCGTATCAAGCTCCCATGTAGGAGCTTGTGGTGGGTCCTGACTGCCTTGGACATATTCTAGTAATATGAGCTTACTGGTCTCCTCTCCCTGATTAAGAGCATACAGACCATTAAGGCCTTAACTGCTACCTGTGTCATGTACTAGAAAATCTCACTCATATACTTTGTTTTAAGGTCCTGGGAACATCATGATTTTTCCATGTATCAGATGAATTTTTCAATGGGTACCACCATCCTTCATGGTGGTTTTGTGACATTTGGGGTTTGAGCATGGATTCAGCAGGCCACCATGGATATGAGAAGCACTTGGGTTTGGTAAATTTTTCATCCAACTATTTTATTTAGGATGTGATCTCTTCTTATGGACATGTGGACAGATGAAGCTCAGAGCTGAGTTGTTGAATTTGTTATCACAGAGAAATCTCATAAGTTTGGGCCCTTAATAGTCCAGTCCTGAATGACATAGTAGCCTGATTATACAAGTCCTCTAAGAATAACTCATGAGCCTGTGTAGAGGTTGATTTCAGTCAATCCCAAGAAGGAGAATTCTATGGTTAGGAGCACCACTTGAAATTCCACCCATTTTCTAAGTCAGCCAATGCAGTACTCCATGGGACTTGTCTGCCTTGGAGGCAAGCTATACTATTGGTGAACAAGGTTTTCTTGTCAGGAGATAAATCTTGCATCTGGGACTCTTACTCAATCAGGAAGTCTAGCCAGCAGGTGGGACTTTCAAAATACCTATCGGATGAACAACCACTTGCTCGTAAATTTAGATGAGAACTTGAGAACCAGATTTGACCTTCAGTTGGATGTATTGATACCATTTCTATATCATAATGGAATTTTCTTGGCATTTTCCCACCTCATGGGTCTTTGGCTCAGAGAAAGAATGAGGTGGCATGTCAGGTCAGCGAGTCATGTTTTTTTTCTTTAGTGAGACCATCTGTCCCTACCAGAGCTCAGAAAAAGGGGTAAAGTTTTCAGCAGTGGGAAGGCTAGAAGTTCAAAGATTTAAAAGACCATAAAATGCTAACAGAATCTCATTGCCAACTGTTCCCATTATCTGTGAGATGAGTCACAGATACATGTAACTTCTTCTTAGGTCTGAAGCGGATAAGGGGCCCAAGAGCAGAAACTGTTTCACTGCGACCTACACTACTTCCAGGGCTTCATGCTGCAAAGAGCATTGCTTCAATCTGCCTGCCTGCCTGTGTGTGATGTGCTGTGTCCAGAGAGGCAAGCCAGGTGTTAGGCCTCTATTTCTGTGGCTTACAGCTCTGAGGTTAGCAATGTGTCCTTGACAGTTATGGAATATCTCTTCAAGTTGCTGCCAAAGAATCCCTCAAGAGAGACACCTGGGAGGTGGAGTCTTGGATTCTCTTCTGATTCGGGGCTCAGCTGTGCGTGGACACCATTGTCTGGTCAGCATGCAGTATAGAGAAAGCAGCTTTCTTAGTGGAGCCATGACCAAGATATCATACATTTAACAGACTACTTGAATCCCAGTGAGCTGTACACATAGTGCTAGGGATCTAGACCTTATTTCTAGGGAGCTCAACTTGCCTTACAACAGAGTGATAAAGATATACTATGTGCCCTATTATGTGAAAGAAACTGCTCTTGATCTACTTCCCAGAGAAACATGAAGAGAAACAGCAGTATTTAGAGCCACGTACCAAGTGTAGACAGCAGCTTCCATCAGTTCAATAATCATGACAACATCTTTATTTAGTCCTTGTGATCCACCGTCAAAAATCAAGTCCAATCCCCACCCCGAGATTTTTTGACCATCCAGACTGGACTGTTGAATGGTAGATAATGGGCATTTAATCTTTGCCTGCACTTACACTTATATGATGAGAATAATTCCTTTATACCCACCAGGTAAGTAATTCTGCTTCAATAGAACAATCCTTGTAGCATAAGAAGTGCAGGGAGCTCCCAGGAATACGAACAATTGTAATGGTTCCAGCAAAGGTTATAATGTGGATGCTCAGCTAGTGTCAGTGCCCCTTCATGGGGCTGATATTTAAGAATGTACATTCCAGTTAAGCAGTTTGACAAAGAAATCACAAGTACGGTCTGATCAAATAGGTCAAACACTCACATAGATGGTGACCCAGGGCTCTCAACTACAAGCAATATTAGTCCTGAATCCCGACAGAGGGGTTCATTTACCATGACTTAAGCCTTGAAATCTTTCTGAAGCTGTTGGGAAACAGGGTCTAGCCCTAGTCTTCTTTAAGTTTGAACAGGACTAAATTTGTATAGAGGGACTCTTTGGAGCTTGAACTCAGCCTCAGAAGGCAGTAACAAAGGCAGAAGCAGAGTATCTCTTTCTGTCTCTGTTTTCACTGTCACAGACTAAAAAAAAAACAAAAAAACAAACCACTGCCTTTTGAGGCCTCTTATTTCTATGTTCCATTTTAAGACGTGACATATATCTCCTAAAAATATTGTTCTAACCTTTAGGTACGTACCCCCAGGTCAAAGGAGTAAAGATGGGGTCATGTTCCAATTAGAAGGTTCTCCTCATTTCTACCCATCCAGCATTCTCTCAAATAAAGGCATACAGTCAGAGTTTCTGCTGCCCTTGAATTTCATATATCCATGCTAAACTGTATGCTATCTGAACATGGCTACTTCCTCATCGAGGGCATTTCACTTTGTAGGTGTGGTCTTGGGGAAGTCTTCTCTATGTGCATATGTGAATCAAATCTCAAGGGCAGGGCAGGGATGAAACCATTCCTTTTCTATTAGTTCTATCATTTAAATGAATAGTCTGGACTTCCAGAGATTCTTTTGATTGTTACTTATATAATTCTCAAAACAAGCCCAGTTTCCTATTTGAACATAGTTTCTCTTCAATATGTACCTGATTTCCCCCCCAAAGGCATACTAGCAGGTATCAAATCTAAAGGACTGGTCTATACTAGTCCCCCCATGGTGGCCAGTAGTGGGAAGGGTGTGGTCTGTGTTCTCCCATCCTTCTGATCTGTAGGACTCAACACAACTTCTAAACTTGTGAAGAAGAGGCAAGGAGCAATCCTATTTCCCTTAGCTTCTATTTAATAGTAGAACCATCATTCCAGAGTTTCTGCTACTTCCGAAACACTCTAACCAGAGCAAGCAAATTTCATCCACATTGGATGCCAGCCATGTGACATTTCTTCATCTGCCTTGCTAGAGTGACCAATTGTCCTAGTTTGCCCAAGACAGAGGGATTTCCCAGGATGAAGAACTTTCAGTGCTAAAAAGAGGACAGTCAGGAGCAAATCAAGATGGTTGGAGATAAAGGCAAATACCATATACATTGTTACATGGTATGGGTAAATGATCAGTTTTCTTGAGGAAACATACAAGCCAAGGACCAGCAAGGAGGGAAAGGAAGTGCCGTGTTCTCTTCATACCTAAGAGGTGTACCAGGGCCATGGCGATACAACTGGACATGCTGTGTTTGTTTCGGAGAGAGAGCCTCCGTCCCCTTGTTGTCTATTTTCTTATGGTACAAATATGTGAACACCTTATATGTAGGTAATAAGCTCTCAGAACACAGAAACCACTCTGGGTGATACACCAGCTCTGCAAATGTTTGTCTGACATCACCAACTACAAGCTCCTAGTGACCCTTTAAGAAACAGGATTCAAGCTGCCAGAGGGAAGGGAGCCCTCATTCCTTTTAGAAGCTGAGTTTACCTCCCCCAGTGAGCCCATTCCAGGGCAACTGCGCACATGGAGTCGCTGACTGGACAATCCTGCCTGTTTCTCTCCACAGGAACATTGTCCTGAAAACTCAGAGGAAATCCTACCTCTAATAAAGATCTGCTTCTGGAAAATTTTTAAACTTTTACCCTGTTGAAGAGGCCCTCAATAAGTTTCCAGAAGAAATAGCCTCTATGAAATAGAAACAGAAGTCACAGGCTGAATGAAAATTCAGGAAGATAAATTTGAAATATAGATGGAAATATGAAGAAAAAATGCAAAGAAATGAAAACTATTAGTGAATAAAAATTCATACCAGAGGTCATAAAAATTTAGACAATCACTGAAGAAACTCTAACCAAGAATGTAGAAAAAACTTGAGAGTATCTCCCCAAATTCAGAGGAAAAGACAAAGATTATGAGAAATAAGATAAGAGAGAACAAAGATTCAAGCTAACTATACAAGGGTTTCAAAGTGAAAACGTGAGCAGAAGGGATGTGCTAAACCAGGCCGTCAATAAAAGAACTCAGTGAGAGTTGATGACCACAGTCAATGATTAGAGACCTACAACTAGGTACTGGCAAAACTTTCAAATGACATAGATGAATTAAAGTCCTACAAGCAACGAGGCAGAAAAAAATAGGTAAAAATAAGTAATAAAAAGAAGGCTAACTTTTCTAAAAAAAAAAAAAGGTTAACTTGTTTGCAATTTTAATTCATGAGGCTAATGTAATAAAGTTGACTAAATTTTGTGATGAAAAAACTCTGTAACTCCCAAATTTTATAGCCAATCAACAGAAAGCCATTTTTAAAAGCACTTCACAAGGACCTACTATATAGCACAGGGAACCATACTCAATATTTTGTGATATTCTATAAGGGAAAAGAATCTGAAAAAGAATAGATATATGCACATGTATAACTGAATCACTTTGCTATACACCTGAAACTAACATAACATTGTAAATCAACTATACTTGAATTTAAAAAATTTTTTTAATTAAAAAAATTCTTTAAATAAATTAAAAGATAAATTTTTAAAAAGCTAAAAATAAAAATAAAAATTTAAAAAGCACTTCAAATTCAACATAGGCAAATGGAATTCATCACTTCCCCTCAAAATCCTGCCCTTCTTCATGGCTCACTCTTTCAGTGAATGGCATCACCATGTACTTATTTTCCTAGACCAAAGATCAGAAAAGCTTTTTTGCCTCCTTCTCCTTCCTCATGCCACACATTCCAGTATAAGTTGCAGCACTTCTACATTCTAATAAACTCAGTCCTTTTTCTGTATCCCCGATTCCTCTTTCCTAGTTCAGGTCACCATCAGCTGCCACCTGGATACTAACACAGCCTGCTAGACTATCTCCCTGATTCTACTCTTGCTTTCCTTCTATCCATCTATCAGTGTAACCAGGCTCTTTCCTTGCCAAAACACGTCAATGGCTCCCTAACATCCTTTAAGGAGTGTCTAAACACCCTTTCTTGGTTTATCTGGCCCCTGCCTTCCTCTCTAGATACTTCACTTGCCCTTTCCTTCTCACATGCTGCATTCTGGCCATACTATCTTTGAGTCTCCAAACACCCCAGGCTCTCTTACATCTTTGCAAGTGATTTCTGGTTAGTTCCTATTCAACTTCTAGCCTCTGCTTAGATATTCCTTCTTTGAGGAAGATTCCTTGAGCCTATAAGTCTGGTTAGATGGCACCCCATATAACCTTCTAGGATTCTGTGTGTCTATCACAGCACAGCATCTTCATTGCAGGTTACTTACTGGCCTATCTTTCCCACCAGAAAGTAAGTGCTGTATAGCCCCATATGGTCACTTCCATATGGTGACCTCAACAAATATTTTTGATGAATGAATGAATATAAGTTCAACTGCTCATAAGATATTCCTCTCATATACTTTTTGGAAAAAAAATTATTTGAAGATATACTCTAGCCATTTGACAAATTAATAAAAATTAGCATGGTAAGAATGGGAAATTATAGTTGAAAAGGATAAGAAGACCTCCCCTTATTCAGCTTGCACCCCAACTTCAGGAATCTGGTTGAATTATATATTTTCAGATGGATTCTGCAGTCTCAGGGTAAACTTTGACCTTGTGTCGTTTCCATTAACTAATCATCTTATTCCTTTCATCCCTTCCCAGTGTAATGTTTCTTGAGCCATAATCTCCACCAACTAATCAGATGGAATCTCTTGACTTTGATGACTATTTAAAACAATAACTTCTGTTGTTCTTCCTGAACTTGCTAACAGCGGTGAAGTTTTTTCTCCATTTTTCTTCTGGAACACTGTGCCAGAAGAAACGCTTAACAGAAAGTCTTTTTCCCCCTTTATAAAAGCAGAATTACATAGAACAACAGAGTGGACATTTTTACGGTTGACCAATCTGAATAATGGTATTTTGGATCTATAAAACTTATTTTAAATGATTCTGAGGAGTCTTTTAAATTGGGAAAATCTAATAAACTACCCAGGGGTAGGTATCCCCTGCTGCCGTATCTCTCTTCATAGTGTCAGGACCTGCTAATACTCCTGGGTTAACTGGAGTTGAGAATACATGTAATATGATCTTGACAATATGTTCTTCTTTTTTTCTTTTTTTTTGAATTTTATTTTGTTTATTTATTTTTTATACAGCAGATTCTTGTTAGTTATCTATTTTATACATATTAGTGTATACATGTCAATCCCAATCTCCCAATTCATCACACCCCCCCCCCCGCTTCCCCCCTTGGTGCCATACGTTTATTCTCTACATCTGTGTCTCTATTTCCGCCATGCAAACCGGTTCATCTGTACCATTTTTCTAGGTTCCACATACATGCGTTAATATACATTATTTGTTTTTCTCTTTCTGACTTACTTCATTCTGTATGACAGTCTCTAGGTCCATCCACGTCTCTACAAATGACCCAATTTAGTTCCTTTTTATGGCGGAGTAATATTCCATTGTACACATGTACCACTTCTTCTTTATCCATTCGTCTGTCGATGGGCATTTAGGTTGCTTCCATGACCTGGCTATTGTAAATAGTGCTGCAATGAACACTGGGGTGCATGTGTCTTTTTGAATTATGGTTTTCTCTGGGTATATGCCCCATAATGGGATTGCTGGGTCATATGGTAATTATATTTTTAGTTTTTTAAGGAACCTCCATACTGTTCTCCATAGCGGCTGTATCACTTTACATTCCCACCAACAGTGCAATAGAGTTCCCTTTTCTCCACACCCTCGCCAGCATTTGTTGTTTGTAGATTTTTGGATGATACCCATTCTAACTGGTGTGAGGTGATACCTCATTGTAGTTTTGATCTGCATTTTTCTAATAATTAGTGATGTTGAGCAACTTTTGATGTGCCTCTTGGCTATCTGTATGTCTTCTTTGGAGAAAAGTATATTTAGGTCTTCTGTCCATTTTTTGATTGGGTTGTTTGTTTGTTTAATATTGAGCTGCATGAGCTGTTTATATATTTTGGAGATTAATCCTTTGTCCGTTGATTCATTTGCAAATATTTTCTACCACTCTGACGGCTGTCTTTTCGTCTTGTTTATAGTTTCCTTTGCTGTGCAAAAACTTTTAAGTTTCATTAGTTCCCATTTGTTTCATTTTGTTTTTATTTCCATTACTCTAGGAGGTGGGTCAAAAAAGATCTTGCTGTGATTTACGTCAAAGAGTGTTCTTCCTATGTTTTCCTCTAAGAGTTTCATAGTGTCCGGACTTACACTTAGGTCTTTAATCCATTGTGAGTTTATTTTTGTGTATGGTGTTAGGGAGTGTTCTAATTTCATTCTTTTACATGTAGCTGTCCAGTTTTCCCAGCACCACTTGTTGAAGAGACTGTCTTTTCTCCATTGCATATCCTTGCCTCCTTTGTTACAGATTAGTTGGCCATGGGTGAGTGGGTTTATCTCTGGGCTTTCTATCCTGTCCCATTGATTTATATTTCTGTTTTTGTGCCAGTACCATATTGTCTTGATTACTGTAGCTTTGTAGTATAGTCTGAAGTCAGGGAGTCTGATTCCTCCAGCTCCGTTTTTTTCACTCAAGGTTGATTTGGCTATTTGGGGTCTTTTGTATCTCCATACAAATTTTAAGATTTTTTTGTTCTAGTTCTGTAAAAAATGCCATTGGTAATTTAATAGGGATTGCATTGAATCTGTAGATTGCTTTGGGTAGCATAGTCATTTTCACAGTATTGATTCTTCCAGTCCAAGAACATGGTATATCTCTCCATCTGTTTGTGTCAGCTTTGATTTCTTTCATCAGTGTCTTATAGTTTTCTGAATACAAGTCTTTTACCTCCTTAAGTAGGTTTATTCCTAGGTATTTTATTCTTTTTGTTGCAGTGGTGAATGGGATTGTTTCCTTAATTTCTCTTTTTGACCTTTTGTTGTTAGTGTATAGGAATGCAAGAGATTTCTTTGCATTAATTTTGTATCCTGCAACTTGTCCAAATTCATTGATTAGCTCTAGTAGTTTTCTGGTGGCATCTTTAGGATTCTCTATGTATAGTATCATATCATATGCAAACAGTGACAGTTTTACTTCTTCTTTTCCAATTTGTATTCCTTTTATTTCTTTTCTTCTCTGATTGCCGTGGCTAGGACTTCCAAAACTATGTTGAATAATAGTGGCGAGAGTGGACATCCTTGTCTTGTTCCTGATCTTAGAGGAAATGCTTTCAGTTTTTCACCATTGAGAATGATGTTTGCAGTGGGTTCATCATATATGGCCTTTATTATGTTGAGGTAGGTTCCCTCTATGCCCACTTTCTGGAGAGTTTTTATCCTAAATGGGTGTTGAATTTTGTCAAAAGCTTTTTCTGCATCTATTGAGATGATCATGTGGTTTTTATTCTTCAATTTGTCAATATGGTGTATCACATTGATTGATTTGCATATATTAAAGAATCCTTGTATCCCTGGGATAAATCCCACTTGATCATGGTGATCCTTTTAATGTGTTGTTGGATTTTGTTTGTTAGTATTTTGTTGAGGATTTTTGCATCTATATTCATCAGTGATATTGGTCTGTAATTTTCTTTTTTTGTAGTGTCTTTGTCTGGTTTTGGTATCAGGGTGTTGACGGCCTCATAGAATGAATTCGGGAGTGTTCCTTTCTCTGCAACTTTTTGGAAGAGTTTGAGAAGGATGGGTGTTAGCTCTTCTCTAAATGTTTGATAGAATTCACCTGTGAAGCCATCTGGTCCTGGATTTTTGTTTGTTGGAAGATTTTTTATCATGACAATATACTTTGACCATAAAAAATATATAGGAAAAAGACTATAAAGAAATATGTCAAAATGTATGGAGTGATTATTTCTATATATTGGGAATCTGGGAGATCTGATTTTTCTTTTTTTCTACTTTTCTATATCTTTGAATGAACTTTTTTTGTAATCATGAAAAGTGGATGTTATTTTTACAAAAATCAGAACATTTTACATATTTTGATTTCATATTCAGCTTTTACATATTCAGCTTCACAGATGAATTCTGTCAAACATTTAGAGAAGAGCTAACACCCATCCTTCTCAAACTCTTCCAAAAAACTGCAGAGGAAGGAACACTCCTGAGCTCATTCTATGGGGCCACCATCACCCTGATACCAAAACCAATCAGAACAAATGTCCATAGTATTAACTAAGTGAAAAAGAAATGTATGAGGAGAAAAATGGCTGGAAGGAAGAATATCAGAATTTAACAGTTTCTGTTTGATTTCATTTCTGCTTTCTGGTTTTTTATGTTTCCCAATTTTTTGATAATTAGCATAGCATAATTAGCATATAGCATAGCATAATTTTCAATGTAAAAAACACTTTATTTTCTTAAGTAAAAGGTAAATGATTAATGCAAGGCAATAAATGCCACATACACAAAAAGTTCCAATAGTAAGCAAGATTATTAGAGGGGGAGTTCACTGTGGGCCGTGTGTTAAGAATGGTCTCATGGAAAAAAAAAAAAAAAAAAGAATGGCCTAATGGGAGACAGAGCTTTTGCTGAGCCTTAAAGCATGGACAGATGTGACTGGGCAAAGAGGAAGCGTGAAGCCACTTCAGGCCAGGAAAGTGGCCTGCTCACAGAGTGGAGGTGGGACATTCTTACAGGGACAGAGAGCTCAGACAGGGCTGTGGTGGGTGATGAGCACAAAGTTGAGCTCCACTCCACTGGGGAGGGCTGTGGGTGTCCAGTGAAGTACCTTGAATTTATTTTGCAAGTGAAACATTGGAAGTTTATACCATACATGCCCAAAGCAGCCCAGGAGATGATTTGCAACTACATTCAGACAGTTGCTTCTACCAGCCATTGGCCCACTTCCAAAGTCAACAAGACTTTCATTGGTGCCATCCCATCACACTTTGTGACCTGTATTCCACCTCCTGACGCTTTCTCTTTAATATCTTCCCCTCCACTCAAAGCTCTTGACTTCCTGGCTCCATACAGGTTTTTCCCTCCTGTAGTGAGTTCCCTACTCTACAAAACCATCCCACATTCTTCCTCTCATCCTCCCCCAACCAAGAAAATGGTTCTTCCCTTAATGTTCTTGATGGCAGATAGGAAATTATCTAGCTATAATAATTCATAATAAAGGAAAATTACTCATAAATTTAACATTTACTTTCATGGGTTATTCACATTTTAAAAGAGGGGCTTGTTAACCCATTGGACTTAGAACAATGGAGGGAGGGAGGTTAATTTTTTGAGCGACTTGCCTCATCCTCAAACTAACAAAGCGGCCAATACAACTTCCCAGAGCCAACAACTTTAAAAAACTGTCAATCCTTTTAAATCCTTGTAAGATGAAGACTGAGAGCTGTAGGAAACAGGATCCAGGTGATCCTCTGAGTTCTGGCCAAAGCCAGGGAGTGCTGGAGCTGACAACTGGTGATATTCTTCTCTAATTACATGCTGATCAATGCAGGTGAGTAGTGGTTTGACAAAGAAATGCAATCTTGGGGTCCCAGGCAGAGCCAGGACTTCCTTTGACCCCTGGAGTTGGGTCATGTACTTTCCTGTTTATCCTACTGCCCACCTATTCAGGGTACATTCCTCTTAAGCTCATGCCCAAGGCCAGGAAGGAGGAGGAAGACGGGAAGATATGCCTGGGACAGAACTCTGAGCTGGAGAGGGCGAGGTGGGGTGATATGTGGAACAGATGCAAGGGACGGTTATTATTAGTGCCCATGGTAAACAGGAGAGCTGCTTACACAGGGATGAAATCAGCTGTTTTTGTACTGGGGCAAGTTCCAAAGATACCTCTGCTCTCTTCCCAACCTGATCTGACTCTCTGAAACTTGGAAACTGCGTCCCCTGCTTCTAGTTTCTCCACCCTCAGTGGACTTGCTGAAGCTAGATGCATAATAACAATAATAACAACAACGATTGTAAGCAACCATCCAGGAACAGTTCTAAGACTTTACATATGTAAGCTCAATTTTCCTTACAACCACTCTCCGATGGAGGTGTTGTGGTTGTCACAGTTTTACAGATGGTGAGCTTGAAGGCCAAAGAGTTTAAGTCATTGCTCAAGGGCCCCCAGCTGGTGAGTGGCAGGGCTGGGATTTGAACTCTCCCTAACCATTCTGCTGCACTGCTTCATTTACCTGTCGGCAGAACCTATCCCATCATTTTGGTTTCTGGCTTCTTCTGGTAATGGTTCTCGCTGTCTCACTGTGACCCACATTACCAGCCCCTCTGCCACCTGCCTGGGTGTTCCCTTGGTCAGGACTTCTCAACCTTAAATACGGATATGGATCACTTGGGGGACCTTGTTGACGTAAAGATTCTGATTCAGTAGGTCAAGGGCCTGCAATCCGGCATTTCTAACAAGCTCCCAGGTGATGGCAGTGCTGGTAGCCCATGGGCCAAACTCTGATGTGCAAACTCAATGTAACACCTGATTCTGGATAACAGATACCAGCTCTGTTTCCCTCTCTGACAGTGGCGAACACTTACAGGGCTGCCTCCAAGACAGGACCCCTCCTGGATCTACTGAAACACCTATGGAAATGCTCTCATTTGCAAAAACGCTACAATCCCAGTTGCTGCCCTGTGCCTTCTTCTTCCACTGCTTATTTCCCCTTTCTCTGCCTCTCCCCCGCCCCTTCCCCTCCCCTTTCTATATCTCCTTTCTCTGACCTATAACAGCTTCATTGAATAACCTTCACTACAGTTCTTGTTATTGGGCTTCTCACTAAACAAATGCAGCTTGTGTTTCTTGCTACCCAGAGATTCTGTAATTATAATAATAATGTCTACACACAATTTTGAACCAGTCTGAAGGCTGCTCACTACTGTGGGATGTGTGTACAACACAAAAGAGGAGAAACATGTGGGAAGGGAATTAGGTAATAAGCTTGGAAGAACATTCTGTACTCTGTATTTTATTTACAAGGGGCCTTGATCATTTATTATGAGCATTATTATTCTTCCCTGTAATCCCAAGAGAAAAGAAAGCATATTGTTGAAGTTGAGGGATATTAACGGAAAGCTGGGAGGCCTCTGGGGTTTTGCAAATAGCACAAACAGGATAACCAGGAGCTGAGGACTGCACCAAACACTTCCACTGCCTCCAAGGGGGCTGCCCATGCCCGACGGCCAATAAGCCACCTCATGGGTGTTTCCTTCATCACCATCCAACACGGTGACTCCTCTTTGTGTTTTTTATTTCATGGAACCTTTTGATAATTGGAATCTGATGAATGGGAGGCCTCTGTGTGCATAATCACACAAGCAAACATCACCTTCTTAAAATTTCAGGAGTTCACAGACTTCCCACAGACATGAGAAGGGGACCCTAGATTAAAAATTACCCATCTGTACTTCCCCGGTGGTGCAGTGGTTAAGAATCCACCTGCCAACGCAGGGGACATGGGTTTGATCCCTGGTCTGGGAAGATCCCACATATCGCAGAGCAACTAAGCCCGTGCGCCACAACTACTGAGCCCATGTGCCGAACTACTGAAGCCCACTCACCTAGAGCCCGCGCTCCACAAGAAGAGAAGCCATTGCAATGAGAAGCCCACACACTGCAACGAACAGTAGCCCCCGCTCGCAGCAACTAGAGAAAGCCCAGGCACAGCAACAAAGACTCAACGCAGCCAAAAATAAATTAATTAATTAATTTTAAAAAATTACCCATCTTTTACGGACTATAAGTTTGTGTCACCCCTAAATTCATATGTTGATGCTTTAACCCCCAGTGCAATGGTATTTGGAGGTGGGGCCTTTGTGAGGCACTTAGGTTCAGATGAGGTCATTGGGGTGGAGCCCCCATGATGAAATTGGTGCCCTTATAAGGGGATAAAGGGACCAGAGCTCTCTCTCTTTCCCCCATGTAAGGATACAACAGGAAGTCAGCTGTCTGCAACAACAGAACCCAACCATGTTGGCACCCTGATCATGGGATTTCGGCCTCCAGACTGGGAAAAGTAAATTGTTCTTTAAGCCATCCAGTCTATGGTCTTGTGTTATATAGCAGCCTGAGGTGACTAAGACACTATCTAAAAGCATGTTAAGAAAGATTAGTGCTCAAGAAATTGTACAGAAATGAAAGGTAGAATTGTTTAGTGCAAAGGAGATTTGATGTAGGGTTAGGTATGGATTCACACGCCAGGTCTGCCATCACTAGGACTATGACTCTGGGCACCTTACTTAGCTCTCTGAAGGATTTATCACTCTGTCTTGGAATGCTGTAGGGGTTTCTAAAAGGGGTGATTCTTTCTCAGAACAAGAGAGATCTATGTGTCTGGGTCCAAGTAAGAGAGATTTTACCCTTGCCTGCTCCCATGGCCTCTGGCCAGTTGATGAGAGGGGCTGTCTGCCTTACTGAACAGGGCCTAGGGTGTCCCAGAAAAATGCATTAGACTGTCCTCTAGAGCATCAAGAACCTGAAGGAACCCAAGGAGCCAGAGAGGTTTGCTTACAAGCACTATTTAAGTCCTTGGTGAAAGTGCAACCTAAGGGCAATTGTATTTCTACGTTGAAGAGTTTTTTGGGTTTTTTTTAAATCAAATTGGAAGGTCAAGGCTTTAAAGAGCATAATGATTGGTTGTTTATCTCCATTCTCCTCTGCTTCTGGTACTTCCGTGAACATGTTCTGACCTCAAACTGTGGGTGGGAAGACAGGAAGGATGCTGTCTGTGCATTAGTGTGAGACTTGAAGCTTGCCCGAGTACTTCTGAAACTGCCAAGATGAAATAAATAGCACATAGCCTCCCTTTGCATCTCGGCTTGAAAGTGACACTGTAAATTTTGAATAAAAAGATTTCAGAATGTTGTGAATCATTTGATAGGTATTACTAGAAAGAGAGGTTGTGGCAATTAAATGAGAAAAATTTATTTGAGGCGAATCATAGACTTAAATATGAAAGCAAAACCAATCAAGCTTCTAAAAGAAACTAGAGACTATCTTCACGACCTTGGGGTAAGCAAAGATTTCTTAAGCAGAGCCTAAAGAGGACTAATCACAAAAGAAAAAAAATGATAAAAACAATTCTCTTTGGTATTACAAATTTCTGTCCATCAAAAGACACCATAAAGAGAGTTACAAGGCAACTTATGAAGTGAGATAAGATATTTGCAGTATGTGTATCTGTCTAAGAACTCCATGGTGAAAAAAGACCCTTACAAATTAAGTTTTAAAAGACAAAACCAAAATTTTAAGTGATCAAAGGACTTGAGCAGGCACTTCATAGAGAAAGAAGCCCAAATGGCCCATGTGTGCATAAACAGGTACTCAACATCATTAGTCATCAGGGAAATGGTCATTAAAAATCACAGTGGTAGACAACTACTCCCCCGCCAGAACGGCTAAAATAAAAGACTGACTGTACCAAGTGTGGGAGAGGATATGGAACAACTGAACCCCCCCATATCCTACTGGTGGGAATGTAAATTGGTTCAAACGTATTCACAGGTGACCCCTATGAAGATGAGAGTCCTGAGACAGAAGAAGACACCTAGTGGTAGAAATAAAAATAAAGTGAGCCACAGTTGGGGAGGTGAGTATCAAGTCTTTCTTACCCTTGAGTCCACTTGAGGAAGCCCTTTGCTACTGGTTGGTGCCTGGGGGAATCCAGCTGGCCTTTACACAGTCCTCCTCTCCTTGTTCATGTTTCTTTCTTCCCTTTGGGTTTAGATCTTTAGGTCTGGGACCATTGATCTGGTTCCACCATCACCACCACCAACACCATTCCCAGTTCCAACAATTTATTTTTATTACTTCCAGTGGATAAACAAAGAAATAGACAGCAGGCTAATAGATTTACTCCCTATTGCTGCAAAATACATGCCTAAGCAGCCCTTTCTCATGCTGGTACAGTTTTATTTGTCATAAGATTCTCAGGCTTAGTATAGACTGAAATATAGTCCTTCATGGCAATTATTCTTTATTAAGCATGAATGCCTGTGATTATCATCTTATTTAGTAAATTATCTTTGATCTTTCTTCACACCCACTACTTGGTTATTCTGTGTGCTTCTGGTGCCTGATTCCTCCTACCCTTCCTGACACCCAACACTCCTGCTGTGGCCTTTACAACTGAACAATGCTCACAGTTCTATGAATTTCTCATTCAGCCAATGGCATCATTTGCCAAGAAAAATTTGGGAATATTGGAACACAGCCTCCCTTCACAGTCTGTGAACATTTCTATGCTTGAAGTTAGAGATATAGTTTTAGAAAGTAAATGTTTAACTCCAGCCTAATCTGAATTTTCCTTAGATTTAGTGCATAGTGCACCAAAGTTCTTGTGGGTTATTTTCCTGGATGGTGCCTGATATTTGGGCCACTAAATGCTTCCATGTGTTTAATTCAAGTGGTCAAAGGAAGGACAGATTTGCATGCAAGACCATTTCTAGGAAATTTATCCCTGAGGCACTCACTAATTTTTTTCAGTGTCATAAACCCTGCTGATCTCCAACAATAGTTGGAACTTGCAGTACAAAATGGAAGTTACTTTTGTTTTGTTTCTAGCCAGAATTATATGAGTGGGCTCTCCCTCTGTGGCAGACATGACTTACTGCCTACTCAATATTCATTTCCCACTACCACCATCCTACTCCTTCTCTGAATGCAGAACCCTGATTTTGCTCCAGGAAATATTGAGCAATGGATCTACACCAGGAATGGCATGCTCATCCCCTACCCTGGCCTATGATTGGTCTAGAGGTGGCCATGTGACCCAGTTCTGCCAATGAGATGTAAGCAGACACCTGCTAGGTGGAGCTTCTGGAGAAGTGGCTGCCTTCCTGATAAAAGGGTAGAGGCTTGCTTGTTGTGGCTCTTTGCCCCTTTGCTTTTACTTTCTTCTTCCCTCCTTTTTCCTACCTATAACACAAACATGATAGTTGAACAGCAGTAGTCACCTGTGATCAAAAGGAAACGGCCAAGAGAAATGCAGATATCAGCCTTAATGTTGTTGAGCTGTTGAATCAACATCAGGCAACTCCCACCTCCAACTTCTTATTATCTGAAAAAAATAAACCTCTAACAGTTGAAGCCTCTCTAGTTGGTCTTCTGTTGCTTGCAGCCAAACGCACTCCTAAAAGATGCACTTTTTTTTATCATGGTGAGGTCAAGCAGAAGTAATACGTATTGAGCAGTTTCTACACACTAGGAGTTTGGCTGTTTTAAATGTGCTAGCTCATTAGCCCCTCATATAACCCCATGAAGTAGCTCTTAGCCTCTCTGTCTACAGATGAGGACACTGAGTTCAAAGGGATTGAGGAAAAGGCAGATCTAAGATGAAGCACAGGACTGTCTGACTCCAGTGTCCAAGCGCTTGTCATCCCACCACATTGGCTGCCAACAGTTGGGTAGAGCAGATGGAGGCTTGCCCTGTTTTAGCTGAAATACGAGCCTTCAGTCTGTGTGAAGTAGGGGCATCTGTTTGTTTGTGTTTGTTTTTATCTTTTTTGTTAATACCCTTAAGACAGTGTTCTACAAAGCACTGGTCTAAAAGAAGCTTGCTATCCTACCCCTCTCTTGGTTTTATGTTCAAAAGTCAGGTAGAGGAATGTATGCTCTTAAAAACAGGCAAAGCGACTTCAGATGGGAGAGTCAGAAAGGCTTCTTTGAGGAGGTAATATTTGAGCAGAGTCCTCAATAATAAGAAAGAGCCCTCCATGCAAAGACGGGGAGTGGGGGGCAGTGTTCCAAACAGCATGTGGCAATAGCATGTGCAAAGGCCCTGAGATGCAAATAAACCTGATGTGCAACCATGACTGGGCATAATGAGTCAGGAAGTAGGAGATGAAGTTGGAGAGGCAGAAAGGCCAGATAGTGTAGGGTTTTGTAGCTGTGGAAAAGTTTGGAAGGCACTGGAGGGCTTTACAGAGGTGAGTTAACTGATCTGGCTTGCCTTTTAAAAAGGCCACTTTGGGGACTTCCCTGGTGGTCCAGTGGGTAAGACTCTGAGCTCCCAATGCAGGGGGCCTGGGTTCAATCCCTGCTTGGGGAACTAGATCGTACATGCATGCCGCAACTAAGAGCCCGCATGCCAAAACAAAAACAAAAAAAACAAGCCACTTTGCAGCTCCGTGGAGAATGGACTGTAAGGAGGCCAAGAGTGGAGGCAGGGTGACCACTTGGAAGGCTGCTGCAGTAATACAGGCGAGAGATGATGGCGGCTCAGACGAGGGTGGTAGCCGTGGAGACAGGAAAAGCACTGGGATTTGGGGGACACTTTAAAGGCAGAACAGGCTTGACTTGGATCTGTTGTGGGTGCTAATGGAAAGAGGAATCGAGGATAATTCCCAAGCCTCTTGTGGGATGGTGGCACCTTTTGCTGGGATAGAGAAGGCTAAGATGGATCATTTGGGGGAGGATGCTGTGGAAGGGAACCAACTCTTGGGAACCAAGTGCTGCAATGCACCACAAGGTTCATTGCAGCACTATTTACAATAGGCAAGACATGGAAGCAACCTACATGTCCATCAGCAGATGAACGGATAAAGAAGATGTGGTATATATACAATGGAATACTACTCAGCCATAAAAAAATGAAATAATGCCACTTACAGCAACATGGATGCAACTAGAGATTATCATACTAAATGAAATGTCAGAAAGAGAAAGACAAATACCATATGATATCACTTATAGGTAGAATCTAAAATATGACACAAATGAACCTATTTATGAAACAGAAACAGAATCACGGACATAGAGTTCCATTTTGGATATGATACGTTTGAGATGATTACAAAACACACAAATCAAGTTGTTGAATGGGCAGGTAAATAATACAGTAAGTAGCATAATTATAACCATGGTCATTGATTAGGCACCTGCTATCCACAAGGGTCCTCATAAATGTCACCACACTTCACACTCAATCTTATGAAATAGCTTTTACTACTGCCACTAACCCCAGAAATCCAGACAAGGAAAAAGAGACTTTCCCAAAGGTCAGGCAACTTGCCCAAAATTCCGCAAGGGAATGTGGCAGCCAAGGCATGAACTCAGGGCTTGTGATTCCAAAGCCCAATCGATGTTCTTCTCCCTGAGCCCACCCAATGAGAAGAACCCTGGGGAGAGCTTTCCAAACCCTTTCTAAAGCTACTGTGTACATCCAGGGAAGTGGGACCTTCTTTGTAGGGGTGGGGCTTCCCTAGACCGGGCTACTAAGCTTCTCTAGGGCTCATTCTCTGGGCAACCTCAATCCCCTCTGAAGGAGACAGGGAGGAGATTTTTCATGGACCAATGAGATTTTTCACCTTCTGTCTAAGTTTATTAAATCTGAAAAGCTCTCAGTTTTAGTCCAAAGATTGATGCTTTCCTATCATCTCTCTCAGGGCTTTTTAAAAGTTTGATGTTACTTGACCACATAGAAAATATTCTCAGATGTACTTGTTGTGAAGGGGAGAGAGAACTTTTCAATTTCTGGGCTGGAGAAAGAGCAGCTGTCAATGAGAGTGCATTAAGATCTCTGCCTCTGATTATTTTACCCTTAACGATTTCTTTAAAAGCTCCTGCAAACCTGTGTGGTGGAAAATGGTGAATCCTGTCATTACTCAAACTGAAAATGAACCATGATTCCATCTTCTGAGGGCAGCCAAGCAGTAATATCAGCAAAATAAAGATGGATGTCAGAGCTGGGAGTCTCTGCCAAGGTCCTCACACAAGATGGTGAGAGCAAGTCCACGTGACCTTACAGGTCCACAAAAGGACTCCAGGAGACACCTTATACCCAGATAGTGTAGTGGATGTTCCAATCTGAGGAATGGCAGACACCAAATTGAGCAGCACTTGAATATCTGTCTCTAAGAAACATTTTCTTGTTCGAGTCCATTTGGGGACACAACCCAGATTTTCCTCCTCTTGGTGTGGAGAAAAGGGAACCCTCCTACACTGTTGGTGGGAATGTACGTTGGTGCAGCCAATCTGGAAAATAGTGTGGAGGTTCCTCAAAAAACTAAAAATAGAACTACCACCTGATCCAGCAATCCTACTCCTGGGCATATATCTGGAGATACATGCACCCCAAGGTTCATTGCAGCACTGTTTACAATAGCCAAGACATGGAAGCAACCTACATGTGCATCAGCAGATGAATGGATAAAGAAGATGTGGTATATATACAATGGAATACTACTCAGTCATAAAAAAAATGAAATAATGCCATTTGCAGCAACATGGATGCAACTAGAGATTATCATACTAAATGAAATGTCAGAAAGAGAAAGACAAATACCATATGATATCACTTACAGGTGGAATCTAAAATATGACACAAATGAACCTATTTATGAAACAGAAACAGAATCATGAACATAGAGAACAAATTAGTGGTTGCCAAGGAAGAGGAGGTTGGGAGACGGATGGAGTGGGAGGTTGGGGTTAGCAGATGTGTTCTTTTATATACAGGATGGATAAACCACAAGGTCCTACTGTATAGCACAGAGAACTATATTCAATATCCCATGATAAACCATAGTGGAAAAGAATATATAAAAAGAAGAATGTATATATATGTATAATGAATCACTTTGCTGTACAGCAGTAATTAACACAACATTGTAAATCAACTATACTTCAATTATAAAAAAAAAACAAAACAGAGTTCCATCCTCTTTCTCTGTTTTTCTCCCAGATAATTTCAAAGAGGAAAAAATCTGGCTCCTCCAACAGAATGCAATGAGTCGATGTTCTGAGATTGAACAAAGCTTGTTTTGCTTTTATCCCCCCGTCCTCTATCTTGTATTTTGAGTTGTATTAAACCTGACATTATCCAACGGCTTTTGCATTTACTGAGTTTTAAACTTGGTGCAATTTGTGGACAATTTCAATAATGTGTCTGATACATTTGTGCTGGAGTCATCAGAATCTGGCCCACTGGACAACCCTGAAGACATTGCTCTGTCAATCTTTTCTCTTCTCCCACCCTATTTCCTTAAGAAAAGAGATAAAGTGTAATCCTGACTATTTACTCGGTCACATGCCATATTTCACCCCCAGTGAATTCAAAACCCAGGAATGGTCAAGCAGCTTTACAAATATTCACTTGCCACTAAACCAAGTAAAACTTTATACTGGAGGGAGAGTGAGTGAGGAATAGAGAAGATTTCAGGACTAATTGATTTCAACTTCCTAAAGCAGCTAAGCATATGTGGGGTTTGAATTATTATTTGCAAATCTACACCCGTCCCAAAAAAACAACCATAATGCATAATTAAGATAGAAGCCCAGCAGTTTCAATCCTAAGTGAGCACTTGTGCTTCAGAAAGAAGTGGGATCATTGGTTTGGTCAGCTAATTAGCTGTTGCTTGTTTACCTGATTAGAATTCTCTTGTTCCACTAATTCAATTACCTCATCAACACAAAGACTGGATTGTTTCGACTTTCACATATAGTCTCTCATTTCTTTATCATAACTGTACATGAGCTAGCTGTATTATTACCCTTATTTTCTAGATGGGGAAGACAGGATTCAAGGAGGTACTACAAATTAAGACAGAGACCAAATATTTGGCTTTGATATTAAATTCCCCATGTGCTTATCCATTACATGGGATAAGCCAGATATGGTCTTAAACTTGTCTTAAAATTCCTTAGTGAGAGATATTTTTAAGCCTCTTTTTAAAAGTTCAAACTAATAGCATGATGGTTCGTTTTATCCTTTAATAGGTAGAATCCTCTGATTGCATGTCTATAACTATTAAATACTTAAAGACTAAGGGAGAGGGAGTACTGTGGAGTTTATCCTACTCGGAGACAGAACAGTTCCCTGCACAGAGTAGGTGATCTATCAAGATTTAATGAACGCATGAACTTCCGGGCAGTTACTACAAAATATAAAATATGGTTAATTTATTTTAAAACATAGTTGGGATAAAATTATACCCCAATTTCAAAAATGTCAATATTAGCATATGCATGAGGAAAATAATCCAGAAAAATATATACCAAATGTTTAATGTCTGACACAACATGACTTAAAAAGAAAATTAATGCAAAATTATGTACACGTAGTATATTTGTGCTACAGTTAGGAGTGGAGTCAAACAGACCTATTTATAAATTCCAGACCCTTCACTGTCCACGGTAGCATTCTGAGCAGGTTGCTTAACCCCACTGTATCTTCTTTTTCTCATTTGACAAGTGGGGGTAATAATAATGTGCACGTCATTGTATTGCTGTAATGATTAAATCAGACAATGTGTGTGTGTGTGTGTGTGTGTGTGTGTGTATAGATATATATATATATATATATACAGAGAGAGAGAGAGAGAGAGAGAGAGAGAGTGCCTAGGATCTTGAAGACAAGAGAAACAGTGCCAGAAACAGAAGAAAACTTCCCCCCAAAAAGTATAGAGATAAGAGATGATATCACATCCATGAAACAAGAACAATCACAGAACAAGAAAGAACTCTTGGAAATTATAAAAGTGAATGCCAAAATTAAAATGAAAATTTTGAGAAAGACTCCAAGACATTTTAACAAAAAGCAACTAAGAGAAAACAATATGAAAATTAAAGTATTAATCTATCAATAGAAGGTCTGTATCAGATTAGGTTTGACTACATATAACAGAAAATCTAAAACAACAGTGACTTAAATGTGCAAGGGTTTATTGTCCCTTAAATGGAGGTAGGCATGCTGAGGTTTGTACGGCAGCTCCAGAGAGACTCCTATTTTTTACTCTTTTAGAGCATGTGGCTTCTTATCCTCAAATTCGTATCATGGTCCAAGATAGCTGCTGGAGCTCTGGCCATCATGTCTGCATTCCAGTATCAGGAAAGAGGAATCCAGGAAGGACAGAGGGCACTTCTTCCAGCTAAGTCAGCTCCAAGAGCCATTTTCCAAGAAATCCTATACCAACTTCCACTTATATCTCATTGGCCAGAACTTAGTAACGTGGTCCCGTCTAGCTACAAATGAGTCTGGAAAATGTGTTCTTTCCTCTAGGTAGTTTACCATTAGCAACGAATAAGTATTTTCCAACTAAGGAAGAAGGGGAGGATGTAAATATTTAGGTAGGCAACTAGCAGTCTTTATTACAGGGTACAATTTCTGATTAATAAGAAGTCTATGAAGGGTGAATAGAGCAAAAGGATAGGAGGAAATTACAGAATTAGTACAAAGAAATCATATCTACCCATTGATGAACTGCCAATTATCAATCATAATGAATGAGAAAGGATCCCTCCAAAGCCCATCTCAAAAGATTTCAGATTACTGGACATAAAGAGAAGATCTGAGGGAATTCCCTGGTGGTGCAGTGGTTAGGACTCCATGCTTCCACTGCAGGGGGCCCGGGTTCCATCCCTGGTCAGGGAACTAAGATCCTGCAAGGGCAGCATGGCCAAAAAATACCAAACAAACAAACAAACAAAAAAACCCCAAAAAACCAAAACAAGCAAACAAACAAAAAAACCCCACGAAGATCTGAGGCAAGTTCCCAAAAAAGTATCAGGGCTAAGAATAGCAATGGACTTGCCAATGGCACTACTGGGAGGTGGAAGACAGTGGATCAGTACCATCAACATTTTGAAGAACACATCCTAGAGTTCCATACCTGGCAAAACTAACAGTCAAGTATGTAAAGTCTCAACTACTGAAGAATGTGCTAGGGAAGAAACCAAGAAGGAAGAAAATGTGGTTCCCAGGAAACAGGACATCCAGCACGGGAGGAAAGGTGAGAGTTTCCCAGGACGGCAGCTGCTTAGCAGGCCCAAGAGGCAACCAGCTCAGTCTGGAGTAGGAGGACAGAACGGATAGTTTATCTGAAATTTGTACTAAGAAACTAGAGAAGGGCATAAGAAAATTTAACAATAGATACAAATAAACAAATTAAAAAATAAAGCAATTACAAAAGCTAGATCCCCATCTACCATGATAGAAGTTAGAGGATAATGTCTAAAACAATAAATCGAGCAACAGTATTTTATGCATATTATTTAAAATATGGACATAGATAGAAAAAGAAAAAGCTAAAAGATTTGAGAGTGGTTGCTTCTGCAGAAGAGGAAAGTGGGAGGTGGAATAAGGAAATTCTATTTTTCATATAAGCTTTTTAGCATTATTTTAAAACTTATCCACATTAACACTTTGATTTAAAAAATCAATTTTAAAATATGAAAACAAATGACATGTTGTTGTCCTTTTACTAAATTATCCAAACTTTCTCAGTCGTGTCCTTCATTGAAATTATTGAGAGATAAAATAATAAATGAACTAAACTAATAGATTAATCTGGATTAATTTTATCCTTATTAGGAATTCAACACTGCTATCAACTGATTCCGTGCCTCTTAGAAATCAAAGTTTCTCTGTTCTAAGTCTATCTATCTCAATCTCAGCACCTACAAGAAATGTCATTTTATCTCAGGAAGGTCGACACCAGACAGCAGACACACACACACACACAGAGGGCATTTCTGTCCCTGTTTCACTGATTCAATTTGAAGACTTTAGAACAAACGATCCACTGGAATGGTTTATCAAGTACGAAACTATTAAATTCCTGGGTCCTTAGGAACCCAGTTTAACTGTTGATGAAAAAAAAAAAAAAAGCAGCCAAAAGCCATTAATGAGATAAATTATGAATGGAAAGAATCTGTCAAACTGAATCAGGGAAGGAGACAACTAACAGAACATCTCTCCAAAGATAAGCATTATTAGAAAACTCATTGTGCAAGTTTGTCACTAAGAAATCCAGCTACTGAAGCATTTTCCTGGGCTGATAAAGATAACAGAATGTGTATGTACTGTGTTATTTTACATGTGCCAAAGTACCCAGACTTTCCTTTATGTTCTTTCTCTCTGAAAGAGGAGTTGATTGAAGAGCCCCAGGAAGCTTTTCTCTTTGTGGGTAACAACTGGAAGACAGTTAATGGGCCTTTAAAGTGTGTGTGACAGAGGTGAGCAAAATAAGAGCCACATCAAGCCTCTCTCCTTGATTTCACTGGCTAAGCCGGGGTTCCGTGCTGACCCCCAAGAAGGAGAAAGAACAAGTGGGGCTCCATTCTGCCGGACCTGAGCTCCATGCCTTTCTTCTCTTTGCTCAACTGTGATTTGATACCTAGTGAAATGTCTTTTCATTTTACAGATGCATACTTCCCACATATGAGTGGGTGTTAGCCCTCAATCTTATTCCAAATAAACGCTGGATTTTGAGACCCAGTTGCCCTTAAGAGTAATATCACTCCCAGGTTGACCCCTGAAATGAGGAGTGAACCACAGCCAAGCTTCAGATGCCTAGGTCCCTCCGTCTTACCCCTGGACTATGTAATGACAAGGAAATTCGCTCATGAGGTAATGTTAAGTGAAAAAAGCAGAACATGTGTGTACACATGTTATATATATGGATGGGTGTGTGTGTGTGTTTCAGAGAAATGCATTAAAATATCATCTGTGTCTGTGTTGTAGAATAATTATGGGTTATCTGCAAATTTTCTTCTTTGTAATTTTCTGTGTTTTCCAAATTCTCTCTACAAGGAGCCAAGAAAATATATTACTTTATCGTTAAAGACAAAATAAAAGAAACCTCAAATAGAACTTTTTTTTTTCTATTTAAAGCAAAAGAAGACATATCGCTGGCCTGCCTGGGAGAGAGGGGGAAAGGGGAGGAAACAGAGTTTGTTAATGGATTCACCACTGTGTGGTCTTTGCCCACACCTGGGAGATCTCAGTGAGCTCTGATCTCAGAGACAGGGTAGGGTGGCGGCTAAGAGGAGAGGCCAGAGGGTGGAACCCATTGTTCTTGTGAGAATGAGTTCATTGACACAAGTAAAGCACTTAGAATGGTGCCTGTTTAGTCACTGTTAGCTGTTTGTTTGTTTTTTTCTCAGAGATTTTGGCTTCCCCATCACCCCTCCAGGTCCTCTTCTCTTCAAGACAACGAACAATTATTTATTACCCTGAAGGAACTTCTAGCATATTTTCCACCTGTTCGCATTTCCTCTGTTATAATGTGAATTTTGGATGTGTGGAGATATGCTGGGAGTTACACCCTGAAATTCCCATATGCATTTTTTCCTGGTCTGAGTCACATGGCCTTTGGTATCACAATTGGGCTTCCCTGCTGGGGTTTCATTCCTCAGCAGCCTTTTCCAGTGTCATTCCTTCCCCCATCCTCACTAAGTGCTTCCTGACTATTCCCTTGAATTGCCAAGAAGAAGGATAAATACTTTCAGCTGATGATAAAATGTACTTTGATTCGTGATCATCTTTCAAGTGTTTTCAGGATGCAGTCTTTCATTCTTATTAAGAATAAAACAGGCAAACACAACTAATCTGGTATTTGAACTTGTTACCCTATAGAAATGAAAAGAGGAAGACTAAGGTTTCTCTTTTTAAGAATTGACTAACCAAGGCCTGGCTGCGTCACCTGGTTGACTGACCTTTCAGACAGAGAAGTTGTCACTCTCCTTTGTTGCCATTAAATAACAATTTAACACCATGTCACATACCATCCCTTGTTATCATCTTAATATGCCCAACTCCAGGACTTTCAAAAACAGTCAATTCTTGATCATCCTTGCAAATAGGGCGTCTCTGTTATGGCAGTATGAACACGGCCAGCCCAAAATGTCAGAAAATTTTAAAGCGTGTTTATTTAACCTTGAGCTACAATTTTGTTTTAACATTTGAAATGTGTGTGGCTGCTGTTTAAAGGTTTGTACCACTTGAAACAAAAGAACAAAGCTACAAAGTTGAGATCTGACCCAGGAATTGCTCAGAAACTCTTTCTTATTCTATCATTCTGTTCCAAATCGCTCCATGATTTCACACCAAGCAGGTTTAGCCAGAGTCCTTTCTCACCAAAAAAGAAATAAAACATCCCCGTTAGCTGACTTGTCACCTCTAAGCTGTTGTCTTTCAGGTGCAGAATTTTCCCTGGACAGGTGAGAAAAAGAGGGCTAGATATTTTTTTTTTTAAGATTTATTATTTACTTATTTATTTATTTTTGGCTTTGTCGGTCTTAGTAGCAGCACATGAGATCTTTCACTGCGGCATATGGACTTATCTCTAGTTGTGGCGGCAGGTTTTCTCTTCTCTATTTGTGGCACGTGGGCTCCAGAGTGCCTGGGCTCTGTAGTTGTGGAGTGCGGGTTCCAGAGCGTGTGGGCTCTGTAGTTTGTGGCACACAGGCTCTCTAGTTGAGGCGCACAAGCTCAGTAGTTGTGGCACGCAGGCTTAGTTGCCCTGCGGCATGTGGGATCTTAGTTCCCCGAACAAGGATCAAACCTGCGTCCCCTGCATTGTAAGGCAGATTCTTTACCACTGGACCACTAGGGAAGTCCCCAGATTTTTTGTTTTGTTTTGTTAATTACTCAAACATATACTGACTACTGACTTGTTATATGACACCTAATGTGCTAGGTGCTGGTGGTATTGGGACAATGACACCATTTCTGCCCTTAAGGGTATAGGCAAATAAATCAATAGCTATGACAACATACTCTAAGTGCTGCAGTACAAATAGAGGAAGAGAGCGTTAAATATTCAGAAGAGGGCCCCCTGGTCTACCTCAAGGTTTCAGAAAGCTTCCCTAGAGTAAGGGAGCATTGATATTGAAGGATGAGGAGGAGTTCTCCAGGTAACAAGGAGGGAAAAGGTATTCCAAGACAAGGAAATGGCTTGGGGGAGGGCAGAGTCAGGAGAGCATAGGGTGAATCCATGGGGTTCCAAGTCCTTTGGGATAGCTGGCACACAGTGTAATATGGAGAGGGAAGATGAGGGATGGGAGATGATGTGGGAGGGGTAAATTTTGCGGGACTTTATATGCAATATTAAGTTATTTAGGCTTTACCTCAAAAGCAAACAAGAGCAATTGAAGGATTTTAAGCAGGCGAATTAGGTAATTAAATTTTCACTTTAGGAAGATCACTGTGAATGCAGAGTAGAGAACAGTTGGGAGGATCTGGGAGAACACTGGAGCCAGAGACACCAGTTTGGAGATGATGGCAGTGGACCAGCCCTGAGCTAAAGCAGCAACAGAAGGGAATGACCAGGAAAAGAACGTGTCTGGAAAGCAGAATGGACATGGTTTTGTGACGGATCAGGTGGAAGTCAGGGAGAAGGGAAGGATGACCCAGGTTTTTGGCTTGAGAGAATCGGTGAGTGTTAGTGCCATTAAAAGAAGCAAGTAATCCCAGAAGGAGGATAAAATCCATTTTAAAAGGCTTCCAGTATGGCATGACAGCTCTTACCATGATGGAGATTGCATTAGGCACAACTAAGCTGAGATGGGAATGAGCCATTCATCTAGCCATGTATTCAAGGAATGTGTTCTACACCAGGCACTATGCTGGGCAGTGACCTGAGAGTCCTGTACATGAGATCGGTTTCCATTCACAATTCTACCCCTCACCAGCCCTGAGACTTTCACAAGCCCATTAACTTCTGAGCTTCCATTTCATCATCTGAAATATGGTGACCAAACCCATAGCTTGTTAGGATGATCATTATAACAACACTGGGGAAAGCCCTTGGTAAACTGTAATCACTATAACCCAGAAGATAATTTCAACAAAGAAGCTGAAAGCAGAGTTTGCCTTTAGGATAATGGACCATATTGGCTACAGAAGAGCCAAGAAAAGCCAGGTGAAGAAAATTTCAAAGCCAGGTGAAGAAAGCTGTCACATAGAAGTGTGACAGATATGGATAGAAGTGAGGAGGGACCCCAGAAGGTCCATTACCCACTTCTTCCTACACCACATCAACTGTCCCTTTTACCCACAGTGTAAAGTAAGGTGACCTTTTTTGTGGATAAAGGGAGATACTCTGAAATCGCATAAGGGGGTTTGTAAAGCTGAGGACAGTTACCAGCAACACTTCTCATTTTAAATAATAATTTTCAGACATGGGTGGAAGACGGTGGAGTAGAAAGACGTGTGCTCACTCCCTCTTGCAAGAGCACTGGAATCACAACTAACTGGTGAACAATCATCAACAGGAAGACACTGGAACTCACCAAAAAAGATACCCCACATCCAAAGACAAAGGAGAAGCCACATTGAGATGGTAGGAGGGGGGCAATCACAAGAAAATCAAATCCCATAACCGCTGGGTGGGCTACTCACAATCTGGAGAACAATTATACCACAGAAGGCCACCCACTGGAGAGAAGGTTTTGAGCCCCACGTCAGGCTTCCCAACCTGGGGGTCCAGCAACAGGAGGAGGAATTCCAGAGAATCAAAATTTGAAGGCTAGTGGGATTTGATTGTAGGACTTTGACAGGACTGCGGGAAACAGAGACTCCACTCTTAGAGGGCACACACAAGTAATGTGCACACCAGGACCCAGGGGGAAGGAGCAGTGACCCCATAGGAGACTGAACCAGACCTACCTGCTAGTGTTGGAGGGTCTCCTGCAGAGGCGGGGGGGTGCTGTGGCTCACCACGGGGACAATGACACTGGCAGCAGAAGTTCTGGGAAGTACTCCTTGGCATGAGCCTTCCTGGAGTCCGCCATTAGCCCCACAAAAGAGCCTGTATGCTCCAGTGCTGGGTCGCCTCAGGCCAAACAACCAACAGGGAGGGAACTCAGTCCCACCCATCAGCAGACAAGCAGAGTAAAGTTTTACTGAGCTCTGCCCACCAGAGCAACACCCAGCTCTACCCACCACCAGTCCCTCCCATCAGGAAGCTTGCACAAGCCTCTTAGATAGCCTCATCCACCAGAGGACAGACAGCAGAAGCAAAAAGAACTACAATCCTGCAGCCTGTGGAATGAAAACCACATTCACAGAAAGACAGACAAAATGAAAGGCAGAGGACTATGTACCAGATCAAGGATCAAGATAAAATGCCAGAAAAACAACTAAATGAAGTAGAGATAGGCAACCTTCCAGAAAAAGGATTCAGAATAATGATAGTGAAGATGATCCAGGACCTCAGAAAAAGAATGGAGGCAAAGATCAAGAAGATGCAAGAAATGTTTAACAAAGACCTAGAAGAATTAAAGAACAAACAAACAGAGATGAACAATACAATAACTGAAATGAAAAATACACTAGAAGGAAACAATAGCAGAATAATTGTGGCAGAAGAACAGATAAGTGACCTGGAAGATAGAATGGTGGAAAGCACTGCCATGGAACAGAATAAAGAAAAAAGAATGAAAAGAAATGAAGACAGACTAAGAAGACCTCTGGGACAACATAAAATGTACCAACATTCGCATTATAGGGGTCCCAGAAGGATAAGAGAGAGAGAAAGGACCAGAGAAAATATCTGAAGAGAATATAGTCGAAACTTCCCTAACACGGGAAAGGAAATAGCCACCCAAGTCCAGGAAGCACATAGATTCCCAGGCAGGATAAACCCAAGGAGAAACATGCTGAGACACATTAATCAAATTGACAAAAATTAAAGACAAAGAAAAATTATTAAAAGCAGCAAGGGAAAAACAACAAGTAACATACAAGGGAACTCCCATAAGGTTAACAGCTAATTTCTCAGCAGAAACTCTACAAGCCAGAAGGGAGTGGCACAGTATATTTAAAGTGATGAAAGGGAAGAACCTACAACCAAGATTACTCTACGGAGCAAGGATCTCATTCAGATTTGATGGAGGAATCAAAAGCTTTACAGACAAGCAAAAGCTAAGAGAATTCAGCACCACCAAACCAGCTTTACAACAAATGCTAAAGGAACTTCTCTAAGTGGGAAACACAAGAGAAGAAAAGGACCTACAAAAACAAACCCAAAACAATTAAGAAAATGGTAATAGGAACATACATATCGATAATTACCTTAAATGTGAATGGATTAAATGCTCCAACCAAAAGACACAAGCTCACTGAATGGATACAAATACAAGACCCATATATATGCTGTCTAGAAGAGACCCACTTCAGACCTAGGGACACATACAGACTGAAAGTGAGGGGATGGAAAAAGATATTCCATGCACATGGAAATCAAAAGAAAGCTGGAGTAGGAATACTCATATCAGATAAAATAGACTTTAAAATAAAGAATGGTACAAGAGACAAGGAAGGACACTACATAATGATCAAGGGATCAATCTAAGAAGAAGACATAACAATTATAAGTATATATGCACCCAACATAGGAGCACCTCAATACACAGGCAAATGCTAACAGCTATAAAAGAGGAAATTGACAGGAACACAATCATAGTAGGGGACAATAACACCTCACTTACACCAGTGGACAGATCATCCGATAGAAAATTAATAAGGAAACACAAGCTTTAAATGACACAACAGACCAGATAGATTTCATTGATATTTATAGGACATTCCATCCAAAACAACAGGATACACTTCCTTCTCAAGTGCACACAGAACATTCTCCAGGATAGATCACATCTTGGGTCACAAATCAAGCCTCAGTAAATTTAAGAAAACTGAAATCATATCAAGCATCTTTTCTGACCACAACGCTATGAGATTAGAAAGAAATTACAAGGAAAAAAATGTAAAAAACCCAAACACATGGAAGCTAAACAATACATTATTAAATAACCAAGAGATCACTGAAGAAATCAAAAAATACCTAGAGACAAATGACAATGAAAACACAACAATCCAAAACCTATGAGATGCAGCAAAAGCAGTTCTAAGAAGGAAGTTTATAGCAATACAATCCTACCTCAAGAAACAAGAAAAATCTCAAATAAACCATCTAACCTTACACCTAAAGGAATTAAAGAAAGAAGAACAAACAAAACCCAAAGTTAGCAGAAGGAAAGAAATCATAAAGATCAGAGCAGAAATAAATGAAATAGAAACAAAGAAAATAATAGCAAAGATCAGTAAAACTAAAAGCTGGTTCTCTGAAAAGATAAACAAAATTGATAAACCATTAGCCAGACTCATCAAGAAAAAGAGGGAGAGGACTCTAATCAATAAAATTAGAAATGAAAAAGGAGAAGTTACAACAGGCACCGCAGAAATACAAAGCATCCTAAGAGACTACTGCAAGCAACACTATGCCAATAAAATGGACAACCTGGAAGAAATGGACAAATTCTTAGAAAGGTATAACCTTCCAAGACTGAACCAGGAAGAAATAGAAAATATGAAAAGACCAATCACAAGTAATGAAATTGAAACTGTGATTAAAAATCTTCCAACAAACAAAAGTCCAGGACCAGATGGTTTCACAGGTGAATTCTATCAAACATTTAGAGAAGAGCTAACACCCATCCTTCTCAAACTCTTCCAAAAAATTGCAG
Source organism: Balaenoptera ricei (assembly GCF_028023285.1). NCBI lineage: Eukaryota > Metazoa > Chordata > Mammalia > Artiodactyla > Balaenopteridae > Balaenoptera > Balaenoptera ricei. The sequence goes on along the minus strand of NC_082647.1, from coordinate 47,605,219 downwards.
AGGAAGGAACACTCCCGAACTCATTCTACGAGGCCATCATCACCCTGATACCAAAACCAGACAAAGACACTACAAAAAAAGAAAATTACAGACCAATATCACTGATGAATATCGATGCAAAAATCCTCAACAAAATACTAGCAAACAGAATCCAACAACACATTAAAAGGATCACTATGATCAAGTGGGATTTATCCCACGGATGCAAGGATTCTTTAATGTAGGCAAATCAATCAATGTGATACACCATATTAACAAACTGAAGAATAAAAACCACATGATCATCTCAATAGATGCAGAAAAAGCTTCTGACAAAATTCAACACCCATTTATTATAAAAACTCTCCAGAAAGTGGGCATAGAGGGAACCTACCTCAACATAATAAAGGCCATATATGATGAACCCACTGCAAACATCATTCTCAATGGTGAAAAACTGAAAGCATTTCCTCTAAGATCAGGAACAAGACAAGGATGTCCACTCTTACCACTATCATTCAGCATAGTTTTGGAAGTAGCCACGGCAGTCAGAGAAGAAAAAGAAATAAAAGGAATACAAATTGGAAAAGAAGAAGTAAAACTGTCACTGTTTGCAGACGACATGATACTATACATAGAGAATCCTAAAGATGCCACCAGAAAACTACTAGAGCTAATCAATGAATTTGGACAAGTTGCAGGATACAAAATTAATGCAAAGAAATCTCTTGCATTCCTATACACTAACAACAAAAGGTCAGAAAGAGAAATTAAGGAAACAATCCCATTCACCACTGCAACAAAAAGAATAAAATACCTAGGAATAAACCTACTTAAGGAGGTAAAAGACCTGTATTCAGAAAACTATAAGACACTGATGAAAGAAATCAAAGCTGACACAAACAGATGGAGAGATATACCATGTTCTTGGACTGGAAGAATCAATAGTGTGAAAATGACTATACTACCCAAAGCAATCTACAGATTCAATGCAACCCCTATCAAATCACCAGTGGCAGTTTTTACAGAACTAGAACAAAAAATCTTAAAATTTGTATGGAGACACAAAAGACCCCAAATAGCCAAATCAATCTTGAGGGAAAAAAACGGAGCTGGAGGAATCAGACTCCCTGACTTCAGACTATACTACAAAGCTACAGTAATCAAGACAATATGGTATTGGCACAAAAACAGAAATATAGATCAATGGAACAGGATAGAAAGCCCAGAGATAAACCCATGCACCATGGTCAACTAATCTGTAACAAAGGAGGCAAGGATATATAATGGAGAAAAGACAGTCTCTTCAATAAGTGGTGCTGGGAAAACTGGACAGCTACATGTAAAAGAATGAAATTAGAACACTCCCTAACACCATACACAAAAATAAACTCACAATGGATTAAAGACCTAAGTGTAAGTCCAGACACTATAAAACTCTTAGAGGAAAACATAGGAAGAACACTCTTTGACGTAAATCACAGCAAGATCTTTGTTGACCCACCTCCTAGAGTAATGGAAATAAAAGCAAAAATAAACAAATGGGACCTAATGAAACTTAAAAGCTTTTGCACAGCAAAGGAAACTATAAACAAGACGAAAAGACAGCCGTCAGAGTGGTAGAAAATATTTGCAAATGAATCAACGGACAAAGGATTAATTTCCAAAATATATAAAGAGCTCATACAGCTCAATATTAAAAAAACAAACAACCCAATCAAAAAATGGGCAGAAGACCTAAGTAGACATTTCTCCAAAGAAGACATACAGGTGGCCAAGAAGCACATGAAAAGCTGCTCAACATCACTAATTATTAGAGAAATGCAAATCAAAACTGCAGTGATGTATCACCTCACACCAGTCAGAATGGCCATCATCAAAAAGTCTACAAACAATAAATGCTGGAGAGGGTGTGGGGAAAAGGGAACCCTGTTGCACTGTTGGTGGGAATGTAAATTGATACAGCCAGTATGGAGGTTCCTTAAAAAACTAAAAATAGAATTACCACATGACCCAGCAATCCCACTACTGGGAGAAAACCATAATTCAAAAAGACACATGCACCCTAATGTTCATTGCAGCACTATTTACAATAGCCAGGTCACGGAAGCAACCTAAATGCCCATCGACAGATGAATGGATAAAGAAGATGTGGTACATGTATACAATGGAATATTACTCAGCCATAGAAAGGAGCAAAATTGGGTCATTTGCAGAGACGTGGATGGACCTAGAGACTGTCATACAGAGTCAGATAAGTCAGAAAGAGAAAAACAAATATCATGTATTAACGCATATATGTGGAATCTAGGAAAATGGTACAGATGAACCAGTTTGCAAGGCAGAAATAAAGACACAGATGTGGAGAACAAACATATGGACACCAAGGGGGGAAAGCGGGGCAGGGCAGTGGTGGTGGGATGAATTGGAAGACTGGGATTGATATATATATATATATATACACATTAATATATATAAAATAGATAACTAATAAAAAGACCTAAAAATGAAATAAAATAAAATAAAATAAATAAATAATAATTTTCTTTTAGTTGTTGTTTCCAGTGAATGCAGATTAATTTAAAATATGGTACAGTAATACAGGTAAAGTTCTTTACATTTCTGTGGCCCTAATAGTAAAACAAAGTGTTTTCAATTTTATGAATTTCATGGAATTCCCCTCTTGGTATTCGGATAATGACTCTGAGGCATGGCAGAAATCACTGCCCCCTTTTTGCAGATGAAAGAATTAAGATTTTGAAAATCTAACAAGCTATTGAAATAGTGAACATCACACAGCTAGTTGATAATGGCTTGAATCCACATCTTTTGTCTCCAAGATCAAGGTTTTTTATACTATTTTATGTTATGTACTTAGAAGAATTAAAGGTTTTGAAAACTTTGTGAAATATTGTTCAGCAAATCCCTTCTCAGTTTCTCAAAGAATGAGTCTAAAAAGGTACTTCAGAAAATACCTTGCTACATTTCCAACTCCCTCACTTTCCTAAATCTTGAAATCATTTCTCTACTGGGTCTTTTCTCTTAACCTACAATATGATAGAGTCTCTACTCTCCCTTGATTGTTTATTCTCTTCTAGATTTAATCCTCTGTCCCCTCTTCTTGGTCGAAGTTTCTGAAAAAATAATGCACACTCAAAGTATGGTCAATACTCCCTCAGCAACTTCTTATACTTCAACCCACTAAGATCAGGCTTCTGCGTGTTCTACTGCACTGAACTTGCAATTGCTAGGGTAACCGATGACCTCCCATTGTCACATTTCTCGTCCCTTGAATGGGACCTCCGTGCAGCATGATGCTGTCGGCCACGTCTTCTCTCTCCTTGGTTTCTGTACCCCCTTCTCTCCAGGTTCTTTCCTCTCTCTTTTTCCCTTCTCTCCCTCTTCCTTCATGAGTTGGATCCTCTTTCTCTGCCTGTTCAGTAAAATCCTGTGTTCTCCATGGGCCTCGACCTTCCTCTATTCTTACTCTGGAAGCAAGAAAGGTAGACTGCAATCTTTGGGTGTTTACAGCACATTTTGGAAGAACAGTAGAATTTTGGGAGGCAGCACGATGGGATTAAACGGCATCCACAGGTAGTAAACTATTCCCTTGGGCACTCTTTGGCACAGTGTTGCTGTTTAAATAGAACTGCCTGCTCTCTTTTTTGTGCTGTGCTCATGAAGTCGTTTCTCAGCCATCCCAGGAACCTGCAGGAATCAGCCCCAGTCTGATGTTAAGCGATAGAATGCCATGCCTCTTAACTCTTACTCTCAGCAAGGTGAAGCCTCCTCCCTAGGCAGAAACTTGCACGGAAGACTCGTGGCTAAATTCTACCTGACAGGTAGGCCCACCCTCAGCCAGCTATGGGCTTGTGATGTATGGGGTGATGCAGCAGTCTTTGCAGAGGGTGTGAACCACTGCCCAAGACCCTCACACCCCTCTAGGTTGTACCTATTTTTTTAAATTAATTAATTTATTTATTTATTTTTGGCTGTGTTGGGTCTTCGTTGCTGCACGCGGGGCTTTCTCTAGTTGCGGCGCGCAGAGGCTACTCTTTGTTGCGGTGCACGGGCTTCTCATTGTGGTGGCTTCTCTTGTTGTAGAGCACGGGCTCTAGGCGCACAGGCTTCAGTAGTTGTGGCTTGCAGGCTCTAGAGCGCAGGCTCAGTAGTTGCAGCGCAGGAGCTTAGTTGCTCCGCGGCATGTGGGATCTTCCCGGACCAGGGCTTGAACCCGTGTCCCCTGCATTGGCAAGAGGATTCTTAACCACTGTGCCACCAGGGAAGTCCGGTTGTAACTTTTATTATTATTATTATTACCATCATCATCATCATCATTATTGTGGTAAAGTATACATAGCATAAAATTTACTCTTTTAACCATGTTAAAGTATACCATTCAATGGCATTAAGTACATTAAGTACATACACAATGTTGTGCAATCATTACAGCTATTTGGTTCCAGAACATTTTTACCCCCTAGTTGGAAACCCTGGTCACATTAAGCAACTACGTTCCATTTCCCCCACCCCTAGCCCCTGGAAACCACTAATCTGCTTTCTGTCTCCATGGATTTGCCTATTCTGGATAGTTCATACAAATGGAATTAAACAATTTGCAGCCTTTTGTGTCTGCTTCTTTCACTTAGCCTAATGTTTTCAAGGCTCATCCATGTTGTAGTATGTATCAGTATTTCATTCCTTTTTATTGTCAAATAATATTCCATTATATGGATATATCACATTTTGTTTACCCATTCATCTGTTGATGGACATTTGGGTTGTTTACACCTTTTGGCTATTGTGAATAGTGCTGCTATGAACTTTCAGGTCCAAGTTTTATTCGAACTCCCGTGTTCCATTTTTTTCAGTATATGCCTAGGATTGGAATTTCTTGGTCTTACGGTAATTCTATGTTTAACTTTTTGAAGAAACATCAAACTGTTTTCTGCAGCACCATTTTACATTCCCACCATCAATGTATGAGGGTTCCAACTTCTCCACATCTTGTTGTTTTCCTTTTTTAAAAATTATGGCATCCTAGTGGGTGTGAAGTAGTTTTTCATTGTGACTCCAAGGTTTTATCTTTAAATGCTAATGATTCTTAAAACTATATTCCTAAGTATTTACCTAAAAGAAATAAAAACATTTATCTACAAAAAGACTTATACACAAATATTCAAAGCAGCTTTAATTGTAACAGCCTAAAACTGGAATCAACCCAAATGTCCACCAACAGGTGAATGGATAAACAAATACTGGCATTGTGAAATACAGTGAAATACTAACCAGCGATAAACAGGAATAAATTACACAAAACACATAGATGAAGCTCAAATACACTATGCTGAGCAAAAAAGCCAGACACAAGAAGAGTATATCATGTATATTCAATATACAAAGCTCTAGAAAAGACAAAACTAATCAATAATTGTTCTGTGGTCGCCTGGGACTGGGAGTAGGGACTGGTTGCAAAGGGGCACAAGGGACCTTTTTGGGTCTTTGAAATATTTGATAAGGGTAGAGGTTACATCAGAGAACATATTTGTTGGCATTTAAAATGAGTACATTTTTTTATATATAAATTACTTTTCAATCAGGTTGATATTAAAAGTTAAAAAATACATAGACTTTCAAATACTTAGCTCAAGACTCCAAGCCTCATTTGTTCATTTCTTTCATAATTCAACAAACGTGTGTTGAGGGCCTACTATGCAGCAGTCTCTGTTCTGTGAGATAAGGATACAATAGAGACAGAGATAGTTCCTGAAGTCACGGATACCATGGTCTAGTCTGGGGGACAGACATTAATCAAATCATCAAACCAATAATGGCATCATTACAACTGTAATAAATGCTGCAATAGAAAGTTACACGGGATTATGAGCTCTTATAGTGGAAGGTGACATTGTCGAATTCCAGGTAAGTGATGGCTGAGTTAAGTTGAGATCTGAACAATGAGGAGTTCATTTTGGGGATGTTCTCTTCAAAGAGGGAAAAGCATGTGCAAAGGGCGAGTGACAATAAAGAATATTACCTGTTCAAGGATCTGAAAGCAGGCCAACACGACTGGAGTAAAGAGATCAAGGGAGAGGGAAAAGGCTGAGCAAGTCATGCTGTAGACTGTGAGTGCCTTCAGACAAAGCTCAGGACCTTGGTTATTATCATTAGAGCAAAGCAAAAAAAATGAAATTACAGATAATGGGAGTTAAGATCAGCTTTGAGTTTCAAGACCATCTCTGGCCACACTGTGAATACTGGTTTGGAAGAGAGAAGCAGCACGTTGCAGAATGACCAGCTAAGAGGCAACTGTGGAAGTGCTGGAGAGAGGTGACAGGCTCTAGTGGCAGGTGGCATTGGTGCGGAAGGGTAGAACCAGATGGGGCCAAGAGGCAAAATCCACCGAGGGGAGGTGCCATGAGGGAAAGGGAGCTGAGGGTTTGTTGGGTGGTTGGGTTGGATGGATGGAAAGATGGGCAACACCAAGAATGGGTCAGGTTTAGTAGGAAGACCATGAGTTCAATTTCAGACATGTGGAGTTTGAGGCTCCTGGGCCACCAACCTCTTTCAGATTTTCTCTTCCCTGAAATGGCTTCCCTTCCCCAGTTTCTGATGGGAAACTCCAGTTCATCCACGAAAGCCCAGCTCAGGCATTACTGTCTCCCTTCTCCCCTCCATCAGGCAGTGTTCACCATTTCTTCTCCTGTATTATCCCTCTCTCCAGGGAACTGTAATACTCTATTTACAAGCCGTGTCCTCTGCTAAGCTGTCAGCTCCCTGGAGGCAGGGCTGTGAATCCGTTTTAGCGCCCCTAGACCGAGTACATTATCACCATCTAATAGCTGCTCTACAAATTCTTGAGGAATGGATGTGGATACATGTATAAAACATTTAAGATTTCTACAGTGCTGTTCTCCTGAAGAGCTTAATAAGTCAAGGCAGATATAAATATAAGTTTAGAAGGAGAAAGTGTGAAAGGTGAGCTATTGCAGGCATTTGGTGAGCAGGAGGAGAAGAGATGTTTGCCCTTTACCTGGCCACGGTATCAGCTAGAAATACATCTGGCCACAGGAATAGAAAACTCAGTCTCGGTGGCTTAAACTAGCAAGGGCTAGTTTTCTCACATAAAAAGTTCAGAGGTGGGCTGTTGCTGGATTTCATCTGAAGGCCCAGAAGTACCATACACACTTGCTCTATTTTCCACTCTGCCATCCTGATTATATTGGCTTTTTGGTCTCATGTTCATTGTCTCTTGGTTGTAATCTGGTTGCAGCATCACTAGCCATCTCATTTGTGTTCAAGGCACAAAGAACATGAAAAATGGAAAGTCAGAGCCAGCAAAGGAGGTCTCAGGAGCCCGCCCGCCAACTCCCTCTTTCAACTCATTGGCCAGAACCCGGTCAATGACTTCCTTAGCTGCAAGAAAGACTGGGAAATCAGGAATGGGACTGTCATGGTAGTATTGGACCAATCATAATCCTCAGTTCTGTTTATAGCGAGGAAAGGGAAAAGGGTTTGGCTATTAGGAAGGTGACTTACAGTACCTGTGACTAAACAAATACAGGCATATCTTGTTTTATTGCACTTCGATATTGTTTTTTTTTTTTTTACAAATTGAAGCTTTGTGGCAACCTTGCTTTATCAGATGATGGTCAGTGATATTTTTTACAATAAAGTTTTTTTTAAAAGTAAGGTGTGTACATTTTTTAGATATAATGCTATTGCACACTTAATAGAGTACAGTATAGTGTAAACATATGTACTGGAAACCAAAAAATTCATGTGACTCACTTTAGTGCAATATTTGCTTTATTGCAGTGTTCTGGAACTGAACCCACAATATCGCCAAGGTATGCCTGTATCATCCACCTGGAATAGCTAGTGCTGTCCTGTAGTTATGTACATCCTGGTGGAGCCAGGGGGAATGGATCCTTCTCTAATGTCCATAAAAACAAGGCACCAGGGCTTCCCTGGTGGCGCAGTGGTTGAGAATCTGCCTGCCAATGCAGGGGACACGGGTTCGAGCCCTGGTCGGGGAAGATCCCACGTGCCGCGGAGCAGCTGAGCCCGTGAGCCACAATTACTGAGCCTGCGCGCCTGGAGCCTGTGCTCCACAACAAGAGAGGCCGCGATAGTGAGAGGCCCACGCACTGCGATGAAGAGTGGCCCCTGCTTGCCACAACTAGAGAAAGCCCTCGCGCAGAAACGAAGACCCAACACAGCCATAGATAAATAAATAAACAAATACTTAAAAAAAAAAGAAGTCCCATTTCACATTTTAAAAAAACAAAAAAAACAAAAAAAAAACCAAGGCACCAATGGCACAGTTACTTCACATGGATATGAGACATTGGGCACCTGAAGCTTTCAGCACAAATGTCTCCACTTTCCAAATATTTTCCTCACTCACCATTTCTCCATCCTTTCCAACCAGTAGCCTTTTTGCACAAATTATTTGATCCACGCCAGCTCATACCTATCTCTTAAGATAACAGCCTTTCCATTCGACTAACTCCTGCTTGGGCCATTCAGCAGAAGACCTGGTGGGAACTCTGGGCTCATTCAAATGTCTTCTCTGCTATTTTATCTTTCCTTCCTTTTGTATTAGAATGCTAGTAGTTTTGTATTTAATGAGAATACACATTAGGGATCCCAAGAAGGAAACTGTCTGGTAATGTTTCAGATGTTTTTCTTTTAGTGATCATCTGTGCAAAACGGTTTATGAATTTTAGGTTGAGCACAGTTTTTCAGATTTCATGCCCATGCCCATTTATTTTGGTTCTAAAGGAGGAAAGGCATGAGTTGCACAGGACAAACAGGTGGGAAGCAAGTACCTCATTGGCTTCCACTGACTACACCTTCTTCACCTAAGTCAAACAGAAGCCCATGTTCTTGACAACACAGAAGGGAACAGCATCAGGAGTGAATTATTTATCCTTGCTGTAAATATAAGCCTACACATTGTCAGCCTGTAAACACTAGTAATTAAGAAACCAGCTAAGGTCTGCTTGGGCAACGTACCTTGACAGCAGCTGCTACAGAACCTGAAGCTGGAGACAGTTTGCTATCCATGTGTGAGATCCCCCTCCCTACCAGCATTAACTGCTCTCTCACCTGTGTTCCCATGCACCTCATCCAAGCGCTGAGTAAAGGTCTCTCCCCCACTGCAGACTTGTAGCTCCTTTTGCGTAGAGACACTGCCTCCTTCCACAGCACATCTTAAGGGTCCTGCAGAGTGCCTGGCTCACAGATGCTCAGGTAAATTGCAGGGAACGGTCCACGAGTATCCTCTTAGCTCCTCCACTAGCGGGAATGCGCAGCACGTGGGAGATTCAAAATCCTCACCAAATCCTCACCAACCAATCATGCTCCTAGTGGAATACATCCAGCCTCAGACACAATCTTTCTGCATCTTTCCAGGGGTCTGAACGTGAAGTGTGGCCATACCAAGTTCTTTCGGCTCCTCAGACCCTTCAGTTTTCAGACAGTCGGCTCCCTCTCCCCTTCGGCTCCACCTGGGACAATCTACCTCCCCAGGTCACTCCAACCGGATAATTCATGCACATCCTTCAGTTCTTTTAGCCACCAGCTCCTCCAGTAAGCCTTCCCTGACCTCCCCAAGTCTGGTTCCGGGCCCCCTCTATGACCGCTCCCTCTTGGCTCTGCAGTGTAGTTGTCCATTAGTTGTTTCCTTTTCTACACCGTGAACTCCGCAAGGGCACGAGACGATCTCGTTCTTTTGTCCCCACCGCTTCTGACGCCGCCTGGAGCACAGGAGGCGTTCAAAATATTTTGGAATAAATTGATGAAGGAGTGGAGTGTCCCCAGCCTGGCGGGTGCTGGGCCGGGTGTCGCTCGCATCACAGCCCCTCCTACCTGGGGAACTCCAGCCTTGGGCCCCAAGCTTAGACTCTCTCCTCAGCTTAGACCTGGGACTCCGTCAGGCAGAGGCGCGCCCGGCGGCTAGGACCCGCCTCCCGGGTTCCAGAGCGACCCCGCCCGCCCGGGCCGCGTCCTTGCGCGCGGGCCGGCTGCGGCTCCCAGGCAGGAGCCGGAGGAGCAGGTGGGGGCGACGGCCCCGCCTCCGCGTCCCGGCAGCCCCAGAGCTGGCGGCCGGGGAGTGAGCGGCGCTCACCGAGCGCAGCACCCAGCGCAGCTTGGCCCCAGCGGCGCCGCCTGGAGCACGGACCCTGCGGGACAGAGCCCGGAGCCTAGAGGCGGCGGCGGCGGGGACGTCGGCCAGAGACGAATCCTGTCCTGTCCTCAGCACGGCCAGCGGCAGGTAGCGGCTCCGCGCGCGTGCCCGGGTCGGTGCCTGAGGGAGGAGGGACGAGCCGCAGCTGCGGGCGCTCGGGCCGTCCCGGAGCGGAGTGAAACGCCGGCGGGGGCAGCGTGCTGCGTGCGCGCATGCGGGTGTCCGGGGGCCCCCAGCCCGGGGCGATGCGCTGCGCTGCCCGGGAGCTTGCCGCCCGCTGCCCGCCGCGCGGCGTCTCCAGGGCCCGGCCGTAACGGGACCGCGGAGGGAACGAGGTCACCGCGGGGTTGCCTGGTGACTTCCCCCGACCCGACTCTCCGTTGAGCGGCCCCTGGCGACAAGGCCGCCCGGGCCTGATCTTCGCCAAGCTCTCCCTTCCTCCCTTCCCCACTTCACCCCCAGAACAAAAGGCTGGGGTCTCGCTGGGGAGTGGGCTGTCGCGGGATGAGCGGGAGCGAAGTAAAGAGCAGCTAGGAAATTGCAGAACTGAAGGTGGCTTGGGGGATACAGAAGCCCTCGGTGAGGAAGCCAATCTCGGAGATGTAAAGTGACTTACGCAAGGTCACACAGCTCGTGGTGACTGACCTGGGGCCAGAGCGCAGGTCTCGGGACTCCCTTCCCGGTGCTCATCTCCAGGCCCCTGAGGTCAGTAGTCTGTGCTCCAGCGATTTAGATCTGGCCATGCATGGGTTTTAAAGTCTCCTTTGGAGGAATAAGGGAGAAGGTGGCAGAGCCTGTTCCCCGCTTCCCTCAGTACACACCGGAGGCGGAGGTGCAGCGGGGATGCGGGAGCAGGGCTGGGGGAGAGGGAACTCCGAATCTCCGGGTGGGGGCTGGAGGACAGGGAGCCCAGCCCTGTGCCCGTGGGCAGGCGGGCACTGGCTCGCAGGAACAGCGCCTTCTGAGCGTGGCTTAACAGCCGCGTGGGTGTGCCTGCGACGGGAGCGGGGGCGGCGTGGGGCCCCAGTGCGCGCTGCTCCCTGGAAAGAAGTTCTTTCCCGGGAGAGGCCGGGAGAGCTCTTCTGGCGCGCTGGGACGAGCCGACAACAGCCCCGACGCTCGCGCTGTTTCGTGACGGGCTCAGTTTGGAAGGAAAGTTACTCTGCAGCAGGAAGGTGGGCTATCACTTCGCCTCTCCAAGCCTGGGGGTGTCCTTGACTGCAGAATGAGGGCTTTGTTCTGCATAACCTGTGTGATTCAGAAAGTTCGTGCCTCTCTCCTCCTTTACAGAATCTTTATCTCTTTAGAGGGAAGAGAAGTACATTTCTTCTGGTCAGCAGTAGTAGTTATCGCAGGGACTCCAGCCTCCCCTGAAAAACAAATTTTTTTTTTTTTTAATTTTAGGCAAAGCTATTAATGGGGACGAAGCTTAGAAAAGGGGTTGGGTTGCCTTTGGGCCTGGTAATGACTTGGATAGAAAAGGAGGTTTCACAGGTGCCGGAAATGCTCCCTACCTCGACCTAAGTAGTGGTAACACAGGTGTACGCGTATAGATACTTGTGAGGTTATTCCCTTGAGATTTGTGCACTTATGCTTTCCCTCAATAAAAAAGTAAATAAAAATTTAATGCTAAAAATCCACTCATTGTAGTAGCACACAGATTAGTGCAGTTTTCCAGCCAATGAATTTTAGAGATACATTTAAAAACCACAGAAACCAAATCAGAAAAATAAATAAATAAATAAGAACAGGGAGCAAAGAAAGTTTAGCAATAACGGGAAATGAAATACACACTGCAGAGGGCCTTACCAAATACCTTTACACGAATCACCTCACATGATTCACAGTTCTTTAAGGGCAGTATTGTTATTGTGCCTTTTTTTACAGACAAGAAAATAAAAGGTCACAGAGGTTAAATGCCTTACTCAGGGGAGCAGGGTTAAGAACCTGGGTACACAGATTTCAAATTCTATACATGCAACCATAAACAAGCAATTTTCGGCCACCTGAATCAGGGCAGAGCCATCAGGGTGACAGAGACTTGAAGGCTGGCTTCCTGCTGTGCCCCCTTTTGGTTCCTTTCCAGGAGCCTCTGTTGTTTTCATATAGTTGTGAGTGTGAGATTGTGTCACAGACTGAAGGTAGCCAGCAGCGGAAGGGATGGAGGAAGTGTGTGTGTGTCTCTAAGAACATACAGTTTTAGGAACAGGAGAAAGCCAGCTGGCCCAGCCTGGAAACCCTGTTTTTAGGAGATTTATTGTTCAGAAATCATACAGTACAGGTTGTGATTTTGCAGTCACTTAAATACACACACAAAATAAATAATGTAACCTAGAAAAGATCTGAGAAACCAAAATGTAATTTACTCTAGAGGAGAACATGTAGGATTTTCACTAGGGAAAAACAGTCAACTTTCCTACATTCTAGAATTTATAAATATATGTTTATCAATGCTTATGTTTAAAAAAACCTACAAAAATAACTCAGCAGAAGGACAGAAATTCGTTTTCCAGCAAACGTGTTGTAAATATACTTACATTTGGTGCAGAAATATTTGAAACTTTAGGGTACAGGAATATTTTATCTAGAGATAAATCTTGAGAAATGTGTCCTAAAGTGTGTTCTTCTGGTGATTTTATACTTCTGCCTAAAATTCAGAAGCCGGAGGAGTAGAATGGTGTTTGTTTTACCAGCTAATATCACATTGCAGAGTTGAATGTTTGTCTTGTTCTTGGAATTAGAAAGTTTTGGTTTGAAGAAGCTGGATTAAGTGGGGCAGGTAAAGAGGTAGTTGGATGAATCTGCTCAGCTGAGTGCCATCAAGCGTGATTATGCATCACGAAGTTATCTTTAGGCGAGTTTTGCCATGTCACAGTTAGTGTTCTTGCCATCTGGCTGCTGGAATATTTAGAAAGGAGTCATAATGTTTGACTGACTCTACTGAGAGCATGACAAAACAGACTTCGAGAGGGAACTATTAAATATGAGTTAGGGTTGGTGATAAAATGATTAATTACTTCTTATTTAGCCACCGCACAAAACCGAAGAGATGGACGGTTCCCAGCTGATGCGGAGCAGGTGCAGCACATAAGTTTTCTCACTGACTTCAGCCAGTAGTGCACTTGAAACTTCCCCTTTGCCGTTCTAGTTGGGTATTTCCTTAGGCCTGCCCAAGCAGGAACCCAACCCGTTTTGCAGCAGGGGAATCGTGTGGTGAACTGCCGTGCTGAAGTGCCAAAGAGACAGAGTGAAGCAGAGCAAATGTGGCAAAAATGCCAGGTGGGCATTATGTGGGCCAGGCTCTGTGAAAGATTTTCAAGTGCATCTTGAAGGAATGTTCACCCTCTGTGGGCGATGTATTCCAGTGAGACACTGAATTTGAGATGGTGGCATCCAGAAAGGAAGTGCCAGGCCTGTCTATGGACTGTAAGCCTGTCAGCTCCTGGGAGTATCAAAGAGGAGGCAGTAGGGAGCTTGTGAGGACTTGGGTCCATGTGTGTGCAGGTGTGTGTCAGAGCAAGGTGCCCAGGCTGCCATCCACTGTGCCTTAAGAGCCAAAGGCTACCTCATACTGAATACTTGTTGTGCCTGGCTAGGCTAAGAGCTTTCTACATATGAAATCAACCCAACAGCCCTAAAAGGGAGCTGATTTTTCTTACTCCCATTATCAGATGGACAGAGAGGCCAAGGGCTAAACTGTTCTCAGAATGATCATGCCACACCCTGCCCTGGTCTGCTATCAGCCAACTCATAAGCCCAAGGTGCCCTTTACCTGTCTGACTCTGCCTTATTGCACCTGAGCTCCTGGAGGACAGGTACTATATCTGTTTCATCTCTCTTCCCAGCAGCTGCATCATGGGTGGCATGCGATGAGTAGTGAATGAATGAGTGAGTGAATGAATGAATACCTTCATATTTAAAGGTCAAAAGTCAGTTTGGATTAACTGTCCTTTTGACTTTTACTATCTCATTCCCCTCTGTTAATGTGGGTCATCAGGTATGATTGTATGGACAAGATGTATAATAGATATCTCCTTTAAAGCTGAAGGACGCTAAGCTCAGCCTGTAAGATCAGAAGGCCTCTGCTTCTTTTAGAAATTAAATATTTCTTCTTTTGTAAAACGGTTGTAATTTGAAACACCTGGGTTGGAATCTTTCATTCATCATTTATTTGTTGTATGACCTTGGACCAATTACTTCACCTTTCTGTGCCTCAGTTTTCTCATCTGTAAAGTGGGCATAGTAATAATACTACTTATCTCATATTTAGGGTAAATAACTTAAAATAAGTCCAGTGCCTAGGACAGTGCTTGGTTCATAGTAATGTTCAATAAATTAGCTATTTTTTTATTATTATTATCATCTGATGCTTTTAAAAATTGTTTGCCTTAAGTGTTTCTGGTTCCATAAAGCATTTGAGGAGTAAACAACATAAAATTAATAATGAAACTGGGGTACAGAGAACACACAGATAAGGAAGCAAGATAAAATCAAAGGTAATTTAGTGAACAAGACTATGTTATAAGGTGCAGGTAATTTCTAAAGATGAGTTTACTATGAGGTTTGGTGTAGTTTCAGGAGATGGGATTAAAAATTTGTCAGAGCTTCCCAGTAACCAAAACAAAGAGGACAACACAAATAGTTACCCAATCCACAGTGACCATGAGATAAAATGAGATCAGTTACACAGCTTTTCCTGGTCCTGAAACTTGGGATAGCTTTCTCCTGGCGGTTCTTCAAAGCAGTCACTGTTGCCATAGAGATCTAAGTCTTCAACATGGTCCCTGCCATGAAGACAATGGAAGTTTTGTGGTAAAAGTTAATAATAAGTGTTTCTTAGAACGTTATTGACTGCCGTTCCAGAGACATACTCTCAGAGCACAGCCCAATAAAAGCTCTTCTGTGAAGGGCCAGAACACTGTGGTTTGGGGATGTGCTATTTCCTTAGCTATGCTTACTGAGTGCCTGGGAGAGTAGAAAGATTCTTCCAAAGATTATAATTCTTGTGAGAGTCAGGTGAACAATCCCATCTTTAAGAACATTTGTTCTGGCTGAAGCTATATAAATGAGCCAGATCAGTTTACTTTATCCAGAAAAAGTCCAAAGGGTGTCATCATGCACATAAACTCATTAATAGATGTGTTCATGAATTTTCTTAATACTGGTAGTCCCATAATCTCCCTTTAGCTGCAGATTTTATCACACTGTTTGGAAAAAGAATAAAATATCCAGTGCTCTGTACTACCTTTTAAGCCCCTTAATACTTTCAGTACTTCTTGGTATTAAGAATAAATGATATTTGATTTTTAAACTTTTTTTTAGTACTTGAAATAATGGTCATGTCTTTTTAGTCTCATTACATATACATTAGCCCAAATATGATTTGTATCAGTTAGGATTGCATTCAGCTGCCAAAACAAACAAAACAAAAACAATGCACACATCAGAATCTGGCTTAAACAGATACAAGAGTGTCTTGTGGAGCTAGACTCCCAAGAAAGGCAGTCCAGGGGTGATGCAGGAGCTCAAACAGTACTATCACAGAATCAGCCTTTCCCTGCTTCACCATCTTCACCATGTAGGACATCATCCTAAATCTAGTTGCCTCATGGTCACAAGATGGCTGCTGTATCTCTAGGCTTACATCTTTAGGCAGGAAGAAAGGAAATGTGTAAATAGCTAAAGAGCGAGGGCCCTTCTATTAGGGAGGTTTTGCCTTTTTAGATAGAAAGTGACGCCCTCCCCAACTACTTCTGACGACATCTCATTGGCCAGGATGGTGTCACAATGTTGCTCTAAAATGTAAAGAGTCTGAGAAGTCAAATATTTTTAGCTGGGTAAACTGCAGCTACCACCCCTCTCTCTAATTAGGGATTTTGCTCTAAGGAAGAAGAGGAAATGGTTATTGAGTAGGCAGCTAGAAGTATCAGCCACCTGACATAACTTCCATTATTAGCTATGTCCCTGACTTAATTAGAAATTACAGAAGTGACTCAGTAATTTAAAATGTTATACTTTTCTAGTTTTTCATACAATTAGCATTAGAGGATGAAACACACCCAATTGCCTTATGTAGATTCCTAAACCGCTGTCACCAGCCCTGCTTCTTTTCTAAATTTCAGATCTAAATTTCCGTTTGCCAATAGGACCTCATATGCTTCAAATTAAACTCACTTCTCCCCGCCCATTCACCACCCCCCAACACCCACACATTTTCTCCTGCCTTCCTTAATTAATATTAGATTGTCTTGGCAAGGAGCCTTGGGGTTGTCCTGGGCTCTTTCTTCTCCCCACATCCCAGACATCCAAACTGTTATCGTCCTTGGCTCTGTCCCATTGCCGTTACTCTAATTCAAATAAATATCCATCCTCGCTCATGTGGATCCCCAAATTGGTCTACATATTTGCTGCTTCTTCATTGCCCTATAATTCATTTTCCACACATGCCCCCAGGGTGCTGTATTTAAAACACCAGTGTCTAACATCTCTCCTTTCTTTAGAAGCTTACAAACTAAAGCTCAACCTGGTTCTGTGAGCGCCATGCTTGCTGGGACTGGTTGCCACACACCCCAGACATTCCCACGTGGCAAAGCTTTGCTCACCCCCTCCCCACTCCCTTCAATCATAGAAGACCTGTCTCAGAGGTCTCTTATGCTTTTCATGGTCCATAAGCCATGGGAACAGTTAATTACCTTTTCATTTATGTTTCCAGAACACTTTATATTTCTATTAATATGTTTTGCCCTGGATTCTATTTTGCCTGATATTAATCATGCTGCACCAGTTTTTAAAAAAAAAATAACAGCCTTATTGGGGTATAATTCACATACCATAAAATTCACTCTTTTAAAGTATGCAATTCAGTGATTATTAGAATATTCACAGAGTCACACAACTATAACCATCATCTTAATTCCAGAACATTTTCATCACCCCAAAAAGAAACCCATTAGCAGTCACTTCCTATCCCCCCTCTCCTCAGCCCTGACAACCACTAATCTACTTTTTATTTCTATGGATTTACCTATTCTGGAATTTTATATGTGTGGAATCATGCAGTATGTGACCTTTTGTGACTGGCTTCTTTCACTTAACATAATCTCTTTTGGGTTTATGCATGCTATAGCATCTATCAGTACTTCATTCCTTTAATTAATTAATTAATTTATTTATTTATGGCTGGGTTGGGTCTTCGTTGCTGCGCTCGGGCTTTCTCTAGTTGCATCGAGCGGGGGCTACTCTTCGTTGTGGTGCGCAGGCTTCTTATTGCGGTGGCTTCTCTTGTTGCAGAGCACAGGCTCTAGGTGTGCAGGCTTCAGTAGTTGTGGCACGTGGGCTCAGTAGTTGTGGCATATGGGCTCTAGAGCACAGGCTCAGTAGTTGTGGCACACGGGCTTAGTTGCTCCGCGGCATGTGGGATCTTCCCGGACCAGGGCTCAAACCAATTTCCCCTGCATTGGCAGGTGGATTCTTAACCACTGTGCCACCAGGGAAGTCCCCTTCATTCCTTTTTATTGCTGAATAATATTACATTGCATGGCCCATACTACATTTTGTTTATCCACTCATAAGTTGATTGACGTTTGGGTTGTTTCTACATTTTGGCTATAATGAGCAATGCTACTATAAACATTCATGTATAAGTTTTTGTGTGGGCAAATGTTTTCATTTCTCTTGGATAGATACCTTGGAGTGGAATTATTGAGTCTTATGATAATTCTGTTTAACATTTTGAGGAACTTACAAACTCTTCCAAAGTGGCTGCACCATTTTACATTCCCACCAGCAAAGTATGAGGGTTCTACACCAGTTTTTAGTGTCTACTTGGGTATTGTTTTCATTGTTTTATTTTCAAAGGTTTAAACATCATTTTGTTTTAGCTGCATTTCTCATAAAGGAGATATAGTTAATTTTTAAAACAATTTGAATATCTCTGTCCTTTAGTAAGAGAAGCTAATTATCTGTTTAACAATAGTTATTGTGGTTACTGATATAGTGGAACTTATTTTGTGCTTTTTATATACCATATGCTTTATTGTTGCCTCTTTTATTCTTCTTTTTTTCTGCCTTTTCCTAGCAAAGTGCCTGGCACATAGTAACTTTCAATATGTAAGTATTATAAGCTATCATTTGTGGACAGGCGCCATGTATCTATAGATTTATTTATTCATCAAGTATTTATTGATTACCTGCTATTCATGTTTATAGTTTACTCAGTGGCTAGCATAGTGCCTAACATGTAGAAGGAGCTCAGTGAGTATTTTCTGCATTGCATAGACTGTGCAAAGGCTGAGATGCTTTTCAGAAGCTGGGTAGAGTAATAGAGAGTGCGTAGGCTTAGGGGCAGCTCACTTGGGTTGGATGCGGCTGTGTCACGTCCCAGCTATTTGATCTTGGACTGTTACTTTACATCTTTGAGCCTTTGTTTCCTCGTCTGTGAAATGGGGAAAATAATATCTTTCGTGCAGAGTTGTTTGGGGGAATGAAAGATAATTATGTAAATAACAATCAGAATTGCTAGCACAGGGAATCCACTTAGTACATGTGAACTACTGTTTTTGTTAATGAATTGTTTAACAAAGAGCTCTCCCAACCACATACATCAGTATGAAATCATCAACCATGTCTGCCCAGGGAATAAACTTATAGTAAAAAATGACGCTGGCTCCTTTGCTATGTGTCTGACATAAATAATTACTGGAGACATTTTTTCTCCTCATATGGTAGAACCAAGAAAAAGGACCAAAGATGTAATTGTACTTCCTCTTAATGACACAGAAATAGATTTTAAGTCTCCAGTATTCCTTAAAGCTGTCATTTATTCTAATACTCTTCTAAACTTTTGAATGAAACGTTTTTTTGGCCAATCATCTTGCTCTCCAGTATTTCAGAGGAAGAATGAAGTAGCTTCAGAAATAGGTAAGATAACTGCCTAAAACAAGACAAGCAAGCAACATTTTCCTCTACATTTTAACAGCTTTTGCATGACTTTTTTTCTGGTTTTCACCTCTATGTGTATGTCCGAAGGTTTTAGAAATTCACCTGCAGACTTTTAGAAGGAAGGCTAAAGCCGATCTGGGTTCATGCCTGGTGTTGGGCATTCCTGGTGGTCATGGATGGTCAGTGAGTTTTAAGTGATAGTGGTTGACCTGTAGTCATTTTGACATTATCTATATAAATTAGGTATGCCTAAGAATGATGGCTCAGGATACCTGTCCGTAAGATCTAGGGGTGCATTATTCTGTGGCTGGAGAAAGAAAGCCACCATTGTCATTTCAGACCTGTGCACCCCCTTATGGTGCTCTCTTGTTTTCTCCCATTTAACGAATGACTAGGATCGGTTACAAATGGAACCAACTCACAAATGATTCATGCCTAATGGGCAATCATGTTTTAAAGCTGTTCCTCATTGTGTAGTAACCATGTATTAACAGAAGAATTAAATCTTAGGGGTTATGGATTGGTTTGAGGAGAATTATTTTACTCTACTCTTGGTTGTTTTCCAAGCCCACT
Source organism: Balaenoptera ricei (assembly GCF_028023285.1). Taxonomy (NCBI): domain Eukaryota; kingdom Metazoa; phylum Chordata; class Mammalia; order Artiodactyla; family Balaenopteridae; genus Balaenoptera; species Balaenoptera ricei. Next base: position 47,585,532 of record NC_082647.1, on the reverse strand, counting down.
TGGTCAATCACCTTTGACACTTGTGGCTGGCTGTAGGGGTGGTTTTAGCTGTCATGGAAGTCTGCCTGCAAGGCCAGCCCAGCGAAACCCATGGTCAGGTCTCAGTACTGTTCTTTGTGGATCCAGCTCACTTAGACCAAATTGTCAATGCAAATTTATATTTTTCTTTATTCATTTATTCATTTGTATTTACCTTTTAGATGTAGAGGGGTCTCCTAACTCAGATGATGCAAAGCATTTAAAAAAATACTTCTCCACAATTGTCCCAAGTAAAGAAAGCAATCCAGAACTTTAAGTTAGTTTTTAAGTTAGTTTTTCAAATGGGTAGTAATGCCCAAGATACATACTTCAAAAAGTGTAAAAAGGATATACAGTATAAAGTAAGTCTTTCTCACACCCCAGTCTCAGACCACCTGGTTGTTATACATTCTTCTAGAGATATTTCATACATATATATGCATAAGCAGGTATGGGTATACCTATTTTTACATATACCTGTATTTATAGGTATACACATATAATACAAATAAAAGCATATTCATTCTATATACATTTTCTGCTGCCTGCTTTTTTCACTTAATATAACCTGGAGATCATTCCATATTGGTACATATAGGGCTGCCATATTCCTTTAATGGCTACCTAGTATGCCATTTTAAGGTACAAACTGTAATTTAATAACCAGCTCCCAGTCAGTGGGTTTATAGGTTATTTCCAGCCTTTTGCTATTAAAAACAATGCTGCAGTGAATGTCACTGTATACATTATTTCTCGTAAGTGATACACTTACGAGATAAGATAAATTCCTAGAATTAGAAAGTAAACTTAAAAAATTTGGTAATTTGCTCATTGCCCTTTATAGAAAGTTGTACTAATTTATATTTCCACCAGTAATTATGAGCGTCTGATGCCTTGCACCCTCTCTGATACATATTTGCCAAACCTCTGATCTTTGTCAACCTAAGTGAAAAATGGTATCTTGGTGTGGTTCTGACCTGTATTGTCTCATTATCGATAAGGTTCAGCACCTTCAAATGTGTTTAAATGCCATTTGTATTTCTTTATCTGTGATATGTTTGGCCCATTGTCCATTTTTCTGTTGGGTCATTGCTTTCTTTTCCTGTTAAACAAAGAATTGCTTTATTAATACAAACTATTAATACATACACACAAACTATAAAGTGCTAAGAAATCTAAATATCTAGGTCATAGCAAACAGGTAATCATTTCACAATGTATACATATATCAAATCATTATGTTGTATACCTAAAACTAATACAATGTTGTATGTCAATTATATCTCAATTTTAAAAGATTTTAAAAATAAAGATTTGTTTTTTACCACCTTTTGTCTGCAAGCTAAGGAACTTAATATACATATATTATCTCCTGCTTTATCTTCCCTTTTACCTGACAACTTTTGTTAGTTATATCTTTCTATTTTGCCATGATTAATAGTAGTTATAGTCATTTCTGTTACCATAATGTCATAGGCTCTTCAGCCTTGGTTCTATGGTTAATTCAATACTCACTGTCTTTCTTTTTGCCCTAATTTCTCTCTTTAACTCTTAATTGGCTGAAGTTTTTCCTATGGTAGTATCTTCAATACAAATTCAGGAAACATAATTCTTACATGTTTAAAAACATCTGTCATACTTGCTTTTTGACCACAGTGACAGTTTGGCTGGGTATAAACTTTTGGATCATACATTATTTCTCTGGGATACTGTGGCATGTCTAATATGTCTCCAAAACTATATCATTTTTTCTTCGGATATCATGTGCCTTTTAATCTATGGAATTAAACCTTATTTTTGAAAAATTTTCTTAAATTATATATTTGTGATTATATATTTGAATATTTATTCTCTTCCATTCATTTGTGTCTTTTATTAATTGAAACCATTTATCTTTTTTTGTCTGTCTTCCACATCTATCATTTTCTCTCTAACACTTTTAAATTCTTGGTCCATTTCTGTTTCATTTTATTTATTTTTCTCAATTCTCCATGGTCCTCAGTGTGTTTTCAACAATACCTGTTTTCTTTGGGCTGTTTGTAGTGTGCTCTTCATTTTTTTAAATGGAAGTATAGTTGATTTACAATGTTGTGTTAGTTTCAGGTATTCAGCAAAGTGATTCAGTATATTCAGTGATATATATATGCATATATATTCATATATGCATATTCATAATATGCATATATATTCTTTTCAAATTCTTTTCCATTATAGGTTATTAAAAGATATTGAATATAGCTCTCTGTGCTATACAGTAGGACCTTGTTTGGTCTTCATTTTTCTCTTTCACTTCTCCCACATTATATTTCATCTCCTATTGCCTTGCTACATCTTCTCCTTATATTTTTCCTTTGTGTCCTTAATTTAAATGGATAACTTTCATAAAATTTTTTCAGTTAATAATTTTATGCCTTGTCACTGTTTTCATCTGCTTCACAGCAGTATATTTTCTGATAAGTGTTTTTCATCTATCATCTGTCCTTTGTCCTGTTCCTTTTCCCACTTTTTTTTTTTCTAGTTTTCTTGTATAGATCTTGTGCTGGTTCTCTTCACTGTTTCCTTTTATTTAGTATTCATCTTGGAATGATTTGAATTCTTCTTAGACCAACTATTTGCAGGAGATTTGTTTAAGGAAAAGATCAGGGCAGGTTCTAGACCAGGGAGAGTTCTCTTTGGGTCAGAGAAGTGCTCCTTATGACAGAGAGAGAGAGAGAATAGAGAGGGAGAGAGGGAGAGAGGGAGAGTGGGAGAGGGAGAAAGTGAGAGGCTTTAGGCTGCTCATGATTTACTCTCTCCCTCACCCTTCCTCACTTCTAGCCGTGTACCCACTGGAATGGCTTGTCTTTGCCTCCTTCCCTGCTCCCTGGTGTGTCTAAGGTCCAGGGTCGCTCCTGTGCTGTCCTACACACCCTTTTCCATTACTCTAAACAAGTGTTGGTGGGGCTTCCTCACTGAGGAACCAGAGCTTCTTATTTTGGAGAATGACTCTGTGTGGACCTTGTCTGAGGTCTGCAGCCACAGGCCTACTCTCTACAACACCTTACCTAGACCCTGTATTTGATCGTCCTGGGCAGCAGGCAGCCCTGTCTCATTTATTGAAATTCAGGGTTACAGAAATCTAGTTTTTACTCTCTGCAATTGAGTTTATATTTCTGAGATTCCCTTTCCTTCCTATTTTGAAATGGTTTCCAAGAAAAGGAAGGAACAGAGATATTTTCACTCCACCATCTGAAAACCAGAAGACCTCCTTGAACTCAACTTGATTTTGAAAAGTGTTTTCTAATTTAAAAGACTAAAGCCTCATCTCTGCTGTCCCTTAGGACAAGCGTTTCCATTTCCAGGAAGCCACCATATCCTTAATTTTAAAAATTACATTTGAAAGAACTTTGCTTTTTGGAGAGGATCATAAACTATTTTTGATTTGTTTAATACTTATCTCAAAGCAATACTCATTTGGTCCTCACACTTATGCAAATCAGGAAAGAAGGAACATGCTTTACTTTTTTATAGATGGAGAAATAGATGACCATTAAAACCAGAACTAGAGACCAGTTCTCTCAACTGTCAAACTATTCCTCTTTGATGACAGCATTTCTAACATGCCAGGTGAAGCTTTTCTAGTGAGCACTGGAAGCTCCACATCCAGAATACATTTTATTCCCACACTGATAATAAGGCCTACAGTTGGACAGGAATTTCTCCTGCACTTTTCCTCCCTTCCTATTTTAGTTGGTAATATTTTTCTTTAAATATCATTAAGATAATTATTTAATCTGTAGACACACAATTTACATAATGTGCTGCTGCCGAGGTGTGTCTCCATCTTTTGCTTGAGTAGTTGGCATGACCCCTGATATATATGTTTTCTATTTCTTCCCCATAGCAACAGCCAAGCAACAGTATTTGACACTACCTTTGGCCTTGGCAATACCAAGATACCTAAGACACAGTTCCTATCTTTGAACCTTCGAGGAGCCCGTGGTCCAATGAAGGGAGACACACAGACATGTGAAAGGAAATTGCCAGAGTCCCTAGTGCCGTAATAAAATTGCGAACAAAGTACTGTAGGAGCAGTTAGCTCTGGCGAAGGGAGAAGAAAATCTGTGCAGAGGAGTTGGCACCTGAGTGTGTTTCAAAGGATTGGTAGAAATTTTCCAGGTGGTGAAGGCCATCACATGCAGCCTGCGTAGCATGGACAAAGGCACAGAAATATAAAGAAAAGGTATGTAAGAAAACGTCACAAGTGTGGTGTGGACAGAGGATAGGATGCAGAGAATAGGGTGGAGGATGAAATGGAGAACTTGACTCTGTGACGAAGAGCCTTTAGGAAAGGAGTATATGGGAACTGGGGAGTGAAGTCCTGTAGTCTGAGAGGTAAGACCTCCAGTCAGTGTATCAGGCTTGGCTGTCAGTGAACTGTGCTTGCTGCCACGGGCGGAATGTGCCTGGTGACAGAGATGAGGATGCCTCCTTGCCACAGGTTGTTTGAGATTCTAGCGAACTTCAAACTGGACAGGGAACTGGAGGCACCAGAACTTGGGCCAGCCATCCTGATCTGGCCCAGGCTGGCGCAGTATCCCTACTGTGAAAATACTGAAACTAAAATCTAAAGTCTCAGAAGTGAAACTAGAAAAGAAAGAATTTGTCTTGTAGACTTGTTCCCTGTGCCCCCTCCAGTCTGAACATTATTTCCTCAGTGATTCTCAGAACAGCATTTTTAGGAGTATTCACAATCCTAAGTGCAAAATGACCACCTTAGCCTTAGAAAGGAAAAAATGCCCTCCTTAGAAAATCCAACATCATAAAATAAATTAAAGAGGTGGTAATTTATTTTATAAAATGACTTATTATTTTATAACATTGATTATGGGTTTCCATTGAATAATAAACTCCTTTTGTATGCTTAAAGCATACCTCGATTTTTCCAAAATTAGACATGCCATTTTTCAGAAGCATAGCTGTTATGTAAAATGAGGCTTACTTATAAATGTGTGATTAGGATCATGTATTTTTTTTAATATTTATTTTTTTAAAGATTTTTTTGATGTAGACCATTTTTAAAGTCTTTATTAGATTTGTTACAATATTGCTTCTGTTTTATGCTTTGGTTTTTTGGCCGTGAGGCATGTGGTATCTTAGCTCCCTGACCAGGGATGGAACCCACACCCACTACATTGGAAGGCGAAGTCTTAACCGCTGGACCGCCAGGGAGGTTCCCCATCATGTCTTTTTTTTTTTTTTTATCATATCTTTTTAATAAGCCTCATTCTTCTTTTAGCTAACTCAAAGGCAGAAAAAAAAAAAGACAGGAAATCAATATTTTCTCCTTTAACTCTTGGGAACCACACACACAACGATTTTTATGGCATTTAGCCATAATTTATTTTATTTTTATTTATTTTGGGCTGCGTTGGGTCTTAGTTGCAGCATGCAGGATCTTTGTTGTGGCATGAGGGATCTTTCGTTGCATTGCACGGGCTTCTCTTTAGTTGTGGTGCGCAGGCTCCAGGGCACGTGCGCTCTCTAGTTGAGGTGCGTGATCTCAGTAGTTGTGGTGCGCTGGCTTAGTTCCCCCACGGCATGTGGGATCTTAGTTCCCTGACCAGGGATCGAACCCGCGTCCCCTGCATTGTAAGGTGCATTCTTTATACCACTGGACAACCAGGGAAGTCCATAATTAAAATGCTTGAGTCAATGATAAATATTATCAATATCACTGTATCTTTTTACCTAATACTGTTCAAATATTATAATGAATTCAATTATCTGGGACAAATTTGCATTTCAATAAGAGTCTTATAAAAGGAAACCAACTTCTGAGCTCGTTGTAGGTGTGACTTAGTAGCTTCCATATTAGATTGCGGTTAAAGTGTATCTTGGTTTTAGAACACACATGGACAATCTTCATAAATCCTTTAAGCATTTCAGCAGATAATTAACTATCATATCTGGTCAGGCCTGAGCAGATTCAGCTTCAGGAGCTGCTCTCGAGGCTGGTGTATCTCAGGTGTGGGAAGCCCTTCATATCACCTGTGGGAGAGGTGAATGGGCACTCAGCTCAGTTTCTGTTTCCCTTGTGTGTCAATTCCAGTCCTAAGTACAGTGTGCCATTTTCATGGACCCAGACTGCTGAAATTAAACGGATCTACAGAAAAAAGAACCTTCTCAGTAGAGGACACAACTTCCGACTGGATGGGGCAGGGCATTTCATCATCCTGGTTGTTCTAGAACAGGGCTTTTCAAACTTCAGCGGGCACAAAAATCACTTGCTGACAAGAGACTCCCAAAGACTGATTCAGTAGGTCTGGGGTGGAGACTGTGCCTTTCTTACAAGCTTCCACATTCTAGAGCTACTCAAGGTATAGATTCAGACCAACAGTGTTGGCCTCGCCGGGGAGCTTGTTAGAAATGCAGGATCTCAGGACCCACCCTAGAGCTACTGAATCAGAATCTGCATTTGAACAGGACCCCTTGGGTGATTCGTCCTCCATTAAAATTGGGGAAACTGCTCTAGATCACTGTTCCCCAAAGCAACAAGGTTTAAGTATCACTATGGAAACCTGAAATGAGTTTAGATGGTACATAGATGAACATTTTATTTTAATAATCGTTAAGTTGATTTTTATTATTACCATCTATTTATGGCAAATAATATTGGTTTTCCATTTATGGTAATAATTTAAAGTTTCTTTTGCAAAATAAACAATTTTAAAGTAAGTTCAGGTGGTATGTGGATGTGACAAAAACTATAAAAAGTCGTATGTTTACAAGTGACTTAACATGGTGCTTAAGAGCATGGACTCTGGAGCCAGACACCCAGGGTTTGAATGCCTGCTCCTCCAGTAATTCACTGTGTGACTTTGGGCAAGTTTCTTAACCTCTGTGGGCCTTGGTTTCCTCATCTGAAGAATGGCGACAATAGTATCTATCTGATTGGGATATTGTGGGGCTTAAACACGTTCATATATGAAAAGTTCTAAGGATAGTGCCTGACACATCGCAAGGGCTGTATCAGGGCTAACTTACCTTACTATAATCTAGAACACAAATGTTCAAAGATTTTTTATCCTGTGCTTTTTATTTCCCCCTACCTTATCCCCTGCTTCCTTGCTTACTCAGATCGACATGCCCCACCTCCCCCAAAAAGCTAAATATTCCAGGAATTTTGTACCATTGAGGAGAGTGAGAGCAGCAACTTCCATTTGGCCAATGAGAGGATGGTCTTCACTTAGCGAGATGGAGGCGGGGCATGAGAGCTTACAGGTGGGAAGTCCCAGGAGAAGACTCTGCCCAGAGAATTTGCTCTGAAACAATGAGGAAGTGACAACAGAAAGTGACCACTCGTACATCATTTTCACCATAACCTGGAAAGAAGGTTTTTAAAAAATTCCATTATTGTTTTACTTATAGCTTTGGCAACTTTACCACATGTTTTTCGAGAACATTTTGATGTATGCCTTGTATGCTCATGGGCTCTTGGGTTGTGATTTCCTGGCTGCAGGGCACCTTTGATAAATAAATGACTGATTGGTAGAGTGGCAGGACCCTGCTGAAACCACAGTGTGAGAAATGGACCACCTCACGGGCTTCATTCGCCCGCATTCGTGCAGAAGTGAGAAATCTCTCTTCTCTTTTCCTGACTTCATAGACAAAGAAACAAGGGACTCAGTAGGACAGTGTCAAAACATAAAGAGTTGTGAGTGCCCAGAGAACCTTATTTTCAGATTCCTATTCAAATATATTTTTAGAACCAGCAAAAGATGCTTTTGTCAAATAGTAGCAGTAATCCTTGCTTATATTTTAAAAATAGGCACATTTTCTATTTGTGAACAGCTGTGATCTGACAAACTATCCTTAGGGGAGAAAAGTGATGATGACAAGAGCAACTAGTGTGTAAAATTGTTGACCATGAGTTATTTCTCTCTGAAATAACTCACAAAGCTCAGCATATTTAACTTTTTAACATAAAGAGATAGGCAAGCCCAGTCCACATCTCTCTCCAAATGGGAACAGACAGACCGATCCGGTAGGGAAGGAAGGAGAGCAGAGGGGTTGGAGGAAGAGTTCATTACCTGCACCAAGTGGACATCAGTTCTCCTGCCCCACCCCTACTGGCTCCCTGTAAAGCGGTTGCCCTCTGGCAATCTGTGGGTCCTAGGTGGCCTGCAGACATGTTCTGCTGGCCCACTGGTTGTTAAAAATGCTTTTTGATTTGGTTACCCACATTTCAAAACAGGATTTCACACGAAAATCTAGATATGGGGACTTTGGGGAAAAAATGGGAAGATCTGGGGTCAGTACTGGACTTGCATTCCTACTGAATATCAATCAGCCAGAGCTGAGGGAGCCCTCCTGCTCCAGCCCCAGGTCTTCTCTCCTGTTGGCCGGGCCCTTCCACACCTCTTCCTTCCACACCTCTTCCTTCCACTGTTTCCTCACCTCTGAGTCGATACTCACAAGTCAGCTCCCTGCCTACAAGCAATGCTGGGAAAAGGAATTCGTGGGTTCTGGCTGAGGGACAAGGATTCATAATGGGAGCAATTCCTCAGGCATAGGAAAAGTGTCCAAAAATGGTGCACGGCCACAACAAGACAGATGTCCACCCCTACGCAAGGAGGGAGACACTTGCAGAGTAGTGTCATGTCCCTGAAGCCCCTCTGTGGTTCCAGCCTTTTCCTCTTCTTTTCCAAACACACAGAGCCTCCCAGCTGCTTGCATCCTCCTACTTCTGTTATCTCCGCTTATGTGCTACTTCTTCTAACTAGAACCGACTCTTAATAGCCACCTTTCTACCTGTTGAAAAATGCAATAGTTTCTACCAAATATTTATTTATTGTCCCCCTTCCTCGTGTTTGAATTGATGATGACATTTCTTAGCACTCCACACCTCTCTTGGGGCATTTATCCTACCCCACCTTTTCTTATAGTTACTTGTGGCAGTGGAGAAGGTGGTGGTATGATGATGATAAATATAGCTTCAATTAAGTGTCTGCTTTGTGTCAGGACCTGTATTACGTTCTTCATCTACAGTCTTTGTTTTAATTCTGATAACAAACTAAGAGTTAAGCATGGTAGCTATTTTACAAATAAAGAAAATGAGACTCACTTAGGTTAAGTAACTTGACTAAGGCCACACAGCTGGGGAAAAGCAGCGGCAGAAGTAGAACCCAAGTCTGACTGTAAGACCAGCACTGTTCCCCGCATTCGGGGTCTCACGTGGAAACAGTGTTCTGTTCCTCTTGCCACCCTCCCCTCTAATGGTGTTTGAGTATCTTACCTGCATCTCGATGCTGGTTTTCAGAGTTATTTCATGAGTTGGGAGAAAATATAAAAGCCTTTGAGAATCTGGCTTTTTTTATCCTAAGCATTTTTTAATACACTGCAGAGCAAAATGACATTTTTAAATGTACGGGAGAGCACAAAGCATCAAAGAGCTCATGGGTACAGCCTGTGACTCCCTGGAGCCCTGCATTCTTAACTGTCAGATTTTAACAAATACTTCTCTAGATAATTGCTTAATTATTATATCTGTCAAGAAAAAGCCTTCACAGCCATCAAGTACTAAGTATAAAAATATGCTTTCATCCTGGAGTTTGAAAAATCATTCCTGAGATTTCAGCAAGACAGAAGCCCAGTGGCACATGGTCACTCTCAGATTTGTGAGGATAAAACTAGATGGAGAGCAAAGGATGCTGAGGTTAGGGGGAGCACATGGAAGAATTATATCGATACTTACCTGTAGGAGGTCCTTTTCACTCGAGGGTCTCTAAAATACTTTGCAAAATGGCAGTAGAGAAGTAATACGATCTGATTTATACCAAGTTAGTAAAACAAAGAAATGAGGTTTTGGATCAGAAAGGCCAGGGCTTTTATGCAGCTCTGGTACTCCTGCTGAAACTTAGTAGAAACTACATAACCTCTCTGAGACAAAATTTGGTTTATCTCTACTATGGAAATATCAACATCTACCATCGAGTTGTTGAGAGGATTAAATAAAACAGTGTATTATAAGTACTTAGTGCAGTGCTGAATATATATAGGGGGTTCAAAAAGTTATACAGTCAATCCTCATTATTCATGGATTCCACAGTTTGCTAATCACCTACTCTCTAAACTTTATATGTAACCCCAAAGTCAATAGTCGGAGGTGACTTCTCGGTTATTCACAGACACGCACAGGGAGGGGAGAAGCTCGAGTCGCGTCACGCACACGTTCCCAGCTGAGGTTGAACGAGCAGCACTCTGCCTTCTCGTTCCAGCTCTCATGCTGCAAACAAGTGTCCTTTTCATATTCTATTTAGTGCCATGTTTTTCAAATTATTGTGCTTATTGTTGGTGAGTTCGCTTCAGTGGCCTCCCCCCCCCAGATATAGTGCTGTAGTGCTGCATAGTGTTCTTGAACACAGGAAGGCTGTGATTTGCCTTATGGAGAAAATATGTATGTTAGATAAGCTTTGTTCAGGCATGAGTTATAATATTAATGAATTAACAATCTATATTAAACACGGTATCTTTAATCAGAAACACTAATATATAAAACAAAGTTATATATTAATCAGCTGACAAAAATCTTGTGACCAGAGGCTCACATGGGCCTAACCCTTTGTCTCTCCTAGGAGCAATGGTTCAGGTATTTGCTAACACAGTGTTCATGGCAACTGTAAAGAACTTAGCTACCATGAATAATGAAAATCAGCTCTAAACTTATGGTTACCAGGGGGTAAGGGGGGGAGGGATAAATTGGAAGATTGGGATTGATATATATACACTACTATATATAAAATAGATAACTAATAAGGACTACTATATAGCACAGGGAACTCTACTCTATACTCTGTAATGACCTATATGGGAAAAGAATCTAAAAAAGAGTGGATATATGTATTTGTATAACTGATTTATTTGCTGTACACCTGAAACTAACACAACATTGTAAATCAACTATACTCCAATAAAATTTTTAAAAAATTAAAAAATTTGAAAAAAGAAAAAGAGAATCAGTTCTATTCAATTTAGTTCCATATTAGGTTGGTTAAATATTAGTGGCTATAACAAATTAACTCCAAACTCTCCATGGCTTAACACAGAAGTTTATTTTTCATGATTGTAAAGTCTAATCAGGTTTTTGGCAGATGGCCTTAAAATGGTGAGTCAGGGACCCAGACTCATTACATCCATGGCTCTGCTGACAGTAGAACCTTTGCTTCCAGCCAGTGGATGGAGGAAGACAGAAAAGTAGTGGATGGAAAGTCTTTATGGGCCAGCCTAGAGATAGAGCGCATCACTTCTGCCTTCATTCTGTTGGCCAGAGCTTAGTCACATGGTCACACCTAACTGTAAAGGAGGCTGGAAAATATGATCTGTGTGCTGAGGGGTTACATGAATAGTTGTGCCACAATTCTCCTTAAAATTATTTCCTACAGTCATTTTTCTTTGGATAAATGGCAAAACCCTTAAGTAAGAGATATTTAAGTTTTGTAAGTTACTCTTCTGAACCCATTACCATTCTGCACCAAGGGAAGCAAGTCTGTCTGCTCTCATGTGTCTTAGTTAAAAGATAAAATCCTTATATAATGAGACCATATTTTTTCTTGTTCTATTAATACTTCAGCCAACCCTTTATTCCCTGCTGTAAATTTTTGACTGAAATTATTTTGCCACTGAATTAAGGATCATATAAAGAATATACCCAACACCTGCTATGAAAGAAAGTGTTAAAATACAAACAACTGATCATTTATATTTGTTTCAACTAATTTGTGGGCTCACATCCAACTTGCTTTAGCATTCAGCCAGTAAAATACCAACTTTGTCTGACCCTATGTTACTGTGTGTATTAGATTATGTAATAAAATAATACTGATGCTACCTGGAAGAATTATCTACTGTCCTCTGGGATCTCTGCCCAATTTTACTATAGTTTTATGCTGTGGACTCTGATGAGTATTTTTTTTTTCAGTCTTTCTGTCCTAGTTTTACTATCAAGGAAAGCGGCAGTGACATAGTAATTATCAAGCCCCTTCTTTCAGGGGAATACTTTATAGGACAATTGTGGTCTTCTATAATGATCAGCTCATGCACCTCTTTGGAACTCTTAGGAAAACTATCATACACTCTTTCTCCCCAGAATTGAACTTATACATATATTTTATGCCATTCAAAATGTCTATACCATTTTAGGGGATTCTAAAACAGGCCAGTACCGTATGATCCAGCAATTCCATTCCTAGGTATATGTCCAAATGAATTGAAAGCAGGGTCTTGAAGAGATATTTGTACACCAGTGTTCATAGTAGCATTAGGCAAGATACCCAAAAGGTAGAAACAACCCAAGTGTCCATCGACAGATGAATGGATAAACAAAATGTGGCATATACATATAATTGAGTAATGAGGAATGAAATTCTGGTACATGCTACAACATGAATAAACTCTGAAGACATTATATCAAGAGTAGTAAGTCAGATACAAAAGGACAAATATTGTATGATTCCACTTATTTAAAGTACCTAGAATAAGCAAATTCACAGTAACAGGAAGTAGAGCAGAGATTACCAGGGTTTGGAGGGAGGAGGAATGGGGAATTATTGTTTAATGGGTACAGAGTTTCTGTTTGGAATGATAAAAAAAGTTCTGGGAATGGATAGTGGTAATGACTGTACTTGACACCACTGAATTGCATACTTTAAAATTGTTAAAATGATAAATTTTATGTTATGTATATTTTACCATAATTTTTAAAAAAAAATCACTTTGAAAATAGCCTGGACGTGAGAGCCTGATAAGCCTAGCTGGGTTCCAATCCCAGGTCTACCAGTTACCAGCTGTGTATGACTTTGGGTAAACTACTTAGTGTCTCAGAATGTCATTTTCCCTACCTATAAAGTTGGGAATACACTACCGACCTTAGAGGATTGTTGTGGAAATTAATGTGATTAGCCTGCCACATAATAGCCACTATTTAAAAAGGTAAAGAAAACTAGTATATATTAAGCAAGCAAAATCCAGTGGACTGTGTTAAGAATAAAGTACCACTTTACATAATTGCTTTTTGCCTCTAGGAGATCAGAATATTAACACAGAATAATACAGGAGGGCAGCAACTGAGTCTGTGGAGCTGCCCCAGCAGCCAGAGCTGTCACATCCCCTCCTCTTCCACCTCCTGTTGCAGACAGTAAAGGCCCTTCGTACAGTTAAAAAAAAAAAAATAGAATAATACAAATGAAGTAGGATTTTAGCATTGAAGAAACAGAGGTACAGGACTTGCTCCAGCCTTCCAGTGACCAGAAGGACAGAAAGAACACAAAATTACCCTTGCCTAAGTCTGAGGTTTATTTCTGTTTCTGCTTAAATTGTTTTTAGATTCTCTAGGTTTTCCTCATTTTTGTAAACTGTTGGGGATTTTCTGCAGTATAGGTTTTAAGTCTTTGCAGTGTGTCTTGATACAGATTTTAAAACACAAATCCATATACAAACCTATGCATACAAACACACACTCTACAGGGCAATGCCATATTTATCTGGAGATCAGACATCCTACAATATTAACTCTTTGGGACATAACCATTTTTGCAGAATCATGCCCCAAAGCCCTCCGTGTAGCAAATACCAGATGTAAAGTCTTTGCTGAGAAGTGTCATGACCCCACGCAGATGACTGTATAGAAACAACAACAGAAAAACAGCAAGCAAAGTTAAGAGTGACAGCAGAGAAGGAAGCAGGAAAATAGCGAATGCCTGTATAAGCCTGGCTGGAGGCTGGCAACATGAGTAACCGTTGAGCCTGCCACATTCAGAAAAGGTTAAATTTCATTCCATTTGCTCTGCTTAGGAAAATGGGGGTATGTGCAGAATATTTTTAAATTGCATCCAAAATGATAAAAGTTTAATGCTTAAAGAGGTAGAATCTGTTACTTGCAATACTCATTATGGAGTGATGTGTTGCTATTTATATATTAATATGTTCTGTTTATATTGAAACATAAATAGCTAAATTTTATCAATTTTGTCAGCTAATTCTCTCTAAAATCTGGCTACTTCTTTCAGTCTCCAGCACTTGACACGATGCCTGCCTCACAGTGGGCACTCAGTATTTATTGAAAGAAGAAAGAATGAATGAATGAACGGACAAGTGAAGGAATGAAACTACCTATAACATTTGTATGCCTGCATGACGTGTATTACCTGTGCGTGAATAAAGACATCCAAGTTTAAACTCACCCTTTTCTCCTTTCCAGAGCAGAGACCATTCTCCTGGGACCATTCCTAAGGAAGAAACACCCACGCTGTGACATATGCCACTGCCACCGCCACTGCCACCTCTGCCTCCACCTCCCCCCCAGCTGGGGCCTCCTCCGCCTCCCCCACCATCAGCGCCCCCGGTAAGACCTGGGTTTTTTTTTTTCAGTCTGGTTTACTTGAATACACTTGAGCAGGTTTTAAATGTTCAGAATCAGCCACCACCCAGCTCCTCTATGGCAGGCGGCATCTTTGGTAGCTGGCTGTACGGCTCCAGGGTCTAATTCCAAAGCAGCCTGGCCAGGTATTTTCCTCCCCGTTCCTTGGCAGCTCCCACCCTCTACCTCAGCGTCGTCTACATGATTTCTCTTCTAATTCCTGCTGCTCGATACAGGCTTCCCGAGTCTCCCTAATCGACTCTTCCATCTCACGGGAAACCTCAGAAGGGAGGGAGGCCACGATGAAGTGCATAGCCAAGGAGGCGTGCTCAAAGTCAGGTTCCAGTGTGTGATCTGGATGGTGCTAACAGTAGCTTGGGCTTCAGTTGCCAGGTTCTGGGACCAAGTAAGAGGAGTGTCATATGAAATGCCACAACGAAATATAAATCTCTAAATGAAATCTCCCTATCTGCCCAAGACTGAATTCAGTCTATTTCGCTTTGTGTTGTCTCTCTTGGTTTAATAGTTTGGTTTGGGCTTAGGAGAGGCACAGAGAGTGGTTATTTTGTTTTACAACAGGGCTTCTCACCCTTAGCACCATTGACACTTGGGGCCAGGAGTAGAGCCTCACCCGCTATCCTGCCCCCGGGGTGCACACCTCTCCACAGATGCGTGGATGACGTGGCCACGGGACTATAGGTTATAAAAGGAGGGTCTGCGGCCCTGCTGCACAGTCACCAGCCTTGGTGAGAGCGAGGGAATGCCTGAGGTCATATGTCACCCCCATGACGTTAGCGTGGCACACTGACCATGTCTGAAGTGCTGGGGCATACACCTTCCTGAAACTTGGCCCTTGCCCTTGAGGAGAGTGGAAGGAAAGCACATAAGGTGAGTTACACCTGAAAGCTCTCTGGCCAATATATAGCAAGAATAGGAATCAATACTGAATTTCCACTGCCGAATTTGACACAAAGAAGGCATGGAGATGAACAGTTTATAAGTGAAAGAAGCATACATGGAACTATAATGTGGGTCTCACACAGACTTGCTGGGCCTGAAGAAGCACAACTTAAAGTAACTCCCAATACCACAGTACGCCCATAAACTTAGCCAGAATAAATAAACTTATCAAAACCCATATTGTTGGGGACTTGGGGAAATAAACTCTTTTAAACATTGCTGGTGACATACCTGGGACTCAACCTGGGACTCAACAAATGTTGAATGAGTCTTTCCGGAGTGTTCTCTGACAAAAAACAATAAGCCTGAATATATCACTTTTTCCCCTGGTAATCAAGTAGTTTTATTTTTGAGACTGACTTAAGAATTTAACCCTAAAGGAACCAAAAAAGAATTTATACAGGATGTGCACAGCAAAGCTATCTATTCTAGTGAAAAATTAGATCTTAAGTGGTTTATGAGAACTAAATGAACTGTATTGTCACGCTGTTAATTAAAAATTGCATTATGTTAAAGTGTTAATTAAAAATTACATTTATAACTGTGCTGACAATGGAAAGTAGATATGGAATGATGAATTAAAAACAATGCATGTTTTGTGCATCATGAAATCAGCTATATATGTAATAAATAGGAAAGGCCAGAAGAGAATTTTGAATGCTGATAATAAAATTTTAAATTTCATTAGGGAGTCTTTTTCTTTTAATATGCTTAAGTTCATAATAAACAAAAATAATTCTGCATTTGGATAACTCTTGCATTCCCTCCCCCATTCCTAAATTTTTTCTTTTTTTTTTTCTTTTGCTACCTATCTCATGGAGGAACTGATCAATTTAGGAGGAAAATAACCATGTAAATTTTAATTTTATTTTTTAAAAATTTATTCATTTATTTATTTTTGGCTGCATTGGGTCTTCGTTGCTGCGTGCGGGCTTTCTCTGGTTGTGGCGAGCAGGGGCTACTCTTCGTTGTGGTGCACGGGCTTCTCATTGCGGTGGCTTCTCTTTGTTGCGGAGCATGGGCTCTAGGCACGTGGGCTTCAGTAGTTGTGGCACATGGGCTCAGTAGTTGTGGCTCGTGGGCTCTAGAGTGCAGGCTTAGTAGTTGTGGCTCACGGGGTTTAGTTGCTCCGTAGCATGTGGGATCTTCCCGGACCAGGGCTCGAACCCATGTCCCCTGCATTGGCAGGCGGATTCTTAACCACTGTGCCAGCAGGGAAGTCCTTTAATATTTTTTTAAGACGCATTTTTCTACAATCTGGGAAAAATATTTACAGTGCATATTATAGGCAAAGAATGAACAACCTGAGCATATAAAGAGCTCTTAGGGATCAATATGGAAAGGATGAGTAGAAAATGGGCCCAGGATATGACCAGGCAGAAGAAATACAAATGTTTCAACCTCACTATAATTGAATAAACACAAATTAAAATAATGAGAAATCATTTTCATCTATCAGTTTGGTGGTGGTACTTTTTAAATGTTGCCTGGAGTGTTAGGAACCAGGCACTTATAACATTTTTTTTTAGTGGTTTATTTATTTATGTACTGCTACAGGCACATCCATTGCCCCCTTTCCATTTACCCACCCCCACTGTACACAAGGTTGGATGATTTGATTCAAGAAGTCTGTGGCATGGTGGATGGGCTTTAGGTTCTTTTGGTTCTAACACTTATTTTCCAGGTGACCTATATAGTCATTTATTATACCAGGCACTTATACCTCTTAATAGGAGCAAATATTGGTACAATCCCCTAAAACACAATTTGTTAATATGGATTAAGTCCCTTTAAAAAGTTGTTGTACTCAATGACCTAGTTTCACTTCAAGTAATTTCCTTTCAGTAACTCATCATAGTGTACAGAAATATTTAACTATAGATTATTAATGAGAGCATTATTGTGATAGCAACCAAAAAAAAAGAAAGAAAGGAAACAATCTAAATATTTAAAACCAGAAGATTCAATAAAAAATGATTATGTAATCCACAAAACAGTATTCTAGGTAGCACTGAAAATCATATCAAAATTATTTTGTACTCCCAGTATAATAATTGATTCAGGCAAGGATCATTCATGAAACCTAAAATCACTTAGGGAAATGTTTTAGAGAACAGGATGTTCACAGGATCCCAAGTGTCACCCACAGATTACTTCTAATTACAAAGGGGAAAATGTACCTTTAACAGGGATCAAAGTGTCACCTGTCATAGAATGACCTTTACACAGCCTTTTGCTGTGATGCAACAAGAAATACATAGCATCACCCTGCAGTGACCTGCCAAAAATTAGTGTTCTTTGAGAAAGCAACTAGGCACATCCAGAATGTGGGACCTTCTGCGACAGAGGTTGGCAAACTAGAGCAGAGCCCACGGTCCAGTTTTGGTACAGCCCTCGAGCTAAGAATGGTTTTTACATTTTCAAGTGATTGAAAAAAATCAAAAGAAAAATAATATTTTGTGCATATGAAAAATATATGAAATTCAAATTTTAGTCCATAAACAAAGTTTTATTGGACCACAGCAATGCTTATTCATTTACATATTGTCTCTGGCTGCTTTTATGTTACAGTGACAGAGCACCAATTAAACAACTTGTCTCCCCCCAAAGAATTCTTTTCATCTCACTAGTTGACCTGTGTTTTAAAAATTATATTCAATTATTATTATTTTGTTTTGAATTTCATCAATAAAAATTTTGTGGAAATTTGTTTTCTTTTTTGCTGTATCATACTTACAGAACATCCATGATTTTGCCTCTTGGCCCACAAGGCCTAAAATACTTACTATCTGGCCCTTTACAGAAGAGGTTTGCCAACACGTGTCCTACAAGATAGCTGGCTTCATTCAGCCTTCCTTTTGTCACCAGCAGCCAGTGATCTTGGTACACTTGCATCAGATCATGTCCCCTTCCCCATCACTTTTCAAGGACTTCCCATCCCCCTCTTAACTGTAGCCCGCTCCACTTGCATGATCCGGCCCCTGCCTACCTCTCAGACCTCATATGGTGCCCCTCTCCCCATGTCTTCTACTTCAGGACTTTAGCATGGCTGTTCCTTCTGCTTGGAAAGCTCTTTCTGCTCAGCTCAGCCCAGATATCCCTTCCTTGAAGCATCATTTCCTCACACCCCACACTGGCGTTCATAACATACTTTTAAACCCCTCCTTCATAGCAGTTATCAGTTTTTAAGTTAGTTTTTATTTGACTGGGGTCCACATTTTCTGTTCTGTGGTCTTTTCTGTCCCTAGTGCCTGGCTCACAATAGCTACTCATTGAATGAATGGATGGATGGATGCATGACTGAATGAATATCTGTGTAAATAGCATTAGGAAATGGAGTTAAACTCTTCATAAGCAGTGTTCAGGACTTTAAACATCTACGCTCATGGACCAGCATGGCAGATTTTATTATATGTAATCTTTGCAAGGAGGGGGCATTTTGTGTGATATGTCTGATCAGGCTTCACCTGAGCTCTGGAAGATCTGGGGATTAGACCAAGGCTAAAAGTTTTTTGATTTTTCCCTCCTAACCTCTCACCTTTCCCCTTCCTGCCCCTCCCATCCTCGTCTCCTCCTCTCCCTGATGTGCATCCTTTGGAACCAAGAAAAGGGCTGATGGGCCTTGCTAAAATTCTGAAGCAGGCTCTAAGTGAAAGCCAGACAGCCCTTGTCATGTGGTTTCCCTTCTTTTCTTGCCCCTATTTCCCTGTCTTTTGAGCACTACTCCTTTGTCTCATCCCTTTGAAATCCAGAATCAATATCAAAATTGCCCACATGGTACATTGGTCCACTTATAATGAAATTATTGTTGCTTTGGTTACACGATGTAACTTTTTTAAAAAAATCTAAAGAAAATACAATGGATTTGATATTTGAAACGCAGCAAAATTTTTACTGAGCTTTTGTTTTCAAATCTACTTTGGCCCCTTGGTAGTGTCCAAGATGTGAGAAGGAGCTCCTTGAGGGCCTGGTGATTTCTCTTTTTTTTTTTTTGCCACAATTGTGTAACATTGTCTACAAAAGAGGAAGGGACTCTATGGGTCTCTGACCAGATGATAAATTCTTTGGAGTTGGGTTGCCTAGGCAAAGCCTAAAAGAAGATTTGTAAAGTTTTATAGCATTATTTTTTAATGTTGCTGTTCAAGCTTAAATATCCCAAGGAGGCAACAGTACTTCTAGGGGAGACCTCTGTCTTATTATTTAAAATCAAAAGGAAAACTGGCTTGATAATCATTTATTTTCCATGATAAGCAAAACTCTAAGTAGAAAGACACCATGGGTCCAGGTACTCTTCTGCCTGCCTGTTCCAGGGGTAACATTTAATAAAGTGCTGGAGGGAAATTACGATGAGAAGCATATTGTGGCCCCTCACAGTTCTGTTCCCTCGTTACTCTTTGCCAGAGTCTTTGTTTGCATTCAGGAAACTCAGTGAGATGATTTTTCTCCTTGCAGTGTAAGGATTGCATGATTCATGGGTGAGGTGGACTTCCCAGTGTCAGGAAATACCATCTGAGGCTTACATTGGGAGGTTTTCCCACCATCTCTAGGATGCAGGAGCTCATGTGGTATAAAAAACATGTCAACTGTGAAAGAAAATGTGGAAAATGAAGTGGTATCTGAAGCCCCATAAGAGCCTCTTTTGGAGTTTTGCGTTTGCTGTGGTTAAAAAAAAAAAAGGCAGGGGTCAGGGGCCGTAGGTGGAAGGGGGCTCAGTAGAATTGCGTATTACCCTATATTCTGGAAACGGTAATTTGCATGTTGACTGGTGCATTTAGAATAATGAGAGGCTTAAAAATTCTTAAATACTGTCACTCACTTAGATTCTCGTGACATTCTGGTGCTTTGATTAGTGTCACTAATGAGGGATTGGGGAGGTTTACCCAGGGTTGACAGTGGCCACTGGGACAAGGAAAAGTCTTTTGCATTAGGCCAAGCTATTAGGATAGTACTAAGTTGACATTTGGTCCTTGCTTAAAACAGTTTGCAAAAGTGCATGTTTGTCTTCAAGTAATTTTAAGAACGAGATTCTCCCTTCCTCCTCTGCCGGTTTGTACCCGCAAGCAGTAACAGGGCTTCAGTGAAAAAACGAGGCAGTCTGCAGCAGATTTACTTGGTCTGCAAGAGAGGTGTGTCAGGACCTGCCACTCATACTTCCAAAGGGCCATTCAGCACGGTATTTAAATGTGTTTCTTTTTCACAGCTGTCAGGTAGGAGGGATGGCAGGAAAAAAAGGGGAAGCTTGCAGTGGTGTGCTGGGGGCAGCAATTGTGCCCTCAGAACGCCTGGAACTTGGCAAGAAAAGCCTGCGAGCGCTTGTTAAAGGCCTTTATCAAATTTCATAGGAGCCCAGGAGCCTAAGCCACTCACACAGCGTCTGAGCCGAGGGATATGGCAGGAAGCTGCCATGGGCCAGGAGGCCAAAGGGCAGCCCTTGAAAGCCTCGGCCATCTCGGTAGCCGCAATTACTATCTGGAGCTTTATTTTACACTGGAATCTGCTGGCTCTTTGCCTTTGAAATCTTTTACAATTACAGTGTAACTAACAATTCCTAGAAAAACTGCCGGTGAACCACTTCCCCTACCCAAGGGTTGTCTTTTCATATATGCACGGTTATACTGAGGAGGGCCACCTTGATTTGGAGCCTGCGCTCTTTGGGGCCATGTACCCCTTCCCCCAGACTGCTCTTTCCTTTCTTGCCATAAAAGAGAAAAAATTACCAACATCAGGTTGTTGCTGGCAATCAGATATCCAGCCCTGACCCAGTCGAGAAAGCTGCAAGCGACGGGTGAGGGGTGCTGGAATCTTGGGAGCACGAGCATATCTTTGCAGTGGGTTGTTGGCAGCTAGAAAAAGTCATGTTTCCTAGGATGCTTAATGAAAAGACAGGTAACATGAAGTGGAAAAAGCAGGCTACATATGGGTAATGTGGTCCCAACTCTATAAGACAAAACTCTGTGTACTGCTCATTTGTGTGCTCTCAGATCAAGACAGTAAGGAAATAGTACACATACAATGATAACATTGCTGGTTATCTGGGGGCCATATGCGTGATTTCTGTTTTCTTGTTTGTATGATTCCGCATTTTCTCAAATGTCTACATGGAACATTTATTACTTTTATAAATTGAAGAAAAGGTTTTAAGAAAGAAAAAGGAATGAATGATCGTTTACCTACTGATCATGTAATAATGATCTACAATAATAATAACAGGCATCTACTGAACAGCTATTGTATACCAGGTACTGCGCCAGGCACTTAACGAGGATTATCTAAATTCACATTTACAGCAATCCAGTGAGGTGGGATGATAGTGCCCTTTTACAGATGAGGAAACGGAGGCACAGAGAGGTTACTAAGGTGCCCAGTGTCATACAGCCAGTAAGTGGTGGAGGCTGGATTCCTCCCCAGGCTCTCTGAGAGCCTTACTGCTCTGTGCTCTACTGCTTCCAAATATATATACAGCTGGAATAAGCATCACTGATGACCACAGCATCAAACACTTATGTAGTGCTTACTGTATGCTTTGTGTTGTCCTAAGGTGCTTAGCGCATAATTGAATTAATCCTCACAGTAACCCTTTGAGGCAGGTACTATTGTTATTCTCATGGATGAGTTAACTGTGGCACGGAGGGGAAGTGACTTACACTGGATCACACAGCTAGTAACTGGCAGAGCCATGGTTTGCATGCTGGCAGAATGGCTCCAGAATCCCTGTTCTGAACCACTAAACCAGCTGCCCTTTGATATAGACCTTCTCAGGGATTACCCCTACCCCTTGAATCTAAGAGCCAGGAAATCAATGGCTTCCCTTTCTCACACCTAGGACAGAGCTCCCAGATTTCTTCCTGTATCCCCAAGCCGCCTCCTAAGATTACTCTTTTCTTTTTTTTTTCTTTCCTTTTCTTTATGGTTCCATCATTTCCCCTCACTTGCTTATTGGTTTTTTCTCCTTTTTTAATAGAAAAAAAACATTTTGCAAGATACCCTCTGAATAAAACCCATGTTTTAAAAGCAGAGAGTCAGCATTAAAGAAGCAGGTACAATGCAAAAAAACCCTCAGTTTTGTCTTGTCTTTAGTTTACAGCTGGGCTCTTTATGGACTCAAGAAAACAGGCTATCTGCTAACGGTGCAGGGCACACAGTGGAGACAATAAGTGCCTCTGAGCTCAGTGACTGCAGACTGTGTCCTTAAATTTGACCAAACCATCATGCTAATTTACTGAGCTTTTGCTGCACGGAATTACCCAGTCTCTGCCTCTGAAGAGTTTAGAACCTGAATCCAGGGAAGACTGGGCTCAGTCATGGAAGTGCTGAAAGTATAGTTGATTATTCCCAGACCAGAACATTGTCCCTTGCATTGCTTCTTCATTATGTATTTCCTGCATATGGGACCCTTGAAGTCTTACCTTTAAAGAGCCCTCCTGTCCTCTGAATTAGTCACCTTTCATCTTCCTCAGCTTACTTCTCTGAGCATCGGGCACTAGGTCTTGCTAATGCTTTGGGTTCTCTCCTAAACAGACGAGTCGAGGGATGAGAGGATCTTGGGGCCAGTGAGCAATTAGTGAGTTACTCCGAGACAGGGATTCTGTGCCAAGATCAGTACTAGGCACATAGTAGGCACCCAGTACCTAGCATGATTTCCTGAACTAGTGAGTTTAGTGAAGATACTGTCATTCACAAAGCAAACCCACTGTGAACTAACCAACCACTACTTTACATCTTCCACCTGTCTAAGCCCTGAAAGCCAGACACATTCTATGTTGTGTCCTGTCAGAACACCATTAACACATTCACATTTTGCTAAGAATATTAGAAGTAACACATTCAGGTCAGGGATAGCACAAGTTAACACCTGGGTTTTATTTCTAAAGCCATAAAATGTCCTTTGGTACAATCCTCCCCTTTCCAATTTGTTATTGTTTCTAAGAGAATAGACTAATAGACTTCGTACCTTGGCTTTACATAAAGACATTTTTAAAAAACCCAGGGAAAGCAACAGAGTGTACCTGTCTTGTACATGATAACAATAGATTCCCATCTGAATAAGGTCTGTTCACAGTGGAGGTGTGTGAATGTGTTTTCGAGCTGGTGAAAGCAGGATTCCACCTGTACCACATAAAGTATTTAAAACGCAAAGGTGAAAAGCATGTCTGTTCCTATGTCACCATCTGTTCGGCACTCAGTGTACCAGTCCGTCGGTTTCAGTAGGGATCACGTAATGATGCAGTGTGGTGTGTTCAAAAACAAAAACAAAGGCATGTGGGCTTTAGAGTCCAACAGACTGGAAACTGAATCCCTGCTGTGCCGTTTATTAGCTCTATGGTGTCAAGCAAATTACCTAGCAACTCTGAGCCTCAGTTTCCTCATCTGCAAATGGGAATAATAACCACCGCTTCCTAGGGCTCTGCCCTAGGCTGGAAGTTTCAGGAAGGGAGGGATTTTTGTCTGTTTTGCTCAGTGTATCCTCAACACCTGAGCAGTGCCTGCGTGTAGTAGGCATTCACTGTGTATGTGTTGAATGCACTGATCATGGGGTTGTTGTGAGAATCTAGTAAGATAATGAGAGAAGCAGTTGTTTGCCCAGTGTCTGCTTAGTCAATGGCAGCTACTCTTATCCCAGGGACCAGGAAACAACCGGGCAATTAACCAGATATGGGACTAAGTTGAGGGCAAAGACTCCTGCAGTCAGTGCTACAGGAGGTCAGACACCAGAAGTCAAGATCAAGGCTGGGAGCCCGAGTTTTTCAAAGTGGGGAGTCAGGCCAGCAGTCTGAAAATAGTCCCCAAATAGGAGGGCAGAGGTTATCACTTCTAGGCTTCAGGGCTTCCAAGTCCAGGGTGCCGGTACCTGCTCCTGTAGCATGATCTGAACAGCTGGGTGGTTTGCCTTTTCTCCTCTCACTGGCTCGCCCTGAGTTGAGTGGCCTGAGTCCATGGGGTACCAGTGGGAGGTACGTGGAGTCAATCACAGATGGGAGTAATGAGCCCTCAGCAGTGGGATCGCAGCTGTGACGGAGGAGTACGTGGAGATCCAGAGGTGTCCTTTAGGATCCACTCCAGTGAAATGGCAGCCTGATTCAAATATTTTAAACATTTAGAGGAGGCTCTGTTTTCTCAGCTGCTGTTTGGTTTGTCATTTTACAAGCAGCTTTGGCAGTACCAGGCCAAGAGGCTGCCTAGAGAAGGGGCACACGTTTCCCTGGACGTTTTTTTTTTTTTTTTTTTAACATCTTTATTGGAGTATGATTGCTTTACAATGTTGTGTTAGTTTCTGCTGTATAACAAAGTGAATCAGCTATGTGTATACATATATCCCCATATCTCCTCCCTCTTGCGTGTCCCTCCCACCCTCCTTATCCCACCCCTCTAGGTGGTCACAAAGCACCAAGCTGATCTCCCTGTGCTATGCATCTGCTTCCCACTAAGTATTTATTTTACATTTGGTAGTGTATATATGTCCATGCTACTCTCTCACTTCGCCCTCCCCACGTCCTCAAGTCCATTCTCTACATCTGCGTCTTTATTCCTGTCCTGCCCCTAGGTTCATCAGAACCATTTAATGGTGATGCTTGTGCAAGAATTCTAGATTGCCTGGCTCTGAGCCCCTATCTAAAGCAAAGAAAGATGTTCTTTAGGCTTTGGGGAAGCTCGGGGATGCTGAGATTCAAATGCTGTGTCTTGGTCTTTCTCTACCTGGTCCAAACTTTCATTTAAAACTCTACTGTTAGACCAGGGGAATTTGAACACTGATGGGATATTGGTTGATATGAAGAAATTATAGTTAATTTTATTTAATAATATTGCTACATTTTTAAGAGCTCTTTTCTTTGATATCATACAATGTTGCATATCTGTTTTTTAATAAGCAGGGATTTGGAGGGGAAAAGCAGGTCAGGGTAAAGAGAACAAGATTGGCTGTGAGTTGATAATTGTTGTAGCTGGATGATGGTACATGAGGACTGATTATACTACTCAACTTTTGTCTATGTTAATGTTACATAATAAAGAATGTTAATGGACATCAACAACCTCAAAATATGCAAAATAAAGATGATTTAACAGAACCAAGGAGGGAAGTATATAGCATGCTTTCACTAATTCAAATGGAGTTTGAGACCAAATAGTACAAGCTTTTTAATTTTAAAAAAAGTAAGCCCTATGTAGGCATAGAATGTCTGCTTAAAATTATCTATGTTGCCTCCTTCCCCCACATAATCTGGCTCCTGGTTTTCTAGGGATTAATGTTAAGGTTTTTTGCGCCACTACCAGCAAAGATGTCATCTCTAATCATTGAGTGGATTTATGGAATTTTTTTTTTTTCCTCCTAAGACTTAGAATTGCTACAGGTGACTTTGAATCGGAGTGTCACGGAAACTGTAAAGCTGGCGGTCACAATCTCCCTTGCTACTTTTTATTTAAATAAACCTTGAGACCCAGTGCGAACACCAGATAACTAACAATGGTTTGTGAAACTGTTGCACGTACTGTCCTCTGCCTGGGTACAAGGACACCTCCCACTAGCTGGTGTTTTCTCCTCAGACAAAGCACAGAGGACATGGTGGGAATTATTGAAGCAAAACTTTCCCAGCCGGCAACTCTTCTCAACACCAAGGTCACCCAGATATGGAAAAATTTTCACCTTCAGCATTCTTTCCTCTCTAACTAAATGCCTCTTGTGGCTGTTTGCTGAAGGATTGCTGAGGATGGTGAGGGGAAACGACCTTTAAAACCCACTCTGAGGCAAAACCTTTGGCCGTGGAGATAGCTTGGGAAGTGTGTTATGGCTTAAAACAGAAAACAAAAACAAAACAAACCCTTGTGGGTTCCTGAGCAGGTGAGCAGCTATTCTCAAGAGGTCAGATCATAGGCACCCAGGGACTTTTTTAAACCTCGCAACTGTGAAATACAGATTTTTTTTTTAGCCCTTTTGGCATTGCAGACTGTCAGATTTTCTGGAAGATATTATTGGTTTGACTAGAAGAAAAATATGTACAATAATGCTGAAGCTGAGATCTATGACAGCAAGGGAGTACAGCCGCCCCTGAAGGCTGGAGACTCAGCACACAGGGCAAAAGGGCCCAGTACTACCCAGTCCTGTAGCTCAGGGGCCCCTTGTACAAACACAACTGAGGGCTGGTAAATGAGTTGTGCTTTTTTGCCATTAATTCACAACTATTGCTAAAAAATGCTCACTGAAAGCACACTGTTGGATCCAATAGAAAGGATTTTTTGAAAAAAGGAAGCCAGTTGCTAAAGGAGAAAGGCTCACTAGAAATATGGTCTATCTTTGCTCACTTCTGCAAAGGCCACCACGGAGATTTGGACGGACCCAAGGGAGCATGTCACCCTCCTTCCCCACCTTGAGAATCACTGTGGAAACCTAGAGTGGAGATGGGGAAAAGTGGAGAGTCACCACCAATAATAATGGTGATTCCAGGGGGGCAGAGAGGACTGTGCCCAGTGGGCACACCTGTGCCGCCCCTGAGCAGTGGGAGGACACCTGAGCTGGTGAGGGAGAGCCACAGGCTTCTGTGTCAGACGGACCTGGATCCAAGCATAGTGGGTACTGGAACCTGGCCAAATCCTTTTAGACCTGTTTCCTCACCTGTGACATGGAAGTAATAATACTCTGTGGGGTGATAAAGTAATTAATTGAAATGATACTTTGAAAACATCAGCCCAGTATGCAGCTCTGTTCGTGGCAGCCCCTCCCCCGTCCCCTGCACCCCGGGATAGAGCACAGGCTCCCTGGGTTTCACACTGTTCTCTCCAGGAGTACACTAACCCCCCCCCCCCCCCCCCGGTCATATCCAGCTACGCCAGGCCCTGCCTTGTCAGTTCCATCCACCTTAGTGGGACTTGATCGAGGAGCCTTCAGTTTCTGTGCCAGGAAAGGCTGCCTCCCGAGGATACTAAGAAAGGGGATGGAGAGACAAAGATGGGCAATTTCCCTTTGCCCTAGAGCTCTCCACAGCAAGATGGGAGGCTCATTTCCTGATGTCCAAGATTTTCTCTTTGGCACAATGGTTTTCCCATTTCCATTCCAATAATTTCTCAGCACATGCAAACTCACACTGCAGCCCCTCTTTCCCTTCTTGGACCTATCCCTTTAGGCCAGCACCCTCCTTCTTTTGACCAGATTATTTCATTGATACAGCAATTCCTGCCCCTCATCTGGAAAAAGCCATGGCTGCTTCTCCTCACCAGGGCCATTCAAGACCACGGCCTCCCTCCACTGACTTATGTTAACATGAATAATATAGTTTTGTGTTCAGGGCACATAGATTTGCCACTAGTAACGGCACACTTGGTCTGTTTGGCTTGGATAAGAGCAGTGGTCAAATGATTGACCTGGAAGGCTCAGTAAACTTTGTGAAGTTCAACGGTGTTCCTTCCCGCTGCACTTTGGCACATAGGGGTGCAGTCTGTGGGCAAGACCAGCCACGTGCCCTTGCAGGTTAGGTGGCTCCAAGCAGGAGCCCCAGGAGCTGAGCTTCTTGCACATCTGCCTCACCCACGCCCTCTGTGTAACCTTGGACTTCTCTGCCCTTCACCTCTCAGGCCGCACAGTTGGGACAGTCCTATAGGGGAGAGAGGTGGGGCCGCTGTGGATTTTATGTCATTTTGCTTTTGCTTTGTTTCATTTTAATTGTTGCTAGGTAATGCCTTAAGAGAAAAGCTCTTCGAAAGGTTTAAACATGTTCTTTAAAGACTGGATTCTCGGGTGCAAAATGGAGGGAGGTCAGGTAGGGGGAGAAAAAGGGACATGACCACACCTCACCAGCCTCCTAGGGAGAATACAAGGAACCAGTGAGATTCCAGATGAAAACTCTAAACTCACACAAAAGCACACGCACCCTTGGTTTAGCTCTTAGGTGAAATGAATGGACATATGGCAGCTGTATTAGGACACATCATTCTGGAATGTGTTACTTTAAGGCCCGGACCCCAGGAAAACCAAGACCAGCAAGAATCACCCAAGCACCCAATTCCCTAACTCTCTGCTTCGATGTCCAGAGCACTAACCCTCAGCCTCCACCCCGACCCTCTGTAACTTTTTGTGTATTGTCACCTTCCAGGTGATGGGTCCCTTACCTTCTTTACTTCAGGAATCAATGCATTTCACCAAACCTCTGGTTCTCTTTGTTGCCAAATATAGTTGCCCACTACCCCATATTTGGGGTTTCTGCCACAGACCCGTGATGATGGCTGAGTTTCAGGTTGGCAGGACAAACCTGGAAAAAAAGAGCGAGTGCATTCAGTCACTTGTTGGCATGGACACTTTTCCACAGTAATTAAAATTGTGCCTGTGTATTATTACTCAAAACAGCTTGACAATTGAACAAACACCTTCCCCTGGAGTCGCATTTGACCTTTCCACACCCTCAGTTAGATGGATCAGATCATTGTCTAATTTGGGATTTCCCTCAAAGTAGACTGGAGACAAGTGGGCCTAAAGTAGTTTATTTGGGAGGTGATTCCCAGAGGCTCTGGCAAGGGAGTGAGGAAGCAAGAGAGTGGAGGGAAGAAAGCCATGAAGAATATGCGGGAAACCAGGCTGCTTCCTGCAGGTGGGCACCAGAGAGCCTGCCTGGAGTTGAGCCACTGAGGGGCGAGGGGCTGGAGGTTTATCTACGGGCTCTTGTTCCTTTCAATACTTCCAGCAGTCCTGCAGGCACGAGCATTCCCATCTGGGGAACTCCTCTGGCAGAGACCAACAAGCAGTTAGCACGTGTGGGAACTGTGAAGTCAGCCTCTGGGATAGGCTGAGCGGATGTGCTCAGGGCACGGGCAGCATCTGCTTGTCGTACTTACCTCCAATTCACAGAGGAAGAATCTGAGGCACAGAGAGGTTAAATCTTTGCTCAGAGTCGCCCAGCTGGTGGTCCTTGGACTCTTTGACCTGCATTCTGTTCCTTGTACCGCGTTGCCTCTGAGGCTGCGGTTACGGCAGAGATGGCTGGGGCAGCCCCGAATGGCCTTCTCTGATAGTGCTTCTCACATTTTGATTTCTACAGCAGCCTTTGCATGACTGGTGTGGCCCTTCTTTTAGAGGCGACACAGCATAGTGGTTAAGACTTCTGAGCCAGACTTCCTGTGTGTCTTTTTTGGAAATTGTGTGGGCAAATTACTTAAACTTTCTGTGCCTTGGTTTTATTCTCTGTTAAAATACTATCTACTTCACCGTGTTGATGTGAAGACTAAATGAATTAATAATACATGCCAAGTGCTTAGCAGGGGATAAGAACCGTGGACGTGTTAGTTGTTGGTGGTGTTATTGTGCATATGGATGCTCTTTTTCCTTTTTACTCACATTTCCCTGGCTTTAGAATTCATATGAAGTCATTGCAAAACAAAAGCTCACATTTCATTGCCACATTCATGTCTGGGAAGCACCTCGCCAAGTTTAAACATCATTACACTTCAGATGATTTGTTTATCATCTGTCTTCACTGCCTGTTGATAAACTCCCTAAGGACAGAGATCGCGCCAGCCTTGCCCTTCATGGAATGAGCAGTGCAGAGTGTGGTGCCTGGCCTTGGGTGCTGCTCTGGAAATTCACATTCAGTGAATGAGAGCGCACCCTCCCTGGCGCTCGATGGTGACAGCAAAGCTCATTTTACACAGCCAGGCCACCTGCTGGTGGTGACATCAACATAAAAAGAATTTTAAAAGTTGCACCAGAGATGTGCTCCTCCCAGAATTTTCTCTGTATTTATAGAACACTATTCTAAGGCCCTCAAAAGAATTTTCAGCTGTGGCTCAGTTCTTTAATCCTCAGTGAGATGAAATTGGAAGCTGAAATATGGAGTGTGGCATTCCGATGTGCGGTATTAACGTCTGCCAGTAATTATCAGTATTAATGTTTCATTATGGATAATGCTATGTGACAACAAGTGGGCTAATTTTAACATCTGTTTGACCTTGACACACTGTTATAATGAGTCAGGGACAAATTGGGTGTCCTGTTTTACAAACAAGGAACTCAGACCCACTGAGGCATTAAGAGGACCCTGAAGCAGAACAAGCAACTAAGCCGTGTTGCTTATTCACAGTTACCAAGTTCTTTTTGGTAAATGTCAGAGGCACCCAGTAGTGGGAAGTGGATGATGGTTATACAGCCTTGACACCATGTCATGGACCCAACATGTTATGGGCTGAATTGTGTCCCCCTCCAACTCATATGTGACTGATAGGTCTTTAAAGAGGAAACTAAGGTTAAATAAGGTGATTAGGGTAGGCCTTAATCCAGTATGACCGATGTCTTTATAAGAAGAGATTAGGACACAGACACACACATGGGGAAGACCTTGTGAAGACACAGGGAGGAGATGCTCATCTGCAAGCCAAGGAGAGAGACCTCAGAAGAAACCAACCCTACCGACCCCCGGATCTTGGACTTCTAGCCTCCAGGACTGTGAGAAAATAAATTTCTGTTGTTTAAGCCACCCAGGCTGTGGTTCTTTCTTATGGCAGCCCTAGCAAACAAATACACAAGGCCTCTATTAGTAGGCAGGGGCAGAAACTGCTCACCGGCTCCCTCGGATCAGTGACACCCCTCCTCTGTCCTCTCTGTTGCTCCAACACCCTGGGAGGAAAGGTCACTTGGGGCAAATCTAGTTCCAGAGTCAGTCCTCCCCAGACAGAATCTGCATCTTGCATCTTCACTCCCTGCTGTGTGTGCACATCCTTTCCCCCAAGATTTTCCACTTTTTTTTTCTGTTCTGTTCTTACTTGTTCTGTTTTGTCTTATTTTGTCTACTATTTAGAAAATGCAGAATCTCTGATTAGCAGGGGCCTTCTGTCTCTAAGACCTTGTTTAAAGGCCTTTGCTCCTAATGACATAAACTGCTGAGTGTGCTGCACAAGTAATGCATTTCAGAATCAATGAAGAGATAAATTCTATTTCTAGAAGCTTATAGGGAGAACTGTGTCTAATCCTTGCCACCTTAGTTGGTTTTAGCATCCATTATAGGTTGGTCTTTCAGCCATCAAAAAGCAAATCGCTCTGCTTGCAGGCCGCACAGCATTTGTTGAATCCCTTCTTGGGACCTTGTTGTTATTGATTCTTGCTGGAATAATGGGGCTTAGTTATGGCTGGAGTGGATGGGTAGACCCAGGGTAAGCCCTGCTGGCTCTTAATAGAAAATGGGATCACACCCTTGGACAGAAGGTAGATGGGGTGGGATTCATATCACGTAAGAACCTCGTGGGCAGTATAAGAAGTTTGAGAAATACTTTTTTTTTTTTACTTCAGTTACGTTTCATTAGTAAATCTTAAAATCCACCAGTCAGTAGGCATGTTACTCTAATGTCTGGGGTATTTTTTTCAAATCATTGTGCTAGGCTGCGAGATTCCCAAATCAGTGGAGCCTGTTGGTGTCTACCTTCAGATAAAACACATGAAAAGATAGGAATACAAAGTAATGTGTATCCATTGCAGCAAGGACAAAAGAGTGTAGGTTAACCAGAACTGAGTGATAACAGACCATGATCATTAAAGGATCGTGTTAAAATAGCTGCCTTCCTCATCAAAGTGGAAAACAGTGCAGGTAGCGCCCAAGTACTCACTCCAGGCACTTCCATAACCCCCTCAGTTTTGCACCCTGGGAGCCTCTCCCACCCCACTCTTGTCCTGGCTCCGTGACGTAGTGCAATTAAACTTTACTTCCTCATAACCTAGCATTTCAGAAGCTAAACCAGATTGTTTCCTTTTCATAAATAATCGTGACACCATTTTTCTCAATTATTGGAGAAAAATATAAATAAATGAATTTATTCTTCTTGATTTCTATTTCATTATGCTCCATCTCGCTCCACAAAGAGTTGACACAGCCATCTTTTAAAATTCTGCTTCCGCAAACGTTTCCTAAACCCTTTCCACAGTACTTGGCTTCTACAGATATTTTTTCCTGGTTTATCAGGTATTTAATTCATTGGTTAACCAAACAAATCAAAAAGTTCTGTACAGGCATCTGCTAATTCAGTGGTAAAACACACCTTCCCGATCTCCAACTCCTGGGGACCAGCTGTTGCCATTGGTGTCATCTGAGGCATCCACTATTCCTTGACCCCCCTCTAGACCATGACTTTGATGACTAGAGTGCTTTAATATTACGATTTTCTTTAAAATATTCCCATATAAGCACTGGAATGTATCTGTGTGTGTATGTATGTGACTTGATTTTTTTTTAATAGACTTTTTTTTTTAACATCTTTATTGGAGTATAATTGCTTTACAATGGTGTGTTAGTTTCTGCTGTATAACAAAGTGAATCAGCTATATGTATACATATATCCCCATATCCCATCCCTCTTGCGTCTCCCTCCCACTCTCCCTACCCCACCCCTGTAGGTGGACACAAAGCACCGAGCTGATCTCCCTGTGCCATGCGGCTGCTTCCCACTAGCTATCTGTTTTACATTTGGTAGTGTATATATGTCCATGCCACTCTCTCACTTCGTCCCAGCTTACCCTTCCCCGTCCCCGTGTCCTCAAGTCCATTCTCTGCATCTGCGTCTTTATTCCTATCTTGCCCCTAGGTTCTTCAGAACCATTTTTTTTTTTAGATTCCATGTATATGTGTTAGCATACGGTATTTGTTTTTCTCTTTCTGACTTACTTCACTCTGTATGACAGACTCCAGGTCCATCCACCTCACTACAAATAACTCAGTTTCGTTTATTTTTATGGCTGAGTAATTTAATAGACTATTTTTTAAGCAGTCTTAGGTTCTCAGAAAATACAGAGAATTCCCTCATCCCTCCTGCCCCCCAGACACCCAGCCTCCCCCACTATCAACAGCTGATTTTTCATCAAGATTTAAATTCTGTGTTTCGTCCAATGTTCTTTATCTTGAAAACCATCCCTCTGATAGTGTTGTTACTCAAAATGAACAGAATAAGTACCAAAGATTAGTAGAATTTTAAAAACGTAGTTTAAGTGTTAGTTTTTTACTGTCTTACATTCATGTAATGTAGTCATATTTTCTGCCAATAATACCAAGTATTATTGGTTCTTAAGATGGAATTAAATGTCTTAGAGATCAGAGTAGTAGCTGGCACATCAAAGGCAGTTAGTTTTTGTTGACTTCATTGATATTCTGTTCCTTAAAGAGTATTGTGACTTCTAGATGCTTCATCATCTGAACAGACTTCAGCCTGGAAGAAGAATGGCTGCCATCACTGGTGCCAGTAGCCTGGTGGTCTTTAAATGGCCTTTGCCCAAGCAGGACTGGAGCCCCTTCCTTGGGGTGAGGGGTTGACTTCACTGAGATGCCAAGCAATCCATCAGTGCAAAGGAAGGACAGTAGATGGGGAGATATCTCAGTTTGCAGAAGCAATGGTTGCACCACTCCGATTGCATATAGCCTCAATCAGCAGGCCTAATTTTAGGAGATGTAAAACAAAAACTCAGTTGAGTGAAGTGAACTAAAAATAAACCCCCATTTATTCTGTTATAATTCACTTCCTCAGATGATAGGTCTGTTCCATTTAAGCAAAATTCTTTCCCTGTCATAACTGTCATAAAGATGTTTCGATGATTATTAAGAACAATGAAAGCCTACATTTCATCTTGATTCATTGCAGCTGTCGTGACCTTCTATCTATTTCTGCTCTCCTCTAGAGTTGCTGGCATTCAGTGAAACAGATGCTACTGTATTTTTAAGGGAGGGTTTGAGGTGGCCCCATTTTATTAAAAATATACAAGGAGTGTCATTAATAAGAGTATGTTGTATGAGTCACACTTCGGTGCCCTGGCAGGCCCTCCTGTGATTCTCATGACAAAAATACTTGTTTTATTTTAAACTCACAGTGTATTTTCACATTAAATAACTAATTTTATTTTAGTGAATTTTGGGCAGTGTTTATTATATATAAGGTGTTGTGCTGAGCACTGGAAAGGTTAAGACATAATTTCTGCCTCAAGGAACTTACTTGGGAAGGACAGGTGCACATCAAGATGTGAAACATATGATCTCAGCAACTGGCACCAGGATTCTTCTTAAGGAGGGACCTGTCTTTGGGAACATGTCTTTATAAACTGTGAAGAGGTAGGGCGGGGCGTGGAACTTGAGGGCAGGAATGAAGCAATAACAAGAATGACTAAATGGCACCACAGGAAGCAAGGGGAAGAATTTGCTTTGTTCCTAAGAGGCTGAGCAGAGGGAAAAGATAGTTAAGAAGGGAGCGAGAGAGAGGAGCCAGAACACTGGTTTGAGGTGGGTGACTAGGAATGCTGGGCCAAATGAATCCTCCTGTATTGGGATGAGGAGCGGCCATGTGAGGGCCAGGGATACCCAGCGCTCGATGCGAGGTTGCTGCCGGGAATCTGGAAGCGAGCATGCCCATGGCGCATAAAAGCCCCTTAAATTGCAGAAATCTTTGGGAGGGATTGGGATTCCCAAGCGCATCAAGAATGGCTCTGCTCTTAAGGGCTCAGGAAACCTCAGCTGATATCTGCATATCTGGGTTAAACTTCTAAAATGTATGGCGATTATACGATAAGTGGATGAGTTGAAATGCAAAGAATTAATTCTGACTCAGATTAATTTAGGCTTCTCCGGAAGAGGCTTTATAGCTAGGCCTTGGAAGATGAATGTGATTTTAACTGGCAGAGTTGGAGGAAAGGGGCATATCATCCAGAGAGAATGCATGAATCTTGACCTTAAGATACCAAGCGCATGACCAATACGGGGGATGGGGAACTGGGCCAGGTGGGTGGGATATAAAATGTGTGGGGTGGAAGGTGGAAACATGGACTGCGGTCAGATTCTAGAAGACCTTAAACACCATGCCAAGTGAGTTTTATCCTAATTCTGTGGATGTCTCATCTAGATCTAAAGAAGAAAATTGCAGGAAGAACATGAAAGGTTAACCAGAGAGTGGAGATTTTTGAAAGTGAGAGGCATATTATGAGAGCATTTAAATCCATGACTCTCAGACTTCCTACCCTCACCTGCACACCTGAAGGCTGCTGACGTACTCCCATTGCTACTAAGGGAGCTGTGGTTTAAGTGGTGTGGGGAGAAGTGAAACATGGACACAAAAAGTGGAGGTGGAACGAGAAAGGGTGATAGGAATTTGAGACACACTTTGGAATTAAAGTTGCTAGTAGACAGATTTGACAAATCATAGAACATCAAGAGTGTGATACAGAGAGTTCTTGGTTTCGAGGTGGTTAACATGAAGGATATTGCTGAGATCCATGTCACAAGAGGAGTAACAGGTGCACAGGTGTGTGTGTGTGTGTGTGTGTGTGTGTGTGTGTGTATGTGTGTGTGCACATGTGTGTGTGATTTGGGGGATGATATGGGGGAGATAGTGAGTTTGTTTTGGATGTGCTGAGTTTAAGGTGCTAGTGGGACACTTACGTGGAGATGTTCAGCAGTCAGTTGGAAACATAAGCCGGGGGCTGCAAACTCAACTCATTTTGAGGTGACCTATGTATGTTGCATAAGTGCCAGCAAGGCCCAAAGGTAGACTGAGTAGATTCCAGGTGTTTCTGCTCTGCTGGCACATTCCTGAACCTTACCCAGCAAGTAATATGTCCAAGTGTCTGGTTTCCGCCTGCTCTGTCCCTGCCCATAGGAGACGTTCAATGAATTTTGTTGTAGAATGCATGAGAGCAACAGTCTCAGTTTGGCAATGCTAGAACTAAGGAGTTATACTTTTCTTGCAAATTATGGCATACAAGTACCTAATTTCCAGTATTTACTTATATTTGATGTTTTGTCCATATATATCTAGATGTAACAAATATTTTCCTAATAACAAAAATATATAACTTTACAAAAGAGGTTTAAAAAATACATAGGGAAAAAGGCAGAGAGAAAGGTGAAAGAACCATATAGTCTTAATCCTGCCTTCTTTCCTTTGTTTGTTTCTTTTGACACATTACATAGTATTTTATACTACTTTCTCTGTTATTTATTTATTTATGTTAGATATTGATTGTTTACTGTTTTTTCATTTTTGAGGAGGTGTATTTGACTCTTTACATTTCCACATAATTTTTTTCAAAATTGTAAATTTAAAAAAAGATTTTAATACAATTTTTAACGGTTACTTTCCATTTACAGTTATTACAGAATATTGGCTGTATTTCTCATGTTGTACAATACATCCTTGAGCCTGTCTTACACCCAATAGTTTGTACCTCCCACTCTTCTGCCCCTATGCTGCCCCTCCCCTCCCTCCCCACTGGTAACCACTAATTTGTTCTGTATATCTGGGAGTCTGCTTCTTTTACATTATATTCACTAGTTTGTTGTATTTTTTAGATTCCACATACAAGTGATATTATACAGTATTTATCTTTGTCTGACTTATTTCACTTAGCATAATGCACTGCAGGTCCATCCATGTTGCTGCAAATGGTAAAATTTCATTCTTTTTTATGGCTGAGTAGTATTCCATTGTGTGTGTGTGTGTATGTGTGTGTGTGTGTGTGTGTGTGTGTGTATACATGTATATATATCTCACATCTTCTTTATCCATTCATCTGTTGATGGACACTTAGATTGCTTCCATATCTTGGCAATTGTAAATAATGCTGCTATGAATGTTGGGGTGCATGTACCTTTTTGAATTAATGTTTTTGTTTTTTTCAGATATATACCCAGGAGTGGAATTGCTGGGTCATATGGTAGTTCTAATAATGTTTTACCAGCTATCTGGGGATCCCTTAGCCCAGTAAGCTGACACATAAAATTTACCATCACACTGTGTAACTTTAAAGAATACACTTTGAACTCCTGTTGTTTTGGGTCAGCATTTGACATTATGTTTGGGCCCTCTGTTTTGTGAAATGCGGTCATTGGTGCCCATACCATTTGCTCCATCTCTTTTCTATCTTCCACTTCCCAAATTTTCTCAGCTGTATTTTTTATTTTGTTTTTATTTTTTAAATTAGCATATTGTAAGATTGACTTTTTCAGGGAACGGTAACATCCCTGTGAATTACGTATAACACACATAGAGATTTGTGTAACCACCACCACAATCAGGATACAGTGTGGTTCCATTACCCAAAAACTCCCCAGTGCTACCCCTTTGTAGTCACACCCTCCTCATCCTTTACCCCTGGCAGACACTGATCTGTTCTCTGTCACTATAGTTTTGCCTTTTCCAGAATGTCTTTGAAATATAAGCATATGGTATGCAATTATATGAGCCTAAGTTCTTCACTTGAGAGTCGTCCATGTTGTGTATCAAGTGTTCTTCCTTTTTTTTGCTTTTTTAATTTATTTTTTATTTATTTATTTTCAGCTGCATTGGGTCTTCATTGCTGCGAGCAGGCTTTCTCTAGTTGCGGCGAGCGGGGGCTCCTCTTTGTTGCGGTGCGCTGGCTTCTCATTGCAGTGGCTTCTCTTGTTGCGGAGCATGGGCTCTAGGTGCATGGGCTTCAGTAGTTGTGGCACATAGGCTCAGTAGTTGTGGCTCGTGGGCTCTGGAGCACAGGCTCAGTAGTTGTGGCACATGGGCCCAGCCGCCAGGCAGCATGTGGGATCTTCCCGGACCAGGGCTCGAACCCATGTCCCCCGCACTGGAAGGCAGACTCTTAACCACTGCGCCACAGGGAAGCCCAAGGGTTCTTCCTTTTTATTTTCTTATTTTTATTCCATTGCTGGGTAGGATTTCATACGTTTAATCCATTCACTCACTGAAGGACATGTGGGTTGTTTTCTGCTCTTGGAGATTGTGAATAAAGCTGATATAAACCTTCAGGTACAAGTTTTTGTATGAACATATGTCTTTGTTTATCTAGGGTAAGTACCCGGGAATGAGATTACTGGGTCATATGTTAAGTGTATGTTTAACTTCATATGAAACTGCCAAACTGTTTGCTAGAGTGGCTGTACCATTCTACAATCTTATCAACAATGTATGAGAGTTCCAGTTGTTCTTCATTCTCACCAGCACATAGTACTGTCAGGTTTTTGTTTTGTTTTGCTCTATTTAGCCATTCTAATAGGTGTGAGGTGGTATCTCATCATGGTTTAAATTCCCCCAATGGCTAACGATACTGAACATCTTTTTATGTTTTTATTTGTTTTCTATGTATACTCTTTGGTAAAACACCTAAGTTTTTTAACTAGGGTTTTTTTTTTTTCTTACTGTTGAATTTTGGGAGTTCTTTATACATTTGGATGCAAATCCTTTGTTGCATCTGCAATTTGAAAATATTTTCTCTCAATCTGTAGCTTGTATTTTCATTCTCTTAGTAGTGTCTTTCCCAAAACAAAAGTTTAAAATTTTTGATAAAGTCCAATTCAGTAATTTTTTCTTTTATAGGTTGTGCTTTTGGTGTCTTGCCTAAGAACTCTTTACCAAACTCCAGGCCACAAAGATTTCTCTGTTTTCTTCTAAAAATATTATAGTTTGACATTTTACATTTAGATCTATGATCCATTTTGAACTAATTTAAGTATAAGGTATGAGGCTTAGGTTTAGTTTCATTTCTTTGCATATAGATGTCCAATTGTTCCAACATCATTTGTTGAAAAGACTAGCCTTTCTCTATTAAATTGCCTTTGCACCTTTGTCAAAAATCAGTTGACCACCATTGTGTGGATCTATTTCTGAATTCTCTATGCTGTTCCATTGATCTATGGATCTACTCCTTTGCCAGTACCATGCCACTTGACTACTGTGCCTGTAGTAAGTCTAAAAATCCGATAATGGTGAGTCCTCCAACTTTCACTTTGGCAAAATTGCTTTAGCTGTTTAGTTCCTTTCCCTTTCTATATAAATTGTAGAATCAGCATGTCTGTATCTATTTTAAAATCTTATTGAGATTTTAATTGGCATTGGAGAATTGAACTATAAATCTATGTGTCTATAAATATCTATAAGTCTCTGGGTCTTTACTATGCGGAGTCTTCCAATTCATGAACACAGTATA
Organism: Balaenoptera ricei; assembly: GCF_028023285.1. Taxonomy (NCBI): domain Eukaryota; kingdom Metazoa; phylum Chordata; class Mammalia; order Artiodactyla; family Balaenopteridae; genus Balaenoptera; species Balaenoptera ricei. The sequence goes on along the minus strand of NC_082647.1, from coordinate 47,546,251 downwards.
TCTCTTCATTTATTTAGGTCTTCTTTATTTCATCAGCATTTTAGTGGTATTTAGAATCCATATCCTATGCGTATTTTGTTTGATTTATGCGTAAGCATTTCATTTGCACTTGGACCTATTTTAAGGTATCATGGGTTTTTTTTTTAAATGCCAGTTTCCAGTTGTTTATGAGTAATATATAAAAATATGATTAATTTTTGTGTGTTGACTTTGTATCCAATAACCTTGCTAAACTGACTTTCACTTTTTGTGTATTGAAATTTTCTACATAGAAAATCATGTTGCCTATGAATAGGGACAATTTTATTTCTTCCTTTCCAATCTGTATGCCATTTATTTCTTTGCTTTACCTTATTGTACTCACTAGGACTTCCATTTATGATGCTGAATAAGAGTGATGAGAAGGGAGTATCCTTGCTTGGTCCTGATCTTAGAGGGAAAATATTTCATCATTAACTACAATGTTAGCTATAGTTTTTTTGTTGATGCCTTTTATCTAATTGATAAAGTTCCCTTTCATTCCTACTTTGATGAGAGTTTTTGTCATGCATGGATGTTGAATTTTTTCAGATGTTTTTTCTGCTTCAATGTATGTGATCATGTGATTTTTCTTCTTTAGACTGTTAATATGGTGGACTTTATTTATTTATTTATTTATTTTAATTTTATTTATTTATGGCTTTGTTGGGTCTCCGTTTCTGTGCGAGGGCTTTCTCTAGTTGCAGCAAGTGGGGGCCACTCTTCATCGCGGTGCGCGGGCCTCTCACTATCGCGGCCTCTCTTGTTGCGGAGCACAGGCTCCAGACGCGCAGGCTCAGCAATTGTGGCTCACGGGCCCAGTTGCTCCGCAGCATGTGGGATCTTCCCAGACCAGGGCTCAAACCCGTGTCCCCTGCATTGGCAGGCAGATTCTCAACCACTGTGCCACCAGGGAAGCCCCTGGTGGACTTTATTGATTGATTTTTCTATATTGAACCAGCCTTGCGTTCTCAGACTAAACCCTACGTAGTTGTAGTTTATTATTCTTTTTATATATTACTTGATTCTAGCAACTTCTTCATAGTTAAGGATAATAACATTTGCCTTCTGTTATGTAACCATAATTAAGTGTTTCTTGTTTTGTCTCTAGAAGTTGAGGCCTGTAGAGGTAAGGTAACTTGCCTAAGTTATGCCACTAATAAATGGTGGATCCAGGATCCCATCCAAGATGAGGGGACTCTAGAACCCTCATTTTTAACTGCAGAAACGTCTGTCTCCCACTGATAGAAGGCTGATGGGCCCCTCCATGGGTGACTCACTCTATCAAGACTGCTTGGCCCATGACAAACTGGACCCAGATGCTTCCGTAAGTGGTAACTCAGCCAGATCAGAATAGTACATTGTAGAACTGACCCTTGAGCCCAGCTCTTTCCACTATGTCATACTGCCTTCTTAACAGCTAGCCGGCAAATAGACTTTTGGCAGCCCAACAGCACCAAAAGAAGTGGCCAGGGAAGAACAAACGATGTCAGGAGCATGGACCACAGAGACATCAGGCGGGGTGTAGAGGATCACCTGCAGGCCAAAGAAGGACTCCTTGGGTGCTAAATAGAGAAGGAAGGGCCTGCCACTCTTCATCAGTGGGGCCCAGAACTGGAGTGAGGTACAAGGGTGATGACGGAATTATAGAGCACATATGCTGAGCAGACTAGGTCTGTTGACCTAGGGGCCTGACCCAGAGGGGTTTGAAAGCAGGTTCTGTAATGGATGAGAATATCATCGGATCCAGCAGCGAGACCCTTTCAGTGCTGTCCTTGAGCTAATCTGTAAGTCATTGTTTCTCTAGGGTCCAATCCAAGTCCAGACCCAGAGGCTTCTGTTGGATTCTCCATCCAAAGGGCCCAGTAAAGTGACGGTGAGAAAAGAAAGTCTAGATACATTTACATTATCATCTATAATAGGTGAAATACTTTGGAAACATCTTGAACTTTCTAGAAATTTTGGAATTTCCCATCTTTTGATTATTTTTGTTACCTTTGTCTCCTTTCATATTTGAGCAGTGCTCATAATCTTTATTTCAGAGTCAACAAAGGGAGGCCATATGCTGAAAACCCTGCATTTTTCCCTGCAGCCAGCAAGGAGGTGTGAAAGGAGAGTAGGGGACCTAGGTGGACCAACAGGGTTGGCCCACGCAAGCTTCTGTGTTACCTGAAGAGGGAGTTTCAGATACAGGCTATTTACAGTTGAAGGCATCAGCCTCACAGCGTAGGGTTACTCTAAGCAGTTTCCATTTTAAGTACTCTCAGCCCTCCCCCCTGCCAAGACAGCTGCTGGCTCACGTTTTTTTTTTTTTTTTTTCTTTTTTTGAAACATCTTTATTGGAGTATAATTGCTTTACAATGGTGTGTTAGTTTCTGCTTTATAACAAAGTGAATCAGTTATACATATACATATGTTCCCATATCTCTTCCCTCTTGCGTCTCCCTCCCTCCCACCCTCCCTATCCCACCCCTCTAGGTGGTCACAAAGCACCGAGCTGATCTCCCTGTGCTATGCGGCTGCTTCCCACTAGCTATCTATTTTATGTTTGGTAGTGTATATATGTCCATGCCACGCTCTCACTTTGTCACAGCTTACCCTTCCCCCTCCCCATATCCTCAAGTCCATTCTCTAGTAGGTCTGTGTCTTTATTCCCATCTTGCCCCTAGCTTCTTCATGACCTCTTTTTTTATTTTCCTTAGATTCCATATATATGTGTTAGCATACGGTATTTGTTTTTCTCTTTCTGACTTACTTCACTCTGTATGACAGACTCTAACTCCATCCACCTCACTACAAATACCTCCATTTCGTTTCTTTTTATGGCTGAGTAATATTCCATTGTATATATGTGCCACATCTTCTTTATCCATTCATCCGATGATGGACACTTAGGTTGCTTCCATGTCCTGGCTATTGTAAATAGAGCTGCAATGAACATTTTGGTACATGACTCTTTTTGAATTATGGTTTTCTCAGGGTATATGCCCAGTAGTGGGATTGCTGGGTCGTATGGTAGTTCTATTTGTAGTTTTTTAAGGAACGTCCATACTGTTCTCCATAGTGGCTGTATCAATTTACATTCCCACCAACAGTGCAAGAGGGTTCCCTTTCCTCCACACCCATCAGACTGTTCTCAGAGTCCATCATTCAGCCTTGGCTGTCCTTTCTGGCCCTGGCAAAGGCCTAGCACTTAGCTCCTTGGGCCCCAGCCTCTCTCTCTCTCTTTCTCTCTCTCTCTGCCCTTCTTTTGCTTCTGATGCCCTTCCCTGCCCCTTCCTTCCTACTCTGGCTGTCACGCTCCATGTGAAGCAGCATCTGCCGTGGTCCTGGGCCCGAAGGCAGTCGGGCCACTCCCCCTACCCAGCTGCAGGCTTGCCATGTATTTCCTGGGTGTTCAACCTCCACTATTTTCCTGGGTGATGTCATTACTAAGGGGTTAGCATGGTGGTTAAGAGAGCCTGACTTGCCTGGGCTCACCTCTCAGCTCTCCACTTACTAGTGGTAGATAGCCTGCTTCCCCTCTGTGCCTCATCCGTAAACTGGAGATGATACTCATAACTAGTACCTACATCATGAGATTGTCCAAGTGCCCTTTAAATGAATTAATACACATAAAGTACTTGGAACAGTGCCGGGCACACACAACTGCCTTCCCATTTCTTTGTGTTATTGCTGTTGCTGTCACCCTTTGCATGTTGCAGCTTCCTTACCCAGACTCCAAAGTCACCTGTGTGTGCATAGTAAAGAGAAAGAACCACATCTCAGTGAAAGTTGATTATTTCAAATGAAGGAGAGGAAGGAGTCACAGGTTTCAAGCTTCGATGAATGGGAGAAAGCCTTTGACAGAAATGGTAATGCTGGGAGTGATGAGCTGGAACTGATGACAGTGGGGCTGTCTCACTAGTTTGCAAATTAATCTGCTGGGATGGGAGCATATTTCTTTTTGATAGTACTTTTTGTCTAAAATAAATAGAAGATATGACACCTCAACCAGTTTTTGAAACAGTGTTCCAACTATGTATCATTTCTTAGCAGTTCCTAGCGCCAGGTCCTTGACTACCAATGCTAGGCTCTATTTTGAGTTTACAAGGTTGTTCTTCCCAGGTCCAACATAGGTTTTTAAAGCAGCCTTTCTTATAACTTTAATTTTAGTCTTGAAAGCCTGGGAATGTTGGCATTATCGAATAAGAGAGAATGGTGCTGAATCCCCATTTCTTGGGACAAGGTGACTAAAGGATAAACGTGTGAAGACAGTTTGAAGAATCAGGGCTGTGGCGTAACCTCAAAGGCAGTGGCTTCTCTTCCCATACCTGCATGTTTTGTTGCAGCAGACAGATGTCAAAAATCTAGGGGCTTAAAGTTTATATAGATTTCACTTCAATAAAATACTGCTCACAGTTTTTTTTAAAGCTGGATATGCTGGTACTAATAGAGGAATGGCTTATTTTTTGCATGCTAAGAGTTGCCACTCAAAAATAAGAGGAAAAGCAATATGTAAAAGCTATAATATTTGGCAAGATATGAGTAGTGCTATAGAGAATTACAAATGATGTGCTTTGGAGGGGCTGTGGATCATATAAAGAAAAGGCTAGTTGAAGAAGTTTAAAAAAAAACATCTTGTATAGAAAACTGTTTTTGATGTAGAGCTTAAAGGAGAAGAAAAAGTTTGGGCAGGTACAGCAGGGCTGAGGCAGCAGGAGTATTCCCAGAAGAGGCAGAAGCATGAGCACAGGATTGGAAGTACAGTTGTAGGTAGGGAGGCACTGCTATACAGTGGAAATGCTTTATTACACTGGTGTGGGTAGAAAAATGTTGGCATTTATAGGTAAACTCAGGGTAGAATATAGAAATACAGTCAAGCCCAGCAGGTGATATTAATGAGGACTTTGACTTTTTTATCCCAAGGGAAATGGAAAACCATTGCAGGTTTTGAGCAGAGTCACTTGATCCGGGTGGCAGGGGCATTACTCAGGGTAAGCATGTTGTTCTAGGAACAAAAAAGGGCTCTTTATCTGGCCTTCCAGGATCAGGAGGCCTCCTGGAAAATAGCCAAGAGACAAGTGTGAAAAGAGCAGAGAGATTAGCTCAAGCTAAGGTCCAGAGGTGAGCTCCAACCTGGAAGGCTCAAGAAGTGGAAGGTCTGGGCTGGTCGCTAAGGGCCTTGTGCAACATGACGGGATTTGAACTTGATTCTGAGGGCAGTGGGGCACCAGCAGAGATTTTTATGGAGGGGAGGGACATGGTAAGTGCCATGTCCCTTATACTGATCACTCTGATGGCTGTGTGGAAAGGGATGAGACAGGAGGCAGGAAGACCAGGTGAGGGAATCCAGAAGTGCTGGTGGCCTGCATTAAGTCAGCATCACAGAGATGGAGAAAAGGAGCCAGATTCTAGAGTAATCACTCAGGAAAAATCAACAGGAGTTTGTGATGGAGTGGCTGTTGAGAACAAGGAAGAGGGAAGGGTCTGAGATGGCCTCCAGGTCCTTGGGAAAGGAGGTAGCTGCCAGCATATGGTAACCAAAGCGATGCCAGTGGGTGAGATGACTCTGAGGGATGGACTTCCTCATGCATGTAGAGAATAGGACCAGACTCCCCTATAGTCTATAGCCCCAACGAAAGGGTCCTAACTCTGCTTTACCTCCTGATAAGCAAGTGGCACTCTGTGAGGCAGCTCTGTACTCCAGGTAACAGTCCTGGGTCTGTAGACAGTTGTTTAAGAAGCCAGGCTTTAAAAAAGGAGGATAGAAGGTATTTGGATTTCTGAAAATGAGAAATGAAACTGTTAGATCTCAAAATGCCTCATTCTGGAACAGCCTGGCTTGTGCATATTTGGGGTGCAGGGAACATTGTGTCAGGCCTGACAGGGGAAAGTTCATTTTCTCTGAAAATATTTCCTGTCTCTCTTTTGGATCTCAGGCTCTCTCTTCTCCTACATAAAGACAGTAGCAGCCGGAGGAAGGTAGTGCCAGTTCTGGCTGTCCTTGCGATTCAGATTTAGTAAAGAAATGCAAGTACCCTGGCGACTGATACCTGTCTGCCCCCAAGTTTGGAGGAAGCAGGAGGAGGCTGAGGGCTGGGCTAATGAGCAGGTTGTGTACCTGGAAACCTGAGTACTAACTTGAGGTTTAACAGCCACATTGGAGAAAGCCCCTTTGGGAGACTGCAAGGCTGGCATCGTACTGGAATGATTGGGTTTAGATCATCTTTGAGACAAACAACCTACTAGATTTGGATCAACCCCCTAGATTTTGATTAGGGTTTCTCACAGAAACCAGGATCAATCAGACAGACATAGTAATGGCATAGGGTGGCAGGGTCACAAATAGCAGGAGGACATGCATTTCATTCCATTTGGGCTGGACTGCCATCCCCCTCCCCCAAACTATACCGAAACCTGATCAACTGGCTTGTTGGAACGACAAATGGATATGCTAAAGCTTTTATAATTTATCAAGACAGGAGGACATCCTCACCCTTGTCCCAGTTAGTACTGTTTCTAATATTCCTGGTTCACTTCCGTTTTTCAGCCTGTATTTGGCAGGGCGATGGGCTAATTTGCATTACTGTTCTACTGTTTTGCCTCTTTTTAGGATCCAGGCTATTCCACTGGAAGCTTGTTTTAGAAGAACCGAGTCAACAAAAGCTTTGTGTGGAACTCAACAAATTGTCACACTCGATAACAATGTTAAGAAAGAACAGGAGCAAACTTTGAAATGTTTTAGTTTTTTGTTTTGTACGTAGGGGGACGGGGAGGCGTGTTTGGTGGATATATTTGCCATGGAAAAGTGTTCAGGAGTGACTGTCTCTCTCGATTATATTTTTAGTGAAGTTGCCAATAATCAGGATTTACATAGAATAAAAGACCCAGTGAATATTTGAAAATCTTCTCTTTCCTGTTTCTGTATACTGTAACCGCGGTAACAAGACTTCTTAGGCTTGTAGATTTTTAAGAAAGCAAATTACGGATGAATTGTTAATAAATATTGAAGATGGAGTAGAAACAACTGTCACGGTAAAATATGGTCTTCGATGTGCAAATGAATATGTCCTTAGATGTCCTTTTGTACAAAACCAATTAAGCTGTGGTCCCCTTAGCCATGAAGTTATTCGCTCTTTCCTACCTCACAGGAGAGGACTGAAGGATACGATACTAATATCAGGTGAGGGAGAGCCCTCTGGTGGAAAATCATCAGGGCAGACAGTGGCACAGGAAAAAAAGCAGAGAAGTCAAAGAAGGAATGTTAAAGTTAGTCCAGCGAGTTGAACTGCAAAACATAAACATGATGGGACTTGCCATATCCTCCTGCTGATTTGGAAGATATTTATCAACAAGTCTGTCATGTGGAATTGTCAGGAATGTATTGAGGCTTGTGCTAAGTAGGAACTCAAATTAAAATCATTATTCCAAGGATACACAATGTTCTTCATAGGCCTCACCTAAAAAGCTTGGGATGGACAAGGTCAGGGAGTGGGGGGTGCATTTTTGGTAATAAATTTAAAAATCTAAAGTAGATGAGACGAACACTGCCACCCCTACTCAGGGGTTGTTAGAGATAGGGTTCCAGTTGCTTCTTTAAACAGAAGAATGCAATTCATTGTGTTGTTCTTCTTGTAACTAGGAAGACAATTACAAAGCACTTTCACCCCCTAATCCCTGACCATAATACATGCCTGAGATTATAATGCCACATTTTTACAAAAATTTTCATAGTCTCTTGGCTAGGGTCATGATATTTCTGTTGGCCCTTTATTCTTATTACTAATTATTTGTAAATATGAGAGGAGACTTTAAAAATCTTAAAATTTTGCAGTTTAAAATGACTTACTGGCTAACTGTTTATAGAGAGAGATTTAAAAAATCATATTGTGTGGAAAATACCCCGCTGTACATGTGCATTCATACATACATTCCTAAAAAACATATATCGTTAGGGTTGGGGCCCCTGGCTTATAGCTCTGTTATTGACCATCATCCGTGAGCCCCTCTCAAGGGGTCAAAAAGCATGTTTCCAGGCAACAAGAAACTGACTTTGAAGCTTATGCCCTACAAGACCTGTGTAAGATGCATCACCAGTGCAGTAGAGTCGGCCGGTGAAAATGTGGACCCAGCACCTTTTAGCTAAAACCACAATTGCCTTCATTTCCAGTCTGTGACACTGGAGAGTCTCTGACTGTCTAGTTGGCAAACCTGGTTTGTCCTTTTCTGACAAATGGCCGTATGGAGAAAATGGCTATAATAGCAAGAGCTTGTAAATCCTATCTGTCCTTCAAGGACCATCTCAGTAAGGTCTCCTGTCTTCCTTGCAGCCTGAACTCTCGGGGTCTTCCTCTCTGTGAGACTCACATGGGCGCTCAGTCATATGCTGCGTTGTATGGTGGCTTAACTCCTTGCACGGGTGTCCTGTCTCACTGGTAGATGCATATGCCCTTGAGGGCAAGGCCAGTGTGTCCTGGGTCTAGTTCATTCACACTCATTCATTCATTCACTCGTTCATTCATCCAATAAATAGTTTTTGAGACTATCTGGGGCCAAGTTTTACTCTCTGGAGATGTACTGGTGAACAAAACGAACAAGATCTCTTTCCTGCCTGTGGGAGTGGTGAACCTTCAACTCATACCCACAACTGGAAATTTTCCACAAGGAAAGATAAATATAAATATATACACTGTGATAAAACTTAACAGAGGAAAAAAGAATATAGTGCCATAAGAGAGAACCCTGGATGGCCTTATTTATGTTGGGGGTCAGAAAACACCACCGAAGTGGAAATGTTTAAGATGAAAACCAAAGACATGGTATTCCCCATGTACTAAAAAGTACTTCTTACTTCGAGAAATGTTTCATCAGCTCTCAGGTCACGTGGTATAATACTGCTAACTGCGGAGGATCCTCCTGGCTGTGTCTTCCAGTGCGACCCCACCCTTCCCTTATTTGCCACCAACCAGTGTATGTTCTTTCTGGTGCTCCCCGGTTCCGATAGCCCATGGAGACCCTGCCGTGTCAGCACAAGCTATAGTGGAAGTGAAACAGTTGGACCTCAGTGTTACTTGCAGAGATAGGACAAAGGTTCTTCTTGTGAACATATTTACAAAGCATTTTAGCAGTCTAGAGAGCAATTATGCTAACCACAGCACCATGCCCTTGATCGCTATAGTGCTTCAAAATAAAAAGCACGTGGCCTTTGGAATTCAGCAGATCTGGGTTTGAAGCTAGCCCTGTGACCTTGAAGAGATTATTTCATAGTCTGTTTTCTCATCTGTAAAATGAGGGCAAACTCACTTGAAACTCACAAGGTTTTGTGAGGATTAACATAACGCACCCAGACACAGAGGAGAAGGCAGTCACTAAACCTTCATTGCAATCCCCTGTACTTCTTTCTTTCTGGATTTGGTCCGGGAGGGACCTGGGGGCACCAGGCAGCGTAATTATTCAGAACCTGGGAGCAGGAGTCAGGAATACACAGACAGAAGCCCAGATAAGTGGGTGGGGCTCACCTAGGAGGAGAAAGAGGGGCTTTGCATTAGGGCTCCTTAAGACTTATGGGAGTTTGATCACAAGAAAGAGTCTGTTCTAGGTCCCCCAGGAGAGGGATGTGAGCCGGGCAGGAGGTAAGTTTCCCTCAAGACCCGAGACCCATAGGTAACTGCATTGGTGAGATGGGCCTTGGGAGTGGTGCAGGGGAGGGCGAACAGGAAAGGCAGAAAAGTATGGGAGGAGAAACTTACCTCGAATAGGACATACGGCTTGTCTGCAATTGTTATATGTGATTATAATCAGATCCTTCTTAATCCTTTACAGGTAAGTACAGATGCTTCCAGCTTGAGAAAGGCAGATCCCAAAGGTCGGAGTGCACTGTTGGCTGATATCCAGCAAGGAACTCGCCTACGAAAAGTCACGCAGATCAATGACCGCAGTGCCCCGCAAATAGACAGTAAGTGAGCATCTGGGCCAGGGCGGCTGAGAGCCAAGGGCAGGCCATGTGAGGCTCAGCCAGACACGCCTGGCTTGCTCAGGGCAGGAGCCACAAATGCTACCCAGGACATACATCAGGCCATCTTAGACCTGCTCAGTGTACAATTCACATGGGCGAGAGAATCAGAGCTACCCTTCCAGGTCTGCAGAGGGTGTATAGCATGTCTACCATCACTTTTCAAATGCTTAAAAGAAAACTTCATGGTAAGATAATTTTTTAGTTGTGATAAAATACACATAATATAAAACTCACCGTTTTAACCATTTTAAAGTATCCAATTCAGTGGCATTTATCCATATATAATCAGAATGTTGTTGCAACCATCACCCCTGTCTAGTTCCAGAACATTTCCACCACCCCAAAAGGAAACCCATACCTATTAGCAATCCCTCCCTAATCCCTCTATCTCCCTGAATCCCTGGCAACCACTAAGTCTACTTTCTGTCACTATGGATTTGCCTATTCTGGATATTTCATACAAATGGAATCTTATGACATGTGGCCTTTTGTGACTGGCTCCCTTTACTTCCCATAATGTTTTCAAAGGTCATCCATGTTATAGAATGTATCAGTACTTTACTCCTTTTTATTGTTGAATAAGAGTTGATTGTATGGACGTACCACTTTGTGTTTACCCATTGTGAGACAACATTTAAAGATCACTTACCCTGTGTCAACATAGTCCGCAAATTGAATGAGAGAAAAATTCAAGTCTCAACATTAACAAATGCACACAAATGTCCACAGAGCCTGGCAAAGTTTTTGTTTTTCCCAAGGAAAAATATTTCTGCTGAATTCTCTCACAGGATCACATGACTGTATGTTTCTATGTCTTCTAGAGTATGATGGTGTAAAAGGAGCCCTGTGCCTGGGTCAGATGACCATGTTGAGTTCTGATTCTGCTACTGGGCAAATCAGGGAAGCTCTCTGAGGCTCAGTTTGCTCATCTGCAAAATGGGGAGATAATAATACCTGCTCTCTATTTGTCGAGATTGTTGAAGGCTGAAATAACATATGTGGAAATATTTTTCAATGTAAGGTATTATTATGTCTCCATATATTTTGCTATGATACATGATGGTAATTCTCAAAGATAGTCCTAAGATATAATTGTATCTAATATCTGTAATTATATATGTTAATGAACATGGATAGACAAATTATTTTAAGACATATTTTCAACATTGATTACAATAAAAATTAGTTTCTGGCTAGCCCCACTATCTAATTAGTTAAGCCCAATTAACAGATAAATCCATTTTATTGGAACACTCATTTCTTTATCATTCTAGTGAAGAGGTAATGTATAATGTTAATACTTGGAATAATCTGGCCACATTCATCCACCAGTGGGCACTGTGCCCTGATTTCTCTGTGCATATTAGCTTCAGGCTGTGAACATTTTCTGCCAGGAATTCTTGTAATCTTTCTCATTTTATGTAGTTGGTAATCACATACATCTGGAAGGCTGGAATTAGTGACACCTCTCCTCAGGGGCTCATGAGCTTTCTCTTCCATAGAAAAAAACCGGTGCAGGGAAGAACATGGGGCGCGGGGAGTGGGAGCTGGGGAGACAGAGAAGGAAAATGCCAAAGCAAAATTCACTGCAGACCTTCACTTCCTGCTTGCAAGTCCTGGGCCAGGCTCTGTGGACAAGAAGTTAAAATTATCGCCTGAATTAAATCTGTGGGTTTTCTTGGTCTAGTCCTCCCACAAAAACAGGCAAGTGAAAATGAGGTCAGCTCTATACCTACAGTATCTGGGTTTTCTAATTGGAAAGGTACTGCCAGTTCCCCCATTGGCATCTACTAAATGGCAGTATAAGGATGCATTTTTTTTTTTTTTAATCCCTTTTCAGAGTGGTCACTACTGATGGTTCTTTGGTAGCTTGGAGAGGGTGGCAGACAGGCCTGGGCACATGAGTCTATAGGGTATCAAGGCAGGGGGTTCTTGAGAAAGATACTGGGTAGAAGGGTAACACTGGTGGTAGGAGAACAGGACGGCTGCCACAGGCAGTGTTAGACCACAGTCGGGGTGAGAGTTGGCCGCTCAGCTCTGCTCACAGGTCCACATCTACTCACCTCTTCTCTCTAAAGGTTCCAAAGGAACCAACAAAGAAGGAGGAGGTCCTGCAAACTCTCGAGGGGGGAGCACGCCCCCAGCCCTGGGAGATCTGTTTGCTGGTGGCTTTCCAGTGTTACGGCCAGCAGGCCAGAGGGATGCAGCAGGTAAGGAAGAGTTCAGACCGGCTACCCTGTGACCCTTATCTCCTTACCTTGTAGAACCAACAGGACAATCCTCACCTGCCAGTAAGTGACATGTTGAGAGTGAACAGTTATATGGTAGGAGATCACATATTTGGAAGCCTGAGCACTGGAAGTTTCCAAAACACAGAATTGTTTTTAAGGGATCTTTGAAATCCTCATCCTGTTTAAATCATCGCATTGTAACCACTGAAGAATGAGTTGCCATAGTGTAGAGTCTTTAGCAACAGTGTGATCGTGGCCCAAACTGCAAAGTATGGATGTAAATCACAGTAGAAGATCTTAGTGGCATCACTGTGGACTCGCTGGCAATGGTGAGTTGTGATGGTTCTCCAGCATTATATCTGTTAGGTGTTGCTGTGTAACAAACCCTAAACCTGAGGGGCTTTGAATAACCATTTATTTAGCTTACAGCTCGGTGGGTTGGCAATTAGGGTGGCCTCAGCTGGGCCCCCTCTAGCATCTACAGGTTGCGTCAGTGGCTTTGCTAATCGTATATTTCTTATGTCTCTGGTGCCCCTGCTGGGACAACTGGCCTGACTGATCCCTCTGGTCTCTCAGGATCTAGCAGACTATTCAGGTTTGTCGTCATGGTGATGGCAGGATGGAGAGGACAGAGTATGTAAAGCCTCTTGAGCCTTAGTCTTTTTTTTTTTTTTTTAATAAATTTATTTATTTTCTTTATTTATTTTTGGCTGTGTTGGGTCTTCCTTGCTGTGGGCGGGCTTCCTCTAGTTGCAGCGAGCGGGGGCTACTCTTCATTGTGGTGCACGGGCTTCTCATTGCAGTGGCTTCTCTTGTTGTGGAGCACGGGCTCTAGGCGAGCGGGCTTCAGTAGTTGGGGCACACGGGCTCAGTAGTTGTGGCTCGCGGGCTCTAGAGCGCAGGCTCAGTAGTTGTGGCGCACGGGCTTAGTTGCTCCGTGGCACGTGGGATCTTCCCGGACCAGGGATCCAACCCGTGTCCCCTGCATTGGCAGGCAGATTCTTAACCACTGCGCTACCAGGGAAGTCCTGGCTTAGTCTTGGAACTGGCAAAGCATCACTTCCTACCACAGCCTGTCGCCCGAAGCAAGTTGCAGGCCAGCTCAGAGACAAGGGTGGGCAAGAGACTTCAACTCTGATGAAAGGAACTGCGAAATCACATTTCCAAGACTGTGAAATCAGGAATGCGTGGTTAATGGAGACCATTTTTGCAACCAGTCTACCGCAGTCGTTTGTGTTTTAACAGGTACCAGATGTTTTGAAAGCACTGAATTAAAATCGGGCAAATATATAATTATTATGTGCAAAAAAAGTGTTTTTCCTATTACTGTGCTCTTTAGTCAGAAAGATATAAAAAATCCAAGAATTTCATTTGTCTAGGGAATATCAAGCCCCAAACATTCCTGGTCTAGAGTCTTCTACCATGTGACTTCACTAACCTCTTCAATGGCCTCTGTGGCTGTTAGATGTTACAGGGTGCATTTGCTGCCGTCACGTACTGATAAAGTCCAGTTAGAACCTTTGGAGCCATTTCATTTCCTCATTTTTGCTGAGACTTTGGCAGATACGAAGGTGCTGAAGTCCTCCTGAATAAAGAGAGCTGGCATTCCTCAGTGCCCACTTCTTTTTCAAAATTCCTGAGTTGGATCCAAAAACAAGTCCTCTAGGGTATAAAACTTCCACTGGTCTCTCTTCACACAAATAAAGATAGGAGAAATAACCGCCAGTGAGCTTTTAACAGGGACCAGCCAAAGGAAGTCAGCAGTATTCTAACTTGTCTCCAATAGGACACAAGTGTCAGATGTTTGAGCCACTAGGTGAAGACAAGAATTGACCTTTTCGGAGGCAACAAAGTCCATAATGAAGTGACTAATTATGCCTGTTACAGGATAGAAACTCAAGGACAAGCCAATAGGTAGATACACGGACTGGGCGTCATGTCAGAGTAAGACAGACCATGGCTTTCCTCTCTCAGAACTCTCCTATTGGCCCCTTTGTCATTCAGAGAAAAGGACTTCGGCCCTTGCTACCTGTGTCGTCTTATTTTCTACCACTTTTGGCAGCCATGCTGCCCTCCTTGCTGTTCTTGCACATACCAGGCATGCTGCTACCACAGGCCTTTGCACTGACCGCTCCTATGGCCTGAAGCACTCTTCCTAAGGTGTCCACTGGCCCAGTCTCCCTTCCTTCAAGTCTCCGCTCAAGTGGCAGCTGATCAACCTATCAGGGAGGCTTTTACTCATCATCTCATATATTGATAAAATATGAGTCCCACCCTCTCATTCTATATTCCCTCTACCTTGATTTATTTTTCTTATATTAGTTATCACCATCTGACATATTATTTATTAACTGGTTTCTTTCTTCATTTTCTGTCTTATCCCTCTAAATGTAAGCTCCATGAAGGCAGGAGCTGTGTTGTGTTCACTGCCTTACAAATGCCTGGTGCGTGGTGGGTGCTCAGTAAATATTTGTTGAGTGGAATGTGTGAGTGGGTAGTGTGGTTGCTTAGAGCCATCAGGCCCAGAAATCAGTGTCTAGTGCTCACAATACTTTTAGCGGCCCATGAAAATGTTTGAATTTCTTTTAAAATTTAAAAAACGTGAACTTTTAGGGTCAAAAATTGTATTTGTCTTTATACCAAAGCAGTCAGGAAACATAATTTTAAAAACATTTTTTAAGGAGGAAGGGGCCCACAGAGGCAAAAGCGCCCAGGGTCTTTGAAAGTCATACATAATGTGGCCCTGGCTTAGAGCTCCGAGGGAGGGATCGTTAAAATAAGATACGATGAGTGGGTGATAAACATCACTGGCTTGTATAGAATGTGTAATGAGACTTCCATGCAATCCAAGTTCTCTTGGAAACATATACAGATGGAAAGAGGAAGCCACAGTTCATCTTTTGATAAACCCCAGGCTCTAAAAGCTGATTCCTTTCACACCAGTGAAGCCCCCTTGATGCTCTTGAGCTGGTCTTTCCCCACCCGCTTCATGGTCTCCTCTCGTGTTTCTAATTGGATATCTAGGGCTAGCATCCATGTTCTGAAGGAAAGCCTCCTTCCTTCCTTCCCTTGGTGCTCACTTTTGGAGCCCTCTCTGCTGCCTGGTTTCCTCACCTGCACTGATGCTGATTCCTGTGGGTCTCACCTTCAATTCGTGCTACCCAGCTCTCTGCTTCATCCTGGAATGGGCATGAACATAAGCTGGGCAAGGACTTGTGCTGTCCTTGTTTCTGCTGCTCACATTATGATAAAAAAAAAAAGGGTTTGCCCATTTCTCATTAGGTTGGCCACTTAAAAGGTTTTGGAATCTCGGATACGTGGTGTTCTCAGACACTTAAGGGGTTGATTCTGTTCCTCAAACTTGTTATCCCTTTCAAGTTCATCTGGCAGGTGGGCACAGAGGGAGGCCTTGCCTTGTTTGGAGAGCAGTCTGGGTCCTCCAGACTGGTTCTTCTCTGTGTACTATGGAAACAGGTTCGAGACCTTGGATGCAGGAATCCCTGAGGCTGACACCTATATAAAACGTCTCACGCTGGAGTTGCAGGTGGTAGATCCTGTCCCTGGAAAGGCCAGGTGGGGACCTTCCACTCCTGGTCATGGTCAGTCAGCCATTCTGGAAATGCCCGCCTTAGACCTCCGGTGGCACCAAGTCCGCCAGGGTGGATGCATAGGTGCAAAGACATTATCTCCTCCACAACCACCGCAAAGAAAATTTCGACAGAGAGCAATGACACCACCGCCCTGCCTCAAGCACAGCGTTCCACAGTTGAGACTTGTCCTGAGGCGTGTTGTCCAGGTGGCTGTCACATCATAGCCAGAGGAGGGTCATCTGTTTGGAAAGCCAGATACCGCGGTCCTGCTCGCTTAGTTTCAGCCCCAGGATCACCTCTTCCGTATCTTGCCTTGATTGGCCTGACTTGCGGCGTCAAGTACTTTTTAGGCATGACTTAGCACCTGATTGGGTAAACACCCTGGAGACTCATGGGCTGAAAAGCTCAGAACCATCAACAGCTGCTGGCGTTATAATCTGATATGAAAGCTGTGTTTCCTATTCTGCAGCACCGGGAAGTTGGAGGTGTGAGAAGCAAACATTTTTTTCAAGTGTTTTCCACATGTTTTCATGGAGATTATAAAATATAGGGGTGCTGGAATAGGAAAAATATATTCCCCAGAATTCCTTTTAGGAAGAGCAGTGTATTTATTCAGAAGAAATGTCTTAATATGCCTCCTGAGTGGAGAGTGATACTCCAAGGACATATTTAAGTGACTGCAGAACTTCTGTGCAGTAAACAGGGAGAGGAACCTTTTTCTCCTCAGAGCGACAGAGGGGGAAAAAGGGTAAGAAGTGGCAGTAGGGTGAGAAGGTGTGCAAAGAGTGAGGAGGCCCCAACCGGGGAGCGCCCTCCACCCCAGTCGTCCATAAAGTCCACCAAACACAGATGCTTACTGTGAGCAAGTCGTTGTTGCTGTTGAGTTCAAGAGGCATTGGATTTCAAGTTGGAGTTGATGTGGTAAAGGATCTATGGGGTGGGGAAGCCAGGTGACCAGGAGACAGAGAGCCCCTTAGAAATGGGCGCAAGTCTTTGGGAAAGGGAGCTTTGAACTTCCAGAGTGCATGGAACTGGAAGGTTCAAGGTCATTGGACCTGGATCCCCAAGGCAGGGTGTCTTCCCACTGACTTCCGAATCACCTCGTCCATTCAGGGAATCTTGAATCTTCTGCTCTCGATGCAGAAACAGAGTCCTTGCTCACAAAATGCTGGGGGGGAGGAAAACCTCCCTCGTCAGGAGCTTTTGGGTGGTACACCCGCAGATGTGGGCTGACTGGCCTAGTGGGTAACAGGGGATGAGTGTGCCGGTGGCCTTGAGATGAGGAAGGGTGAAGGAGGTCGGGGCTGTCCTGTGTCCTGGGCTGGGAGCCCGGAGCCCTGGGCAGATGAGAGTGGAGGTAGAATGGAACAGGAAGGCTGGCGCCACACAGCAGACAACCTGGTGGCTTGAGCTGGGCCTCTCTCAGAGGAGGGGGACAGCGCGTTTATTCTGGCAAGGACCTTGGGGCTGGTCCAGCTGGCTCTCTTGTGTGATAGCTGCTGCATGAGGCCTCCAGTGGACCCTCGGGAAGAGAGCATCCACCACGCGGTTCACTGACGTCGTGCTGGACAGCGTCCGTCACTGCCGCCCACACCCTTGGGTTTCTCCCAATTCTACCCGCTGAGCTAACTCAGAACTCGTTTCACTTTCAGGCGGCAAGACAGGGCAGGGCCCTGGCTCCCGAGCGCCTTCTCCCCGTCTTCCCACCAAACCTATCAGCGGCCCGTTCAACCCCCCTGCGTCTCCCAGGCTAGGCGACGCCTCCGAGGCGCATGGCGCGGCCTGGACGGTCCCTCCGCGCCCCAGCATGCCCGCCCCACCTCCCCCGCCCTTACCCCCGGCCCTGCCCCCGTCCTCCCCCGCCAAAGCCCCGCTGGTGTCCCCACCTGGCCCACCGACCAAGGGGAGCCCCCCGGTGCTCGCACCCCCTCTGCCCTGTGCACCGCCTCCTCCACCCCCGCCGCCCCCGGCCTTGGCTCCCAGTGACAAGGCGGTGAGGCCTCAGCTAGCCCGCTTGCACCTACCGCCCGTCCCCCCGCCGCTCCCTCTCCTCCCACCTTGCGGGTACCCTGGGCTCAGTGCGGACGCTGCCAGCCCTGCCCAAGATGTGCCGGAGCCTCCCGCCCCGCCGCTCCCGCCGCCCCCGCCGCCCCCGCTCCCCGCTTACGCCCCACGCACCCCCAGAGCCTCTCTGCCTGCGCCCCCTTTGCCAGGCGCTAACGACAGCGGTGAAGCCCCACCCCCGCGGCCCCCCAAGTCCCCGTGCTTCCAGGCCCAGCCCCACGAGCCCAGCGCGCAGGCCTTGCCAGCGCCGCCCGCCCTTCCGGGGTCCCAGACGTTCCCGCAGAAGAAGAGGCCCGGCCGAGGCCCCGGTAAGCATCCCTGTTCTTGTCCAGGATCATCTGCCTGTTGGCAGCAACTGGGGAGGTGCTAGGGACACAGCCAGAGGCCTGCTACTGTGGGCCACTTGGGAGCACCTCGGGATGTCTTTCCCTTGGGATTTTGTTTTAGAACACACCTGTTCAGTGCCCCTGTGGAGCACAATGAAAACTTGTTGTGTGGGACTTTATGCTGGAGGTATTCACGTTAGAGACAGGAAACCAAGGGTGAGGGAGGCCGCAAGACTTGTCCGAGATCGTGCAGACAACACGCTGGGGCTTCTGGCCTTCATCACCTTGCCATTACTAGCTGTGTGACCCAGGGCAATCACTTAGCCTCTCTGTGCTTCCTTCTCACCTGTGAAATGGGGATAGCAATAGTTCCCCCTCATGTGGTTGCTGGAACAGTGAGATCCAGAGAAGGGTTGTTTATTTTTACTATCACCATTCAGACCTCAAATCTACTCCCAGGGGTCGAGGTGTCTGTGGGTGCAGTTGTTTCCAGAACCCGCTCTCCTGTTTAATTTTTGCCTAAGTTATTATAGTCTGGAACCCGGCCAAAATCTTCACTGGTCTTTAGTAGATTAGCTTAGCATTTTGCCGTATTTTTAGCAGGTTCTCCAGCTGACTCAGGAAAATGGAGGGTCCATATTTTCAGGCATACGTTAAAAATAATCCCTTCACGTATCCAGCAGAGATCATTCTGGATTGAATATACAGGCCCTATGACTGTGATTTCCATGAAGTGATGAGGCTTCAATCACCTTTGGTGTCCTTCTAAATGGAAAGCACGCTACACATCCACACACACCCATGTACACACACACACACACACTCATAAACATATGCACACACTCATGAACACCCACATCCACACACACAGCCCAACACACATCCACAGTTATACATACACACACATACTCCTTGGTTTTTCAGAAAATCTTTTGATGCAGAAAGTTTCTTAAACGTATACCCTTGAATTAAAAATAATAGAAGCTCATTGTAGAGAAAATAGAAAAAAATTGAAATCACGCAGAATAACATCACTCAGAAATAAAAACTGTCATCTTTGGATATGTTTCCTTTCTTTTTTTCCTGAATATATCTACATATTTACAGGGTTAATACTATTTTGTATATACTATTTTCTATTGTTTCTATTTAGTATTATATTAAAAGCAATTTTGATATAATTTGATATTTGTCAAATTGTTAAAATGTATCTATAAGCATATTAATATGATCATTGATATATACCATATTTCCAGCGTTAGATATTTAAGTTGATTCCATTTTTTGTTATTATGAATAATATTGCAGGAAATACATTTACAGCAATTGTAGTCTACATTTTGGATTTTTTTTTTTTAAAGACAGGTTCCTGCAAGGGAATTCCTGATACAAAAAGCAAGAATATTTTTAAGGCTTTTGGTCACAAGAGATAAGGTTTTAATCATTCTCTTTTCAACTGACTAATCACCATAAGGTCCAGCATTAGTACTCATTCGACCCTTTTGACGCTTGTGATTCTTAAATGTTCAAGATGTGGTGAAAAAAAACAATGCTTTAGATTCAGAGAGATCTGAATTCAAATTCTGCCTTCCCACCCACTCCTTTGTAACTTTAGGCCAGTCTTTTTTAATGCCCTTAGACCTTGCTTTTTTCTAATTTGACAAATGGAAATAATAACAATAAAACACCTTTCACATAGGACTGTTATGAATACTATGTGAGGAAGTGTGCCTGAAGTGCTTTGCAAGGAGCCAGGGCTCAGCAGCGTGATTTCCTTTCCTTCCCTCTAACCAAGTGGAGGGGCAGCTTTTCACCCAGAAGAGGGGTCAGCAGCCCCTTAGCCTCTATAGTCTGCTTGTGGGAGCAAGTAAATCCTAGTGGATTCTGGTACAGAGGAAGGGAAGACCAGCAAGGGAAAGGAAGGGGACTGGGAAAGGAGAAAGGCAGAGGGCAGAGCTGAGAGGTGGGGTGCTCTGATGGCCTTTGGGGAGGAGAAGAGCTGCAGCGGCCGGGTGCCTTTGCAGGCTCCAGAGCTGCACTCCCGAGGCCAGGAGTGGATGCTCGTCTGGCCCCTTTCACTGTGTCTTTGGACGTGAAACTTGGTTTTCCGTGAACAACATGAGGGTAATTTCTGCTTCAGGCCAACTGCAGGGAAGAGTAAAAGGTTGCAATTGTGAACATCTTGGCACAGATGATAAAGGAGCAGTTGTCATCACTTCAAGAGCGAAGTGAAGAGTCAAGTACCTGGGTTGATGTGCCAAGGCAGCGGGTTATTAATTGCCAAATGGGTCATACAAAAAAGTCTTGGCAAAGGAGAGTGAGCCTCCCACAGAGGTCATCAGGGAAGAACTGATGAAGTAGGTGAGATTTGAGTTGGGCCCTGGTGGGCAGGTAGGGTTTAGATTCACTGGAAGGAGAAACGAGGGCCTGCAGTGCAGGGGAACAAGCGTGAGCAGACCCAGGGGCAGGAGCAAGCCCCCGACACATTGTTCATCTAGCCCCCCTCTGAGCCTCACCTGCACACAGTCCTTCCCTTGCACAGGACTCTGCAGTGGTTCCACTTCTTTGGGCTGTACCATCTGATGATGAGGGTTGATATTATCACAGCAGCTAATATTTATTTAATGCTTACTACATGCCACTTGAATTTTTTTTCTTTTTTTATTGGAGTATAGTTGCTTTATAATATTGTGTTAGTTTATACTGTACAGTAAAGTGAATCAGCTATACGTGTAGCATATATCCCCTCTTTTTTGGATTTCCTTCCCATTTAGTTCACCACAGAGCATCGAGTCGAGTTCCCTGTGCTATACAGTAGGTTCTCGTTAGTTATCTATTTTTACATGCGACTTGAATTAAGTCAACTCGCTTAACCCTCTCAACAAACCCAGGAGGTATGTATATTATTATTCTCATTTCATAGATGAGGAAACTGAGGCACAAAGAGGTTGTGTTATTAGCCCAGCAGGAGAACTGGGGTTCAGTCCCAAGCAGCTTGGCTCCAGAGGCTGCCTTTTTATCACTGTATCATTTTATATCCAAAGATCTCAATACCTCACCTCTCACGGAAGGTTATAGCATCCACCATGCCCTATCTGAAGGCCAGTATCTGAATACGCTGTCCTCTTCTCTGTCAGGGACCAGTGGGGGAAAGCTGAACCCACCCCCAGCACCCCCTGCAAGGTCACCCACCACGGAGCTTTCAAGCAGGAGCCAGCAGGCCCCAGCCTGGACCCCGACCCAG
Organism: Balaenoptera ricei; assembly: GCF_028023285.1. Lineage (NCBI taxonomy): Eukaryota > Metazoa > Chordata > Mammalia > Artiodactyla > Balaenopteridae > Balaenoptera > Balaenoptera ricei. Next base: position 47,524,781 of record NC_082647.1, on the reverse strand, counting down.
CAGCCTGGAGGTCAGCTGCGGAATGGAATCCTGCACATCATCGGTGAGCGGGGCTGTCAGCGAGGAAATGGTTTCCCCTGGCTCAGGGATGGGGGGCACGGTCTCCCAGCCCACAGTGCTGTCATTTCAGGGTGTGTGCTTCACAAGAACAGGGGGTTCACTCTAGCACAGAACAACCTACAGGTTGTGTTAAATAGGGTTTCTCTTGAGGCTTTCTGGGAGGTTCCAGAACCCACTCTCCAACCTTCTTGAGACGAGAGAGAGGGAAGAAAACCAACATTTAAGCTGTGTGTGTGTGTGTGTGTGTGTGTGTGTGTGTGTGTGTGTGTGTTTGTGTGTGTCTCCAGGGAGACATCAGGCATAAGCCTGAAAGATAGACTGATTTGGACAAGGTAAGAGGATGGATGGAAGGCCCACCAGCAGAGGAACAATGAAAGCAAAAATATGGAGATAGGAAGGAAAGTCATCTGGGGTCAGGTGTGACCAAAAGTCTTTGGATCCCTTTGTGGGGTGAGCTACTGTCACACACAAAGCCTAGATCACAGAGCAGGAACTCAACTCATGAAAGGGCCACAAGACCCCTCTCCTCTTGCCATCAGGAGCTCAGGGCGGAACCCATTTGCTTTAGGAAGCCCAGGTCCCCAACTGCACACAGGCTGTGCTCCTTCCCACTAGCCATGCTGAGGACTCCTGTTCTGTCCACCTCTCCCCGCCAGAGTCCTCCCCAGGAACACAAGAGGGGCTTCAGGCCACAGGGGCTTTGCTGGTCCCTTGTTGCTGCCAGTTTCCCCATCTCTGACTCTGGAGCCTGGATAGGCCTGTGGCACTTCTGCTCCCTTTAGAAGTTTCCTTAAGATGCTGGTTGAAGTAAGTTGAGGTGGATGATGGGGAGAGTCTATGATTTCACTTTTCCTGATTCCCCCTTGCCCCAGCTAAATAGTAAAAATTAAGAGGTGAATGGATGTCTTAGGGGGGAATAGCTCTGCCATTAAAACCTTGCACTGGGCAGGCAAACCTGTATGCTCCTGGAAATGATCAAAACTTGGGTCCTCATAGTAACCAGAGTAATTTTGGCATTTCCGTGTGTGCAGATGACTTTGAGTCTAAATTCACGTTCCATCCTATGGAAGATTTTCCTCCTCCGGATGAGTATAAACCATGCCAGAAGATTTACCCCAGCAAGATCCCCAGAAGTAAGTACCACCTTGATAAGACTCCTGGTTTTCCCTGACCCTCCGGAATTAGGTGCTTGGGTGCGCTGACTGGCCACAGGCTGTGTAAAGTGTGACATCAGGATGTCACTGTACTATTGCAGGGATGCAGTGATGTTCATACTTCTGGAAGTTTCAGGACATTTATTTGCCCTAATCTCCAAGGGTTCACTTAGAGGTTTTTTACAGAACACCAAGTTTAGTTATTTGGCATCGGATTTGGATGCCTAAATTCACCACTGGTCCCTCCCCTCCCTGGGGCTTTTGACTGGGGAGCTAAACACCCCAAGACAACAGCAAAATGGGATTCAGGAGCTTTGCATTACTAGTTGGGGAAGAACCCCAAAACCCCCAATTCAAAACTCTGGCAGACTCTGAAATAGAGAATGCCTTAGGTCAATGGTTCCTACCTTAGCAATGCATTAGAATGACCTAGACAACTTTTAAAAATCTGAAGGCCAGGCTGCACCTAGCGCAGGTAAATCAGAATATCCAGGGTAGGACACAGATGTCAGTATTTTTGAAAATTGCCACGTGATTCCAATGTCCATCTAAGGCTGAAAACCTCAGTCCAGTGAGAGCCTTCCTCCTCCCGATCTCATCGTGCGGCCGGGCTCCAAGAGAGGCCTTCACTTGGCTTACCTGCCCAGCCCTAAGAATCGAGGAAGACTGGCCGGCCTGCCCTTCATGGCCCAGCGGGCAGGGAGGTAGTACTTCGGGAGCACAGGAAGCAAAGAAAAGCACAGTAGGTGCTGACCACACAGTGATGCTGCCCGTTAACGTAATTCTTGTCCAGTGCTGATCCAATGCAAGCGGGCAGGAGCTGGTAAGAGGGAGGCAGAGCCAGCAACATGGGGTGAGGGTCCAATGTGTTTTCCACCCCACAACCCGAGTAAGGCCCCCAGCCCCAGACATCTGTAGACCAGCATGGAAAATCATCAGTATCCAAGCTTAGCCCCAGACCGGGAACCTGGCTCTTCGACTGTGTCCTTTCAGAGGGGCCTTGGTGAAGTCCCTTCCCCAGGGTTCAGCTTCCTGCAGGGGCAGGCCAAGGAGCACCAGCCTGCTCTCTGCTCAGGTGAGAGGTCCTCTCGGGATCAGCCTGGGCAGAGCTTTCTCTGCGGGCCTGTGGATTGCACATTTAGAGAGAAGTGACTTGTGTGTTTTTTTAATAATATGTAAATACCGTTGACCCTTGAACAATGCAGGGCTTCATATGCGTATGACTTATAGTTGGCCCTCCACATCCTTGGATGCGGAGGATTCAACCAACCACAGACTGTCGTACTGTAGTTTTACTACTGAAAAACATCCTCGTATAAGTGGACCCATGCAGTTCAAACCCATGTTGTTTCAGGGTCAACTACTCCTCTGAATTGAGAGAGAGAGAGAGGAAGAGAGAGGAGCAGAATAAAGATTGATGAAGGGAAATCACCCCACCTGGGGTTTAAATAGACCATGGAGACGTGACGGTGGAGGAGACGGGTGCTGGGTCAGGCTCCCATTCTTGCTCAGTTCGAGCTCAGCAGATGGGCATGAACTGCCCACTGTACACTTGGCACCATGCTGGCACCAGAGACTACGAGGTGTAAGAAACAAGGTCCCTACCATCAGGCCGCCAGCGTGCACACTCCCGAGATAGAAGTGTGAGACATTAACTAGATCACAATGGAGTGTCTTAATCACTGATTGTTTGAAGTGCAGAGGGCACCACACTGGGCATGAGGGTGGAGGTGGAGATTGGGGACTTGAAGGCGTAGAGAGAGGTAACATTTCCACTGGGTGGAAAGGCATTCCAGGCTCAGCCCGGCACACCCCCAGGAGAGAGGCACGATAGTGTTTGGGCCATTTAAGAATGACAAGCAAGTCCTACGTGGCGTGTAAGGGCACACAATGCCTGGAGAGGACCGCACAGGCTGCCAGAGATGTTAGGCTTCGTGGGGCAGAGGGTCAATACATAACACTTCTTTTCCCGTCATGTGAAATGTTCACAGGTCAGACGGATGAAGATCTAAGTGTTTTTTGTTTTTTTTTTTTTATAGGGAGCATTTTCTTTTTTAAAAAAAAATTTATTTATTTATTTTATTTATGGCTGTGTTGGGTCTTCGCCTCTGTGCGAGGGCTTTCTCTAGTTGCGGCAAGCGGGGGCCACTCTTCATCGCGGTGCGCGGGCCTCTCACTATCGCGGCCTCTCTTGTTGCGGAGCACAGGTTCCAGATGCGCAGGCTCAGCAATTGTGGCTCACGGGCCCAGTTGCTCCGCGGCATGTGAGATCCTCCCAGACCAGGGCTCGAACCCGTGTCCCCCGCACCGGCAGGCAGACTCTCAACCACTGCGCCACCAGGGAAGCCCTGATCTAAGTGTTTTTATTGGAAGACACAGGTTAGGTAACAGCAAACTCTAATACTGCACCCCAGAAAGAGGCTTGCTGACTCCCCCAGGCCAGGGTGAGGGGACTGAGGCTGGCCTCCCCCTGCAGCCACAGAGCAGCCTCACAGAGCTTTCCACACGGCCAGGAGGGCAGGATGGAATAGTCCTTAATACACAGGCAGCCAGATTTCAAAGAGGGAACCTAGAAGGGGCCACGCTGCACATGGCTAGTTCCCTCTGTTCAACTCACCAGAAAAAGAGGGCAGAGAGAGCCTAGGCGTGTTACCTACCCTACAGGAGGTGCCCACACACGAAGAGGACAAGGAGATGTGTTCCCTCCTAATGTGAAGGATGTTTTATCCCTTCTAAGGGATATAAGCAGAACCTATAAGCAAACAACTGTCAGTGAAATACTGATCACCACCAATACAGTAAGTGATCCTGTCGTAGACCTGCTCAGATGTGCCTGGCATGGTTCTAGGTGCTTTGCAGACCTTATCATAAGTCCTTAATGTAGAAAGTTTTCACGTACGGGAAAGGAGGTCCAGACAGGCCAAGTGACTTGCCTAAGGCCTCACAGCAAGTTAGAGGCAGAGCCAGGAATTTCAGACCCAGGGGTGTCTGAGCCACGCAGCCATGGTGAACTCTGAGAAGGGATGTGATTAGGTCTAGGTTGAGTCTGATAACTGGTGGTTTGATCAGAGGAGGTAGAGACCAAGGTCAGGAAACCTGTGGCTGTGAGGAGGGTCCATGCGAGGGAGGACGGATGGGGGTGAGGGTTGCCAGGGCTTGGGGATGCAGGCCACGAGAGAAACAAGAGAAGTGGAGGAGGAGCCAAGGGCCTCTGAGTACCAACCTGGGCCTGGATGGATGGTGTGGCACCAAGAAGAAGGAGCAGGAGAGGAGCGGGTCTCAGGAGGAGACAAAGTGATGGATCAGGGCGAGTGGAGGTGCCTGGAGGGCTGCAAGGGGGAGATGACCCGGGGCAGGTGGAGCAGGGAGTACACTGGTCTGAGGCTGAGGGGTAGGGTCAGGAAGGGGAACTAGCCTTGCGGGTCATTAGTTTGGAGCCCTACCCTAAACCAGGGATCAGCAAACATTTTCTTTAAAGGACCAGAGAGGACATATTGAGGTTCTGCCTGCCATCTGGACTGTGTCACAACTACTCAGCTCTGCTGTGTTGACATGAAAGCAGCCACAGACAACACGTAAAGAAGTGGGCATGGCTGTCTTCCAGTAAAACTTTATTTGTGAAAGCAGCTGCTGGCTGAATTTGGTCTGCTGGCTGTATTTTGCTGATCTCTGCCGTAAACCACTTCAGAAAAACAGAGTCTTAAAAATCTCTTTGTCATACAGCCTTTCTCAGTAATGTGCTGTGGAGTCCTTCAATCTTCAGACTCAGTAAATTCTAAGTTACCTGCATTTGGAGCCCGTGGTGCCTAGCCTCATCTCTGAGAACAGAAGAAAAGCTTCACCCCACAGCTCACCAGGAGGGCAGAGGTGGCAGTCTGTGCTGTGTTCCTCTCCTTTCAGAGCAATGTTCAAATCAGTGCCCACACCAAAATAAATAATCTCCTGAGGATCAAGAAGGAGCAGTTAGGGCTTCCCTGGTAGCGCAGTGGTTGAGAATCTGCCTGCCAATGCGGGGGACACGGGTTCGAGCCCTGGTCTGGGAGGATCCCACATGCCGCGGAGCAACTGGGCCCGTGGGCCATAATTACTGAGCCTGCGCATCTGGAGCCTGTGCTCTGCAACAAGAGAGGCCGCGATAGTGAGAGGCCCGCGCACCGCGATGAAAAGTGGCCCCCACTTGCCACAACTAGAAGAAAGCCCTCGCACAGAAACGAAGACCCAACACAGCCATAAATAAATAAATAAATAAAAATTAAAAAAAAAAAAAAGGAGCAGTTAAAAAAAAAAAATGCAACGTACTAATGAATTGACATCCTACAGACCAGAAAGGGCATTTGCCATTTCAAAAAGAAGATATAGTTTTAGATTGATGTGGCATTGGTAGACGTAAAATACTTCAGTAGCCTCCTAGCACAGTTAAATGAGCATGTTCCTGCCGTTCCTGCGAGCCGTGGGGGGAGAACCTTGTTAATTATGTGGGTGTAGGTCATGCCTATCTGATGACATTTCTTCTTACAGTTTTTCTCTTGCATTCTGCCATTGACCTGTAACCCAAGATTAGAGTTCTTCATGGTGTGGGAGACTCCGTTGGTTCCGTCAGATGAGGGTGTCTCCGTGCTCTTTTGTAGTAGTTCTGGAGCTCTGTCTCCGCCCGCTTGCCTGCTTTCTCTCTGTCCTTCCGAGACACACACACACACACAAACACACACACACACACGGCACACAAATACCCTAAGGCTTAGATCTTCCGGTGCCATCCTCCCTGTCTCCACTCTGCAAGTATGAGCCTTGTTCTTTCTTTGGTAGATGATTTTGTCCAATTTTTAAGTGTTTTTAAAATGCATTGGGTTCCTCAATAAGGTAAACAGAATTACCGTATGACCTAGCAATTCCACTCCTGGGTGTATACCCCAAAGAATTGAAAACAGGTGTTCACACAAGAGCTCATAGACAAATATTCACAGCAGCACTATTCACAATAGCCAAAAGGTGACAACCCAAATGCCCATCAACTAGTAAATGGATAAACAAAATGTGGTGTAGTCATGCAATGGAATATTATTGGACAGTAAGAAGGAATGAAGCAGTGGTACGTGCTACAACATGGATGAACCTTGAAAACATTATGCTAAGTGAAAGAAGCCAGACATAAAGGCCACATAAGATTCCATTGATATGAAATATCTAAAATAGGCAAATTCAAAGACACAGAAAGTGAATTTAGCAGCTGCCAAGGGCAGGGGGGTATGGAGAATGGGGAGTGACTGCTAATGAGTACGGGTTTCCTTTTGGGCTGATGAAAATGTTCTGCAACTAGATAGTGGTGATGGTTACACAACAATGGGAATGTACGAAGTGTCATTAATGGTAAATTTTATATTATATGTACTTTACCACAATGAAAAGAAAGTGAAAAAACCCTATCCCTAAGAATCTTTGGGAAAAAATGCGTAGCTCACAAATATTCATTAACACAATGATGGTAGAAAGAGTGAAGTCATCATCATATGGACAGAGACTTATTGAGGCCCTCAGCTCTGGAGAGATTTAGATAAATGATCCCCCTGACCTACCCTTGAGAGATTCACATGTTGGTGAAGGAAGGGAGGAGAGAAAGACACCCGAACATTACATTTCAGTCTGGTGTTCCCAGCAAAACCATCCTCATCATGGTCAGTTCAGTGGGAAAGTGGCTGATTAAAAATTTGACCGTTTTCGTCGCAACTCCTTTTTTCTTTACTTTTAATTGTGGTTAAAAAAGAACATAACATGGGGACTTCCCTGGTGGCACAGTGGTTAAGAATCCGCCTGCCAATGCAGGGGACACGGGTTTGAGCCCTGGTCCGGGAAAATCCCACATGCTGCGGAGCAACTAAGCCCGTGCGCCACAACTACTGAGCCTGTGCTCTAGAGCCTACGAGCCACAACTACTGAAGCCCCGTGCACCCTGGGGCCTGCGAGCCACAACTACTGAGCCCATGTGCCACAATTATTGAAGCCTGCGTGCCTAGAGCCGGTGCTCTGCAACAAGAGAAGCCACCGCAATGAGAAGCCCGCGCACCGCAATGAAGAGTAGCCCCCGCTCACCACAACTAGAGAAAGCCCGCGCGCAGCAACAAAGACCCAACGCAGCCAAAAAGATATATATATATACACATAACATGAAACTGACCATCCTAACCATTTTTATGTGTACAGTCCAGTAGTGTGAAATGCATTTACATTGTTGTGCAACCAATTTCCAGAACTCTTTTCATCTCACAAAATTGAAACTCTGTACTCATTAAACAACTCCCCATTCTCCCCTCCCCCAACCCCCTGGTAACCACTGTTCTAGTTTCTAGCTCTGTGGCTCTATGAGTTTGACTACTCTTGGTATATAACTAGAATTGTGCTATACTTGACTTTTTTTTTTAATTAAAAAAAAAAATTTATTTATTTTATTTATTTATTTTTGGCTGTGTTGGGTCTTCATTGCTGCACGCGGGCTTTCTCTAGTTGCGGCAAGCGGGGACTGCTCTTTGTTGAGGTGCGCAGACTTCTCATTGAGGTGGCTTCTCTTGTTTCGGAGCACGGGCTCTAGGCACGCGGGCTTCAGTAGTTGTGGCACGTGGGTTCAGTAGTTGTGGCTCTCAGACTCTAGAGCACAGGCTCAGTAGTTGTGGCACACGGGCTTAGTTGCTCCGCGGCATGTGGGATCTTCCTGGACCAGGGCTCGAACCCGTGTCCCCTGCATTGGCAGGTGGATTCTTAACCACTGTGCCACCAGGGAAGCCCTACTTGACTTTTTGAGACTGGCTTATTTCACTTAGCATAATGTCCTCAAGGTTCATCCATGTTGTAGCGTATGTCACAATTTCCTTCCTTTTTAAGGCTGAATAATATTCCATTGTATGTATTTACCACATTTTGTTTATCTGTTCATCCATCAATAGACACTTGGGTTGCTTCCATCTTTTGGCTGTTGTGAACAATGCTGCTATGTACATGAGTGTACCAATAACTGTTTGAGACCCTGCTTTCAATTCTTTTGTGTATACACCCAGAAGTGGAATTGCTGAATGATATGGTAATTCTATTTTTAATTTTTTGAGGAACCACCATACTGTTTTCCATTTTACATTCCTACCAACAGTACACAAGTGTTCCAGTTTCTCCACATCCTCTCCGACGCTTGTTATTTTCTGGTCTTGGTGCTTTGTTTTGTTTGTAGCCATCTTGATGGTGTGAAGTGGTATCTCATTGTGGCCCAACTCCTTTTCTAAAATAGAGTTACTTTACACTTATAGCAAAACTGGCTACCATTACTTCCATTAGCAGAGAAACTTCTCCACCAGGCACTGCAGTAACTTTAACAGTACAGGGTGGTTCACATCATAAAATCAAAGGATTAGATGTCCCCAGACTGAAAGAATCAGAAGACAAAGCCAGTGCCAGTCTTTCGCCTTTATGGCGGGAGGGCAGTTGAGCAGTAAGGACTTCTGTCCTGGCTGACTTATCTTAGCCACGTCTGATTATTACTGGGGACCACAGCCCTCCATAAGCTGTCTTCCAGCATCCCACTCTCTTACCACCTCCTGTCTTTCCAGGTTACTCCTTTATTCCTCTGAACCTGCAAAGATACTGTAATATCTATAAATAATATCTCCCTTGGTAATTCCCTGGTGGTCCAGTGGTTAGGACTCTGCACTTTCACTGCCAAGGGTACAGGTTCAATACCTGGTCGGAGAACTAAGATCCCGCAAACCACATGGCATGGCCAAAATAATTTTTTTAAAATCTTACCAGATATTTATATATATAAAAAAAATCTCCCTTGACCTCCCCTGGGCCATTTCTCTGCTCTTCTTACAGGCAACACCATCTCTCCCCGTCCTCTCAGGCCTTCTCCCTTCACACCATAGAAGGAGCCCTTGGCAAGGCTACCAGTGGACCCAAGCATGGCCAAATCCAGGGGTCAGAGGCGTCAGCTGCAGTCCATCACCCTCTTCCTGAAGCACTTCTTTGCTTAGATTTTCTGGCTGCCCTCTTTCTCCCCTCTCCTCCCACTGCAAGCCCACTGCTCCTCCATTTTTTGTCATACCCAAAACCTTGGAATCGTATTTGGCTTCTTTTTTTCTCTTCTGCTCCCACATCCAATTTCCCAGTAAATTCTGGGACCTCGTCCTTTGAAATGCATCCCCAATCTGATCACATGTCCTCTGTCACTCACCCCTGGCTGAAGCCACTGTCGTTTCTCACCTGGATGCTGCAAGCACCTGCTAACCGGTGTCCCTGCTCCACACGGCAGCCCGAAGTGATTCCTCTAAAGCCCAGTCACGCTGGCCCTGCTTACAATCCTCCAGTGAATTCCCATCTCCCTCCAAGTCAATCAGAAATTCCTGTCCTGGCTTCTAAGACCCACATGAACTGCCCATTGCCGCCACTCTCCCCATCGTCACTTCCCTCCAACAGCATGGACCACCTACAATGTGTAGAATGCTCCAAGCACACCCCCCATCTCTGGGCTCTTTGCACTTGCCCTTCCTTCTATGGGACACTTTCCTCAGATATCCGCGAGACTTACCCCCTGCCTCCTTTAGGTCTTTTATTAAAATAGAGTTACTTTATACCTATAGCACAACTAGCTACCATTATTTCCATTAGCAGAGAAACTTCTCCACCAGGCACTGCAGTAACTTTAACAGCTCTTGGTGGTTCACGCTGTAAAATCAAAGGATTAGATGTGCCAAGACTGAGAGAATCAGAAGACAACGCCAGTGTCTTTCCGCCCTTGTGGAGGGCAGTTAGGCAGTAAGGACCTCTGCCCTGGTGCACTTACCTTAGCCACGCCTGATTATTACCGGTGACTGCACCCCTCCTTATGGTCTTCCCTGATGACCACTCCAGATAAAATAACAGCACTTCCTGTCCTATCACTTGTGCTCTCTTTATGCTGCCTTATCGTTTTCTTCAAAGCATCTATCACCTCCTGACATGTTATATATTTACCTGTCTTCCCCAGTACAGTATAAGGCCCTGGAGGGCAGAGACAGCATCCATTTTTATTCACTGGTCTATCTTCAGCTCCTGGCCTGGGGCCAAGCACACAGACACTCAGTAACCACTTGTTGAATTAATAAATAACAATATCCACACATATATACATTGCTAAACCATTTACAGAAGAAATTTGAAAACAGCACAAATATCCAACAATAGGGTTAAATAAATTAGTGCAGAGCCACAGGATGGAATGTTCTGCATCTGTTATAATAGTGCTGTTGAATATTTAGTGACATGGGAAAATGCCAATGCTACCTTGAGAAGTCAAAACAAAACAAAATGAAAAAACCTGGTATACTAAAATTACATTAAATAAAACCTAAATATAATTCTAAAAAGAAAAATGGAGAGGGAAAAGTGGACCAAATAAAGGAAAGAGAGAAGAGGCTAGAAATACATCCAGTATGGTGTTAAGAGTGGTTATCCCTCAATGGTGGAATGCTGGGTGATTTTTATTTTCCTTTTGCTTCACTATTTTGTCCAAGTGTTCTATAATAAATATATATTACTTTTAATAAGCGTTAAAACTAATTTTAAAATTCCAAATTATTGAGAGAGAGACTATGATTAGCCCCCCCGCCTGGTCTGAGTGCCCCGAGGTGTGTAGGGTGACACTGTAAGTTCTCTACGAGGGGGACGTGGGTCCCTCAGGCCAGCGTCAACTATGGCAGTGACAGCGAGGAAGGAAAGGCAAGGCCAGATATGCAATTTCTAAGGCGTAGCTCTGGCAGATACTAGAATTATCATTTCCAATGAAACCCGTCACTTCCTTTAGTTAGAGACTGTGAGAGGCTTCCAGCATTAGAACAGGGAAGGCCTTATGAGGTTTTCCAGCCCAGCTCCTTCAGGTCGAGCTGAAATAACCGAGGCAGAAGTAGGGTGATCTGCCTCTGGTCACAGCTGGTGGCAAAGCCGGGGCCTGAGGTGAGGTTCTTTGTTCCATGTAACCTAAGAGAACCCCAGGCTTGTTCTTGATGTGGGCAGGCTGCCCAAAATACTGGAACAGCATAGAACCAAACCAGGGGTGTGTTCCACGCCTTCTTGAGTGAGGGGTCTCCATGCAGAGGCCTAGGAAGACCCCACTGTGTGCCCTAGGCTCACTTGAGAGGAAGGGATGAATTTGACATTAGAAAGGGAGCTACCAGCAGAACTCAGTGGCTCTGTATTGCAAAGGGAAAATGATGATTCCATGTTCCTTTTTAAAGTTCAAATCAACATCTTTCTGGATAAATATTTTTTTAGCAGAGTCTTTTTATTATTTTTAAAAGATATAAAAACAGGGCTTCCCTGGTGGCGCAGTGGTTGGGAGTCTGCCTGCCAATGCAGGGGACGCGGGTTCGAGCCCTGGTCTGGGAGGATCCCACGTGCCGCGGAGCAACTGGGCCCGTGAGCCACAGCTGCTGAGCCTGTGCGTCTGGAGCCTGTGCTCCGCAGCGGGAGGGGCCGCGACGGTGAGAGGCCCGCGCACCGTGATGAGGAGTGGCCCCCGCTCGCCGCAACTGGAGAGAGCCCTCGCACAGAAACGAAGACCCAGCACAGCCATAAATAAATAAATAAATAAATAGATAAATAAATAAATAAATTTTAAAAATAAATAAATAAATAAATAAATAAATAAATTTAAAAAAAAAAAAAAAGATATAAAAACAACTACTCCCATCAGTAGCAATACAAGGTTTAACATTTTAACCAGATTTTCTCAGGCCTTTTTCAGATACCTTTAGTAGCTAATTATTTTGTCTACCCCTTCTGTAAACAATCATCACACAGCATACAGAACCCTGGGGAGGACTGCTGAGGGCACCCTCACTCTGGCCCAGCCCATGTATTCATCCCCGCACTGAAATCACCTAGTAACAATATCCTCCTCTGTTTTGCAACCGTTTCCTGTCTGTTGCACTGCTTTGGGGATGGAAAGGGAAACAGAAACTACCGTTCCACTTAACGTCTGTGTCATACAGTTAGCGTTGCCAGTGAAACGTTCCCAGTCACAGAGAATTGTGCTTTTGGTTCCGTATAACCATCTGCCCTTCTTGTCGTGGTCTGGCCAGCATTCCTTCTCTGCACGTGAGGCCGGTATATGCAGCATCCCTTTTGTTTCAGATACACAGCTTGGTTCTCTGCACCATACCTACCACTCTCCACCTTATGCCATGTGGACCCTACCTTAGAGAGAGACCGAGTTGGCCCAGAGATGGTGGTTAGAGGTGCTTCTCCTAGGAGCCCACTGTCTCCTCGCCCAGCCCCTGGAATTGTACTCCAAGACTGGGAGGAGTCCTGGGAGACCCAGCTTTGATGGCCAACCAAGTTTGTAAATCCTTTCTGGGTGTTTTCCAAGCCCTGCAGTATTCAGCCTCTTGTTGGTTGGCTACAGAACGGATTTTTTTTTTTTTTGACCTGAAAATATGTCTCTGTCTGAGAAAAGGTACAAGGCTGGCTTGGTATACAAGTGACGAAAAAGAAAGTTGGAAACCAGCATGGCCCTCAGGCCTCTGCTCCTCCAGCCCAAGCACAGACTTTCTTCTTTTTTTTTTTTTATTATTATTAGCAGCTTTAATTATTATTATTATTATTTTTTTTTTTTTGGCTGTGTTGAGTCTTCATTTCTGTGCGAGGGCTTCCTCTAGCTGCAGCAAGCGGGGGCCACTCTTCATTGCAGTCCGTGGGCCTCTCACTATCGTGGCCTCTCTTGTTGCGGAGCACAGGCTCCAGACGCGCAGGCTCAGTAGTTGTGGCTCACGGGCCTAGTTGCTCCACGGCATGTGGGATCTTCCCAGACCAGGGCTCGAACCCGTGTCCCCTGCATTGGCAGGCAGATTCTCAACCACTGCGCCACCAGGGAAGCCCCACAGACTTTCTTCTTTAAGCCCCACAGTTTAGCGAAGTCTTTCCTATCCCGCTGCTCTGTAGCCAGCGGCTCCTGCAACACAGCGTGTTAATAACTGGGGGAAGAGGCGCCATCTGGTTACTAGGAGGCAGCAGCAGCGGTCACTTGGGCTGCTCTGCGTGCAGTAGACGCATGTGACTGGATAGAGATGGAAAAGAGATTTCTTACTGTGCGCTGTGGTACCAAAAGTTTCAAAACCCCCATTTTAGTGAATCTGAAATACTCTTCTGTGGGCAGACAGCCCATGTGAAGGACTGTTTCAAGCAGAAGGGCTCTGCAGTTTAATTCTAAGAGATTCTAGTGGCATCTCGTAAGGGAAAACCCCCCAAGGAGGTATTTGTATTAAAAGCATCCTGGGTAACCCTGGCAACTCTCAGCCACACATTCTAGCAGCAGTGAAATTTCTTTTACAACAAGATGCAGAGTTTTCCTTTCTGTTTTAAGAAGAAATTGATTCTCCTTAGTTCTGTTGTTTCCAGTCGTATTTATGAAAACTAGTGGGCACTGCTTACCTATGGAGAAGCCTGTTTCATTGCCCAGTGGTTCTCCAAGCAGGGGATTTTGCCCCCCAGGGGATATTCTGTCTGGAGACCTTTTTTGTTGATACAAATGGTCTGGGGCATGTGCTAGTGGCATCTAGTGGGTAAAGACCAGGGATGCTGTGAAACTGCTTACAGCACACAGGCAGCACCCCACAACAAAGAATTTTCCAGCCCCAAATGTCAATAGAGCCAAGTTAAGAAACCCTGGTCTAGAGGAAGGCTTTTCTGTAGTAGATTGGAGTTTCGTATATCTAAGAACGATAGTGTCAAGGCCATACTGCCGCGTGGAATTCGGTCAGGGGCTGTTTATCAGTGTCTCTTTACTTTTTGCTCAGTTGTAAATCTGGCTAAAAACCTAGTACTCCCTATGCCATTGGTCCAAAAATATCTTCATCCTAGAACAAGTGCATGCGGTAATTTTAAAAGTATTTTAATGAAAATTGCAGTGTCCGTTGGATTAATGTTTTGTAAGTTGTAGAGACCCTTCTATGTGGCAGTTCATTTAAAAAACTATATCTTACCACAACAGATTCTTAAGATGACTTATATGCCCATTGTAGAAAACTTGAAGAGTATTTTTAAGAGTTTTTAAAAAGCAGTAAATCCAAAAGGAATCAATTCAGTATATTATTTACATTGTTTAAATGGATTTTTAAAAATAGTTGACATCTTGCTATTTATACAGTTTCTAGTCTGCTTTTTTGTCCTACATTTCAAACATCACCCCAAGTTATTTGAGCCTTTGTAGACATTCAGAGGGCTGCTTGGTGCTCCATCATAAGATAATGAACCCTAGATTTCCTAAACACTGTTGTTGAATACAGGTTATTATCAGCTTTTCACTATCATAAATAATCTGGGATGGATATTTCTGCTTTTCATGTTGCTTTTAAGTAGCACAGCAACGTGAATTGTTGGGAGGGCTTTGGGACATGGTTATGTAATTCCTAGCCTGTGACAGAAGCAGACAGAAAAGTCTTGTACCAAATGTAGCAGAGGAGACACAGGGACACCATTTGGATCACCTGACTCATTGGAAAAGTTCTGGAATTCCTAGGAATGTGGATTTAAAACTTGGCTAGACCAACCAAACCATGTATCTACGTGTACACACGTCTATGTAAGTAAATGTCAAAAAGGAAAACAAAGCTGGAGGGATAAACAGCAGACTTTTAGCAGAGGCAACTCCGGGATAATTAATTGGGATTAGAGAGAAGGGCAGGCAGAGAGGAAGCACTTTAGGGTCTTTTTCTTCCCTATTATCTTTTCTATATTCTTTGAATTCTTAATTATGAGAATATATTCATACGTAACTTGTGTAATATTTAAACCTAATATGTTTTAACTTTTTTTTAAAATTTATTTATTTATTTTATTTATGGCTGTGTTGGGTCTTCGTTTCTCTGCGAGGGCTTTCTCTAGTTGCGGCAGGCGGGGGCCACTCTTCATCGCGGTGCGCGGGCCTCTCACCATCGCGGCCTCTCTTGTTGCGGAGCACAGGCTCCAGATGCGCAGGCTCAGTAATTGTGGCTCACGGGCCCAGTTGCTCCACAGCATGTGGGATCTTCCCAGACCAGGGCTCGAACCCGTGTCCCCTGCATTGGCAGGCAGATTCTCAACCACTGCACCACCAGGGAAGCCCCCTAATATGTTTTAGGGAGTGAGTTGGATCCTCATGGAAGGGGGTCTGAGCTATGTCAGCACACACTTCCACTGCTTTTTTAAGCAACCCTAGCACGACGCCGGCACATCTGGGGCCAGGACACACAAGCGCGTCTGGAGCTGATGCCGTGTTCAGAGCTGAGAAGCTCGCACCTGCATTTAGATGAGAGGCCTTCATCACTTGTTCTCCTCCCAGCTCAGTGGACGTGACGCCTCTGTATCCACAGTGTGTGACATAGAGGCAGTGGGTAGAAACGCACAGTCTAGGGCCAGGAGCCCGAGGGTTTCAGGTTGACCGACTTAACATTACCCTTGGTTCCTGTACCATTGCCCTAAGTGCCGGTTTAGCCAGACTTTCTCCGTGAAGCACATAGCCGGCCCCGGGCCAGCAGATGGTGAGATGGCTCTTTTGTCTTTCAGGCCGCACACCTGGTCCCTGGCTCCACACTGAGGCGGCCGGCCAGAGCTCCGATGACATCAAAGGCAGAAATGCTCAGGTAACACAGCCCTCGGGTCTCTGAGGGTAAAACTGGGAAACCTCAGGGAGCACAGAATTGTTGAGGGTGTGCTTTCCTCTGAACAGCATCCCGCTTTTCCTCAGGGAAAACCATAGGGGTACCTGTGTTTCCAGCTGGGATGAAACACTCACAATTTCAAAACCTGAAGAGTGAAAGGGGGGAGCTTCTCTGGAATCACCACCACATACAGAAGCAGCTCTGGCAACACAGAACCCCTTGGGAATCACTCTGCAACCATCAGCCCGTTCGCCCCCATCATTCTTCCCTCGTTACCGTGGCCTGAGAAGCCTGAGAGGAAAGCTCTGTAACATGTATAAAACATAATGTGGTGTTCTCTCTCGTCTATAGAATACATGGTTTCTCATAGCACCCTGGGGGTTTTTCTCCCATCAACATTATCATTTACTTATTTTTTTATTTTTTTAATTTTTATTTTATTTTATTTTTGGCCACACCGCACAGCATGCGGGATATTAGTTCCTCGACCAGGGATTGAACCCGTGCCCCCTGCAGTGGAAGCACAGTGTCTTAACCACTGGACTGCCAGGGAAGTCCCCAACATTATCATTTCTTTTGACCAAATTCAGCCACAAATTTTGCTGGTGGCTAGAGGAAAGCTGGGGGGAGGGGATCGGGGGAACCAGAGAGGCGCTTGTGTCATAATTGTGAGTCTTTGAAGAAATGCCCTCGTGCTAACACGAGGCAACTGGGACACAGTGTTTTC
This sequence comes from Balaenoptera ricei, assembly GCF_028023285.1. Lineage (NCBI taxonomy): Eukaryota > Metazoa > Chordata > Mammalia > Artiodactyla > Balaenopteridae > Balaenoptera > Balaenoptera ricei. The sequence continues at coordinate 47,508,189 of NC_082647.1, read as the reverse complement.
TAACCTGGGCGGAGATGACATCTCTCACCGCAGATGACAGGGTCTCATCTTTAAAGGCCCTTCGTTTCTTTGAAGACATGCATTCCATCCACCCTGGCCTCCTCCTGTTTCAGAGTGCTGTGTAACAAAAAGGGTGGCCTGCTGTTAGATCAGAACCTCAAGGAAAGGGATGTGAGAAAGAAGGAACTAGGTTACTGGAAGTGGGGATGAGTTTCCTGAAGGAGGACAAGCACCCTCTCCCCTTTCTCACCATGGCTAATCCAAAAATTGCAATAACCATTCTCAGATGATTGTAGGTTCAAAACTGGGTGTATGATTGCAGTTCAGAGAAAGTATGTATACAGAGGGAAAAAGAAGACAGGAAGAATATACACAAAATTGTTCACAGGCATTCACTCTGCCAGCTTATGGCTGATTTTGACTTCTTAGGGGGCATTTCTGCAATTTCTGAATGTTCTATAATAAATACATTATTCCTGTGATCAGAAAGATATAGTAATAATCAAAGTAATATTTCCTACATTATATAGCTCTTTATATAGTTTAGATAACTTGCATATGTTATTTCATTTGCTCCTTTTAGCAACACTGTGGTATAAGCTGGAGAGATACCTTTAATGCAAACTTTTTTTCATATGAGAAAACCAAGCTCCAAGAGGTTAAGGAACTCACCCAAGGTCACATTCGCAGACCTCTGACTCCTTTTCCAGTGCTCCTTCCACTGTACCTCACTGCTTTGCCTGGCATGTTAGAATTGACAGGACAGGAGTCACCCTCCCCTTCAGATGTGGCAAGCATGATGGAGCATTATGCACCGTCTGGTCCCTGACCTCATGGCAGGCACACATCTAAATCCCCGAGCCCATAAAGTCTAGTCAAGGATGAATTGTTAAGTCTCTCTTGGGCGTCCCATTGTCAAGAAGGTCTTCTTTATGTCTAGCTGGACACCGTCTTAATTCATTTTCACTTCAGTGAGGCAAAAAGCAATCGCCCAGAGAAGTCAAGGGGTTCCAGACATGGTGAACAGCACCCTGGGGGTGCTCTTCTTTTATGGGTACAGAGCCCAAGTGATCCGTGCACGGCTGGGAGCCCTGAAATCTGAAAGCCTGGGACCCTTTCCCTGTTTTCCGTTGCCTTTTCTTGGGATCGCCACCAAGTTCTTTGCTTTTCTTGAGCTTCCCGTCAAGTGAGTCTGCTGGTGCTTGATCCCTTAAATGTTTTTGATGGGATTAGGTCCCCACCTGCCACAAGCTACACTTTCATTCCTTTTCCACCCACGACCTCCTGTGTGAAAATCAGCACCTTACGTATGATGGGACCATCAGACCCTGGCAGCCTTGCATGCATGAGGGAAAGCGTCACTGCCCGGCCCCGGAGTGTGTCATTTATGTGCTGTGAGTCTTCTGACCCCACCTGATAACACTGTCGTTTTCCACAGTTATCCCTAAAGACACTCTGGTGAGAAGACAGATGAAGCCAACATCCTGTGAGCCACCTGGGGTTCCATATGGCGGGGTGGACATCGCCAGGAGAACGTCAGACCTCACCACTCTCAAGTTGTAATTCAGTTGACATACAGGCTCTGCATGGAGCATTTATTTATTGTAAATACGTGATTTGCACAGGCTTTAAATCAGTATTATAGTCGATTTTTATTTGAGTAATTTAAAAAGCATACACATCATTTCTCCATTGTTTAAAATGCGTCTTGGCATTCATCTGTCAGCACAGATGAGAGCCCTGTCCCCACCAGAGAGTGTCCATTCCATGACTGTAAATACGCATGCAGGCTGGCCCTCCCTGGATTCGGAACCATTTTTAGAAGATTCCTTAGTTTCCCAAAGTCATAGTATCCACAGCAGCTTCTTATTGGCATGATTTTCTAGTCTCATCACACAAACTGCAAAATCAAACCAGATAATGCCTTATAAATGACGCGGCTCACAGAGAGTAATGTGTCGCCACACGGCCTCCAGTGAACGAGATGCCGCGTCTCGTTCCCGTCTTGCAGTACAGGGATTCTTTTGCTGCCTAATGTAAACGTAACGCAAATCAAAGGCAAGAGCGGGCTTGGCCTCTCCAAGGCCGACCACAGGGCCCCTTTTGTGTCTGAATGATCCTGCAAGTAGCCAATGCTCTTACTGTTTACACGGCCCCTCGTGCCCAAGTCTGCATGGTGTTCCTCCTGTCTCTCCAAGTCCCCAGCCTCATCCTGGCAGACAAGGTGAGGTGAGCTGTATGAGATTTCAGTATTTTCCCTGCAAGTTAGAAACCTGTGTAAGTCATCATGAGTAAATTCCTAATTCTGTCTCAGAGCTCTTTTTTTTCCTCCCCCGAGTGCAGGGTTTTCGTGAAAAACGTGACACGGAAAAGTATAGACTGAAATGTATTCTGAAATGTCTGCCTCAAATATCAGTGCCCTGCGCCCACCCTTAGGGAGCCTGGAGCCACCCATCAGGCAAATCCTAGCTGCCTTCTGAGCCCAAGAGAACCTAATTGGTCTGAGAGTCCCCCAGTCCCTGTGGTGGCACCTCTCTAGGTGGGGAGAAGTGTGTGGGTTCAGCCAGCCCTGACTGTGGACCGGGTCAGGACTGGCTGTGACCTGTGACCGCTCCTCTCACACCCTTTTTCTGGAGCTGGCAAGGGAATGGCAGTGTGTTTTTGCTTGCTGCATGACCCCATCCTTGGTGGAAAAGCTGTGACAGGAAGGAGAGAAAATAGAAGGAAACAGACTGATCCCTCATCTGTGCTCAAAATAGCTGTAGATTAAAGGAAATCAGGGAGGCAGAAGTGAGAAGAGCAGTGAAAAATAAGTTTCCTTTGAAATAGCCCACTCATGCACTCACACCTCAAGGACGTAATGCCCGGAACACGCCATCCATGAAAGGTAGACCGTTAGGAGTGTTTTGGCAAACACGATACTACACCACCTAGCTGCTGTCTGGAGTGGAGACTAAGATGGTGTCCTCCATCATTGTTATGCTTTCTCATTCCAGACAGAAGCCACTGAGCGAGGTCAGGTTCCCTTCCCTGGGGAATAAATCATGCCAAATTGTAACAGCTAAATCAATGGAAAAGAAGCTTTTGCAGGTCATCAGCTATGGGCATACCTGATTTGTTTTTTTGGTTCTGCAAGGTTTCCAGAAGGTCAGAACTTTTGTTTATTACAGTATCCACTCCACCTCTCTCTCAGTTGTACAGAATAGTTACAAGGGTTTTAATGATCATGATTAAGGAGGCGCTAGACCAAGGCTGTTCCACCTTCAGAGTAGACTGCCTGCCCTAATGAGGTATTTACACATTAATGTTCTGCACCGCTGGGACGGAAATTCAAAATAAAACCATTCAAGGACAGAGGGAAGGAATGAGGAGAAACCAAAAATTGCAACTAGGGAGAAATTTCAGGAACCTGGGATCACGTCCCTCCTCCAGACCCATCACTGAATTCTCGCCCTTTGAACTCTCACAGTGCCAGCCTCCGGCAGGACAAATCCTTCACCCCTGGACCACAAACTCAAATGTAGCGCCCCTCCCATCCTCGCGTATTCTTGCTGGCGCTGTGGTCTGTGACTCCCCCAGTGTTTCACGTGTATTTTATATTTATTGATGTTCCCTCTGCAGATTCATTTCTTTGTATCTAATAAACTTTAATAAGTGGGAACGCTTCTAGCTGTTCACTCGTTAAAGCCTATCGATGGTCACCAGCACCAACCTAAGCCAACCATTTTTAAGGATTAGAAGGGCTCATACAGGGTACTGACACAGGACCCAACACTTGCTGTAACATTCTGTGTTAGAGATGGGGCCTTTCTTTTTGGAGCTGAACTTTCTAACTAAACTACAGAATGTTTTCCTGGCTTTTGTAGCTAACTAAACAAATGGGTATTTGGGAAAACCAACCAAGGGAAAAACTTTCTCAAATGCATTTTGTAAAAAGTAGATAATACTATGTTTACTCAGTTTTATTAATATCAAATGGGCAGAGTATTGTTTACAAATTACGCTGACTTGTGTTAAAATGGAATAGCTCTCAACCTAAAGTGCACTGAGCACTGCCACCTCAACTAAGCAAACCCTCAAAAAATCTCCTATATGGAGCAGTAATCATCTCCATCTTCATTACAGTGTCTTGAGGTACAGGGGAGATGAGGTTTACCTGATAGGTAAGTTGGCTTAAGGGAAAACATGGATCTGAATTTCGATTTTGCATCTTACAAGTTTAAGGAAGTAACAGTTTTAGCCAGTCTATGCCTCAGTTTCCTCATCGGTAAAATGGGGGCATAGATATGTATCTAAGCATATACTGGTGAAGATGGAGTAACATAACCCCTGGGCTAGCCTTTAACCGTCGGGTCATAGGAGACCAAGGTATCAGTGCATGCATGCGTGCGCGCGCACACACACACACACACACACACACACACACACACACTTGGGTACAAGCGGTTTGCTTATTATACATCCAGTCACACACAGAGCTCTCGCTGGCTGCATTCCAGGCATTCCATTCAGATGTTCGCTGAGCTGCTCAGATCACTAGCTCTGCTGTTGGGTAAAAGGAGAGAGCAGTAATTAAAATTCACAGATGCTCCTGAAATAAATCTCATCTAGAAAGTAATTTCAAAGTTAGCTGCTACACACTTTGCATCTGAATTAGTTGAGAACCTGACTTGTTTTATCTGCTGTCTTATTAGTAGAAGCACAGATAAGCTTTTTCATGACCAAAAGGGCCCATCTGAGTGGAGAAAAAATGCGATGGCCCAAGATAATCGACAAAGTGGAGAATGGACTTTAAAGCCACTGACTGTAGGGGTAGGTGAAGTGGCCATAGTTCTAGGCACCCCTGATGGAGTTCCGGGTGGGAGAGGTGGTGCCTAGAGGGGCGAGGGGAGCAACTTAATGGGAAGGGCTATGGACTCCAGAAGCATGTTCCAGGTTCTCAGACTGTGCCCCAGGAGGCTTCGCATCCTTCATGAACCTGCTCTGTTATGAACTGAACTGTGTCCTCCAAAAATTCATATTTTGAAGTCCTCACCCCATACCTCAGAAAGTAGCCTTATTTGGGAATAGAGTTGCAGATGTAAGTTAAGATGAGGTCCTACTGAAGTAGGGTGGACCCCTAATCCACCCTATATGACTGATGTCCTTATAAAAAGGGGAAGTTTGGACACAGACACATACACAGGGAGGATGCTATATGAAGATGAAAAGAGAGATTAGGGTGATGCTTCTGCAAGCCAAGAAATGCTGAAGATTGCCAGCAAACCACCAGAAGCTAGGTGAGAGGCATGAGAGGCATGGGACAGAATCCCCCTCACAGCCCTCAGGAGGAACCAACCCTGCCAACACCTTGATCTTGGACTTCTAGCCTCCAGAACTGTGAGATAAATCCCTGTTGTTTAAGCAACCCAGTTTGTGGTCCTTTGTTATGGCAGCCCTAGCAAACAGATACATGCTGTGTTACCTTGGAGCTTTGCAAGAGTTTACAGTTTATGAAAAAGAGCTGAGAATAAAGTTTAAACAGTCAGCAATTCCTTGTCATGTAAATGGGGCCATCATCTACTCTGACCTTGACACAGGTCACGTTGCTGGTAACTAAGTCCTATTTTCATGAACAGACATTCAGTTGCATTTTGCCTGTCACGTGGAGACAAAATCATGGAAGCAATCTGGCATTTCTAGGTCACAAGAGTGGGAAGAGCTGGCTTTTTTCTTAAGTGGCATCCTTTCCTCTAGTGGAGCTTCTATGGCTTTAAAATAAAGATGCTCGGCATAGACGGCACCAGCCATTCTGATGATTTTTTTTAATTTGGTAAAATACACATAAACATAAAATTTACCTTTTTTTTTTTTTTTAATTTACCATTTTTAAGGGTACAGTTCAGTCGTGTTAAATACTTTCACAGTGTTGTGTGACTAGTCTCCAGAACTCTTTTATTATCTTGCAAAACTTAAACTCTGTACCCCTTAAACAGTAACTCCCCATTCCCCTTCCCCCCTAGCCCCTGGCAACCACCATTCTACTTTCTGCCTCTATGAGATTGACTGCTCTGGGTACCCCATAAAAGTGGAATCAAATAATATTTGACTTTTTGAGAGTGGCTTATTTCACTTAGCATAATGTCCTCAAGGTTCATTTATGTTGTAGCATGTGTCAGAATTTCCTTCCTTTTTAAGGCTGAATATTCCGTTGCTTGGATATACTACATATTGTTTATCCATTCATTCACTGACGGAGACTTGGCTTGCTTCCACCTTTTGGTTATTGTAAATAATGCTGGTATGAACATGGGTGTAAAAATATCTGAGACTCTGCCTTCAGCTCTTTTGGGTATATACTCAAAAGTAAAATTGCTGGCTTATATGCTAATTCTATTTTTAATTCTCTGAGGAACCTCCATACTGTTTTCCATATCAGCTGCACCATTTCATATTCCCACCGACAGTGCACAAGGGTTACAAATTCTCCACATCCTCACCAACACTTATTTTCTGATTTTTTTGATAGTAACCATCCTGATGGGGTGTGAGGTGGTATATCATGGTTTTGTGTTTATTTTTAACGAGTGAATTTATCCACAGAATGCATAAATGGAGAAAACGCTGAACGGTTGGGTTTTCCGAAGATTCCAGTCATAAAATATATCCCCTTTCATACATTTTCTATGTTGTGGCCAATGCCCACATCTATTAATGAAACACAAGATAGAAGAGGCCAAGAGACATTAATTTCAGTATTTTTTTATTGTATGCTTGATGTATTTAGAGACAATTCCAAGGGCAAGCACTGGTTGGGGAAGTTATCTGGTCTGTAGATATGTGTACAAAAGGCTATTAAGACTACACGGTCAGTTCCCACTGCAGGAAGCAGAAAGGTTTTCCTTTTTATTATTCCCTGCCCCTAGCATTTTCCAGCTCACACATCTGACTTCTCACAACATGACTGCAAACATGTACGTATTCATCCCCACGAGAAATCGGCATGTGACATCTCGGGATGTTTGGATTCAATCAGATAAAGCACATTTGACACAAACCATAGGAGGGGAAGTTGGGACCTAGGACCCTATGGAATGAAATGCCAGGGCTACAAGGAAGCACAGGCACTGCTGGGTCAGCTGGTGCACGTGACCTGCCGCCCCTCCCCCTCCACACGAGAAAGGCCAGCTCAGTGGGTTCCCCTCCCTCCTTCCTCCCAAAAGCTGAGAGCTCAGCTGAAGACCTTCCCCAGAAATGACTTGACTGCTCCTCAGTCAAGAATGCTGTTAGTGGTTTCATAACAGACACGCTGGTCCCACCTGGCTTTCCTGCTGGGCTGGGCAGAGCTGTGTAACACCTGGACCCATGTGGGATGACATCAGGAAGCAAAGTAGTTTGCCTGGTTGATAATTATTTTTTATACCTAATAATCCACCCGATAGTGAAGGAACTTCACTGCTAATATCTAATAGGCATACACCTTCTCTATTAGACAGCTTATAAGAAAGACTCTTTCTAACAATAACACTGTCTTATGTTATTGGGCACTAAAGAATTACCATAATTTCAAGTATATCCTTAGTCTACCTAAAATTCCAAACCACCTCCAAGGATGAAAGAGTACTACTTCTGCTTTGCTAATTTGCTTTTACTGGAGTTTCTGCCCCTCCTCAGAGGATGAGTGGTAAATCCCATCTACTAGCCAAGACTAACTAGCTTATGTTTGATTATGGGGCGCGGGGATAGGGGAGAGATTCTGTCCTTCACGGCCATGTCTTCTTTCTGCACAAGGCATACACAGCCCCCTCCCCCTCCCCCAGGTCTTAATGGATACACAAATGGTATTTTAGGAAGCTATTTACACGCCAACCTTTAAACATTATTTTCATCGTTCGTCTTGAATATTCATTTTCCCCATACTGCCTTTAGAAAAGCAATCCCTGGTCAAGAAATTATCCACGTAATGATAAGCATTTTTCAAAAGCAGAGTCTGTTAGGAGCATTTAAAAACAAACATCCCCCAGCAATGGCGTACTCAAAATCCAACTACATGTTTCAAGTTGTTAATATGTCACTAGAAGTGAGTATAGCCACATCAGCAGGCTCTTTGCTCTCTTCCTGTCTTTCCCCTCGCATCCCAATGCACAAAGAATCTGTCCACCGCTATTACTCAGGTTTTAACTGTACAGAGAACATCTCTGTACAGCCTGATGGAAGCATCCCAGCCCCTTTTAACTTCTGCCATGAAAGGACTGCCACACCCTCTAGTGGTAAGACAGTGGCATCACAACTGTGATGTATAGCGTCAGCCAAGACACCTCTCAGAGTTGGCCCTTCTTTGGGTTGCTGGAATAAGGTCAATGTCTCTAACAGAAGTGGCCATTATGTTTCCCACTGCACAATCGCTGGGTAATGGCATAAGTCTGGCTGGGTTATCCGTGACCTTTGCTTGGCCCATAATAATGAAAGCAGGCCTCTGTGTAATTTATGCTCACTAGACTTCTTTTGGTCAAACCCCTAATCACCCTGGGTATCTCAGACATGCCAGGTCTGATGAAATGTTTCCATAATAGGGGGAGAGGATTCCACATGGTGAAATTTTAGAGTGGCTTTCTGCACTATCTTGTTTTAAATAAGCACTCAGCAGGTGGGCTTGGGAGGGGATGAGGTACATATGTCACCCCCAAGCCTCACCCTTCCCCACTCAGCAGCTGTAGACAGACACTCTGAGTGGCTGCACCACCTAAGAGGACACCCTAAGTTCACCCACAGTGAGAGCCCAGGCCAAACCCCGACAAAACTCAGCAACCGCAAGTCACCGTGAACAGCTGCTGTTAACTCTGTCAGCACAAATATTCCTCCCATCTCTCACCACTTGTAGTTAGTGATTTTACATACAGAATTTGCAGAACTGCTGGGCAGAAAGCTCACGGTGCTCTTACGCTTACACCCTTACAGGGGAGTTGGTAGAAAAAAGGATTTGTTCCAGTAAAACCTGTGACCCTCAGTGTCCACGTCTGTGTATGGGGCCCAAGTCCCTTCCAGCTCTCATGGCATATGATACACTGCAGCTGACAAGGAGTCACTAACTCGAAGTCACTTCCAAGACTACTGACACTCACAGTATTTCCATTTGGAAATGCCTATCAAGGCATTTCTAACTTGAAGGAGTCAAGTTAGAAGTCAAGGAGTCACTAACTCGAAGTCACTTCCAAGACTACTGACACTCACAGTATTTCCATTTGGAAATGCCTATCAGTGATGAAGACAGGTGAGGCTGCATAATGAAGCCGCTGTCCTCCCTCCCACTGCTGTATTAACACACACACTTCTCAGTATCTCTGCCCCCTTCCATGTTAAGAGTGGTGGAGAGTTTCAGTAGCTGGAAGTAAGCGCCCCCCCACCCCCCACCAGCACCTGCCCACTTCAGCTACCGGTCTGAAGGCAGCCAATGGGCCATGCAGGGCAAGAGGAATAAAGGGAAGGATTAGGGAAAGCCAGGTGCCTCCTCCACAGCTTTGGGGGCTATAACAGGCTGGGTAGGAAGGGCGGGGGTGGGACTGTCACCGTGGAGCCGAATGCTTCTCCATCCATCTGTCCCCTTCCTGCCCTCTGTCTTCCCCGTGCTGGGCCCATCTGGTCTTCCTCACATGCTTTCCTGGGCTCTGCTGGTAAGTCAAATCCTTCATGCGCCCACAACATGGGAAACAAATCAGTTTAATTAAAGTCTCTGCTGAGATAATGGGGTGGCTGCTCAGATTCCAGCTACTTTAACTGGAATCTAAACAGCCAAGAGTTTCTCCTTTTCTTTCCCTCATTAGCTGAGAAATTTGCAGCTTCATGGGGTGGAACTTCTGCCGCAGGGCCATTTAATTAATCCTAAACTAGATGGCGGTAACCAGGCCCAGAATCATTTCTAGACACACGCACATCCGTGCGGCGGGTGAGTGGCCGTGCAGGGAGAGCCCCGTGCCTCATGGGAGAGCCACGCCGCGATCCAGGGACGTCACGCACAGCTGCCTCTGAACCTCTACAGTGGGCAGCTTCCAGCTCGCACGGCACGGGGAAGCTGTCTGTGGGTCCACCGCACACGAGCGCGGTGCACAGGTTCTTTCAGATCACAGGAATCGGGATGGAGCTGGGCCTGGAGAGGAGCCCCCTTTATTCCTTCCCACTTGTTTTGTCTCTCAGAAGACACAGCTGGAGACATTCTGCATTACAGGCCTGCGCTCAGCAGAAGGGAGGCCAGGCCTGAAGCCTCCCTCGAGCACACACACAAGAGCCCTGGGCCAAAGAAATGCCTTTTGTTAACCAGAAAGAAACCACTACTGAGAGAAAGAGTAAGACGTCAAAAGATTTTGCCTTCCCCTCAAACTCGGCGCAGTGGAGCCTGTCTTTCAAGGCTTGATGGACTCTAGTCCCCCCATGAAAAGGCTAATGTGTCCATTTTCACTGAAACACAATAAGAGCAGCTTAAAATCCACCATCAGTCATACAATCGCACAACAGGCAAATGGGATACATGTTACACTGCAGAAGGAGGGGATCTATGTTGCAGAAGAAGGGGTCGTTGTGAGATCCGAGGCAGAACACTAGGGAACAGTGTGACGTTAACACATCTGAACTTTCTCATTTTACTCGGACAGGAGAGCGGTTTGTTTTGCTGGTAATTTAGTAAGGTGGGAAATTTTAAATAAGAAGGGGAAAGGGAATGCTTACTTCACTTAAAGAACTTAATCTCCGTGTCAACACAGTCATAGAAGAGATCTCCCACTTCGGTGGGGTCCAGGGGGTCATTGCTGGTCAGGATTCCCTCCATGGCTTCCAGACCTTGCTTCTCTAGTTCCAGCATCGTCTTCCTCAGCTTTTGACCTTGCTCCTGAGAAGGACAGAAACAGCGGGGGTCATTGCAATGGACACTGAAAGCCCCCCGGAGGGCCTGCCCCCCGCCCCATTCAATCTGCTCCCCGCGGGACTGCCACGGGGATGGTTCTAAAATGCAGGTGCGGTGAGGTCACTGCTCTGCTTGGAGTACTTGCCTTCGGGATAAAAATCCAGACTCCTGAGTGACGCTGGGAAAGGCCCTTTGTAACATACGAGGCTCCAGCGTGCCTCGCCTTTGCCACGCCTCCCGCATCTCCTTGCTCTTCAGCCAGACCAAAATTAGCTGCATTCCTCCAGCCCATGATACTCTTTCTCGCCACGGCACAGGCAACCCTGCTCCCCTCAACACTCGGTCAGCTTGCGCCCACCTTCAGGCTTCCGTGAACGCCTTTCCTCTAGGCTCCCCCCCATCCAATGCCTTTCCTTCTGCCATGGTTGTTCTCTTTCTGTCTTGCGATGGTCTGTCTACTTACCTGTGTCCCCCATTAGACCACGATCTCCCAGGGAGGGAGACCCGGGCTTATCTCTATCCTCCTGCCTGGGACAGAGGAGGCACTCCCAATAATGTTTCTTGAAAGAATAAATGGATCAATGAATAATCACATGGCATGTCTATCCCCGATTTACTTTTTTTCTGAGGGGGTGACATCTCTTCTTCCAAGTGGCAGTCGCTCATTTACAGTGGATGATGATGAGAAGCTTTTATTTGCCCAATTAGTCCCAGAACAGAGAAGCCGCTGTCACCACCCATCCACCACTTCCTAGTGCTGCCTTAACTCAAACCAATGGTCATTGCCAAATTTCAAAGCCCACCCAGCCTCATCAGTCTCATCTCTTTGAAATTTTGTGTAGGATACTTCAGAAAACACGGCCCTTTCTACCCCTGCCTTCGTTTGCCAAAGAGCCACAAAACTGTGCACCGGGGAGTGACATTTCCCCCCTGCTCGGGCTTACTGTCGTCCACCTAGAAAACATGAACAGTCAGCAACCAGGGAGGGCAGCCCTGGACAGAACTCTGTGTGATGCAGCGGTAGCACTCATGGTTCCAGGGAAATGTCTGGCAGGGAGGGAAGATGTCAAACAACTGCGACTTTTACACGTCAGAATGGTCATTTCTGGGGCACAGAAGAGCAAGTTCTATAAACAGTGAGACTACCCTTCTCAGAGATACTTTCTGAATTCACTTGGATTTCCTGCTGTCCTTTCTTGCTATCCTTTTTAGAGAGTCCACCGTGCTGGATGTTAAGAAAATAAGCTCACCCAGTCCACGCAAAATGCACGCACCAATTTACCTATAAGATGTCACTTTCTTCAGGACAAATCGGAACTTTGCAAGTTGTTAAATAAATGCTTGGGAAGCAGATGAGCATCTGACAACCATGTTCCTTCCTTCTCCCTTCAGCCAAATAGAGGCTTGGATTTTATATGAAAGTCCACCACTAAGGGTTGCTGTGGGCATATATTGAGTGTTTGTCTTGTTTGAATTGATGTCTTGTAACTTTATTAATCAGAACTTTGGGTGGAGGAGGGAGGGCTGCACTTTGAAGTATAACTATTTTAAAACTAGAAACTTTAAACAAAACTTTTTTGTATGAAAAAATATACATAACAAAATTTACCATTTTAACCAAGTGTACAGTTCAGTGGCATAAAGACATTCACATTGCTGTGCAACCATCACCACCATCCGTCTCCAGAACTTTTTAAAACACAACACGATTGCATCTTTAAAGTGCTGCCGTTACGTACACATTTTTACCCCTAAAAGTATACAAAGAATTTTCGACAACAGAAAAGCAGTTCTCCTGATTAGTACTGCACGTTTCTGTTATTTGCAGGTGAACAGTAAGTAAAAGAGGGAGATTCTTAGCCCACTGAGTTCTAGAATAACATCCATCAAAAGCAGAGGCTTGCTTTCACTGGCTTTCAAGAGGCTGGGAGGAACAACTACCACCAGCATTCTAGCAGGGGCCTCGGGAGCCTGGGTTTCTGGAAGCAGACTTGCTGGAGAGGAGGAAGATGACGAGCTTGCTAACCGCCGTCCTGCCTCCTTTCTAGGGACCCCGCCCGCTCCCGGGGCTCACAGCCAGGCTCACCTCGTCACTCTCCAGGACCGCCCGGGCCCACTCGTGGGCCTTGTACAGCTCGTGGCGGCGGTCTGGCTTCTCCTGGAACCGAGGCTCCTTTTTGGCAGGGTCGTCGTCTCCGAAACAGGGAGACTGTGCTTTGGGGACGAGTTTTACATCGTCGACAAAGATGAAAGGCTTGAATATGGACCTGGAGAGAAAGGAGAGGAACTTCAGCCAAACCAAGCCTGGGGCTTGAGGACACCAGGGGCTGCCCTTTCCTTCAGCAAACATCTCCTGGGCCAGCTCACGGTGGCAGGCGGGTGCCTGCCGGGAGAGACCCAACTGCATATTTTAGTAACTATTTTAGTAGAACTAACTGCCGTTTATAAGCTGCAAATTCTTCTATTTGCAGCGAGGAGACATCAAAACAGACTGGCTTTGTTCTGGGAAGGCCATTCAAGAGCCCCTTTCAGTCACATGAAAGAAGGCAAACAGACACAGTGTTCTGAGGAAAGGGCGCAATGGGCCACCGATTTGAGCGGGTCTTTCTCCACCGTGCTCTGCGGAAAGGGGTCTCCTGGAAAGGCAGGGTCTGAGACCTCATCCTTTTTTTTTAGGTTCTACCTTATTTGAAAATGTTTGGAATATCTCTGACAGACTCAAGGTGGGACAGATTAAGACAGATGACAAAGAAAGAATCCCGGGGCCCCAGAGAGGGCACACCACAGAAGACAGAAGTCTGGTTGTGTGAGAGTGTGGCTGAGGGGATAGTAGGCGGCTGACGCAAGAACTCTTTGATTCAGCTCTTTTGGCACGAGGGCTGTCTTAGGGGACATGGCTCTGTGTGTGTGTGTGTGTGTGTGTGTGTGTGTGCGCACCTGTGCATACCTGGGGACATTTCAACACGTCTCCCCAGACGCGCACACACCCCAAAACAGCCATGTGTCTAAGAAACCGCATCTTGGGATCCCAGGCCAGCGGGGTCCGTGGTGACCACAGCTGACAGTAACACTAGAGGGAGACAGCCTCACTCTCCCTGCTCTGCACCCAGAAAGAACACGGCTGGATCAAAGCGGTGCTCCTGGCAGAGCACAGGCACCTCTGGGCCCCAAGGGTGGCCTGTTTTCAATCACACCACGCAGGCACCTGCAATAACAATTGGAGAGAATGAGACACACACCCACACCCCATGTGTATGGCTCAGGTTTGGGTTATTTCCTCTCCTCTTAACTGGTGCCTCCCGTGGGTGAGAAGTGAGCTGGGAGGCTGATTCCCTCAGCCCCGAGATGCCTGGACTTGAGGCGGCCAGAGCAGCCTTGCCGGTGTGCCACACAAACATTTTCACTATGCCACAACCTGCAAAGAACTGGAAACCCATGACCTTTGCACCCAAACTGTGTCCTTGGACTTGAGCGTCAGCATCACCCTCAGGCCCCAACCCCGTCCTGCTGAACGGAACCTGCTTGTTAAGGTCCCCAGGGGATGGATGACATCCAAGTCTGAGGAGCATGACCAGAGACCACAGTAACTAGGAGTGACCTCTTGGGTTAGTTCCCTGAGGTTGTCAAGGGAAAGGGGCTCAGGTGAAGAAGAAAGACCCTGATCACAGCATGAAAGATCGGGCTCATCCTAATTTAATTTGAATATTGAAAGCAGTTGCACCCAAAGCTGGCAAAGTGGGTGGTACAGGTTAAGGATAAGTGCTGTTTTCTGCAGGTGATGCAAACGCAGGAGACTGAGCCCATCCACCGTGAAGCACAAGACATAGGCGTGTGGGCTGGACCTAATTCCACAAGGCCGAGTCCTCCCAAGGAACTTCCCTCCCCAAGATGCAGGGGAGCTACCTTATACAGAGGGAACACACATTGCCACTTCCTACGGCCTCCTGAAAATACATCGCTCCTCTTCCCTTCTCCTGAATGTTGAATGGGTGACTGTTGAAAGTGAAAGGAATTAATGCACAATTTTAAAGCGTCTAAAGAATTTTGATTACATGAAGTTGAATTCTCCAACTGGTCATTTGGTTGACTCTGCAAAAGGGCAGTTTGAGGGTTCACTGGCAGATGGTAATGGATCGGGAGGGAGAGAGAAGGGAGGGAGGGAGGGAGGGAGGGAAGGAGGGAGGGAGGGAGGGAAAGAGGTGGAAGAGGGCGGAGTCCAGCGTAGAGACATCCAGAACTAACTGCCTCTGTGCCCCTCTGGTCTCTGACAACACAGCAGCCTCACAGCAGGCAAGTGTCCTATCCTTCAGGGCCTGACAGCACTCGGGGTTTCCTGAAAAGTCAGTGCACACAACACACACCGTCTTCCAGCAGACGTGACCTGCAGCTTCCTTGGCCTGAGCTGAGACCCCCTGAGGGACACTGGGCCCGGGCTCCTGCCAAGCACCCCAGAACCTGCACAGTTCACACCTCCTCCCCAGGCCCAGTGCTAGGCAGAAAGGGTCGGAGCCAGTGGATCCCCTGCTCTTGGGCTTGGAGGCGGGGTGGGTGCAGGCTTAGCCATGGCGAGCCAGCGGAACTGCAGCGTCCAGCAGAGCTGCTGAGCCCGGGCTGCTGAGATTCCTTGGGACAGGGGTTCTCCCATTTTACACCGGCCCCAGGCCACAGATGATGATCACTCGTGTGGTGCTACCCCATGCAACCCCCCGCACTGCGCCTCTTTTCTCCCCCCTTCAAAAGGCCATGTGGGAGTGATGTCTTCATTGGGGAATCTGTCATTCAGTTTCTGGAACCTCAGTGCTTTTCTTACCATGCGGCTCAGGACCATTCCGACACTGGCCCTGTGAGGGAGAAGGATGGCACTGGGTCTTGCTGAGCGACCATCCAGGTCTGCCTGCCTCATGACAGTGGGGCAGGGAACTGGGCTGGGACTCGGAATGGGGGGCAGGGGGTGTCCCCTCGTCACCTTTGACCAACTATGGGGCCCGTCATCTTCCCTCTGTGTCTCTCACTGGACTGAAGCGATCTCTACGGTCCCTTTCAACTTCTAAAGCTATTGTGTTATTTCTCTTTCTATGTCATGTGGCCTGTGAACTTGTGTCTTCAAGAAGTTCATGCTAAGAATAATCATGGTCTTCTGCACCCAATATACAGGACAATAGCAGAGTAAAAATCAGAACCCTCTATGTGATGGAACTTCAAACCAGTCCACGCTCATTTTAACATCAGTGAGAGTGTCCGGTAGCATTTCTAAGACAGGAGGGACCATATGTTTAATCCATTTTAACTTTAAAAATAAATAAGTAAATAATATGACGAGGTTCCCATAATATTCTAAGGCAGCCAAAGCTCTCCAAGAGTTTTTTTCCAAAGTCTATAAGGAAGTCAGCATCCTCAGCTGCTAAAAACATGAACCATAGATGTGTCTGGTGGTTAAAGGAGGTTTTTTTTGAGATTGAATAAATAAAATTACTGCCAATAAGAAACTGCAATAATACTAATATACCAGGGTGTGGGAATTATCTATAACTCAGTCCTAATAATTTATGTCTTCATATCCAGGAAAGGGCAACGTGGATAACTCAGCCGTTTCCAAATGTTCTTATTTCCTGCCAATCCTTCCAGAAGATCTCATTAAAAGTCCAAATAGGTGAGAAGATACTCTGACATCTTCTCACACTGAACCTCAGATGGTAGCTTCTTAAATGCCACTTGAGTAAATGTATGCTAATTAACGGCCCAGAAAGAGGAAACGACTTGCCAAGGCCGCATAGCCAGCCAGCCAGCGGCAAAGCTGAACTGCCATCTGGGTCGTGACCACCCCCTCCCGGCCCACCGCAGCCAGGGCGGTGCCCACTTCATCAGCCATGTGGAGAACCCCCAGAGGAGCCCGTGGGTGGCTCGGATGCAGGCGGGACACAGCTGAGGGAGCTCCAGAAGCTGATTCTCCTCCATCCTCAGAGCTGCCTCACAGGCTGACCTTCAGAGAAGCCCCCTAACCCAGAGCTCGCCCTGGTCACCCAGCCCCTCCACGGTGTGGTGTGACACGAATACAGAATGATAGGCCCAAAAGGGGAAGTGCTTCCACCAGCAAAGGTCGGCCCAGTAGCTGGTTAATGAGGAAGTTTAAAGGTGGCTGAGCTACGCTAAGGGGACCCTCGAGCAGGACAATTAAACAAAGAAAGCCATGAGCAACACGAAAGGGAACCCCGCCACTGCACCCGTCAGCTGTCGCTGAGACAAACCGAAGGGCCACGGCACACAGTCCGCTGACACGAAGCCAGCACGGGCTTGCAAGGTCTTTCTCAGAGTCTGCAGGATTTTAGTCCTGGGTGACACTCTGAGCCACAGCCAAGAGAGGCACTTCACTGGAGGCATCTTTGCCTTCTCTGTCCCTTTTTTCTTTCTAAAACCTTGAGATGGATGCACCAAGCCAGTGTAAAAAATCTGTTTTCCTCTCATTTGTTCCTTCCTTTGGAAGGGAAACAAAATTATCATGAAAGTTTCTAACATTTTATAATATATCATAATTTTCAAAGTGCTTTCATTCAATTCTCATGGAATTTCATTCATTCATTCATTCAATATGTGTGCAATGCTGAGATCCAGATACTATTCTAAGTACTGGGGATACAGCAGGGCAGCAGTCCCCAACCTTTTTGGCACCAGGGACTGGCTTCGTGGAAGACAATTTTTCCACGGACGGCGGGGTGTGGGGTGATGGTTCAGGCGGTAATGCGAGCGACGGGGAGAGGCAGATGAAGCTTTGCTCGCTTGCCTGCCGCTCACCTCCTGCTGTGCGGCCCGGTTCCTAACAGGCTGCGGACCAGGGGTTGGTTGGGGACCCCTGCAGCAGTGAACAAGGCAGGGCAAAAACTTCTGTACCATTTCACAGATGGGATGACTTGAGGCTCACAGAAGCTAAGTGCTTTGTCCACAGGCACATTCCTAATACGTGCCAGATGGAGAAGTAAATTCAGATCTTCTAAATCTAAAGTCATTTTCCCCCATTACCACTCACCCTTATATATCCCTTCTGCGGGTTTTTAAAATATATATATATATATATATATATATATATATATATATATATATATATATATATACGCATTATGCTACTGCAGAAAAGCAAAATATTTTTGTGCTTTGGGATTTGGAACTTAAGTATCAGTGGCCAGCTCACATTTCTGACTTCAAACATGGCTCTGTTCATACTGAAGATGCAGAAACTCCCTGAGCGATGAAGCTGGGCTTATCCTGTGCCCTGGAGTTCCCAGCAGATCCGCTGGCGCAGAAAATAGCAGCCCAAAGGCTCCTGCTTGGATGAAATTTGCTAAACTTTGAACCGATCTGAAAAGGGCCTGGAAGCACCAGTTTCTCTCAACTGCAGGTGTCCCTCTGAATGGTTCATCCATGGGTCATCCCAGCTTGACTGTGAGTCACGTTAATCATACAGTCAAAGCCACAACTGGTGGAGAGCAGAACTTATCCATGAAGGGTGTTTTCATTTAGAGGGAAAGACAACTAGTACTTCTGGAGCATGGGACACCCTTAGGGCTGGATCCAGATACTCTGGGAGGTTTTGAAAAGTCAAAACCGTGGGGTAGGAGAGAGGAAAAAGACAGTGTTGGGAGAATTGGGAATGAAATCAGAGGGAGTGCTATTTTACACAAGGCCCTCAGCTCTGTGTCTGTCTGTGCAGGCTGTGCCCCACACTGTATTTACATAGTAAACTACGGTGTCTACAGCCCCTAACATTATCTCCAATAATGAAAAGGCTCCACTTGTCACTAACATTTGAATTAACCAGACAAGACAGTCTCAGCTGATGCAATGTAGCCCCTCAAGCCTAGTACCTGGGAGAAGACAAAGAAAACACGCACACACCATGTCCCTTGCATCTCCCCATTCCCTGCCACCAAAGTGGGTCAAACACCCTCTTTTTCCTAGAACTTCCTCCCTATTTTCTGTTTCCCAGGCTAAATTACACGGCCTAATACAATTAAAGAAATGGGTGGGGAAATAGCCTTCTAATATTTAAAATGGAAAATTTTTAATACTCTCCCCCTCTTGGTTTATCCATCCTGTATCTTGAGTATTTGTGTGTTTTCTCAGATGTGGGGGCCTCTCAGTGGTGAAAATAACAAGCCCTAATTCATGATGTCTGCCGATTTCCACGGTGTAAACACGCCCACTGGGGCCCATTTCAAGCTACCGATGTGATGTCACTGAACACAGGGTTGGGAAGAGATGACATCAGCTGCTTCCACAGGCTCCGGCACACCACGAGACTCGGAATTTTACACTGTCTCAAAATGCGAAGCTACCTCTCTGCTATTTCCCTCTCCAATTCTTCATATCGATGAAGCTTTAACAAGTACTGCTTCCACGTAAGAAATGGCCTCCAAAGGTCAGAACCGGTGCACTAAAGCCAATGAGTGTCACTATATGGATGACCAAGGCACCAGCAGACTCAACAGAATATTAATATGATGGAATTTGCCTGCTCAATAAAATTAATTAAAGGTCTTTTGCATCTCCCACCCACTCTCAAACTCTGACTTCTGCATCTGCTTCCAACTCTCAAACTTACATAGTACCTGGTACATATTAGGAGGAAGGGAGGAGAGAAGGGAGGGAAGGAGGAAGAAAAAAAGGGAATGTGAGAACAAGCTATATCGAGAAAAGGATCTATAATTAATGCAATGAGCAAAGAGTCAAGAAGTTCTGAAGCAGACAGACCAATAGTAAGATAAGGTCCTTTGGTTTCTAACATTAATTGGGAAGATAAATAATATAGTCTTCTTTGATCATAATCTTTTGCAAGTCCACTGCTCTGAAACTATTTCCTGCAAACATCTCTCTAATGTTTTTAGCATTAGCAGAAGCCGGTTAAGATTTCCCTAATTTTATTACCTAAAAACCCAAGAGTAGGTAATTATGCTTCCTGATGACAAAATACAAAATGTTGAGCATGCCCAATTACAGAGAAACATTGAAATGTTGAATAGGAGAAAAAAAAATCTATGACATTTCTATAGTCACAGTAGGAAATGTAGCTCATTTCACCAGAGAAGATAAAAATGAATGTCTTCCGGGAAGCCCTTAATAGCCTTTAAGTTCTTTTCAATTAATTTAACCATGAATAACTTTCTTTTAAAATTACTTGAAATTTTCCATTTTAGATATTAGAAAGCTATTTTTCAGCTCATTTTTAGAATTGTATTAGGCCGTGTACTTTACCCTAGGAAACAGAATTGCTTTATCTTCACATCCCAGCAATCACAAAGTCCTGTCTTCTAAGCACAGTTAGAGCAGCTGTCTGAGACATCAGGAACCAAGGGGTTTGCTGTGGTCATTCTTCAGTTCAACCTGCTCCTTCAAAGGCTCCTGTTCCCTGAAGAACAATGTCTAAATACCTCGGCAGAGTGTTCCAGACAGACTCTAAACACCTACGTGTACCCCTGCGGGCCAGCACAAAGTGCTCACAAAAGCCACCAGCAAGCGAGGTCAGAGTCCACAAGGGGAAGTCAGACACCAGGGAGAGGAAAGACAAGCCCCAGATCTGATGGATCAAAAAGGGGGTGGGAGTGGGGCCATGGAACCAAGCATTCAGAACTGAAAGATAAAATCAAGAGAAAGCAGCTGGAGTCAAACAAGAGGTGTGTCCTGAGAGGTTGCCTGGAATACTGTCCAGCGGGCGAGGCTCGCTGTCAGAGGCCAGCAGAGGTCCCACGCTGGGCTTGTGTACTGGGGGAGGGAGGGGCGGGTGGAGGAGGGATGGAAACATAAACTACAAGAGGATGCACAGCTGCAATGTGTGTCATTCTGTCTCATGCCTCTCTGCCTTTGCGTATGCTGTTCCCTCTACCCAGAATGTCATTCCTGCTTTTAGCACCTAACAAACCTCTCTTCCTACAACCCCCAGTGCTCAAGAGTTCTTCCTCTGTGGTTTCCCCCTTCATTGTCTCCTTCGTGCCACCTCTTATCTCGCGCACACTTTGTCTCTAGTACCCAAAAAGCATAAGATTTGGTACACAGCAGGTGCCTAATAAGTGCCTGTTGAATGAATGAAAAACTAAGGATAGCTTATACTGAATTTAATAGGTCTTGTTAGAAAGATCTATTGATATTGGCAGTAGTGAGGTCAAAGGGTCAGGAAAGGTACTTGGCTTCTCCCCTGAGTCATCAAACAGTCCCTAGCTGGACACTGCCATTGTCTTGTATTCCTGAAACAATAAGGGGAGAGTAAATACTTTCAGCTGGAAAGGGAATGAAATCAAACAGCTACAGATTCCCTGATAGCAGAGTCAAAGGTTTGATACCCGATACTCAAATGATGATGGTTTTCAGCCAATGGGGCACATGAAAAATACCAGAGAACCTACTGGAATGGGCAGTCTTCTAGACCTCTCCAGGCTGAGGATCAGACTCACCAGATTCCTAAGCCCACCTTAAAGATTCTGATACAATAGGTTTGGGTCAAGGCATCTGTTATTTTTCAAAAACTCCCCTAAGTGATTCTGATAATTTAGAAATCACTGGATGGTTGTGCCTAAGCCACTGATGACATGATTTGTGGTGTGCATGACTGAAAGTTACCAAGGAGGAGGGCTGCTGTCTACCTGGTAGATCAGAGATAGTCTTAATAAATAATAGTTAAACCTACTATGCATTTACTTGGATTATCTCATTTAATCCTCCCAAAAAGCATATAACAGTAGGCGCTGGTATTGTGTCCACTGTACAGGACAGACACAAGCTTGGAGAGGTTAAGAGACTTACCAGTTACTAAGTGACAGAGGTGGAATTCAACTCCTGGCAGTTTATTCTAGAGGCCGTGTTCTTAAACACTGTGCAGTGCAAGCCCTTTGCTGAAGTGTGTGGGCAGAAAGCAATACCCTAAAATACAATGTCTTAGAGAAGAGGCCAGTGCACTTGAAGTGGCTTCAATGTGCATTGCCTCTGGACCATTCTGTCCCCTAACTCATAGGAACTGGTGGTTTTGATCAATCTTGGGCATTCCTGTATCTTTCTGTCTCGCTGGGTCTTATTTATCATTGCATCCCTCAAATACAGCACAATTCCTGGCCCATAATATATATTAATAAATGTTTGTTGAATTTAAAACAATTTGCTTCCATGATTGTGATGAACGCTATGTGACAAAACCCAAGAACTTCCCTTCATCACAACTCTTTATGCTGCACTGGCCATGGTGAGATGACTAAAAAATGTGACTCAGCTATACAGCAGGAGGTGCAGGAACTCAGTGTGTGATTACTGGGTGAGCTCTCAAGGGAAGCACACGCTTGCCACCTGTGTGACTGTGTCTCAGACAAACCTGGAAGGATCTGGGGTCCCAGTGAAGTAGTGAATGCATGGCGAGCTTCTGTTCTGAGGCAGGACAGACACTACACTGGCTGTGGTAAGGAAAGACTCGGAGTCTATACAGACTCCACTGGCTTTGTCCCGTAAGATGTCAATCATAGTCTGCACAGTGATGCTTTCTGTAAAGAAAAGAGAGAGAGAGGAGGCAAGCTGTAACCAAAATCCATCAGTCCTTTCCCTTTTTAGTAACAGACCCCCTGAAATTACAGCTGGGAACAGAACTGCCCAAGTAGGGACTATATTTCCCAGCTTCCCTTGTGGCTAGATGTGGTCACATGATAGATCCTGACCAACGGGAGGTGAGCAGAAATTATGTGTGCAACTTCCCCATTACATCCATAAAAAGGAATGCTTGCCCTTCACTTTTTTCCCTCCCTTCCTGCTGGCTGGGAGATGCCAGTGAGTGGACCGCAAAAGGAAGTCACGTGGTGAGGCAGAATAACCCACCCACCCTGGACTGTCCATATACATCTGGATTGTAACATGGGAGAGAAATAAATTTCCATTTTCTTTAAGCCACATTATTCTGGGGTCTCTGTGTTACAGCACTTTGCAATTCCTCAACTAGTACAGTACGCAACAGAATGATGTTCATAAGAAAGTATGCAATCTATGAAGTGCCCCAAGCAAGCTCTCTGGTACAGTCTTGCTGGTTAGAGTCAATGCTATATTTGGAGAATGACCTCCCTTCAGTGGGAAATATACACAGAGAAGTATTTAGAATATTTAGAGCCATGAGGACTATTGGCTCTGACTTCAGATAAAAGGACTAACAAATCTTTCACTACACAGGATCCTGGTTCTACGTTTTCTCCCTCTGTTTACAATTCATTGAAACACTATTTTTTCAGTGTGTTCACAAAGATCAAATCAGAGCATCACACAGAGAAAAGGTGCCTTAAACTTCACTACCACGACTCACATCTTCTTTGTAAATCTCTATGAGTAATACATCACACCTAAAAATATTAACAGTATAAGTCCTTCTGTTCTTCAACTATCCAGGGTTCAAACTTCCTCACTGTTTCATAAATGAGTTTACTGATTTAAACCAGGATCCAACAGGTTGATAATGTCTCTTAAAACTCTTTTAATCACTGCGTCTCATTTTCCCCCCTTGCATTTTATTTGTTGGGCCATTTCTCCTGAGTTTCTCACACTCCGGACTTTGCAGATGGTGTTATGAATATTTTCCTCCATCCTCTGTATTTCTGGTAGACTAGTAGCTAGATCCAGAAGCTTCATCAGATTTACATTCGATATTTTGGCAGGACTACCTTACAACTGGTATTATATACTTTTACCAAGCTAGGTTTTTTAAGTTAAAAACTTTTAGGGTTTTTTATAAAGTTCCCATTTTTAAATGGATACTTTCTTACCTTCCTACCCAGAATATATTAATTAAGTTCTATAGCAAAAGTCCTAAAGCATTCTTCTAGATTGAGTCAGCCAACTTTTTCTTAAAGAACCAGATAGGAAATATGTTAAGCTTATGGGCCCTATAATCTCTGCCATAACTTACTTGTCGCAACTGCTCAACTCTGCCATGTAGCACGGAAGTAGCCATAAGCAATAGGTAAATAAATGGGTGTGGCTGTGTTCTAATGAAATTGTATTTACAAAACAGGCAGCAGCCAACAAGTTATAGTTTGCCAACTCCTGTTCTAAATGACCAATGGCAAATATAAAACGTGGCCACTGTGTTTATGTGGAAGGGTTTTCCACTCATGCATAAAAGTAACAAGCTATCCAGTCACCCACGTTTACCTAAACATGGACTCTGACTAAGTCAATACTGGGTGGAAGATAGAGGGCTCATGAAAGGAATTCAGTTCAACAATTTGACTCAACAAATGTTCATGGAACAAAGGACTATAACAAGCCTCACAAGGGGATCCTAAGATGAGTAAAAGACAACACCCCTGATGTCAAGACTCAGCAGGCTAACGGGAGAGGAAAATATATGAAGAAGATAAGTCAAATACACAAATGCTGAGGTATAAGCAAGGCTGGAATAAGTATCAAAAAGACAAGCATGATGACATCAGCATTTAAAGGAGAAATAGGAAAAGGAAACATCCATGGATGAGAAAGCATCATGTAAACATAAATGCAAGTTGTCATCTTGCCTGCACAGCAAGGACTTTAGCACAAGTCGGTCTCTCTATACAAGGTCTGTTCTCTACTCTTCCTCTCTGCTCATTCTCCTGAGTTCAAACAAGGTCTCTGAAATAGCTGCAAGACGAAGGGTATGAGAGGGAGAATTGTAAGGGATACACTAACTCACCTTCTTGCTTTTCTAAGCTGTCTTTGCCTGAACAGCAGGCTAGATGGTCATCAGCTGGAGAAAAAACTTCAGAAAAATTGAACTCGTCCTCTCCCGTCCACCAGCCTTGACTCTGAGCGTAACTCCTGAGTTCAGGATGCTCTGCGTCGATCTTGGTCATGAGCGAAAGCTGATTGCAAATGCACTTGACTCCCTCTGTAGAGAGTGCAAAACCCAGTTATTTAGAAATAGACTTACAAAGACTTAGTCAAGAAATGGAAATTTACAAGGCATCTCTCCCCTGCAACTTGCCTCTAACTATAGGGAGGAATGGATTCCGTTTTTGAAGAGAGAAACAGATGATCCTTGGTTCTAAGATTTCCCAGAACGTGTGACCAGTCCTGACACATTTTATCACATCTTCAATGAGCAACAGTCACTTGATCTGGCGAACTAAACCCCAAGCATTTACTACTCACAAGAGAAGTGAAAGGTTCTTTGAAAGAGGTACTGTGCTACTAACAAGACTCATGAACGTCGCAGCTGCGGAGATTCCTCCTCCCCAATTCAGTCTCACCCCACCTGAAGGAGCAGTTTACACTACTGCCCTCTGCTCAAATATATATATATAGCTTTAAAAAAAAAAAATAAAATATGATACTTCATTCAAATTTTTTTCAGGTCCCAACATTTAGAAAAACACAGTAGCCCTGATAATGAATTGTTTTATTTATTTATTTAGGCCTTATGGGATCTTAGTTCCCCGACCAGGGATTGAACCCAGGCCCCTGGCAGTGAGAGCACGGAGTCCTAACCACTGGACTACCAGGGAATTCCCGATAATGAATTGTTTTAAATTAATGGAATGTGCATGCAAATATACATGTGTCTGGGTGCATGTGTGTGCACACGGGTGTGCATGAGGTTGAGAACAATCTCTGGGACTTTGTTTCTGTAACTAAGAATTGGGACCTGCCCCCAGGCAAACAGTCAATATGAAATGTCAGGAGTGTGCCTCCCAAGCACTGACATCCTTCACTCCAGGCTCAGGAAACCCCCGTTCCTCTCTAGAAGCAGAAGCCCAGAAAGGAGAGGCACTCCAGAGCCTACACGTGAAGCACAGAGTGTCTGCAACAGCAGCATGACTCCTGTAAGTCCAGGCACCATGGCCTCAGCTTTTCCTGTCCTCGAAACTCTCCACCGGCCACCCCACTCACCTGTGATTCTCTCCGCAGCCCAGTACTTCCCCACGGTCTCCAGCACCCAGGCTTCCCCACTGTCCACGATCAGATATGCACTTTGGAAGCTGTGGTAGGAGTTTGCATCTTCATAATAATTCCCGCCTTGTCCATATTCTTCCAACAAGGCGACGATGACATCTAAGGCTTCTTTAGCTGTTGCCCCTCTCTCTAAACCAAGCCTGAAGTAAGAAAACCAGAAGCATACCTCTGTCATTTCTCACCACCTCATTATCAGCATAGGAACCAAAGGCTGGGACGGGGCTGAGTTATGAAGAACGCCAACGTGTGTAACTATGTTAAGCACTCAAGCCAATACGCAAACAGATAAACAGCACTTGAACTCAGATACACAACCGTCACACATGCAGTTCAAAATCATGGGGGCGTTTTCTGTCTTTGGACGCACCCCTTCCATAGAGAGACAGGAGTCAGGAGCCCAGTGGCTTCTCCCTCTTGAAAGGAAGCTCGGCCACCTCTCTTTCTCCTTTCTAATTCTGACTCCCCTGGAGCTGGTCAGCTCAGTTGCAGCCCTTAGCAAGACCCCCTCTCTGTGGCTTTTTCTTCCTCCTGCCTCTGGGCAAAAGGAAACCTCTCCCCAGTCCAGCATTGACCTCTATTATTCTACACCAGATATTTTGATTAGTAATAAAAGTGCTCCACAGCCAGCCATTGTCCTCTGTGCATATAATTCACTCACAGTCTCATTAGCAATGGGCGGCTGGTTCGTACATGATCAGTCCTTTTCTACATATTCTCCTCCTACCTATCAGCGCACCTCTACTGGTGTAGCTTACAGCTTCAGTCATCCGAAAGGACATATTTCTTTCAAAGTGAAACAGCAGTCCCCTCCCAGCCCTTCCAATTAATAGACCCCTTAAAGCAGGCACAGAGACTGCCCTCTGTGTGACCCTGAGCAAGTTCCGTAATATACTTGAACTTCAGTTTTATGTCACCTGTAAAATAAATACCTACATCACTGAGTACTATGAGGATGGGTTTTATGAGACAATGAACACAAAAATACATGGCTCTAGGGCCCAGCACCAAGTACGTGATCAGTAAGTTTCCAGACATAGCACACTATGGCAGAAAAACAAATGACTCAGAGATAAAGGGACCTCAGTTCTAATTCTGGTTCTGCTATCCACTGGGAGTAAACTTTCCGAACCTTGATTTTCTCATCTGTAAAGTGAAAACAGTACTACTTCCCTCTCAGGCTGATTTGAAAGAAGATGGCATGTAATGGGTGCTCGGTAAATGTCTATTTATTCATCTCTTCATTTAACTTGTAATTCTGGTGGCAGAAGCACAGAACAGAGCAATGAGCCGGCTAAGATGATAGCAGAGGCCAGTCCTGGGTGAGTTTTCAACTTGAGATGCAATCATTATTAAAATTCACCCAGCTTGATTCTTCCTGAAGGGACGTTTCACCGTGCTGCCGGATAATGCAACTCTGTGCTCTGGTCTTATCTTTGCAAGAGGCTTATTTTCATAGGTAATTATATATCAATTCATTTGGCATTTCTTAATTTAAGCTTACTTAGGGAGGCTTGGTGACAAGGCAATGCTTTGAGAAGCTGAAGCCTGAGACTTCATGGGAGTGATAAAAGAATAAACTCGTTAGAAGATGGAATTAGTGGACTCTTCTGTTGGTCAGTGCCATCTTCTCCAAAAAGGAGTGGAGGAAATAAGCGCTCACCTTACCTTGAGGATCCAGAGCAAACAAGTGTGCTGTGAGTACCTCTCACGGCCCAGAGCTGGGCGCACAGGAGGGCCCTTGCTTTCCACAGGTCCTGCTTTCCACAGGTCCCTGGTGGCCCCTGGTTACATCGTCTTATGTACGTATTCCAGGGAGAACCCTGTGCCCAGGGCCTTTGCAGGGCCCCAACTTACCCGTGCAAATGTGTGCTAGGAGCCTGTGAATACCCAGCCGGGGCAACAGTGCCACCTTTGGAAGCTGTGACTTCTCTTGTGCAGTTTCTAACTTACTCTCCTGCTGTTCTGCCTGTTTGGGTCCCACGCTGAGATTCCAACACACGTGCCCTCCCACACTGACTTTGATGCCCTCTGCACGGCATCTGCAGGGGCGCCTCAGCGCTCATCCACAGACACGATTCTGATTATACCCCTCATGCCAGGACCATGGGGAAAAGATATGCCTTTGTCCCACCTGACCACTCCCTTGCGGTCTCTCTGCCATGGGCTGAGAACAGGACAACTGCCAGAGCTGTGAATGACAGCGGGTTACACCCTCTCCGCCTGAGACTCAGCGGTACAAATGCACCAGGCTATGGTGATCCAGGCCACAAGTCTCCCAACAGTGAGGCCTGTTTTAAAGTTTTTCATGACAGTTTCCCCTCCTAGATGAGGCAGATTCATCTGATGCAAAATGAGAACAGAGCCTTTCTGGCCCCCATGCTTACTTTCACTTCGGGTGCTACACCTCATTATGGGCTTGACTGGAGCAGGAAAAGGGATGAAATTAACTGGGCCAATGTTAGAGTCTCGCTCTGACATCAACCTTCAGTGCAATTCAAATCCTTCCGAGTGTGTGCTTGGTCCGGGTTTTTCTGGGTCTTGGAGTTAGATGCTCGCAAATTCAGATCCTTATTTTTTATGGGAAATCCTGGAGAAAATCCCTCTTTGGGGCCCGTGACCTTTTCACTGGTACGTCAAGCTCACTGCATCCATTCCTGAAAGGTTAACACAGCTCACTAAGGAAGATGAGCACCGTGTGTTCTCCCCTAATGCAAGCCCTCGTGTTTAGAAACTCGGCTTGCTTGTCTTTTTGACACTTATGTCTCCATTAATTAGGGAGACCCCTGTGCCTTTGAATCCCAATTAGGTAAAACCAAGTTATAACTAGATTTACCGTGGATATATAATCACTGCCCTGGGGAAAGTGATAAAAATAGTCAACTCCCCTCCCCTTTTAGGGATGAGTTTGGTGTTCCTATAGGGATGTAGATGCAAATCACCTTCCTTCTCCCCCACAAATCCAGGGGTCTGCAAGGCCCCTCTTGGTTCATGATTTTTTGGACATCGAACGATTCCCAGCCTCTAGCCAGAGGGAAAGAAGCAGGAGGGGAAAAAGTGGATGCTAAGGGCTGCATTGATTTGGAAGAAGGATGCGGGAAACCTTTTGACTAACCTCCATCTCTTGGTATCCAGAGCTTCCTGGCTCCTGGAAAGGAGAAGTAACCTGTGATCTAGTACAGACAGGGGTCGCCTCCCTGAGGGGAGTGGACCCCGGTACACCAGGCTCTGTCGAAGCCTCGGGCAAGTCCCTTAACCTCAATTTCCTGTCTACCAAACAGAAGTAATCAGACCCACTTCACTGGATTGTTGTCAAAGTTAAATGAAATATTCTATCCAAAACGCATCATACAATAGTGTTCGCGAAACAGTAACTCTAATCCACAGGTTCTTTCCTCCTACAGACATTGGCTGGGCCCCCTTTCAGGTCACCTGTGAGTTCTCACACTCCCCACAACCTAAAGACAACCCTTGGCCCTTTCCAGTGATTACACTGGCCTCTTTTCAAGGACTTTTGTGTCTTTTTATATGCTGAGGGTCTGATGGAAAGTGTCCAGAATTATAAGATGCTCTAAGATATTGGGATGGACTGGGTTTTAGTGACAAAGTTAAACCCAAACGGAGCAGCAAAAGTCAGTCTGCAGAAAAAGAAGAGAATAGAGCAGTCATGCAAAGGCAAGAAGAGGCGTGAAACTTGAACGAATGCAGTGACGCACGGGGGCCAGCTGTGCCAGCTCGGAGCAGCTGGCTCTATGTCAAGAATTCCGATCTAGTTGTTAAACCATTGGTAGCCTGACATCAGTCATCGTGGGAGTACTTACACCATGGAAACTGGAAAAGGCTACAAATCAGAGCTGCCCCCCACCACCCCGCCCCAGTCTGGTTATTAAACATTTACCAGAATGCCACTGATGAACGAGTTCTAAGGGCTTTCTAGTTCTCATCCAAGAGGCCAAGATGCATTATCGTGAGAGACAGACCTTGGATTTTAAGAGAACCCTTACCTCCAGAAAATAAATTCCCATTTTTTAGGCTAGCTCCACTCAGCTTCTTGTTACTTGGTACCAACCTCCTGAAACATGCAAAAATGGAGTATATGTGTTTATGTGCCTCTTCCCGAGAGAAAGGGATTCGTTGACAGATTCTCACAGAGATCAGTGGATTGAAAGTAGCAGATGTTACTTAACATCATAAACTGAAAATGAAATATAAAACCAGTATTGCCTAATGCTTGAATTCCCACAGCAAACCTCTAGGAAACACATACAAATTATACTTTTATCTTAAACTCGGTGCCCAATAAAGTGCTACCAACGTTCACTTATGTCCCTTTGGACTGAGGCTGGATGTGACGTGCTGTTGGAAAGCACAAAAGATCAGAATCCATAGAGGGGCAGCCGGCCCTATATAATCTTCGAATAATCAACCCCAGGTCTAGCAAGCACTAGAAATAAAGTGTAAAATGCAAAGAGCTTGCTCTCCCAGGAGTTGTCCAGGAAAGAATTGGCATCCAAGCACAGCAGACAAGCACGGACAGAGGAAGTAGTGATCCCTCCAACGGCAATACCTTGGAGATACTGAGCCCAAACTGAGAGAACACAGCTCACGGACTGAAAGTTTCCTCTAGCACGCTGGTTCTCAACACTTTGTGTGTATCGGAAACACCTGGAGGGCGCGTTCAAGCACGGATTGCTGGTCCCACCCCCCAGAGTTGCTGATTCAGGAGGTCTGTGGTGGGGACCCAGAATGTACATTTCAAACAACTTTCCAGGTGATGCCAGAGCTACGGGGTCACCAACCACACTCTGAGACCCACTGCTCCGGAACCTCGCTACTCAAACAGTGCTCTGTGGCGCTTCAGCACCCATCACCTGGGAGCCTCTGAGACATTGATCTAGGAGGCCTTCTGGCTCAGGGGTCACTTTTAGCATTCGGTTAGTATGAACTGGCCCCCTCACTGTCTGACTGGGCTTGGCTGAACTGATCATAGCTTGTATAAAGCTGAGACCCTGAACTCACAAAGAGCCACTCAAGGTGCGGACACCCGCGGCAGGGTCCTCTTCACACACCTGCTTTTTTATTGTCATAACTGGACATGGGTGGTCAGGGAAGGAGTTAAGGTTAAATGACTATCGTTAAGTTCACCCTATAATCTACTCCTGACACTTGTTAGTGAACAGACCTTGGTAACTATCACAACCCCAATTATGTGCCAAGTATATCTTCTCGGTCTACATCCCGCAGCGTTGTAGACCCAGGTCAAAGGTATCTTCTTCTCGAAGCATTCCTAAACAGACTCAGTCCATTATCATCTCTGAACATCCAGGGGTGTTTGCTGAGGGCCTGGGATTCTGTGCCATTCATGTGGCTGCAAATCTCAGATTGCCTTGAGACACATCTCTCCTTCTGTCATCTTAAATTGGTCTTAAAATCTTGCATTGCTCAATTTTCTGTCTTCTCCCAGCAACCAGACTAAAATCTCTTTGAAGTTTTTGAGCTTCTTCATGTGCCCACAGAGTCTAGCACAAAGCAGATATTCAGTAACTCTCGTTGCCTTATAGGTTGATGAACTTGAGAAGATACATCAGAGGCTTCGAAGAAATTTTAAAAAAAAATTCTTTTCTGTCGTCCCTTAGAAATCAACTGTTTAAACGGTGGTATTTGCCAGTTCTATAAATCCCCTGCCATAAAGTCAATAATAACTCAAAATGCAAGGCTATGAATGGAGCATAAAAGGGACATTATTTTTCATTGTTAACTCTTCATTTTTAGGATTTCTGTTAAGCATGGAGGTAAAAATACTGGGACAACTGTCAAAACATAAGCTCAAAACTTGTTGTTATTCTATCCATTTCATTCTGTTGATCAAGAGAAAACTGATTATAAATATAAGGCTTTTCCCTCCTTTTCTCCAGCTCAGGGAATCTGCTCCTTCTGACTTTATAATAACCAGGAAGCATAAGGAAGGGTGAGGAAGGTATAAAGGCAATATGGCATCAAAGTGGTGTCACAAACAGACCTGTCCATCAGCTGGAAGAAGCTGTGGGCCACGGAGGTCTCTGTGTAGATGTGCAATTTCTCCCTACAAAACCTACAAAATGTAAAAACCTCTATTCCTTTTTATAGGATGTTACATGTGGGAAGCTCTCTGGAGGTCACCCAGTCGAGGCCTCACATCGGACAAGTGACAAGTATCCACACTGAAAACCAAGACCTCCAGCTCCCAGCCCAATCCTCTTTCAACCATGCCATTACTCTATTGCATTTCAGTATTTCAGAAAAAAGGAAGCCATTTCAGAACGTTGTTTCATTCCCACCCACCATCTACTTTAGTCATTCTTTCCAAACTCAGTCGTTGATCAGCCACTACGTGCCAGGCACACAGCCCCTAGGGCTTGTGACACAGTAGTGAACAAGGCGACAGAGACCCCCATCCTGCCGAGCTTACACATCCACTTCCCTCTGTTACACTGTGGCTGGAAGGGGAGGGAAAGGAAGAAAAGATGACCAAGACATAGAGGGGAAAGGAGGGAAGTGATTTCTGTTCTTTTTTCCTTTATCTTTTATGTATTTTTTATGTATTCTTTTTATTTTTATATATTATTAGATAGATACATTTCAAAGACCATAAACTTAAAAGTGTAGTTCAGTGGTCTTTAGTATATTCATAAAGTTGTGCAACTATCACCATAATCTAAATTTAGAACATTTCAACACCCCAAAAAGAAGCACCATATCCATTAGGAATCACTCCCCATCCTCCACTCCAACCCCAGGCAACCACTAATCTACTTTCTGCTTCTGTGAATTTGCCTATTCTGGATATTTCATGTAAATGGAATCATACAATAATGACCTTTTGTGTCTGGCTTCTTTCACTTAGTATAACGTTTTCAAGATTCATCATGTTATAGCAGGTATCAGTACTTAATTTTTTTATTGCTGAATAATACTCCATTGTAATCTATTCTTTTTTCCATCACCTCCAAGTTTATATCAAAAGGCACAAGTCATCTTTGGAAGGACTGCGTTACGAAGTATGAGGTTTGGAGGGAGATAAATCCCATGCCCACACCCCACCTGTTCTGGGCAGTTGTTTCAAAGAATCACCAGGCAGTACCTGACCAGATCCATCCCCAGTAAGGCTTCCGTTTCAGCGGCTGGTTCTCTGGCATTGATGGCTTCATTGGCTATGCACACTCCATGTTCATTGGCTCCCATTTCTGCCCCCCAAAGCCAGGCAGGTCTGCTTATCACGATGGCATGGGTCCTGGGAACTTGGTCGATTGAAATGTAAGTGCACTAAAAAAATGAAGACAGGAAAGAAAGGGCCATCACCTGTCAGGTACCACTTAGCTTTCACCTTGGTACTTACATTAAACCACCACATCGGTTACAAACAGAGCCGAGAAATAAAAGGCCTTGCGACCACCCAGACTTAAAAAACACCACACGTCTCAAAGCAGCTCTAAGGTTTCCACAATGAGTTTCAGTCTTGTCACTCACTCAGTTTTCTGTCTCTTTGGTGCAGGCCAATCTGTGAATAATGTTTACATCTACAGCAGTCCATCTTCTCGAACCAGGTATTCAAGCAATCTCTGCCCTGAATATTCTGTATCTAGCCATTTCAATGGGCACAGATGGCCACCAGCATTTTAAACAAGCATAGCTATTTATTTGCAAAACTCCTTCTAGATCAGTGGTTTTCAAACTTTTTAAAAGTTATAGAGTCCTATCTATAAAAGAAACTTTACCTAGATGCCTAACATAGAAAACAGATAAAAGGAAAGATGCTTTGTCTGAAGAAAAGAGGGTCCCCTAAGCTTCCTGCAATGATCCCTAGGGCTCCCTGGAACACAGTTTGACAACCCACATGACTGCTCTGGTGGTAGAAAAGAGAAAATGATAGTGATACTTTACATTTAACTAACGCATTAAATGTACACTCTCTTATCCATTGTGCTTCCTGGTCTGTCCCATTTGATTCCCACACTAAGCCCATGAGGTGGACATACAAGGAAACAGTCCCAGAGAGGCATATTCCTAACTGCTGTCACAACTGCAGTACATAAGCACTTAGAGCTGTGTCTTACCTTCTCCAGGCTGCTGTGTCTTTACCTAGAAAATGAATGAGCTAATCTAGATCAAGCTACTTCTTTCCAAGTATTGATACTTTTAGCCTCAGAACACTTCCTCCATACAAACTCTTACATAAAAGCATAAAGACAATAAAACTGGTCAAAGTGTATTGAGGTGAATGGAAGAACAGGCATGGGACTGGGGATAGATAACTCAGAGCCTTTCCCCTCCCCATACCGGGCCCCTGGGAGGACTCGGCTAGAGCAGTTGGAAAAGCACTAAACTAGGCTGTCCACAGGAGCCTCCTGACGCTGACATGCTAGCAGGCTATGACACACATACTCTTCCCACGGAAGCTGCAGTATGGAACTCAGGGCTCTAAATTACACAGAGCTTTTTAGCTCTCAGGGGAGAATTTTATCAGCCACAGCAGCCATTTGCATTTTAAATTGGGCACCTGAAAGCACTGTATCAACTGCAGCCTTAGATCTTTTTTTTGATTCAAGACCCACTTATATGGACTGAATGCAGCCCAGAAAGCTACTCTGCATTGATTTTCCATAATCTCTAAACCTCAGGCAAGAGCAGAAATGCACACTCACTGGTCACGTGACATCTGTATCTTCACAATCCACGTTAGGTATTGCTCTGCACTGGGATAATGTTATTTCATTTGATAAGTATTTGTAAACTGAAAAAGGTAATTAAACCCGGAGGTTGTGAAGAGACCTTTGAGTTTTTCATGGCAAACTGATAATAAAATATACTCTTGAAATGTTTTCCCCTATTCAGTTCCCGAAAGTTATTTATTGTTTAAAAAAAATGATTCTTTTACAGCAAAAAGCTGGCCAAAGCAGTAAACAGACTACGGTCCTCTGTGCTCTTCTAAATGGAATTGAAGTTTATATGTTAGAATTGTACTATTTCATGCAAAAAGCAGCATTGATCAATACTTTGCAAAACCCCTGTACCCACTGAGGTCCAGTGACAAACTCTATCTTGAAAAGACTAAGTAAATAGGGAAGGAATCTCAGATTCTTAAGCACAGATTTATCATAAGGTTTTTTTTATAAGGACAGGAAAAAAGCAAAATAGGAAATGAGCTTTTTATTTGCCCTCAAATTCATTTTTACACATTCGTTCCCATTTCACCAATTATCTACAGAGCACCGACCACACACAAGGCATTTCGTGCTAAGTGCTGCTGGCAGATAAATCAGTGAGGAGGCCCAGCCTCTGTCCATTCAGTTGGGAAAGAAGGAGAAGGCACATACGCAGACTATGACTACAGGCCAACTTCAGTAAGTGTCACTGAGGCCTGTCTGCTTAATATGCACTGCATCTCGTCCCCTCCTCCCACCTTGTGCTCTGATCGACACCATCCTGCTCTTCCTTTTCCTTTCCCCATTCCATGCCATTTTGACCCTTCCAAAATACTATATAATTGACTTATGTATTGCACGTGCTGTTTATTTATGCTATCTCCACCAGCTAGAATGTAAGCTCTATTGAGAAATTACAGAAGGGAAGGAGGGAGAGATATTTGCTGTTTAGTTCATGATATATCCCAAATCTGGTATATAGTAGGCATCAATAAACCTTTTTTTGAATGAATGAATGGATAAATGAGTGAACGAATGAATAACAAAGGTCGGAGGGAGCATAATAGAGGTTCAAAGGAAAGGGAACACAACCAAGTGGGCAGAGGTTTTATCAAGTGAGTGACGTTTGGGTTGACCTTGAAAAGTAGGCCAGACATCGAGGTATTCCAGACAGAGGTAAGAGCCTGAGAAAGGTGGGGATGTCAAAAATGCGTTCACGGTTCAGGGAGGTCCTCCACCCTGCCACTTAGGGGAGCTATGATGGCATTGAGTCACAGGACTGCAAAAGCTCAATAAGTACTGACAGATAAAAATGTTGAACACTGAATCCAAAAGACCATATGGTCTCTGTGGGAGTCCAAAATACATGCAGCCAACCTGACACTTTTCAGGCCAAACTTAGAATCATGAGGAAGGAAGGAGATCCCCAACTAGCCAGATGGGCTAAATCAGCGCCTCCCAAGCACCAGGCTGAGGGCTGATGCCTCAGATCTCCTCACAGGCCACAGGGTCGGGGAGCGGGAGGTGGGTGTGTGTGCACCCCAGCCTTAGTGAGCCTGTAACACATGCCCCTCGGGGCATCTTTGTCACGGACCACAGAAGTCTGGGCCTCACAAGGGCCCTTCTGTGGCTGCAATTCACACATGGTCCACTGGGTTTGAAATCTGTCTAATCACACCCAGGTGTGGGAGGGAGTGGGGAGGATGGACACACTTGTCTCATAGAGATCGGTTATTTTAAATCCCAGTTTGGGAGCAAACCTCACAAATAAGGAACATTTACACAAGATGTAACGAGTTAAACTTTGTAAAGTCAGCCATCTAGAACATGAACTCCGCAGGCAGTCATTTTCTTAAGTAAAATTCACTGACGCTCACAATTTCCACATTATTAACAAGGCAGAGAAAAAGTGGGATCTGAGGTAGCAGGAAAGGTTTCTCTGGGGAAAAAAATCCAAAAGTACCTGAAATTTTCTTTCAGCCTGGAAAAACAATTTAGTTCTAAAGTCAAAAGTCCTAGCCAAGTTTCTATGAGAGAAAATGTTCAACACTCAGAAGATCAGTCTTTACGGGGATAGTTCTGGCCTCACTTCGGTGATTAAGCTGTTCAAGGGGGCTTCAGAAAAAGAGGAACAGTTTGTCTTGCTGCCCCATGGCCACACCCACCCAGCCTTTAATAAAACAAATCTGTCAGTTAGTGTGACTTCTGGGGGCCAACGCCACCCAGCAACATAAGAATGCCCAGGGCAGGGGTCGTGGTGAGGCACACTTCTAAATGTCAGCCTTGCCTAATGCTAATCACTGAGGTTTTAAAGGTATTACCTGCACTGAGCTTGTCGCTCTCAGGTGGCTCCTGGGGACACATGCCAGGTTGGAGGATGGAAAGATAAACCTTGACAAGACCCCAGAGACAAAAACAAATGACAATTCTTCTTCAGGGCAAACCCTTTATTATTTTGTGTGATGGTGTCCAAAATGAAAAAGCAAAATCAGCGTCATGCTGTCGCCTACCCCTTGCACATTCCTGCACACACTATTTCTGGATATCACCCAGTGAAAGGGGAATAGAGACACTCACACAATAGACGTTTCAATTAATGAAACGCAATCATTGTGCCTTTCCTACTGTACTCAGATGGTGAACATAACCCTGGCACCACCAGCGAAAACCACTGTGAAATGAGTTGATGAGTCAGCCAGACTTCTTAGGGTGGGAAACAAAGGTAGGGAAAATGGGATGCTTCAGGGAAATAGTTTTAGTTTTAGAAAATTTGTGACTCTAAAGCAGCACTGCTAATTAGCACTGAGGTTGTTCGTTTTTTAATTTTTTTTTATTCCAGTGTCCTGCCTGCTACTTGACTGGTTTTTGAAAATGTGCCCTTAAGGCTCACATGAGTTTAAACAAAGACAAAAGAAGATGTTGACCACACTTTAGAAGAGCTGCCTTTTAGTCCCCCGAAGCTCTAAGATCTTTGAGGATGGACAATGCAAAGGCCTGGCGTCAGAAACAGGATTGGGAAAGGGGACGTGATGGAAGGAAGCCCCCTGCCGAGCCACTCTCCCACGGAGCAAGGGAGATGCCCTGACCCCACAGAAGGCTGGGGACTCCTGCTCCTGGGGCTGAAGAGACGAAAACAGGAAAACAGGAAGAAAGACACACAATCTACTTAGTGGCCATGGAGCTCTGGTCACATTTCTTTGATTCCAGAATGACTTGTGCTCTCCTGCTGTAGGGGATAATCTTCAGAATTAACATTCAGGACCCACCCCCTGCCCACCATGTACACACATACTCCACACACCACAAATACCGCCACCACCCAAACAATGCTACTAACACCACCACCAGCTATCACTAATTGGTAAGTTTCTATTCTTCTCGCAAATATTTTCATTGGGGAAGAAAAGGGAAATGATCTACTAAAAACCCACCCCAACTGTGAAAGTTGTATAACCTTGCTGAGGATGCTAATACCACACTGAACTTCATACAATAGAAAATAAAAATAAATTAAAACTAGCTTTCAAAGAAAAGGAAACAATGAATTCTAAAGGAGAGAAAAATGGAGGAGAGATTTAATATATAATAATAAGAGAATCTTTCAAAAAACATTATGTATCAAACTTGACTTGACTATCAAGAATTCTGTCTCCATAAATTGTGGTATAATTACTCTCTTGGGCACCAAGTATGACTCATGTAAACTGTAGTTGAAATCCATTGTTTTTCCAGGAAAATATTCTAATGTTGGATCCATTTTTTTCTTAACTGGAAGGTTTAACCATTTAAGAATAGACCTATATAACCATCCATGAGCACAGGTGCACATCCACACACACACAAATACATCCATGCACACACAGAACATCAGGATCCAGGAGATGATTCATCTGATTCTTCAACACCCCTACCCACAGGGAGAAGCAGGGCCTGAGGTAAAGGGAGATGAGTTCTGTGACGCACAGTGTACAACACCCTCAGAGAGGACACAGGGGCTCTCACAGATTGATACATACTTATCCATCCTACTCTGCAACCAAAAGAGGAATTGTTAAAAACCCAGAATCCACAGAAGAAAGACTAAAGGACACAAAATAAAATGTTCCAATCTGCCAGCTGTGCAGCCGAACAAAAATGTGCAGTGTAATTTTAGAAACTGAGGAACTCTGTGCTTGGAGGACCCCATTTCTTATTCCTCCATCTCAAGCAAAGTGAACTGGACATAGAGTAGATGACAGATGGACAAGCAGACCGATGGACAGACTGAGTGAAAGATGAAGGGTAAGAAAGGGGACGAACTGGAAGAGAAGACCGCCTTGGTAGGATGGACCAGCTGGAAGGGTGGGTAGGTGGGCAGATGAGCAATCACAGTGACTCTTTTTTTAAAAGAAACCTCCATTAAAAAAAAAAACAACCCACAATTTTATTTATTTATTTTTTTCTTTCGGCCGCGCCGCACGGCATGCAGGATCCTAGTTGCCCGACCAGAGGTTGAACCCATGCCCCCTGCAGTGGAAGCGTGGAGTCTTAACCACTGGACCACCAGGGAAGTCCCACAGTGACTTTTTGCACATGGTTATTCTCAGAAAATGGACTCCAGGGACTGCAACACTCATGTATGAGATTTCTAGGGAAACTGCAGACTATGTATGTTTAAAATGTCATGAAATGGCTGAGGAATAGATGGGTTTTTATGAGAAGTTCTTACTCTTCATAGTTAAACTTTTTCTGTATGCTAATGAGGACTATTATGAAAGTTACATTATAGTTATTGTAGCTCATAGGCCCAAATATGGAAAAGAACCCATCATTCTGTACTTGGGACAAAAACAGGGGAGGGAGACAGGTGTAACTGTTCGGGAATTAAAGGGATAAGAGTTAAGTTTGAAAAGCAGATTTAGCATGTGCTAAAGATAGGAGTTTGGGAACTGACACC
Organism: Balaenoptera ricei; assembly: GCF_028023285.1. Lineage (NCBI taxonomy): Eukaryota > Metazoa > Chordata > Mammalia > Artiodactyla > Balaenopteridae > Balaenoptera > Balaenoptera ricei. The sequence continues at coordinate 47,468,765 of NC_082647.1, read as the reverse complement.
TGGAGTTACAGAAACTCTCAACACTGGTCGATTGTTTTTTCAAAAGAAGAAAAAACCTCTCTCTGCACAGTGTTCTCCTTGGAGTTTACAAAGTGCTTTCACATGTTAGCTCACATGTGCTTTACAAGAACCCAGGAAGGCAGACACAGAGGATGCTATGATCTCCTTCTGGCAAATGAGGAAACTGAGTCTCAGAGGCTCAAAGGCCCAAGATGCAGTAAATGGAGAAGGCAGGACTAGAACCCAGGACCCTGCCTCCTGAGCCAGAACTCATCCCCCTAGTTTCAGGTGACTGTAAATTTCAATTGATTTATAATGATAGAACATGCTTAAAATGCTACATGTTCATAGAAGGGTGGCAGACTAGAGGGAGGAGGGGATATTGGTGCTGGGGCCTTGAAGCATGCATAGGAGTCTACCAAGTAGATGACAAGAGCGGAGAGGAAGGACATTCTCAGCAAGGGATAGAAAGAGCAAAAGTACAGAGAAATGCAAGAGTGCTGTTTGTTCAAGAAATGACAAGCAGCTCAATATAGCTGAGGCCTACCGTGTAAGTGAGGAGAGGAAAACTAAGTATGAGGATAAAAAAGTAAGCAGGAAATTGTACAACCCTTATGGAGATCAATTATTACAAAAAATTTATCCTAAGACCCAGTGATCCTGCATCTGGAAGTGTATCTAGTGACTGTACCTACACATGTACAGAAAGATTTATGTACAATGTTCTTCACAGCTGTACTTTCTAGACCAGCCAAAAGTCCAAGTATCCACCAAGAGAGGACTGATTCAATAAATTTTGGAGTATCTCCACAATAGACTACTATCAGCTGTAAGAAAAATAATAATAATCTCTATGTTCAGCAATAGAAAACTCTTTAGAAAATGTTACTAAACAAAAAAAGCAAATTGTAGACCTTTTTGTAAGTCTGAAATTATACATTTAAAAAAACTCAAGTCTCAGAATAGTGTATATAATGTGCTACTTTCATGAAAAAAGAAAAGAAGGCTACATATCCATATTTATTTGCAGTAGTTTGCACAAAACACTGAAAAGATGGGCAAGAAAATAATAGAAGGGATTACATAAGATGTGAATCAGGGGCTTCCCTGGTGGCGCAGTGGTTAAGAATCCGCTTGCCAATGCAGGGGACACGGGTTTGAGCCCTGGTCCGGGAAGATCTCACGTGCCACGGAACAACTAAGCCTGTGCGCCACAACTACTGAGCCTGCATTCTAGAGCCCGCGAGCCACAACTACTGAGCCCACTTGCCACAACTACTGAAGCCCACACACCTAGAGCCCGTGCTCCGCAACAAGAGAAGCCACCACAGTGAGAAGCCCGCGCACCGCAACCACAAGTAGCCCCCACTCGCTGCAACTAGAGAAGGCCCGCGCGCAGCAACGAAGACCCAACGCAGCCAAAAATAAATAAATAAATAAATAAATTAATTAATTAATTAATTAATTAATTTTAAAAAGATGGGAATCAGGGTAGACAGGAATAAGGGGAGATTAAGACTGCTTACTGTAAACCTTTTAATGTTATTAAATCTTTGAACCACACCAATATATCACCTATTCAAAACGTAAAATTACATTAAAAAGTATCTTTACCCAAATGAGTTGAAAATTTATGTCCATACAAAAACCTACGCACAAATTTTACAGCAACTTTATTCAAAATTGCCAAAACTTGGATGCAACCAAGATGTCCTTCAATAGGTGAATGGAAAAATAAATTATGGTACATCTAGACAATGGAATATTATTCAGAGCTAAAAAGAAACATTCTATCAAGCCTGGAAGAGACATGAATGAATCTTAAATGTATATTACTAAGTGAAAGAAGCCTATCTGAAAAGGCTACATACTATATGATTCCAACTACATAACCTTCTAGAAAAGGGAAAACTATGGAGACAGTGAAAAGATCAGCGGTTGCCAAGGGTTAGGGGAAGGGAGAGATGACCAGGCAGAACACGGAGGATGTTTAGGGCAGTGGAACTACTCTGTATGACAGATACATGATATTAGAAATTGTCAAAACCCATAGAATATATAACACAAAGAGTGAACTTTAATGTAAACTATTGCCTTTGTTAATAATAATATATCAATACAGCCTCATCAATTGTAACAAATGCACCATATTAGGGCAAAATGTTAATAATAGGGGAAACTGGGAGGCAGGGGGTTGGGGGGAGTTGAGGGGTTATATGAGAACTCTCTGTACTTATACTCATTTTTCTAGAAACTTAAATCTGCTCTGAAACTGTCTATTAATTTAAAAGAAAAGAAAGAAAAGTGAGCAGGGTGCCTATCAGGAAGAGTTGTGAATGGCATACAAATCAGCCTGGACTCTCATCCTATAAACAACCAAACATTTTTAAACAAGGCAATGACAAAGCTGTGATCTGGAAAGAAAATTCCGGTGACACTGCAGGGAACAGAATTCAGGAGAAAGAGACCTGGGCACCAATAAGCAGATTAAAGCAGAAAGGAGATGGGGGTGGGTGTGAATGAGCTGGGGGCCGTGGAGTGGAGATGGGGACACAGGAGAGGAAGCAGCAAGACTCAGTGACAGCCACCCCCGTGCATCCACAGAGGAGTGGGGAAACGGGGGTCAACGCTTCTGTCTGGTTTCTAGATTAAACGATGCTGCAGACAATAGCGCTGTTAGAGGAACAGATGAGACGGGGAAAGTGAATTTGGTTTTGGATCCGTAGAGTTATTTTACCTGCAGAGTATGGATGTGGAAACGTGCAGAGGCAACTCAGAAAAAAGGTCAGGGCTGCCTTAGGGACTAACTCTGGTATGTATCAAGCTGCACTTATTTATGCAAGGGGACATGATGTAACCTATGGTGTATTTGCGCATTAACATACCATAGGTTAACTAGTGAAAGGAATCTAGTCTATTTCCTAAAATGATTGTAACCATGAGAATAAAATACAGACTTATTTAACCTATTCCCCAAAAAAGAAAACAAATTTTTTCTAAAATATTTATTTCAGCCATATTTATAAAAGGCTTTGTGCAATATTGTAGTTACTATGGCTACTAAAAAATGACCCCAAATTTAGTGGTGTAAAACAACCATTTATTATGTTCGTGAATTTGATGAGTCAGGAATCTGGACGGGGCACAGAAGGGATGGTGTGTCTCTACTCCATAGAGTCTGAGGTCTGGAATCACTGAAAGGTCATTCACTCACACATCTGGCAGCTGACACTAGCTGTAGGCTCTCTATGTGGGTCCCACCCCATGGTCTCTGTACGTGGGCTAATTTGGGTTCCCCCCAGCATGGTGCCTGGGATCTTAGGGCTAGAGTTCCAAAAGAGGGAGACGAGCGGAAGCTGAATCTTTTTATGACCCAGCCCTGGAGGTCACACAGCATCACCTCCGTCATGCTTCACTGCATGATGCCATCGGAAGCCCTCACCAAGATTCGTGGCAGGGGTGGGGGGCATAAACCCTCCACTCCGTGGAGGCGTGTCTATCACATTGTGAGAAGTACATGTGGAATGGGATTTGGTATAGCCATCTTTGGGAAATTAAATCCGCCCACATGAAAATCAAAGTGTTGTTTCAGTTTGCATGACTCTCTGGGAAAAAGAAACATTTAGGGAAGACAGACAGGGAAGGTCAGTAACAACGCAAACCAAGCCAACTTCATCCATACCGAGTCCACTCTGTTCCAGGAACAGAAAGAAACATTCAGATCCAAACAACATGGACATTCAAACATTAATGAATACCCATTTAAAAGCTAGCATGAGCGCCAGAGAACCTAGCACTCTTTTCTGCCTGTATGAAAGGAAGGTCCCACTGAAGTTTAGGGGCTTGGACCAAGTTAGTGGTGCAACACGAGAGGCAAGTGGTTCTGGCGAAAATCCTGTGGGAGCCAGTCTGCCACTGCCTCGACCACAGACTCATGCACTCTGACTGTTCGTCTCATTGTCTCTGTTAAATTCACCTCGCATAAGCAGCTCCTTGTAGAGTTCTGTTGCTCTGGTGATGCTTAATGCTTTTAAAGGATCGAAACAGATAAAGATTCAGATAAGAAAATGAAATACACACTGATGAATACCCACTTAAAACCTAGCACAATCACCAGAAAAATCAGTTTATTTTGTAAAGCATAGAACATCAAAGAATACAAATTATGTCAGGGGCAAGAGTTTGTTAATCTACTAGCCCCCATTTTTTTCATCCAAATTCTTCATCCTTCAACAAACAATTACCATTTAAACACATACAACTAAATATACCATAACCAAGAAGTTTATTCCATGAATGCAAAGATGGTTCAATTTATCATTAAATAGGAAGAAAAAAATCAGGGGATTATCTCCATAATCACTGGAAAGATCGCTAACAAAATGTAACACCTATTCTTGAGGATTTAAAAGCAATCAAAGTATGAATTGATGTATACTTTTTTAACATGACAAAACTATATAAATCTCTGTTCCAAAACCAGCATCTTACTGAATGTGGAAGCACTAGAGGCTGTCCCCGCTCAGGTCAGGAACAAAGGCAAAGATACCCATTATCTCCATCACTATTAATACTGAATCCAAGCTATAAGCCAAACAAATAAGAAAATAATTAGAGATGTAAGAACAATCAAACTATCACTATTTGCAGGTTTTATAACAACATACCTGGAAAACCCAAGAGAATCAATAATAAAAGCTGACACAACCAATAAAATAATTTAGTAAAAGAGCAGAATGTAAAACTAACATGAAATAGCCATCATGAGAGTTTGACAACACACTCTGGGAATATGAACAAACAGGCATTGTTTTACATTGCTGGTGGGAACGCAAAATGGTACACCAGCTATGGAAGGAAATTTGATCATATCTAACAAGATTACATACTTACATACCCTGTGACTCAGAAATCCCATTTCTAGGCACTTATTCCAAAGAAATACTGACTAAACAGTTCTTTAAGCACTCAAAATAAGAACTGGTGGATAATTTTTAACATGATAAAAATATATAAACCAAGACCAGATACTGTGACAGATGCACAAGGCTATTATTCACTTCAGCACTATTTGTAATAGCAAAAGACTGGAAAACAACCCAAATGTCCAGCAATATGGGACTGATTAAAGTCTGATTACATCCACAGAATGAAACACTACACAGCTGTAAATGAGGAATGAAGAATCTCTTTAGAGAGCAGATGGAGTGACCTGCAAGATACGGTTTTAGTTGAAAAGAGCAAAGTGGAAAAAAGTGTATATAGCATGCTACCATTCATCTAAGAAGGGAGGAAAGGGACTGGGATAAATATTCATATGGGTATGTATGTGTGTGTGTGTAGTTTATTCCATATATTAATATGTAACTTTTTAAATGGAAGGATAAACCCCCAAACTTCCAAAACATGATAACCTATAGGAGAAAAAGGAAATGGAGTGAATGATACAAAGGTAGAAGCTAGACTTCTATGAATATATCTTATTTCATAGATTTGACTTTGGCATTGTGTAAATATTTTACTTAAGTATAAAACATGGGCCATAGCAACGAATGTAGAATTCTCCATGTGACCCTGCTTTTAAGGCTACGAACAAACCTGAATGGAAACAGGAATCAACAGAACCCACATGACAGTTCTGACTTGTGAGCAGGCTTCCAGGTTAAGACATCAAGGTGCTGGGCAAAGCCAGAGAAAGAGAATACATGTTAACTGAGAGACGGTAACACGTGACTTACCTCAGCCTTGCTCTCGGGTTCATGATCAGCTGCCGAGAAATACACAATCTCTTGCACTTCATCCCTGGGCCGAGCTGAATTTTTCCCAAATACCACCAGACCGTCCTTCGCACGTGGTGGGAAGGCCACAAAACAGTAACTTGGAGGAGCTAAAGCCATCCTGAAAAGAGAGAGATGCCAAAGAGCATGGAAGCAGGCCTAACATGGAACATTCCACCGGTGAGCTCTTCAAACATATTTCACCCACTAAGAGAGTTCTAGTATTGAACTGTGTGCAGCGAGCTCATTAAGAGAGCCCAGCTGGCAAATGAAGGTGGGGTGTCTGGAGTAGAATCACAGAACCACTGACACCAGATATTGTTTAGTACTCTGTGGGATTAAAGGATCTCAGATTCGCAACAGACTGCAGCGACAGCCAAAAGTGCAAGGACGCAGGAGAACGGAAAGGAGGTTATTGTTCCAGGCGGAAAACACACACGCTGCCATCTGCCACAGCAATACAAAAATAAATAAATATACCTTGTAACAGTGCACTACAGAAGTGCCTCTGATCTAGAGATGCATGGCTGCCATATGATAGTTTTTGGGGTGGTCATGGGGAAATGGGTCTGGAAATAAACTGAAAGATACCCCCCTCTTTTATATATATCTTTCTCTGCCTCAATGACATGACACTCAAGCACCTTTTGGCTTTCCTCCCGCCTCTCCAGCTGCTCCTGGGCTGGCTAGTTCTCTTCTACTTGGCCACCGAGCATCCTCACTTCTTGGCCCTTCCTTCCTCATTTAATGCTCTTTTCTTTCTGGGAAAACTCATCCATGCCCAGAGCTTCGCTTGTCATTTACGAACCAGTGACCTACATATATAATTCCAGCTCAGTTCTCTCCTTGAGCTCCTGACCCACAGACCCAGCCTACCTGATATCCAAAGCTGATTTCATCATCTTCCCTAAACTGGATCCCTTCCTAAGGTTCCCTGTCTCAGCAGCCAGCTTCATCATCCATCCCACTGGAGCATCAGGAACTATCCTTACCATCTGCTTCTCCATTAAAATATAAATGAGAAGTAAAGCAATATTCTCAGACAAGCAACTGGGATTCAAAACTCAGCCTCGTCACCTACTAGCTGTGTGACCTTGAGCAAATCACTTTACCACTCTGAGCCTCATGTTTTGCCCCAGCCCACAGATGTATCATGAGCATCAAATGAAATGATGCTTGAGAACATATTTTGCAACTTGTAGAGGCTACATGAGAATACAAGATATTTTCTTTGGGTTTTGACCACTCAAATAGAGCAGCGTCTCAAAATTTCTGTTGAGTAAGCCAATCAAACTCAACTCCCCTCACTCATTACTGGACCAGTTATCAAGTCACAGAGTCAGCAACATTCTATGTTTAGAAACATCTTTGTGAGGGACCATATTGCTAGGTCTACATCCAGGCTACTTCAGGGTAGTCTGTGTACACACAACCCGGGCTGTCAGAGTTCTTCCTGGCAGTGCTTATGACAGGTCCCTCCCCAGGGCACAGAGAAGTAGGTAGTCCATAACTCTGAAAATAATTCCCTCCTAGCTCAGGAAAATAGCCCCTAGCCCCTTTGGGGGAAAGAAAAGGCAAGAAGATAAAGAGACTCCAGTTCTTCTTCCTCTTAACCTTTCCCATTTTCACAAAACCACATTATCTTCAAACTTGAGGGGTAGAGAGGAATAAACCAAGACTCTGTATGTGTAAGGAAGACCTACAATAATTATAAGCTAAAATGCCTTTATAGAGGATTCTGAGAATTTGGAGGTGGGAAGAATTGCTGGCTGAGCCAAATAAAGTGAAACAGACCCAGAAGAAGGTAAGATCGGGAAAGAATGTGTTTTCCTGTGTTTGTACGACTCTCGTATGTAATAGGACTTCCCTTCTGCCCCCATTGTTGGGCCATGTCAAAAGTGCTGGTGTCTGGTCTATGAGCAGAACCTTACTTTACTTGATCCTTAAAAACAGTAAAAATCTGGGACTTCCCTGGTGGTCCGGTGGTGAAGAGTCCACCTTGCGATGTGGGGGATGCAGGTTCGATCCCTGGTCGGGGAACTAAGATCCCACATGCTGTGGGGCAACTGAGCCCGCGAGCCACAACTACAGAGCCCACGCACCCTGGAGCCTGTGCGCCGCAACGAAAGAAGAGAAAAACCCGCACACCACAGCAAGAGAGAAGGCCACGCACCACAACGAGGAGCCTGCACGTCGTAACAAAAGATCCCGCATGCCTCAACGAGGATCCCACATGCTGCAACTAAGACCCGACACAGTCAAAAATAAATTAAATAAATAAGTAAATAACAGATAAATCTTTTTTAAAAAATAGTAAAAATCCACTGGTCTTGCATTTACAAGATGTATCTACAGAAAATAAACAACACGCATGCATTTTTTTTTTTGCATGCATTTTTTTTTAACATCTTTATTGGAGCATAATTGCTTTACAATGGTGTGTTAGTTTCTGCTGTATAACAAAGTGAATCAGCTATACGTATACATATATCCCCATATCCCCTCCCTCTTGCATCTCCCTGTCACCCTCCCTATCCCACCACTCTAGGTGGTCACAAAGCACTGAGCTGATCTCCCTGTGCTATGCAGCTGCTTCCCACTAGCTATCTATTTTACATTTGGTAGTGTATATATGTCCATGCCACTCTCTCACTTCGCCCCAGCTTACCCTTCCCCCTCCCCGTGTCCTCAAGTCCGTTCTCTATGTCTGTCTTTATTCCTGTCCTGCTGCTAGGAGTCTTTGACAAGTACTTATTCTTCAGCTTGGACATCTGCTTGGTCAGCAGGTCATCTGAGTCACTTGACCATGACGAATACATAGGCAAAGGAAGCCCAGGGGTATGTGGGCCCAGAGAGGCTGGCTTTTCTGCTGAATTTTGGGAATGATTGGGAATGCCAGAAGGGAGCAGAATTTTTATGTCATTTTTTTTTTAATGTTAGATGAACCCTTAAACTGTGTATCACAACCTGTAGCAAACTAGTCAAAGCTAATTGTCCATTACTTTTCCTGGATCACCATTCTACACAATGACTAGCCTCAGAGATGACTTAGCTGGATCCTTGTCTGCTCTCTAGATCAGTGCTGTTCAGAACTTTCTACAATGACGAAAATGTTCTATCTCCACTGTGTAATACGGTGGCCACCAGCCTCAAGTGGCTATTGGCGTGTAGTTAGTGTAACTAAGGGATTAAATTTTTAATTTTATTACAAATTTTAATTCATTTAAATTTAAATAGCCACAGGTGGGTAGTAGAAATCCTACTGAACAGAGCAACTTTACAACTTCCCAATAAACCCAGAAATGAAGACTTTCACATTGAGGTTTCCAATGACCCCAAAAGTATTTATTTGTAAAGTCCTCCACTTATTCTATGACAAATCGTGCTATCACCCACATAAATTGAATTAGTCAAGAGGAGGTAGGACAATGCTACAAGACTGAGAAAAATAAACACAGGAAGTGGATACTGAACTCATCAGGTGAATTGAGTTTAAGCAAGCTCTTTTCTCCAGAAGCTAAAGGTGATCATAGCCCTAGAGGACAATTCCATTTCCCTTGATGTGAATCTCACATTCCTGACTCTGAATATACCCGGAAAGTGGCCCTCATTGCTACCTGGAAACCCCTTGTGTACTCTGTCTGATCAATTCCTCTCTTTAACTCCTAAATGAACTTTTGAGACTTTCACTTCTCTTCAAACTTCCAACCACTTCCTCTAAGTAGATATCTCACTTCATAGTCCACAAAGGACAGATGGGCGGGGGAGTGAGACTGTTACAGAGGGAGGCTTTGCAGGTTTGAAGGCCCTGTGGCTGGGGAAAGGGGAAGGAGCCATTGCATCAAATAGCCAGTGTGGCTGAGCCAGAGGCAACGGGGAAGAGGCTGGAGACGCAGGGAGAGAGGCTAGTTCATGCTGGGTCTCGAAGGCAACGGCAGGGACTTTAGTGTCTGTCCCATAGTAAACACTAAAGCCACCGAAGGCTTTTAAGCCAGGTTTTAGGAAGGAAATGGAGCCAGTGCACACAGATAGCTTTAAAGAAGCTGGCTGTGATAGGGAGGAGACACAGCAGTAGCTGGAAGGGAATTCCATTTCTGTATATCTACTCTAAGGAAATGATCAGGAATATGGACAAGATTTATGCACAAAAGTGTGCATTAGAGCGGTATTTATACAGGTGGAAAACTGATGGAAGCTTAACTGTCCAGCATCAGAGAAGTGGCTAAAAATTTATGCTGCATCTATATGGTAGAATACTATAAAACCATTAAAACGTTTGTGAGGAGTTTTAAATTGCATGGAGAAATGGTTTGGGGAGGTGGGGGGGTGTCCAAAATAAATTATCTTAGGGCTTCCCTGGTGGCGCAGTGGTTGAGGGCCCGCCTGCTCATGCAGGCGACGTGGGTTCAAGCCCTGGTCCAGGAAAATCCCACATGCCGTGGAGCAGCTGGGCCTGTGCACCACGGCTGCTGAGCCTGTGCTCTGGAGCCCGTGAGCCACAACTACTGAGCCCCCGTGCTGCAATTGCTGGAGCCCGTGTGCCTAGAGCCCGTGCTCCGCAGCAGGAGAGGCCACCGCAGTGAGAGGCCTGCCCACCGTGACGAAGAGTGGTCCCTGTTCACCGTAACTAGAGAGAGCCCACGAGTAGCAACGAAGACCCAATGCAGCCAAAAATAAATAAATAAAATAAATAAATTTATTAAAAAATAAAATTATCTTAACTGCATGAAAATATGCATGGAAAAAGACCAGAAGTGGTAGCCTGACCACTAAATTCTTTTTTTTTTTTTTTTTTTTTTTTTTGGAATAATCACTATTTAATAAAAGAAATTAGAAATCAGAAAATGCAAATTAGAACCACAGTGAGATAACATTATATGCTCAACATGTTGGCAAAAAATGTTTAAGTTTGACAATACCAGGTGTAGTCACGAAAGAGGAACAATTGAATCCCCCCTATGCTGTGTGTGGTGAGAATATACACCAGTACAACCACTTTGTAAAACAGTTTTGAGATAATCTCCTGTGACCCAACAATTCTGGTCCATTCATCACAACATTGTTTGTCATACCCAGAAATGATAACAACTCAAATGTCCTTTCATGGTAGGATAGATATGTAAATTGTGGTAGGGTCATACAATGGAATACGACACAACAATTAAAAATCCAGTTCTAACGATGTGCAACAATATGATTACGGATCACCAATTTCATGCTGGGGGAAAAAAGGCCAAAATGCATATGTATTATTCCATTTATATAAAGTTAAAAAGCAGGGGAAACTAAACTTTACTCTTTAGGGATGCATAACATATGTGGTAAATCTACTTTTTTTTTTTTTTTTTTTTTTTTTAGAAATTTCATGTAATGTCTGAAACATTTATATTAACATATTTCCATACATATTTCCATACCTGACCACTAAATTCTTTCTGGTTTTTTCTATTTTCCTTTGTTTTCAATTTCCCTACAAGTATTTATACTTATATAATCACACACAAAAGATTAAAAAATAAATAAACCCAGGGGATATTACCGATTTAGGAATTTTATTTTAAATAAAAAATTTGGCTCTATTTCTATGTCCCAACATCTAAAATTTCAAAACTGGCAAATTCTTATTTGAGTTATAGTTAGGACAAGTTTTTTATTCAGCATTATTATAGTTATTCTCTAGTACTTTGTTTTCCTTTTTTTTTTTTTTCTTTACAGCCTGCCCAATTCAGAGTTACTCAGGGAGCACACAAATTTTCATTACTATTATTTACACAAATAGCGGGCAGGCCTCCTGCAGTCGCCTCCTTAAACAGGAAAAGAAAAACTGGCCCATCAGAAAGCCAATTTTCTGCTCACCCTGAGATGAAATTCTTTTGAAACTAATTCCAGGAATCTCAATTTTTTTCCCATTATTTGTCAAAATACTGGCTAACATACCAGATTAAAAAATCTGAAAAGTTAACTCATCTATATACTGTATAAAACATGCATTTTGAAATCTGTTTACAGGATTTTTATAAACTGTTAAATCATTCATGTATGACACAAAAAACCGACTTAACCATTTTTCTCCCTTTCCCTCTATAATCTTATACAGCATTATGAAATGTCATAATCTCTTCCACAAAGAAAAATAAACTAAAATTTAATTAACTCCCAATCACACAAGCTAATGCAGAAATTTATTGCATAGATTTTTTTTATCATTTATATTCAGCTTTGGAAAACAGTATAACCATTCAATAATGAATTTTCTATAACTACATTCTACTTAAACCAGCATTAAAATCAGTGAACAAAGCTTACTCGGAAATAAAGCCATGATTGATGGCTTTTTTCTTAACTTGCTTGCTTTGAGGCACAATTCTGAAGCTGTCTTCTGAGCCATGGGGATCCAGAGGTGGCGATGTGGGTACAGGGTTATACTACAGGCCTAAAACTGAACCCAGGAATATCTAAAGCAGTGTTTTCCAAACTGCATGTTGTGGCCCTTTTGTGGGTTATGAACTCAATATAGTGGACAAGATCAGCATTTTTTAGAAAAGAACATGTGCATCTCACATAGTAAGAGTAAGCGCTGGTACAAGAAACTTTAAGTTCAGATATACACATATAAGTATATGTATGTACTGGGTTGCAATACAACATTTCTCTCTTACTATGGGTTTCAAGTAAAAATCTTTAAAAGCACAGGCTTAAAGAGCAAGTCTACTGAATAGGCTTCTTTGTGGTAAATACCAATTAGGATTCTTGCCAGGTTAGCGATAAACTAACAGTTCCAATTAATGAAACACTCCAATTTAACCCCCATAGACAATTAAACTTACAGGTATTTCCTAGGACATATTTGTTAAGAATATTTCAAAGTACATTTATCCGTACTTTATGCTAAGTAGAATAAGCCAGTCCCAAAAACGCAAATACTGTGTAATTTCACTTATATGAGGTCCCTAGAGTAGTCAAATTCATAGAGACAGAAAGTAGAATGGTGGTTACCAGGGGCTGGACCAGGCAGGGGTGGGAGTGGGGAGGAGGACAGAGACTTAGCTGTTTAATGGGTACACAGTGTCAGTTTTGCAGGATGAAAAATTTCTGGGGATGGGTTGCACAACAATATGAATACTCTTAACACAACTAAACGGTACACTTAAAAATGGTTAAGACAGTAAATCTTATGTTATGTGTATTTTTACCACAATTAACATTTTTTAAAAATCAAGTAGCCACATGTGGCTCAAGGCTACAATACTGGACTGGACAGCTTTAGATATCGTGCTATCAGCTGTGGTAAAGTACCCCTAAGCTCAATTTCTAACCATCATTGTCCTTAGCAAAGTCCTTTCAGGATTCATGACTTCCTCTTGGGAATTATAACTCGAGTCCCTGGAGCTCACAGCACAGGAGCTGCGTCTCCCAACATACACCCTCCGACTGGTGACAGGAGGCTGGGTACAGGCTTGGGGGGCTGCAGCACTCCACCCCTGTAACTAGGAGACTGCTTACAGAATGTCTAGACAAGGAGGGGGGAAGCTGCATGGGAAAGAAGGTCTTTGTCCTCAAGTTCAGTGAGTAGTTATTGAAGGGCATGAATGCTCCAAGCCAAGTAGGGGTTTTCTTCGCCTGAATGCCAAACTGCCCTGCCCTTTTATCTCAGTGAAGCTGCAGAGGGCCTCATTAGTCACCATACCCAGTAATAAGGAAGCCTTGAGTTGCCTGAGAGGAAGAAAATGACTGTCTATATAGGCTATAGGCTTATTAACTCTCTTGCAAATAACTGTGACAAAGTACCTTTACTTGCACAAAGAAATGAAACCCAAATGTCCTTACTCTCCAAGCTCCCAGCTTCACTGAGAAGATTGGGTAAGTTTAAAGCCAACGTCTATGAATTACCTCCTTCCAGAAAAGCAAAGAAGAATGTATTTTATTATATTATATTATATTATATTATATTATATTATATTATATTACTTATCGATAAAGTCATTTTTTAAATTGTTGACATTCCCACTGAACTGAAAACACGACAAATGATACTCACTTATAAATTTATTTTCCTGTCCTGTATCTGCTATTGAGATAGTAAAGAATAAATAGGTGTCTGGGAAAGGAATTATCTACCTGAATTGAGATGTAAACGCAAGCTGATAAAAGGTACGTAAATTAGCTCAGACTCATCAAGCTCTGCCTGAAAAAAAGAAAGATTCTTCTGTTTCACTGAAAGCTCAAGACAGTAGAGCATAAAGCTTTAGGACTGCACAGCCAGTGATTTCCAGCTTCTAACATTCTATGCCTTGAATGAGGAACTACCTAATGGAAGAAAGACTACATAGGGTATTAAGTAAGGAAGCAGGTTTTGGAGGCAACCTGGGTTCGAATCTCAGCCCCGTGTTACCGTTCTGTAACAGGGATAATGACAGGGTTGTGGTGAGGTTCAAATGAGCTGAAACATAAAGTGCTCAGAACGCTGTCTGGGACACAGTAAGGACGCATCACCGTGAGGGTGAAAAAAGGTACATGATGAAGGCTGTTCCTTTGTCAAGGTCTGATCTGAACAGATGAGACTTCAGAAACTTGGCTTTTTCTTTGCAGTATCTAAAGGCTCTCTCACCTTTTGAAGATGTGCTCCATTGTCACCTGATGTCTTTTAAGAGCTGCTTACTATTCCCTTTCTCTAAGGCCAAGGGCAACACCTACCTCTGACAGTTGACTCAGGCAGTCTTCAATGTCACTCTTCTGCAGACATACTTCCTAGCAGCATGGGGAGGTACGGGGGGGTGGCAGGCTGCACATTCATTTGGTTTGGTCCAGAGCACTGGCCTAAACAGTGTGGAGTGTTTTTTTTTTAAATCAGAATTAGCAGCTAACATTTTTAAATCTAGAGATTTTCCACAGAAATGCAGATGCTTAGCGTCTCTTGGAAACTCAAAAGACCTAGCAACACTGGATCCACATTCTTGCATGACAGCAGGATTGGAGCTGAGGGGGGCTCCTGCCACAGTCCTCTCCACTTCCCAACACTGAGGCCACTGGAAGCGCAGCCTATCATCACCCTTGGGCTATTGCTTTTTTTGTTCTTTCTTTTTTCAGTGTCAGGTCAATTGTGCTCATTTACAATGCCTGGTTGGCCCTGTAGCCCCATGTGTACAGGGGCAAGAGAAGGACATACTTTAGAGACAAACAGACTCTTGTTCATATCCTGACTCCACCCACTAACCGTGGGAAACAGGCAGGTTATGAACTCGCTCTGAGCCAGAGTTTCCGCATGTGAAAATGGGACTGATCCTCCATACACAACACAGCACGTGTGTTTATCTGAGATCGTATGGAAAGTACCCAGTCCTGTGGCCGTATACAGTGGGATGCTCAATAAATGTTCCTTTTCCTCCCTCCTACTACTCACTGGGGATGGGTTTGCCACTTTTGCACCAATCCCTACTATGCTTATTCACCATCTCACCAACGGTTTGCCCCTGGCTCATCAGACACACTCACGTTCCAATGTGTAACTAAAATGTGCTTAAAGGATCAGACTGGAATGATGGAGCCTCTAGATTGAACCATCAGTTTACAGAGAATACAAATGACACCATGGGGATGAAATCAGCAAAATCCAGACTATGAGAAACTCTATAGGACAAATCTGATTTCTTCAACAAAAACTGCAAGAAAAAAAAGATGAAGAGACAAAGTTACTTAAGAGATGTATCAACCAACTGCAATGAGTGGAACTTAGTTAGGTCCTGATTTAAACAAACTGTACAAAAATTTTATGACAGTTGAGGGGAATTCCCTGGCGGACCAGTGGTGACGACTCTGCGCTTTTGCTGCCAAGGCCCTGGGTTCAATCCCTGGTTGGGGAACTAGGATCCCGTGAGCCATGCTGCGTGGGTAAAAAAAAAAAAAAAACTATAATATTCCTAATATTTGGAGTTCCCTGGTGGCCTAGTGGTTAGGATTCCAGGCTTTCACTGCTGTGGCCAGGTGCAATACCTAGTTGGGGAACTGAGATCCTGAAGGTCGCGCAGCACGGCCAAAAAGTAAATTTAAAACAAAGGACAGTTGGGAAAATATGAACGCGTTGAATATTTGATGATACTAAGGAATTATTGTTAATTTCTTAGATACAATGATATTGTATTTATGTCCGAAAAAAGGAGCCTATATTTTTAGAAATACATACTGAAATACTTCCATGTGAAATGATATAATGAAAGTAATCTAGGGTGAGGAGAAAGGGTGGGAAATTCGGATGAGACGAGATTCTCTAGGTAATAAAAATGACTGAAGCTGAGTGATGGGTACATAGAGGTTTATCATACTGTTCTCTTTACTTAAGAAGTAATGCATATGATAAGATGTTTAAAATTCTTTTAAGGTTAGAAATAGCACTGGACTGATCTAATACAGGAAATGCTTTCTTGGAGTCATAACTTATGAGTAAGTTATGTGGGGGCTCAGATATCTCTTTGAGGAAGGATTACTGGGGGCAGGGAGGATGGGGAGGGATTTCAGTTGGCTTGGTATATTAGCACACTGGGGGAAGAGGCAAGCCCCTGGTTTCCTCTACCTTGCTATATCTCTTTCCCTCAAGTTTTAAAACGCCTGTCTCTGCTCTTTAGACTATCAGCCCCATGAGGGCAAGGACACGTATGTAAATCCTTATTTCCCTGACACCTCGCACAAAGACTGGCACATAATAAGACCTCAACAAATGTTTGTTGAACAAATGAAGGGGAAGGGGTATCGATATTTCATCTTCAATGAGAGAAAAAGAGCAGGAAAATCTGATTCTGACAAGGTGCTCCTAAGCTGTGGTTCAGTACACGGGATTCACATTTGACCACACATCAAAATGATGGTCTGAGGAGCAGATTCCTAGACACCCCCTCCTTGGAGATTCTGATTCAGTGGGTCTGAGCTGAGTTCCCAGGAAGGATATTTTTAACAAATGCCCAGGTGATTCTGATGCAGTCAGTTCAGACTGGTGTGGAATATCCACTGTTATAGGTTATTAAACCTCTTTGCTTCTCTAAAGTAGTATTCATTTTTTTCTGCCCAGCTTTTTTTTTTTTTTGAGTGTGGAAACTTTCAACACACACATACAGGAGTACAATAAGCTCCCTTAAGGCAAGGGCCATCAACTTTCTGCCATCTTGCTTCTCAATTTTATTTCTAAGGAAACCATTTAATTTTAATTGAATGTTGCTGAATTCAGCAACAGCATTGGCAGCAATACTCTCTGCCTTCGAGATGAAGGTGGGTGAAACCCATCCCTGGGTAACTTGAGAGAAGTAGGACAAATAAAGATGTAGGAGGCTGTGTTTTCTTGGTCTTTGGCTTTAAAACTGGGAAATCAGACTAATCACACTACATGATAATCAGGAGGATTTGGATTATTAATTGTTACTTAAATATTTTGCAGTTTTCACTATTTTAAAGAAATAAAGTCTCACCCAAATCTTTAAAAATACCTTTTTTTTAAAAAAAGCGTTCTTCATTTAACATAGATGCAAGGTAAATCATTTGGTAATGACCATGACTCCTCTGCCTTGGATAGAAAGTAAGAATTTAAGCCAGAAAAAAGAAGAGCTAGATATCATTTTATGTAGCTGAATATTTCTAAATCAGTAGGACCTGCTAAGAAATATCCTTTGGATGCTTTTTTCTTAATGACTGAAATGATCACAAACTGATCTGCTCTTCCATTCCAAAACTACTGCAATTTAGGTGATTAGCTAGAGGAAATGAAAAGAGTGTCTATTTCAAATTTGTAAAACCAAAATTCCAGGTAATTAACAACTACTCAACTTCACCATAACCCCTGATAATTTAATGGACCACTGCTGGTGCATCACCCTCTCCCAAAATACAGCCACTTAGATGATCATAAGAATCCAGAAACAAAACAAAACCAATGTATGATATGTAATTTGCTATCTATACATATCATGGAAAGCTGGGAAATATATCAATACGTAAGAACAAGCTGGTGAAATAAAAAGAGGTCACACAAATTATATACGGTATCATTCAAATTATGTATATTATATAGATAGATGATGCAAAAAGATCATAAGGAAATACAACAAAATTTTTAAGAGTAATAGTATTGCTGGGTTGCAGAATCACAGGCAATTTCTTAACCTGTATATATTCAGGTACTTTCAAACTTCCCACATGAAAATACAGAATTTGTAATGAAAATACTTTAAAAAAAGAAGAAAAGGAAGAGTTGCAATAGAAATAATCTATTTTCTCAATATATTGCCACTAATAAATATGGCCTTGCAATAAGGCAGAGACTCGGGGATTAAGGAGAACCCCACAGCTCAGTCATGGCAAATGAATCCACTTTATCTTTTGGCCACATCTGATTCTGCCTCATCTTCAAGATATGGTGACAATGAGAAATATGAATAAAGCAAAATGTCCAACTTAATGAATGATTCACGTGACAGCTTAATAACTAAGGAAACGTAGACTTTTCTATAGTCAAGTGGAATGTTGTGCTTCAAAATCTACATTGCTTCATAGGATAAATTAGGGGGTAACTGGTCACTTAACAAAAGTATTCTTCAAATCACTCTAGAATTTCTCTATAATGTGAAATATTCTAACATGTTTCCCAACTTTTTAACATCAAAAAATTTTCATAGACACCCCACATAAGAGGGATTGTAGTTGGTTGGGAAAAATATGTAATGAATATATGTTATGAATTTAGTAACACTCTCAATGCATTTGTATGTACTAACTGGTAATAGAATCCTTACACATCTGAAAAATAATGCTGAAGATATATATGGCTCATTATTTATTCTGTGTCCATTCAATGTTGGGACACACGTGAATTCAAGGCCCCCCTTCAAAAACTCCACTACACCCAGTGATCTGTTCATCACTCTGGTGCATTTAAAATATGGTACCACTTAAAAGAAAACTCAGGCTGCATGAGTATCACTTTTGGCAGAGCTCTTAGGAATTTTAGAGTGAGGGGAAGAGAAGGGATTAGTTGAATGGCATCCATTTCTCATAGATACAACTGTTTTTTTAATGTAGGAAGGAGTAGATAAATAGTACAAGTGGGATTCATTTTTCATTCAAGCTAGCCAAATTAGAAAAATATAGTCAGACCAAGTTCACTATAAGGAAGATGTTTTCCAATACATGGCAGGTTGAAAGAGTTTTCCATCTTTTACAGTAATATAAAGAAAGAAAGAAAATGACTTACATCACATTAATAGTATACACTAGACCTGTGCAGTCAGAATAATCTATCCAAGAGGTTACATTATGGCTTTTTAAGAGTCAGATAGACCCAGATTCCAGGTGTAGCTCCTCCAACTACTAAGTTCTTCATCTATAAAACATGGCCATGATGTCTACTATGTACTGTTATGGGGATTAAATGAGGTAATAGATGCAGAGTATCTGGAATAGAGAAACATTCAAGAAAGGTTTGTTCTTAAAGATTAGGGTTCTGGGAATGTAATGATTATGGAGATAAAGGAAGAAGAATGTGTTTGAAATAGGCAGGTATGTGGTTAGCTGCCAAAAGCATTCCCTGTGGGAAAGACCTGAGAGCTACTGAACAAGCCACATCTAGGGTTCTTTCATTTCCTTGTGTTCTCATTTCTGACATTGCTGCCATTGTGTCCACTAATTTGGCAAGGTTGCTTTGAATGATGACCTTCCTATTCCCACCATCTGTTTTCCTCTCCCATATAAATAATGGATTGTCTATTCTCATCTTTTCCCAGTAATATGATTTGATACATACCTGTTAATGCTGTAAACTGGGATTTTAAAAAATCTTCCCAATCACTCATAAAACAGTGGTTTACACTCTGTCCCTGTAAAAAAATCAGCTAAACATTCATTTCCTACAGAAGAAATTTAAATCTTGCTAGTATGAAACCATAGGGTTACTTTACATCTAGCAAAATGGACTTAAAAACTATTTTGCAAATGCCCATTAATGCTAGACTCATTTGCTGTGTTTTTACCATTAGGAAATTTATCCCATTTTATTATCAAAAAGGAACCTATATACATATATATGAACATATTAGTGTGTGTATGTAAATACATATATATGTGGGTGTGAATATCCCCACTTATGCAAATATTTATAAGTATATACTATAGATAGATAGGAGGGAGGGAAGGAAGGAAGGGAGGGAGGGAGGGAGGGAGGAATGGAGGAAGGAAAAAAAAGGACCTGGAAGGATTAATATCTAACTGAGAGTTGGAAGTGGGACTAAATGTGGGCTATAGAGATAGGAACTTCACATTTCATCTACTTATGTCATTTAAAATTTCTTTATAACAAGCTCATATTACTTTATTGGATTTTTAATTATTTTTAAAAATCTGATTACTTCAGTGCTCAAGAAAGGACATTTTAAGACATTTCATTTAATTCTTTCAGGTCGCTAGGCACTGCTAAGTGCAATTTTAAAATACACTAAGGTTTCATTTTGAGAGGAGAAAAAGATATTCAGAAGAGCCTTTGATCACTACATCATTTTAACTAGGACTTTTAAGAAGTCATATGAATTACCGATATGTAATTTGAGCCCCTAACCACCTACAAGAACCATGTGCAACCTAAGAGAAAATGGAGCTAAAAAGATCTTCTCAAGGTCTTCATCAACTAGAAGAAGAGGCACTCATGTATACAACCAAGAGAGGAGGGCAACAATACAACTTAAAACAATGATCAGAAATGCTTATGGGAGCCTTCAAGAACACCTAGCTCACGTTAGGGTAGTAGATTAAGCACTGGGAGATTTAGGTTAAATATATAACCATTAAGAAGAGAAGGAGAAGGGAACATTAACCATCTCAAGCTCCCTCACTCTGCTTCCAATGAGGCTCAAGCTGGGAGGCCCCCAACTTCCTCCCCTTCCAGTCACCCACCCAGTTCAGTTCATCGCCATCCCAGACTGGGTGGAGGCCCTGAGGATGCTGGGAGTTTCTGGGGGAGAGAGGACAGGTGGGTGTGATTGACATGTACATCACGTCAGTCATTCTCCACTCACCCCATCTCCTCCCCTCCAGTGTCTATTCAAACTTCTCTCAACTCCCGCATCCATTTCTATGAACAGTATCACACACCGCAACCAACCTCCACTTTCTGCTAATGACCTAGACCGATGCAGCCTAATAGAAATATAATGGAAGACAGATGTGAATCACATATGTAATTTTATGTTTTCCAGGACCCACATATGAAAAAGTAAAGGGAAACTGGTGAAATTACTTTTAATAACATATTTTGTTTAAATCCAATATATCCAAAATATTAATTCAAAATACAGGCATGCCTCATTTAATTGTGCTTTGCTTTATTGTGCTTCACAGGTAATTGCATTTTTTACAAGTTGAAGATTAGTGGCAACCCTGAGTGAAGCAAGACTATGGGCGCCATTTTCCCAATAGCATTTGCTCACTTCCTGTCTGTGTCACATTTTGGTAATTCTCACAATATTTCAAGGTTTTTCATTATTGTTATATTTGTCATGGTGATCTGTGATCAGTGTCCTTTGATGTTAGCATACAGAAAAGAGAACTCACTGAAGACTCACATGATAGCATTTTTTAGCAATAAAGTATTTTTAAATTAAGGTATATACATTTTTTTAGACATAATGCTATTGCACACTTAACAAAGTACACTATAAACCTAAGTTTTATATGCCCTGGGAAACCAAATAATTCATGTGACTTGCTTTATTTTGATATTTGCTTTATTGCAGTGGTCTGGAACCCAATTCGCATTATCTCCAAGGTATGCCTGCATAATCAACATAAAAATCATTAATGAACTGTATCTGTTCATTGAAATCCTGCCATTTGCAACAATATGGATGAACCTAGAGGGTATTATGCTTAGTGAAATAAGTTAGACAAAGACAGATACTGTATGTTACGACTTACATGAGAATCTAAAAAATAAAGCAAACAAATGAGTATAACAAAACAGAAAGAGACTCACAGATATAGAGAACAAACTAGTGTTTATCAGTGGGGAGAGCGAAGGAAGGAGGAACCAGATAAGGGTATGGGGATTAAGAGGTACAAACTACTATGTATTTAAAAATAACCTACAAGGATATATTGTACAACACAGGGAACATAGCCATTATTTTATAATAACTTAAAACGGAGTATAATCTATAAAATTTTGAATCACTATGTTGTATACCTGACACTAACATAATACTATAAATCAACTATACTTTAATAAAAATAAATAAATAAAATTATTAATGAAGTGTTTTAAATGTTTGAAATGTCTGTGTCACATTTTGGTAATTCTCACAATATTTCAAATGTTTCCTACAAATGTTTGAAATCTGATGTATATTTTACATTCACAACACATCACAATTCAGACTCTCCATGTTTCAAGTGCTCAATAGCCACATGTGGTCGGTGGCTAGTGGCTACTGAATTAGCACAAACCTAGGCTCTCACTCCAATGAAAATACCCAAACTTTCAGAATGAGTGATTATTGCTGAATAAAGGGATCATGGGTGGCTTTTTAAAAATAACCTTGGCTTATTTGTATTTTTATTGTTTTCCAACAAACACAGATTGCACGTGTTTACTTTTTTTTAAAACTTGTGATTTTAAATATCTTTGACATATTGGGAGAATTTCAATGAATGAACCTTCACATTCATGCTCTAATGCAAGTTATTGTTTTAATGGCACATGTGGCATCAGCATCTGTCTTCATTTCAACATTATCTGTCAATCCATACCTAGTTCCTATCTGCTTCACCATCATCAATTATTCTCTCAGTTCCTTGTAGCGTACCCACCTTCTCCTTCTGCAGATCGCCGGGTTGACGGTACAGAAAGCTCAGAAGAAATATTTCCCCTGTTCTCACCACCTCTGCACATATATTTACTAACCCACACACAATCTCTAGTTCTGCTTTAGTAGAGCTAGGGACACTGGTATATGACTCAGAGAACTCAAATTCAAATTCTAGAAAAAGACTCTGTCTTCAGTGCTGCTTCAAAGTTATTTTAAAATAGGTTTGTTATTTACTATTACTTAAAGTTAGAGATATTCAAAAGCTATTATATGTCCCACCTTGGTTTCTTTACAAAACCAGACAAGCAATACAAGCAACTAATTTTTTAATCAAAGAATGCACTTCTCGCCTCAAAGATTCTGACATATCATAAAATGTAAAAACCATAAAATTATGGTTTTGGTGCTTAAATATAGAAGCAGTCTAGTCCCTGGAAAATGGGAACATGAGGTGGACACAGCTTAAGAAGTTAAATGGGCTTAAGTTAGGAAACTAAGGTGTGAGCACTTACTTTAAATACTACAGATTTTTAAATCATGTTAAAGTTTGGTTTCATGAAGAGTTTGCTACGCTAATAATAATAGGTTTGCTCTTTTCCCCCAGGCTTTGATAGGTGGCATGTGGAACCCTAAAATGGGGAGTTACAACACCTGGATATTAGTTCTCACTGCCAGCTGCCAACCAGCTATATGACCTTGGGTGCAGTCCATTCACCCCGCTGGATTCAGCCTCCTGGGCTGTAAAGAGGGGTTGACAGCACAGCGCTTTCTCAGGCTGCTTCCAGCTCACCATTCCTGACCTTTGCACTAATCTCCCTCTATCCCATTATCCCTGAAACATTTGCCTCCTCATGCATTTCCTCCTTGCTAAAAGAGAAGATGGCTGGCAGCACAGCAGTGAAATGGGGAAAAAAAGGCTGTTAAAAAAAAAACCCTAAAATGAGTCATCTTTCAAGAATTTACCATCCTCTGGTGCCTGAGTGCTTGCTCGTGATGTTAAATCAGTTCTTCCAATGAAACTTGCTCTAAGAACCTGGTATTTGTTATATGTACTGTTCTTGGATGATGTTTATACCAGACACTCATCTCTTTTAAGAGCCACTTGTAGGTACAAAACAGCACAGAAGTTATCAAACAGATATTGGCAGCCAGATACATCAACTTTAGTGCAGCCTGTAGAAAATCAGATCAAAATCACAGAGAGTTTTAATCAGGTCTTTGCACCTGAAGATAATTACAACTCCCCAAACTTCCCACATAACCTCCCCAGAACCTAGCAGCACCCTAAAATCTAGCCTGCTGCAAGAATCACTTCCTATCCCTTAGGGCCGGCTGCAGCAACACCCAGGAGGGCCTTCCCTCCCGTAGATCCCCCCATCAATGCTTCAGTCAGGGGGCAGCTGATGTTAGCTCTGGTCTGTGTTGCTTCCGCCTGGCCTGATTTTTCATGCTGCCATTTTGAATTAACATAGGTTTCCTCTGCAACTGATGCATCTTCTAGTCAGGCTTGGAGCACAGTAGGCACACACACACACACACACACACACACACACACACACCCATCGGGAAGCTGGACTACAAGCGTAATCCAAGACACTTGCAAGCCAGAATTAAACAGCAAATCCAGAAAGACGGTATTATTTAACAGAACACTACCAGGACAGTTTGGAGCCACAGCAAATGACCGCTTCTGCATTTGAGTTGAATGGACATCTTTAACCCCTCAATCTTAGTTCTCGTCAATTCTCTAAAGTTCAAGTGTCCCTCCTGCTTTGCAGATCACACGCGTCTCAGACCTCAACGAGTGATGTCGCCCAATAATCCGTGCCCAGACAGACAAGCGAACCGAGGGCGCAAAGGCAAACTGAAGTGGATAATCATCTCAGAAATACGAGTGCCTTTTACCAATAAGTGCCCCGGCGCCACCGCCTTAACTTGCCCCGACACCCCCCATCCCCAAGATCCGCCCCGGGTGTGGCTTGAGGAGGCGGGCGGTGTTATGTCAAGTCCTTCGGCCCTCGCAGACAACAGCAAGAGCCGACGCGTTTGCCCTTAGGGGGAGGGTAGTCCTCCGGACACGACTCGGCAACCGCAACCGCAGAACCGGCGGACGCGGGGGCAGAGCCGGGCCAAGGGCAGCGGGCCCGCCAGACAGCCATGTTCCCGCGAGCCCGCCCGCGCGGCAGGTGCGACCGGGAAGGTGCCAGGCCCGCTCCGCCACCAGCTGTGTGCCCGTACGAGCCGGGAAACCCCGGAGCGGTCTTGGGGGGCGGGGGGGGAAGGCGGGGGCCGCACTGGGCACACACCCCAGCGGGCCAGCAACTGGGATACCAAGCAATGGAAACACAGGAAAAGCGGCCTGGGGCAGTGAGGAGAGTTCAAAAGAGGTGGTGGGAAGGATGGGGTTGGGGGGGGTTGGAGAGCGGGGACAGGTTCCAACCAGGCTGCAGCGCCCGCGCCCAGGGGTGGGGCAGCCCTCTCCTGCGCCCCCGCAGCCTGTAGCCGGAGTCCCCCACCCCAACCCCGGGCTGAGGCCCCCTCTCTCCTGATCCCCTAGAGACCCCAGACAGCCCAAGCCAGCATCCGCGGGATTCCCACCCGCGGGTTTGGAGGGACAGCCGGAGGCGACGAGGCACAGGGGACGACGATGGCGGATCCGGGTGAAGCCCGCCGGGGGAAGCAGCTGCAGATTCCCTGCGCTCCCAGGGGTGCCTGCCACAGCTCACCTGCGGGGCTGCGGGCTCCGGGCTCGGCTCTGCGGTGCTGAGGCTGCGGCCGGCGAGGGTGCGGGTGGTGCCGCGGCTGAGATCACTGTGGCGACATCGAGGGCTGCAGCTGCAGTGGCGGAGGCGGCCGTCGGGCGCTTCCCCCTCCCCAGACTCCCCGCGCTCTGGCCCGCCACCCCCAGCTAACAGCTGGCCGGGATCACGTGACCGCAGGGCCCGCCCCCGCCTCCGCCCCACGCCGGACCCGGGCCGCGCCGCGCCGCGTCGCACCCGCGCTCTGCCTGGTCCGGGGGGGCGCCTGGGAGCAGAAAGGGCGGCTGAGAAGACGAATCTCCCCGTGGAACGTGGCTCGCTCTTTGCGCGATTTTTATTTGTTGGTCACAGCGGGGTTGCGGCTTTCTGGAAAGGGAGAACTCGGGCTTTAAGGAGTCAGGCCCCGCTTTCTCCGGCGCCTCTCCCGGACTCCGCCGTCTGGGTTGCTACGTGCGGGCCTCTGTGCCTAAGCAAGCTTTCCCCGCGGAGAAACGTGTACGGTACTTTGTTGACTCACAAGTCCAAGCCAACTCCCTGCCTGGGTTTAAAGGTACGGTTCTGCGCCATATTGACAAGCCAGACTCTATGCCCGATACTTAGACGCTAAAGCTCAAAGAGGTTAAGCAAGTCGCCCAAGATCACGCAGCAAGTAGCAAAGCCAAGATTCCAAACCTGGGTTAATAAATCCACAGACAGGTGACAGGTGTGTTGATGCTGGCGTCAAGGTCATTGGTCAGGACATGACCATCCGTCTGTTACCGGAACACAGACTCTACCTTTTATAAACTAATAAGAAAAGACCATCTCAAAGGATATGAAGAGATAGTATAGAGGAAAAGAAAATGCAGTACCACTTAGGCACGTGAAAAAATATGCAAGCTCACTTAACTGCAAATCGAATACATATACAAAGTAGCATTTCCACCTGTCAGATTAGCAAAAATCAAAGTTTTATAAAGTCCGTAGAGGACAACTCGGCAATATCTCCCCAAATAACAAATACATATATAGTCTTTGACCTAAAGATTCCATGTCTGGAATTTATCCTACAGATATACCAACACAGGTGTGAAATGATATGCGTACAAGGTTATCCATTGCTACATTATTTGTGCTAGCAAAGATTAGAAGCGTATGCCCATCAATAGAGAACTGTTCAAATAAATTACAGCACATCAGCACAATGGTATGCTATCCAGCTGTTGAAAAAATGAGGAAGATCTATTTCTATGTACTGATATGAAAGATTTCCAACCTATACTAAGGGTGGGGGGAGCCATGTGAAAAACATTGTGTAAATGTGTTATCATTTGTGGGGGGAAAATATGCCTGTACTCATTTGCAAATGCGTGGACTATCTTTGGAAGGATACCTAAGAAACTGTAATAGTAGATGCCACCAGGGAGGAGAACTGGGTGACAATGCAGGGCAAGGAAGGAGACTTTTTTTACATCTTTGAATGTTATGCCTGTGCTTGTGGTTTGCCAGGAGTGAATGGATAGTGGGAGAGGGCTGGGGGAATCAGTGCAGTTACTGCAGGATAGAGCAGTAGTGGTCATAGACTCTTGGAGCACAAAGGGACCTGACTGTGCATTTAAGGCCAACCAAGGAACTGTCCTTTTACTTTTAGCCTTTATCTTTATATTATAGTAGATTGTCTTTGTTTGGACAATATAATTGGATCTTGCTTTTCATTCAGTCAGACACTCTTTGCCTTTTAATTGGAGTTCTTACATCAGTGGCTCTTAAACGGAAGCAGTTTTGCCCCCAGGGGACATTTGGCAATGTCTGGAGACATTTTTGTTGTCACAGTGGCAGAGGTGAGGGAGGCCTCTACTGACGTCTAGCACATAGAGGCCAAGGATGCTGTTATACATCCTACAGTGCAAAGTACAAGTCCCCACAACTAAGAATTATCTGTCCCTAAATATCAGTAGCATTGGGGTTGAGAAACTCTGGTGTAGACCTTTTATATTTAATGTAATTATCAATATGATGGGTTTTAAATGTAACATCTTGGTACTTCTATTTGTTCTGTTCTTTTTTTTGTTTTTTGTGTTTTTTTTGCTCTTGCCTTTTTTTGAAGATTGAGTATTTTTCATATTCCATCTTATACCCATTATTGGTTTATTAGCCATACTTCTTGTTTTATTTGTTGATTACCCTAGGATTTACAATATGCATCTTAAACTTATCACTGTCTACCTTCAAATAATATAATTTCAGATATAATGCAAAACATTTTCAGCAGGATACTTCTATCCCCCACCCCATCTTTATTGATATTGCTGTCATTTGTTGTAGGTGCAGGTTAGATGATAATGAGCTCTTTCAAGTTTTGTCTGAAAAAGTCATTACTTCACTTTCATTTTTGAAACATTCTTATTGGATACATAATTTTTGGTTGAGAGCTTCATTTCTTTCAGCACTTTAAAAGTACCATTCTATTGTCATAAGACATTGTCACAAGACTTGCAAAGTTTCTGAAGAAGAGTCTGTGTTTGATGATTTCTTCCCCTGTACGTAATATGTCCTTTTTTCTCCTATGGCTGCTTTTAAGAGTTTTCTCCTTAACACAGATTTTGAGCAATATGATTATAAAGCACTTTGTTGTGTTTTGGGTTTTTTTTTTTCCTATTTTTATCCCATTGGGGCTAACTAAGCTTCTTGGATCTGTACGTTTATAGTTTTCATCAAATTAGGAAAAATTTTGGCCATTACATCTTTAAATATTTTACCCACTGTACCCCGTCCCTCCCAAATTCAGAGACTCCAGTTATATATATATTAGACCACTTGATATTGTCACACAGATCACTGAGAATCTATTCTTTTGTTTGTTTGTTTTTTCCTATTTTTATCCCATTGGGGCTTACTAAGCTTCTTGGATCTGTACATTTATAGTTTTCATCAAATTAGGAAAAATTTTGGCCATTACATCTTTAAATATTTTACCCATTGTACCCCATCCCTCCCAAGTTCAGAGACTCCAGTTATACATATATTAGACCACTTGATATTGTCCCGCAGATCACTGAGAATCTGTTCTTTCCCTCCCCACCCACCACTCTTTTTTCTCTCTTCATTTTGAATTTCTCTTGATTTTTCTTCAAGTTTTCTTATCTTTTCTTCTGCAGTCTCTAATCTAATCTACTAATGGTTAATACTGTCAATGAAAGTTTTTTTTTTCTCTCTTTTTTCGGTGCCCCCCCCCATCTCCTCTCCCAGCATTTTTAATGTGGCAGCATTGTCTTTGTTTTTATTTTTTTCAAAGGAGGTTTTGCAGTTCTCCTGGCCCGAGGACTCCCTCAGTCCCTCTCCATCCTTACAGTGGACGCCTCAGGTCCACAGACCTCACCTGGCCCGGTCAAGATCTGGAACTGACCATCTCCCACAGCTTCAGAAAAGTCCAGATGGAGTGAAGCAAAGCTGCACGGTAAAAGGAATTAACTGCCACTGCCTGTTGATGAACGTTTTATATCAGATATTTTATTCTTTATCTCTTTAAGTTCTACTTGGTTCTTTTATACCATCCATTTCTCATACACATTTTCCTTTAAATCTCAGATCATATTTGTATTTTAATAGCTGTTTTAAAGTCTTTGTGTGCTACTTCTATCATTTCTATTTTTAGTCTTTTATTGGTTGTTTTATCTCCTGCTTCTTTGTCTCTCTCATAATTTTTCATCGGATATCAGACTTAGTGAATTTTATGTTGTTGAGTAATGAATTTTTAAAAATATTTCTTTTAAAGAAAGGTTGTAAACTTTGTTCTTAAGAATCGGCTTCACCCATTTGAGACTTGTTTATAAACTGTTTACGACAGCTCTAGGGTAACTTTAACTCTACGACTACTTTAGCTCTTTACTAAGGTATGACTCACATATGGGTTCTAATGAATGTTCCATGTAATCAGTAAGGTGATTCTGGCTAGTAGGAACTTGGACAATTCCCAGTTTTGTGTAAGCTCTGGGAATTTTTTGTGCACAGCTCCCCAGTAGTTGTTCTTTCCTCAGGAGTTAACTCTTTGCCCAACCTTATGGTGATTCACCATATGCCTGCAGCAATTGGTATTCACTCAATGACTCAAGGAAACCTTTATGCAAATTTCTGAAGTTTTTTTCTGCTTAGTTTTCTCTTATCCAGAGCTCTGCCCCACAGATTCTAGCTGCTTTGACCTCCCTGAACTCTGATCTCTGTTTCCTCAACCCCACAAGAGAACTGGGCTCTGTTTTGTTTCCCTCCTTTTTACCATGTATAGTTCAGGAATTGCCTCCAAGCAGAAAACTGGGATAATTGTAGCTCTTATCTCATTTGTTTCTTTTCTCTTGAGAATCACATTCCTGCTCTGCCAGTTGCTCATTGGTTGTCCAATGTCTGACAAAATTTGTTTCATATATTTTGCCCAATTTTCTAGTTGTTCACAATAGGAGAGCAAGTCCCATAGCAATTCTTCCTTCATGGGCAGATGTGGAAGGCAAGGAACACTAATCTTAATGCCCCTAAGGAACCAAATGTCGTGATACAACTAGAGTCATTATTTTAAGAACTGAAAATGCATAGTTTACTTATGGAACTTCTTCAACATACTGGTATAACAAGAAACATTTATTGGACACCTGTACCAGCAATTGCACTATTGCTACAAGGGTGAAAAAGGCATATCAGTCCTACCTCTCAAGAAGTCAGGGGCAAGCAGGGAAATTAATTAGGTATAGAAGTAATATATGCATATATTGTATGTTGCTGTCAGGGTAACATAAGAGTTATGCATAGATAAATACATTAATCTAGCATGTTGGGAAATATAAACAAGTTTAAAAGATGATCATAAATGAGGGTTACCCAAACCTAGACCACTTAAAAAAATACATTGATGATGATTTTGCCTTTTCTTCTAACCAGTGTTATTATCTAAAGAACCCCATGCAGTGATTTTGAGGAGCCGAAGTACATGTGTAATTGAGAAATGCCTTTAACACATTGCATATAGAGATATTTTCCACTTAGTACTTCTTTTAGTGTGTAATTATAGCAGGAGGAAAAGGATCTGTCATTGGGCAACTCTCATGGGGATGAATGACAGACAATATTATGTGAATGAGACACTTATGTATGGGCAAGAAAGCCTATGTAATTGCCTTGTATGTAATCTTATGAGAACCAAAGAAAGCTGACAGGAAGCCATGGGAAAATGAGAAAGAAAAGCACTAGTTAAGATTAGTCAGCCATCTGCCTTAATCCTATGACAACCATGTTTAAGAGGTTAGTTTTCTGAATTTGGTTACCATGGTAACAAACCTTTAAAATGCCCTTAAAACAATTTACAGAATTATTGTGCATATTGAGTATAGGCAACACTGAGAGACCTTAAGTATTCAAATCTATTTAAAAATTATTTTTAGAATTTAAATAATCAATCAAGTCCTTTAGGTATGTAATTTAGACAACCATAAATTGTATTTTAGCAAAAAGGTGTAAAATCCTACTCATATAATTAGGTGATGGGTTTATCAGTTCAGTTATTCGAATGTGTCGTTTCAATGAGTGGCTCCTATTTAATTTTAAATAACAGTTCATGAATGTTCTGGACCTGGTTTCAGAAACAAATTATCATATGTGCTTTACATTCATTGCTGCACCTCTAGGAATCATTCATGCGTTTAGCCAACCGTACAGATAATTTAAAGGACAATTGCTAAAACTTCGTCTTATGATCATCAGAGGGCAGACTAGAAGATTCTCTGATCAGACTTAGCAGTTTCAACCTAATCCTTTCTTGCTGATATGTTTTCCTAGTTTACATGTGTAGAAAAGGTTCACCTTATGCTATGTACGGTTTTAAAATAGGGCTTGCTTTTAATATTCTAGTGACACCTGAGGCCACCTTTTAATAGATGAAAGCTTATTTTGAATTGTAAATGTTGAGCCTTTTATGTTGACAATTTTAACACCACTGCTCACTTGAGATAATATATGACTTTATCAGAAGTTACTATTAGTCATTTTCCAATTCTTCAGAAAAAACAAGCTCTGTCTAAATTGCTGTAGGAATTTTAGTTTCAATTAAAGGAAGACTTCCTTCATGCTATAAGTGATTATAAAATGATTTCACCTATTGAGAGAATGTGTGAAGCTTCTGACTCTAGAGAAAGAGTATTTTGTTTTGGGTGCTCTTCTGTGTTCTATAAAAGACCAAAAAACTGGCATTATTTCGTTTCTTGTTGGATTAATTTCAGAGAATTGAGAATAATCTAGATATAGAGAGATATTTTAGTTTTTAAATTCTTGATTATTCTTTACCCTCCTTTCCACTGACTTTCTACCTTAATCATAAACCAAGTCCTAGGTTTTTACTATTCTTAATAAATCTCTTATACCATTGGTTCTAGCTCTTACATTTGCAAAGGATTTGACTTTTTGCATATGTAGAGTGATTTATTCCTTAGACCTGGAATCTGCGTTTGGTTCTACTTGAATTTCAAAAAGCACTTCTCATGTTTTTTTTTTAATTTATTTTTGGCTGCACTGGGTCTTCGTTGCTGTGCGCAGGCTTTCTCTAGTTGTGGCGAGCGGGGGCTACTCCTCAATGCAGTGCGCGGGCTTCTCATTGCGGTGGCTTCCCTTGTTGCGGAGCACAGGCTCTAGCGCGTGAGCTTCAATAGTTGCAGTGCGTGGGCTCAGTAGTTGCGGCATGCGGGCCCTAAGGGGCGTGGGCTTCAGTAGTTGTGGCTCTCGGGCTCTAGAGCGCAGGCTCAGTAGTTGTGGCGCAAGGGCCTAGTTGTTCCGCGGCATGTGGGATCCTCCTGGACCAGGGATTGAAACCATGTCCCCTGCATTGGCAGGCAGATTCTTAACCACTGCGCCACCAGGGAAGTCCCCACACTTTTCATATTTTTTGAAACAAAAATTGAAAGCAGAGATTATTTTACCATGATATGAATTTATCAGATCATTGATTTTTCTTTACCCTGAATATAAAGAAAGGATTGAGCTTTAAAAATTATTAGAAAATTTCCAGAATAGCCAAATACATAGAGAATGTAGACTGGTAGCTTAGGGGATGGGGGGAAAGTGGGCAGTAACTGCCAATGGGTATGGGGGTTTCTTTTGGGGATGATGAAAATGTTCTAAAATTGTGGTAATGGATGCATAACTCTGCGAATGTCCTAAGATTTATTGAACTGTAAAAAAAATCTGTACTAAAAATTAATTCTTATAAAAAATGAAATAAAATACCCCACGTCAAAAAAAATTTTTTGAAAACCAAAGAACATGGCCCAGTTCAGGGGAAATAGGTGAATGATAAGAGTTAATAGTTTTAAAGAATTATTGCCATAGTAGTAAAATGTTTGAAAAAAATTCCAGGGCGTAGAGTTGATTTACTGTTCAGTCTTAATGTGAGAATCAATTAACTTTAGTAGGCTGTTTAATTTTCTTTAAAGACTATGATTCAAAACAGAAAACCTGGAATACTACTGTATGTGGCATGACATTTTGTAAAAGATTATATATTATAAAATGTAGCCAAAATAGTGCAAGGAAAAACTTGTGATTAGTCCCAAGGAACCATTGGTATAAAGATAACAGGAGAGAACAATTATGCTGGGAGGAAATTTGGCTATTCAAATGAGGATTTCATTGCAAGATCCTCCTTTTCATTGCAAGAACTTTAATTTCATTGCAAGATCCTCTTTAAGTTCTTCCCTATTTTCCCACAAGTAAAATGCTGTCTCTTATTTTAGGGCAAATCTCCTGTACTTGTACTACTCCTCTTCTTGGTTATTCTACACAATTATAATTACCCATTTCATTAAATTTAGCTATTAACTTAAGAACCAACTTTTAAAAATCTAGGATGTCTCAAAGAGAACGTATGCTGCACAAAATAGCTGCACAACAATTCCAGGAGACGTGATCACAAGGGCAAAGAACCAACAATACATGGTTGAATGTTATAATGTCCTACTCTCCTACCCAGAGGTAAAAATTAAATTCAGAGTTATATTAACACAAAATGCACTCCGGCAGAGTTAAGTCCAACAAATGAATGAGAAAATGCTATAAGAAATTGGAACTAAGCCCCAACGGATCTCCCTACCCTTACTTCATTCTTTATAATAATGAAAACTATCCCTCAATACCTCAATTTACATTGTGCATGGAATTGTTTTTACTGTAACTGTTTACCGAAGAGGAAATTATCTTTATCCTACTGCCACCTGGAATTCTAAATTAATAAAACGACTTGTAAATTCCCAGAAATCCCCAAGTGGGATATAATTTACCTGTTATTAGGGGCCAAGGGAACAGCATTCACTTTACTCTGGATTTTTAAAATAAGACCTCAGCTAACATCTCATGTCATTTGCTTTTAGATCATAAAATAAAATGGATGGTAGTCTAGCTCACAGGCACTTAGATTGGCTTTGTAAATTATTGGCTGACTCATACTCACTAAAGGCATCCATTTTATGCCAGAGGCTTTATTAGCAGTCCAGGGACACAAAGAACTGGTAAACAAAGGAATCCACAGACACCATGCTGCGTGTTGCAGATCTCCGGGAATCTTCCAACAGTTTTTATCATTTCCCTAAAAATAATCTATGCATATCAAAAGGAGCCACTTAACCCCTTGGCAACCCTCAAGCTAAAGGGGTAAAAAAAAAAAAAAAGATTATTGTTGGTTTTACATGGAGAACTACTAGGAAATTTTACCTAAATTATAAGTGAAACACAGAAAATTGAGCAAAATAGAGGATGACAGACCCCAAATTGACAAAAAGGAAGTTTGACTTCTTCCACAGTAAAGAAGTTTCCAGAGAGAGGAAATCATGTACTAGAGAGAGCATTACAATGGCTATGTTTGGTACAAAACTATACACACACACATACACACACATATATACACACACATACTATATACATACACATACTTTATACATACAGTTTATCGTTTATATACAGTATATAGTTTGCACTATACATATATATACACATATACACATCTATATATTTTTAAGAGAATAGTTTTATTTTTTCTAAATCTCAACTGTATATTCTTCTAAAGGGGTGGGTTGTAGATAATGCTGAAAAAATAATATAGAAGAATAATTTGGGGAAAGTCTGGAGCTCTTTTCTCATTTCTCATAGAGAATATGTTCACAAAATAGATTTACTGACCATCTAACTTTCTGCTGTAAGAATTCATAGTCATAAAAAATTTCTAACCCTGGGGAAAATGGTTTCTACACACAACTTATCCTTTAACTGTATGTTCATTTTTAGGCACAATTAGTTGTCCCAATGCCCAATGTTTTCCAGAATGCAAAAAAGAATATTCGTAGAAGAGAAAAACATAGGAGACTGTATATTCAAGGGCAGAGAATTAGTGAAGTTAATTGTCTCTCAAATTAAGGTTTTAGACCACCTGCATCGGTATCATCTATCAAGTGGGTTAAAATGCAGATTCATGAGCCCAATCCACAAATTAATCAGAATTTCTGGGGAAAGGGTTAGGAATCTGCAGTTTTAACACATATCCCATATGATTGTAGTGTACACGAAATTTGAATCACTACTACATTTCTGTAGCCTTTAGGAACCAAAGCATACCTCTCACTGTATCTGAAGAAGACTGAGCTATGAATCCAATGTTTGTTAAGGTCTCTTTCTTCTATTAGTCTGGAGCAAGGAGAGGGAGGTTGCAGGGGCAAAGCTGAAAGCAGAGGCAAAATAATATTTTAAAGAGAGAAAAGAATTTACCTTCACATAAAGACTCCAAACCCATATGTAAGAATGTATGAGTTTCATTGTACTAAAAGGGAATATGCAAATCCTACTAAAAAGACTGCTATAGATACTAAGAAAGAGAAGTACTATAATTTTAATGTTTTCAAATGGGCATATTAATTTATATTCATGATTGACATTTTAGATTTCATTTCAAACTAAAGTGGGTAAGAAACAAAACCAAACCAAAACAAAACTCTTACGTCCAAGTGTTTTGCATCTCTGGAAAATAAGTCCCTTGTTATTTTTTCCCAGTTATTATTATAATGACAATTTGCTTTTCTTTTTTAATTGAAGTATAGATTTAGAATATTGTGTTAGTTTCAGGTGTACAGCTAAGTGATTTAGTTATACACATATATATTTTCTTATTCTTTATTTTTCATTATAGGGTTATTACAAGATAGTGAATATAGTTCCCTGTGCTATACAGTAATTCCTTGTTTATCTGTTTTATATGTAGTGGTGTGTATCTGTTAATCCCATACTCCTAATTTATCCCTCCCTGCCCTCCCCTCTGGTAACTACAACTTTGTTTTCTGTGTCTGTGAGGCTGTTTCTGTTTTGTATGTAGATTCATTCTTATTATTTTTTAGATTCCACATATAAATGATACCATATAATATTTGTCTTTCTCTGTCTCAGTATGATAATCTCTAGGTTCATCCAGACAATTTGCTTTTTTAACAAGAGGTGAGAAGGTGTTATTTTTTCCCATAACATTTCACCAAGTTCCTTCTTCTCTTGTAGTTTCCAAACAACACTGGGAAATCACCCATATCCTCAATTCAGTGGAGAGACAGCATACTGATATCTAAATAGCATTACAGGTATAAGCAATATCATATATCAAATAAGATAAGAGGTACAAATTCATTTCCACAAGGAAAGATCCAAATGGCTAGTCACCCATCTGAATCAGAAATCATTGTTTCCTGTTATTTTTATGGCAACCCAGAATTTCACTTAATTACATAAGGTATTTTATAGCACTAATTTACTCAGTAGGCATTAATCGTCATAATGTCCACCTGTGACAAACAATAAACTCCTAAACCAAAACAATAATGATAATTACCACCAAAACAAAGCAAAACACCACATACACTTCTCCACTCCCAAAAAAATTCACCATTAACTATTGCCCTCAATGTTCAAGGTTTGATGCTTATTTAAAAACAATTTAAACCACACCACAGCTTTCCTTACAAATATATCCAAACAGAGTGAATAACCAGAGACACATTCAAAATGTCACCATACCCCTCTCCTCTCATTACCCGTCCATTTTCCTCACTTAATTTCAACATAAAACCTAGAGTAACAGTTAAGAAAATCAATAAAGCTGCTGAGGAAACTGGGACTTGAAGAATTTTTCACAAAACCAATTATTTCCCAAATAAACTTTATTTTGAAAAGAATACCACAACAGAGTTGTATAAATTTAAATATGACACATCTTAGCAGTATTACTGAGTCAAATTATATACAAGTGAAGTCACAGTTCATGTCTGATTATTCTTACGAATGAAAAGGTGCAAAGATGCAGCTAAACTAAAAAGGCAGGTAACATAAAAACAACCATAACCTATTTATATATTGTCATTTCATACTGGTGTCTACCTATTTAGGTGGGAATTGATCCAAATTCACACAAGATAAAGAAATATGCTACCTGAATAACCAAAATTCTTTTTACTTTACTTGCTCTACCACAGATAGCATTATCAGTAATGTTTATACAAAGTAGCACCCTATGACAAGCTACTTTCTTTCCCCCAATAATACGGACCAAAGCTTTCTGTATTGTGGCTTATAACACCTTCAGGTTGAGGAAAACAGCAGTGACAACTTAAGACTTTTCTAAATATAGGTGATTTCATCAGACAAAGGTGTTATTTATGTTCTTCTCAAGAACTTTATGTCTTAGTGGCGAAAATGTCAATATACAATTGGTGAAAGTAGTCTATATATGATGTGGTAATTGTTCATAAGTATTAAAAAAAAAAAACAAAAACCTAGAGGTAAACAGGAATGAAAGGACTAAGACACACACCTGGACCCTCTCACCCCTAGGTTTTTGAGGCAATTCAGTGTTCACCCCAAGATTATTCAATGAAACCAGAGCCATTTCTGGATCATGGGAATTCAAAAGCGCCATAAACAGCCAGTTAACTATCTTCAAAGGATAAGGACCCAAAGACAAAAAACAGAGTTGACTGCTAGGAGAGCAAACTGAAGAGAGAATTAGGCCCAATGAATTCAAAGAAAAATTTTACTTTTTCAATAGTAGAGGGCAGTAGAAACATACTTAACTTGGGGACTGAAATCTGGTTCTATAAGTTAGTTGTTGACCTTGGGCACAAGTCTCTCTTAATGACAATTCCCTCATCTATAAAATAGGTACATTAAGATCTACCCTCTTTTTTCCATAGGCTTCAGACTAATGAGAATCAGACAATGATGCACTTGAGATCACTTTGTAAACTTATAAAGGATTCTTCTTAGCAAATGGAGATTTGGGCACTTTTTTAAAGTGTTAAGGAAAAATTCCAATTTAAGATAAAATTATAAAATCATCAACTTTTTGATCCAGGATAGACCTGTATTCAATAGTAGCTGCTGTAGGTCTGCCTCATTTTTTTGATGAGGCAGAAACAGGAAAATTTTTATTGTATTACTAATTTCTCTTATAAGACAATGTTACTGTAGTATAATACATTAGTTATAGACTTTATTAATTAAAGAACCAGGAAGGGTGATCTTCCAGCCTTAAAAAGTAAACACTGACTCAATACAACTCTTTACCTCCTCTACAATACTTTGACACATTTTATTATGAAGAAATAAACACATAAATAATTTGTTCTATTAATCACAATAGGTCATTCATCACTAGGAACCCAACCTTATGTAGCTTAAATCCCAGGCAGAATATTTCAATGTAAACATATTTATAAATTATTAACTTTACTCATTTCAGCTTTGCACATCTCCTCAGTAAAGCAGTAACTCTTAAACGTAGAGCTCAACAACCATTTTCCCTTTTTCCTCAAGCAGAGACTCAAAGGCAGTTACAGACACACTGTTTCATTACAACATGAAAATAATAAGCCTTGGGCTATTGCAAAAGGCTTTTCAAATATCAGCATCTAACTTGGAGAAAATAGAGGGAAGAAGAAACAGAGGGTGCTGATTTGTGCTATAACCTGGTCTTATGTTGGGCATGCACCCAGTGGCAATATTTTAAAATCACAAGTAAGCAAGTAAAACATAAAGCTTCATATGTAAAAGTGGAAAATGGTCCAGAAGTCTTCTATTCAAAGACAAATCAATTTTTTCTTCCTAATAACCTACCAGAAAGAAATGGGTACTTAGAAGCCCTAAGGGGTTCTTCTAATAATATTCAGAAAAATATATAAAAATAAAAACCAAAGCATGAACAGAACATAGTTAACAAATAAGACTTTCTTTCAAGATGGTTACCCTCTCTTTTAAGGATGGATGCTATATAAAATGGGCAGACGTGTGTCTATAATTCATCATGTTTATATGTAAATTCTCTGGCAGATATAAATCCATCTTTGTCTTCATCTTCTTTATCAAAAATATCCTCCACCAAAACATCATGATGACTTTCATTCACCACTGCACCATGCTTTTCAAACTCCTTCTTTAAATACACTTTAACCTACAAAATAATGGGTCACATTAATAATTATAATTCTTAGGACACCCACATCGAGCCAATCAATATCACAGACTGGACAGACAGTGCATTTAGTTATATATAACAACTACTAAACAACTACCTTATGATATATTTCTAATGATAGTAAGAGAATTATAAGGAATTTTTCCCCTTAAAAGCTGTTGCTATAGTGCTACAGTAGAGACACAAAATATTGCTCAGAGGCAAATATATGGCTTATATCATGGGAAAAACACACAGTGAAAGCATATTATGTGTTAATCCGAGTCTAAATAAAACCAAGCATTTGAAAGACTGCTATCTTTCAATCCACCGAATTATCCAGATCTTGTTTCTAAGAAGGGTCAGAATTCCAGATATTTCTCTTAAAATCAGATTAAATGATGGCCTTTTTAAATTTTAAGTAGGCGTCTGGGAATAGTACCTGCTGTGGACTGGCTGTAATCACGCCACATGACCTTCCGATCTCAGAAATTAAAGCAAAATCCAGCCTGATGAGTATTTAGACTAAAAGTTTCCATTTTTATACAGATATTTAAATATATAAACAAAATATTGCCCCCAATTACCTACTAGATTCACCATAATGCAATTCAACCTATATTTTCATTTTGAATCATATCCCTATTATTCCTCTGTTAGATCAGCACTTTCAAATCTTCTCTCCTCCCCCTACCACCAACATGCAAACATATAGTGTATATTTATTTTTAAGATTAAGGGGATTTAATGCAGTTGTTAAGAAGGGGTGGGGGGCAGTAATAATGAAACTCTATGGACTAATGTAGAACATGTCTCCAGGGTATATTGTGTGAATAAAGTGAGATGTCAAACAGTATGTATAGTATGCTACTTCTTGTGTAAGCAAGGGGGAAATAAGAATATATATTCATGCTTGCTAGTATTTGCATAAAGAAACACTGGAAGGGTTTGTTAGAAACTAGTAAAACTGGATATGAAGGGGGAGGTCACATGGTAGAAGAGGATGTGGGTGGGAAAATGACTTCTTTTTTTTTTTTTTTTTTTTTTTTTTGGAAAATGACTTCTTAATAAATCTTTTTATATTGAATTGATTTTTTTGAACCATGTGAATGTTTTTTCTTCAAGATTTTTTTAATGAAAGGGAATTCAAATTTATCTTGGATAGAAAAAAGTCCATGACTGATAACACTCTGAGGTGTTATGAATTTAGTAGCTGTGGATCATGACCCTGCGGTTTATAACAACATGTCTTAAGACTTAATCATTGGGACTTCCCTGGTGGCGCACCGGATAAGAATCCGCCTGCCAACGCAGGGGACACGGGTTCGGTCCCCGGTCTGGGAAGATCCCACATGCTGCGGAGCAACTAAGCCCCATACGCCACCACTACTGAGTGTGCGCTCTAGAGCTCACAAGCCACAACTACTGAAGCCCACGTGCCTAGAGCCCATGCTCCACAACAAGAGAAGCCACTGCAATGAGAAGCCCGCGCACTGCAACGAAGAGTAGCCCCCCTCGCTGCAACTAGAGAAAGCCCGCGTGCAGCAACAAAGACCCAACACAGCCAAAAATAAATAAATAAATTTATATATAAAAAAAAAGACAATCATTTCCTAGCCATTAGAATGAAATTGATGAAAGCATAAAAAGGGACTTGATTTCTGACCAGCCAAGCCAGAATGGAGAATACGGGTAGACAAAAAACATAGGGCTAGATATCTACCTCCACTTCTTTCCCCACAGAAGCCGACTAAGACAGGTATGTGTAGCAATGGCTGCAAACACCTAAATAAATTATAAAGAGAAGTCTTCTTCCTTTCTCCTTACTCAGCACCAGGACCCTGTGCGGGCTAGGAAAGGTCTCCTACTGTGGAAAATCCAGGCTGGGGTCTCCTAACCTGAGCAAAACTGAGCATGTGATCTGCTTGCTGATGCTAACTGCTAGAAAATCACTATGCAACTCATTTAACAACCAGTCTAAAGTTTTAAACAGAAACTGCCCACGTGAGATATTTTGCAGGACATCTACGTTTCTTATATCGTAGCTCCAAAACGGGAATTGTCTTGGCAAAACAGATCTTCAAAAACTCAGGGTGAGAGCAAGATACACTGAACCCTAAGCATTAAGGAGAAAAAAAGCAAAAAATGAAAAGTCTCAATATATTTCTCTCCAAAACAATGATTTCCTATGAAAAAAAGTCAATTTTCAAAGCATCAGTGTTTAAGAAAACTTATAAATAACATTTTACACAAATAAAAATAAATTTTATTTTAAAATATATTTCTTAAAAAGTAAGCTAAAAGGGAGGGAGGGAGGGAGGAAGGGAGGAAAAAAGGAAGTGGAGGAGAGAAAAGGGAAGAGAGAAAGGAAGAAAGGCAGAAAGAAAAAGGAAAGATCACCTCATCTTTAGAGAGTTTCCAGTCATCATTAAGATCCATTTCTTGGAATGATTCATGGGATCTTGGTCCATTTCGAATCTCTAGGAGATCGATGTTGAATATCAGTGTACTCTCT
Organism: Balaenoptera ricei; assembly: GCF_028023285.1. Classification (NCBI taxonomy): domain Eukaryota; kingdom Metazoa; phylum Chordata; class Mammalia; order Artiodactyla; family Balaenopteridae; genus Balaenoptera; species Balaenoptera ricei. Next base: position 47,427,396 of record NC_082647.1, on the reverse strand, counting down.
GGGGGAATTTTACCTGACATGAAGAGAGAGAGGGGTTAAGTTTTATTAAATAGATCCCAAAGTTTTGATGGTAGAAAATTTGTGGTACTGAACAAAATACTGTTTTAATTGAATTAAATAAAGAGCCTTTCTAAGATTGTCCCATATATAGAAATTACTTATAGTTTATTCAAACAAAATAAAGAAGGAACAATCCAAGCTATTAGATCAAAAACAATGTGTTTTTGGCTTTGCAATTAAAAATTGTTTTACACACACACACAGATATGCCTCATGGTCTGAGTATTAAATTTCAAATATAATTAAGAGGTTACATATTATATGTCAAGAATGACTTAATGGGCTTTAGATAATTCAGAGTTAAATATAGTACAAATGATTTACTAACTTTTGGGTCAAAAAGTCCTGGCCTAGAAATACATATAGTACTGCCATTTCCACCACTGGGAGGCAGTATATAACTGAATGAGCTCTGGTTTCACACTGGGATTGAGGCTCACATCTGCCCCTCTTTAAAGCCTCAGTTTTCTCATCTGGAAGCAAATTTAACACATGTTGAGGAAGTTCCATGGGAGGGGAGACATTAAAGCAAATTTCTGAGAAGGGAGATAAAAATCTTTTAAAGTGAAAAGAGCTTGGTTAAAGCCCCAGGGACCTTAAAAAAAACCAAACCAAAACCAAAACAAACAAAAAACTTCTGGGACACATGGACAATTTTTTTTCAACGTGTTTCTTTATAACTATATTTAACATACAGGTCCGGGTAAACATTACAAATATTTCTCAGTGCCCCACCCCCTCATCCCATTAAAGAGCATCTGTAAGCACCAAAAGAACAAAACTTACACTGTGTGCCGAAGCTTACCATTCCAGATCTAGACAGAGAAGGGCATGCACTAGAGGTCATCGATAAAACTGGTATCTTTCCAAAAGGAGGCATGCAAACATGGTACTAAAAAACTACAAAATTAGTGTTTTAATACGTATTAGCAGAATTAGTTTCATGGTATTCTGTTTGAAGGAAATGACTCAAATTCAGATCTCTACTTGTTATAAAATAAAATCAAGTCAAATAGCGTATGGAGAAAGAGAAATGGACTAATACTATATACATAAATATTAAAGGTGAGACAAAGATACAGGAAAGTGAAAGAAATGTTTAAACATCAGAGAAACATTTTCTAGATACTTGACTTCTCTAAAAGGATCATTATTAAAATAAGAATTGAATTTTGTTAGTAAATCCTATTCTATGCATAAGATTTACATAGCAAGATCCATTTAGAATATGTGATACTTCACATATGACACCTATTTTCTTCTCAGTACACTGGGGCTAGGAAATCATAATCCCCACCTTGTAAATGGTTAAGCTTGGACTTCAGGATGCTGTGAAGTCTGTATTTCTACTACGTCAGAGTGGTTTTCTGTCTAGTTCTGATGACTTCTTAAAATTTTTTTTCTTCCTCATTATATAATATGTGCCCATTGTAGAGAATGTGGAAGAGACAGAACCAGAAATAAAAATAACTCCCAGAACCACTGTCCATTATTAACATTCTTATTTATTTCCTTGTGATTCACTTTGTATGTGTATATATTTTTTCCTAATACTTACTATCATAATATATATATCTTCATTTTCTACCTTTATAAATATAACATTATATCAGACATATTTTAGATGTAATTTTTAAAATCTTTAAAATGCCATTTTAAAATAACTGGGCCATATTTTATTTATATACACCCTTTTCATTATACACTTAAGTTGGTTCCAATCTTTTTGCTATTAGAAATAACAAGTGATGGACATCCCTGTTTATGAACCTTTCTCCCAATACCAGACTATTCCCTTAGGTAAGATTCTAATAAAGGAATTACAGGATACATGCATGTAAACATCTTCAGGCTTCTTGTAAGTAGCCCTTTGGAAAACTGCATGGGTTCCCACCTAAACAACAGGTGTTATTGGCTGCCCTAGAACATCTAGCACAAAGGCTCCCTGGACCAACTAGCCCACTTGCTTCTGCTTTATTAAACTCATTTCATGTCACTCCATTATTTATTTAAATAAATTATCAAAAACTTTATAAAACAACTTTAAAACAAAGATGAAAATTAACTCCCATAAGAGCTCTGTCGTGGGAGACTTCATTTGTGAGTCACACACAGCCCACATCTAAAACTGCATTTATTGCTTTAATAATCTATATTTCAAATGTTTGACTCATCAAAACAATTATGTTGAGTAGTCTTTCTTTTTGCATTGTGAAAACAAATTGTAAGTTTCAACTGGGGAGGATAAAAAAGTCTTAGAGGTGGATAGTGGTGACGCTGGCACAACAATGTGAATGTACTTAATGCCACTGAACTGTACACTTAAAAATGGTTAAAATGGTAAACATCATGTTATGGAAATAATACCACCATTAGATAAGAAAACACCAGGGACTTCCCTGGTGGTTTAGTGGTTAAGACTCTGTGCTTCCACTGCAGAGGGCATGGGTTCGATCCCTGGTTGGGGAACTAAGATCCCACATGTCAGGTGGTGCGGCCAAAAACAAACAAACAAAACCCGCCATATTGGTGAGCAATATTAATAATAGAGTTGAGATTACATAACGTTTTTCCTTATTGGCTCAGTTGACCATTTACATATTATGGCCTTAATTGGCCATTTCAAATGCTAATCAAGACAATTATATTTTCCTAAGATATACAAGTCCTCTATTTACTTCTAGAAAAAAATACATAGTAGTTACTAACTTCTATCCCTAATCCAGAGAAGAATTCTAATGCTGTAGTAAAAATGTAGAATTGTTATTACCTTTTCCTTCTTTTCCATAGCCCAAGGCAGGAGGAATGATGAGCTTTCTCTTCTCTCCTACACACATTCCCTTCAAGCCCTGGTCCCAACCTTTGAGAGCCTCCAGGATGCCCAGGGTAAACCAAATAGGCTGACCATTGTTATGTTTGTAACTACAGTAGAAAGAAAACACATTAGAACTCCTTAGTAACTTTATCATTATTTTTTTATTGCTGTGGTATAACATTTCCATCCATGACTGATTAATTTTATTAGTTTGGAAATTAATGAAAATAGCACACATGCACATGTCAAACTCTATAGTAATTCATTTCACTTCCTACCTTTCTTGATGCAAATTTCACATAGCTGAATTTGCTAGAGCTGGCAGAGGGAATAATAATAAAAACAACTCTTAGCATTTACTGTTTATAGGTATTATCCTAAATGCTTTGCTTCTTTTTAAGTTTAACAATGATAATATAAGTACCATTATTACCCCATTGTACAGAGGAGTGTGCCAGTATCTGACCCAACTCGAAAGTGCAAAGTCTTAATCACAAAGTGATGCTGTCCCAGGAAGACCACTAGGATGCAGAAAAGGGATAAAATAATGGGAAATGGATGAGTTTGGGAAGGAGAATGAGAAGCTAAGAATTTACTGCCAGCGCTCACGGGTCCATGCCCACTTGCACAGTGGAGTCAGGAGCTCAGTGTCTTATATCCTGCCTACAACCTTTCCTGATGTATAGCCTGCTGATGGCTCTGATAGGTGCAAGAGGCTGCTCTTCAACCCTGAATCCCCACTCAGACCCTGGCCTAGTTCTCTCCCAGGAGTTTATTGTGGGGCTATGCAAGGAAGTCTGGAGGAGTGGCCCCTCAAGGACTGGGGAAGAAGGAAATGGTCAAGATATCCTGGCTCATGAGTTGGAGAGAGGCCAGCCTAAGAAAACCAACCTGCTGAGCTACTGGAGGGGCTTGTGGGCTGAGTAGTATCTAAGCCCCAGTTAGCTCCCTCTTAGTGCAATAAGGAAAGTGTCCTATTCAAGGATATCTTGTAGTTGAGAAACGAAGTCACTCTACTAGGCTTCACAGGTACCATGGTTACTAAATCTAGGTAAAGGCCATCACTTCTTTTCCTTAATTTCCCCCACGATCAAAGTAGCAAAATGGCAACCATAGAAAATAGGGGAAGGCTAGAAAAGAATAAAGAAAGAAGAAAGAATCTACCACCCAGCACTGCCTACAGTTTTGCAACATTTCTTGTCATGGTAAAGGACTTAGGCTATTTACCACATAGGCTACGGGTCTCGAAATAATGAACATGCTTTATAAACTGATCATTTGATGGTACTTCTTTATAATACTGAGAGTTAGCAGGTTTTGGCCATTTACATGGAGGCTGCATGACAATATTCCCCTCTTCAGGTACTAGAACTTTAGTAGCAAAGTGCTAAATGTCAAGCGGTTACCACCAGGGTCCACACAGGCTTTTGGTTCTGAGACCTGAAAGAAAGCAGGCTGGGTCTAAAAAAGATCAGACTAAAAATAAAAAATGTAATTGGAAGTTTCAAATGCAAATCCTAATATTGTTTACTGTCCACTGTGGCACCGGCCTTGTTGATAAAAAAGATAGGGCTGTTGAGAATTCTATGGCATGCCCTCATCTTGGAACTTTTTGCAAAGGCTAACAGAGTTCAGAGAAGAGTGCCACTGACTTCAGAACCTCATGAGAGACCAGATCGGAATGCCCAGTAAAGGCAGTTTATCAGAAAACGAGGTCTAGGAAGGGCCACGAAGCTTCACTGCTTTAGTTCACGCCATTCCCCCTACCTGGGATGTCCTCCCGTCCTCATTCTCCACGGAGAAACCTCCACCCATCTTTCAAGGCCCATCTCAATTAAGATCTCTGGGAAGTCGTTCCCTTTCCCCATCTCTCAGAGCATGATTATGTCCAGAGTTCATTATGCTTTGTGAGCACTTTGAACATTCTGTACTTTATTTTTATTTATTTATTTATTTATTTTGGCTGTGTTGGGTCTTCATTTCTGTGCGAGGGCTTTCTCTAGTTGTGGCAAGTGGGGGCCACTCTTCATCGCGGTGCGCGGGCCTCTCACTGTCGCGGCCTCTCTTGTTGCGGAGCACAGGCTCCAGACGCGCAGGCTCAGTAGTTGTGGCTCACGGGCCTAGTTGCTCCGCGGCATGTGGGATCTTCCCAGACCAGGTCTCGAACCCGTGTCCCCTGCACTGGCAGGCAAATTCTCAACCACTGCGCCACCAGGGAAGCCCGAACATTCTGTACTTTACATCATGAGTTGTCTTCCTCCCCCTCCCTCCACCCCCCCCCCCCCCCCCCCCCGTAGACAGTGTTCTTCTAGAGGAGAAGAACCCACTCTTAGTCATCTTTGCATCCCCAGGGCCTGACTCATTAAGGATTTGATTGATGAATAGATGAATGAATGGATGAGGATGGAGAGAAGCCAGATTTTAAAAATCTCCCTAGTATCAAACAAAGGGCCTAACATAAAGAAATGTTCAGTAAATACTTTTGGAATGGAATTGGAGAATCAATGCCTAATTGGAAATCATTACACTTGTAAAAGTTTTCCATGTTGCAATTTCTTTCTTTATAAAACAGAAATAGTGATAGTGTAACCACCTGAAAATCCTTCACTGTAGGTATTGAATTAATCTTCCATAACCACACCCACACCCATCAATGAAGTCTTTGAATTTCTAGAAAGAAACAAATAATGAAACAAATCGTGGTCCTGTGCCTTGACCAAAGTGTCATCTATCAGAACAAAAGTTAGGTCAATGGACTAGCATTAACATAACCTACAACAAGCAAATAAATGATTGTATATTCTGCTCATGAAGTTGCTATGAAAAGTTTAAGTAAATTTCACCTACACCAAAATAAAAATGGAATTGAGTTATTTTCCCTCAGGGACAAAGTTTGAGAAATGAGAATTCCTTTAAGGCTTTTCTACTTATTGCCTAATTATACACCTAGATATTTCTACAGCATTTCAGAAATTCTAGTTCTAATTTTTATAATTAAAAAAATTACTGCTTTATCCTGACCACATGTTTCCAATAAGACCTTCAAAGGCCTTGTTATATAAGATTGGCTTTAAACAATTTCCTTTCCCCAAACTAAGAAATTAGATATTTCAGTTTTTTTCAATAGAAATAAAGCTGGTACACGCCGCTGTTCCTGCCCGAGAGCTGGCATATGTGGGTGGGTTCTTTACTATTTTACCTGCAGGGTATAATTACTCACGTGGAGTGAAATAAGGAGCCGTCCTTTTCTAAGTAGCCTTCATAGTGGACCAACATCAAATCCCCTCCTTTGGTCTTGCGATGGCAGATGAACGGCTTCTGGAGCACTTCAATCTTCACTTCTGGTTCAGGGATCAGAGCCCCACTCAAAGAAGTGACTAAAAGCGTCAGGACCGCGTTCCACAAGAAAAGCCTCATGTTGCCAGGGCGGGAAACAAATTGCTACAAAAACACAAAAAGGGCCCCCCGACCTCATAGAGTTAAGGATGTAGTTGAAGACTTAAAGACAACAGCCTCTGGCAAGTTCATGACTCCCCCTTCCTAGCAGACGTGGCACATTCACCACCGACAACTTTCCCACGCACTGCGAACTCACCTCTAAAGAGTTAAACCCAAACCCGGCCCTTGACTGGCTCTTACAACACGGCCCCCTGGAAAGCGCGAGCTCCCGTTGGCTTGCGGTGCTGTCCCTCAGGAGCCTCTCAAGCCAATGACTCTACAACAGTGTAATTTACCACCCGGCCGAGCAGGGCGGTAAGCCCAGAGGCGAACCACCCGTTGAGGTCCTGGAGCCCGGAGGATTACAAAATTCCACAACCTCGGACTTTGAGAGAGGGGTGGAACGCGGAGCTAACCGGAAACTTCGACAGATTCACAGCTGTAAAGAACCCGGCCAGGGTGTGAAGTCCAGGTCTCAGGAAAGACTCGTTTACCCTCACCGTTGGTGAGAGGCCGCCCAATACTAACTGCTTATTATTTAACTTAGGATATGAACGATAAAGACTTTAACAGTGGTTTAGGTTTCACAAAGTGCCTTCTTCGTGAACCTCTCTACACTGCCGGTAAGGCAGATTCTTTTATCCCATTAAAAGATAAGTATATTTTGGCTAGGAGAGGTTAAGCGTCCTGCTTAAGGTTGTTCAGCCCCAAAAGCAACTGAGCTCCGCCATCAAACCATCTTCTGATTCATTCTACAACGCCGCACAACATTATGGCTGCTAATAATTTTAGAGGACCTTAGTGTAGAGGGTCAATAACAGCTTCTATCAAGGATAAGGACGTGCAGACCTCCGCTTTCAAGAAGTAGTAATCACAGTTACGAGTTACACAGGCTCATCTGTCTTTAAAATTTTTAATTTTACATTTTTCGCGTAATTTCAAAAGCAATACGTGTTCATTGTAGTCGATTTGGAAGAAACTGGAAAGCACTCGAGTTTCCAGTTAAAATAAAGGAGCCGAATTAAATTTGAATTTCAGATAAACAAAGAATTAATTGTTCTGTGTTTTTATTTGCTAAATCTGGTAACCTTACACTAAAGAAAAAGAAAGAAAGAAAAAAGATCTCCTGTAACGCCACCATCCAGAAATAATCATCTTAACATTTTGGTGCATGGTTTTGTGACATATGCCTAAAACAATTAGGATCCTATTGTATACTGTGTTTCGTAACCTGCTTTTACCACTGAATCTATAGTTAACATTTTCCCTAGTCAAATATCCTTAGCACAGTCCTTTCTCACACTTTCATATGCATAGGAATCCCCCGAGAGATCTTGTTAAAATGCAAAGTTCGATTCGGGAGTTTCCGGGCTTGTGGCGAGATCCTACAATTCCAAGAAGCTCCTAGGTGATGTCAGTGCTGCCGTCCGCGGACCACACTTCCTGTAGCGAGGTTTTACAGTTTAGACAACATCTGTTTACGCTCGCTGGCCAAACACAGTATTCTATCGTGAAATTCCTATCATCTCCGTACGCCTTATTGTTGGGTACCTCAATAGCCTTGAAGTGCGTAGGATTAATTAGCCTTGAAATAAGAATTGAATCCTGAAGACTAGGATCCAGGGGGCACCCTAAGGGGCCACGGTGGCTCCCAAACATCTGGAGATGGAACCCATCTACCGCACCATTGAGTCAGGACTGTGTTCCACCATTGTCTCAGAGGCCTCCCTCCTCCCGTCTCACCCTCCCTTTAGTCCCAAGCCTGCCTCCCAGGACTCATTTTCCCCACGGGCCTCTCTCACTACATCAGCCATGGCGCCGGCGCCTCTAAACCCCGGGGTGGATTTTGGGAACATGCGCGCAAGCGGTGCACTGGGCATGCGCGAGCGGGCCCCGAGCTCCGTGGGTCGAGGACTCAGGTAGCGCGCCGTGGCGCCGCCAGCAACCAGCTCCTTCACTCGGGACACTTGGGTGGCTTCAGCCTCCCCTCGGACCCACCCAGTGCCTTAACCTCCTTGAGGACAGCGCGCCGGGGCCGCCGCGCCGGGCTACCGGCCGGCTGCGTCCTCACGTGCGGAGGCCGCCACAGTGACCCCGCCCCCGGGCCCGGGATGTGAGGCCCGCGGGGTGTCCCCGCACCGGGCCTAGGCGCCGGGAGTGGCCGGCTCGGCAGCGCCGGGTGATGGCCCTGCTGCCGGTGCTCCTCGCCTCCTGGGGCCTGAGGCAGTGAGGGGGCCGGCGGGCGAGGGCAAGGTGGCCGCGGGCGCCATGGAGGGGGTGCTGTACAAGTGGACCAACTATCTGAGCGGTGAGTGGGAGGCGTGCCCGGCTTCTGGTCCTTTGTCTGAGCCGCGGGAGGGTGGTGTCGGGACGCGCCTTCTGGGGGTCGGGGTCACGGTCCCTCCTGAGACCAGAGAGGCCTGCGCGGACCGGGAATGTTTCCCCACAGCAGTTCTATGTCTCCCGTGCTGTACAGACACAGCCCCCTGTAGGGGCTGGTGAGGGCCGTAGCTTTCCTCACTTCGAGGAAAGCTAAGAAATCCTGAGATGTGGGGTGACTTGAAAGGCACGATGCCCTCGGTGGCAGCGGGAGGGAGGCGCTGATTCCTGCAGTGGGGTCCTCTGGGAGTCTCGAATTCTGGCGAAGGAGCTGGTCTCGGAAGGTTTCAAATAAATGCCAGCAGTAACCTGGAATCCCAGAGGTGAAAGGTCCTTTTTCAAACAAAGTCCCCAGAGCAAGCACTTTCCCTTTGTCACCTGCAGAGTCATCCGAGTGCAGACCAAGGTATCAGAGTTCCGTCTCAGTTCCAAAGTATGCACAAGGTTTTTGGTTTTCTCACTGAGCATTTCTTTTTGTTTTACAGACTCAGAAATTACCGTAAAATAGAATGCAAGCATTAGCAACTCTTTTCTTGCCCTGCTGAGCAGAATGGCTTAAAAATAGTACCTCACCCCCTTTCCAGTTTGTGGAAGTACTTCATATTTTGAGAAGGTCAGCTATTTTTCAGCTGCGAATATGATTCAGGACGAGCATTTTCATAAATGAGTATATAAATAAAAGCCTTATGTGTTCTGGAAACTGTGCTAGGCACTTTTTTGAAATTAAACTTTTTATTATGGAAAATGAGGTGGGCACTTAACATTTTAATAGCAATGTATTTGAAATGAGAAATATTCCCAGTATCTCTTAGAGTGGCGGAGATGTATTTTCCCATCCTAGGGGACCATAGGACAGTTTTTTTTAAGGTTGTAGTGTGATTCTCTGGAGGTGTTTTAAGGACATTTGTGTCTGGGAGGAGCAGTTGGCATAGTGACTGATGAGGTTATAGAGCACAGCTAAAAGTGCACCTGGTGGGTATACCCAGAACCTCTTCCCTATGCATAGTGTGGTTACAAATGAGTTCTGTTTGTTTTTCTTGTGATCATTAGTAGAAACTGAGTGAGGAGGGGTGTTTTAGAAGACTTGCCCTTTGCTTCAAGGACCTTCATTTGATGTCAAGAGATTGTATTAGATGTGGATACCTCATGGCTGGGCTCCGGTGAATGTCAGAGGCTAACATTCTCCTAACCTAAAGGGAGGGTGCTTGATCAAGTAATTTGCTTTTGAGGTATGTCTAAGCCATAAGATGAATAATCTTATGCCCTTGAGTGAAATTTAGTCGCTGGTCTTGGTCCTTCCCCCCTTTCCATCACACACACCTTGTAACTTGTTTTCTTTCATCCTCAACACTCTTCCTTCTTTTGTTCCATCTCCCCCCCTCCTTTTTTTTTTTTTTTTTTTTTGCCTCTTCTTTCTTCTTCTTCTCCTCCTCCTTTATATACAAGGTTTAGTCTCTTGGTACTGTACCTACTTCCTGGTCATGAAATACCTTTTTTTCCCCCTGACTGTTTTTATGTATCCTTCAATAAAGCAAAATTTCTTTAGAAGGGTCTTTTGGAATCTTTATCATGTGGTGCCTGTACCATCTGTTCTGTTGGAAAAGAGTCTACTTTTTTCTGCCCCAAGTAAGAGAAGTTAATTTTGTGAGTGATGCCATAGTGGAAGCCCTAAAGAAAAGGGGCGCTGGAGCCATTGCCAGAGATGACTGTCCTTACATCATGCTGCTTGTTCCCATGGCCCACAAGCCACCTCATTGTGGACAAACTGTTCATAGAAGCCCATCACACTGGGTATACTTAGAATTACGGTTCAGCACATTCTCTTTCCTTAGGAGATACATTTACTTTGGAAAGGAATGGTAATAGCCTAGGAGGAGCAAATGCATTTTTGTTTCTTCCACCCTTCTATGCAAGTTAGTCTCCCCAAAAGAGCATAGTGTGAGTGTTAATGACAAGCTTTGATGAAGACATCACTAATTTTCTTCTCCTGAAGCTGGTTTTTAAAAGTAACATTTTTTTCTTATGGTTTTGCACATAGTAATTTAAAAATACATGTAATATCAGTCTAAGTTTTTGTTCATTTTGAATTTTTCTCCGAAGGGAGTACCTAACCCGTTTGTGTAGTTTATTTCCGTCATGTCCACAGCTTGATACGGGATGCCTTATGTCCAAATTTGAGTGGAGAGGTTAGGGAAACAGTTTATCAGCTGATCTTTTGACTCCTTGGTGGATGTTGTCAATTTCATTCACCAGCTACTGGTGTGCTGGGCTCTGTGCTAGGTACAGGGCAAGCAGTGTTAAACAAGACAAACACTGCTCCTGCCTTTCTTGAGCTTACAGTCTGATGGGGGAGACAGACATTCATTGGATACATGGTTGGAAGCAAGTTCCAAGGGTGTGTGATTTGAGGGGAGAGGATGGGAGAGGCTAGTCTGGGTCGTTGGGGAAGGCTTCACTGAGGAAAAGATTTAAGCAGAGCCTGAAGGATAAACAGAAGCTGGGTAGGTGGTGAGGCCATAGCAGAGGTGCAGCTGGAGGCTGTAAGGAAAATCTTTTTAGGCTCAGGGAATGTCAGTGTGAAGGCCCTAAAGCAGGAAAAAAACTGGTAAGTGTAAGGAAAGGAAAGAAGACCCACATGGCTGGAGAGCTGAGAACAGGCTCCAACAAGACTGCAGGAATGGAGGGCAGGCCTGAAATTGCAGGACCCCATAGGCTGGTTTAAACACTGCGGAGTGATTGTGCATGCACGTGCATGTGTTTGTGTGTGTGGAAGAGAGAAATGGTGGGATTGTTTAAAAGCTCATTTTGGCTACATTTATTGTATTTTGCTAAATACTGTAGTTATTTTGTGAGCTTCTCTTGCCTCTTGAGTTAAACTGTTAAGTATCAATTACTGAAAGTTGGAAACATCCATCAAGCCCTGAGAATAGCAGTATCTAAATTGCTTGCATGAGTGTACTGCTAAAATACAGAAAGAGAAAGGAAGAAAAGTCTCTTTTCCCTAATATATTAGGCAAACTCAGGTACCCTGTGCTCCATCAGAGGAAAAGGAAAAAAGAAAAAGAGCTTCTGTGTATTTTCTTCAACATTCTGAGCCATCCTGCCTTTTGTGCAGTAGAACATTGGATATTCTGGGATTTAGTGTCCAGCCCTCTCTTCACATATTAGAAGATTAAGCCCGGAATGGAAAGGGGATGGATTAAACATTTCACAAACACCTACATTGTATGAGACATAACACTAGGCACTGTAAGTTTGTTATTTGTATCTTTCAAGCCCTAAAAGTTAGTCAAGGGATATTATACCTGCTTGGTTATACGTTAATGCTCTATAGTAGAACACTAGTTGAGTCAAAGAGTCCTAAAGTCTAGTGCCGGCTCTGTCACTGCCAGCTGCAGAGTCACTTTATCATTCTGAGCTTTAGTATCTTCCTCCATAAAAGTGATGAGATTTACCCATGAATAATTGTAAGAATAGTAAAAAAAAAAAAAAAAAAAAAAAAAATCTTAACACTTCTAATGTTCCAGGCACTATTCTAAATATTTTACATGGATTAACTCATTTAATCTTTGCAGCAATTTTAGGAAGCAGTTGCCTTTATTATTCCCATTTTCCAGATGAAGACATTGAGGCACAGAAAGGTGGAGGAAGGAACTAGCCCAAGGTTACACAGTTAGTAAGTGGCTCCAGTGTCTGTGTTCCATTCATTACATAATACTTGTAAAGGTCCTTCCTGCTTGATCGTTATATAATTCTAGCTGATTCATAATGTGTCTATATTTAAAGTATGTCGACCTAGAATAGCAGACTTTATTTGGGGGTGGGAGGTGGGGAGGAATTCAGGAGTACGGAGGACTTTGCCTAGTGTTGTGCATATGTTTTGTCACAAGGAAATTTTCTGAGCTGTGCTCTGAGCTTTCTACTTTCAGTTTTAGGTCCCTTTCCTGCCCACTCAGCACAAAGGAGGGCTGCTGCCATGAGCTCTAGCCAGTTGCAGGCTTCTTGGGCCCTCCCAGTGCATTAAAATACAAGCACATTGCAGCACTGCATTCCAAAAATAACAAAAGCTTGCATCATGCTCACCAGATGGTTGTCTGAGGAGGTGCTGTAATTTTGCTTACCCCCGCAGGTGGAAGAAGGTAATGCTTGTCCATATATGTTTGTACTGTGTAAACAGTGCCAAGAGGCCATCTGGAATGTGAGTGATTCAGAGCAAGATTCTCATGGTCTCACAACCACTAGGCAACCTTTTTTGTTTTTTGTTTTTTTTTAACATCTTTACTGAGATATGAGTTAATCTCTCATGAATTTCACCCATTTAAAGTATACTAGTCAATGGTTTTTAATATATTTACAGTGTATAAGCATCACCACAATCAATTTTAAAACATTTGCATTATCCTAAAAAGAAATACCCGTTATCAACCATTCCCCCCACCCCCTCTTGCCCTTGGCAACCACTAATCTGTCTGTATACATTTGCCTATTCCAGACATTTCATATAAATGGAATCGTACATTATGTGGTCTTTTGTGACTGGCTTCTTTTACCTAGCATGATGTTTTTTTGGATTCATCAGTGTTGTAGCATGTATCAGTACTTCATTCCTTTTTATTAACAAATAATTTTCTATTGTATGGATATATCATTTTGATTGTCTGTTCATCAACTGATGAACATTTGGGTTGCTCCATTTTTTTGGTTATTATGAGTAATGGTGCTGTGAACATTTGTGTCACATTTTTGTGTGGACGTGTTTTCATTTCTCTTGAATATAAACCTAGGAGTAGAATTGTGGGGTCATGTGGTAACTCTTTAACAGTTTGGGGAACTGCTAAACTTTTCCAAAGTGGCTACACCATTTTACATTATTGTTAGTAATGAAAGAAGTTTCCTGTTTCTTCACATCCTCACCAACATTTGTTATTGTCTGTCTCTTTTATTATATCTATCCTTGTGAGTGTGGTTTATATTTCCCTAGTGACTAATGATGTTGTTCATCGTTTCATGCATTTATTTAGCCATTTGTACATCTTCTTTGGATAAATGTCTATTCACATCCTTTGCCCATTTGTTAATTGGGTTATTTATTTTTTCATTATAGAATTGTTAGGGCTCTTTATTCTAGATACAAGTTCCATATCATATATATTACTTGCAAATATATTTTCCTGTTCTGTAGATTGTCTTTCACTTTCTTATGGTATCATTTGCAGCACAAAAGTTTAAAATTTTGACGTCTAGTTTATCAATCTTTTTCTCTTATTGCTTGTGCCTTTAGTGTCAAATCTTAAACCTTTGCCTAACCCTAGGTCCTATTTTTTTTTCTAAAAGTTTTTTTGTAGTTTTAGCTCTTACTTAATCTCCCTGAGCCTCAGTTTTGTGACAACAAGAATAATAGCCATACTAGGTTTGTTATAAAGGTGAAATGGATAGCATATATGAATGTGCCTTGTACATAATTCACTTCAAGTTAGGTTTTCCTGGTTAATGATACCAGGGAAAAAATCAGTTTGTATTGCCTATGTGTGAATTGTGGCTCCTTACGGTTTCTGAGAGTATATGTATCCTGAATTCCTTAAATCGTCCTTTTGGAAGTTGGAGGGGTATAAATTATAAAGGAGAAGATTCAAATAAACCATCAGAATTTTGGAATTGACTCTGCAGTCCTATGACAGTCATCCTTGTGGATGAATGGTGGTTACAGATCATGTAATTCTGTGTACCACTGGTATGTACTTTTATTCCCAGCAAAAATTTATTAATAATTTGTTAAGGAACATAAGAGATGTGAAACCATTGCCTCATTGCCACTGCATCAAAAGCAATACCCGTCTTCCCCTTGATTCTGATGTGTGATGTGACTGGAGATACTAGGAGTGATCCATGGAGTATTATGTGATTGAAGTGGTCTGTGGATGGAAGAAGCCTGGGTACCATTGTTCTCAGACTGTACTCTCAGTGTTTAATCCTCACCACTTCTTGTTACCATTACTTTCATCTTATTTAGAATTGAGCAAAAAAGCTAGTTAAATTCCATTAGGAATAGATTTGAGACAGACCAAAAAAACCAGCAGTGGAGCTATTTTTGTATACAAGACAGATGAATGAGACAATAGGGAAGGTGAGTCCAAAAATTACCATGATGGTTAGGCATTTTTCTCCCCAGATCCATTTTCAAGTTGGCCTTGGAGGGTATAAAAGTACCAGGAGAGAAGGAGAAATGGATAATACAGAGTTAGCCAGAGAGAGGGCTGACCGTTCTCAGTATTCCTATCACATCAGAGGAAGCAAAATACCATTTGCTTGAAAATCTATTCCATGTCCTTCAGTTCCTATATAGTCCAAGACAAGGATGGCTCTGTTTTGATTTTTAGATATCAGAGAAATTGTTTCAGCAACCTACTTTTAACATGGTCTAATAGCCCCCAGTCAATCAATCTTTCATTTACTGAGAATAAATGATTAAAAAAACACTGCTTATCAACTTCTTACCAGACCCTATGTGGGTTGTTGGGAATACTGTTTTGAGTACGACATGATCCTTGTTCTCAAGGAGGTCATAGTCTAGTGAACATCTTTCTCAGCTACAAAAATGCCCTTCCAGATAAATTTGTGATTTTGACTTGAAGCTTTTATGTGGTTATTCTGAGACTGTGGCTTGACAAGGCTTAGAGGGACCACGTTGCATATAGCTGGTCCCTAGTTGTAGTTAGATGTTACCTATCACCCTCTGGTGTCTTTACTGGAATATTAAAGGCAAATTTGGGGCACCCCTGACCAGCTGTAATGTTAGTCTTTGGTCATCCAGGTTGACACCACAGATGTCCTGTTGCTTTTCTGCCTCTGCTGGGCAGTATTTACAACTTGGATGGAGTCCAGCCCTTCAACTTCTGAGGCCAGTATAAGCCACCAAAGATTAAGAGAGAAGAAAGTAAGAAAGTGAGGAAGGCGTAAAACTTGAGGAGACAGGCATACCTTTGTCAAGAAAAATGTAGAGAATCCTTTTTCAGGCGTGGTCAGGGAAGACTTCATGGAAAAGGAGGGACCAAAGGGTGGGTGGGATTGGCCTGGACAGAAAGAGTAAGGTGTGAGGGAACAGAAGGAAGCCTCAATGAAGAAACCAGCAGGACTAAAAAGGAGGGTTCTTTTCTGAGAGCAGGAGGATATACTGGGGTGTTGTTAGGATGGGATTAGATTATTAAACCAAGCCAAGCCTGAGAGTTTCAAGTTAGTATTGTAGGGAATCTCTAGGGGTTTCTAAATAGGAGGAAAGGACAGGTAGAAACAGTACTTCAGGAAGATTCAGCCGTCTGAAACATGATAAGGGAAGAGGGAAGGTTGAAATACAAGGGCAAGATGATGTGGGAAGGCAAGAGGGGAGGCATTGTTCCCCATTTCACAGATGAATAAACCAAGGTCACGTGCTAAATACTTCACTTAGAACACTACTGCAAATAAGTCTTGAGCCAGGTCTGCCTGACTCCGTGTCCTTTCCATGACTTCATGCCCTGGTGTGGGCACGGTGGAGCATTTGAAGCCGGAAGTAGAAATGAGGGTGATTGGGTAGGATTTAGCGATTGACCTGGAGGAATGGGGCAGAAGTGACCCTCAGGCTTGGAGCTAGGATGGTAAGAGAATGCTGGGTTTGTTAAGAGAGACAGTGTAGTCTGAAGGAAGATGACATATTAAACCTTGGATACTCAGTTTAGTCCATCTCTCTCTGTTTGTAAACTGGAAAATAATGCCCAAAGGACTTAAATGATGTGCTCAAGATGGCACATCTGCGACCAGCACTCACCCGCCTGAGAGGCTTGTCTGCTAAGCTGCCAGGGCGGGTGGGGGCTGGGAGCTGAGGCTCGGGCTTCGGAGGTCAGACCCCAGGGAGACGACTGGGGTTGGCTGCGTGAACACAGCCTGAAGGGGGCTAGTGCACCACAGCTAGCTGGAAGGGAGTCTGAGAAACAGTCTGGACCTGCCTAAGAGGCAAGAGACCATTGTTTCAGGGTGTGCGAGGAGAGGGGATTCAGAGCACCGCCTAAATGAGCTCCAGAGACGGACGCGAGGCACGGCTAAAAGTGCAGACCCCAGAGACAGGCATGAGATGCTAGGCTGCTGCTGCAGCCACCGAGAAGCCTGTGTGCAAGGCCAGGTCAGTATCCAGACCTACCCTCCCAGGAGTCTGTGCAGCCAGCCACTGCCAGGGTCCCATGATCCAGGGACAACTTCCCTGGGAGAATGCACGGCGCGCCTCAGGCTGGTGCAACGTCACGCCGGTCTCTGCCGCTGCAGGCTCGCCCTGCACTCCGTATCCCTCCCTCCCCCCAGCGTGAGTGAGCCAGAGCCCCCTAATAAGCTGCTACTTTAACCCCGTGCTGTCTGAGCGAAGAACAGATGTCCTCAGGCGACCTACACGCAGAGGCAGGACCAAATCCAAAGCTGAACCCCAGGAGCTGTGCAAACAAAGAAGAGAAAGGGAAATCTCTCCCAGCAGCCTCAGGAGCAGCGGATTAAATCTCCACCATCAACTTGATGTACCCTGCATCTCTGGAATATTTGAATAGACAATGAAGCATCCCAAATTGAGGAGGTGGACTTTGGGAGCAAAGATATATATATATTTTTCCATTTTTCTCTTTTTGTGAGTGTGTATGTGTATGCTTCTGTGTGTGATTTTGTCTGTATAACTTTGCTTTTACCATTTGTCCTAGGGTTCTCTCTGTCCTTTTTTTTTTCTTTTTTTCTTTTTTTTAGTATAGTTTTTTGTGCTTGTTATCATTGGTGGATTTGTTTTTTGGTTTGGTTGCTTTCTTCTTTCTTTTCTTTTTAATTACTTAAAAATTTTTTTAAATAATTATTCTTTATTGTAATAACTTTCTTTTATTTCGTTTCATTTTATTTTATCTTTTTCATTCTTTCTTTTTTTCTCCCTTTTATTCTGAGCCATGTGGATGACAGGCTCTTGGTGCTCCAGCCAGGCATCAGGGCTGTGCCTCTGAGGTGGGAGAGCCAAGTTCAGGACATTGGTTCACCAGAGACCTCCCAGCTCCACGCAGTATCAAACGGAGAAAATCTCCCAGAGAACTCCATCTCAAAGCGAAGACCCAGCTCCACTCAACGACCAGCAAGCTACAGTGCTGGACACCCTATGCCAAACAACTAGCAAGACAGAAACACAGCCCCACCCATTAGCAGAGAGGCTGCCTAAAATCATAATAAGGTCAGACACCCCAAAACACACCACCAGACGTGGACCTGCCCACCAGAAAGACAAGATGCAGCCTCATCCACCAGAACACAGGCACCGGTCCCCTCCAGCAGGAAGCCTACACAACACACTGAACCAACCTTACTCACTGGGGGCAGACACCAAAAACAACAGGAACTACGAACCTGCAGCCTGTGAAAAGGAGACCCCAAACACAGTAACTTAAGCAAAATGAGAAGACAGAGAAACACACAGCAGATGAAGGAGCAAGGTGAAAACCCACCAGACCTAACAAATGAAGAGGAAATAGGCAGTCTACCTGAAAAAGAATTCAGAATAATGAGAGTAAATATGATCCAAAATCTTGGAAATAGAATGGAGAAAATACAAGAAACGTTTAACAAGGACCTAGAAGAACTAAAGAGCAAACAAACAATGATGAACAACACAATAAATGAAATTAAAAATTCTCTAGAAGGGATCAATAGCAGAATAACTGAGGCAGAAGAACGGATAAGTGACCTGGAAGATAAAATAGTGGAAATAACTACTGCAGAGCAGAATAAAGGAAAAAGAATGAAAAGAATTGAGGACAGTCTCAGAGACCTCTGGGACAACATTAAACACACCAACATTCGAGTTATAGGGGTCCCAGAAGAAGAAGAGAAAAAGAAAGGGACTGAGAAAATATTTGAAGAGATTATAGTTGAAAACTTCCCTAATATGGGACAGGAAATAGTTAATC
Organism: Balaenoptera ricei; assembly: GCF_028023285.1. NCBI lineage: Eukaryota > Metazoa > Chordata > Mammalia > Artiodactyla > Balaenopteridae > Balaenoptera > Balaenoptera ricei. The sequence goes on along the minus strand of NC_082647.1, from coordinate 47,408,751 downwards.
AAGTCCAGGAAGCACAGAGAGTCTCATACAGGATAAATCCAAGGAGAAACAAGCCAAGACACATATTAATCAAACTATCAAAAATTAAATACAAAGAAAAAATATTAAAAGCAGCAAGGGAGAAACAACAAATAATGTACAAGGGAATCCCCATAAGGTTAACAGCTGATCTTTCAGCAGAAACTCTGCAAGCCACAAGGGAGTGGCAGGACATATTTAAAGTGATGAAAGGCAAAAACCTACAACCAAGATTACTCTACCCAGCAAGGATCTCATTCAGATTTGACGGAGAAATTAAAACCTTTACAGACAAGCAAAAACTAAGAGAATTCGGCACCACCAGGCCAGCTTTACAACAAACGTTAAATGAACTTCTATAGGCAGGAAACACAAGAGAAAGAAAAGACCTACAATAACAAACCCAAAACAATTAAGAAAATGGTGATAGGAACATGCATATTGATAATTACCGTAAATGTAAATGGATTAAATGCTCCAACCAAAAGACATAGACTGGCTGAATGGATACAAAAACAAGACCCGTATATATGTTGTCTACAAGACACCCACTTCAGACCTAGGGACACATACAGGCTGAAAGTGAGGGGATGGAAAAAGATATTCCATGCAAATGGAAATCAAAAGAAAGCTGGAGTAGCAATTTTCATATCAGATTTTAAAACAAAGACTATTACAAAAGACAAGGACACTACATAATGATCAAGGGATCATTTCAAGAAGAAGATATAAATATTGTAATATTTATGCACCCAACATAGGAGCACCTCAATACATAAGGCAAATACTAACAGCCATAAAAGAGGAAATTGACAGGAACACAATCATAGTAGGGGACTTTAACACCCCACTTTCACCAATGGACAGATCATCCAAAATGAAAATAAATAAGGAAACACAAGCTTTAAGTGATACATTAAACAAGACGGACTTAATTGATATTTATAGGACATTCCATCCAAAAACAACAGGATAAACTTTCTTCTCAAGTGCTCATGGAACATTCTCCAGGATAGATCATATCTTGGGTCACAAATCAAGCCTTGGTAAATTTAAGAAAATTGAAATCGTATCAGGTATGTTTTCTGACCACAACACTATGAGACTAGATATAAATTACAGGAAAAAATCTGTAAAACATACAAACACATAGAGGCTACACAATACACTACTTAATAACGAAGAAATCACTGAAGAAATCAAAAAATACCTAGAAACAAATGACAATGAAAACACGATGAGCCAAAACCTATGGGATACAGCAAAAGCAGTTCTAAGAGGGAAGTTTATAGCAATACAGTCCTACCTTAAGAAACAAGAAACATCTCAAATAAACAACCTAACCTTACACCTAAAGCAATTAGAGAAAGAAGAACAAAAAAACCCCGAAGTTAGCAGAAGGAAAGAAATCATAAAGATCAGATCAGAAATAAATGAAAAAGAGATGAAGGAAACGATATCAAAGATCAATAAAACTAAAAGCTGGTTCTTTGAGAAGATAAACAAAATTGATAAACCATTAGCCAGACTCATCAAGAAAAAGAGGGAGAAGACTCAAATCAATACAATTAGAAATGAAAAAGGAGAAGTAATAACTGACACTGCAGAAATAGAAAGGATCATGAGACATTACTACAAGCAACTATATGCCAATAAAATGGACAACCTGGAAGAAATGGACAAATTCTTAGAAATGCACAACCTTCCGAGACTGAACCAGGAAGAAATAGAAAATATGAACAGACCAATCACAAGCACTGAAATTGAAACTGTGATTAAAAATCTTCCAACAAAAAAAGCCCAGGACGAGATGGCTTCACAGGAGAATTCTATCATACATTTAGAGAAGAGCTAACACTTATCATTCTCAAACTCTTCCAAAATATAGCAGAGGGAGGAACACTCCCAAACTCATTCTACGAGGCCACCATCACCCTGATACCAAAACCAAACAGAGATGTCACAAAGAAAGAAAACTACAGGCCAATATTACTGATGAACATAGATGCAAAAATCCTCAACAAAATACTAGCAAACAGAATCCAACAGCACATTAAAAGGATTATACACCATGATCAAGTGGGGTTTAGCCCAGGAATGCAAGGATTCTTCAATATACGCAGATCAATCAATGTGATACACCGTATTAACCAATTGAAGGAGAAAAACCACATGATAATCTCAATAGATGCAGAGAAAGCCTTCGACAAAATTCAACACCCATTTATGATAAAAACCTTCCAGAAAGTAGGCATAAAGGGAACTTACCTCAACATAATAAAGGCCATATATGACAAACCCACAGCCAACATCGTCCTCAATGGTGAAAAACTGAAACCATTTCCACTAAGATCAGGAAGAAAACAAGGTTGCCCACTCTCACCACTATTATTCAACATAGTTTTGGAAGTTTTAGCCATGGCAATCAGACAAGAAAAAGAAATAAAAGGAATCCAAATCAGAAAAGAAGAAGTAAAGCTGCCACTGTTTGCAGATGACATGATACTATACATAAAGAATCCTAAAGATGCTAGCAGAACACTACTAGAGCTAATCAATGAATGTGGTAAAGTAGCAGGATACAAAATTAATGCACAGAAATCTCTTGCATTCCTATACAATAATGATGAAAAATCTGAAAGTGAAATTAAGAAAACACTCCCATTTACCATTGCAATGAAAAGAATAAGATACCTAGGAATAAACCTACCTAAGGAGACAAAAGACCTGTATGCAGAAAATTATAAGACACTGATGAAAGAAATTAAAGATGATACAAATAGATGGAGAGATACACCATGTTCTTGGATTGGAAGAATCAACATTGTGAGAATGAATGTACTACCCAAAGCAATCTACAGATTCAATGCAATCCCTATCAAACTACCAATGGCATTTTTCACAGAACTAGAACAAAAAATTTCACCATTTGTATGGAAACACAAAAGACCCCGAATAGCCAAAGCAATCTTGAGAAAGAAAAACGGAGCTGGAGGAATCAGGCTCCCTGACTTCAGACTATAGTACAAAGCTACAGTAATCAGGAGAGTATGGTACTGGCACAAAAACAGAAATATAGATCAATGGAACAGGATAGAAAGCCCAGAGATAAAGCCACACACATATAGTCACCTTATCTTTGATAAAGGAGGCAAGAATATACAATGGAGAAAAGACAGCCTCTTCAATAAGTGGTGCTGGGAAAACTGGACAGCTACATGTAAAAGAATGAAACTAGAACACTCCCTAATACCATACACAAAAATAAACTCAAAATGGATTAAAGACCTAAATGTAAGGCCAGACACTATCAAACTCTTAGAGGAAAACATAGGCAGAACACTCTATGACATAAATCACAGCAAGATCCTTTTTCACCCACCTCCTAGAGAAAGGGAAATAAAAACAAAAATAAACAAATTGGACCTAATGAAACTTAAAAGGTTTTGCACAGCAAAGGAAACCATAAACAAGACGAAAAGACAACCCTCAGAATGGGAGAAAATATTTGCAAATGAGGCAACTGACAAATGATTAATCTCCAAAATTTTCAAGCAGCTCATGCAGCTCAGTATCAAAAACACAACCCAATCCAAAAATGGGCAGAAGACCTAAATAGACGTTTCGCCAAAGAAGGTATACAGATTGCCAACAAACACCTGAAAGGATGCTCAACATCATTAATCATTAGAGAAATGCAAATCAAAACTACATTGAGGTATCACCTCCCTCCTGTTAGAATGGGCATCATCAGAAAATCTACAAACAACAAATGCTGGAGAGGGTGTGGAGAAAAGGGAACCCTCTTGCACTGTTGGTGGGAATGTAAATTGATACAGCCACTATGGAGAACAGTATGGAGGTTCCTTAAGAAACTACAAATAGAACTACCATACGACCCAGCAGTCCCACTACTGGGCATATACCCTGAGAAAACCATAATTCAGAAAGAGTCATGCCCCACAATGTTCATTGCAGCTCTATTTACAATAGCCAGGACATGGAAGCACCCTAAATGTCCATCGACAGATGAATGGATAAAGAAGATGTGGCACATATATACAATGGAATATTTCTCAGCCATAAAAAGAAATGAAATTGAGTTATTTGTAGTGAGGTGGATGGACCTAGAGTCTGCCATACAGAGTGAAGTAAGTCAGAAAGAGAAAAACAAATACCGTATGCTAACACATATATATGGAATCTAAAAAAAAAAAAAGGTCATGAAAAACCTAAGGGCAAGACGGGAATAAAGATGCAGACCTACTAGAGAATGGACTTGAGGACATGGGGAGGGGGAACAGTAAGCTGGGACAAAGTGAGAGAGTGGCATGGACATACATACACTACCAAATGTAAAATAGATAGCTAGTGGGAAGCAGCCGCACAGCACAGGGAGATCAGCTCAGTGCTTTGTGACCACCTAGAGGCATGAGATAGGGAGGGTGGGAGGGAGTGGGACACAAGAGGGAAGAGATATGGGGATATATGTATATGTATAACTGATTCTCTTTGTTATAAAGCAGAAACTAACACACCACTGTTAAGCAATTATACTCAAATAAAGATGTTAAAAAAAGATGGCACATCTGGATGTTATGAGTCTGAACTTGAAGCAAAGTTTCCTGACTCTATTTTTTTGAGTAAGGTGATGGTGGGACATATTAGAGGGCATTGCCTAGAACAAATAAATAAAACAAATATCTAGTTTGGTAGCCCAAAGCTCACACAGAAGAGGTGATTAACAGAAGATTTTAAAGAGAATTTGGTATCATATATTGCAGTTATAGTCTCCTCACCATCTGCATGCCTGACTCTCCAGAAGACTGTCACTCTTTGAGGGCTGGGATTTTCTTTTTTCTAAATCTCCATGCCTGGAAAATTATAAGTGCTCAAAAAAATGCTTTTTGAACTAATTAATGGTAAATTAAGGAGCCTATAATTGAGCTAATGCTTAGTTATTATCTGTTACTATTAGGGGTGCCTCTTCTTCTTTCCTCCCCAGCTGTAGCAAAACTCTTCCTGACTGACCTGACAGAGAAACCCAAAACTTTGTTATCTGCTGTCCTGTCTGGAGCTCCCCGAGGGAAGCTTAGTCATGATGGAGGGCTCTGATGAGGTAGAGTATAGCTGAACACCCAGGGCTGGACAGTGGACAGCACCAAGGCCATGGAGATCAAAGGTCAATAACTGAGCTTTGTTTCAATTTTAAAATGGTAGATTTTTTTCACCTTTAACATATAGATATAACATTCATAATATGTGAGTTATAATCGTCATTTAATTATATGGATTATGAACACAGCAACCATAATTTGTGGTGAATAAATTAAGTCTTGACTCACCACTTGAGAAAGATTGTCAATCCTATCAAGAAATTTAATCTTCCTTTGTTTGCTTGACATTAGTTATTTTCTCCTGATTATAAGAAAGAATTGTTTCCTGTTACTCTGTATTAAGATAGAGGTTTACAGGTTTTGAAAGCTGAAGGAGACTACTAGAGACTATTAAACTCATGCTTTAATTCTGTAGAAAAGGAAACTAAAGCCAAAATAAGTTAGGAAATTATTCAACCCTTTTGCTTCTCTTGTTCTATACCTGCTTAATTATAGTCACTAGTTTTTTCTTCTTATGGCTGATGAAAAAGCACCTTTCCTTCACTTTTTTCTTTACTTTTGGCCTAAATTTCTGTAATGGATTTTTAAAAATTTTTTATTTTTTGGCCACACTGCATGGCATGAGGGATCTTAGTTCCCTGACCATGGATCAAACCTGTGCCCACTGCAGTGGAAGCGTGGAGTCTTAACTACTGAACTGCCAGGGAAGTCCCATGTAATGGATTTAAATAGCTCCTTCTCATGTTTTTCTGCATTTCTACATGGCAACATTTCATTATGGATTTTTAAAAATTTACAGTGTGTAAATGTTTTATTTTTATCTGTGTTTTCTTTTTCTGTTTAACAGTAAGATTGTAAACTTCTGGTTTCTCATAACACCTAATCAGCAAAAGTTCTGAAAAAGCTATGATGGGTTTATAGGCAGAATGATGTACCCTAACATGAGGCTGATGTTTCACTAAGTGGGCATCCCACTACTTGTTCTAGTTGAGTGTTGTTTTTGGGCCAACATAGAGTAAGCCCACTGTAGCCTCTCTCCCACTGATTACCATTAAAAGCTCAGAACAAAGTACTAAAAGCAAGTACTTGAGGACTCTGAAAAGTATAACAACAAGCAGACTGGGGAGGGAAGACAAAACTTGAACGATCAACATGATAAAGATCAACACTCTTGAAACAAACAGAAAGGCAGAGATTCTTGGCAGAGAAATATAAACTATTAAAAAGGACTAAAAGGTGGCTTCCCTGGTGGCACAGTGGTTGAGAATCTGCCTGCCAATGCAGGGGACATGGGTTTGAGCCCTGGTCCGGGAGGATCCCACATGCTGCGGAGCAGCTAAGCCTGTGCGCCACAACTACTGAGCCTGCGCTCTAGAGCCCGTGACCCACAACTGCTGAGCCCACGTGCCACAACTACGGAAGCCCGCGTGCCTAGAGCCCATGCTCCGCAACAGGAGAAACCACAGCAATGAGAAGCCTGCTCGCCACAACCAGAGAAAAGCCCACGCACAGCAATGAAGACCAATGCATCCAAAAAAAATAAAATAAAATAATAAAATAAATAAATTTATGAAAAAATAGGACTAAAAGGACATTTTTGAACTAAAAAATACAATATCTGAAAAATTTTTTAAATCATTCAGTAGATGGACTTAGTAGAATGCAGATGACACAGGAAAGAATCAGTGAACTTGAATAAATCAATAGAAAGTATTTAGTCTGAAGAACAGAGAGAAAAAAGATTGGGAAAAAAATGAATAAAATCTCAGGGACTTGTGGGACAATAACAAAAGGTCTAACATTCTGGCACTGGAGAAGGGAGAAAGGGAAAGGAGAAAGAAATTGGTGAAGAAAAGGGGTTTGAAAAAATAATAACTGAAAATTTCCCCAATTAGGTAAAAGCTACAAATTTACAGATTCAAGAAGCTCAGCAAACTCCAAGCAGTATAAACTCAAAGAAAGACATACCCACACACAACATAATGAAACTGCTGAAAGCTAAGAAAAACATCTTAAAAGCAGCAAGAGTAGAAAGACACAATACATATAGGGAAACAACAATTTCAATATCTGGGATTTCTTTTCAGAAAGCATAGAGGCTAGAAGAAAGTGGAACAACATCTTTAAAGTGCTGAAAGAAAGGAATTGTCAACACAGCATTCTATATCCAATGAAATAGCATTCAAGGGTTAAGGCAAAATAAAAATATCCTTAGATGAAGGAAAATTGTAATAAGGAAATGCTACAGGCAGTTCTTTAAGCTGAGGGGAAGTGGTAACAGGGGAAGTTAGAACATCAGGATTAAAGGAAGAGCAACAGAAATGATAAATATCTGGGTAAATAGACTTTTTCTCCTTTTAATTCTTTAAAATGTGGATGACTATTGTAAGCAAAAACTGTAACATTGTCATTGGGGGTATAGTGTTCATTGTATATATATGTAATATATATGATAACTATAATTAAGTGGGAAGGCTGAAAGTACTTACATGGTTTTAGGTTTGTATGTTTTACTTGAAATGATAAAACAACAGTAAATAGGCTGAAAGTTAGATATGTATTTCATAAGTCCTAGAGCAACTAATGAAAAAATACCAAGAGATACAGCAAAAACTCCAATAGATAAATTAAAATGGATTCATACAATCTGAAAGAAGGCAGAAAAGGGAAGAACAAAGTAACCCTGCACCTCCCCCCCCCCAAAAAAACAGGAAACAATCAAAAATAATAAAATATTGTCCCTAATTCCAACCATATTGATATCTAGGTCTATATCTATTAAGTGTAAGTGGTCTAAACAGATGAAGTAAAAGATACAGATTGTCAGGGAAAAAAAAGAAGACCAAACTATATGCTGTCTATGAGAAGCCTATTTTAGAGATCAAGAAAGATTGAAAGTAAAAGTATATATGAACAGATGTAAAAATTCTCAGCAAAATATTAGCAAATTGAGTCCAAAAAATATAAAAAGAATTGTACACCATGACCAATTAGAATTGATCCAGGATATGCAAGGCTGGTTCAACATTTAAAAATCAATTAATCTGGGCTTCCCTGGTGGTGCAGTTGTTGAGAGTCTGCCTGCCAATGCAGGGGACATGGGTTTGAGCCCTGGTCTGGGAAGATCCCACATGCCGCGGAGCGACTGGGCCCGTGAGCCACAACTGCTGAGCCTGCGCGTCTGGAGCCTGTGCTCCCAACAAGAGAGGCCATGATAGTGAGAGGCCCGCGCACCGCGATGAAGAGTGGCCCCCGCTCACCACAACTAGGGAAGGCCCTCGCACAGAAACGAAGACCCAACACAGCCAAAAATAAATAAATAAATAAGTAAATTTTTAAAAAAATCAATTAATCTATCACATCAACAGACTAAAAAAGAAAAACCACACAATCGTATCAATAGATGCAGAAAAGGCATTTGGCAAATCACCCACTCATGATAAAAACTCAGTAAAATAGGGATAGAGGAGAACTTTCTCAACTTGACAAAGACTAGCTACAAAAAACCTACAGCTGACATCATACTTAATGGTGAGAACCTAGAAACTTTGCCACTAAGATCAGGTACAAAGCAAGGATGTCCCCCTCATCACTCCTTTTTAACCTCATACTGGAAGTCCTTTCTAATACAGTAAGGCAAGAAAAGGAAATTAAAACTATACAGATTCAGAGGACTTCCCTGGCGGTCCAGTGGTTAAGACTCCACACTCCCAATGCAGGGGGCACAGGTTAGATCCCTGGTCAGGGAACTAAGATCCTGCATGCCACACGGAGTGACCAAACAAAAAAGTATACAGATTCTGAAGGAAGACATAAAACTGTCTTTGTTCACCAATGATAATGATCGCCTATGTAGAAAATCTGAAAGAACTTACCAAAAAACTGGTACTAATAAGTGATTATAGCAAGGTTGCAGGGTACAAGGTTAATGTGCAAAAGTCAGTTGCTTTCCTGTATACTAACAATGAACAAGCGGAATTTGAAATTCAAAACACAGTATCTTTACATTAACACCCCTAAAAATAAAAGACTTAGGTATAAATCTAACAAAATATAGGCAAGATCTATATGAGGAAAACTACAAAACTGGTGAATGAAATCAAAGAAGCTTTAAATAAATGGAGAGATATTCCATGTTCATGAATGGAAAGACTCAGTGTTGTCAAGATTTCAGTTCTTCCCAACTTGATCTATAAATTCAATGCAATCCCAGTGAAAAATCCCAGAAAGTTATTTTATGGATGCCAACAAACTGATTCTAAAGTTTATTTGGAGGGGTGGGGGCGGGTAAAAGACCCAGAATAGCCAACACAGTATTGAAGGAAAAGAACAAGGTTGAAAGACTGACGCTACCTGACTTCAAGACTTACTATAAAGCTACAGTAGTCAGTATTGTGTGGTACTGGTGAAATAATAGACAAATAGATCCGTGTAACAAAATAGAAAGCCCTGAAGTACACCCACATAAATACAATCAACTGATCTTTGTCAAAGGAGCAAAGGCAGTACAATGGAGCAAAGATAGTGTCTTCAACAAATGGTACTGGAACAACTGGACTTTTATATGAAAAAAAATGAATCTAGACACAGACCTTACACCCTTCATCAAAATTAATTCAAAATGGATCACAGATCTAATTGTAAAATGCAAAACTATGAAGCTCTTAGAAGATAGTGTTGGAGAAAACCTAGATGACCTTGGGTATTTGGATGCCTTTTTAGATAAAATCCCAAAGACACAATCCATGAAATAAATAATTGATAAGCTGGACTTCATTAAAGTTAAAAACTTTTGCTCTGTTAAAGACAATATCAAGAGAATTAGAAGACAAATCACAGACTAAGAGAAAGTATTTGTAAAAGACATTGGATAAAAGGACTGTTACCCAAAATACACAAAAAACTCTTAAAACTCAACAATAAGATAACAAAGAACCCAATCTAAAAATGGGTGAAACACCCTAACAGACACCTCACCAAAAAGATATACAGATGGCAAATAAGCATAGGAAAAGTAGCTCCACATCATGTGTCATCAAGGAAATGCAAATTAAAGCAATGATGAGATACCACTACACACCTGTTAGAATGGACAAAATCCAGAACACTGACAACACCAAATGCTGACAAGGATGTGAAGCAACAGGAACTCTCAAACATTGCTGATAGGAATGCAAAGTGGTGTTAGCCACTTTAGAACAGTTTGGTGGTTTCTTACAAAACTAAACATACTCCTACCATATGATTCAGTGAAAGCACTCCTTGGTATTTATCCAAAGGAATCAAAAACTTAGGTCTACACAAAAACTTATGTTCACACAAAAACCTGCACAGGGATCTTTATAGCAGCTTTATTCATAGTTACTAAAACTTGGAAGCAAGCAAGATATCTTTTAGTAGGTGAATGTATAAACAAACTGTGGTACATCCAGAAAATGGAATATTATTAAACGCTTAAAAGACATGAGCTATTGAGCCATGAAAAGACCTGGATGAACCTTAAATATTACTAAGTGAAAGAAGTCAATCTGAAAAGGCTACATACTGAATGATTCCAATTACGTGACATTCTGGAAAAGGCAAAACTATGGAGACAGTAAAAAGATAAATGGTTGCCAGAGGGAGGGGGGTGATTGTTGTGGGAGATGAATAAGATGGGTATATATTATCATACATTTTTCCACATCCATAGAATGTACAACACCAAGAATGAACACTAAGGTAAACTATGGACTAAGGTAAATTATGGTGTGTCAATATAAATGGTAAAAAAATGTACCGTTCTAGTGAGTGATGTTGATAATGGGGAAGACTATGCACATGTGGAGGCAGGGGACATGTTGGGAATTTCTGCCTCCCTCTCAATTTTGTTTTAAACCTGTAACTGCTCTAAAAATTGTAAGTCTTCTTAAAAAGTTTTTAAAAAATAGGAAAAGGTATACCATGCAAACACTAATCAAAAGAAAGTTGAATTGACAATATTAACATAGACAAAGTAGACCTCAGAACAGGGAAAATTGCAAGGGTTAAAGAAGACATTGCATAATTATAAAAGGATCAATTCACCAAAAAGACAGGAATCCTAAATGTGTATCCAACTAAAAGCATATTGTCAAAATATATGAAGCAAAAACTGATAGAACTGAAAGCAGAAATAGATCCACAATTAAACTTGGAAACTTCAGCATTCTTCTTTGAGTAATCCATAGAAAAAGTAGACAGTAAGTCACACAAAGATATAGAAGATCAGAACACTGTCAACCAACTTGACCTAATTGACAATATGGAAGAGTCTCACAACAGCAGAATACTGCATTTTTTCAAATGCACATGGAATATTCACTAAAACTGACCATATTCCGGGCATAGTAGAAACCTTACCAAATTTAAAAGAATGTTCTGTGTCTTAACAAAAAGTAAACTAGAAATCAATAAGAGAAAGATGTAGGAAATCCCCAAACATTAGGAAATTAAACAGTACACTTCTAAGTAACCTGTGGGTCAAAGAAGAAGTCTCCAAGAAAATTAGAAAATATTTTCAACTTAAATTGAAAACATAACAGTGGTTGGGCAGGGGTAAAGTGTGGGGAGAGGGCTTGGCTACAAAGGGATAGCACAAAGGAATTTTAAGGGGAGGATAATGGAGTTTTTCTGTATCTTGATTATTATGGTAGTTGTTAGAGAACTATGAATTTATCAAAACACAGAACTGTTAACCAAAGAAGAAATTTCACTATGCATAAATTTTAAAATAAATACTAAAATATTTAAGTGTCTTTTAAATGGAATAGTTTTTTATTTTTTTTTAAAGTGATGTGTTTGGATGAGCTACTTGTCACAAGGCTACTGAGTAAAAAATAAGGAAAGCTACAGTCAGACATGGGTATGACTCACAAGTAATCACTTTTTTTGGTTTGGATCTTTAAAGAAATAAGGGCATCTCTATTTAGAAATTTTGATTTAAAAATGGTGACTGTTGTGAAATAAAAAAGGAAGAAAATATAGTGCAAAACCAACATGAGCTATGCCATTTTAGATCCAAATATAAGTGCATTTTTTAAAGAAAATTGTGCTCATTGAAAAAATACATACTGTTCAACATTACTTGAACTGAAAAATAACTTGCAAACAATTGCTGTCAATTAAGTATAAAAAGACACTTGCACTACGTGAGAAAAAAGCAAGCTGTTAACAGTTTCATCATAATGATCTTCAAATCTTTAATTTCTTTGAATAATGTTTTGTAGTTATCAGAGTATAAGTTTTACACTTCTTTTATTAAGTTTATTCCTGTTTTGTTCTTTTTGATATTGTAAATGAAATTATTTTCTTTTTAAAAATTTTTTAAATTTTATTTATTTGGGGCTGTGTTGGGTCTTTGTTGCCGTGCGTGGGCTTTCTCTAGTTGTGCAGAGCGGGGTACTCTTCATTGTAGTGCGCGGGCTTCTCATTGTGGTGGCTTCTATTGTTGCGGAGCACGGGCTCTAGGCACGCAGGCTTCAGTAGTTGTGGCTCACAGGCTCTAGAGCGCAGGCTCAGCAGATGTGGCGCATGGGCTTAGTTGCTCCATGGCATGTGGGATCTTCCCCGACCAGGGATCAAACCCGTGTCCCCTGCATTGGCAGGCGGATTCTTAACCACTGTGCCGCAAGGGAAGTCCTGAAATTATTTTCTTAATTTCATTTTCAGATTGTTCATTGCAACTGTATAGAAGTACAACTGATTTGTGTATATTGGTCTTTTTTTCCCCCAATATCTTTATTGGATTATAATTGCTCTACCATGGTACGTTAGCTTCTGCTGTATAACAAAGTGAATCAGCCATACATATACACATATCCCCATATCCCCTCCCTCTTGAGTCTCCCTCCCAACCTCCCCATCCCACCCCTCTAGGTGGTCACAAAGCACCGAGCTGATCTCCCTATGCTATGCAGCTGCTTCCCACCAGCCATCCATTCTACATTTGATAGTGTATATATGTCCATGCCACTCTCTCACCTCGTCCCAGCCCACACTTCCCCCTCCCCATGTCCTCAAGTCCACTCTCCACGTCTGCGTGTTTATTCCTGTCCTGCCCCTAGGTTTTTCAGAACCATTTTTTTTAGATTCCATATATATGTGTTAGCATACAACATTTGTTTTTCTTTTTCTGACTTACTTCACTCTGTATGACAGACTCTAGGTCCATTCGCCTCACTACAAATAACTCAATTTCCTTTCCTTTTATGGCTCAGTAATATTGCCTTGTATATATGTGCCATTCTTTATCCATTCATCTGTCAATGGACACTTAGGTTGCTTCCATGTCCTGGCTATTGTAAATAGTGCTGCAATGAACATTATGGTACATGACTCTTTTTGAATTATGGTTTTCTCAGGGTATATGCCCAGTAGTGGAATTGGTGGGTCATATGGTAGTTCTATTTGTAGTTTTTTAAGGAACCTCCATACTGTTCTCCATAGTGGCTGTATCAATTTACATTCCCACCAACAGTGCAAGAGGTTTCCCTTTTCTCCACACCCTCTCCAGCATTTATTGTTTGTAGACTTTTTGATGATGGCCGTTCTGACCAGTGTGAGGTGATACATCATTGCAGTTTTGATTTGCATTTCTCTAATGATTAGTTTTTGTTGAGCATCCTTTCATGTGTTTGTTTGCACTCTGTATATCTTCTTTGGAGAAATGTCTATTTAGGTCTTCTGCCCATTTTTGGATTGGGTTGTTTGTTTTTTTGATATTGAGCTGCATGAGCTGCTTGTATATTTGGAGATAAATCCTATATCAGTTGCTTCTCCCATTCTGAGAGTTGTCTTTTCGTCTTGTTTATGGTTTCCTTTGCTGTGCAAAACCTTTTAAGTTTCATTAGGTCCCATTTATTTATTTTTGTTTTTATTTCCCTTTCTCTAGGAGGTGGGTGAAAAAGGATCTTGCTGTGATTTATGTCATAGAGTGTTCTGCCTATGTTTTCCTCTAAGAGTTTGATAGTGTCTGGCCTTACATTTAGGTCTTTAATCCATTTTGAGTTTATTTTTGTGTATGGTGTTAGGGAGTGTTCTAATTTCATTCTTTTACATGTAACTGTCCAGTTTTCCCAGCACCACTTATTGAAGAGGCTGTCTTTTCTCCATTGTATATTCTTGCCTCCTTTATCAAAGATAAGGTGACTATATGTGTGTGGCTTTATCTCTGGGCTTTCTATCCTGTTCCATTGATCTATATTTCTGTTTTTGTGCCAGTATCATATTCTCCTGATTACTGTAGCTTTGTACTATAGTCTGAAGTCAGGGAGCCTGATTCCTCCAGCTCCGTTTTTCTTTCTCAAGATTGCTTTGGCTGTTTGGGGTCTTTTGTGTTTCCATACAAATGGTGAAATTTTTTGTTCTAGTTCTGTGAAAAATGCCATTGGTAGTTTGATAGGGATTGCATTGAATCTGTAGATTGCTTTGGGTAGTATATTCATTTTCACAATGTTGATTCTTCCAATCCAAGAACATGGTGTATCTCTCCATCTATTTGTATCATCTTTAATTTCTTTCATCAGTGTCTTATAATTTTCTGCATACAGGTCTTTTGTCTCCTTAGGTAGGTTTATTCCTAGGTGTTTAATTCCTTTTGTTGCAGTGGTAAATGGGAGTGTTTCTTTAACTTCTCTTTCAGATTTTTCATCATTAGTGTATAGGAATGCAAGAGACTTCTGTGCATTAATTTTATATCCTGCTACTTTACCAAATTCATTGATTAGCTCTAGTAGTGTTCTGCTAGCATCTTTAGGATTCTCTACGTATAGTATCATGTCATCTGCAAACAGTGACAGTTTTAGTTCTTCTTTTCCGATTTGGATTCCTTTTATTTCTTTTTCTTCTCTGATTGCTGTGGCTAAGACTTCCAAAACTTTATTGAATAATAGTGGTGAGAGTGGGCAACCTTGTCTTGTTCCTGATCTTAGTGGAAATGGTTTCAGTTTTTCACCATTGAGAAGTATGTTGGCTGTGGATTTGTCATATATGGCCTTTATTATGTTGAGGTAAATTCCCTCTGTGCCTACTTTCTGGGTTTTTTATCATAAATGGGTGTTGAATTTTGTTGAAAGCTTTTTCTGCATCTATTGAGATTATCATATGGTTTTTATCCTTCATTTTGTTAATATGGTTTAACACATTGATTGATTTGCATATATTGAAGAATCCTTGCATTCCTGGGATAAACCCCACTTGATCCTTTTAATGTGCTGTTGGATTCTGTTTGCTAGTATTTTTTTGAGGATTTTTGCATCTATGTTCATCAGTGATATTGGCCTGTAGTTTTCTTTCTTTGTGACATCTTTGTCTGGTTTTGGTATCAGGGTGATGGTGGCCTCGTAGAATGAGTTTGGGAGTGTTCCTCCCTCTGCTGTATTTTGGAAGTTTGAGAAGGGTAGGTGTTAGCTCTTCTCTAAATGTTTGATAGAATTCACCTGTGAAGCCATCTGGTCCTGGGCTTTTGTTTGTTGGAAGATTTTTAATCACAGTTTCAATTTCAGTGCTTGTGATTGGTCTGTTTGTATTTTCTATTTCTTCCTGGTTCAGTCTCGGAAGGTTGTGCTTTTCTAAGAATTTGTCCATTTCTTCCAGGTTGTCCATTTTATTGGCATGCAGTTGCTTGTAGTAATGTCTCATGATCCTTTGTATTTCTGCAGTGTCTGTTGTAACTTCTCCTTTTTCATTTCTAATTCTATTGAGTCTTCTCCCTTTTTACTTGATGAGTCTG